>NC_091805.1:11522500-12772500 GCF_041296235.1 Equus asinus | reverse complement strand
CTTTTATACCTAGGCTTGAATGCCACTCACTCAGAATGATTCTTTCCCTGATCCCTCACCACCACGTGCACGGAAAAATTAGGTTTCCGTGTTATATTGTGTCATAACATCCTGTAGTTTTCCGTTATAGCACTGAACATAATTTCAGTTATGTTTTCATTTGTGTGCTTATATTTAATTGTCCATCTGCCTGATACATTTTAAGCTCCAAGAAGGCAGGGACACAATTGTAACTCAAGAATTAATTGTAGATTAGTTGGTTATGTCCTTCTCTTGCTAGAATGTAAGCTGCATGAGAGCAAGCCTGTGTCTATCTTGTCTCTTGCTGGCTCTGGTGTCTAGCACAGTGTTTTAAATAAAGCAAGTACTCAGTAAATATTTTTGAATTGAAAGATTCTTTGAAACGATTGCTGGTGCAGTCCTGCCTTCACAGAGAGGAAAGGGCATCCTTTTGCTTTGTACAAAGCAAAAAGCCCAAGGTGGTGTAAAAAATTCAAACCTGATCTTGACCAAGTCAGTGGTCAATGAGAGTCTGATTTAGAAAAAAGAGTAGTGTGGATCAAGGACAATTATGCAAAGTGTGGACATTTTTGCAAAGCATATTTTTGACAACTCTCTAAATTTCTGTTAAAAGCCAGGATGGTGAGGGAGTAATGAGTCAAGATCTAGCCCTAGAAGGAAAGAAGCTATAGAAAAAAGGTGAAAGAATAAGGATTCCTTTTTGATTGCTGGACTCCATTATCCATATTCAAAATGGGTGGCATCAAATATTGGGCATAAAAGAGACACTGAGACAACAGACAAGGGAAGAAAAGTGAGACCGGCCCCATACAGTAGAAGCTACGGAAAGCATAGCTGTCAGTTCACGTAGGGTGCCTGGCACTCTGTTTATCCCCAGCTCTATGGCTTTTTGGCATGGGGCAACAGAGTATTCTCAGAATCAGTCTGCCACCTTGCTAGTGGAAAAGGGATTCCTAAAAACAGTACCACTGTACTTGGGTGACATAGACACAGAGACCTGGCTGGAGTGAAATTTGTAATTTGAGGGTAGCAACTTTTATTGTGGCCTATTATCAGGGGCTCAGGGCAGGCAGAAATTGTCCCAGACAGACACCCATGCTTAGCAGGGTAAGTGTCTACAGCAGGGAGAAGGGAAGTTGTAGGAACTGAAAATGTTATAATCCAGTTGATCAATAAATATTTGTTGAGCACCTCATATGTGCCAGACACTAGTGATTCCATGGAGTACTAGACAGACATTAAATAAACATACAAGATCTCGGATAACAGAAAAATTGATGTCAAGTTTTAGCAATATTATAATAGTCTAAGTGCTCAAGTTAATTTTCCCCGGCTGTTTTATGCTGGTTCTGTGGTCTGATCAAGAATTATAATGCACATAGTAACTTGTAAGAGAGGAATAAGACAGAATAACAGACTTTAAAATATATGTGTTCATGAATATGACAGTTATCAGAATTGTTAACATTTGTGTTGATATCAGAGGAAAAATTTTGGGAAATCATTTTCTGCTTGTGGCTTGCCTGATGGAGACCCCTAGTGCAGGGATGGAAATCGATTTCACTCTAAATGCCAACTTTGATTTTTGCTGCCTGGAGTGCTGTGTTAAGAGGGATTCTGAGGCTGTGTCTAGGCTTCAGGTACAGAGCACTGTGATTAACATATTTGACATGGGCCCAGGATGTAGTTACAGAAGTGCTCATGTCATAAATATGTTCTCCTTGTGCTTTGTGGTAACAGAACTTACTGTTTCCCCCTCTACTAATTGAAATCAATTCTTTTACTAGGTATTCAACAAATATTTATTGAAATCTTAGATGTGCCTGGCAAAGTGCTATACACTGGAGATACAAAGATAAAAGGACATAAGCCTTGCACTTAAAGAATTTACAGTCAAATAAAACAAAATTACAATGTTATTGCATTAAAAAATGCCACGTTTCCATGTTTGGACAGTATTGTGAAATGCTACATTTTCTTTCTATTTTTTCCTCATCAAATCCTAGTGAATAAAGTCTGCTCAATTTAATGAAATTTAGTTAAATACTAAAAGTAGGCCGAAAAATGTCATTCTCAACTCATTTGGAGTTCAAGATGAAAAATCTTGCAAAATTCATGAATTGTAGTGAATTGTCATCCAACAGAGAATATTTTCATCTAAAGACATGGGCTACACTGAACTAACAGTTGTATTTTAGCATATATTCTCAACCGCCCACAGCAGCAGCAACAATGGTAAAATATATCATTGTGGTGTGGCAGCTGTTCAGAATAAAGATGGAAAAATATTCCAGAAAAAATGTCCTATTAACAGTGTCTCTGCATATATAGTGATCTCTCTGCTCTTCTTTGTCTTTATTTCCTCTTTCCCTCCTTACCTTCATTGTCATCGCTGCAGATTATACCAGAGTTTTCTTGTTTTTCATTGAGGATCATGGTTCTGTTCCCTTTGTATGTGGTGATTAGATTCTGTTGTGGGTCAATGACTGGGAAAGAAAGGAGCCCTCACTTTCTCCCTCTGTGACTGTTTAACCCTTTCCTTATCTTCAATACACCACGTATTTAGTAACTCATTCTCATTCAGCTTGCTCCCTTTTTCTTCTCTTTGTCCACTACTCGTACTGACGTATGGCTGTTGTTTTGCTTCTGACTTTTAGATGAGAACATAGTTGGACATTCTCCAAAGGAAGGTGAATCCATGTGAAGTGATCTTTAGACTAACCTTCAGATGTCTCTTGAAGATTGGGGGATTGACCAGTATCTTGGCAACAGACAAATTTGCCTAATCTACTTCATGGGCCATATTTAGGTCTCACTGCTTCATTGCACTTGAGACCCCTTTGCTCTTCAATTCTCTCTGAAGATGAGGAAGGCAATGGAATGGAATGAGTTGGATTGTTGAGTACCATTTCCTTATCTAACATGCTCTCTAGTCTCATGACCTGGGTAAAACTCTGACACTGACTATGCTTCTGACATTCAAAACTGGGCTATACCATCGTGCGAGTAGTCCAATATAAATCCGTACTCTGTACTTCAAACATATCACTTCCCCATGTCTTATAATGGTGACACTCCCATGTACTGTCACTGCCTCAAGAGATATGGTAAAATTCTTGTTTTTACTGGACTACAAACTATTCAAGGGCAGACAGGGTCTTGCTATTTCTGACTATTTCTGGCTCTAGTACCACACTATTAGCATAGAGCAGATGCTCAAGAAATTTTACTTGAATGAATAAAAACTATACAAAATGATTTTAATTTAAAATAGTAAATAAATGTAACAAGAACCATTTTTACAACCTCCCTCCCCCAAAACAGAGTGCAGAAATTTGCAAAATCAATGATGTCAATTTTCCACAAACTGCTGAGAATCATTTTCAAGTTTATGATTCCATATGCTGCTGTTAGATTCTGTCTTCATCCCGGTTTCTACCTTTCCTTCTCTCACCTGCCCCACCATGCTTCATTACGACACATTACAGAGGCTGATATGGAAAGAGAGCACACATTTCCTCATTCACAGGGTGGTGCTGATCTGGACAAAGGAAATGAATCCTAGAGGCATGGATTAATTTAGGATGACATTGCTTGAGATGATATCACATGGATCTTCTTTATTCAATGAACCCTAGGTCTTTGGGAGGCACAGAGGGGTTGGCTCTTTTAAAAAAGTCACAAATGGAAAAAGACAATAACATATGTTGGGAAATGTGACTTGCCTTATAAATAGGCATAGCAGATAATTAATTGCATGAGGAATTCAGATACGGCACAATTACTACTAAATCTATCCTTTTCCTTACCTCCTCTTCTCTGCCATCCATCACCTGGATGCCATAGATTCTGAAAGGAATTCATGCTTTATGTTTGTCTCCTTTGAGGCATCTTTTAAAGGGCAGTTAATACAAAAATGGCTAAATTATCCAATTTTGTTTTAAAACGTGTAGCATATTACACTCGTTCACACTACAGCATTAAAGACATCTGCTGAGAGAGATTTTAAAAGTGCGACACATTATATCTGAACATCTGGAACAAAGATGAGTTAATTGGGGAGAGTATTGAAAGGAGGAACAGGTGAAAAAAAGTGAGTTCAAGAATCCTGGAAAATGTATGTGTGTGTGTGTGGAAGAGGATGTTCTTCATAGCGGCAAAAAAAAGTTCCTAGACACACAAGTGGGTAAACGAGGTGGTCTTGAGCCAAAGCTGCCTGAGGCGTGATTCCTAAAGGCATGTTGGGAGACTCCTGCTATACATAAATATCAATGACCATCCATCGTAGTATTGTGGTTTCGGAAGGGATACCACTGGGTGTATTTTGAGATGCACATATTCTTTTCATAGTTCAGGCTATTTTAAGAAATATCAGTGATTTAAAAAAATAATCTCTTCTTTATCAATCACCCTTTATTCCGTTCCACCTATTTTATTTTCATGTGGCAGCATCCTTTGGAGCTCCTATGTTCTATAAGGAAGGGCATAAATGTTCACCAAATATCTATCATGTGACAGACACTGTGGTGAGCATTTCAGTATCGTGTCATTTCCTCCTCGCAACAGCCTGGTGACAGAGCTTCCCCCCGTTTTACAGATGAGGAGACAGAAACGGCGTACTTGCCCCAGGTCTCGGAGTGAGAGGCAGTGCCAGCCAGGTCTCTCTGATCCCGCTGTGGCCGTGCAGAAAGAAGAACTTGATCTCATCTGTCTGGAGTGCATTTCTGTCAGGCTATGAGTTTTCAGACCTTCTATATTCCATAAAAACACACACTCTTTCTAATCGCTAAAATGTAGAGTTCGGCTTCCTCTTCCCTGTAACTATTCTGTAGCTTTTGATTTCATAGACTTTGGTCATCTTTATCATCATCATTTTTCTTCCTGGGTGAAGTGCTTTGTGTGTGAGCCACATTTTCTGGTCCGTTCTCTCTAGACTTTCCATGGGCCTTCTCTAGCTCCCCTGCATTTTTCTTTAAATTGTGTCTACTAGAACTGCAAAAAAGGTTACTGATGCATAGGATAATGATTTTTGTTTTGTTTCCAGTACTTGGCCATGATGCCCAGAACATTGTTACTCTTTGGAGTCGGCAGCAATTCTTTTTTTGGAGAACATAAAAGGTTACAGATGATGCTTAGCAGCTGGAGGTCCATCTCAGACCTCGGGTGCTCGAGCGTATACTTCTAGAAGGGTGTCCAGGTGTGGAGCACTGGGGCCTTTTATATGGCTGTCAAGTGTGTCCATTTGCCCTCCCTTCTGGCTTCTCCAGCCCCAGCTCACATCACACAGCCCCTCACCCAGTGTCCTCCAGCCATGCTGGCCTTGTTTCAGTTCCTCATAGCTGCCAAGTTCCTTCCTATCATAGACTCTTAGCTCATGCTGTGCCCTTTGCCAAGACTGCCAGCCACCATGCCAGCTACTAGTCATCTTCTAAATTCCAGTTTAAATACTGTCCTCTCATTTTGTACTTCTCCTTCATAGCACCTATCATAGCACGTTTGCAAGTCAGTAATTATCAATGTGCATGTTTGAATAAGGTCTATTATCCTGATGCATTACAAACAACTCCACGAGGGCAGGGATTCTCTTGGTTACCTGTGTAGCCTCAGCGCCTATCATAGTATTTGATACTTGGTAAGAGGTCAATAAATGCCTGCTAAATGAATGAATAAATTAAGAAAGGAAGGAAGTAATGAGCCTGTGGACATAGTTGTGCCCACATCTGGTTTCAGTTCCCACCTTCAGCAAGGAGTTTATAACCAGCCTCTTTCTCAGGTGATGGAGGCTTAGTGTCATGTCTGTCTTGGGCTTGCAGATGGCCAGGTCTCTATAGCAGAGGTCAGTGAAGCCAGGAGAGAGTGAGAAATGAAGCTGGCTATAGAGGCTGACTACATGGGCAGCCGCCTGGTCTCTTGCAGTGTACTGGACACGCCAAACTCAGGTGCAGTTTGGGTAGGCAACAGCAACCAGAGGGGTGCCAATTTGGCAGCAGGATATAGCAGTGGCAATTCTAGCCACCAGAACATGTTGGAAATTCAGATAAATGGCAACATCGTGGCTCTGTGCGTTCTCTCTGTTCAGACATATCCAAGCCAGGGAGCTGGAGTCCTGAGAGCAGGACTCAGTCTTCGGGGCTGGCAAGAGTGAGGCAGGTGGGCTCAGGAAAGGAAACGGAGCCCTAGGCAAAGCAACTAGGGCAGGAGCCGAGGCTTTCCTGTTAATGGGCCCATCCCAGCAGGCGAGCAGGGCCAGCTAACAGGAATGCTAATACAGTTCAAAGGTTCTACGAGTGCTGGGCCTCATCCCCGGCACCCAAAACCCAGAGGATGGACAGAAGTTAGGGTCCTCCTGAAAAATGCTCAGCCTTTGCATTTAATTCCTGAATATTTTACTGACTAGTTGTGCATTCTGGGTACTGAAAAATGGGCTCTGTGGGAAGGACCATGCACTTCCATTTTAATACCTAATTCTTTTTTTAATTAAAATAATTTTTATTACTATAAAAGCAGTTTTATGCACATTGTAGAAAGTTGTAAAATACATCAAAGTAAAATTAAACTAACTAAATAAAGTGCCATATTCCAATCACCCACAGATAACAACCTTTATCCTATTTCCTCCCAGATCTGTCACTTTTTTTACAGGAATGAGATTTTGCATTATATGCTTTTTGCTACCCGCTTTTTTCAGTTAACAGATTCCTCTTTTCCGGTTCAAGAAATGTTAGTTTTATTTGATATTCATTCTATATTCATATTTCCCCAATTGTCCCTCCCAAATTTTGTATAGCATTCTGTCCAAACCAGGATCTAATCCAGGGCCACACTTTGCATCTAGTAGTTATGTCCCTTAAGTGGCTTCGAATTGGCATTGTCCCTTTTCCTCCTAACACCGACCTGCCGTCCTGCAGAATATGTCACTTTTTGGATTTGTTTGGTTCCTTCCCAGGGTATCATTTATGTTGTCTCCTTATGTCCTGCATTTCCTGTTAAGTGTCGGTTAGGTTAATTCTAAATTATTGGTGGATTCCCGTTAAATATTTTTGGACCAGAATGCATCCTAGATAAGCTATGTAATCTCTTTGCATCGCGTCAGGAGAATCATAATATCTGCTTGGCCCGCCGTTAGTGATGCTGAGCTTGAATGCAGGACTAGGGTCCTGGTTCTTTCTAGCAAGATTCCAGATTAACACAGCAAGGACGTGACTCTCTTACCAATTTCTAACCTGGCTCCACTCATTGCTACTGCCTCCACCCCTGTCTCCAACCAGTCCTTATCCTCATAAGCACCTTTCAAGCAAGAAAGACAAAAGGAAATAAAGACGGTAAAATGATGGTACGAGGCTCAGCATTCAGACTGGGGAGGGGAGCCACTGGCTCTGGTTTCCAAATGCATACTGATTCCACTGCACAAGATGTCAGTAGGCAGGATGCATATCCAGGAGCATATCTCACTCTAGATTCCAGTCTTCCCAGCTATTGCCAGGGTCAAAATAACTTGGCATTGGTGTCTGTACACATGACAAGGCAGTCTGCTTAAGACACGAATGTTCTCACAAACAGCTTTTGAAAAAGTCATAAGCTTATACAGAAAGCTGGCTCAACCATCTTGTAAACTGATTGCACCAAAAAAAGAACTTCAATTTTTTTACTCGCTGTGCAAAATCTGGGAAGAAGGAGTTAAAATTATCTTGTATGATATTCAGCCTGGGAAATTGGAGACCAGCACTGAGGTCCTGCTTTGTTTGTTTGCCTCTTTTTAGTTTTTTAAACACTAACACTATGCAATCTTGGTCAAGTACTTTCAACACTGAGTTTCCATATTCCCCATCTATAAAATGGGGATAATGACACTGAGAGTTTACGGCTGTTGTGAGGTTTAACTATATCTGTGAAGCACCTATATTACGGGGAGTACCCAGTTCCCTTCTCACTCATCTCCTAGGATTACCATCCTGAGATTACCAGTTTGCTTCCTGCCATACCCAGCGCTGATTCTGGAGGAGGCAGGGCCTACAGGTGGAGTCCATTCGTATATATAACTGGAGGTAGCTGGGAAAGGTCAGAGTATGGGGCTCAAGGCAGGGGCTGACTACTCTTTTTTTTAATTATATAAGTTTCAGGTGCACAACGTTACAGTTCGACATCTGTATAAGCCACAAAGTGATTACCCCCCAAAAGTCTAGTTGCCATCGGTCACCCTACAATTGACCCCTTTCACCCGCCCCTTAGTCTCCTTCCTCCCTGGTAAGCAGCAGCTGCTCTCTGCACCTAGCAGTTTGTTTTCATTTAGTTTTGTTTGTTTGTTTTGTTTTTCGTTTTTAGATTCTACATATGAGTGAAATCATACGGTATTTGTCTTTCTCCTTCTGACTTATTTCACTTAGCATGATACCTCAAGTTCCATCCGTGTTGTCACAAACGGCAAGATTTCATTCTTTTTCATGGCTGAGTACTATTCCATTGTGTATGTGTGTGTGTATATCTCATTCTTTTTAATTGCTGAGTACTATTCCATTTCTTCTTTATCCTTTTATCCATTGATGGATACTTAGGTTGTTTCTATATCTTGGCTCTTGTGAATAATGTTGCAATGAACACAGGGATGCATATATTTTTCTGAATTAGTGTTTTCATATTCTCCATCTAAATACCCAGCAGTGGAATAGCTGGATCATATGGTAGTTCTATTCTTAATTTTTTGAGGACTCTCCATACTATTTTCCATAGGGCTGCACAGATTCCCAGTCCTACCAACAGTGCATGATGGTTCCTGTTTCTCCACATCCTCTCCAACACATGTTATTTCTTGATTTTTTGAAAATAGCCATTCTAACAGGTGTCAGGTGATGTCTCATTGTGACTTTGATTTGCATTTCCCTATAATTAGTGATGCTGAACATCTTTTCATGTGCCTGTTGGCCATCTTTACGTCTTCTTTGGAGAACTGTGTATTCAGATCCTCTGAGGGGCTGACCACTCATTGTACGAGCTAGCATTTGATTAGAATGGTACACTGTTGGGCCTTTTACAAAAACCGTGTGACGTGATTTTTTAATATAGTTATAAACCTCAAATTTTATTGTTTTTTATTATGTTTGGGATATTAAAGACAAGCCTAGTCACTTAGGGCCCAGCAAGAGGAATGAAGCAGTTAATATTGCATCTTGACATTTCACTCTCTCTCTCAAGCACTAAGCCTTGCACATACATGTTAGTCTAACAAAACCAGAGAAAGATGGCCATTCTATGACATTTGGGGCTTGATCTGGCTGTTCAAAGGGTAAGTCTGAAACCTATATGTTGCTAATGAGAAAGCTGGGAAGTCGGACAGTGCTTATTGTCCTCATGAACGTGATCTAGCATTGCTATTTTTGGGGGGGGTGGGGAATGTAGTGAAAAGCTTTATGAATAATCTTTATTTTTGTAAAAAATTTGGTATGGCCAGTAGTTACAGTACTCAACTCTAAAATAAGAGGCTAGTGGTTGGACTGGTTGTAAGTGGACTCGAGTCACACAGACTAAGTTTGAATTCTAAGTGCTTCACTTCTAAGCAGTGTGACTCCAAGCAAAGACTGGACCCTAAGATTCACATGGCCTCTGGGAACCTCAGCTGTTCATTTTTAGAGGAGGATTATTGTAAGTACAGCAAGGTTGAAGTGAGTATTAAATTGGATAATGTAAATGAACCATGGTACCTAGTACATAGTAAGGATTCAAAGATTGGTTGCTATTTTAATTATCTTTCCCAAGTGAACACTTTATAAATACTCACTTTGCCTAGAATCTTTATCCCCACTCTGACTCTCAGCTCTTTACTATTGTTAGTCAGATGGGTGAGAGGCATCACTCCTTAGAGCCAGTGTTGTAATTTCTGCCCATCAGGTGTATAGTGGGAATTCTTTTTCACAGCTTTCATTAATGGGTTGGCAAGTCTGATAAAGAATGAGGTGTTCTAGAAAGTGTTAATAATTTTGTTTACCATATGTATGGGATTATTTGAACCTTAAAGCTTTAGGGTGCTATCACTGTTCATCATGGAGCTGGCCACCTTTCCCCCTTCAAAAAAATAACCAAAAATTGTACCTTCCAAATTGAATGGGCTGTGTTAATAGCTATCATGTGGGGGCTTCTGTTAAAGCAAAAGGCCACACATAATGTAGTAAAAGTGTGGCTACTGAATTTGAATTACATCTCTTTTCTCTAGTCTACACTGGCTTTTCCATGTGTAATTTAAGGTATTTAGTGAATATTAAGTTTTTCATGACTAATGTGTCTTCTGAGGTCTAAGCAATAACATAAAGTGGAAGTTAACAACGGGCCTCATTTCTTGGTTCTGAATTTTTCAAGATTGTGATGTTATCAACATTGTACAAGACATGGACAGAAATGGAAGAGTTAACAGCTTTATTCCTCCACCCCCAAACCCATTACCTCCAGCATCTTCATGCAATATTTTTAACTTCTTAAGATTAAAAGCTCATTATCAATGACTGGGTATTACATGTCAGTTCAGCCAGTCCAACTGAGCTGAAGTTATTCTGGGTGTTAAAGTCTAAGGACTACGATTTTGTAGGACAGGGAGAGATGGGTACAGAGACCTGGAGTCACCAACCCTACAAATAAAGACTTGTTTGCCCTTTGTGCTTTTTCCTAGAAGAGCCATCAGGCAGTGACTTAGAGGACGAGAACTTTGGTAAGTCGTAGTCTGAATGTTAAGTGCTAAGATAGTCTAAGAATCCTTCAGGACAATCTATCTATTAAGAAATACATGATCTTTTCAAAATCTAGCAACACCTAAATATTTAGTTGCACAGACAAGTTGCTGATGAAGATTTTTTGGGTCCTTCTTACAAGTGGCTGAGTTCTCTCTCCTGAAGGGATTCCCTCTCTTTAGAAGTTATAAAAGAATCCCCCAGGAAGAACATCACACAGCTGCTGATGCTTCATTACCACAGTTCACTTCATACGTGTTTTCTTCCCATCCTTCCAGCTCGGCTTATGACCTTGACACATGTGTCTTATTCAAATCTCTCTTTCTAATAAAGATCTCCACTGTCAGGCTTCTGTTTCATGACAGTCCGTTTCACTCAGTCCTCTTCTTTTTGTGACACCTGGCTTGCTCCTCAGTCAGCCCCTTATAATTGAGTTTTAATACTCCAATTGTGGTCTGTGGACCAGCTGCGCGAGCATCACCTGGGAGCTTGTTAGAAATGCAGACTCTCAGGCCCCAGCTCAGACTTACTGAATCATAATCTGCATTTTCACAAGATCCTCAAGTGGGTCATGTGCAAATGAAGGGTTGAGCAACACTGCCTTCAAGAATTGTTCTTCGGGCTGGCCCAGGGGCATAGTGGTTAAGTTTGTATGCTCTGCTTCGGCAGCCTGGTGTTTGTGGGTTTGGATCCCAGGTGTGGAACTACATACTACTCATCAAGCCGTGCTGCAGCAGCATCCCACATACAAAATAGAGGAAGATTGGCACAGATGTTAGCTCAGGGACAATCTTCCTCAAGCAAAAACAGGAAGATTAGCAACAGATGTTAGCTCAGGGCCAATCTTCCTTACCAAAAAAAAAAGAAGTGTTCTTCCCTTACACACTCTCGTCGCCCCTGAGATAATGCAAATAAGTACTTTTCTGCTGTGACTTACAGCATTACTTGGATCCCAAATCCTTAACTAAAAAGATTATCAAGTATGTACTTTCCTGCCTCTGTTCTCAAAGCCCCTTTACTGACTTTTGTGTACTTTAGATTTACCTATGTAGATTCTGTCATTTGTTCTCACACTTATATGGCATTTTATAGTTTTCAAAGTTCCTTCACACAGATTTTATTATTTGATCACATACGGTCCTCTGAGGTAGAAAGGTAGGTAATATAATCTTTTGTAGAAGCTATTTTGTAAATTTCCATTTGTGATTTTTCCAGGGGTGAAAAATGTATCTGTAGTTTTTTTCCTACTTTGGAAAAAAATAGAAGCCAAGCCTTGTTGGGTTACCAAAAGCCAGTGAGTTATTCTGACTCAAAATGTATCATGAATCAAAATCATGTTTTACTGCTCAGTATGATCAGTTATATTTTTCTTCATAAACCATGGCTTCTTAATTAGGATAAAGTAATTAGGCCTATAATAAGATCCTCGTCTTTCTGACAAGATTTTTAAGATAAATGAGCCAATGAAGAATAAGCACTCCATTTCTGATACAGTAGCCTAAGGAGAGAGGGACCACCGAGTACTGCTTCTGCTAGGATGGACAACAGTCAAAGGAAGGGACAAAGTCCGACATAGGATATTGCCTCGAGACCCTCTGCAAGTTCTGTGCTCCCAGAGAAGGTATACGTGGGGGAACTCACTGGTGAATCATGGCCTGGGAGGAACTGCTGGTTTTGCATCCCCTGAAAGCGCATCTCTACTGGGGGACTCACTCCCAGATCCTAAGAGTGTTACGCCCAGGGGTCAGGGGTGAATGGGTGACTAGGTGCTGCAGGTGTATTTGGTAAGCGATGCTATTTTTGCCTTTTCTCTTTGGTCTATTCACTTCTTTTTAAGAGCCTTATGTTAACAAAAGCTTAACTGTGTTTAACATTGTGGGTGAGCTTGGGAGAAGTGGAGCCTTGTTGAGGTCAGCCCATAGAAAACAATGCTTCAACGGTCTCATGTTGCAAAGATGCTGAGACCCAGAGAAGCCTGGGACTTGCTGCCATGTGCTCTACCTCCTCTGCTCTTCCAAGGAAGGGGAATCCTCCTCCCCTCTGAAGCTAGTACCTCCTCAAGGACCTTGCTATGAAATTATCCCCTTTCCTTCCTGCACCATTCCCATCTACACATAAACATGCCTTAAAATCAGACACTTGAAAAATTTTGTAAAGCCTCCATTGACCTCCTCATCATCTTCCAACTACTACCCCATTACTTTGTTTTCTTTCACAGAAAAATCCTTAAAACAGTTGTCTATTGGTCCTGACTCCACTTTCTTCCCTCCCATCCTCTCATTACCCCACACCAGCTGGAATTGTATCTGCACGACTTCAGGAAACAGCTTGTTATCTAAGTTTCCAAAAACTTCTGTTTTGCTCCTCCCATGGAGAATTATTCTCTCTCCCACTGTATTCTCCATCAGCAGCGTTTAGCACATGTAGCCACTCTCTTTTTTGAAATGCTTTCTTCTGCTGCTTCCACGATACCACACTCTCCTGGTTTCCCTCCTATCTCCCTGATGTCTCCTCCTCCTCTGCCCAAACTCTAATGCTTGGGGTCTGAATGTTGGAGAGTCCCCGTAGCGCATTTTCTCTTTCTAGTGATTTCATCTGGTCCCATAGTTTTGAAGACCAGAAATATGCCATTAACTTCTAAGTTTATCTCTCTGACCCAGATTGCTCTGCCTTGCTCCAGACTTGTTTATCCGACTTGACATCCTACCAAAACTGCTCTTGTCTCCTCATTTTCCCACTTCTAACGAGGTCTCTAGTCTCACCTTCTCTAGGGCATCACTCCATTCACACCACTGTCTTTTCTCATTTAGATACTTATAGTAGCCTGCTACCTGATTTTAATGCTTCTAGTATTGCCGTACTCTGGTGCACTGTCCACAGAGGAGTCTGTTTACAGCTGTAACTTTTATTTCTGAAATCATGAAGCGAACTAAGCAAATAACCGGCTGCTATTTAAATTTTCAAAGCACGAATACTGATGATTTAATATTATTCTTTTCCTCTAATCACACTTTATTTAATGTAATAATTCAATTGGATTTAGTTTATTTAGTACAAAAATGTAGGAATCACAAGGCAAATATTGTATTAGCCTAGTGGACAGTGTGCTGTTTTGGATATTGGCTCTTTTGACCCCTACAATTTGATTCTGACATTTTGAGCCAATTTAAACCTGAGGATATTCTGACTGCTTCCAAATACCAACATTTAGATCAAATTTATACCAACATCAGTGAATTTGCTAAAACAGGTTTGACTCCAAATAGCAACTCTTGAAAGCTTAGAGGCATCTTGGGGGAGCAAATATAAATTTAAGGGAAAAGGACACATTTGTTCTTCAGGCAAAACACGTGATGTAAAGTTGACTTCTGTTTCCCTGGGAAAGAGCTCTCTCCTTACCTTGGAGCTTTTATTTCCCCTGGCAGGCCAAGATGGATTTCTCTCTCTCGATGGCACTGACTGCCCCTTGGGACAAATATTGAAATCAACTATTCCACAGCTATGTGAACCAGAGTCTTTAGAAGGAGGAACTGATTAAAATATATGGTGTCCTTACAGTGTTAATAGGACACCTTTCATTTTAGTTTTCGATAGCTTGGTTTAAGTAACTGAAATGTGGTGTTGGTTCACAAACTGGCCCCCATACGTGGAGGGCATGGAGAGACCGAAGAGAGAGGCAGATGACTCCAGATGGGGAGGACGCAGGTTTAATAAGCAAGGGGACTTACTTACAAGGCTTGCCTTGGACAGCTGCAAGACAAGCAGATCCCTGAACCCACCCACCAAATCTTAAAAGTTTATAGAGAGGCCTTAACTGCATTCAGTCACGTATACTGTCCAGATGGTCTCAACAACACCGTACTCTCTCCAGGCTGTGTCCTTGAAACAGCTCCCACTATGGGAACAGTAGGCAGAGTGTATGTTCTGAGGACAGCGGAGGGGGTGAGGAACCAGGTCCAGCTCTTGGGTCAACTGTGGTCACGTCCTCTTGACGACCTTTTCCAACACATGTATATCTCTCATTATTAATTCTTGAAATGGTTTCGACTTTGCCTGCCTACTCTTCAAAATTATTAAAAACAGATGAAGTTGGCTGTTTTGGATTGGAGTTTATTTTATTTCCTGGATGCTTTTATTTTTGAATTTTCTTAAAAAATCAGGAAGACCAAATGTTATGCACTGTACAAAACTATCCAGGTCTTTGAGTGTGTTGATGTGACAATAGCAACAACAATAATAAAGTAGTTATTTATATAGCACGTGCGTACTATGTGTTGGACACTATCCTAGTTGTTTTACTTATGCTAATTTACTTAATCTACCCAACAACTCTGAGGTTGGTTCTTTTTTCCAGTTTTATAGATGAGGAAACTGAGGCATAGAGAAGTTAAGTAACTTGCGCAAACAAGCACAGTAAAGATCTGACACAAACTGCATAAAATTTTCTAATTTTAGAAAGACTTTCTATCTTGTTTTTAACTAAAAATAAATTTTGATTCCCCACCTTAGGAAATGAGGTGAACTTGTAATTTCTGACTGACATATCCTTGCCGCCCAAACATACATAGAGCATGGTTTTAAGTATTTGATAAAAATGGGTTCAGCCTCTCCATTTGTTTGGTGGTTACCAACCGCAACAGGAAAACTGAAGTGATTTCTCCATATCGGACCACAGCCCCAGTGCTTCTGCTCACTCCTCTTACCTAACGTGCTTCCTAGTTTAGTTCTTTCCTGTAGCACATGCATGTTATTTCACATAACCAACGAAACAGTGTATTATTAAAGAGTTTGTGGGGACAATCTACATTCAGTTGAGATTTATTAAATGCTCAATTTCCTATTACTTAAACAGGAAGATTACATTCCTCCTGCCCCCATTCCTGCCTTTCTCTGTCTCTGACAGCACTGGCTCCTCTCACTAGCCTATCTCAACTAGCTCCTCTCACTAGCCTATCTCATTCCCACTCTGATCCCATTTCACAGCTTCTCTCTTGAGTGGTACTCAGCTTCCTATTTGATCTCTGCAGGAAACCAAGACATACCTCTGAATCTTGGCTGAATGTTCTGAGTACAACCTGTATATAATAACCTCTACTACGGTTGCTCTGGCGTCTGCTTCAGGAACTTTCTTACTTCTGTCCCCTCTCTACAGTTTATGAGACGGACTGTGAAGCTTCCCTGTGGCTTTCCACTTTCTTCACGTGGGATCAGAGCAGTCTGGGTAGGCTGTGTCCTGTAATCATCTCTTGATCTTTGGCAGTTGTAGGTATTTTTATTCAACAGCATTTATGCAGGACCTATGATATGCCAGAATTTTTGAGCCTGAGGGAACCTTGGGGATCATCTTTAATCCTTTTGTTTTGTAGATGAGGAGGTCGAGGCTCAGAGGGGTTAAAGGATTTGCCCCAGGTCACTCAGATTGTTAGTGCTGGGCCAGGATTAGACCCAGATTTTAGAATCTGTGTTCTTTGAACACCATGCTTTTTTGCCCTTGCACTTTTAATATGAGGTTTTTGGTTGTACCTAGACTTTCATAATATTCTTAAATTTCCCCTAAAAGCTTAAAAATGTTAACAAGTGTCCCCTAGCTTTTGTAATCAGATAGCAAGTATGCCTTATTGTGTTTCCAATCAGAGATTCATGGTACTGTTTGCATATTAGCAAGACTCCCCATCCATTTGTTTCTGTCTACTTCCCTAGCTGCATATTTGCATTTTATCACAGTTTGGTTTGCTCTTACAATCTAGGGTGGGAGCAGAGCACTTTAGTACAAGGGCAAGAAGTCAGGAATACCTATTCTGTATGAATCACATAAAAGAAGTCACCTGTAGGTGATTACACACACACACCCTTAGCCATCTCTGCAATAGGGAACCGTGCTTCAGAATATTCTGATCAATATGCTACCTGAGCCTGGCCCAGTTCAAGTAGTTGGAGAGATGAAAAGAATTATAAAAGAGTGGAATTGTTTCAAGTGAAAGAAATTCCAATAAACAACTCATTAAAGTGATATTCTTCTTTCTAAAATCGTTACTTCAGATGTGGATAGGTATATATTATAGCCTATGAATACAAAAAGCCCAGAAATTCTTTCTTTCCCCCTAGAACTAAAGGAAAGCCTATAATGTTAGCTTTAGGAGCTTGAGATTCTTTGCCAGGTTATTGGGACTGGCTTAAAGCCAAAGGGTGGAGTAGTGAGGAATATAATTTTTCTATTCATTGACGAAAACTCTTCATCCAGTCAGAACCATCTTTAGTGGTAAAAAGCTAAGCTACTCAATTTTATTTTTAAAGATAGATAAATACTGTCTTAGTGCAGAGCTTGCAGAGGAAACTGGATTGCTTATATGGGAAGGTGCGATTGGGCCCTGAGAATATGAGCTAGAAACAGCAGCATGGCCAACACTGGGAAAACTTCAGTCGGAAACCTGGCATTTGGTTAATCCAGTTCACCTTTATTTTTCATTCTTCTAACAACTTTTACTTTTCCTTTCTTTACAAACTTAGCTAACTTCTTCAGTTATTGAAAAAGAAAGCTATTTGCTTTTTATATTGATGGAAAAGCAGAATTATATTTAATTAGAAATGTGAAAAAAAGAGTAAATAAATTCGGACTTTTATGTTAAATAAAAATTAAACTGTGTGCCAGAATTATTATTATGAAATTAAAAATCAACCTCTATTTGGAGGCTGATTTAAATTGCTTTCAAAAAATGAAATAATAATGAACCCTTAAAATGGAAAGTTCTATCATGGTACACTTTTTCTATGAATCACTGTTATCATCTCAATTGTAATCATTGCATTGAAAAGAACAAGTAATCATTCCATACCAGCTCTTTCTTCTCTTTATCTCAGGAACCCCTAAAAAGTTTAGTTATCCTTAAAAACAAAAATACAAAAAATAACATAATTTAAAATATTTCTGATATAATACTTAGCAGATTATTTGTTTCATACCAAAGTATGTAAGAAGAAAAGAATGAATCACTTTAGCTTTCTTTGAACGTCCTCCATAAAACCACAAGAATAAGAGACATGTGTGCTTGCAAGGAAAATTTCCATTTGGGTGTAGCTTAGTATTGTTGACAAATTTTAACATGTGTTTAACTGGTGAGTACACTTAATGTTCCATACAGAAACCTCCGTGTTCTAGAACAGATTGTGGCAGAGTACGGAAACACAGTTGTAGGGGAGGAGGACATTTCCTCTCCTCAAATGTGGGTTCGTCTGGCCGGAGAACGAATTAAATTCACATGAGACAGAATAGCAAGAGAAAATTAAACAAAGCTTTATGAGGAACCATGGCCCGGGGCCTTTCTTCCCGAAGGAAGAAAGGGCACCGAAGAAGTGGGGTGCACATAGTGGTTATATACCCCCAAACAGGGTGTTTCACATGTGATTGAAATGTCCCTCCCACAATAGTCACAAGATTGCCCTGTCAGCACAGTGCTTGATGGACACAGCAGGTAATGGTCTGCTATCTCGGTGGGCATAGCAGGAGGCAAGGCGATTGTCTGGAGCTGGGTGGTCACAGGTGAGCACAGCAATCAGTTCCTAGCCTAAGGAAAGATGCTTAATCCTTAAAGAAATGCCAAAGTTGGGAGGGGGAGGGAAGTCAGTTACAGGAGGTTACCAGACTAGCACAATAAAATGCAGATTTTAAGTCCTTGCCTTTGGTATTGATTAAGAGTTTCTAGAGAGAATGTCATCTCCTTTCTTCTTCCTGGTACAGAGAGGGAGGCACCTTTTACAGATAGAGATTTACCTTACAGATGTAAAGGTGTCCTAAGAAAGGGCAAGTTCCATTCCTCAGAGCCTCCTTCCCTGTCCCAGTTTATCAAAAGCAATCAGCCTCAAATAATCCTGATGCCAAAGAGACATATCTTGGGGTGGCCAATTCCCCACACAGTCAACATATGGAATATTCTCATAGTTGCACGTGCCTCAGGAAGCAGAGTTTCCTTTGACAGTAATAGACATTTCTTGGAATACGTTTTTGGAACACCAATATTTAATTTTGAGCATTCAAAATATCAATTTATTCTGAATTTGTGTGTGTTCATGTGTGTGTACTTGCATGTGAAAGAGAGAGGGAGAGCCAAAATCGATTTTATTGCTATGATATCAAGGTACCTACTTAAAGTAGACTTTACGAGCACAACTTCCAGAAAAACTAAGTTGATGTCACCTAAGTCAGAGCCCATTGGGATCTAGAAAACAAACAATTACTCATCATAGATTCTGATAGGGACCTTGTCCTAATTGGTCAGATGGACTTGTTAAATGTCATACTTAGCAGGGGGCTTTGTTTCTCTTGATTGGTTACTCTGTCAACTATGTCTGGTTAAAGCAAAATTTCTTGATAATATTGACGTTGTACTCCAATACCTGGCTTAGTATTGTGATGCCAGCCTGAATATGTATTGACCAAAAAATCATTAGTTATTTGTTAAACTTTTATAAACCTGGGTAAATACTCTTTTGCAAAAATGCAAAACAATGTATTCCTTAACCAGAGGGAACATGATGTAAAAAGACAATGCAAAAACTTGGCTTTTCACATAACGAACGTACTAAACGGAGTCTTAAGTATATCAAGTATAACATTAGTACAAGAATCGGTAATGATAATTTAAATATTCCAAATATGGCATGCATGCTTATCAAGCTTCTCTAATTCGTACCAGTTTCCCCTAAGCTTCTCAGATTCACTGCATCTTGAGTTACATCCAGTATTTTTTTCTAAAGTATCTACTGGAGAGACTTGATTGCTCAAACTCTGATCTGTTTTCTGTTCTATTCTTCTCTTTGTATGTTTGCTAAGTACTTCAACTATGAATCCAGTACAGTTTCTAGTATGAAATAAAGTAGCTCCTGAAGTAAAAGCTTTCCTAAGCAGTAGTACAGAACTGTGTGTGTCTGTGCTTTTTTTTTTTAAGTGACATTGATGAAGCACAGAACTGGAAACAGATTAGTGCAAAAACCACAGTAAATTTTAAAGGCAAGTTATTTTCCAAAATTTCTGAAGTTCTGGAACAAGTTTTCTGGAAGTGATGTGTAACATACTACTTATTGAATCATGCTTGTTGGGTTTTCTAATGCGAATTGAGAACAGGGTTAAATTCAAGTTGGTAAGAAAGATAAAACCAGCTGATCTGAACAAGTCTTTACCTTAAGCTGGCTATGACTGCATTTACCATTTGCCTCCTGTGTGGTTCACTGCTTGATTTCACTATTTCTCTGTACCAGTTCTTTTCTTCACCCACTGGCCCCCGTCTCTCACCCATCTTTCAAAATCTAGCTCAAATGCCACCTCTTTAATTTGAAGCTTCTCCTGGTTTCTTCGGCTGAATGTGAACCATCTTCCCTCGCATTTCCCGATGTTATCTGCTCCTCTTCCAGCCTCTTTGGATTCCTTCTGCATTATAGTATTTGTACATTCCAACTTCTTGTATCTTATTCATCTTCGTGTCCCTGGAGTGTCTCACAGTGTAAGTGCTCAGTGAAATCAAATCAGTTCTATTCAATACTCAGAGAAACCTGTTTAGAGGTTGAAATCAACTTACAGGGAAGTTTTTGGTCAGGACACATTTGTATCTTAAGGGCTCTCTGTCCATGAATCATATTACAGGTGGCCTGAGCCTCTAAGTTCAAGAGCTCTTGGAGATGAGATATGTGAAAGCACTTTTGGTCATTTTGGAGGCTGGAAAGGCTCCAGAAGCGAAGGACAATGCAGGAAGATGTAAAGATGATCCTTTCCTTTCTCTAAATCTCACTAGTAAGATAAAAGAAGACAGCATGGGTGACATTGGTGTGGGAATTAAAATTGAGCTGGGTTCTTAGGAAAAGAGTATGGAAGGAGAAGGGGAAATTTTTGTTGAGGACCTCTGACATGTCAGACAGTTCACATATGTTGTTTAATGGAAATCAGTAATAATGATAATCATAATATTTCCTCTCAATCATGGAAATATCTCATACTTTTTACACATGATTTCACATCATGATCTCATCTGATTTTTTCCAGCTGTGGCATAAGTAGTGTATGGATTATATCCTTCCTTTAACAGAAACAAAGACATAAAAAGACAAAAGAATTTGTTCAAGGTTACATATCGAGTCAAAGACATGAGACTCAAATACAAACTTTCTGTTTCTTGTTTAACTTGTGTTCTACTGCATCTTTATATGTTGTGAACCCAACAATGCTGTTTTATAGTTATTTTATACTGTTGCCTTTTAAATCAGTTAAGAGCTTTTTATTTCTTCATGTACATCAACACTGGTTTTATTTTATTATAAAAGTTTCATTAATTAGAATGTATGTGGGAAACTTTTGTTTATTAATCACAGAGAATGCCATAATTTAAAAGTTTTGACCAAATATATATTACTAAAATAAGCACATCTTACTAACCTCTCATTTGTGACTCCGATAACAGAGTGTGGAAAAGTGAACATTAAGAAATAGATATAAATTTCAGAAGTAATGGAGAAATGTTTCTCGGTCTTCCACTGATTTTAGCGTTGGCCTAAGTGGAGATGGTAATAACGCTCTTTGCAGTGGTGCGGACTTGGCATAGAAGAGATGCCCAGAGTTCCTTTTCGCTTGAGAACATAGGGCTGCCTAACAGACCTGAGTCAAAAATAAATCTCAGAAATTCTGGAGAGTTCTTGGAAGAATGAGAGGATGCTGGAGGTTTTAGCTGAGACATAAAGAGTTGGTTGGACCATTGACCAATCATTTGATTTTTGTAAGCTCTTCTAGCTACCTTAATCCAGGTAACCCACCAATCAGGAAGCCTTGGAAAGGTTTGGATTGGGCTATAAGCTGAGTTATCTTCAGGATGCCTAAAGATCCACCTGTGCACAGCTATGCTGATCTTTCCATAAAGCTGCTGCAAAGGGTGCTGTCTCAGTCCTGTAAGAGCCTTTTCCTACGGCACTGGAATGATCAGGGGAATTTAAGGCTAAAGAAACAGATGACTACAGTGATTCTACAGGTAGAACTTATACGCATTCTTTAGAGGCAGAAACTTTGCTCTAAAGTATTTCACTCATTTAAAAAAAAATAATCATGGGAGGAAAGGTCATATGTTAATTTGCAGTCCTTTGGGATGAATAAAATGTGAAAGAAGAATCATCTTTAGAAAAGTGGTAAGACTCTTACCCCATATTATTTCTTCCTTACGAACCTAAGGCTAGAGGTGCCACCATCCTTGGCGGCCTCAGCAGTAGGGAACAACTATTGGCAGAAACGTCACCGAAACAACCCAAGTAACTAGAAAGTACTTGAGAAGTGTACACATTACTCATGCCTGTGACTTCATCTTCATTATTTCTCTGCAGAAAGCAAGTTGGAAATCTGGTAGGCTGTTAGGTTTTTAAGATGTGAAAGCAGAGCGTTTCTTAAATCAATTTTGTGATGCCTTCTGTCCAATAGTAGCATGTGCAGCACTACGAAAAGTCTAACTGGCATCAGCCTGCTTTGGAGAGTGAATAAAAAGTAATACAAGTAACATTAAAAAGACAGCTCTAGGAGACATTCCATCATTTGTTCATAACAAATATTTAATCAGCAATTACTGTGGACCAGAACCACCATTCTGAGTGGGGTTGGAGGGTGGGGAACACAATAGTGAATAAAACAAAGCCGCTGCCCTCTTAGACCTGATGTTCTAGTGGGGAACACACTGATGTGTGGAAGGGGTCCAAGTATATTTTTTTCTTCTTTATGGCTATCCACTGTCTTATCACCATTTATTGAGAAGAATGTACACTTACTGACTTTTCTGTTTTACAATAGTATTTCATAAAATAGTGAGAAAATATATTAAAATCTACTATGATTGTGAATTTGTCTATATCTCCCTGTAGTTCTATACATTTACATTTTTATTATTAATTTTTTTATTATTTGTTTTACTATTAATTTTGCTAAGTGCATGTAATTAAAATTATTATATCTTCCTAGTTAATTGGACCTTTTCTCATTATGAAAGGCACCCTCTCTATTGCTAGTAATGCTTTTTACTATAATTTCTGTTTTTGGAGATTACCTATAACTCCTTTGTTTTGATTAATATTTACATACTATGTCTTTTCCCATTCTTTTTCTTCATCCTTTTTCTGTCCTTATTTTTTGGATATGCATATAGCATATAGTTAGCTTTTGTTTTTATCCAGTAAGACAATTTTTATTTTTCACAGGCACGTTTAGTTCATTTGTATTTAATGTAATTATCAATATATTTGAGTTTAGGTATGTCTTAGTCTTCTGTAACAAAGCACCATAGACTATGTGGCTTAAATAACTGATATTTACTTCTCACAGTTCTGGAGGTTGGGAAGTCTAAGAGCAAGGTGCCAGCCGATTTGGCTCCTAGTGAATGCCCTCCTTCTGGTTTGAAGATGGCTGCCTTCTCTGTGTCCTCGCATGGCAGAGAGAGCTAGCTCTGGTCTCTCTTCCTCTTCTTGTAAGGACACTAGTCCATCCTGGGGGGCCCACCCTCACTTCCTCATCTAAACCTAATTACCTCCCAAAGACCCTATCTCCAAAGGCCATCATATTAAGAGCTAGAAGTTCAGCATACGGGTTTTGGGAGGACACAAACATTCAGTCCCTAACTGTATACATCACCTTCTATTGTGCTTTCTCATTGCCCTGACTGTTCACTGTTTATATTTCTTTTCTTTCTTACCTGATTTTGGATTGGCTAGTTTGTCCCATACCATTTTTCTTACTTTTTTGAAATAATAAATGCTGATGGTACTCTTAAAATTGCAGCAAGCATACGTATTAAAGTAAAATTTGTTAATATTTTGCCCCTTTTCTACACAATATAAGAAACCTACAATGCTTGAACTCTTGGATTACATTCTATTACTGTCATAATTTTGTAGTCTGGTTTTATTTAACCCCCAAGACTTTATTATTATTGCTTTATATAGCCAGTAATCGTTGTCATTCTCCCTCCATAGTTCTTCACTCTGCATTTCTTCTTTCATCAAAGACTTTCCATCTGGCTCATTTTTCCTTCTCTCAGAAATATAGACTTAATATATTTACGTGAGATCCTGCCATTGGGTTTTTTTTCTTGAAAGTGTCTTTACTTCACCCTTTTTCTTGAACACATTATCACTAGATATAAAATGCTATGTTGGCAGTTATTTTCTTTCATTGCCTCTCTTTGTCATCTCTCTTCTCTCTTTCTGGAAATCTGATTTGACATATATTAAAACTTCTCACTCTATACTCAGTGTATCAACTCTTCTTTAATATTTTCCATTCTTAGTTTCTCTATGCTGCATTCTGAATAATTTATTTTGACTTACTTTCTAGTTTGTTAATTGCTTCTTCAGCTGTGTCTTATCTGATGTCAAACTTATCCACTGAGTTTTACATTTCATTTATTGTGTTGTTCACTTTCAGATTCAATTTGAATCATTTTAAAATCCCCTAGGTATTTTTTAGTAGTTCTTCACGTTTATTTTCAAGTTTGTCTTTCATTTTTGAAAAACAATAAGTATAGTTGTTTTATAATCTGGGACTAAAATTTAAGTATCTGAAGTCTTTGTGGGTCTATTTCTGTTGTCTGTTGATTATCTAGTTCTTTCATGATGTTTAGTTTCCTTATGTAATTTGTTACTTTTTTTATTGCGAGGTGCATATTTTATTAGAAAATTATTTGTGAGAACTTTTAGAATAAGGATGCATTTCAACAGAGGTCTGTTGTTGTCCGTCTGTCTGTCAGCTTGCTAGGAACACTTACAGATTGAGTACACTTTAGATTACTTCACATACATTTCAAGTTCAAATGAGAGTGTTCCTCTCGTCTTTCTGCTCAGTGTCAAAGTAACTTTTGTAAGGGTGAGGTGGGTCTCATTCTGAGGGTATAACCCTTTGGGATTCCAACTTAGTGGATGTATGGTTTCTCATTTGACTCCTCACCTTCAACAGCCTGTACTCTGAGTCTTCTGTCCCCCTTGGTCCTTGAATTTGCTAAGTTGGTAAATATCTTTGAGGTTACCATGGCTTTAGCAGTATCCTTTTCTCTTTGGGTTCCCATTGTCACTTAGATTTTGGTCTGATATTTCCTCACTGTTTTGTCAGCTTTCCAGTATTTTTAAGAAGATGTTCTTTAAGCTTTATATCTAGAATTTTTAGTTGTTTTTATAGAAAGAGAGAGAGAAAAGAGTTAAACCTCTCATACTTTTGGAATTGGAGCTAATGGGTAGACTTTTAATTACTTCACAGTTTTGTATGACTACCATCATGTCAGGTTATTAGGCAAATCCTTGTCTTGAGTGCTAGATTTTCCTTCCCTAGTCTTTCACTCCCTCCTCCAAAGCTATGCAGAATATAAGACAAACGAGTCCAAAGTTTTCTTTTGACAATGAGTTTACAATATATCCAGTCTGTTCGTGAAAAATCCATTTTGTGAGGAAAAAAAAAGATTCATGAACATTTCTGCCTCACATATGCTCCATAGATTTACAAGTTTAAAACCCAGATGATTTTATTTTTGCCTTGATCCAAGGAGACAGGACTCCAGGAGGCAGTGAAATAAGCCTGCAGGCATCCATTCCAAGTGATTATCTTGCTCTGTAACATACACCGACTCCTCTGCCAACCTCAACCCTGAGAAAGAAGAAAGAATCTCAGTTTCTCTTTCTTTTGCTCTCTCTGAATGGCGATGACAGTGTAGGGGCTCCATGCTGCAGGTTGTGTGTATCCCTCTGTGTGCTGTCCTCCTGTTTGTCATTCTAAGTGACTAGTTTGACCCATTGGTGAAAGACCATAGTTTACCACAATTTTCCCTTGATTATCCTATAAGTAGAGGTGTCCATGTGATACAGATGCTAATAGCGTACTCCACCTGTAGTTTTTATTTGTTGGATCATGATGCCTTGTGGGTAGAAATTATGCACTAAAATATATTTTCTTTCCTACACTTCAGGCCCAGGAATAAGGATGTTTTTCCAGTGATTATCATCTTCCATCTTCTTGAGTTGTGGCAAAAGTCAGAGTTGATAAGCAGTTTAATTTTGTTCTCATCAATGACCTATGGATGATATGAGGAAGCAGGAGAGACGTTATCACCAGCTACCTAACTGCTTTATGCACTTGTGATAAATTGACAAATTCTTGCTATTTTTCTTTAGTAGTGTTTATTCTTAAGTTCAACAGAAAGTCTTTTGCTCAACAATAGCTTGAAAGACAATTTCTCCTTCTTTACAAAAGTTAATTTTTGTTTTTATATAACGATGGAAACTATCATTTTCCCCAACCTTTAGTCATTTACTGTGCTATTACCTGAACTCTGCAGATGGAAAGGCAAGATGAAGTCACTTATTTTTATTTTTAGGGTGAGTAAATATGCTTTTCATTTCCTATCTCTGGTTGTGAAATTGTTCTTTTAGTTTTTAGGAGGTAGAAGAAAAGGGCTGGGCATGATAATGAAATGCATAACCTGTGAAACTGGGAGAAAATAAGGATTTGCTTCAATGTTATTAGAGTATGTCATGGGTCTTTTTTTTGAGTGCCTCATGTTGAGCAGTAAAATACAAGTATGGCTAGAAAACTCAAGCTGATAACCTTCAAACTCAATTCATGTTCTCGTTTGCTTCTAGACTCTCTTTTTAAATCAGTATTGATTCAGAATTTTATTTATTCTGAGAAAATGTGTGATTATCCAATAATTCATGGCTGTTCTATAGCACAAATTCACTGCTTTGTCACAGTAGTGAAGAAAAATCAGTTTTTCAGAAATATATTTCCAGTGCCCCCTAAAGTGCATCCTTCAGCACTGCCTGTAAAATCAGTCTATCAAGAACCAGCCTGAGTGCTTTATGTGTGTTTTCTTTCGCCTGCTTAGTGGAAGTGGTGGTTGCTTGTTTTAGGTATTACCTCTAAAGTTGACATTCTAACTAATGTTAATGATTTGTGCTCATATAGGATGAGTTATTTCAAATGATGATGCAAACTATTTAGAAACCAATGCTGTGGTTAGAAAAACCTTTCTGAAAGAAGAGGATTTGACATTCTTGTTGTAACATAGGGTGATTTATCATTCTATACGTTTAGAAAGTTACTCAGACTGGGAGAAAAACAGCCATCATAAGGTATAATACCACAGTATTGTTTGGTGTGAATCAGTGTTGAGGGAGTCTCATTTGCATTTCCATTAATCTTACCATGTCCAACGTAGGGTCATGTTTCTGCCCAAGATGAGTTTCTGGAATGCACATCATTTTCTGCATGAGGCATTACCATCATTAGGTAATGAAGCATGGTACCATGCCCTTTCTTTCACCCCCACCAAATATGTTCCTCTGTGATGCTTCTGGAATTGCCTCATCCTCTCTCACTGCTACAACCTCAGTCAGGCACCTACCATTTTATGTCTGAAATACGACAGCAATCTTCTTGTTGGTTCCTCTGCTTTAACTTTCCTATTTCCTCTGCGTCATGCAGAAACATAAACAGTTGACAATTGTGGTACTTTGTCAGAAGACTTGAGGGGCTTTGTAAATCCTGATCCTCCCCCTGAGGACGTGCTTCCTTTCCCTACCTGCTCTCATGTCTCCTCCTCCAGGCATAACTCTTTGCCGTGGCTGAGCACATATTTTCGTTCAGCTTTCTTACATGACAAATTCTTCCTTCAAGCATCCTCAAAAGTCCTCTCCTCCAAAAAGTTATTCCATAAATGTCACACCCAACTTCTTGAAGCCTTTCTAGAATCATGGTGTCGCTTATAAACAATGTGACAAATTCAACTAAAGTTGGGTTGCATTGATTCTACACTGATCTGCTTTGCTTATGAGGGTAATTTACGTATACTTTACTGTTTCCCACGGTCACACAGAAGGCAGGAATTTTTTTCCTCCTTTTGTTATTTTTCTCTCTCTTTTGTATTTTTTTTTTTTTGCTACTATCTATCATTTCATAGATGACAAAATGGAAGTTCAAAGAGGAAAAACCAATTCTCTCAAGATCACACAGTTTGTAGGTGGCAGAGATGACATTTGATACCAGGGACTTTGATATCCAATTTTTATTCACCTGTATGGGCTACTGTCTCCCTTACTTCCTTTGTTCACATCTATTGATCTTGACAATACAAATAGATACTGAATTAGTGGTGGTGATAGGGTGAGTAATTTTTCACATTGGTGCGATTTTGTAGTCTATTAACGTGCCTTTAATCCAAGTTGAAATCTATCTAAAATGCTTGGCTGGTAATTGTCAAAACTGATCTCCTATTTGTATTTTCATAACTTAAATTAAAGATACAAGAGTTCAAAATGACATTGATGTTCTTTTAAAATTTACTCTACAAACATTATTGAGTGCCTGTTATATACATTCTAGGCACCAAAGTAAGTAATAACAATAGAACAATAACCAAGAACTAGATTCTGTCCTAAAGGAGCTATTAATCTGGTAGGAGAAATAATTATGTGTATTAGCTTCCTTTGGCTGCTGTAATGAATTACCAGAAATATAGTGGCTTAAAATCCCAGGATCTTATTATCTTACAATTCTGGACATCAGAAGTCCAAAATAGGTCTCAATGGGCTAAAATCAAGGCATCAGCAGGGCTGCATTCTTTTCTAGAGACTCTAGAGGAGAATAATTTCCTTACTTTTTCCAGCATCTAGAGGCTGCAGCATTTCTCGGCTCATGACCCTCTTCCATATTCAAAGTCAGCAACAGCCAGTCAAGTTTTTCTCACATCACATCACTCTGACCTTTTTTCCATCATCACATCTCCTTCTTTGACTCTTCCATTTCCCTCCTCCCCATTTAAGGACTCTTGTGATTACATTGACCTCATCCACATAATCCAGGATAATCTCCAAATTTCAAGGTTCTCAACTGAATTTCATCTGCAAAGTCCCTTTTGCCATCTAAGGTAACATATTCACACGTTTGGGGGATTGGGGCATCTGTAGGCATCTGTATACCACAGCCTGTAAACAAATGCCTCGTGGTACAGAGTACCAAGTGCAACAATGCAAATAATGAAAGTATGTATGTCTCAGAGATGAATGGAATTAGCTACTTTGGGATGGTGTTATGTGAAAGTTCTCAACGTTGGTCTCCAGTCAAAGGGGGCTCTACCCACTGGCACAGTGGCCAGTAGAATGTTTTAGTCCTTGTTCTTTCCTTAAGGATGAGTGGGGATGGGAACATCATCTTGCAAGAAATGGGAAAGAACATGGGTCCTTATCCTTTCCTCAGACTTGGAGGAAAGGGAACCTTTTCCTTGAATGAAATGGCAGATCCTCATTTATAGACACAACACCATAAACAATTTGAAAAATAAAGTAAAACAAGTACTTAATTATTCACAATTCTCCACTGGCTGTTGTTGAATATTAAAGCAAGGCTTAATTTTGCACGTTACTATTTTTCCATGCTTGTGGGAAAGTTACCTGACTTGCTTGCTCATAATAGTAAGTCCTAGAGTACTTGTTCGCCCCACCTTAGTTCTTTTGCTCTCTGAATCACATTAGATTCTCTGACGGAGAATACACCTGAAGGAATAAAATGAAATGTCTCAGATTTTTCCTGTTTGTAACTGATCCATGGTAGTTATATTATTATTTTTTTTTGAGAAATAGATTGCTTTTAAAGAGAAGAGTCTTTCTGAGCATGACTGGCTGCTTTATTTTGCCATTTGCATTCAAAAGAGTCATGTGAAATCTGCACCCATGAATTAAATTAATTACCTGGACTGTTTTCTTAATCTTCATGAATTATTTCTAGTAAGAACAATTGCATTGTATGAATGCAATGCAAACTGTTAACTATAATAACAAAATGTGTGACTGTCTATCCTGAAAATGTTTTAGTGATGATACTGTCATAGTAATTTTGGTGATCAGAGAGCCACATGAACTTAAGAAGCTTTTAAAATGATTACCCAATTATATTATTTTTTCCTTTTCTTTAAGCAAGAATATGAATTATATTCAAGTAGCTGAGCCATCTGATAGTGAAGCATTGCGGCTCTTTTCACTTAGCTGGCCCCTCAGTCTATTTATTCCAGAGATGCAATTAGAGCGCGTGAGGGCCTCGGAAAAAGCAATGCCCAGTATTGATTTCAGGAAATAAAAAATTTGCATGACAATACAAATTCTGCCAGCACAGGGGCAGGCTGAAGTCATCACATTCCAGCTGTCATTACTATATGGAATCAGCTAAATCTTATCATTTGACTGTGGCTTTAGTGTATTTTCAGCTGAAATATAAGGCAGCCAGGATTTACAATCAGAAAATGTCAGCTTTTCAGACAGATTTGACAATAGCATTTCATTTACACTGCGATCCACATTTTTACTTGGTAAGATGCAAATCACACCAGAATTGGAAGCCAGCCTAGATAATTTTAAACCAGTTTCGCCTATCTTTAACATAAAAAGCGAATAAACAGGATCAATATAAATTGTTAACCCCCTTCCAAACTGCCTCTTCCCCCCGCTCATCTGTAGAATTTCTCTATATCACCAATGAGCAATTTTCCGCCAAGTGGCTCAGCTCAGCCTTTGGGGTCAGACTGTCTGCCTTCTAATCCCACCTCTATTTCTTGTTAGCTGAGTGGGCTAGGACAAATTAGCTCACCCTTCTGTGTCTCAGCTTCCTCATATGTAAAATGGAATGATAGCAATGATATAAATCACAGAGTTATTGGGAGTATTAAATGATGTAATAAATGTACCAAGGCTATTGTGTTGCACAGCTCAAGGGGGTGCAATTCACATTTTGTTCTATATGGAATTGAACAAAATGGCAGATCTGTGTGCAAAGCATTTGCAGTAGTCCCTGGTATGAATAAACATTCACTTAATAATCATTTTTCTGTGGAATTTATAATCTTCCCTCTTTCTTGAAATTCTTTGGCTTTCTTGAATGTCACTTTTCTATTTCTCTTCCTGTAACTATTTCATTTTACCTCTTACCTTTAATTGTGCTGTTTCCCAAAGTTCATACACATCATGTTGATCTGCTTTTCTCTTACTTTATCAGGTTTGGTCTGTTAGGTACAGCTAGAATTAAGGACTGTATATGAACTGAGATAGAGGTTAAGAATGAAATTCAGAAGGAAATCAGGTAGCCTGGTGGTCTACATATCTGTGCATCAGAATTATCTGATGGGACAATTAAAAATACAGATTTTTCAGGCCTACTCCAGACCTACAGAATTGTAGTATTTGGTGTGGAGGGGCAGGAAACTTGAACCGTCAAAAGTTTTTGAGATATTTCAGCTGTTCAGCCAGATTTGGGAACTGAAATCTGGAGCAAGGGAGAATACCAACACTAATGTTCCACATGAGAATGGAAGATCCAAGTCAAAGAACACAGGAGCCAGAGGGTGGGTAGGAAGTGGAGCCCAAGTTCAGCATCAGTCAGGAGCTAGAGAAACCTATCCATTCTGGACCCCCTCTGGGCCCCATGGTACCTGCTGCTTGTCTCTATCACGGATAGAGACACACAATGTTAAAATTACAGTCTTGAACTTCTACTTCTTATTCAACTGTGAGATTATTCAGCTGTGAGATTCTTGAAGGGAGACTTAGTCTCAAGAATTCATCCTTGAATTCCATCACCTGTTTATGGCAAGAACATAATAATGTTATTAAAATGAATTGTTGAAACCTAAGTCAGGACAAGAGAATGAGTATGTTAATGCTACTCTTTGGTTGCCCATAACTGACGTGAGCTAGCAAAATGCAAGAAAGGGAAATTTAGTATAAAGATACAAGGTATCTCATGAAACTCAGGTAGGGACCGGAACAGGAAGTTAAAGTCCATCAGGACTTCTATCTCTGCTTCTCTTTGTACATTTGCTTCAGTAATTGCCTTCTGAAAGTCAGCTTTCTCTGCTACTCTGGTCTTTAAGCTTTATATTTTGCAGTTTTAATCTCCCACTGACTAACTCCCTGTCCATTCTAAGTCTAAATTCCTGAGACAGAGTGGCCAGGAATGACTAGCCCAGCTTGAATCTTGAATCTAGTGTCCAAACCAGATTCAGTCACTGATGGCCAGGGAAGAGGCAACTGGGAGAAACTGGCTGCTAGTATCTCACTCCTGTGGATTAGAGAGAAGGCCAGTTCCTAGAGAAAGGGGGATTAGACAGCCCAAAAATTGTTTGTGGCCACGAGGCAGGGTCAGACAAGCAGTCAGACAAACAGAAGCTGACAGTGTATCTGAGAACTTGACACTGAGGTGTATAAGGACTGTCTCAAACAGGAAACACTTTACACACTTCCCTCTGGAGTCGGAAGCAACATTGGCATTGCAGGTATGACCAGCGGGATCTGTTCTGCTGCCATAAGACCAGGCAAAGTGCGGATCCCAGGTGGATCCGTAATCACCTGTACAACTATGGGTGTTCCTTCGTCTCTCCATGCTTTGTTTCTCATGTATGTCAGGTGAGGCTAATAATAATTTCCGACTTACTAAGGTTATTGCATCAAAGTAAACAAAATAATGCATGTAAAGCACTTAGTTCAGTGCTTAACATTTAATGCTGAAAGCATGTTAAATATTATTTTTGTTATTGCAGATCCTGATGTTCTTCTTTATGGAGTTCAGCACTTTTAATGATATAAACTTTATGTTTTCCAAATATTTATCTCAAGACTTGACCCAAGGTTCCAGTTTCTTAACTCCAGTTGAATGCTGGATTTTCAATTAGACATCATTTCAACCTCAAAAAGGGCAAAATCGATCTCATGCTCTTTTTCCTGTAATGTTGCTACAATTTCTTCCACCTACTAATGTTCCCAACTGTTTTAATGACGTCAACCTTCCTTTAAACCTAGGTAAAAGACCAAAAGTGATTGAGGATCACAATTTCTAGGTCTATAGTCACATGATTAGTCTAGTCTATATCTATATGATTTGGAGCCATCTTTGACTTTTCTCTTTTAGGCTCCGTCTTATCATTCATCATTTTCTATTTATCTTTTTCATGTGATTATATGACTAATAACGAACATTCCCTGGGGGCTTCCTAAGTTCCAGACACTGTTCTGAGTACTTTTACAGGTATTAATTCATTTAATCCTCATAACAACTTTATGGCATAGATACTATTAATGTGTCCTTTTACAGATGTGGAAACCTAGACTCAGAGAAGCGAAATGAACTACCTAGGCTCACTCTGCTGTGAAACAAGAGAGAGCAGGCAGTCTGACTCCAGAGTCATTGCTCCTAACCCTTAAGCCACATGTCCACTCTGTGATGAGTCTTGAACCTCTCTTTCCGTTGCTTTCACCGCCACTTGGGCAGTGGCTCAATTGCTTCACCTCTATTATTGCAATAGATTCCTACTTTGTCTCTTTGACTTTGTACTTTGTAATACAACTTACAGACCGCTGATAGATTGCTCTTCCTTAAGCACTGCTTCTACCAGGTCTTTCCTTTGTTCAAAATCCTTCTATGGCTCCCCGTGGCCTTGGATGTATAATGTAGTTTCCATCTCTGGCTTTTTAGGCTTTCTGTGGTCTGATACTATACGCTCTACTCAGCTTTATTTCCTCCTTCTCCTATCCCATTATCCATTACTCCAATCAGGCTGGTCTTTTCACCATCCCCACAATGTGCTATTTATTCCTCCCTCTGTGGCTTCATTCATCTCTCAGGTTTTACTTTTACTTGTCCATCTCAAAATATTGTGGCTCCGGGAACCCTTCCTTACTAATCTCAACTGAATGTGAGCTTCTTCTTCCTTGAAACTCTCCTAACACTTTCTCTGTGCCCCTCTTATGCCATCATGCTCTACCTTGCATTACACTCTTAGGGTGTCATATTCTGCCTTGTATTACAGTGATTTCTGTACTTTTCTTATTTCTCTCCCTGCTCTCCAGTTCATTATCTTGTTGAAGACAGAGACTGTGCTACACTAACCTTGTATTCCCTGCAGTGCCTCTTTCAGTGCAGAACACATATCCGGTGATCAATAACTACTTACTGAATAACAGGATTCTAGTTTCACCCACTTGGAATGTTTCTTCTTTCTCTTTTGTTTTGTTTCAGTCTTTTGCAAAAATCTCACTTCTTGAATGAAACCTTCTTGACTGCTCTAGTTCTTGGAGAAACCTACTTTCTCAGAACTCTATAACACTTAAGGCTGATACCACACAATTTAGTACTTTATTAATTGTTTTATATGGTATATTCATTGTTCCTGTGTTGCAGCACAGGGCCTGGTATATAAAGATTCTCAAGAAATATTTGTTGAATGAATCAATAAGTTGATCTTGCCCCACCAACTGTTAGGTCTTCAAGATAGGGACCAGGCCTTGTATATCTTCTCTGTTCCTTCAGAGCTCTCAGCACATAATAGGTGCTTTATGAATAGTGGCTGAATGACTGGCTCTTGGATTTCTGTTGCAAGTCTGTCCTTACCATCCTGTTCCGCCCTCAGCGCGTGATTACACTAAACACCTCTGAGTCCTCAGACCTGATATCCCCATTGAGTACAGGCACAGGCAGGTTGCTGACACACAGGGCTCTTTCTGCCCATCCTTTTTGAAATTCTGTCCTAAATTCAGGACCAGGCCTTCTTACAAGAACAAATCCCTAGAGGAAGGGGTGGAAGTCCTTAGATTTGGGGAAAAGAGTCAGGGAGTTGGGGGTTGCAAAATACAGACTTTTGGCCAGAAATAATTTTACAGAACTTGTTAATATGTCTGCCCACACAGTACATGGTTGGGGAGGGGCATTCTATGTATACCTCATACTGTTTAAAGACAGGGGTCAGGTACTGCAATCATGATGCAACAATGAATGACTAGGGCATCTCCCCAGATGGCATGAAGTCTGCCAATAGATCTTAAAAAATCAATAAGAAATGACACTTATATAATATAATAATACTGTATATACTATATAGCCAACAGGGCAGAGGCCGACAGTGACTAATATTCCAACTTCTCTAAGGAAAGCCTACTACTACTAAGAGGAAAGGGGGAACTGGGATAAGCAAGTATCTCTATTGTACTGTGCACTTCATGAGTACTCAGCGATACCTGACGATGGCAGATGGCAGAACAGTTTTTCACGCTGGAAGGGCTTCAAGTTGTGCTACCCTGGATGCAATCTAGAGCGTTGTTATTCAGAACAGTGGGAGGATATGTGTACATGTGCATAGAATAAGGTCCTTAACAACTCTTCCCAGTTTTGCTTCTTGCTGGAGAGAAGGAAAAGGAATGGCAGCTAGAACCAAAACATAACTGATATTTCACTGGACCAAAGATTGAATCCAACACTGCACTGAGTAATGGACTAGCTAATATGTAGATTTTTCTGAATTAATATTTTATATGTATTTTTCTGCCATTTCATTGGCTTATATGCTTAAAAAGATGTTTGTTTTAAATGCAGGTTCTCCAAGGACGTTTGATCCAGATTTCAAGGGCCCTGTTGCCGACAGGTAAGCAATTCTTTTCTTGCAAATATATTTTTAACAAAAATAGAAAGCTTATTTTTTGGTACCATATTCTGGTCAGAGGAGAATTGTGGCTACTCTGAAGGGGAAATGACTTATTTTTAGCCTAAATGTCACCTTATTTACACAGGGGAAGTACAGAGAATGAATCTTTCCATGAGTCATCAATATTCTCTTCTGTTCAGCAAATGAACTGCCTTAAGTTGGTAGACTGAAGAGTTTGTATTTCTCAAAAAGAGAAGCCAAAAAATGCTTTAGAAGATATAACCACTGTGTGGAGACACAAACACAGTCAGTAGCTGTTTGATGTGCCTGTTTCCTCTGTGATTCTCCACCGCAATGCAGAGCTGCTATACCAACTTGTTCCACATCAAGTATTTGTGCAACTCAGCTCCCCAAAGCAGAGAGCTTTCTCAGAGACAACCATTCACCAAAGCATCACATACACTTTAGGATCTTTTAAAATGCTCTGGAGAAATATGTACTTGTCTCAACTGTGCTTCTCCCTCAAGGTTGTATGGCATTTGAAAATTATCCAGTAATTCATAAGCCTCTTTTATTATTATTTTTTACCCTCTATTCCCAGGCTTCCTGCTAGTCAAAAAGGGAGTTTGTGAAGTAGAATGGCTAAAAATGAAGAGAAGATTATGCTGTTGGTAGCTGGTTTTTGCTTAGCTTTGACTTTGATCCCTGGCAGTTGTATGTCATAATAAATGGTGAAGTGGAATAACGATCAGCATGCTTGTTTGCACGTGCCAACCACCAGCATTCACTGCTATGACCCTATAATATCCCAGCTTTAAACGAATGTGTATTCAGTTTATTCTAATCCTCTAAAAAGCCAAATCATTTATTTTGGGTTACTCATTCAGAGATAGACTGATGCCTAAATAAGCCTGAAATTTCTCTCATTCTCTCCGTGGTGACACCATGAATACATTTTGTTGTCCAGTGTACAAATAGCCGCATTCAATATGGAGGTTCCTTCGTGGTACTTGTATTCATTTTATAATAACTAATTTATGAGAATTGAATCTAGCTAGTTGGTCTCAAGGGACCCCTAGATATAATTTAGATTCAACAGTAATAATGATAATGATGATAATAATAATAATAATAAATGAGCTGCCATGTTTGGATGGAAACAATACAGATTACAGGCGTGCCTGTTCTAGCCACAGAGAAGAAGGCAGAGTTAGGTCTGGCTGGCTTAGGTGCGGGGAAGAAGGTGAGATCTCTCTGTCTTTAGTTATGTAGAATTTAGTAATAGAACCAGGTAGTCCAGCTTAAGTCTGGGCTACAACTGTACCAATCACTGTGAGGAAAGTAGTTTATTTGTACCGAAGGCCTTTTGTGGAGCCCTAAACATGACAGGCCTTCACAGGTGAAATGGTCATTATGTGGGCATACCTCCCCCACTCTTCAATCCAAGAACAGAGGAAAGTGTTGTAAAACCACAAGGGTCTAACTACAGGAAGACACAGTTGGCCCGTGAGTAACTTTCCAGGCTGTAGGGTTATACAATGTCCTTCCTGGGAGAATAATTGGAGTGTTTAAGGAGCAAGTAAGAAACCCCAAATTCTTCACATTACCTCTAACAGCAGGGCCAGCTTTAATAACACCTTTTGCTTACAAAGAGTCACTTTCCTTCTGAAGGATCCAAAATCTTATCAGACATTCAGGCAGATGCCCTGCTGGTCACCCACCCTGTTCTGTTCACCTCTCTCAGTGCACAAGGACATCGTTTTGTGCCTAGTGATCACCCAACTGTAGCTGTTTCCAGAAGAGGTGAAGGAATGATGATAATGCCACAGGAGAGATGAACTCAGGTTCTCATTTGCTCCTATCTAAGAACTGGGCATATGGGAGCTATTGCCCCATAATATTGAGCAAAGAAAGGTGACTTTGGTAGCTTAACGTGTTTCCCCAGCCCCTTTTGGAAAAGTAATTTTCCAGCACCCATGCTTGGTCCCCTATATTCAACAGAATTTTTAAAATGTTGGTTAGCATTAGATTGAGGTCGTGAGGTTTGTAAAAGTTTAATGGGTGTTCAGCACTATTCCTGACAGGACATTAGAGGGCGAAAATAAATATACATGGAAAACTAAGAAATAAAGCTCTTTTATAAGATGCTACATGAGAAGCTCCTCTTGTAATTTGGAACTAAGAAAAAACTTCATTTAATGGAGAATTAGTATACTTTTTTCTGTTAGATAAGGAGAACTGTATAATTCACTATGTTCCTCCTTTTATACTGACTTGTAGAAAGCCCACTTATAACTTTAATTTCAATGCCAGCAAGTACATTAGCCTTTGAGTCAAGAATTTCTTTGCAGGACTTTGAATTTCTATTTCCATTTTAATAACCCTATTGCATCCAGGCGTTTTAAGTCACTTCATTTAAGATCCTTTCTGGAAAAAGGCAATATATGGGAATACAGGCAAATAGAAAGGAAAGCCTTGCGTGTTTCCTAATTGCCTTTTCCTCCCTTCCTCATACGCAAAATAGATGAAAGACATGTGACTCATACTAATCAAAGTGGTAGGTTCCACAATGCTAAAAATCACTATTCTTATAGAAGGTGGAAAATCTGTCTCAAATGTAATGAGACACATTTATTTTTACCTGAAGCGTTGGAGGGAGGTGGTAAGTTCACTGTCATGAAGGGGTTCAAGGAGAGAATGAAGAGGCATTTATTAGGGATGTTGTAGCGGGGGTTCATTCACATCAAGGAGTTGGACTCAATGTCCGCTGAGTCCTTGGCAGTCTGGAGATTCTATGACTCCGCGATTCCACTCTTAAAGCCAAGGCACAGAAGGAAGAGTTCAGCTTCTGGCCTGAGTGACACACACTTAAAACACGAGGCTGATACTCGCCTCTCGCTCTTGTGAATTCTAAAGTGCTGCTATCAAGTCGTCATCTCAAATTGTGATAACACAACACCGTCTCCTAAATTTATGCAGTTCTCATATTTGCTTCTCATTGAAATAATTGATATTCTTCTTGTCACTCTAGAGGGACTTAAATATCTAAAGGTGGGGCCCATTATCATGGAAAAATATGAGGAAAAGGTTATAGAAAAAAAGCACACAAAGTTCAAGAAGAAAAATATAGATCCCATGTTACAAGAAGGCCTGAGAGAGGCTACAAACCGTTTTGACTTGTAAAATAGTTTGAAATAAAAAGACCATATCCATAGCACTCCCTTTGAAAACTTTTAAATAGTCTCAAAATGTGGAAGGAAATGAAGGGAAATAAAAATAGTTGCCCTGAGTGGCTAATTCTTCAGAATGCAAATGTGAATTGAAGATACTCTCTAAACCTGGCATTTATTCACCTCATTCTGAATGGAGCAAATGACTAATGTGATCAGTTATTCATCAGTGTAACTCTTTTCCACAAGAAGATGTGGACTAGCACACATCTTAAGAATTCATAGCCTGACCCTTCTATTCCTCATTATGTGAGCTCATTCTTTTTTCTGCGTTTCTGCACGTTAAGAAGTCACCACCTACAAATTATTCCTAGTGATAAAAATAAACTTAAGCTATATTTTAAACTTTGCAAACACCTTTAGATCAAAGAATTTAAAGCAAAATATTCATCAACTGTGTACTTCCTATTTGCTAGGCACTGTGCTAGGGGCTAGAGAAACAAAGATGAACTACACAAAGTTCCTGCCCAAGGGAGCTTGCAGTCTAGTGGGAAAGGCAGATAATAAAGGGGTGAATGTGGTAAGTGCAATAATAGTTATTGACAGGGGGCTCTGGAAACAAAGGAAAATGTCTAGTGCTGCTAGGAGTAGGGAGAGGGGAGTCTGGAAAAACCTCAGAGCAGAGGTGGCCTTTGAGATAGTTCTTCAAGACTTCCAAGAAAAGTCAGCAACATGCATCAAAGTACCAGAGGCCTGAGAACAGCTGTCCTGGAGATGGTTTGATGTGAGCAGAACACCCAGTATGCGCATGTGTGAGGGGTGGGAGGCAGGAGGATCAGCCTGAGGTGGGGAGAAATGATGCTGGAGAGATAAGAACGAGGGTTTATATGACGTGTCAGTGTGTTTGGTATTTTATTCTATTGAAGAATATGTTGCAAAATTTTAAGTAGGAAATTGACAGAATCAGATTTGCATTTTAGAAACTTTTGTTTAGCAAGCACTTAGAGAACGCTACTCTGTACAAGATCTTATGGCAAGCACCCAGACCAAACCTCCTAGACGTGATCCCAAGCTTCAAAATTTATTGTTGGCCTGTTGTGTGTGTTTGTGTTGGGGGAGGAGAGGAGAGGTGTGCTGCAGTCAAATCAAAGACTGTGTAGAGCGGCAGGTGGCAACGGAGACCCTAAGAAGAGAGTAAGTCATGTGGCAGAGATGGTACTCGGATGTGGTAATACTTGAAGGGCACCGAAGGATCTGTAAGAGTTTTGCTCCATGTTGGAAAGGACAAAAAGTAACCCAGAGAGGGCTGGATATGTGAGGGAAGAGACTTCATGACTCACATTAGAGTTGCAAGTACTTACAGTAGTAGGAGGAAAAGTCAGGTTGGGTGATATAATTACTGAGGTAGCAGGAGCCCAGATAGTGGAGAGCATCATATCCTAAGGTAAAGAGTTTGAACTTTATTTTAAAGGGCATGAGAAGAATGGCCAGCCTCTGATTACTTTTAATCAGGGGAGCTGCATTTGCTTCAGTTGTCTCTATTTGCTGTTTCTCCTTTCTCCCTCACATTCTCTCAGTAGAGATTTATTCCCCATCGCTCTCCTCAAACTGATATTGGGAAGATCACCAGTGACTTTCATCTTTCCAAGTGCAGTGGATGACGTCTTTTGTTTTAACTTCACAGCAGCGTCTGACAAAGGTGACAACTCTCTCCTTTTTGAAACCCTCTTTTCTCTTGGCTTCCTTAGCATCATACGTACCTGAAGCTTCTTCCACCTCATTGGCCTCTCATTGTCAGTCTCCTTTTCTGGTTCCTCAGCCTTTACTTGATTTCTAAATGTTGGGGTGCCATAGGACTTGGCCTTCTATTTTTCTCTTTCTCCAGTCTACTTTTACACTAGGCCAATGACTTCAAATATTATCTGTAAGTCACTGACTCCCAAACTTACATATCTACCAATGACCCTTCCATTGACCTTCGTATTTCTGTATTCAACTGCTGATTTAACTTCTCTCTTTGGATTCATAATACTTATTCAAACTTAGTTTGGCCAAACAGAATCCTGCCTATACTTTTCTACTGGACCCTAGAATGATCTTCCTTCTTTCACTCCTCGTTTTCTTGAATCATGAGTCTAGGGTTTGAAATGTTGGGTTTGGGGTGCCTATGGCACTTCCGGGGGGAATATTTAGTAGAAAGTCGGAAAAATACCTCTGAAGTTCTTTGAAATATTGATATATTTCTTTTAGCTAAATAAAGTACCCAAATAAAAGAAAACCTGAAAAACATTGAAGTCTAATAGAAAAATCTGTAAGTTTTCTCTTCTGAGAAATCCCCGCTGACCATCCCTAGAGGGAACTGCAGCTGCGATCCTTGGTGCTCTCAGAGTACACTGTGTGCTTAGAATATGGTTTTGTAATTAGTTGTTTGCTTGGCTAACTCCTCAGTTAAGCCGTGAGCTCTGCTAAAGTAGAGCCGCACTTGGTAGACCTGTGAGTAACAGTTTCATCATGTCATCTTTCCCATTCAAATTTCGCCTATCAGTTCTCAATGCCTAAAAATTAACTCCAAATGGCTTACTTTGGTATTCAAAGTCCTACACAAACCTATCTTGACCTATCTGCCTAAAATACTCTCTCTCTGCGGTTTCTAAACCCTTGAATGAACTATCTATTGAGCCAAACTAGTCATGTACATTTCTGCAGGGTCTGCAAATTGATTTTTTCAGTGCCGTAGAATTACTCCAACTCAAGGATGATGACTGGCACTAACAAAGCTCGCAAGAGACTGATGTATAAAACCAGAATGCCGATGCAATAATTTACATTGAGTAATTTAATTGCTGAGAGGGCCTGGTGTTCCTGTTGGCCTGATCCGCGCATTGCTCCCTTTAGGCGAACTGCACAAGAAACCTAATTATCAAAAGGTTGCTTGATGAGTGTACAGTCAGAACAAGGAAATTGCATGAGTAGAAGGTCTAATGGCATCAGGCTCTGCTAGCCTGTGGTGTCTATCAACAGAGTAGCATCTTCGCATTGGATCCTCATATCAATTTGACTTGGTGCCCTAACCTGGAGAGGGCTTGCATGGGCAGAGCTATTTGATCATCATGTGCACTTCTCTTTATATATCCTAATAAATTCAGGAAGTTTAAAATCAAGGCTTGCTGGACTGGGAGACTTACAGTCTCATTGAGGTGACTATGTCCATCTCTGTTTTAATTACGTGTTGATTTCATAGTTTCACTCTCAGAAAGCAGTATTATCTTCTATACTTTCAAATTTTGGGGAAGCACTTTACTGTCATGTAAAGTGGTTGCCTCCTTGCTCCGTGGCCCTGCTCAGGACCCACGTCCTCTGACCCCAGCCTCAGAAGGCCTTCATTCCACTGAAAGCCTGTAGCTTTTGCTGTGGATGGTATACAGCACATGCTACTTGTGACTGCTCTTTAGCTTTTCATACTCGTGTGTTGTCCTGTCATCCGGTTTGCAGTTCCCTTGGAGCACAGAGATCTGAATTCAGTATATGTGTGAGTAGTTAATGATGAGGAATGGCCTTTTTTCCGCTCAATATACCACTAGTTAGAGCCCTTCCTCCTCGGATGGCATTCTGCTTTTAAAGAATGGGCTTATTTCTTCCATAGCTATGCTTAAAAATGTCAAGATTCTTTTAATTTGCATTCTCTTTCAGGTGAATTCTTCCATTTAAAAATAAATAAATAAAATAAATAAATTCCACCTCTATGCCCTGAGAAGATAATATTTGATCTTTATTACAGGGTGGCAATTGTAGCAATTTGAACTTTATATTTCCAGACTTAGATCACAGGTCAAGCAAGTGGTCACAACATTTTAATGACTTTACTCTGACATAAAAAGAATACAATAAACAGAATAAGCTGAACTTTTTGCACTGGGACCCAAAAATCTGTGATCTGCCTTGACACTGCATACTTGGATCTGCACTGTGTACAGTGTCATGCCCTCTTTGGACTCTTTATGAAAACTAATTGATTTGAAAACTACTCCAAGGTGTATTCCATAAGCCCTATTTTGCAAATAGCTCCAAGAACTCTGGTACTACTTTCCTATTAGCTGAGTATCACATTCAGGAATTTGAACTCCCATATCACACCAATGTCATCTGAAAACGGTGTAGGATTTGGATAACATCTCAGCAAGAGCTTTAAATAATGGCTTTAAAGTCCTAGAATTCAAACCAGTAAGTGAGGCTTCACTTATATATGGTGACTGTTTGCCTTAAATGTGATAGTGCTGTGGCCATTATGCAGCCTCTTTTGAGGGTCACCCTTCTGTTTATCCATAGCTTCTATGTCACACTGCTTCCTCCCCATCCTTGTTTTCCTTTGTTCTTCAAAAAAATATTTATAGTACACTTTATGATAAAGAATTATGCTAGTTGGTAATAATTCAAAGATAGGATGTCCTTGTCCTTGAAGAATTAACACATAATAAAAGAGACTGACAACTGAAAAGACTTTACAGTTCAGTGTGGGAAGTACAGCTGTGGAAAAGAGAACAAAGGGCCAGGCTGTCAGTGGTAGGTGTCGTATGTGGTTGTGATTCCAAAGATTAATATTCATTTATTCTCATTTAACAAATATTTATTGATCATCTATTATGTGCCCAGTCTCCTCTAGGCATTAGAGATACAGTGATGAGCAAGATAGACAAGGTGCCTCTTCTTTTGGAAGAGGGAAGAGGCAGAGCAGACAACATCTGAAAAATGAACATGTCAGTTTCATAAGGTAAAAAATACAAGTCAGAAAATAAAACAGGATGATGTGATAGTGCCTAGCTGGGGGAGGGGAGATTAATTTCTATTTGGTGGTCAGGGAAGACGTCTCTTCAGAGCTGACAGTTGAGGTGAGACTTGAATGATAAGGAGGAGCCAGTCATGCAAAGATTGAGGACAGAGCATTTCAGATAGAGGCATAGCAAATGTAAAGTCTCTATGGCAGAAATAAGCTTAGTATGTTCAAGGAGCAGAAAGAAGGCCAGTGTGAGGGCAGCATGCTGGATGGGGGTGGGGGTTGGACAGTGGGTTCGTTGGCGGTCCCTGCAAGCACATTATAGTAAAAGTGCAATGGAAAAACCATTGGAGGGTTTTAGTAGGAGAGTGAGTTCATCTAATACATGTTTTTAAAACCTATTCTGACTGCTGTGTGGAGAATGGCTTTTAAGAGTCCAAAAGTAAGAGCAGGAAGATCAATAGAAAGCCTTTATAGTCATCTAAGTGAAGGAGTCAGTGACTTGGACTAGGGTGGTGGTAGTGGAGATGGAGAGATGTGAATAGATTCAAGATATGTTCTGATGGTAGAGGTTACAGTACTTATTGATGTCAGAAGTGACAGAGAGAAAGGAGTCAAGGACAACTGCCAGGTTTTGGACTTGAAAAACTGGGTGGATGATGATCCCCCTACACTAAGAATGGGAAGATTAGGGGAAATGCCAGTTTGCTGTTGCAGGAATCAAGACTTCTGCTTTGGCTGTGTCAAGTTTCAGTTGTGGAATAGGTATCCTAGTGATGATGCTGTGTGTGAGTCTGGAGCTCAGTGAATAATAAGGTGAGGGCTGGAGATTGAGATTGGGAGGTCACTGGCATAGAGAGAATATTTAAACCCAAGTGTCTGGATGAGATCACTTAAGAGGGTGGAGAAGAGGCCCAAGCACAGACTCTGGGTTTGCAACATTTGGAGGTCAAGCAGAGGTGGAGGAGCCAGTGAAGGAGATAGAAGAAGCACCCAGTGAGTTAGCAGAAAGGTGAGGAGAATGCGATGTAGAAGCTAAAAGAAGTGTTACAAGAAGAGTTTTAATTAATTAATTAATTAATTACGTAGCCAAGGGTGTTGACTGATTTGAGAGGTCAAGTAAGATGAAAACTGAGAAGTGACCTTTGGATCTGGCAACCTGAAAGTCATAAGTGACCTCATCAGCAATCTCAGTGATGTTGTGGGCGCTCAAGTCTGACCAGGGAGAGTTAAGGAATGTGGGGTGAAAACCTAGAGGTGGTGACTACAGACAGTTCTTTCAATAAGTTTTATTGGAAGATGAGGGGAATCTTGGATCAAAGTACCATTTTCTGAAGATGGAATATACTAGAACATGCTAGTGTGAAGTGCTGAAGATGATCCAGGACACTGATGAATCAAAAGAAAAGGGAAATTATAGAACCAAAGTCCTGAAGATGGAATCCAGAACACAATTGTAGAGTCAGGCCTTTGGCAGGAACATGGACTCCTATAGTGCAAGATGGTAAGCAAAGAACAGGGTAGAGATGCTGAGTGTCAATAGTTTTGGTGAAGAAAAGTGAGAAATTCTTACTGGTTGCTTTTAATTTCTCAATGAATTATGAGGTAAGATCATCAGACAGAGATGGGCTGGTGGTAGTGGCAGGCCCAGGTGTATGAGGATTGAGAGGAGAAAGTATGAAGCAATCATTTTGGAAAGTGTAGAAGTGAACATGCATATAGTATTAATCCAGAATATATATATTTTGCATTTCCCATGTAGAGAATATTATTCTAGTCTTAGAAAGACTTAAGGGAACATAAAAATTGGCCACTGTCTGAAGGAGCATAATGATTTGTAGACACATATTAGATACCTAAATGATGTGAACCAGAAGATGGTGAGGTAGCTGGAGTTGGGTAGCAGTACCCTTGGGTACTTCACATAGTAGGAAGGTCTTTAGAAATATTGTGAAAGAAGGATCATGCTCTCAAAGGGGTCATCTTTTGCGTGCTGACTTAAAGACACGAGTAAGTATGTACCATGCAAAGCAGATTTGCTTAGCTAGATCAGAAAGCAGACACTAGCTATAACATAGCTGAAAAATAGAGGGGGATGGGCATATGTATGAAATATTGGAAATGAAATATTGGCAGGATTTCATTTCAGTTACAGTGGAGAAGGAAAAAGAAGAGGTTTAGGCAGATTCCCGATCATGCATTAGTTTATTCGTTCATTCGTAACTCTTATCTGTTATGCACTGTAGGGCATACAGAAACGAATAAGACAGACTATGCTCTCAATGAACTTAAAATTTAAATCACCAACTTTAGTATGAAAGAGGAATGATTTGCTAAATAGAGGTACAAGCATAATTCAGGGAGACAGAGTAAAATGAATAATTATTCCCAACTGGAAGGATAGAGAAGTGTTTCCTGGAGGTATCGTTTGAGTTGGACCTTCGAGGAGGAGAATGACTTTGATAGAGAATAAGAGAATCAGACTCATGGAGGCACATGTTGCAGAATGGGTTCTCTGGAAGCAGATGCTGAGATGGAGTTTGGAGTGCAAGCTCTTTATTAGGGTCAAAACCTGTGCAAAGAAGGGGAAAAAAGTGGTATTGCAGAGAAGGAGACATCAAACTGCTACCAAACCCCACAAAGGTTTAGCCCACCCAGCCGGGAGCTCTGGAATAACTCTTAAATGACCACACCCTTACGAGCCCACCTGGCTCAGTCCCTGGTTTGTCAGCTCTTGAAGGGTATGGCCTGGAGTGAAGCAGCTCAAGTGGACCCTGAGGACTCTGGAGGCTAGAGGCTGTCTCCGACCACTCTCACTACAGCTGGGGGGTAAGTCCTTCCCTGAAGGGGTATCTGGGGGTGCACCTCCAGGTGGACCACACCATGTAGGGGCGTGACATGTCCCAAGGTGCTCCAGAAGGAGTGGAACAGACTAGGGGGAAACACATCTTGGGATGAAGCTGAACAAATTGTTTGGGATTATGGAGACACTTGAAAGGCATGATGAGGATTTGGGACTTTGTTTCCTGTGAAGATTTGTTAAGGGAATTAAATAGGGCTATATGATCATCTGATGCTCTGCTGTCAGGAGAGAACTCCGGGTAGTGACTCTAGGGCAACAGAACCTCGTGGAAGTAATAGTTGCCATAAAACACAGTTACCTGATGAATTTGGGAGTGGGGGAGATAGATCATACATTGTGTCCATTTTTATTTGAATCTCTTCTTGTTGGATGACAGTAACCTTGATGGTTCATTCAGTGCAGACACCTGACCCCTCTCCTTCACTATGATTACAACTAAAATGTTTCTAACAGACCCATCTTTTTGGAGAAGCTAACACTTACCTCTATTACCGTATACTTGTATCAGACAAACATACCTGTGTCAGAAGAATATCTTACCATATGTTCTTCAAATATGCTTGTGCTCAGGCTATTTTGCTATTGAATGGATTTGTTTTTCATTTTTTCTCAATCATTGCATATATTTTAAGTGTGAATGCTTTTGGCAGGAGAATGGGAAGAGAGGCTATTTTTCCACTTAACAATTAGAGATAGTTTGTGTCCAGATGGAGCAGGAGCCCAGTAAGTGGGCCCATTGGGAAGCCAGCAGGAGTGGATGGCAGCAGACAGCTTCCAACCGCCTGGGGCCCGGGGTTTGAGGCTCACTTTGTGACTGGGCTGTGAAATGTGAAATACAGACTCTGGGGGAATCCTAGTAGCAGCATCCCGTTATGAGATTTCTAAGTCATTCAGAAACCAGCAGTGTGGAACCAGGTTACCAAGTCTAAATAGAACCACAGAGGACTCCAGAGTACAAAGAATGTATCAGGAAGCAGAAAGGCAAGACCTGGAAGAATTCCCTTCACTCACTAGCATGCTGCTTCAATTGCTTCTCTTAGTGTAATGACTGCATAGGGTTTTGATACCAAGGTTATTTTCCAGTTAGACCTGTGAGGCAAAATTAGTGAAGAAAAATATCAAATTTTGTCTGGGTATTGGTATTTAACTTCTATGTATTAGTTTTTTAAATGATTATTTCACTTGCCTAGTTAAATAAGGAATTAGTATATAAATAGTGTATGCAACTGTCAGTTAAGCATTACTTGAAATGTCTTTCTATTTGGTAATGAAGCCATCACTCAGGCGTGACCCTTCACCTGATACAAGCTTGCCCAAATTCCATATATAGTGTCTCAGAGAAGAGGAACAGTTTTTTGTTGCTAGCCTTATAAATCCAAATGGATAGAATGACAACAAACCTCAGAGCTGTACATTTTAAAAGTCTAGACATGATAAAATTAGACTAAAACTTCCCAACACATATCATATTGTCATTTTGATTTCAGTTAGTTGTTGAAAATTTATCCAAGATGTCATTGTATTTCATTTACAAGCATAGACATCACTTTATGTGTTCTGGATTTTTTAATTCAGATCATTATGAGTTTATTTGAAACTGGAAGTCTCCTATTTATTTGGTAAATGTCTACAAGAATCAATTCTTTCCTGTTGGCCAAGTTGTGGCCCTGTGACTTACCTTAACGTTTTCGGTAATTTGTTTTCTATTCTTCATAGGCTGGTTTCTTTCAAACGTAGTAAAAAAAGATTTAAGGCTTAAAATCAATTCTGAAAATTTTAAAAAATAAGTATTTTTTGCTCAAAATTTAAAGCAAAAAAATTCACACCAGACTTGATGGTCTCTGTGTGCCATATTTCTTGATGAAAGTTTCCTTCTTGAGAACCTCCATTGTAATGCACATTGACATTTTATAGGCCCCCCTTGCATAGAAGGGCAAGTTTGTCCCCTGAAATAAGTAGAGAATGTCCTGTGTTCTTTTACAGTTGTGTATTTGATATCACAATTTGTTTTTTCAGATCTGGGAAACAAAAGTTACAATCCTATAAGATGGAGTCATCTTCTCCATATACATTATCCATAACTTGATTTTCTCCTGTTCAATACAAGAGGGAGTGAAACGCCATCTCTTCCTTCCTGGAAGAAGTTTAGTTTCCTATCCCAATGCTGTCACTTCCTCCGTAAAACCTTGATTTTGATGTTGGTGCATAATACGCGTGCTGAGTTTATGAATTTATCCCATGCTCTTGGTTCCCCTAAACTAGGTTCCTGTAGTGTTGCTGTGCCGTTTAGTGACTCTGTGATCGATTTTGGATTAGTAGACCACGTTGACTTGCCTAAGCTTACATGCCATCTGTATCATTTGCAATTCATTTGGGGAGTTAAAAATAACACGCATAAACTTTAGACAGTTGTCAGGTGCTAAACCATGATGGTGATTATAAGAGCAATAGGATTTCTAGTTATAGAAGAGAGAGCTCAGTTAAGTGCTAAAGATAAGATTTAATGTGGGAGAGAGCCTTTGAACTGAGCCTGGAAAGATTTGGAAGATGAGTATTTTGCAAGAAAAGGATGAAGTATTCCAAATTTTAAAAAAATCAAGCATAAAGGCAAGAAATCTTCATTCAGCACGTGGAATACTGTCCTGGGCACAGTGTTTCATCTTCAATAGGTTTCCTAAATGAATATGTGTGAACACGCACACTTACAAATTGGACTTTTTTTTTTAAAGATTTTATTTTTTACTTTTTCTCCCCAAAGCCCCCAGTACATAGTTATATATTCTTCGTTGTGGGTCCTTCTAGTTGTGGCATGTGGGACACTGCCTCAGTGTGGTTTGACAAGCAGTGGCATGTCCGCACCCAGGATTCGAGCTAACGAAACACTGGGCCGCCTGCATCGGAGCGTGGGAACTTAACCACTCGGCCACAGGGCCAGCCCCAAATTGGACTTATTTTTAATATATTTAGGTATATATGAATTCAGCCAGTTTGTGTGAGGAGCTGGGCCCGATTATTGATGAAACAACTTGCTTGACAGAGTTGTGCCCACTTCGAACTGGTCCAGTTCTTTCATTGGATTGATCATATTGACTAATTGTCTTGACATTGGGTAGATACAATCTCAGCATCTTTAGTGAGGAACACAGTATGTTTCTCTCAATCTGTCTAATTAACTTTTGTCACCTGAGTGTGCCAAAATGTGAGAAGTCCTTTGACCACAATTATGGTCTAAGACTTAAATTTTAATTCCCTTAAAAATCAGAAGCCAGTATGACATATGTTGGATGGTTTTTATACCCTTGAGAATGTTCAGAGTAAAATAAGAATATGTTATTTACTAGTAGGAACAGCCATAGAAAGTGTTTTGCTTTAAGGAATCTGTTCATTTACTGAATTAGGAAATACATGGGGGTAACTAATTCAAATAGTGTAGAAAAGGCATAGGGTCACTAGTGCCTCAGAGATAACACGTATCATCAATGCCCTGTGTATCCTTTCAAATAAATGTATGCATTTAAAAGTATATATTTTGTGTGTGTATATACATACATAGATATACATGTATATCTACATATCTGTATATCCCTTTGTTTATGTAAATAATAGCATGCTATAATAGCATTCTACACTGTTTTTTAACCTAACAATATAACTGGGAAATCAATTCATCAGTACGTACAGACCAGTGACAAGAGTTTGAAGAGAGGTCTTGAAGGAAATATATCAGACTCTTAAAATTTTATTATTATCCATACAATTTGAAGAAACAATGTCTAATATTCTTTTCGGTCTTCCACTCACATACAAAGGTGAAGTCGACGTCTCCTTGCTGACTCTTAGTCCTAGGTACTCACTGGCAGAATCAATTGCTCTCTTGTCCATGTTCTCTAAATACTTATATATTATACATACTCCATTTATGACCCTGGCCATATTGCAGATTTTTGTTTGCTTGTTTTATCTGTGTTTATGCATAAATATATTGTGAGTTCTCTGAAGCTTTTCTTTCTCTGGATCCTCCTTCCCTGGTGCAGAGTCTGGTATAACAGGTGTTCAATAAATATTTGCCTGATTAAAAAAAGTATGAGGTCCTTAGCCTTCACTGTTCATTGGGTCCATATTTTTTTCCTTGTTTTCTGTTATTCTTTGGTATTTGATTTGAAATACTTATCTCCCCAATGATAACTTTTTTTTGAACCATAGAGCAGAGAATTATGGATGAAAAGTAAATGTCAGCTGGAAATATTTATACAGTGCACCTTTTATAAACTTTTATGAGAAAAATAAATGATCCTCTTCATTTTATGCTACAAATTGCTGAGGAAAGGCTAATGTGGCCAAAATAAATCTGGAACCTTCAGCAGGGAGCAATTGCCTGTAGATGCGTTTGCATATACGCTTCTTAAACCTACTCCATGATATATGCACGAATTTGTGTTATGCTCACAAAGATGCTTCATGTCATTACTTTGAAAATCTTTATGTTTGGCTTAGTCAAGCAAAGACTTCCCTAATAGCATCATGGATTTTGTTGCCATGCTGTAAGACTACAGTGCTATATTTTCATTTATCTATGCTCTGCTCATTTATATCATCCTCCTGTGCTTGCAATATTTAATAGAACTTTTGGTGTAAATACAAATAGCTGAAAGAATTATTTTTTATTTGTTCATATTCTGGAGGTTGTGGATCTGTTTTAACCATCCTTACCCAGAGCATGAGAATTTTTCCTCACTTTGCTTTGAAGATCATTTAAGACTCATCTTTAAACTGCCTCATTATGTCTTTCAGAAATACAGTTCTAATCAGGAAATTCAAAGTATTTGAAGTATCTTAGGAAAAACAGATGTTTGCTATTTAAAGGATTGCAGACGATTGTTATTTCTTTTTCTATTCAAAAGACGTTCATATCCACTAAATAAATGCATTGTCTTTAAGTGTGCATCCTTCTGTGCCACAGTGGTGGGAAGTCTTCACTGCTAGAGTTAGAAATGAAACTGTTCGGCTAATGTTCTGCTTAACTGTTCATTTTGCACAGTAGGAAATCTTGGGTTAGGAAAACATCAGTAAATCTCACTCTTCTTAGTCTAACATGAAAAATAGACAATGGAAATGGCAGTTGTTGGCTGGTTGCTTTGAAATACTAAGATGCTGAATGAATTCAATAGCCATTTTTTTTACCCAAAATAAGCTTAGCTGATTTTGTAGAAAGACTAAACCTTGCAGATAAACACAGATGTTAACATGTTAAGCAACTGAGGTAGGAAGCCAAATCTAAAGGAGCGGGAGTAGGAAAAGGAAGAATTAGCCAAACATATTTAATTATCCATTGAATTCAACTATAGAATTTAAAAGACTTCATATCATTTAATACTTTCATTGAGATAGAATTATGATAATTATCCATTTACTTGAAAAGAACATTAAAGTTTATTTTGGTGCAGCATTCTGTTTTGGAGTGAGAAACAGAGGCCTGGAGAAGTGGGAAGGCTTCACAGGTTACCTAATGACCTAGTGGCAAAGCTGGGGTTTGAGTCCAGGTCTCCAGGTTATGAGTCTAGAGTTCTTTCTTCTGTATTCCTCTGAAACCATTTTTCAGTAAATCTGCCACTTTTAATTTCCTGGCAGCATTTTGTTTCTTTTCCTTGCTGGTGTGTGGGGAAGCAAGCTGAGGGTGAGAGGGAAATCATGTCCACACAATGTATGGAGGAGGAGGAAAAAGAGATGAGACTGGCTGGCAGAGGGGAGGAACTTGTGGAGAAGAACGCAAATGTCTACTGAGAATGTTCTTGTGTTACTAGAATATGGTGTGCATTGTGTGTCCTCTTCTCCGCCTCTCCACAAACTCATCAGCAAACATCTATTCCTCAGCTCCATGGCAGAGTCAGACCCATTTTGATGGATGTGACTAAAATGCTAGGGATACCTCTGTGTGGATGAGGTCAAGAGCCCAGAATGTAACTTAGAGGACTGCCACACATATTTATTTGTGGGATTATTTGACTAAGTCTCTTCTCTAAACTATGAACTCCACAAGAGTGAGCCATGGCCTGTCTTGTTCACCCTTGTATTTTTAATACCAGGCACATTGCCTGGCATATAGTGCATTCACAGTAAATTTGTTGAAACCTATTAGGACTCAAATACAAGGTAGCTACTTCTTTGCAAAGGATATGTATCAGGCACTTGATCCTCAGGACAGTTTAATCTCAGATCAACTCTACAAGGTGCTTATTTCTAACTGCCGTTTACAGATAAGGAGCTGAGACTTGGTGACAGCAAGTCACGGCCCCAGGGCACACAACTCATTAGTGGCAAAGCTGGTATTATTAAAAGAGTGTCAGGGCTATCTGACTTCAAAAGGCATAGCCGTTCACCACACTTCTCTAAATAGACTAGGTCTTCAAGGTCTCATAGATAGGACCCTGATAAAAACACGATGTGCAGATGAAGACTTGGCAAGGAGTCAACAAATACTCTCCTTCCAAGAAACTATGAAGAAAACTGAAACTCGATCTAACAGACTATACCGTCCAACAGAAAGAAGTTTTTCCAGCAACAGCTACAATGAGGCTACGTGACCTCAACATGTTGTGCTTCATTGAAGCAATTTGTCAGACTAAGAAGACGGTTCTAAATCTGAATTTGCCTCAAAAATACCCCAAATTTCTCTTTTTTTTTGGTTACTGAATACTTCTGGAGTCCCAAGAATGTCTCCCAATCACTGAGTGCTTTTTCAATTACTTTATTTAGAAGAATTAAGAAATACTTGGGGAAGACAGACCGGCAAGTAACACCCACAGTGCTAATTCGGGATTGTTATGGAGACCACTTGACGAACAGAAGAGGGGGCAAGTAATACAGACATGTTACTCCTGGCTGCATGAAATATTGGATGTTATGGTAAAAAAAAAAAAAAAACCTTTGAAGATCAGTTTTAAAAGTAATACAGCAGATAGTTACATTGTGGAGATCACAAATGGGAAATATGGGATTAAATTTCCTGTGGAAGCATATCAATGGAGTCAAAAAGTTTGTATCTCAGGCAACTTAGAGGTGAAGGCAATGTGGTCTGGACAACTGAACTATGTAACTAAGAAATCCAGTGATGACAAAGACATGGACATTTATAAATGAATCAAATAATTTTTTGGTGAAATTTAAAAGGAAAAAGTCACTAATACCAAAGTAGTCTGTCATTTATATTTATATAATGTATTATTTTACAAATGAACATGCAAATAAACTTATAAGTCAAATACTATAAGTGGATCTTTGATTATTCTATCCACTTCATTATATTTTAGTTGAATCCCTCCCCACCCACCCATTTTTTTAATCTTCTCACTGGGAAGATAGGCACTTATCATTCATTTGGAGCTGTAATATTAGGTAGTATTGTTTCTCTCTAGCTTATTCCATTTAGGTAATCCAATTATGAAATCAGTATTTGTAGAAAGATAAGATTTGTTATTTCTCAACATGATGAAATGGAAAAAAGTAAACATTGAAAATGGAGTATGTATTCACTAGAGACAAATGCCAATAAATAAAGTGACTTTTCTCCGTTAAAATCGAGATACCTGTATTTATACATCAACAGAGCTTTCTGAGCAATAAATGCTTCTCTGATGTCATAAAGATGTAAGTAAGCATCTTATTACTATAATATGATACTAAATTCTAATTTGCATTTTCTCCTATATGTTTGTGATAAATATATTCATATTTCTTTGTTTTTTGCCTTACTGTAGCAATCCAATAATGATAAATAAGTATACTTGCTTAGAATCCCAGCTTGATTTTCTGAAACAAGGTCATGTACCACTAGCTTATTTGTGCTGCCCCAACCTTTTATGAGAAGGCTCTTAAGGGATTTCTGAATTAAATCTTTGAATGCATTTGAAAAGCTTGCCTGGTAATTGGACAGAAAGAGACCCTGAAGTACAAGGTCACCTAACCAAAACCATTATTTAGGTCACATAACTCTCTAATATTAAACAGTTTGGAAGACACACATATAATTAAATGATCTGTAGTATTTAATGAATATCTATTTGTCATGCAAAAGATCGCTTCCATTAGGGAAAGGTAGCGACTATTAATATTCAGCCCTGTGGGCTATAACTTAAAGATGAACTTGAATCCTTGGGCACATAGAATGGATTCGACCTTCCTCAATTACAAGAAAAATCTTTGGCTCTTTCTTTAGTTGTGTTCAGTCTTTTGGAGCCCAAAACCTGAGTATTTCTTTCCATACAAATCAATGGCATGTTGTGTTCGGTCTCTAAAGACCTATCACATAATTTTGATATTTGCTACAGGGCAAATGAATTATAAAATCATGCTTTAAAAAATATCTTTCATTGCTAGGTTTTGCATGAAAAATTCCCTTGTCTTTTATTGTTCATTTTTCTTTCTATAAGTTTCTTTGATTGCTCTTATGGATTTTTTCTCCTAGTCAGATACAGCTTGATAACGTTCTTTATTATTTTTTCAAAGATCTCTTTCTCTTTGAGGTAGCTTTTACTAAATTTCAATCTAAGCTTCTATGTAAACCCTATTCCATTGGAGACTTAGATGCCATACATTCTTCACTTTCCAGGATATTTGAATTACAAATATTGAACTTTTTGTTTCTGTTTATGTGCAATTATCTCTTCTTTATGCTACAAGGGTCTAAAATCTTTGAAAAAGATCAGAGTAAAAATGGTGCAGGAGAGGGGAGGAAAATAGGTTTTTCAACTCAGGTGCAAAAGCCAAGCGTTTAACAAACTTACTAGGAAGATGAAATGAGAAAACTTCAAAGTGTTTTTCACTTTTAAATAATTTATTTTGTCATCTGTTTCCTTTGTTGAAGTCTATCTTCTTTCCTTTTCTAGGATATGTTATTTTTTTGCCTGTTATATTTTGGAAGACTTCTGCTGAGCTTCTTCTGATATGTAATCTTTTTACCTTCTGTTTCCTATGATCCACACTAATCCACCCCTAGGAAAGCTAGGACATGCATGATCCAAGATGGTCCAAACTGAACCTATTGTTAGCATCAAAACCACACCCCTTTGTCTCTCCTCGCCATAAGGATGACGGCAAGGAGGCAGGAAGGCACTGGTAGGCTTACCTCTTTTGGGGTCTACAGAATAAAATTCAGGGGAATAAATGGCAGATCTTGGGTCTTGGACCTAAGATCCTTTTCCTTCACTACTTTTAAAAGAATTGGTAATGATTTAAAAAGATTAATAGCAGAAATATTTTTTAAAAGCTCAGGTTTTACTACCATTTCTGAGAAGGAGTGGATTGAGAGGTATTACTGAGGTCCATGCTGCAAATAAAATCAAATGAAAAAAGCTTTGTAAAAAATTTCAAGAAATCTATGAGCCTGGGATTATGTTTAAATTTTTCTATCATTTGAGTTGATATGGCATCTTTGACAAATGCTATTTCCTATCTGCTGCTCACTTAGTCAGAGAGGATGTATTTGCCCAGGGATTGGGTGTAGAAAGGAGAAGGAAAGATTGTATTTCTCTTTTGTACAAGTATTAATGTTTCCCAAAGCACATAGAAGTCTCTGCAGAATCATATGGAGCTAAATAAAAATCAACATAATGCACTGTTTACCAGCCTAGCATCTAAATGTCAGCTTGGTTAGATTTTTGTGAGGGCTTTCTTATTTGATAGTCTGGATGTGCTTTTGTCAACCAAGCACAGATCTCTGTAGATTTGCAGATTCAGAAAGACATTGAAAATATTGGGCGGAGAGATGTGTGTTGGGAGGTGATGTTTGGCCTGCGTATTTGGGATGAAGATTGCTGGATTAACTTTGGGTCCTGACACTGAAGAACTGGAAGCAGGCTCTTGCCCTTCCTTTTATTCTGGTGCTCACCTCCCCATATAAGACAGCTGTCAAGAATTCCAAGAAGAGCATGCAATAGGGGAGCCACAAAGACTGATGCTGGCCAAAAGCTCTGGACCGAAAATGAAGCTTAGAGTAGAATATTCAAGAGATAGCCAAGGGTGGTGCTTCTGCATTGAAAGCCAGAGGACAACATGGGTTAACCTGGCATTTGTATCTAGTGTTCTTTTGTCTCTCCCAGGGTTTTATTTATCCTGAGATTCAAGGATGTAAAGCGTCAAGTCACAGATGAAATCCATATGTGCATGTCATAGAACTCCATTTTAATATGAATTATTGATCTGTTCTTTTGGATAAAACACACCAGATCATCTTGTTTAAGATTGAATATATACTAACAAGAATCAAAATTTTATACATGTATTTTGCCTTTGGTCTATCTGGCAGAGTTAAGTGACCTCCTTCAGCTATATTTTTCAAAAGAAGTTTTAATGTATGGAAAAAGGATGGCACTCCTGAGCTGGAATAGGTTCTGCTCTGGTACCACACTTGTGAAATGCTGCTTACCTGGTGTTATGGACAAAATGTTTGTGTCTTCCTCAAATGCATTTGTTGAAGCCCTACCTCTCCCCAGTGTGATGGTGTTTGGAGGTGGGGCCTTTGGAGGTAATCAGGTTCAGAGGAGGTTATGAGGGTGGGGTCTTCATGATGGGATTAATGCCCATGTAAGAAGAGACCAGAGAGCTAGCTCTCTCTCTCTGCCATATGAGGATACAGCAAGAAGGCAGGTATCTGCAAGTCAGAAAGAGAGCTCTTACCGGAACCTGATGATGCTGGCTCCATGACCTCAGATTTCCCAGCCTCCAAAGCTGTGAGAAATAAATGTCTGTTGTCTAAGCCACCCTGTCTATGGTATTTTGTTATAGCATCCTTCAGTGAATTAGACACCTGGGATGCTCACTCTGCCCACCAGGATAGTGTTTTTAAATGATGTTTGCACCCCCCTTTTTAAGAATACATCTTTAACTGTGCAAAAGAAGTTTTATGACAACATAGAAACATTAATTGAAAATAAGTGACTGAACCCAATTAAGGAATTTGCTATGTTAAATTTTCCAACTAATTTCAGCAATTTCAGCAACCAATAATATGTAGGCATCAGAACACTATAATTCTGGTAATAATTCCCAATTTCTTTTTCTGATATGTGGGAAAGCTGGTTGGGGACGGGTCTCTGTCCTGGTTCTGGTTTAAGTCCTTCCTATGTCTAAGTCCTGCTGTGGTCCTGTTCATTCCTGGCTCTTCCACTGATCTGCTTTTGTCCTGCACATCCTGTCCCGTCCTGGATCAGTCCAAGTTAAGTGCACATCTGTTACAAGAGATAATTGAAAAGTTGGACCATTCACAGTCTCTCAGTCTAAAGTCATACTTTTCGAATGTCCAGATTCTAGTCATGTGCGAAGCCCAGTCTTTAAAGTACAGGCTTTATCTCTTCTATTTCTGTTGCTCTTGGGATTTTCTTTTCTTAATCACTAATTCCATAAATTTGTAAAATACTGGAGATGCAACTTCTTTCAACATACACAGCCTCTGCAAAAATGTCTGCTATAAAATGCCTCCTGTACATTTTGCAATGCCCGTGAAGGCCTCCCTGTGTTTTCATGGGGGGGTCTCATTGATGTCCATGGCTTTTGGTGGGTAGAAAGCAATTTTGTTTTGGATGTTACCTGAAACAATCTTAGGATTTACTTACGAATCATTTACCTTGTAGCTGCTGCCTACGTCTGCTTGCTGCCTCCTGGAGTTTTGCTGGTTGAGCCTTACACACCTGCTTTCATGTGGGTTACATGTGCATAATAGGGCTCACTGTGATCATGTACTCTGGTAATGCATTCTCATTTCTTTCAAAGCCACATAAATCCATCTGGTAAGAACAAATACATTATCCAGTAAAAAGGAAAAGGGGGAAGGTGATATAAAAAGGAGAAAGAAGGATTCAACAATATATTAAGCCAGAATATTAACCCTCTTGCTATTTGTAACCAAAAAATTTACCAGCTTCTTTGTATAACAAGTTCAGAAGGAAGTCCATTTATTTGACAAATGTTTATTGACTTCTAAGTAGACATTGGCTAGAAGTGAAGATATAGAGATAATTAAGTCCCATGTTCTGTGCTCGAGTTTCCCGTATCCTAGTGGCAGAGACAAGTATGTACAAATAATTAAAACCCAGTGCTGTGGTAGAGAAGTGACAGAGTAGTAAGGGAGCACAGAGTAGGGACATGTTCTTTCGCCTAGTGTGGCCAATGATTGCCTCACAGAGGAGGTAACATTTAGCTGGGTCTTGATGTTTTGACAGTTAGTAAGGGGGAAAGGGCAGTCAAGGCAGATAACAATGCATTATTAGTTGAGCCACAGGGACTTGCCATTTTTTAGGTCAAATCCAGTTAAATATCAGCAATTTCATGTGGTTCAACCAAATACAAAACCACTAAGATTTGAGAGAGCATAGGTTATTTGTGAGAGTGGACAGAAGATAGAAAGTAATTTTGAACAGCTTAGTAAAGACCAGACTAAGAAGTTTGGATTTTATTTTGTAAGCAATTGAGAATCTTAAAAGGTTTTGACCAGTGGATTTATATGTCAAGTTCTGTATTTTATAAAGTGTGGATGATGGGTCAGAGAGATCAAGAGGCTCTTTGGAGGCTGTGGCATCAGTCCAGATAAGAGATGATGAGGCTTCAACCTAGAAAGAGGCAGCAATATTGGAAAGAAAGAAACAGAACATTGTAGGATAGAAAATTAGTAGGACATGTCAATCAATGAGATGTAGAGGATGAGAAAGGAATCAAGAATGGCAGGATTTTTAGGTTGGGTGAAAGAGTGGGTGGTAGATAGAAATCAACAAGCAAAAGAGAGAAAATTTTGGAATTCTGGGAGCAATAGATAGTGAATCCAATTTTAGACATTTGAATTTCTAAACTGGGCTGGCATTCAGGAGAAAGGTTAGGGCTATTCATGGATGAAGCCTTGGAAACCATCGTATAGATGAGCTCATCTTAGATTAGCAGATAGAGTTGGAAGATGAGGTGGATCAGAAGTGAACCCTGAGATTATGCCATCATCTTAATGTTGTTAACACAGGCAGAGAAAAAATCAGTCCATGAAGAAGACTGAGAAGGAACAGAAGAGATGAAAGAGGTATGTGTGTCAGAGAGTTTTTCTGGAAGACCAGATAGGAGAGCATATCAAGGATGGAGTGGTCAATAATTATGGTTTCTTGGGAAACCCATGTTTAGAGTTACACTGAAAGTATATCATATATTGGAATGTTATGCCTCATAAAATGAAAGCCAGTATTAAATAATATTTGGAGATTTTGGACCTCATTTGCTAGAAAAATGACTTTTTAAACTGGTACAAACTGTTTCCAGCCCTAAAGCTCTTTAACTTAAGTTTTGCATATGGATGTGTATTTAATGGTGGTAGTAATTTATCGGTCAATCTATGTCAAAGTTCCAGTTTTCTGCTTATCCTTGTGCTTTTCTAAATACACATTCATGGACACACACTCCTAACTCACCCTTTTCTATAGGGAGTTCTACACACTTCATAGATGCTGCGTAATTCATCTTCCGCCCCTCAACTCTGTTTTGCGGATGGAAAGAATAACTTGTGCTGGAATCTGAGGCGAAGGGGTGTTAAGAGACTTGCCAGATATTACCTGCAGACAGAACCTACATTCCCAGATGGGGATTCTTAAGGCAAATCTTTACCTCGAGGAGAAAGCTCGGATTGAGAAGAGTCTATAGTTTGAGTATCTTCCCCTCTCCTCTGTTTGCAGCATGATTAGGCAGAGAAGAATGACTAAAAGCTGGAGTTCAATCATTTAAAATTAAGAATTTATTCTTCTGGAAAAATTCTTAGTGAACGCAAACTAAGATGAAGCAATCATATTAATTTGCTGTCTAAATTTAAGATCAAATTTGATGGATCAAAATTCTGGAAAGCTGATTGAGCTCAACAGAAGTGATGATCAAGAGTCAGGGATGGTTCAGAGTTATTTGATGATTCCCTGAGAAGAGGCTTAGGGGTCCCAGTTACCTCTCCAAATACTTGCTCTAATGAAGGTAAACTCAAGTCCTTTTTGTGCCCAGCATAGTTCATTACGGCCTTCTTAAGGCTTTAGCTGTCGTCATTTCTCCTGCTGCAACCCAAGAGTTGATTAGAATCTAAAGGCAGGCCACTGCACACTCTGGCACACTTATCCAGTAACTAAAAGATGAAGTAAGGGTGAAAGTCTGAAAATCTTCCACTTTTAATAATAAACTGCTAGTGAATGCACACAGTTTTTACATCAAAGCATGAAAGATGATGCTGGCATCTTTCATGCTACCCAGTGTTAATTAGCATTAGATTGGAGGTGGTCCTAACTATGACAGTTCTGAGACCAGGCTACATAGACCTGAAGTTTAGGTAGATTATCCAAGTGTATTAATGAGAGAGACAGAAAGAGATACATAGGTCTGTTGGGTGGCTTTTAGGCAGCTGACAAATAGTAGTTGAATTAGAAAAGAATTAACTATAAATGTTATGGGAGGGGAACAATAGATATAAAGAACAGACGTTCTTGAACTTTGTTCTAGTGTCCGACCTTTATTATTTGACTGTTACAATCACTTAAACTATAAAGTAAAAGTAGAGAAGTGAAATTTCAAGTAATTTAATAACCATCATCCACCTCATTACCTCCTTTCACTCACATATAAAATACTACTTTTATAATTGGCTGTGTGTATCTGCTTTCAGATTTTCTCCAAACTCAGACAGATTTCAGTAAGCTCCACTATATATGGTCTCTACATATTTTCCTTTTCTTATACCATAATAGTTCTTTCTCTGCATATTTATTGATCTTGTTCCTCTGATTTGTTCTCTTTTGCCTTTTTGCCTCTCAACCTTTATCTTAATTCCTCTGATTTCCATCAGGAGCCCTCCTTCTTCCTCTCATTTTTTCTTCTTTACATCTCTTTTTTGCTGATTTCTCTCTTGATTTTGTCTTGCCTTCAGTTGTCGCTTTTTTCTTTGCCTTCTCGTCGTCCTTTACTCTTTCTTTGCCCACTTATATGCAGCTGACAAGAGCTAGAAACAACACAATTCAATAACTTGTCACATGTATCATTAGTAATGGACAGTCTACATCCAGGAGCATTCAAGGCCAGCTTTCTTTTGCTGTGGTCCTTAGGGATTAAAACCAACAATAGAGCAATGCTTTACGTCCATTAGAGAGAGAGAAAAAAAGACAGATATCAGTTAACCACACTCACAGCAGAAAACTGAAAAATAAGATCTTTGATCTCCAAAAGCTCAGAGAAAATATATTTTTATCAAGTTGATGTAATAAAAAAAATGGAACAGAGTGCGTTGAACATGGTAGGTGAGAAAAATATAAGATTTGGTGTTCAAATGATATGTGAGCATCCCTTTTCCTTCTGTGTTTAAAACCATCAGAGAGAAATCCATTCACATCCATTTTAGTCCATGAGGTATCTTTGTGGAGCTATAAACTCTCTCCATGCTGTGGCATTTATCTTCACAAGATCCTGGAGACCCAGGAAAACAAACGTGCATGGGAAGCTGGTGATGCTGATGACAAGAACTGGCCCTGGTTTCATTCTTTTCAGTTTTGCCACCATCCTCATTTCCCTAATTCTAAACTGTCTGCACTCATCACACAATTCATCCCAATTCATTCTCCACCCTGGCGCCAAACAAATCTAACCGAAATGCTGCTTTTGATAATATTCAACCTCTAATCCACACCTCTCAGTAGAAATGAGCCGAAATTGCAGTCAGAGTTACCTAATTTGCAAAACGACATGTTGGTAATAGTTCCCGTATCAACTTTACAGAGTTGATGTAATGATCCAGATGAGATGATAATGTTTGTCAAAGTGAGTCCTGAACTGTCAAGCCCTTTAACATATAAAATAGTGTCCCATGTGGATTCCCCTGATAGACAAGCCCACACAGAGGACTGCTCAGTCATTCTGTTGTACCAACCTCCTCTCGTACTCCTATTTCCCTTTCTCCTCTCTGTTTTGTTCCCGCTGACCATCTGTCAGCTCCCAGGACAACCCTGGTCTCACCTGCCCTCAGGGCTTTTGCATTTGTTGTTTCTTCTGCCTGAAACATAACTCCCACAACCTCTTTATTTTTTTTAATTGAGATTTATTGAGATATAATTAACATATTATATACATTGTATATAATAAACATTATATACATTTAAGGTATACAATGAGTTGATTTGATACACTTATAGATTGCAAAGTGATTACTACTATAGTGTCAGCTAACACCTCCATTCTGTCACATAATTACCATTCTTTTTTAATGGTGAGAACATTTAAGATAGATCTCTTAATAACTTTGAAATACATAATGCAATATTGGTGACTATAATCATTATACTGTGCATTAGATCTCCAGAACTTACTTATCTTCTAACTGGAAGTTTTTACTCTTTGACCAACATCTCCCCATTTCCCCCACCCTCCAGCCCCTGGTAACCTCCATTCTACTCGGTTTCCACGAGTTCAACTTTCTCAGATTCCGAATGTAAGTGATATCATACAGTATTTGTCTTTCTCTATCTGACTTATCTCACTGAGCATAACACTCTCAAGTTCCATCCATGTTGTTGCAAATGGCAGGATTTTCTTCTTTCCGATGGGCGAATAATATTCCATTGAATATAAATATACCATATCTTTATCCACTCATCCATAAATGGACACTTAGGTTGTTTCCATATCTTGGCTATTGTGAATAATGCTGCAATTAAAATGGAAGTGTAGATATCTCTTCGAGATCCTTTTTCATTTCCCTTGGTTATACATCCAGAAGTGATATTGCTGGATCATATGATCGTTCTATTTTAAATTTTTTGAGGAAGCTCTGTACTATTTTCCATAGTGATTGTATCAATTTACATTCCCACCAATAGTGCACAAATCTTCCTTTTTATCTCCATCTTCTCTCTTGTCTTTTTGGTGGTAGCCATTCTAACAGGTGTGAAGTGATAATCTCATTATGGATTTCATTTGCTATTCCCTGATGATTAGTGATGTTGAGTGCTTTTTCATGTATGTGTTGGCCATCTGTATGTCTTCTTTGGAAAAATGTTTACTTAGATCTGCCCATTTTTTAACTGGAATTTTTTTTGCTATTGAGTTATATGACTCCTTCATATACTTTGGATATTAACCCCTTATCAGTTATACAATTTGCAAATATTTTCCCCCATTCTGTAAGTTGCCTTTTCATTGTGCTGATGGTTCTCTTGCTGTGCAGAAGCTTTTTAATTTGACGTAGTCCCACTTATTTGTTTTTGCCTTTGTCACTTGTGTTTTGGTGTTATATCTAAAAAAATCATTGTGAAGACCCATGTCAAGGAGCTTTTCCTTGTGTTTTCTCCTAGGAGTTTTACAGTTTCAGGTCTTACATTTAAGTTTTTAATCCATTTTGAGTTAATTTTTGAGTAGTGTAAGATAGGGGTCCAATTTCACTTTTCTGTGTGTGATTATCCAGTCTTCCAGCACCATTTATTGAAGAGACTATCCTTTCCCCACTGAGTAGTCTTGGCTCTCTTGTTAAATATTAGTTGACCATTTATAGGCAAGAGGGGACTATTTTTGGGATCTCGATCAGTTCCATTGATCTCTGTGTCTGTTTTCATGCTAATACCATACTGTTTCGATTACTATAACTTGTAACATAGTTTAAAATCAGGAATTGTAATGCCTCCAGTTTTGTTCTTTCTCAAGAGTGCTTTGGCTATTTGAGGTCTTTGGTGATTCCATATGAATTTTAATCAAAACAGTATGGTACCCACCACTTCTTTAGAGAGCATTTCCCTACGCAGTCTGTCCTTATTATTCTCTTTCATAGTATCATGTTTGTTTCCTTTCTAGCACTTACTGAGCAATCTGTCATCATTGTATTTGCTGATCTTTACTTATTTATCACCTGTTTCCCACCATAAATTGTGAGTGCCGTGAGAGTAGGCATCTCATCCGTCTGGTTCACTGTTGTATTTATACAACGTACCACAGTACCTGGCACAGAAGAGATACCAAATGAATATTATGTAAATAAAAGAATGAGTGGATTTTTTTGGCTCAACAATACTAATCTAGTCTGTTTTGTTATTTCTACCTAATAAGAATTTTAGCCAACCTAGCCTCTTCCTCATCCCCATCAGCAATGCTTAATTTTGCACCCTTGTTCTCATACTTCCTTTTGCCTAGAATGGACCTCTCTTCTCTGCTAGTCAAAATCTTCTCCATAATTCAAAACTTTAACCCATCTCTTGGAATTAAAGTGTCTCACACGCTCTAACTCACAGTGAGCTTTTTCCACTCTAACTATCTAGATCCTTCCTACTTATAGCACTTATTGTTACCTCTACATTTTAAACTGTATTTATTTTTTAATGTCAACCTTTTAGATGCATTTATCCTTTTTTTCTTAAATCATGAAATTAGAGTATCTGAGGGGTAGGATTGTGTTCTTTTTCTGCTCTGTATCTCCTCCTCCTAACCGTCGTGGTTTACTTTCATCTCCATCTTGCCCCCGTCACACACACACACACACACACACACACACACACATGCACACATCTCACCCTGGTAGCAAATAGTAGATGCTTAACAAATAGTCATTGAAAAAAATTGCTAGGGAGGTTTTGTGAAACCTTAGGAGGAAGGACTGACATCTGTGGAGGCCTTGGAAAATAGGCTCCTCCATAACTTACATCTCAGAATGGCAGGAAAGAGGATAGTAGTAGAAACTGAGACCCATTATGCATGTTGAGTTGTAGTGCTTTGTCATAAGATCACTAGGCCCATTCTTGGACAAAATTAAGTATAAGATTGCCTAGTAACTCCAGAATTACTGTTAAGATGCTATTCTGAGTATCATGTTGAAATGAAAGAGATTTACTGGCAAGGCTTGTGATACATTTTTTGTCTAATGATTTAAAAAAGATGAATCTTAACTTAAGGATAATTTGTATTTCAGTATTCAGCTTAGGGCAACTGCTATTGTATGTATTAACTATGACTGGATTTAAATTTCAAACTCCATTCTGTTGAACATGAATGTCAAGAATTACTTAATTGATTGAATATGAAATATAAAATTATTCAGAGATAAGATCTAATGACTTGTTATTTTGTTGTTATTGATATAAGCTCTAAAATATGCTTTACTGGGAAATGAATATCAGTTTGACTTGAATTCTGTGAGAATATGCAAAATTCAGTTTTTCTGTTATTCTTATAAAATATATTTAATATCTAATAATAATAGTTGCAAAGAAAAACACACATTCTTTGGCTCATTTGGGTTGACTAGAAATTATTGAAATAGGAACATCTTATTAATTTTTCTGATTGTTTAACTAAATCTCAGTAGTAGATGTGGTATCTTCTGTCATTTGTCTCCCTGAACACCATCCCAAACCATCTTCTCTCTTGCTTCCTGTATTACAGAAAAGCTGAAAAGCCACATTTTCCTAGCCACCATCCAGGCAGGGATGGCCATGAGGCACATTTCTGGCCAATGAGCTAAAGGGGAAGTCTGCTAGGGAGGACCTTCTTTTCTAAATAAGAAGACAAAGCTTTACTGAAGAGATTTAGGTGGCTTGAGTGCAGCAATGAACTTGTGACATGAGGTGCAAACATGTAGATAATATCTACAAGCTAACGATGAGGGAGGCAGAAAGATGAAAGGAGTCAGGTCCTTACTGGCATCACTGAATGACCCACCACACTAGCTTGGGCCTGCCAGCTGCAGGATTTCTTGTATGAAACAAATAAATTCCTTGGAATTTAAGTCACTGTTTCTAGTACAAAGTTTTTGGTATTTCCAACTGAACAAATTCTTAACTGATACACTTAGGTTCAAATTTAAACTGGATTACACACAGGCTGTACTTAACAATTTCAAATCAATGAACATTTAGAAAACATTTACAGACTTGTGCCACTTAACTACAGAGATGAGTTCTGAGAAATGTGTCATTAGGTGATTTTGTTATTGTGTGATCATCATAGAGAGTACTTACGCAAACTTAGATTGTATAGCCTACTACACACCTAAGCTGTATGGTACTAATCTTATGGGACCACTGTCGTATATTTGATTCATCGTGGACTGAAATGTCATTATGCAGCGCATGACTGTAGTTTTATTTTAAAAATTCTAAAAAGTTTGTGTCCTTTTTAAAATTAATAGCAATGACTCTAGTTTTATTAGTAATGTTTTGTTATAGTATAAACAGCTTGTAGAACAAAGTGTATTGGCAAATATTTACAGAAGAAAGTGAGCAAGATATATACTACTTCAGGCTCTGGACCAGTGGTTAGAATTTCCCATTTTGCTGAACAATTTAAGAACAGAGAGACATAACATTTTTATACATTTTTAAAAATGTGTACAATATATTAATGTCTAATGTTCAGGTAACACTTTCATTCATTCGTCCAATGGATGTGTGTTGAATGCTTTTGTTTCTTTACTATGGATAACTCATGAAAACTTACCATCCCTTATTACACTATCTCACAAATCTGTTAATTTTCTTCTGAAATTGATAGAGACCTCCCATTTCATAGTAAAGATTTACCAACAGCACACTAGTATAATTTTGGATATTACTTAAACCAAGTATGTTGCATTTATTCTTTTCCTCTGAAAACTGAAATACTTGCCAAAACAAATAAGTAAAAAATGTTTATGATGGAGAAGCCTTGTTTTCTAAGTATATGATTTAAATCATTAATGGCCACAATTCAATCTTTCAATCAAGATGAGGAGGTAAGATCTATAATCCCAATTACGGATTTTACTTGGGCTGTATCCTTAATGACTTTATATCCATATAGTTTGCAGTTTAATTTCTATTCAATTAAGCTCAATTCTTTCCCTACTGCATTCATTTTAATGGTTAATAGTTGGCATTATTTCTCAGGTTATTTCTATTTCAAAGAGATGCCAAATCAATACTCAAATGACTTTCTGTTTTAAAAATCAATTATTTTTGATTAAGTAACACCCATGTTTGATACACAATTTAAAAGTTACAAAAAGATATACAGTGAAAAGTAGGTCTCTCTCATTTCTTCCCAGACCCACAGTTCCCCTTCTTGAAGCAACTACTATTTCCATTTCCTTATGTAGTCTCATCCAAAATTATTTTAAATTTACTGTTTCATCTAATGGATACTTAAACAACTATAAGTCTAAAAATGTTTTACAATTGAGATAATTGCATGCCTAAATTAACTTTCAAAACTAAATTTTTCTGTCATGTTCTAAAAGCACTATGATGATTATAGGATGCCCTGTTAAATATTAGTATGGAGGTAATATACATCCTAAGCAGAGGTAAAGTTCTAAGATCACCACTGAATAAATATTATTTCAAGGAAAATAACAGAAGTGTTTTTATTATTCAGATTTGCTAAATATACATAAAAGAAATGGCAAAAGAGAGACATAACATCAAATCATAAAGACTTGCTTAATGAAAGTTTAAAGGCCAACTCTTTTCATTTTATGCAGTTCTTCAGGCAAGAACTAAGGCTCTGTGTCTTATAAAGTTCATGAGATTATTATTTTCATCATTGGCAGAGGAACATGTGATCTGTAAGATTTTTTTTTTTTTTAAGATTTTTTTAATTTTTTTCCTTTTTCTCCCCAAAGCCCCCCGGTACATAGTTGTATATTCTTCGTTGTGGGTCCTTCTAGTTGTGGCGTGTGGGATGCTGCCTCAGCATGGTTTGATGAGCAGTGCCATGTCCGCGCCCAGGATTCGAACCAACGAAGCACTGGGCCGCCTGCAGCGGAGCGCGCGAACTTAACCACTCGGCCACGGGGCCAGCCCCTGTAAGATGTTTTAATGAGACATTTATGGATGCATATTTTCGATTTCATTCCCACTTATGAATGTTTGAGCAACAAGAAAGATTAGTCAGAAGATGACCTCTCACCCCTTTACACACTTTTAGTTAACTATTTTTGTTTACAGACTACAAAAATGTGTTTTGAATTTTAGTCGATAATGATCAAGGGAAAAGTCAAAGAGCAGAAGATCAATTTTTAGACATATTTCAAGGGCATCAGAAAGAAATTAGTATGAGACAAGTCAACAACCTATTTGTAGTTGTCAAATGCAGTCTATGTCTCTTAGATTTTTGTTCCTGTTACAAATGCAATTTGTGTCCATTGTGGAAGTTTTGAAAAAACAGAAAAAGCAAAAGAGGAAAAACAGAATCACATACATACCACCCAAAGATAATGACCACTAACGTTTTTTGTGTATTCTTTTATCTTGTTAAGCATTTATATACATATGTATAAACACAAATAACCATACTATGCATAATATGTTCTATAACCTTTTGTTGCTCAAAATAATATGAACATGTTTTCATACAATGATTGTTCTGAAAATTGTTTCCAACTTTTCTTTATTGTAAACAATGTAATGTTTTAAATCCTTATAAATAAATTCTTGCTTCTTCTGTACATATTTCCATGGTATAAATTACTAGAAAAGGAATTACTAGATAAAAGGCATGCAGTTTTCTAAGGCTCCCATCATTAGTAGGCAATATTTTTTGTGATTAAAATTTTGGGTGACAAATAGTAATCTCATTTTAATGTGCATGCCTTTGGTTACTAAAAATATTAACTATCATATAATTATTAGGAGACATGAGTTTTTGTTTGAATAGCTGAATTTCAATAGCCATCCCAGTCATGACAATTTTCAGAAGTTCATTGTTTCAGCAAACATTTTAGAGCACCTACTCTGTTTCTGTGTAGAAGGGATTCTATCATACTCCAAGAAGATTAAAGAGCATTCTAACCTGATATAGTTCCCTGTAAGCTTAGTTGATGACTTTGGACTCGTCCCAAGGCTGTTCTAAGCTGGCTCTCCTAGCCCCTCTCGTATGTAGTACCTTTGGTCCACGATGCCGGATGTAATATGGGCGATAACTATGATCTGGCTCTCACTTTACTAGCAATTTGCTGAGTGGTTTCCGCCCACTGACAGATTCTTGAATGTTATGCAACTTTTACAAAGATGATGGATAACATAGCAAGACCAATTTTGTCTGACCTTGTTCCATTTTAAACAAAAGAGACATTTATATAGGCATCACTTAAACTTCTCTATATAAAAAATGAGGTTTTATTTCCCCTTTACAAGTAGAAAATATAAATCACAGCCAGTTAAAGCTAGTCTCTTAAGGCAAACAGAATAGAAGGAAAGATTAACCATAGAGGATAGGAAAGCTTTTAAGATCCAGTTATTCAGAAGAACTAAATAAAGCAGGTACAATACTCAAATGTCATCTTATATGATCTAATAAATTTGAAAGACATTATTAATATCATCCTATAATTTCTTAGGGTATCAAGTTATTTGGTATATTTAATTTTTCAGTGACAGTTTAAAATGTACTAAAAAATAATAATCCCATAAAAGTAACCTCCTTTCTCAGTGATTGGCTGCCAGAATTATCTTCTAAGGTAAATGTAACCTGAAAGTCGTCTTTAAAAATTTTTAAGAGACTTGAAAAACTTGCGTTAAGCTTGAAAAGCCGAAAAAACAAGTTCATGAAATTATAAGCTCATTTATGCCTTCTTAATAAGTTTCTGATTCCAGCAACAGTGGAATTCTTCAAGATAATTTTAACCTCTTATTATAGTTGTGGAAACAGCCAGTGTAACTTGAAGCTCGAGTTTCACACGCACACACAAATGGTACGTGACATAATCAGAAGCCATGGGGACAGAACAGCAGAGACCTTTTAGACAGCATGTCTGGGAAGGAGAAGAGAAGCTGGAAGCAAGGGGGCAGGGTACAATTAACCCCTTCAAACACAAGCTGTTAGGGAATGTTCCTCTCACAAAATCACCAGATTCTCCACTAAGAGTGAAGAGAGGGGCATAGAGGTAAAGTATTTTTTTTATTTACATAGAACGTTACCCTCAAATAGCCCCAAATGTTTTGAGTCTGCTGACTAATTAGCAGCAACTCATGTGATCTGTCCAATTCAAGCCTCATTCTGTAGTTTGGCAAGTCATCTCCGTGAAGCTTGGAGGATGGCCCCAAAGTGCACTGTCGTCTAATAAAGCTTTTGGGAAGTGAAGCAGCCATTCTCTTTCCTGGAACAGACTTTTGCGGTAAGAATCTGAGAGGCAACAGGTGACTTAATGGCATCACGTACCAGCAGAACCACAGAGGAGCAATGCTTCTAGCCTGTGAGTTATAAATGCAGCCCTGTTGTAGACAGATGCGACACCAAGAACTTTCGAATGAGAGGTCGTCATCTGACTGGAATCGCCGGCAGTGGACAATCCCTAAACTGACTCATTAGGCACAAATGGATGATCTGTCAGAAAATAATGACTTTCAGGACTTCCATTCTCGCTCTAATGCTTGATATTAATGACCTTTCAGGATGGTTGATATCAGTGGAATTTCATTTGCCACAGAGAAAGAAAACCAGTAAATGAATCAGTTTCTGAATGAAGGTAGAAAGCTCCCCCTGCAAAGGAAGCAGAGTGACAGTTGTTGGAGAATGAGAACTAGTGTGGAACTGAAACATGCACTTAAACAAAACTCTCTTATTACCTCCAAATTTAATCTAATTTTGTGTGCGTGTGTGATTTATTTTACTTGCGACAGTAATGTCCAGGAGGCAGGCTTAAGCTTGACCAAAAAATTGAATCCTTAGACAATACATTCACCATATAGGGCTCCTCCACGCACCCCCAAAAATCTGAAAATTGAAACACAGCATTCTGAATTTCACCGGGGCCTGCTTATGATGCATTAACCTGTCAGTCAGAGGTGGGTCTTACTAATCGTTCATGAGCATAGATTGCTGTGTGTCTGTGACATGCAAGGCTCTGGGCTACATGCTGCCATGGAGGACTTTATGGTCTAGATCAGAGGTCAGCAAACTTTTTCTATAAAGGTTTGGGCAGTAAATATTTTAGGCTTTGTGGGCAGTTTCTATTGCAACTGCTCAACTCAGCCATGTAGCACAAATGTAGCCATAGACAATATATGCATGCATGAGTATGGTTATTTTCCAAAAATCTTTATTTATGGACCCTGAAATTTGAGTTTTGTATAATTCATATATCACAAAATATTCTTCTTTAGGTTTTTTAAAAACCTTTTAGAAATGCAAAAACCATTTTTAGCTCTCACACTGTGCAAAAACAGGCAGCAGGCCATAGTGGCTCATGGGCTGTCCTTTGCCATCCCTTGGTCTAGGTTATCATAGATGGAGGATGGTTGTCTTAAAGATGTACAAACAAAATGCCTGTAAGTCCTCAGGGATGAGAGGGGTCTCATAGTTGAAAACATTGTGAAGGAGGTGTCATTTGAACTGGTTTGAAGTGTGGGGTTTTAATTTTAATTTTTAAATTCTATTTTTTTACATTTATAGTCACTTATTCGATACCCATATTAAGCTTATTCATAGCAAAATTTTAAATTCAAATAACACATGACATTGAACAGATTATCATGTTTTTCATCCTGTGTGTATTTTTTTGTGATAAGAACACTTAACATGACGTCTATCCTCTTAACAAATTTTTAAGTGCCCAATACAGTACTGTTAAATATAGGCACAGTGTTGTACTGCATATCTCTAGAACTCTTGCATAAATGAAACTTATACCCATTGAACAGCAGCACCCCATTTGCTCTTGCCCCCAGCCCCTGGCAACTATTCTTCTACTTTCCATTTCTACGAGTTTGACTATTTTAGATATCTCATGTAAGTGGAATCATGCAGTATTTGTCCTTCTGTGGTTTGGCTTATTTTGCTTAGCATAATGTCCTCCAGATTCATCCATGTTTCACATTCAAAAGAATTGAAATCAAGGTCTCAAACAGACATTTTCACTTCCATATCCATTGTGGCATTATTCACGATAGCCAAGATATGGAAATGATCAAAATGTCCATTGATGAATGAATGGACTTAAAAAAAAGTGGTATATACATACAATGGAATGTGATTCAACTCTAAAAATAAAGGAATCCTACCATATGAAGAATGGGTTTTTAGACAGGGTGAAGATCCACACTGTGATACTTTTGAGAATAAAATGGAACCAGCCCTTATAGCCTAGCAGTTAAAGTTCAGCTCGTTCTGCTTCGGTGGCCCAAGTGCAGTTCCAGGGCATGGAACCACATCACTTGTCTGTCAGTAGCCATGCTGTGGTGGTGGCTCACACAAAAGAACTAGAAGGACTCACAACTAAAATATACAACTACATACTTGGGCTTTGGGGAGAAAAAAAAAGAGAGAGAGTAAAGAGTAAAAGGGTGCATTGTTAATGATTACTCCAGGACAGTAGATGTCCTGCATCTGCAGGGACAGTGGCTGTTCCCTGCAAATTGGGACATATGGTTATCCCAGAAGGGGAGAGACTCGAGGGGCCATGAGCAGAGACCCCTGAGGGTGGTCAAGGGAGAGTGCATGGTGTATTCAATGAGTGAAAAAGTCCAAGTGAAAATAGTCCAATGAAAAGTCACTGTGCTTGGTCAAAGCATCTTGAGAGTCACAGTGGGAGATAAAGCTAGAAAGATAGTCTGGGACTTGAACTAGAATGGAACTTGTAGCTTCTTAAACATAAAGCTAAGACATTTGGAAACTATTTAATAGGTGTTGGAGAGATGCTGCAATTTTTAAACAATAAAGTGACGTGATCACATATCTGTGTTATCAGTGATATGCAGAGTGAATTGGATCAGGCAGAGACTAAATGCAGAAGCCCAGATAAGAGACCACAGCAACAGTTTAAAGAGAGAAGAGAACCTGGACTGAGTCCAGGCAACAGGAATGGAAAGGAAGGGGTGGATGAAAGACACATCAGAGAAGCAGTTAAGAGAACTTGTCAATTGAATATAAAAGATAGGCTAAGAAAAAGGGAAAGCCAAAGGAAACTCCCAACATTTTAGGTCAAGGTAACTATAGGCATACTATATTTGTGGGTTAGGGAGAGGAGGGGCAGGGACCTGCAAATGCATATATAGTAGAGATCCTATTCATACTGTAATTTGGAAAAACACATATAAGGTAGCAATGGTACTTCTGCAGTTTAACTTTTGATAATACTTGTACACCAGGGCAGTTCAGTCCAAATAAAGTTTTCAATAGCTTTCTGATAAATGTGAGTATGAGCAGCTTATTTTGAAAAAGGTGGACTTTGATATGGAGGGAGGGTGAGGGAGAGTGTTGGCAGCATATTTTTCTGTAACTATTCTTTCTGTCTTCTTTCTGGGACCCATTGGGATGCAACCCATATTTAGCTTAGTACAATGTTCTTACTGCTTGTTATGAAAGTAAAAGTGAATTCTCCTGAGGAAAAGGTACAGCAATGATGGGCCTCTAGTTAGAATACGATTCAGAATGATTGTCAGCCGTGAGCTGGTGTCACCCAGTTACTTCAATAGCTGTTTTGAGAGACGTAAAAATTATCCATATTAAATCCTTGGTTTTTAAATATCACTCATTTCCTACAGAACACGGAGGATTGTGACAGATGCCCTGAAATCAAAAGAAAGGAAAAATGATAAGGTGTGACAACTTCTAAAAACTTGAATTAAGCTTCTGTTGTGTTCCTGACTCACAAAATTGTGCCCAAGCTATATTTTATATTTCATTCAAATTCAATTTTCGAATGATTTTCTAAGCAGTAATTTTTTTTCTGGAGGAAATATGTCTGAGGAAATGGAGAGAAACAGGTGAAACAATTGAAAAGATAGCAGGTCATTGTAATTACATGAAAGTAGACACACACACACAAATACACACAAACACATAGACATCTATTTTTAAAAGGAAATTTCTAAAATAACAAAGGGAATCAAATCACAACGGGAACAAATTCAGAAATATGAATGTTTTATCTAGAAAAACTTTCCTGGTTTTTTTAATCAACCATTTATAGTAAGTCATAGTTATTCGTGGAGTAAAATCTTCGTGTACGATTAACACTCTTAAATTTTCTATTCATAATTATCAGTTTGTTCAACATTCTTCTATGTTTAAGTAAGAAAAAATTAACCAGTCTGGCCATGAGGTATGGTCTGCTAATTTCCCTAACGTTGTGTCCCAGAAAAGTAGAGCAGACTTGAATACATTAGCCTTCCTGGTCCCAGAATAGAATCTCCAAACACCTCAAGGTGTGAATTATTGAGAAACGCTATCCCACTGTGGCGAGAGACTGCTGGGCGAATGGTTGCGTGGGCACGGAGTAGTCCTGGTGCTGTAGCGTGTCCTTGGCACCAAAAGGAAAGAGAAATCGTAATGTAAAACCCCATATGGAACCAAAACTCCAACTGATGCCCATTCATCAGTGCCAGTAGCTGAGGAGGATGGGTTTTACTTTTTAAAAATTTCCTTTCAGGCTCTGCTTTCCTTGCGCCCTGTCCTTTAAAATTGGTAAGATTCTTTCACTCATCTTCCTAGTATGTTTACCTCTCCCTGTGCTTACTACATAGCATTATAAATGTGTAACACTATAATGCTATGCAACAGCAGGTCATTATAAATATGCATCACACTATGTATTATATATAGTGGAAATATCTAGATAGACATATATTATAGATGTATAATTACAGGGCCCTGGCCAACCCAGCTGGTACTTCTGATCACCTCCTCTCTCCCTCTTCTTAGTATTATGATTACACACAAGGGCTTTGACAACTTCAAGATTTCTAATTAAAGCACACCAGTGTTCCAGTTTTCTCTCCTTTAGTTCCTTACCTGCAGGCATTTCTTATGGGTATCGCGCCATTTAACAACCGTCTGACAGGATGAGACCCTGATCTTACTGATACTGTGTCAGAATGCACATGAACCAGGTCTCTCCTCACCCCCAAGCAGGTTTTTGATTTCAATGGTTGTTCACCAAAGAACACTAGAGCGCCAGTTTCCTCTCTTTTTATTTTTATTCTCATAATTCTTAAATCCAAATGAAATGTAAACTCTTAGGTTGAAGTTGGATTTAAACAAATGATTGTTTCTGGATTGACCATGATTAATTTTGCTGTAAAAGCTCCATTTCCGATTGTGAGGCGGAGTGATAGGGATGTGTGTAGTTTTAGATACAGCTAATATGAGTCTTTACAGAAAAGTGTAATCATATTAGAATAACTACTAAATGAAAAAGCTTAGGCATTGGAGACCTGGATATGTTTGCCTTTGTAGCTACCTCTCTCTCCTGGACCTTAAATAAGTCAACTCACCTTACTACCCCTAAAAACCTCAAGGTATTCTTAGGAAACTCCAAAGTTACCCATATGAAAGCAATAAAGGTATAACCGGGCTTTATCAACGTGAGGTGTTATTGTGTCTGTTACTGTACGATTATTATTCGTTACTATTACTACTACCCTGCTAAAAATAGTGCGTAACTTCAACCTGCCTGTTCTGAAAGATTAGAGCATATCCATATGCCCTCAAAAGCAACACATTTTTGCTATGAAAATTCTCATGTGCAACTTTTTAATCCTGTCAATAAGTTGATCTTTTTCTTTGCTAATAGATTCTTCACTCAGTTTCAAACAGAGAATGGTTGTATTGTTTCTCACGTTCAAGACATAGCTTTGGCATTCCAGACCACTTATCAGCTGAACAACATACAATATTGGGAATAGGAAAAACTTTCTTTGAAAGCCTTGAGTATTCCTGCTGGATCGTGGCTGGATGTGTGACCCTTAGCAAGTCACTGAGTCTCTATGAGCCAATTTTTCTCTGAATCTGACAATATCTAGCTTACAGAATAGCTTGAAAAATTACAGTTTTGAGCCATGTCATTTTTTAACACATTATATACATTGTTGTTAGAATAGGTACAACTCTCCTCCCCGTAGAAATTTTGTGTAGTCAATCTTTTATTTAATAATGCCCTTAAAATGTGTGTGTGGAAAGATAACGGAGAAAGGAAGGAATGGAAAATGCCTACTCTTTTTTACTATATCATGTATTGGGGAAGAGTGAAGAGGAAAATCATAAAATCAAATAACTTAAATTACAATTTCAAATAAAAAATAGTTACTTGATGTTGGTGTTCTCTAATCTCTAAAAGCGTGTTACAAGTAAAGAACCAAGGGAGAATAAATACTAAGAATTCTGGGGAGCTTCTTTAGTCATGGAACTATGATCACTCCTTGCTGAAGTCTCTGATTGCAGAAATCAATCTGATCTACCTTTCAGAATTATTGGCTATAAAATGGTGTATCACTATTATTATCTTTTTCTCCCTTCCTATATTTTATGCAATAAACAAGAAGTCATCTTGGACCCCTTTTAATTCTTTATTCCTTTTTGTCTTTAGGAGTTGTACAGATGTTCTGTGCTGCATAATCTTCATACTGTTCATTATTGGCTACATTCTTTTAGGACTTATGGGTGAGTAAATACAGGTATAGAAGATATTTCACATTTGCCAATGGAATAACTAATTCAATGTCACATTTTTAACGTTGATCATTTTCTTTCAGGAGGCTTCTTGTTAGTGATTATTGTCTTTTTGGGAGGGAATGTGCTTTATCAGGACTCATTGGGTAGCAGAAGCAATGAAAAATAAACACAGAATAGATTATTCAAAGGCAAGCCCAAATTACTTAAGTAAACACAATTATAAAGAAGGAAGAAAAAAGCTTATGGTTTCTTTTTAATAATTTTTACTTTTGAAATTCTATTAAGCAGCTAATTATGTTCATGTTGCTATTTATCAATATGAACGAGGGCCTAGATCAGTTTAGGTAATACATAAACTTTTCTTTTTATAAGCAAATTAAAAGAAAGGAACAATTATTAAGAATTAGACTAGGTAATTCGCCAACGTATAAGAAGTCTTATTGGTTTTGCCTACCAGAAAGAGATATCCTGTTGTTTATTGTTTGGTTAAAGATTTTTCTATGAAAGTGAAAATAAGGAGGCCAAATATAGAAATTCTTTATTTGCACTTTTTAAAAACTATTAAAGGAACTGGTGTGGATATTTTCTGTAAAACGGTTTCATAATTGCATGTGAATGTATCACATTTTTCCTCAGAAACTTAAGTCCTGTTCCTTAGATGTTGACTTAGGAAATTTTAACATATCATTATTAGGGTGGGGGCTGTAAAAGTCAGATAATGCTTCTAGTACTGATAATTAATGGCCTGGAGTTAATGTGGATAGAATATATTAGCAGAAAGAAGGCTGTGCCTACCTAGGGAACGATGGAAAATACTCTTCCCTGGTCTTCATTTGTATCTCTCAATAAGAGAAATAGTTTGAGAACAGCAATTGAAACTAATTCCAAAACATCATCTCAGTAATGATGTGCAAAAACTACACAGAATTGGAGAATTTGAAAAAAGTAAGGCAGGACGATAGGGAGGGAGAGAAGAATAAAGAACCATAAACCACAAAATTAAGTAATGTACTCTAAGGCCTTCAGAAGATTTCTTTGGTGTTTCTTCAAAGTCTTTTAACTTCTAAACATTAATACACAATACACGTGTAAATTGAATATTATAATAAAATGAATTTCCTTGTTATACAACTAATAGAATTTTAACTTTAACTTTGGGACACATCTTTCTTGTCTATGTAATTTTTTTTGTTTTGTTTTTACCTTTTGTCATTGGAATGAAATTTATTTAATAAGAGAAGAAGATTTGGAGTCGAGCTGATCTGGTGTTTCCTCACATTATTTGGTGGACTTGGGCTCATTTCTTAACCTAAGTTTTCTCATCTGTAAAATATGGAAACACTCCCTACTTTTCTCCAACAGCAGGGCTGTTTGAGAAGTAAATGAAATGATATCCAGCTGTACTAATGATGCTTCATAATGCAGGCATACCTTGGAGATATTGTGGGTTTGGTTCCAGACCACTGCAATAAAGTATCACAATAAAGTGAGTGGCACAATTTTTTTTTGTTTCCCTGTGCATATAAAAGTTATGTAGGGGCTGGGCCCATGGCTGAGTGGTTAAAGTTGTGTGCGCTCCGCTTCAGCAGTCTGGGTTCGTGGGTTCAGATCCTGGGTGCGGACCTACTCCACTCATCAGTCATGCTGTGGAGGCATCCCGCCACAAAGTGGAGGAAGACTGGCACAGATGTTAGCTCAGGGCTAATCTTCCTCAAGCAAAAAAAAGGAAGATTGGCAATGGATGTTAGTTCAGGGTGAATCTTCCTCACGAAAAGAAAAACAGTTATGTTAACACTATATGTAGTCTATTAAGTGTGCAATAGCATTTTGTCCAAAATAACAAGTTACATACCTTAATTAAAAAATGCTTTGTTTGCTAAAAAACACTAACTATCATCTGAACCTTCAGAGAGTCATAATCTTATTGCTGGTGGAGGGTCTTGCCTCGATCTTGATGGTTGCTGACTGATCAAGGTGGTGGTTGCTGAAGGTTGGGATGGCTGTGGCAATTTCCTAAAATAAGACAACCGTGAAGTTTGTCGCATTGATTGACTCTTCCTCTCATCAATGATTTCTCTGTAGCATGGGATGGTGCTTGATAGCATTTTACCCACAATAGAACTTATTTCAAAATTGGAGTCAATCCTCTCAAACTCTGTGCTGCTTTATCAGCTAAGTTTATGTCATATTCTAAACTCTTTGTTGTAGTTTCAACAATCTTCACCAGGAGTAGATTCCATCTCAAGAAACCACTTTCTTTGTTCATCCATAAGAAGCAACTCCTCATCCGTTACAGTCTTATCATGAGATTGCAGCAATCCAACCTTATTTTTAGGCTGCACTTCTAATTCTAGCTCTTTTGCTATTTCCACTACATCTGCAGTTACTTCCTCCACTGAAGTCTTGGACCCCTCAAAGTCATCCATGAGGGCTGGAATCAACTTCTTCCAAACTCTTGTTAATGTTGATACTCTGAGCTCTTCCCATGAATCACAAATGTTCTTAATGGCATCTAAAATGGTGAATCCTTTCCAGAAGGTTTTCAATTTACTTTGCCCAGATCCATCAGAGGAATCACTATCTATGACAGCTATAGCCTCACAAAATGTATTTCTTAAATAATAAGACCTGAAAGTCAAAATCACTCCTTGATATCCATGGGCTGCAGAATGGACGTTGTGTTAGCAGGCATGGAAACAACAGTAATCTTGTTGTACATATCCATTAGAGCTCCTGGGTGACCAGGTGCCTTGTCAGTGAGCAGTAATATTTTGAAAGGAGTCTTTTTTTCTGAGCAGTAGGTCTCAACAGTGGGCTTAAAATAGTCAGTAAACCATGTTGTAAACAGATGTGCTGTCATCCAGGTTTATTGTGCCATTTACAGAGCACAGGCAGAGTAGATTTAGCATAAATTCATAATTTAGCATTGGCTTCAACTTAAAGTTACCAGCTGCATTTGCCCCTAACGAGAGAGTCAACTTGTCCTTTGAAGGCTTGAAGCCAGGCATTGGCTCCTCCTCTCCAGCTATGAAGGTCCTAGATGGCATCTTCTTCCAATATAAGGCTGTTTTGTCTATATTGAAACTCTGTTATTTAGTGTAGCCGCCTTCATTAATTACCTTAGCTAGGTCTTCTGGGTAACTTGCTGCAGCTTCTACATCGGCACTTGCTGCTTCCCTTTGTACTTTTATGTTATGGAGATGGCTTCTTTCCTTAAACCTCATGAACCAACCTCTGCTAGCTTCCAACTTTTCTTCTGCAGCTTCCTTACCTCTCTCAGCCTTCACAGAACTGAAGACAGTGAGAGCCTGGCTCTGGATTAGGCTTTGGCTTAAGGGAATATTGTGACTGGTTTGATCCTCTATCCAGACCACTAAAACTTTGTCCATATCAGCAATAAGGCTGTTTTGCTTTTTTATCATTCATGTATTCACTGGAGTAGCACTTTTAATTTCCCTCAAGAACTTTCCCTTTGCATTTACAACTTAGCTAACTGGCGCTAGTGGCCTAGTTTTTGCCCTGTCTTGGCTTTCGGCATGCCTTCTCCACTAAGTTTAATCATTTCTGGCTTTTGATTTAAAGTGAGAGATGTGTGATTCTTCCTTTCACTTGAACAGTTAGAGGCCATTGTAGGGTTATTAATTGGTCTAATTTCAATATTGTGTCTCAGGGAGTAGAGAGGCCCGAGCGGAGGGAGAGAGATGGCGGAATAGCCAGTTGGTGGAGCAGTCAGAACACGCACAGCGTTTATTGATTAAGTTCGCCGTCTTACATGGGCACAGTTTGTGGCACCGCAAAACAGTTACAATGGTAACATCGAGATGACCGACCACAGATCACCGTAACAAATATAATAATAATAATGAAAAAGTTTGAACTACTGTGAGAATTACCAAAACGTGACACAGAGACGAAGTGAGCAAATGCTGTTTGAAAAATGGCACCGATAGACTTGCTCTATGCAGGGTTGCCACAGACCTTCGATTTATAAAAAGTGCATTATCTGCGAAGCACAATAAAGCAAAGCACAATAAGGTGAGGTATGGCTGTAGTACTAGGCAATATTTCGCTTGCTACCATTGCATAAGCTAGTTGTTCTGAATTTTAATACATTGTTTTTAAATGTAATTTACTATATTGTTTCCACGGCAACCCATAATTTTGGTTATTAAAGTTTGGATGCACACAGGAACTTCATAAGGATCTCATACTGTACCTGGATCTTTCCTTTAGGAGGCCTTATGACATAACTGAATAAGTCTCTCCTCCATTATCTCAGAGCCAGTCTGTTGTAAGCCAGAGAAATGCCTTCTGTCCTATAGAGCTGGGGAAGCCACTGCCTCTCTCTCTCCTGTTGACACAGTAGAGGGAAGGGGTGGGAATGCACACCATCATTCCCTGTGGAGAGAGATGAGAAATTTGACTTTTTGTTTAAGATCTCCAGATTCAGTTTGTAAATGCCTTAACTCACATAATGAAATTGGAGGATAAATTTTCCTCAATGAAAAACTGTTTAATGTTGGATTAATTTAGGGATTCCCTCAAATTAATCCTGATGCCACTGACTAAAAAGGGTGACTCACAAAATTTACTAGATATGTATATACATATTTTCCACATCCCTGAACTACAAATAGCCTTACTAGCCTGTTTCTAATGTAAATTAAACTCTTCAGTTATGTCCAATGTTGGACTAAAAGAAGAATGAAGGAACACAATTGGCAGAGGTTACTAAGAGTGTGAAGAATTTTTTAACATCAAAGAATATACACCTTTACCTGGGGAGAGATGATGCTAAGTCAGTTTCACTGATTTGTTATAAGAAGTGTGGCATCTTTTGCCATCTTTGTTAGATCTGGACTTCTTAGGTTTATCTTTCATCCATATTCTTTTCATAAGAAGCATTACCATGAAAGAGCCATATTTCTTACAAATTCTGCTGAGAAGCTGTTCTTTGCCTTTTATGTGGAATATGGCCAGTAGGGTAACAGTTTAGATGCAAGAAAGGCACTTGACATTTGACTGATGAAAAGCAGGACCTCCATTCAAGTGGGTGAAGTGGAGTCTGGGTAGAAGGTAATCAAATCTCCTTGAAAGATCAAAGCAACATTTATGGTAATAGCCCTCTTTTGTCCTACTTCACTGATGGCTGCTATTCAATTACTGTACTAACTAGAAAAAAAGAATAGGAATATTTATTATGCAAATTATTCTTTGCTATCCTTGTGCTAACGTTATGTATACGATAATAGCACAATTTTAACATTCAACAAATTTTTCTTTCTTTTTCTTTTCAAATGGATTTCAGTTGAGTGAAGAGTTAGTTCATTATTGTATTTACATAGGAAGCACTTGGAGTTAGAGTCCAAATTTTGTTTTGGTTTTGTTTTTTAATCTTCCTCAGGAATAATTATCCCTATTAGTTGAGGAGATAGGAAGTTAACAAGAAAGTGAATTAATGCAAACAAACCCAGAACTCTGTCACCACCCTGTGAGAAGCCCAAGGCACATGAAGAAGCTCTCAGGAATAGACAGCTACTATCAGCCCAGCGGGTTTTCAGAGGGTTGAAGCCCCAGTCAACTTCTGACTGCACGAGAGACACCAAGGGACCCAACTGAGCCTTTGCCAAATTTCTGACTCCCCAGATCGTGAGCAAATGAAATGGTGTATTACGCCAGTGGGTTTGGGTGTGCAGCAATACTGAAGCAGAACAAAATCTGGTACCTGGTAGTGGGATGCTAGTTTAACAAAACCTTAAACATGGGCCTTGGTTTTGAGAACAGGTGGTGTTCAGAAGCCCAGTGGATTTTGAGGAGGCTGTCAATGAGAGTTTGAAAGAAAGTAAGGAAAATGCAGTTGGAAGCACCTTGCCATGTAGTGGTGAAAAGTCTGGCAACACTGTTGCCAGTGGTAATGTGGGAAGAATGAAATGTACCTAATAAATTCAATGATCTGGCTAAACGAGATCATCCTTAGGAGAGGAGCCAATCCTGAAGAGCCTCATCCACACCTGACCTTGACATAGGTGGTGAGATCCAGACCTTGAGCCTAAATCTGATGCAACAATTGGATGAGGCTTTTGGGGATCTTGGGAGAGGATAAGTGTATTTGATTGTGAAGGGAATGTAAAAAAATTGTGGCCAGAGGCCGGACTATGGTAGTTTTAACATATGGTTGCAGATTGTTTGCCATTCCTTGTATTGAGAGGTGAGGTCTGAATCCCTTACCCCTGAATTTGATGAAGCTAGTGATTGCTTTCCCACTAGAGAAAATGAACCAAGCCAAAGCACACCAGCAAAAGGCCTTGAAATGCAGGTAATTCATAGATCAGTGCAAATTGGAGGAAGGCCATCATAGGTCAACTGGAAACTTTCAGTAGGACTGAAAGGACAAAGGACCAAGTACAGAAAGGAGGAGGTTTATGTAGTTCAGTCTTAAATCCTTCATGGAATGAGGTAGAAAATAAAGAAAATAGCTAAATTAATAATAAAATGTGGTCAAACTCGACTCCATCATTTCTGGTGTTAAAGTGTATGTTCATAGTCTTGGGGTGATAATAGTGTCACATATTTACTTCTCCATTCATTCCTTAAGGAAATCCAGCATAACATTCTCTTCCCTGACCTTAACTTTCCCAAAATGCCAAGGAAGGGGCAGTCGTAGTTCCAGTTTCTGGGTGGAGAGAGACTGTACTCTGGAACTCTGACATTTTGGTGGGTGCCATTTGGTATCACTTCTTAATCGATGGCTCATCTGAATCCTTCCACAACTGTAGTGGTTTCCTACACTAGGATCAAGACGATAGCTTTTTAAGACTTTATGCGATGTTCAGCCATTGCTTCTCAAAGCATGACTAGTGTCAGAATGTAGCCCCCTACTCGTAGGCTCTGCTGTTAATCCTGGGGCACCAGCCCAGTCTCTGCCTTCATGGCAAGTTTCCTTTTGGGATATTTATATGTCTTCCTTTGGCCTGCAGACCTGATTCAGGGTCAATCTGTTTGATCTTAAATGAAGTCTCAGGGAGAAAAGTTTGAGCTCTTATCCTTTCCTTCTCTTAAAGCAAATTGGTCTTCCCCATTCCAAGGGAGATGCGGAAGGGAAAAAACCATATTTTCTTAACTGAGAAGTCACTCAAGTGACCTTTTGAAGAGCAAAGATAATTCCAAGATGACTTTTTGATCCTGTCTATACAGAGAAGCAGTGAACAATTTCTCTTACAAACAAATAAACAAATAAATATAATTTAAAAAAATTAACTTATGCCTCAGCAGGTATCCTGTTGTAGTTTGTGAGCTTGGTGGCATGATCCTAATTTTCACTGTAAGGGGAAACTGGTGATGGGGAGTGATCATGACAGGAAGTCACACTGTGCCTTCAGTCTACTTCAGAACTGAGCCTGACTCTCAGGTCACAGCTTGGAAACATTGTTTTAGCAAAGTAAAATCATTTCTTCCAATAAAAAAGTAAGAAATTTAAAGAACTCTAGTTCCATTATTTTTAAATTTTTCCAGTAAACTTTTCTTAATGAAAAATGTATTATATTTATAGATAACCAGAACCAGTGTTAAATGTTGTTTTGTATTCTTTACAAATATATAAACATTTACAAATTCAGCTACATGTCTACACTTCCTTTTGTTGTGGAAGTCTTCATTTTAAAAAGAAAGCACTTAGTTTTGGCGGTAACCTGAACAGATTTTTTGAGTGTTGAGTGAGAATTTTATCGTTTGCTGCATTTTGCTGAATGCATGCAGTCCGGATGATTTCAAGTGCAATATTGTTAGCTTGAGAGAGACTGATTCGTGCTCAAGGACACGACCCTAAACTCACCATTGGGTGGAAGAGGCCGCCTGTGAAACGATAAACAACATTTTTCTTATCTAGGCAACTGGATACAGGGCTGCTTCCAAAAAGGTTTCTACAGCAGCAGTGTCATCAACACAGATTTTCAAATTCGGCGTCATGTGTCCTATTATCTGCTTCATTGCATTTGTAAATTGCTTGTGTTAAAAAGCCATAAGCACAATTTGGCAGGGCTGTTCCTCACATATTAAAACAGTTAAAATATACCTTTAAGGGATACAAAATCATGATTTGAAAGGCAATATTCTCAACCAGCAAGTGTTTAGGGAATGCCTTAGCTGCCCCAAACAGATTTGCAGTTAATTTTTAAGTGTCAATGCAGGCAGTTGGTCTAATCCCATTTTCTCCTTGACAGAGGGCTTTCTAATGGCTGCAACTTGTGACCTGACGCTAAAGCACGAAAGGAACATGCTTTGCAAATGTTTGCAAATGAGAGATGATAGCAGATAATAATACTTGCTCCTGGTACTTCAGGAACATACCTTTCCTTGATATGAGTAAAAGGATAATTTGCCTGAATAACATTTTCACCCATCTCTTACCAATCTTTGCTTATCTGCTGTGAATTACCCAGACAAGAAGTGTTTTACAAATCATTTCTCTTCTCTCTTCTCTTTCTCGCTTACACACACACATACATGCATGGGCTCGCGCACACGCACACGCATGGTTCTAGATATGATGGAGGGGCAGTATCTTAGGTTATAATGAACTACAGGGAGATTGTTTCTGCAAAATATGATGGTCAGTGCCAGGCATGCAATCCACAGCAGAGGGTCTGTTCAGGCAGGTCCTTCTCTCCCTATTCAAGTTTTCCTTGAAAAAGTCAAGGTCACCACGCGTTCAGTTTCACTTATCTTGGTGTTTACATGCTTAGCTGTGGTTGTATAATTGGCAATATCCCCTTGCTTTATATGAAAGAAGAGCTCTCATCGTTCCTAAAAATTGATATAATTTAATCCATCTGAAAATGCTATGTGTAATATTCATTATTAATACCTACTAGTAAATACACCTTTTTTGAAAGATCTATGAAATCCTTTGAGGTCTTCCTGGCCAAAAAAAAGCCCAAAGGATGAGATACTGTCTGACATAATTTTATTTACTTTATAATACAAGCACTAACTGAAGGAAAAAACCAAATCCGTATTAATAGGTGTGGTTTATCAAAAGAAATGTGTTCCTCTCTTTAGTGCATACAGAACAGGCTAATTTTGCAACCAATCAGAGACTGTATACACTGACAGTGCAGCGAAGTGAGCCACACTCAGTCTCACAGGGGCAAGACTGCAGCTATCACATTAGTCATGAATTTTGCTTTCATAGAATACCTGCTTTTCACTTACTGCCCTGATGCTGTTCCCTGACGCCCAATTCTGGGTGGAACTGGCGTGGGGGTGAGGGGCAGAGGGAGGGAAAGAAAAGCATTAGGAGAGCATCATGGGGTTCTGGTCTGCCCCCCCCCCCCCCCCCCCGCCCAGGAAACTTCATTACTTAAAGAATCCTCATTCATCTTCTTTATTAAATAAAAGGCCGTATAGTGTGGTAGTTAAGAGCATGGGCTTTAGAATTAAACTGCCTCGGTTATGTTGGTGACTAAAACCAGACGACAAAGTCGCAGGCACTCAATAACAGTCTAGATCAATCATCTTTTTCCATTAATTTTCTAACTATTTTAGAAACAACTCTAAAAGACCACTTTAAGTGAAGCTGATAGTCGATCTATCTAGCTATGCATCCCTGTCTTTGTACCATGTATTGCTCCTTTGTAGTGCTTGTCAGAATTGAAATTTCATGTTTGGTTGTGTGGTTAATTCATTAAGATCTGTTTCCCACAATGGACTGTAGGCTCTGGGAGAGCAAGGACTGTTATATACCCAGTGTCTAGCATGGTGCTGACAGATAGTAGGCACTCAAAAAAAATTTGTGGAATGAATTAAGAAAAGAATGAATACATTTCTGTCCTTATTATCTCCAACTACTTTTTTACCTAAAAAAAAAAAACCTATCTTCTAATGTGAATCCGAACCTTGAACAAGTTGTAAATATTGGTAAACTAACATCTATTTAGATTAACCAGAAAAAGAAGTGTATTAAAGTAAAGAGAAACCACAAAAATGTTGTGAAAAGCCTAATTTGGTTTCTTGGTTATTTTTCTATTTTCTTTCAAGTCTATGTCTATTTTTTTTTTTACAAATGTATTTTAAAAATATGTTTTGTCCCATCTTTCACTTCCTACCCTCACCGCTTCCATTTCACAGACTCCGAAATTTAGAATGTGCATCTTTCTGCTCTTTTCTTTTGCAGTAAATTCTGTAAAAGAGAGTTTGAAAACCTTATGAGTCTGGTTGTTTTCTGTTTGTTTGTTTTTAATGAAATCCTAAATGTCTTGCTGAATACGTCTGAAGTTCCTCCGTTGAGTAGGCAGCTCACTTCTTCAGAACACGGGCTGGATATTTTTCACTGTCCCCTCTGGATCTCTTCTCTACTTCCTCTTTGCCCTGCTCTGTACCCTGAGAAGCTGGCATTTTTTATTACATCAACAGGCTCTTGTCCTCTGGCTTCCAATTTGGTTTGGTCTGTGGGAGATATGGACAGTAGATTGGAGGTTGGAGAATGAGTTTGTGGAATTTATTTCTCTGAGTCTCTCGCTGGTGGGTCACTCGGGTGAGCTACACCTACCGAAGGCAGAGCTAGGTGGTCATATAACCTTGAGGGAAGATCATGAGGATACAGTACTGTCCCTGCCAAGTGAAAGCAAATGCCCTGGTGTTTTCTACTTAGTGGGAAAGGGGGAAAGCTTTGCTCGGTCAATTGTTGCAGCCAAGGTGGCAGAGGCGCTTTGCTTTGTTCTAGCAGAGAGACTATGCCTTGAACAGCAGCTAAAATTGAGATCATGACTTGGTCAACCTTAAGAGAATCCATTATCATTCTTCAGAAACCATCTTCCCTCTGCAGTAGCCAATCAGGGTGATATATAGTTTCCTTAGAGAGACTGTGTTAATTATGAAATAGCACTATACTAAATATGAATGTGTTCATCTCTATATCCTCAGAATCTTTATGTGCCTATCACATAGTGAGGCCCAATAAATGAATGACTAAGTGAATAGGAATATGATGATTGACAACTCAGCGTGAATGAACGAATGAATGAATGGGAGTTTGACCATATTCTAGTTCAGTTCTTTAAGATAAAGCTTTCTATGTTAACTTTCGTTTAAGAATTAAAGTAAATAGATGTCAGATACTGTATAATTCATTAGGCCCTAAGGAATGTTGTAAATCAAGTTGAGGGCTCCATGTTTTAAACCATATAGTGAAGAAACAAAAAATACTAAAATCCTAACAATTTTAGCTATGAGTTTAAAACATAGCAAAACAAATTAAATAGAAGAGAGGATTTAATATTATGAAACGTAGGTTGAAGGAGAGAAAGATGACTTTTTACTGCTTCCTTCAAGCATATAAAAGATTTTAAAAAGCTATATTGTGGTTAATTATCTATTGCTACATAGGAAATTACTCCTAAACTTGGCAATGCTTCTTATCGCTCAGTTTCTGTGGTGGGGAATTGGGAACAACTGAGCTGGGTGGCTCTGGCTCCGAGTTCTTCATGAGGTAGCGGTCAAGATGCAAGCCCAGGCCACGGACAGATGAAGCCTTGACTCAGATAGAGGATCAGCTTTCTACACAGCTCACTCGCATGACTCGCATGGATGTTAGCAGGAAGCTTCAGTTCTCGCTGACTGCTGACAATCATGTGGGCTTTTCTATAGAGCTGTCTGAGTGTCCTCATGACATGTTAGACGGCTTCCCCTAGTGCTAGTGATCTAAAAGAGAGAGAGAGCAAAGAGGAAGCTGCAATGCTTTTTATGAACTACTCTTGGAAGTCACCCAATGTCATCTCTGCGACATTCTCTTCATTATAAGCAAGTCACTAAGTCTAGTTCAGACTCAAAAGATGGGGAATTAAGCACCACTTTTTGAAGGAAAAATTTCAAATAATTTATGGACATATCTGAAAGCCACCATACATGGTGATCAGCTGAATAAAAGTAAATGGGATTAAATTATAGGGAAGAACTCCGTGATAGCATAGCCACAAAAAAATCTGGGAGAAAAAAAGATGATGTGGGGTCTATATGTTTTGAGCTTTTTAAGAGTGTGAATAAGCATCTAAACCTCTGGCTCTCAGCTGGAGCAGTACCACTGCCTAGGGGGTCTTTCAGAAAGCTTGAGTTGATGTTTTGGTTGTCACAATGTTTGGGAGGTAATACTGGCACTCAGTGGGAGGGAGCCAGGGAAAGGAGCTGGCTGGCGACATCTGGGACAGTTCTGCACAACCGAGAATTGCCCCACCTCCTGCCTAACTTCCTCGTGTCCCGCTCATATAGGTGACAACTTCTTTTTAAATATTTGAATCTAGAACTTCCATTTTAAAATTGCAAATGTTATTTTTGCATGGTTTTAGTAACTACCAAGGGAATTTAATGAAAGATTGTGTTATTTTGTTAGAATTTATGAAAAGTCGTTCATTTAGGAAAATCATACCTTTGACAACACCACTTGTACTGTATCCTCCTGCAGTTATAGCGATTACATTCGGTGTCTCTATCTCCAGGTACAAGCCCCTGGCTATTTCACTGTGTCTTCTAGTTTAGTCACGTGAGCATTTGCGTACTGATACGCATGCTGTTTAATTATGAATTATTTTCTTCTTATATTTCACTTACAAGCTAGGGCATTTTATTTTATTTTTTTTTTAAGCAATTGAGTGCATGGGTGAGTTATGTTATCTCTGAACATTATTTCAAGATTATAAAAGGAGTATTGTATACTATTTGTTATATGTTGTATTTTGCAGTTATGGCAGGTCTCAATTCAGATGAGCCACATTTAAGTGCTCAGTACACACTTCTGGCTAGTGGCTACCATACTGGACAGCACAGTTCTAGAATCTCCATGAATAGAGAAATTCCAAGAAAGGGAGTAAAAATGTGAGAAGACCCCTATTTTATTAATGGAGAAAATGACTGCTGCTGGATAGCTCCTTCTTCTCCTCTTTTTTATGTGGAGGTATGCAGAGATGTGGACTTGATGGAGAAGATAAAGAAAACCAGGAGCCCTTGACTGAGGTAACTTGGTTGAACTGGCCCTTGCAGCTTTCAGCTCAAAGACTTGATGTTCCAGTTCAAATACGGACCACCTGCAGCACAACTTCTGTGCCAGAGGCTGCGTGGAGAGATGCAGCAGCAGTCTAGTAAACACAGCCACCTGCCACAATTCCGAACTACAAAATCAGGAAGGAGAGCTCTTCCCTTGACACTTACATCTTCATCTCCCTCTTCTTTGTCCCTGGGTATCGGATCCCTCCCAACCAGACACTGTCCCTCTCCTGCCAAGTACAAAGCTCTTCTTTTCAATTGGCAAAGGCTCCAAAATTACCTGTGCCATCTCCTTTCCTACCATATGTATCTAACATACTGCTGATCCTCATTTAGCTGGTATCCTTGTTGTTTCCCACTGTTAACAAGCTCATTCCTAATTTATCCTTTAGCCGGCAGCATGTAGCTATACAGTCTAGTGGTTAGAGCCTGGGCCCTAGAGAGCAACACACCTAAGTTCAAGCCCTGTTTATATCACTTAAAAACTGTGTGATCATGTGAAGGAAATAAAACTCTGAGCAACACTCATCTATAAAATTTATATGAAAAGGATGAAAATAACCTCATAGAGTTATTGTGAGACTGTATCATAGAATTGTTGTGAGACTCAAATGAGACAATGAATGTAAAACACTTAGCCTAGTACTTGACACATTGTAAGCAATTAATAAATTGAAGCTCTTATTATTAAAATATTTCCTCAATCTAGAATTCTTTCCTTACTCCTGGCCACCTGTCCAAATCCTAGTCATTTTTCAGTCTTTCCCATGTCCCACCTCTTCTCTAAGCCTACATACTTTATTCTCTCCTTTTCATGTGTTTCTTGAGAACTCTGACATAAACTATACTGGGATTGACTTCTAGTACAGGACACATAGTGGTCATTTAGTAAGTTCTTTGATTAATTGACTTATGATGAAAAAGGGAAAGAGAACCATAGCAGATGAAGCTGATGCCCCACCCCACCACCCTCCATCCTTCTGAGTTTGCTTGCAGCAATGGCACACAGTTCTACCATGCCCACTGACAGGCGTGTCCAATACGGCTCCTCAGAAGGTCTCCAGCAGGATGGAGTCACCACTGCCCACAACAGTATCCCACTCATGAACATGCCCTTTATTAACTTTGTTTCCTTCCCTGTCTCACTCTCCTCACTTCCACTTAAACTTCCTAGGATCACCTCCAAAATTAACCTATCTGCACCGAAATCCTTGTATCAGGGTTTGATTTTGGGGAAGCCTAATGAGACAGGAACTAACATTGCCGAGTCCATACTGGACGCTAAGCGCCATGTCAGGGGTTCTGCTTTCATTATCTTCTTTCATGTTCTCAACATTCTTCCGGGGCTGGGTATTATTATACCCATTTTATAGTAACAAATTAGAAAGCCAAGACTAAAACAATTAAGTGACTTGTTCAGGGTCATAAATAGATTAAGTAGCAAATCTAGTAATCCAAATGCTTCTTAGGAGCCCATTTCTTTTTTCTTTTTTTTGAGGACGATTAGCCCTAAGCTAACATCTGCTGCCAATCCTCCTCTTTTTGCTGAGGAAGACTGGCCCTGAGCTAACATCCATGCCCATCTTCCTCTACTTTATACGTAGGACAACACCTACCACAGCATGGCTTGCCAAGCAGTGCCATGTCCGAACCAGGATCTGAACTGGCAAATCCCAAGCCGCTGAAGCGGAACATGTGAACTTAACCACTGTGCCACCAGGCCAGCCCCTAGGTGCCCATTTCTGAATTATAATTATATGGAAAAGGAATATAACATTTTGGAATAAAGTTAAAAGAAACATATTACAGAAAATAGAGTCAGGTAAAATTAGATTTCTTTCTTAGTTTTAGCCAAAATGTGACAAACTAAGATATAAAAACAAAATATATTAGGGGCCAGCCTAGTGCCATAGTGGTTGAGTTCGTGAGCTCCTCTTCAGTGGCCAGGAGTTCACAGGTTCGAATCCTGGGCGCAGTCCTAGCACCGTTCATCAAGCCATGCTCTGGTGGCATCTCATATAAAATAAAGGAATATTGGTACAGATGTTAGCTCAGCAAAAATCTTCCTCAAGGACAAAGAGGAAGATTGGCAACTGATGTTAGCTCAGGGCCAATCTTCCTCACAAAAAAGGGAAAAAAAACCCCAGAATATAATAAAACTGTCTAGAGACATTGTACACTGAATGCTTAGATGTCATTTAAATGCCTTATTTATAGTCTAGTTTCTTTATTCTGGGAAATAAAGACGGGAAGATATGACAGCGGAGAGCTGCCTGAATGAGTCAGATTTTCTAAGAAGGTATTAGAAGATGAAACCGATTTGTCCTCTGACATTGGAGAAAGAATTAGACAAAGGAGACTTTTCTAAATACTTTAATACTAAAAGGAAAGGCATGGATGGATGAGAAAAATTATTGAGAAAAATTTCTCTTCCATATTAAACTTCTCATTCAGAATTGATTTTTTTTTGTCTTCCCGAATCACACAGGCTATGTACAGAATGGTGATTGAATTATAACAAAACTGTCAAATCCAAGAAATGTGGGTGAGGAGATAGCCAAGGACAAAGAGATCTGTTTTCCATATGCAGAGGCAAGCATCAGATGACTGATGTATTTCCTAGATTTTTAGGAACTACATTAATCAAATTGGAGAAGTTGGAAATATTCAGTTAGAACTAGGGAGTATTACTCCATTTAGCTAATGCGTGTTTCTTTCTGTGGTTCTCTAGTCTAGCTGTCAAGCTTCTGATTCTTAGAAAATAAAGGCAACGAGTTTGTCTGAGGTAGAGCCCAACGTCTCCAGAGAAAATAGAATTTAGTCTTCAGTTATTGTGAAGTTTGAGAACACTTGATATTTATAGTAAGCTTTGAGATTATCAGACAAAATGTACGGTAAATCTTTGTTATGTATTGCCTCTGAAGTTGCTGCTGTTTGCCTTTATAATGTCCCATGAAATCATAGAGAACTAGTCAATCTGAATTGGGCATTACAGTTACATTCCTTTGAATTCTTTAATGGTTTTCACTTATGTATAACCCAAAAGAATTACATCATATTATTTACTGTAAATTTATTAGCTCTGCTATGAAGTCATCTAGTTTTGAGCCCTAGAAAAGTGACTTCTAGCCAGCCAAGCATTTGTAGTGTGCCCTCTAATTCACATTTTAATACATGTCATTTTCTAAGTGCATTACCTCATGTTTTGGCTTCAACCCAAGGGAATCTTGAGAGAATAAGAGAAATGTGCTTTCTGACTGATTCATCCATATTTTATTTTACTTTTCATTAAGAAATTACTCTTTGAAGAAAATCAATAATCTTCTGTGACCGAGGGGAGAGGTTAGCGTGTTGCAATGGTGCATTCTAATTTCTCAAATCAGGCTGCCTTTAGCCAGCTGTTGCTGATAGAATTTTTGTCCTTTCTTGTTCCTGCAGCCTGGGTACATGGCGACCCCAGGAGAGTGGCCTATCCTACAGACAGCAACGGCCACTTTTGTGGCCAGAAGGGCACCCCCAATGAGTGAGTATGGCCACCTTTGCTTTGTCTAATTTTACTGTCTAAGCTGGAACCTAGAAATCACTTTTACATTAACTCTACTAGACTTTATAAGAATATTGAGAGTCATAAAGGAGGCCTTCCCTTCCCTCATTCCCAGAGACAGTTTATAAGGAATTGGGAAGTTTCCTATTATATGACTTAAGATGTCATTGTTTTGCAGCATTCTATTAGAAAGCATGAAGACTCTGCTTAGTGAAAATACAATCTTTTTTTTTTTTTTTTAAAGATTTTATTTTTTCCTTTTTCTCCCCAAAGCCCCCCCGGTACATAATTGTATATTCTTCGTTGTGGGTCCTTCTAGTTGTGGTATGTGGGATGCTGCCTTAGCGTGGTTTGATGAGCAGTGTCATGTCTGCGCCCAGGATTCGAACCAACGAAACACTGGGCCGCCTGCAGCGGAGCGCATGAACTTAACCACTCGGCCACGGGACCAGCCCCGAAAATACAATCTTAATGGATGAATTGGACCAGTGATTGTATCAGAAGCCATATTTTAAAATGCCTTATGAAATGAGCTATTGGAAGGCTGAGTTCTGAGTGGCAGCTAAAAAGCTATACAGTGCTGTTGTTAGAATTGTGTTTGCCACAGTGCCTACTGATAAGTCGCTCCATCATTCAAAGTGAGGGGCATACCTAGAAAGTCTTCACTGTGTGGTAGACCTGTCCATGCAATTTAGCTACTACAGACCCTGAGTAGTTGAAACAAACAAGGAAGAATGTTCTATCAAATTTCTTTCTAATGTTAACCATAACAGAAGTTTCCATTTCTGAAGGCAAGTTTTTTATTTCTTTCCTTCAAACAAAACAAAACAAAACACAGCTCAGAGCACTTCTGTTGGGTTCCCTATGTTGCCCACCCATAACTCCCATAACTATGGAGCTTATTATTCCAAGAGATATACAGACTAAAAAAATAGATTCAGGAAAAGGTTAACAAAATTCAGAGTAGAATTATTTTAGATGATCAAGAGAAACCAGATATTCGGGTATGGGGCAAATCCTCAATCACGTCAGGTTGAGTTTATGGTGGACAGACTGATTCCTACAAAAGGTCCACATTACCTATTAGAGATGACAGAACTAAATTCTGATCTAGGGTGATAATTCTTATTTTAACCTCAGTAACTCAAAAAATCCTAGACATTGCCAACAAAACTTTTACACTACGAAGGAAAAAGAAAACACAAGGTGGGAGAAAAAAATCATGCAAATCTCTAAATCTCTAGTTCTTTAAAATAGGCTATTTTTAAAAGGGACTCTGTAATAATAAGTTTTCCAGACCTAAGCCAATGACCCACTTATTTCCAAAAAAAAATGGTATACCACAAATTTCAGTATGTAAAGATCATTCAAAGACAATCCTGGTGTAACACAGATATGCTCATTAAAGTATTATTTATAATAACAACTTATTGGAAGCCATACAGATATCCAGCAATATGTGGATCATAAATTATGGACCATCTATTTAATGAAATATAATGGAGCCATTAAAAATCTTTGTTTATATGTTTAAGTGTTGATTCTGTTGATTTTTCTCTGGCTTTCTGGATTTTGTGTCATGATTATAATTGCCTTCCTCCTCTTGAAAATAACATTCACCTATATTTCTCTACTATTTCTGTGGTTTCCTTTTTTTTTTTTTTTTGAGGAAGATTAGCCCTGAGCTGACATCTGCTGCCAATCCTCTCTTTTTTGCTGAGGAAGGCTGGCCCTGAGCTAACATCCATGCCTATCTTCCTCTACGTTATACCTGGTGCACCTACCACAGCATGGCGTGCCAAGCAGTGCCATGTCCACACCCAGGATCTGAACCGACGAACCCCGGGCTGCTGAAGCGGAATGTGCACACTTAACCACTTCACCACCGGGCTGGCCCCCTTTTTTTATATTTAAATTTTTAATCCACTTGGAATTCATTTTTGTATATAGAATGAAGTAGGAATCAAACTTTCATTTTTTCCAATTGCAGAGCCAATTATCTCAGAATAGTTTGTTGAATAATATGCTCTTTTCCCCCTCTGATTTCTGATACCACAATTATCATATAATAAATTTGTGTATTTGTTTCTGAACCATCTATGCTATTTCAATGTATATTTTAAGCCTCTCAATTGTTTTAATTATTGTAATAAATGTGTGTTAACTAGCAAATTTAACAAGAAAATTACTTTAAATGATGCTTAGAGCTTTTAATAGTAAGTGAAAATATTTATGAAAGCATCAGATTTCAATCATTAAAACAGAATGGAACTATCATAGAACTAGGCAGAAAGAAATAAATACAAATATAAATTTTCAATGTGATAAATATGGGATTCCAAGTCAATAGCAAAAAGATGGATTATTAAAAAGTGATATTGAATTAACTGAAATGCTATTCATGAATACAAAAGAAAATTGGATATTTATGTCATACCTTACACCAAAATGAATACTGAAACATTGGAGATTTTGTATATAAAGTATACAACCTAAAAGTACAGAAGAAAATGCAGGGGTATATTTATAGAATTAGGGGATAAAGAAACCTTTGCTAAACATGACAATGAAAGCCAGAAAACATAACAGAAATTTTAAAGTATATTCCTACACAGACTAAACCCACTTGAGCCTACTGTATACAAAGTTAAAAGATTAAGTGGCAATCCAGGAAAAATAAATATTTTCAACATATATATCTGAAAACAGGTCGATAGCTTTATTATATGAACTACCTCTACCAAATCAGAAAGAAAAAGACGATCATCCAATATACAAGTGGGCAAAAGTCATAAACAGGAAATAACATAATATAATGGCCAATAACAATAGAAAGTGCTGTTCAACCACAGTTAAAAAAATGCAAATTGGGGCTGGCCCCATGGCCGAGTGGTTAAGTTCACGTGCTCCACTGCTGCAGCCAAGGGTTTCACCGGTTCGGATCCTGGGCACAGACATGGCATGACTCGTTAGGCCACGCTGAGGTGGCGTCCCACATGCCACAACTAGAAGGACCTGCAACTAAGATATACAACTATGTACCATGGGGATTTGGGGAGATAAAGCGGAAAAAAAAAGAAGATTGGCAACAGTTGTTAGCTCAGGTGCCAATCTTTAAAAAACAAAAGTACAAATTAATAAAGGTGTATTATTTTTGCTTATAAGGTTGTCAAATAAAGTGATTAAAATTTCCAGTGTTGACTAGAGTGAAGAGAAAAAAGCATCTCATTTTCTACTGGTGGTAGTGAAATAAGATAATATTTATCATATTTTATCAAATATTTATCCAATTCATATATTCTTTTTGACTCAGCAGTTTTCCTCCTAGAAATTTATCCAATGGAAATTTGCATAAAGTTTCCTAATGTTATAAGTGCTATGAAATAGTAATAATAAAATGGAAATAGCCTAAATGTCTATCAACAGGAAATTGATTAAGTGAATTATGGTACAGTCATATAATAAAATGCTATTTAATCATTAAAAATGATTGTGTAGGGATATTTTTTTGGCATGAAAAATATACACATGATATATTGTTAATTCACGAAATCAGGTTACTAAAGTGTTATGTATAGTATAATTCTGTCTTGTGAGTGTGTTTGTGATAAATGAATATCACATATATAAAACCACCTATACATGCAAGGAAAAAAAGTCTGAAAGTATATACACATGTTTATAGTAGTTATTTCTGGGTAGTGGGATTATATTTTTCTTTTTATTCATGTGTTTACTGAGTATGTCTCGGACAGTATTCTAAAAGCTGAGGTTATAGTGCAAACAAATGGACAAGCTACCTGCACTCATGAAGCTTACATTTAATGAGAAGGCCAATGCAATAAAGATGTAAACAAACCAGATATTTTCAAACAGTAATAAATCCTATGAAGGAAAAAACAAAACAAGTGGCCTGATAGAGAATGACTATTATGCAAAGGGCTGCCTCATGGTTGTGGGAAGCAGAGGAGGGCTTTCACGACGAGGTGACTTTTGAACTGAAACATGAAGAGTAGAAAGAAGGCAGCCTTTCAAAAACCCTAGGAAGGGCTTGAAAGTGACAAGGGTAAGGGTCCTGAGGCAAGGGTGGGCCTATGATACTCCAGGAACAGAAAGAAGCCCAAGAGGCTGGAATGTAGCAAACAAGGAGGGAAGTGGAATGGGCAGATATCCAAGAAATGGGTAGGAGTTAGCATTGTGGTGCTATGAGCTCTGCTAAAGTGTCTGGACTACTTAAAAGTCTAGGAAGGCCATGGAAAGGTGTTCAGCAAGAGAGTGACACATTCATTTTACGTTTAAAAGACCGTTCCTGCTGCTTGTTTATACCCTCTTGAACTGTTTTCATTGTTCATAAAGAGCATGTAAACAGAAAAACATTAAGCTTTTTCCTTTGACAAAGAATTAATGGCAGATATAATGGAATAGAATTACGAGAAATTTTAATTTTCTTATTTATATGTTAATATGCATTGCAAGTTTCTACCAAAAATATGTAATATTTTTATATTTCCCATAAGTAAAGAACTTAAAGCAAAAGTACATAAGCTGAGGCAATGGATTGCCTTACTTATCAAAGCTCCTTAAAAAAAAAACAGACAAAACAAACATTTTGTTGAAAGCATACATACTCTGGATTGAAATCCTGACTTTACTCTCTTCCACCATTGACCTTTGGGCATGGGATACAGTCTTCTTCAGTCTTAATTTCCTGATAATAATGAACAAATTAAATGAGAGATAGTAATTAGTGAGAAATTTATGTTGTCCCTTCTTTTTCAAAAGTACTTCCATATTCAATGCTGCATCATTTGTGGAGGTCCTTCAATGGGACAGTCACTATGCAAAATAATAGAGATACTCAAAGTATATAAGATGCAGCGTCTTTTTCAAGGATTTATCAGTCTTCATGGAAGGTCAATAAATTCATGGATTTCAGAGAGAGAGTTCCAGTCCAAGATGGCAATAAAGGAAACTCCTGAACTCACCCCTTCCCATGGACACACCAAATATACAGCTATACACAAAGTAATTTCCCTCTAAAAGAAGTACAGAAACTAGTTGAACATCCAATCAGAGAAGCAAAAAGAAAAAAGAATGAAAAAATGAAGATAGCTTAAGAGACTTATGGGATACCAGGAAATGGAGAAATATTTGCATTATAGGGGTCTCAGAAGGAGAAGAGAGAAAAAAGGATAGAAAGCTTATTCAAGGAGAAAATGGCTGGAAACTTCCCTAACCTGGGGAAACAGACATCCAGACTTGGGAATCTCAGAGAGTTCCAAACACAGTAAATCCATAGAGACCTACACCAAGACATATTATAATTAAATAGTCAAAAATTAAAAACAGGGAGAGAAACCTAAAAGCAGCAAGAGACAAGCAACTTGTTACATACAAGGGAACCTCCATAAGAATATCAGCAGATTTTTCAGCAGAAACGTTGCAGGCCAGAGGGGAGTGGAACAATATAGTCAAAGTGATGAAAGAAAAAAAACTGACAACCAAGAATACTCTACCTAGAAAAATTGTTCTTCAGAATTGAAGGAAAGAGAAAGAGTTTTCTAGACAAGCAAAAGCTGAAGAATTTCACCACCGCCAGACTGGCCTTATAAGAAATGTTAAAGCAACTCTTCAAGAAAAGAAAGGATTCTAATTAGTAACAGGAAAACATGTGAAAGTATAAATCTCACAGGTAAAAGTAAGCACATAGTTAAATTCAGTATATTCAAATATTGCAATGGTGGTCAATAAATCACTTATAAATCTAGTATGAAGGTTAAAAGACAAAAATAGTAAAAATAACTATAATAATTAGTTTATGGATACACAAGATAAAAGAATTAAATTGTGAAATCAAAAACATGAAATCTTTAGTATGTGTTCACAAAGTATCAGCTTAAAATAGCCTCTTATAACTATAAGATGTTTTATTTAAGTTTCACGGTAATGGCAAAGCAAAAATCTATGTGTGATACACAGAGGATAAAGAGAAAGGAATCTAAGCATACCACTATAGAAAATCATCAAATCACAAAGGAAGAAAGCAAGAGAAGAGGAGATGAACAAAACAGTTACTAAACAACCAAATAACAATTAACAAAATGGCAATGGTAAGTCCATACCTATCAATAATTACTTAAGTGTAAATGGGCTAAATTCCCCAATCAAAAGACAGAGTGGCTGAATGGATAAAAAAAAAAAAAAAACACCCAACAAGCTACTGCATACAAGAGACTCACTTCAGCTTTAAGGATACGTACAGACTGAAAGTGAAAGGGTGGAAAAAGATATTTCATGCAAATGGAAACCAAAAGAAAGCAAGAGTAGCTATATTTATATGATAAAAATAAACTTTAAGCCGAAGACTGTAATAGGAGACAAAGAAGGTCATTATATAACAATAAAGGGATCGATCCCACAAGAGGATATAGATTTGTAAATATTTATGTATCCAATATAGGAACACCTAAATATATAAGGCAAATGTTAACAAACTTTTGGGGAGAAATAGACGGCAATACAATAGTAGTATGGGAATTTAAAACTGTACTTCTAACAATGGATAGAGTATACAGATGGAAAATTAATAGGGAAATATTGGACTTAAACAACACATTAGACAAGATGAACTTAACAGACGTTTACAGAACATTCTATCCAACAGCAGCAGAATACACATTCTTCTCAAGCACACATAGAACATTCTCCAGGATATGTTAGGCCACAAAACAAGTCTTAGTAAATTTAAGAAAACTGAAATTATATCAAACATCTTTTTCAACCACAGTGGTATAAAACTGGAAATCAATTACAAGAAAAAATTTACAAATATGTGGATATTAAACAACACACTCTTGAACAACCAATGGGTCAAAGAAAAAATCAAAAGAGAAATCAAGGGGTATCTTGAGATATGAAAATGGAAATACAACATGCCAAAACTTATGGACTACAGCAAAGCAGTTCTAAGCAGAAGTTCATAATGATAAATGCTTACCTCAAGAAACAAGAAAAATCTCAACTAAACAACTAAACAACTTTACACCTCAGGGAACTAGAAAAAGAAGAACAAGCTAAGCATGAAGTTAGAAGAAGCAATGAAATAACAAAGACTAGAGTGGAAATAAGTGACATAGAAACTAAAAAGACAACACAAAAGATTAATGAAACTAAGAGCGGGCTTTTGAAAAGATGAAATAGACAAACCTCTAGCTAGACTTACCAAAAAAAAGGCGGGGGGCGGGGGAGAAGACTCAAGTAAATAAAATTAGAAATTAAAGAAGAGACATTCCAACTGATATCACAGAAATAAAAGGATCACAAAAGATTACTATGAACAGATATACGCCAACAAATTGAACAACCTAAAAGAAATGGGTAAATTTCTAGAAACCTACAACCTTCCAAGACTGAATCATGAAGAAATAGAAAATCTGAACAGACTGTTTACTAGTAAGGATATTGAATCCATAATTAAAAACCTCCTGACAAAAAAAAGTGCAGGATCAGATGGTTTCACTGGTGAATTCTACCAAACACTTAAGAATTAATAGCAGTCCTTCTTAAGTTCTTCCAAAAAATAAAATAGGAGGGAACACTTCCAAACTCATTTTATGAGGCTGACATTACCCTGATACCAAAGTTAGACAAAGACACTACAAAAAAGAAAATTACAGGCCAATATCCCTGATGAACATAGAAGCAAAAATCCTCAACAAAAAATCAGCAAATCAAATTTAGTAACACGTTAAAAGGATTATATACCATGATCAAGTGGGATTTATTCCAGGGATACAAGGATGGTTCAACATCCACAAATCAACAGATGTGTGATACAATACATTAAGAAAATGAAGTGTACAAATCATAAGAGCATCTCAATATGCAGAAAAATCACTTGACAGATTTTAACGTCCATTTAACTTTTGTTGAGATAAAAACTCTCGACAAACTAAGCATAGAGAGAATGTACCTCAACGTAATAAAAGCCATGTCTGACAAGCCCACAGCTAACATCATACTCAATGGTGAAAAGCTAAAAGCTTTTCCTCTAAAATCAGAAACAAGGCAAGCATTCCCATTCTTTCCACTTCTACTCAACATAGGACTGGAAATCCTAGCTAGAGCAATTAGGCAAGAAAAAGAAATAAAACATATTTTACAAATTGGAAAGGAAGAAGTAAAACTATCTCTATTTGCAGATGACATGATATTATATATAGAAAACCTTAAAGACTGCACCAAAAACCTCTTAGAACTAATAAATTTAGTAAAGTTGTAGGATACAGAATCAATATGCACTCATAAAAAACAATCAGAAAGAGAAAGTAAGAAAATTCCATTTACAGTTGCATCAAAAAGAATAAAATACTTAGGAATAAATTTAACAAAGGAGATGAAAGATCTGTGCACTGAAAACTATAAAATATTGATGAAATAAATTGAAGAAGACACAAATAAATAGAACGATATTCCATATTCAAGGATTTGAAGAATTAATATTGTTAAAATGTCCATACTACCCAAAGAAAACTACAGATTCAATGCAATCTCTATCAAAATTTCAAGGTTTTTTCACAGAAATAGAAAAGAAAATCTGAAAAGATGTGTGGAACCACAAAAGACCCTGAATAGCCAAAGCAGTCTTGAGAAAGAACAAAGCTAGAGGCATCACACTTCCTGATTTCAAACTATACTACAAAGTGACAGTAATCAAAACAGCATGGTATTGGCATAAAAACAGACACGTAGATCAATGGAACAGAATAGAGATCCCCCAAATAAACCCATGCATATAAGGTCAATTAATTTTCAACAAAGGAGCCAAAAATATGCATGGGAAAAGGATAGTCTCTTCAATAAATGGTGATGGGAAAACTGGACATCCACATGCAAAAGAATGAAATTGGACCCTTATCTTATACCATACACAAAAATCACTTCAAAATGAATTAAAGACTTGAATGTAAGACCTGAAATCATAAAACTCCTACGAGAAAACATAGGTGGTAAGCTCCTTGACATCAGTCTTGGCTCTGGGTTTGACAACAAAAGCAAAAGCAATAAAAGCAAAAAAATAAACAAATGGGATTACATGAAACTAAAAAGCTTCTGCACAGCAAAGGAAATCATCAATAAAATAAAAAGGCAACATGTGAAATGAGAGGAAATATTCACAAACTACATATGTGATAAGAGGTTAATATTCAAAATATACAAGGAACTCATAGAACTCCATACCAAAAAAAGAAATAACCCAGTAAAAAAATGGGCAAAGAATCTGAATAGACATTTTTTTCAAAGAAGACATATAAATAGCCAACAAGTACATGAAAAGGTGCTCAGCATCAGTAATCATCAGGAAAATGCAAATGAAAACCACAAGATATCACCTCACACCTGTTAGAATGGCTATCACCAAAGATGCAAGAGATAAATGTTGGCAAGGGTGTAGAGAAAAGGGAGCCCTTGTGCACTCTTGGTGCAGCCACTATGGAAAAGGTATGGAGATTTGTATAAAAATTAAAAATAGAACTAACATATGATCCAGTAATTCCACTTCTGGGTTTATATTTGAAGGAATTGAAATCAATATCTTGAATACATTTCTACATCTCTCTGTCCATTGCAGCATTATTCACAATTCCATGGTGGCTGTGGTTAACAATACTGTACTGTATATTTGAAAGTTGCTAAGAGAGTAGATCTTAAAAGTTCTCATCACAAGAAAAAAGCTATGTGAAGTGATGGATGCTAACTAAACTTATTATGGTAATAATTTTGCAGTATATACATATATCAAATCATTATGTTGTGCACCTTAAATGAATACAATGTTATATGTCAATTATATCTCAATAAAACTAGAAACTTCTAAAAGAGAATATAAACATTATGCTCTTCTCTTTTGGTCTTAGCAGCATATTTTCAAATACCATGTCAGAATGGGCAAGGGAAAGAATAGAAAAAATAAACAAATGGACTATATCACACTAAAAAGCTTCTGCACAGCAAAGGAAACCATCAACAAAATGAAAAGATAGCCTAACAATGGGGAGAAGGTATTTGCAAACCATATGTCTGATAAGGTGTTAATATCCAAAATATGTGAAGAACTCATATAGCTCAACTACAAAAAAATAAAGAATTAAAAAATGGGCAAAAGATCTGAACAGACATTTCTCCAAAGAAGATATACAGATGGCCAACAGGCACGTGAAAGGATGTTCAACCTCCCTAAGTGTCAGGGAAATGCAAATCAAAACTACAATGAGAGAGGCTGGCCCTGTGGCCGAGTGGTTAAGTTCGTGCGCTCCGCTGCAGGCAGCCCAGTGTTTTGTTGGTTCGAATCCCGGGCGCGGACATGGCACTGCTCATCAGACCATGCTAAGGCAGCATCCCACATGCCACAACTAGAAGAACCCACAACGAAGAATACACAACTATGTACCGGGAGGCTTTGGGGAGAAAAAGGAAAAAATAAAATCTTTAAAAAAAAAAACAAAAACTACAATGAGATATCACCTCACACTGGTCAGAATGGCTATAATTAATAAGACAGGAAACAAGTATTGGAAAAGATGTAGAGAAAAGGGAACTCTTATACACTGCTGGTGGGAGTGCAAACTGGTGCAGCCACTATGCAAAACAGTATGGAAATTCCTCAAAAAATTAAGAATAGAACTACCATACAATCCAGCTAAGCCACTGCTGGGCATTGACCCAAAAAACATGAAAGCATGAACACATAAAGATACATGCACCTCTATGTTCATTGCAGCGTTATTCACAATAGCCACAACTTGTAAGCATCTCAGTGCTCATCAAGGGGCAAATGGATAAAGACAATGGAATACTACTCAGCCATAAAAAGGGATGAAATCTTGCCATTTGTAACAACATGGATGGACCTTGAGGGTATTGTGTTAAGTGAAATAAGTCAGAGGAAGAAAGTCAAATACCGTATCATCTCACTCATAAGTAAAGATAAAAACAACAACAAACAAACACATAGAGACAGAAACTGGATTGGTGGTTACCAGAGGGGAAGCGAGGAAGGAGGAGGTCGAAAGGGGTGATTAGGCACATGTGCGTGCTGATGGATTGTATTAGTCTTTGGGTGGGGAACACGATGTAATCTAACAGAAATCGAAATATAATGATGTACACCTGAAATTTATATAATGTTAAAAACCAATGTTACAGCAATAAAAAAAGAAAGAATAAATAAAACTTAAAAGATAGGAACTAAAAAAAAGAAATTCATGGATTTCCATCTAGAGTGTTTGGCTCAGTGTGTTGTTTGAAGAATAAACTGCTGACAATCCCATCTGAAGCTTTGCATTCACCTCTATCGTCCATTTTCCTGGGTACTTTCTGGCACGAGGATCTCTTAGGTACTGATCACCACCTGAATTATCCTGATTATTAATTTGTTAACTTATCTTCCCTTACTGGAGCCAAAGCTCTTTGAGATTAGAGACATTCCCTGTCCTTTTCATTGTTGTATCCTCAGCACCTGCAACACTGGCATTGTAGTACGCGCTCAGTAAATTCACTGTTAAAGGAACCAGAGTAAAGCGGTAGCACGGATAAGAGAGTGCTTTGCTCCCAAGGTGGAGGTCAGTGTGAAGATCCTATCAGATCCTCACATCAACACTGCTAAGTGGCTATCATTATCGTTACTCTCATTTAGAAAATTAGGAAACGAATTCAAGAAGGCTGAAGTACCTCTTCTGGGTCATCTGACAACTAAATGGCAAAAGTAGCATGTTCTAACCCCAAATCCTGTGCTCTTTAGGCTGCACATTGATAGAGTTGTGCACAGATTGATACACATACACCCCAAACAATTTAGTCTGGAAAATACTTGTTAGACTGTAACAATTAGAGTATTTATTCTTGTTAGTGTCACAATGCACTCATGGCAACCCTTTGATTGTCAACTCTCAAAGCATTCCTTATATCCTGGCTCAAGTTCCGTGTTTAGAGATGGTGTGTCAGTATTCAGGATGTAGAGTTTGGCCATTTTGTGCTTTGTTTATCCATGCCTAACCAAAAGGATGCTAGGAGAAACACCAGGAGTTTTCTAAAATGTTGAAACAGATAAAACAGAGGCCTCAAAGGAAAACGGAGTGCTTTGTTGACCTGTGTAACTTCCTCTGCCTTTGGAGTTTCAGGGAAGTTACTCACGAAACTTGAGTATGAGCCTTGTCTTTGGGAATTTCCACTCGATTGATTTTGATGCCACCTTCTGGCTACTACAAAAACTTCAGCTTATAAAGGTCGTGTTAAAATAACTTTGAGCATTTACTAAATTAGATGCAGCACAATTACCAAATTAGACAGACTGAAATACTCATCCTCCCAGTATGAGGTTAGATAGGGAAACGGAAAAGAGTAGGAGAACAAAGCTCTTCCATTTAAGTTTTGCATCAATTTGGTGCCTAAGTGAAGCAATAACAACTTTGTCTTTAATTTACTGAAGAATCTCTCATAAAATGGCAAAGAGCTCTCACAGATCTGTTTGATTTAACACACTACAAGCCCAGATCAACTACTTGGTTTAATTTTTAAAATCTATATCAAAATAATATATGCCTGTGAAAGTAGACCAAACAGTAATGAGGAACTTGTAATAAAAGCAGTAAAAGCAGCGGTCTCCTATCTGAGGACTCCTTACTCCCAATTTCATTCCACGAAGACAAGCTCTTCTGTCTCTGGTCGTCTTAGTTCCGGCTGCTGTAACAGAATACCACAGACTGGGTGGCTTGTAGAGCACGGAACTTTCTTTCTTGTATTTTCTGGGGACAGGAAGCGCAAGATCAGGGGGTAAACATGGTTAGGTTCTTGGGAATGCCCGGTTCCCTGGTTTGCAGACAGCCCTCTCACTCTGCATCCTCAGATGGAGGAAGCGGGAGAGAGCTCCCTGGGGTCTCTTTTATAGGGCGCTAATCCCATTCACGAGGGCTCCACGCTCATGACCAGATCGCCTCCCAAATGCCCTACTTCCCAATATCGTCACATCAGGGATTAGGATGCCAACATGTGAACTGGGGGGACACAAACATCTAGTCCATAATGCTGGTTTTAGTTCTTCTGGCAGTTTTTTACACAACTTTAAATAATATGCTTCCTCTTTCATATTGTACTTTAACTTTAGACAGTATCCACCAATAGTTCGTTAGGAAAAATGATTTACCTTATTTACATGATCTCTTTTCCTGATCCTCCTCCTCTTCCCTTGAACTTTAATTTTTACATATTGATTTTCGTATAGTTACTTCTGTGACTTTAAATAGCATACCAACACCTCCATTTCTCCTTCCATTAACTTTTGTCAGTGTCTTGACTCCTCTTTACAAAAGAGGAGGATATTACCCCCACTACCTTCTCTCCATCTTTCTTTTAATTTTAATTTTTTTTTTTTGAGGAAGATTAGCCCTGAGCTAACTGCTGCCAATCCTCTTTTTGCTGAGGAAGACTGGCCCTGAGCTAACATCCGTGCCTATCTTCCTCCACCTTATATGTGGGATGCCTACCACAGCATGGCTTGCCAAGTGGTGCCAAGTCCGCCCCCGGGATCTGAACCGGCGAACCCCGGGCAGCCAGCGGAACGTGCGCACTTAACCGCTGCGTCACCGGGCCAGACCTTTTAATTTTTCTTTTTATTGCAGTAACATTGGATTATAACATTATATAGCTTTCAGATGTACACCATAATATATCTCAGATTCTGTGTAGATTACATCATGTTCACCACCCAAAAACTAATTATTGTCCATCACCTCACATGTGAGCCTAATCACTCCTTTTGCCCCCCTGCCCCACTTCCCCTATGGTAACCACCAATCCAATTTCCATTGCTATGTGTTTGTTTGTCATTGTTTTTATCTTCTACTTATGAGTGAGATCGTATGGTATTTGACTTTCTTCCTCTGACTTATTTCACTTAGCATAATACCCTCAAGAACCATCCATGTTGTCACAAATGGCTGGGTTTCATCATTTCTTATGGCTGAGTAGTAGTCCATTGTATATAAATACCACATTTTCTTTATCCATTCGTCCCTTGATGGGCATTTCTGTTGCTTCCAAGTCTTGGCTATTGTGAATAATGCTGCAGTGAACATAGCGGGGCATGTATCTTTACGCATTTGTGTTCTCAAGTTCTTTGGATAAATACCCAGCAGTGGGATAGCTGGATCACATGGTAGATCCAGTCTTAATTTTATGAGGATACTCCATACTGCTTTCCATAGTGGCTGCACCAGTTTGTACTCCCACCAGCAGTGTACAAGCGTTCCCTTCTCTCCACATCCTCTCCAGCACTTCTTGTTTCCTGTCTTGTTAATTATAGCCATTCTGACTGGAGTGAGGTGATATCTCATTGTAGTTTTGATTTGCATTTCCCTGACAGCTAATGATGTTGAGAGTCTTTTCATATGTCTGTTGGAGAAATCTCTGTTCAGATCTTTTACCCATTTTTTAATTAGGTTGTTGGTTTTTTTGTTGTTGAGATGTATGAGTTCTTTGTATATTTTGTATATTAACCCCTTATCTGATATGTGGTTTGCAAACATCTTCTCCTAATTGTTAGATTGTCTTTTCATTTGTTGATTGTTTCCTTTGCTGTGCAGAAGCTTTTTAGTTTGATGTAGTCCCATTTGTTCATTTTTTCTTTTGCTTCCCTTGCCCAGTCAGACATGGTACTTGAAAGCATGCTGCTAAGACCGATGTCAAAGAGCGTACTGCCTATGTTTTCTTCTAGAATGCTCATGGTTTCAGGTCTTACATCCAAGTCTTTAATCCATTTTGAGTTGATTTTTGTGCATGGTGTAAGGGAATGGTCTACTGTCATTCTTTTGCATGTGGCTGTCCAGTTTTCCCACCACCATTTGTTGAAGAGACTCTTTCCTCCGTTGTATGCTCTTGGCTCCCTTGTCGAATATAGCTGTCCATAAATGTGTGGGTTTATTTCTGGGCTCTCAATTCTGTTCCATTGATCTGTGTTTCTGTTTTTGTGCCAGTACCATGCTGTTTTGGTTACTATGGCTTTGTAATGTATTTTGAAATCAGGGAGTGTAATACCTCCAGCTTTGTAATCCTTTGGCTGTTGTTCCATATAGATTTTAGGATTCTTTGTTCTATTTCCGTGAAAAATGTTGTTGGAACTTTGGTAGGGATTGCGTTGAATCTGTAGATTGCTTTAGGAAGTATGGACATTTTAACAGTGTTAATTCTTCCAATCCAAGAGCATGGAATATCTTTCCATTTCTTTGTGTCTTCTTCGATTTCTTTCAACAATGTTTTATAGTTTTTGGTGTACAGATCTTTCACCTCTTTGGTTAAGTTTATTCTTAGGTATTTTATTCTTTTTATTGCAATTTAAATGGGATTGTAGTCTTAATTTCTCTTTCTGCTACTTTGTTGTTAGTGTATAGAAACACAACCAATCTTTGTACGTTGATTTTTTTATCCTGCGACTTGACTGTATTCATTTATTATTTCTAAAAGCTTTTTAGTGGATTCTTCAGGGTTTACTATATATAAAATCATGTTAAAAAATTTAAAAAATTTTAAAAATGGGGCTGGCACCATGGCCGAGTGATTGGGTTCACACACTCTACTTCGGCAGCCCAGGGGTTCGCCGGTTTTGATCCTGGGCATGGACATGACACCGCTCGTCAGGCCATGCTGAGGCAGCATCCCACGTGCCACAAATAGAAGGACCCACAACTAAAAACATAAACTATGTACTGGGGGGGCTTTGGGGAAAAAAAGGAAAAAAAATTTAAAAAAATCATGTCATCTGCAAAGAGTGACAGTTTCAATTCTTCTCTTTCAATGTGCATCACTTTTATTTCTTTTTCTTGCCTGATTGCTCTGGCTAAGACTTCCAATACTGTATTAAATAAGAGTGGTGACAGTGGGCATCCTTGTCTGGTTCCTGTTCTTAGAGGGACAGCTTTCAGTTTTTCTCCATTGAGAATGATATTAGCTGTGGGTTTGTCATATACGGCCTTTATTATGTTGAGGTATTTTCCTTCTATACCCATTTTATTTAGAGTTTTTATCATAAATCGATGCTGTATCTTGCCAAACGCTTTCTCTGCATCTATTGAGATGATCATGTGATATTTATTCTTCATTTTGTTAATGTGGTATATGACGTTGACAGATTTGCGGATGTTGAAACATCCCTGCATCCCTGGAATGAAACCCACTTTCCATCTTTCTTTTCCATCTACCTTCCACTTCTTGTATCTACCCTTTATTTTTATTTATTTGTGTTTTTGGTGAGGAAGATTGGCCCTGAGCTAACATCCATTGCCAATCTTCCTCTTTTTGCTTGAGGAAGATTGTCACTGAGTTAACATCTATATTTTGTATATTTTGTATGTGGTATGCCACCACAGCATGGCTTGATGAGTGGTGTGTGGGTCTGTGCCCGGCATCCAACCTTGCAAACCCCAGGCTGCTGAAGTGGGACATGGGAACTTAACCACTACACCACTGGGCCTGCCCCTGGATCCACCCCTTAGATGATCAAATTCATTATAAGGTTCAGTTCTGCAGCTTCAACAGAATCTTTCACGTTCTATTGGTGGGTTGATTCTAGAAGTTGGAAGCAAAAGACTTTTACTTTGTTATAGCTATGTAACCTTATTCACTGCCAGGCCATTACATTTTCACCTCTACTGTGTCACTGATCTCAAAGTCAAATCTTTCACTTTATTAACAGCTTAGCATCATCCCACATTTTTGTTTGCTTTAACATAGGGCAATGACAGTCTTGTACAATCTTTTGTTTGCCAGCAAGTTTTTTAATTGAATAGCCTTTATGAGGACCACAAGTTTTCATAGCATCCCAATCACACTGTTTTTTGGAGGCCCCCTTGTCTCTCAAGACCTGTCTCACAGAGCTTCTGTCCGTTTGTTCCACTCAGAACCTGTTTTACTTTAGGCCTACTGCACAGCTTTGGTTCTGGGACTTTTCCACCTCATTAGATTGGATCTTGCTTCTAGAGTTGCCAGATTTAGCAAATAAAACACAGAATGCCTGCTTAAGTTTTAATTTCAGATAACCAAACAAATATAAGGGTATTCCATGCCCTGTTTCCTGTATCTCAAGTTGTCTTCTTTCTTTTTTGACCCTCTTGTTTTGATGGAGAACATTCTCGATTATCTTCCTAAGAAAAGGAAGCACAGGAAGGAAATTTGCTGAGTCCCTGGAAACATTTTCTTTTCCATCTTTAGAGTTGGTGGCCTAGCGATAGAATTGTAGCTTGAAAGACAATTCTTGTCGAAATTTGAAGACATTGTTCCATTGTTTTTGGCATCCAGTATCTAATGCCAGTCTGTTCACACACCTAGTGGTGACCTCTTCCTCTTGGAAAGCATTTAAAATCATTTCTTTCTTCTTGGTGTTCTGAAATCTCACATTTCAAAGTACGTCTTTTTAAATTGTTACTCTTCTTGTTCAGTCTTCAGTGGATCCTTTAATTCTGAAGAGCTATGACTCTTATCAGCTCTGGAAAATTATCATCAGTTGTTTCTTTGCTGTTTTCTTTCTTTCCATTTTATTGGTTCTCTTTTTGAAACTCTGTTATCATACCCTGGACCTCCTGGATTAGTCTCAATACCTCTTTTTTTTTTCTTATGTTTTCCATCTATGACTTTATTCTATTTTCTAGGAGATTTTCTCAATTTTTTTCAGTTCTTATTTTGATTTTTTTTAATTTTGGCAATCATATTTTTAATCTCTGAAAGCCCTCTGGTGCTCTAAATTATTCCTTTCTAATAGCATAGTATTTTTATTTTGTGGATAATCTGTTTGAATTACCATGGAACTATTGGTTTTTTTTAAAATGACCCTCCTATGCCCTGAATTATTTTTATTTCATCTAGCACCAGTATTTGTTTGTTTACCTTAGTCTTTTTCTTTCATGTCCTGATTCCTCTTACATTCCTGACACTACTTGATTATCCATTCTTACTAAAGAAAGAAGAACCAGGTACACCTCTGTGAATTTTCTCAGCTGCTGTGTTTGAAGCTCAATTTTCCGGGAAGCCTTTGCCCTGTATGGGGGATGGGGCTGTGTTGGCTGTCAGATTTCACTACAGCATGAATTGATGGGAAGCTGGCTGTCAGGCATGGGCTTTCAAAATGCCAGAATATGAAAGTTTGTAAGCAGGGGTACCAAATCCCACAAGAGCCGTTGCTATCCCCAGAAGGTTCATTGAACAAAAGAGGCCTCTGTTTTTGTCTGTTTTTCCTGGATGCTGAAATTCTAAGTGTAGGGTATGGGAAAAGCGCAGAGGTGCTGCTTTGCACTGTAGATCTGTATATAAACCTGCAATTAATCTTATCATTTTGGCCACATTTCTCATTCTCAGCTCTGAGTCCACTATGTCTCATAATTTATAACAGGCAAATTATATCCCACCCTTTTCGTAGCCCCTATCTGGTGCATTCATCACTCAACACGATTTCATATGTTCTCCATCTTCCAGAAATTGTTGAACTCTCTTGTGCAATTGTGAGCAGATGCCCTTCTCCACACCCTAGGCTAGTATGGTGAAGTTTATTCCTTATTGTACTCTTAGTATTTTCTTTCCATGGGTCTCAGGAAAGAAGAGAGATAGGCTTAAGTTCACAGCACACCATCTCGAACTAGTAATTTGCAGTTGCTTGTATTTTGTTGTTTCTTGGTGGAAATAACAATTCAAGTTAAATGATGAGTTACTTCCTTGGTCCCTCTCACAGAAGTGCTCAACTGCAACCATGATCATCTACTTTGTACCTAAAGAAGCTGAGATCCACTGAAGTTTAAGGATATCAGAGATTGTGATAGAATGACTACATATTTGTACTGAAAAACTAAGGAGGATTCTCAGATTTTGAAAAAAATCTATTCTGGAATTGGTCTCATTCATTCTACAACATTTAATAAGTACCATAGAATGGGCCAAGTACTAAGGCTAAGTATTGGCAAGGTAGGGTTATAAAGATGAATAATGTTTAAACCTTACCCCTGAGGATAGCATAATCTGGTGAATAACTTGAGTTTATGTAGCATTTTGCAGTTTATAAATCAATTTTACCTATGGGGGACTCTTGACACTTACTGATTTACCATTCAGTTTTAACTGCTCCTAAGGGACTCCAATGATCCATGGCATGCAATAATTTATCCATTTGCTTAGGTACATATTTGAATCACATGCACCATAAGACTGTGTGGATGATATCGTTGCACGGATAGTGAAAGAGCCAGGCTGACTCTTGTGGAATTGTGAAGAAGGCTTGCGCGTATTTTGTGTGAATTTATAACCAGATTCTTGAGCCATCTGAACTCGATGGGATTACTAACATGAAATGAGTTTATTTTTCCCCTATCATTGCCCTTAACACTGTTCTTTCAAATCTCTCTTCTCACTTTGACATCTCAGGTAGATTCCATAGCTTTCCAAATGCTTTCTGTTGTTGTAAAGTTCAGTGTAGTCCAATTTAAGATTCAAATTTCATTTCTTCCGATCCCCCAGCTCAGGTCTGAACTCTGCTGCGGCACTTAGAGCGGGAGAGAGGGCCTGGTCTGCTATTTCCCCTCTCTTCCCTCTCTTCTGGCTCTAGGTCTTTCTTTGTGTTGTGAGGGATGGAAGGACAAGGAGTGTCTGTTACTTTCCTGGCCACTGCCCTAGTCCCATATTGTTGTTTGCTGCTGCAGCTAAGACATAACAGACTAGCTATCAACACTTTCTTTGGGGTAAGCGTCCAAAGGCTGGCTCTCTCATGGTAGACAAGTAGAAATTCTCTGCGGAAGTTTTCACTGAATAGTCTTCTGATTTGAGAGATCAGCTTTGGCTTGCCTTCCTCCAAATTGCTTTCTCTCCATCCCCAGTGATTTACCCTCAGTCTCTTGTTATCAGATGAAGTACCATCAAGGAGATGCGAGCTCATTTACTTGACTCCACATCCTCTCATGACAGGTTGTTTCAATGCTGCCCTCTTTCTGCCCCATTGGCTTTTTTCAACTCTCTTGTGGTCTCTTTGGGTCTCATTTCTCCCTGCTAAAATGGGCACAGAGGGCTGACTAGTAAGTCTACAACACAAGAGGGGTCCAACTGGAAAATGAGATTCTCTCAGAGTCTTCTGTAATGTGGAATTGGGAAGAGATAATCTTTTAATGAGAAGAGGAGGGAAAATCTTCTTGACTGTGATCATCATATCCACCAACTCCACTGTCTCCAATCCACAGGGGCAGGGACAGGGCCAGGAAGGGGTAGAAGTGATGCAAGGATCTAGCCCACATTCTTTGCGGAGAGCTTTCTTTAGCCTTGGATTTAGATCCTACTTGGTGATTCTGAGTCACTAGGAAAAATATTACTCAACCACCTCTTATACATTGTATGCTATGTATGTGGTCTTATTAATTAGTTGGGGATTTGACGAGGTGCTGGGAACATTCCTCTTGAATGTTTAGGACTATGTTCTCTCAAGGTGTGGTTTATAGACCACTTGTATCTGAATCTACTGCGGAGCATAGGGAAAAAACGTGAATTCTTAGGCCCTGTATCCTGAGATTTGGGATCTCAAGGGTTGAGAAAGAGTCAGGAATCACGATTTTCAACAAACGTTCCAAGTTTTACTGATGCATGCTAAAGTTGGACAGCCACTTGTCTTGAGTTCACTACATATTATACCCAGGGTACATTTTCTTCAAAATTTCAAAGAGGTATTCACTTGCAATTTAGCAGACCAACGTGACCATGATGTAAGGAAGGGGACTAATCCAAGTGTTATACCAATAGGGCGGAGGAGGGGAAGTATGCATTCTTATTTTAAGACAGTGCATTCTTTACTTTGATGGTTAAGCAGACGTACAATGTATGTTTGATAGGCCATAAGTCAGGCTTTTTAGTTCAAACTGAATCCGTTTTGAACTTGAATAGTTACTCCACATACCTCAATATGTGAAGCTCTCTTGTCCGTGGAAAAGGGGTCTTTGCAGATGTAATCAATGATCTTGAGATGGTGACATTATCCTCGATTATACAGGAAAGCACTAAATGAAATCACAAGCGTCCTTATGAGAGAGACTCAGAGAGAGGACTGACGCAAACCGAAAAGGGGAGGCAGTGTGACCGTTTGCAGTGCTGCAACCACAAGCCATGGAAGGCCAGCAGCCACCAGAAGCTGGAAGAGGCAGAGAAGGAATTTCTCCCTGTACCCATTTACTATTCAGATATGACTAGGACGCGCATGGGTCACACCATCAGCTCCCTGTAACCCCTTCCTGCTGAAGAACACAGGACAAGGAACTTCTCTCCCTTTTCTTTCTTTCCCTGCCTTCCCCTTCCACTTTCTAGTCTTCTCTCACTTCCTCCTTTTTCTTCCATTTTCTCTGATTACTAGCATTCAGTGAAGTATTACTCTGCCATTTGGCAAGCTGTGATTCTGTTCTGAATCTCAATTTCCTGTCCCGTTACTACGCCACTGACCATAATTTTGAACAGGGAGAAAATATCGCTCAATTTATTTATCTTTTTTTCAGATTACCAAAGTAATACATGTTTATTTTAACAAATCCACAAAGATACAAAAAATTAACTAAACAAATATAATTCCACCATTCAGATATAATAATTCATTTCTGCATATATTATACCTGTTTTTGCAAAATTAAAATCAAATCATGTTTTACTACTCTTCAGCAACTTGCTTCCTAAAATTAATGTAGTGTAAATTTCTCCATCCATTAAACACTTTCTTCAACATTATTTTCAATGGCAATGTAGTCTTCCATTTTATGGATGTATAATTCTTTATTTAACCAATCCCCTGTTGATGGACAATTTGATTATTTCAACTTTTTACTATTATAAAAAGGTGCTTTAAATGTTAGGGAGCTTAAAGGGGAGTTGGGGAATATATTGCAGCTGTCTAGAGAAAATGAAGCCAATTTTTAAAGGTCACGTTATATTAAAAATGTACAGGGTCTGAAATGATACAGAACATTTCCACAGTCACTAAAAAAATTGTTTTATGTTGTTTTCTTAACAGGAACAAGACCATTTTGTTTTACTTTAACCTGTTCAGCTGTACCAGTCCCTCCTTGCTGGTAAACCTACAGTGCCCTACCACACAGGTAAGGTAAAAGGTGCTTCACTAGTGTGTTAAAAATTTTGAACATTCTTGGATGAAAGAATTCAAAATTTCATTTGAGTTCTCTGTGTGTGTGTGTGTGGTTAATGGTGAATTTATGGAAGGTGGGAAGACATAAGTGTGAGCTCATGTTTCTTCACATACAATCAAAACTAAGGAGGAATTAATTATTTTAATATCTCTAAGGAATCGCAGTGATTATCTTGTCCAACCAACTATTTTTATAAATGAAAAAACCACAGTCCAGAGAAGTGGAGATATTTTTCTCAGTATCAGTTTTGGGAAAAGTAAAGTTAGTTACTGCAGCTAAAAAACCCTAGTTTTTCCGTGACTTAACCCAATAAAGTTTACTTTTGGCCATATGACTGTATGAGGCTGGTGTTTCTGGTCAGTGGGAGACCCTCCTCCAGGCTCCTTTCATCTGGTGGCTCTGCCATCCCTTAATCCTCCTCATCATCTGCATCCAGGTGCAGAAGGGAACAGAGAGGATGAATAAGGCACTCCTCCTCTTAGAAGCCTTGGCTCAGAAGTGTCACATGTTGCATTTCTACTTGCATGCCATAGACACAATAGTCTTATACGTCCACCTAGATGCAAGAAGGAAAGAATCAAGCAAGGTAGGTGTGGCTGAGCAGCCTCTTCTGTACCATGGAACAAGTGGAACGAGAGGCACAAACTTCAAGGGGCAGTTAATTGTGTCTTCCATAGTCTACCCCTCTGTCATCCAGAACACCCTTCTTCCCGAGGGAGACAACCCAGAGTCCCATGTAGTTCTGTCTTTACCCCGAAGTCCAAGATCTATGGGTGACTCACAGTCTCTCCATCAGGTAGGTCTTGACACTAAATGCACAATGAGGAATGGGGCTTGGAGAATTAGAAAACAAACTCTTGTTCCGAAAGGGAGAAGTAGTAAATGCACAGCGGTCTCTGATGCATGGCATTGGAGAATAGTCCTTTATTCCACCTGGATTGTGTTCTCTGAGAGGAACTTGCTTATGCATGGCATCCTCTGGTTATTTGCTGGACCACCTGAGAGGTTATTTCCTGTCTTTTAGCATCAGGCCATGCCATTGCTGAGCATTGGAAATATGCCCTCTTGGGGGCCATATAGCTTTGCAGCTCACTTCCTGTTGTTCAAGTTTAGCACCTCAAAGATTTTTTTAACAGTCAAAGGCCTTTCAGGTTAGTTCATGAATTCTTCGGCAGTACAATTACCTCAAAAACTTAGTAGGTTTCTGACTTACTTGCCTCTTCCTGGTTCCATGTGTAGTAAACTACACTCAAAGATCTTCCCTAGATCTTGTTCATAAATCTGCTTCCTATCTTTCTTCCTCATCTCTCTCAAAGACTTTTGATACCTATTTCCTGCTGAGACTAAAGCCAACTTGGGATATTGGCATCTTAGTTCTGTGACCATCTCTACTACAATACCTTGTTTTCTACCACAGCCACCCATTCCAAGGTCAAATCCTTTACTTTGTCAGTACCAATAATTACCACCCTTTGTAATCTCAATTTCAAATATCCCACTGTCTGATCATCTCAATCCCTCCAACGCTCCAATGAATCATCTTTCAATTAAGACCAGCTCCAAATACCATGGAATCATCCTTGATTCCTCTCTTTGTCTCACACTCATTTGAGCTGTCAGCAAATTTTCTGGTCTCCATTCAGAATTCACCCTGAACCAAATTACTTCTCACTATCTCTTCCTTTTTTTCAAGGAAGCATCATCTTTTTTCTAGATTAGTTTAATGACCTCCTGACTGGTCTCTCTGCCTCTATACTTGCCCCTGCCTCCCATTCCTTATGGTCTCTTTTCCACCCAACAGCTAGTGTGATCTTGTTAAATATAAGTCGCATTATGCCCCCCCTTTGCTCAACCCCACCAATAGCTTCCCAAATTACTCAGATTAAAAGCCAAAGTTCTAACAATGGCTTACAAGGTCCTTCACTGTTTTCCCAACTCTCTGACTGCACCTGCTGTTACTCTTCCTGGGCTCGCTGCACTCATGTCATACTAAACATCTGTTGTCTTCACAGAATCTGGGAAATCTCCCACCTGAGAGCCTTAGATTTTGATCTTCTCCCTGCCTGGAGTACTCTTTCTCCAGAGGACTATGCTTAATCACTAGTCTTCCTCAAGTCTTTCTTCAAATTTTACCTTTATTTTGTGAGGGCTTTCTTGTTTTCCTTTTTTTTTAAATTGAGGTAACATTGGTTTATAACATTACATAAAATTCTTGTGTACATGATTATATTTTTATTTCTGTGTAGACTACATCATGTTCACCACCAAAAGACCAACTACCATCCATCGCCGTACACATGTGCCCTGTCTCCTCTTTCACCCTTTTCCCTTCCTACTTCCCCTCTGGTAATCACCAATCCAATCTCTGTATTTGTTGTTGTTGTTGTTGTTTTTATCTTCTACTTATGAGTGAGATCATACAGTATTTGACTTTCTCCATCTGACTTATTTCACTTAGCATAATACCCTCCAGCTCCATCCATGTTGTTGCAAATGGCAAGATTTCATCTTTTTTTTTTATAGCTAAGTAATAGTCCATTGTATATGTATATACCACATCTTCTTTATCCATTCATCCTTTGATGGATACTTAGGTTGATTCCAAGTCTTGGCTATTGTGAATAATGCTGCAATGAACATAGGGGTCCATACATCTTTAAAAACATTTGTGTTTTTGTATTCTTTGGATAAATACCCAGCAGTGGAATAGCTAAATCATATAGTAGTGCTATTTTTAGTTTTTTGAGGGATCTCCATACTATTTTCCGTAATTGCTGCACCAGTTTACATTCTCACCAGCAGTGTATGAGAGTTCGCTTTTCTCCACATTCTCTCCACCACTTGTTATTTCTTGTCTTGTTAATTACAGCCATTCTGATGGGCATGAGGTGAATCCCATCATAGTTTTGATTTACATTTCCCTAATAATTAGTGATGTTGAACATCTTTTCACGTGCCTGTTGGACATTTGTATATCTTCTTTGGAAAAATGTCTGTTCAGATCTTTTGCCCATTTTTTAATTGGGTTGTTGTTTCTTTGTTTCTGAGAAGTATGAGTTCTTTATATATTTTGAATATTAACCTCTTATCAGATATTTGATTTGAAAATATCTTGACCCATTTGTTAGGTTGTCTTTTTGTTTGGTTGATGGTTTCCTCTGCTATGCAGAAGCTTTTTAGTTTGATGTAGTCCCACTTGTTTATTTTTTCTTTTGTTTCCCTTGCCTGGTCAGACATGGTACTTGAAAATATGCTGCTAAGACAGATCTCAAAGAGCATACTGCCTATATTTTCTTCTAGGAGTTTTATGGTTTCGGGCCTGCATTCAAGTCTTTAATCCATTTTGAGTTAATTTTTGTGTGTGGTGTAAGATGATGGTCTTCTTTCATTCTTTTGCATGTGGCTGTTGTGAGGCCTTCCTTGGCTGTGTATTTAAAATTGGAATCCCACCCGGCTACCTTTCATCCTCCTGCCTCCTTTTAACCTTTTTTTTTTTTATTAAGATTATGATAGATTACAGCCTTGTGAGATTTCAGTTGTACATTATTGTTAGTCTTGTTGTGGGTACACCACTTCCCCCTTTGTGCCCTCCCCCCACCCTCCCTTTTCCCTGGTAACCACCGATCAGTTCTCCTTGTCTATATGTTATCTTCCACCTATGAGTGGAGTCATATAGAGTTCGTCTTTCTCTGTCTGGCTTATTTCGCTTAACATAATACCCTCTAGGTCCATCCATGTTGCTGCGAATGGACCAATTTTGTCGTTTTTTATGGCTGAGTAGTATTCCATTGTGTATATATACCATATCTTCTTTATCCAATCATCAGTTTCTGGGCATTTAGGTTGGTTCCATGTCTTGGCTATTGTAAATAATGCTGCGATGAACATAGGGGTGCAAAGGACTCTTGGATTTCTGATTTCAGGTTCTTAGGATAGATACCCAGAAGTGGGATGGCTGGGTCATAAAGTATTTCTATTTTTAACTTTTTCAGAAATCTCCATACTGTTTTGCATAGTGGCTGCACTAGTTTGCATTCCCACCAACAGTGTATGAGGGTTCCTTTTTCTCCACAACCTCTCCAACATTTGTCGCTCTTGGTTTTGGATGTTTTTGCCAATCTAACGGGTGTAAGGTGATATCTTAGTGTAGTTTTGATTTGCATTTCCCTGATGATTAGCGATGATGAACATCTTTTCATGTGTCTATTGGCCATCCTTATATCTTCTTTTGAGAAATGTCTGTTCATGTCCTCTGCCCATTTTTTGATCGGGTTGTTTGTTTTTTTGTTGTTAAGCTGTGTGAGTTCTTTGTATATTATGGAGATTAACCCTTTGTCGGATAAGTGGCTTGTAAATATTTTTTCCCAATTAGTGGGCTGTTTTTTTGTTTCAATCCTGTTTTCCCTTGCCTTGAAGAAGCTCTTTAGTCTGAAGAAATCCCATTTGTTTATTTTTTCTATTGTTTCCCTCAACTGAGGAGTTATAGTGTCTGAAAAGATTCTTTTGAAACTGATGTCAAAGAGTGTACTGCCTATATTTTCTTCTAGAAGACTTATTGTTTCAGGCCTAATCTTTAGGTCTTTGATCCATTTTGAGTTTATTTTGGTGTGTGGTGAAAAAGAATGGTCAATTTTCAATCTTTTGCATGTGGCTGTCCAGTTTTCCCAGCACCATTTGTTGAAGAGACTTTCTTTTCTCCAATGTAGGCCCTCCGCTCCTTTGTCGAAGATTAGCTGTCCATAGGTGTGTGGTTTTATCTCTGGGCTTTCAATTCTGTTCCATTGATCTGTGGACCTGTTTTTGTACCAGTACCATGCTGTTTTGATTACTGTAGCTTTGTAGTATGTTTTGAAATCGGGGATTGTGATTCCTCTGGCTTTGTTTTTCTTGCTCAGGATTGCTTCAGCAATTCGCGGTCTTTTGTTGCCCCATATGAATTTTAGGATTCTTTGTTCAATTTCTGTAAAGAATGTCCTTGGGATTCTGATTGGAATAGCATTGAATCTGTAGATTTCTTTAGGTAGTATGGACATTTTAACAATGTTTATTCTTCCAATCCATGTGCATGGAATGTCTTTCCATCTCTTTATGTCGTCATCAATTTCTTTCAAGAAAGTCTTGTAGTTTTCATTGTATAAATCCTTCACTTCCTTGGTTAAATTTATCCCAAGGTATTTTATTCTTTTCGTTGCGATTGTGAATGGGATTGAGTTCTTGAGTTCTTTTTCTGTTAGTTCATTGTTAGTGTATAGAAATGCTACTGATTTATGTATGTTGATTTTTTTTTTTTTAAAGATTTTATTTTTTCCTTTTTCTCCCCAAAGCCCCCCCGGGACATAGTTGTGTATTCTTCGTTGTGGGTTCTTCTAGTTGTGGCATGTGGGACACTGCCTCAGCGTGGTCTGATGAGCAGTGCCATGTCCGCGCCCAGGATTCGAACTAACGAAACACTGGGCCGCCTGCAGCGGAGCGCGCGAACTTAACCACTCGGCCATGGGGCCAGCCCCTTATGTATGTTGATTTTATACCCTGCTACTTTGCTGTAGTTGTTGGTTGTTTCTAATAGTTTTTCTGTGGAATCTTTGGGGTTTTCTATATATAAGATCATGTCGTCTGCAAACAGCGAGAGTTTTACTTCTTCATTACCTATTTGGATTCCTTTTATTTCGTTTTCCTGCCGAATTGCTCTGGCCAACACCTCCAGTACTATGTTGAATAGGAGTGGTGAAAGTGGGCACCCTTGTCTTGTTCCTGTCCTCTGAGGGATGGCTTTCAGTTTTTGTCCATTGAGTATGATGTTGGCAGTGGGTTTGTCATATATGGCCTTTATTATGTTGAGGTACTTTCCTTCTATACCCATTTTATTGAGGGTTTTTATCATAAATGCGTGTTGGATCTTGGCGAATGCTTTCTCTGCATCTATTGAGATGATCATGTGGTTTTTGTTTCTCAATTTGTTAATGTAGTGTATCACATTGATTGACTTGTGGATGTTGAACCATCCCTGTGTCCCTGGTATAAATCCCACTTGATCATGGTGTATAATCTTTTTGATGTATTGCTGTATTTGGTTTGCCAGAATTTTTTTGAGGATTTTTGCATCTATGTTCATCAGTGATATCGGTCTGTAGTTCTCCTTCTTTGTGTTGTCCTTGCTAGGTTTGGGGATCAGAGTGATGGTGGCTTCATAGATTGTGTTAGGGAGTACTCCATCTTCCTCAATTTTCTGGAATAGTTTGAGAAGGATAGGTATTAAATCTTCTTTGAATGTTTGGTGGAATTCTCCAGAGAAGCCATCTGGTCCTGGACTCTTATTTTTGGGAAGGTTTTTTATTACTGTTTCTATTTCCTTACTTGTGATTGGCCTATTCAGATTCTCCATTTCTTCTTGATTCAGTTTGTGGAGGTTGTAGGAGTCTAGGAATTTGTCCATTTCTTCTAGGTTGTTCAATTTGTTGGCATATAGTTTTTCATAGTATTCTCTTATGATCCCTTGTATTTCATTGGTATCTGTTGTGATTTCTCCTCTCTCATTCCTAATTTTATTTATTTGCAATTTCTCTCTTCTTTTCTTGGTGAGTCTGGCTAAGGGTTTGTCGATTTTGTTAATTTTTTCGAAGAACCAACTCTTTGTTTCATTGATCCTTTCTACTGTCTTTTTTGTTTCAATATCATTTATTTCTGCTCTTATTTTTATTATTTCCCTCCTTCTGCTGACTCTGGGCTTTGTTTGTTCTTTTTTTTCTAATTCTGTTAGGTGTCGTTTGAGGTTGCTTATGTGAGCTTTTTCTTGTTTAGTGAGGTGAGCCTGTATTGCAATGAATTTCCCTCTTAGGACTGCTTTTGCTGCATCCCAAATGATTTGGCATGTCATGTTCTCATTTTCATTTGTCTCCAGATAATGCTTGATTTCTTCTTTAATTTCTTCAATAATCCATTGTTTGTTCAGAAGCGTGTTGTTTAGTCTCCACATTTTTGCACCTTTCTCTGCTTTATTCTTGTAGTTGATTTCTAGTTTCATAGCATTATGATCAGAAAAGATGCTTGATATTATTTCAACTCTCTTGTATTTATTGATGCTTGCTTTGTTTCCCAAAATATGGTCTATCCTTGAGAATGTTCCATGCGCACTTGAGAAGAATGTGTAACCTGCTGTTTTTGGATGGAGTGTTCTATATATATCTATTAAGTCCATCTGGTCTAATTTTTCATTTAATTCTATTATTTCCTTGTTGATTTTCTGTCTGGATGTTCTGTCCAGTGGTGTTAATGGTGTGTTGAGGTCCCCTACTATTATTGTATTGTTGATGTAATAATTGTTGTTGATGTCTTCTTTTAGTTCTGTTAAGAGTTACTTTACATATTTTGGTGCTCCTGTGTTGCGTGCGTATATATTTATAAGTGTTATGTCTTCTTGGTGGAGAGTCCCTTTTATCATTATATACTGTCCCTCTTTGTCTTTCTTTATCTGTTTTGCTTTGAAGTCTACTTTGTCTGATATTAGTATAGTGACACCTGCTTTCTTTTGTTCATTATTAGCTTGGAGTATTGTTCTCCATCCCTTCACTGTGAGTCTGTGTTTGTCTTTGGGGTTGAGGTGTGTTTCCTGGAGGCAGCATATTGTTGGGTATTGTTCTTTGATCCATCCTGCCACTCTGTGTCTTTTGATTGGGGAGTTCAGTCCATTTACATTTAGAGTGATTATTGAGATGTGGGGACCTACCACTGCCATTTTATGTCTTGTTTTCCGGTTTTCTTCAATTTCCTTTGTTTCTTGTCCCAAAGTTTAATCTGTTCTGATGGAGAGCTGCTACTCTCTGTTGTTGTCCTTCTACTTATCTCCTCTGCTCTTGGTTTTGTAGCCCCTTTCCTTTTTTTGATTTTTCAGGAATGAGGGTTTTCCTGAGCATTTCCTGAAGAGGAGGTTTTGTGGCAATGAACTCCCTTAATTTTTGTTTATCTGGGAAAGTTTTTATTTCTCCATTGTATTTGAAGGATATTTTCGCTGGGTAGAGAATTCTCAGCTGTAGGTTTTTGTCCTTCAGATTTTTGAATATATCATTCCACTCTCTTCTAGCCTGTAAAGTTTCTGCTGAGAAATCTGCTGATAGCCTGATGGGGGTTCCTTCGTAGGTTAATTTCTTCTGCCTGGCTGCCCTTAGTATTTTCTCCTTGTCGTTGACTTTTGCTAGCTTCGCTACTATATACCGTGGGGTTGGTCTTCTTGCATTGATAAAGTTTGGAGATCTATTGGCTTCTGTCACATGAAGTTCCATCTCTCTCAGCAGGTTTGGGAAGTTCTCAGCCATTATTTCTTTGAATAGGCTTTCTACCCCCTTTCCCTCTCTTCTCCCTCAGGTATACCTATAAGCCTTATGTTGCATCTCCTAATTGCATCTGATAATTCTCGGAGAGTTTCTTCATTTCTTTTTAGTCTTACTTCTCTCTCCTCCTCTGCCTGCAGCATTTCTATATTCCTATCTTCCAAATTGCTAATTCTTTCCTCCATATTATCGGCCCTACTGTTCAGTGCATCTAGATTTTTCTTAATCTCCTCTATTGTGTTCTTCATTTCCAGTATTTCTGTTTGGTTCTTCTTTATAGTATCAAACTCTTTTGTGACACAGCTCCTGAACTCGTTGAGTTGTCTATCTGAATTCTCTTTTAACTCATTGAGTTTTTTAATGATGGCTGTTTTGAAGTCATCGTCATTTAGGTTACATATTTCACTTTCTTTGGGATTGTTTTCTGTGTATTTGTTATTTTCCTTCTATTCTGGAGATTTAATATATTTTTTCATATTGCTTGATGTTGTAGATTTGTGCCTCCACATAGAGATAGAGTTTAGTTACTGCTTCCACTTATCTCTACTGGTGTGGTGGGGGAGCAGCTGTTTATACTGCACCAACGAGGAACCCTATCAGCTGTTGATAACTGGGCCTGGGCCCCTCCTCGTAGTCACAGTGGTCCTGTGGGTTCCCTCTTCAGCTGTGGGGGCCATCACAGGAGGGCTTCAGGCTGCTGGTGCCTACTGTGGCAGACCACCTAGACATGCTCCCTCCTTGGGGTCTGCCACAGTGTTATGGGCTTTTCCAGTGGCCAGGGCCAGGATCACTTATATTTGCAGCTCCGTCACTGTCGGCACCCACAAAATCTCACTTGTCCACTATGGGTCACAGCAGAGCTATTGGCATCTTCTGCAGTCTGTGGTTAGCTCACCTAGCTATGCTACTTTTGTCCCGAGGTCTTCTAGCCTTGTGGCTTCCAGATGGGTGCTCTCTATTAGTGGTGTGCAGAGGCTTTCGCTGAGGCTGCTGTGAGGCTGTAGGGTTTCCCCCTAGGCTACGGAGCTGGGTCACTGGAGCTCCACCCAGCCCCAGTCCTCTCCCCCAGGACCTCGGGGAGCCCTTTGCCCTGTCTGGGGGATAGCTGGAGACCTTGACTTCAGTGGCAGCTGGCCGGCTGCTGCCCTGCCTGGTATTTTCCTCTTCAGGACCCTCCCGGTGTTGTGGATGCTGGGTGGGGCCTCTCCACTAATGGCAGGTAGGGACTTTGCCTGCTGCCGGGGCGGAACTCTGAAGTATCCTCCCAAGTCTGCGGAGCCGGTCGCTGGAGGACCACCCAGCCTCAGTCCTCTCCCAGGAGATCTCCGGCAGTCCCGAGCCCCGCCCTGCAGTCAGTGGGGCAGGCAGCGGCAGCTGGCGGGCTGCCGTGCCATTTGGGATTCTCTCTGGGACCCTCCCAGCGTTGTGGATGCTGGGCGGGCCCTCTCTGGTAATGGCAGAAAGAGACTTTGTCTGCTTCCCGGGCAGAACTCCGGAGCTTCCCCCCCGGGCCGCGGAGCCGGCCGCTGGAGCTCCACCCAGCCCCAGTCCTCTCCGAGGGGATCTCCGGCAAACCCATGCCCCGCCCAGCAGACAGTGGGGCGGGCAGTGGCAGCTGGAGGGCTGCTGCACCACTTGGGATTCTCTCCGGGACCCTCTGGGCACTGTGGACGCCAGGTGGGGCCTCCCTGCCAATGGCGGGCAGAGGCTCTCCCCGCGGATTCAGGTGTGCAACTCTGAAGCTTCCCTCTGGGTTTAGGTGTAATTGCGGGGGGCTTAGGTAGGGCTCTGGTCACCTGTTTCCACTGTCGCTCCTCTGGTGTGCGCTCCCTCCTGCCCTAGGTGTGTGCTGATGCCCTGGGGGTGTCCGCTGGAAGAAAGCCGCTTGCAGGTACTAGGCTGTTCGGGGTCGGGTCGAAGAATTTCCCCCATCTCCACCTCCTCCCAGAGGGAAGTCCGTCCGCCTTCCGATGTATAGCCGCGTGGGTCTCTCAGGCGTCCCAAGATGCTGTATGGATATCCTTTGTTAAGCAATGAATGTCCAATTTGTTGTGGATTCGAAGGGGGAGAGACAAAGAGGACTACTCACGCCGCCATATTGGATCCTTCTCCTTAACCTTCTTTTTCTCCATAGCATTTATTACCATCTTATAACAAATAATTTTACCTATTTGTTGTTACTGGTCTCCCCCTATAGAAGGCAAACTGCTTGAGAGCAAGGGTTTTTACTTATTTTGTTCCCTACTGTGTCCCCCGTGCCTAGAACAGGTTCAGAGTAGGTGATCAGTAAATATTTGTTGAGTTAATGAGTAAATTAATAGCTGCCTACTCCCAGCCTAGGAATTTTTTCACTATACTAAATTCATCTTTCCCATGATGAAACAAAAAAAAAATCCTTGCACATTATGCTTTTTTATTACATTCCATAAATTATTTACTGTATCGTCCTTTCTTCATAGGAAATGTGGTGTTTTAACCTTCAATGTAATTCTCTTCCACTTACCAAATCTTAGTTTGCATTAGAGTGTTAAACCTATATGAATTGAAGATGTAAAAATAATGATGAAGAACTACATTCAACGTGCTCCTTTGTGGTTACGCAAAGAATCAGAATTGAGTGCGAATATATTTTAGCTGCTGATAATGCAGACTTGCTTTTGGTCTGCCAGGCAATAGTGTTTCTACTGATCCAAGCCATATTTTTTATGCATTATGCTTTTTGTTAACTGCCAGCATGGTCCAGACACGTGTCACAAACATTTAAAGGACAGACTGTGATGAATTAGGATACCCAACCTCAATGCAACCTTCATTTTTGGCTAATTATATCTTGATTGCTACTAATCAGCTCCCTATTTGAACTGAACAAATTGGTCTTATAGAGAGAGAGAATAAAGAGCAGTTGCTATATTGTTTTTTAACAGCTCATTTGTGTCTGGAATGAAATTTGATGTGATTCTCTGTAACAAATCACTTTTTACCATTTAAATTACTTTCTTTTACATGTTGCATACACAGCACATTTATGTGTAGCATACATTGTATATGTGTGTATTATAAATACAGAAATCACCATGGTCCCAACTCAGTAGTTCCTGCCATCATTTAGAGCCTGTGAAAGCATTAGTTCTTTTAGTATTCACTTTTATAAATCCACTTAAATGTATCCAATAGGGGAACTAGTTCAGTTATCTTTCAAAGTCAGATAAGCAAACTGTGAAAGCCTAAAAGTCTATAAAGTGTCTCCTAATATGTTGATGGTTTATCCAGCTTAGCTCCAGTGAGTGAACTTTTGACATCTGCGTTGATGTTAACCTTAGCCTTCTCCCCAAAAATGTGAGTGTGTTGGATGCTGTGAATGTCCCTAGACAATTTCTCAGCTTTTGTAGAAAGATACAAACTGTGGAACTTCCAATATTTCCTCTAGAGGTATGTGAGTGTGTGTATGTGATTGTGTGTGTGTTCACAAGTGTATACGAGAGACTGAGAAAGAGAAAATACAGATGGATGTGTGAATGTGAAGAAGGGTTCTTTACCTTGTCAAAAACTTCCAGAAGAGGGGCCGGCCCCATGGCCAAGTGGTTAAGTTTGCCTGTTCCACTTCAGTGATCCAGGGTTTCACCAGTTCAGATCCTGGGTGCAGATGTGGCACCGCTCATCAAGCCATGCTGAGGTGGTGTCCCACATGGCACAACCAGAAGGACCTACGACTAGAATATACGACTATGTACTGGGGGGGCTTTGGAAAGAAGAAGAAGAAGAAAAAAGATTGGCAACAGATGTTAACTCAGGTGCCAACCTTTTAAAAAAAAGTCCGGAAGAAATTGGACTGCTGCCACTACAAAACAATATTAACTGTGAGATGTGAGAGATCCATTTAGTTATCCATCTAATAGCTTAGCTGTGGGGTCAACACCAAATGTCCTTGTGTGCAACAGAAACGTGGCCCAAAGGATGGGAACAAGATGTCAGATCAGCAGCAGTGTTTTCACCCAGCTGCCAACATGGGTTGAGCTAGAATCTGGCCAGTTAGAATAGTGACCAAAGTACAGAAGGGAGATGAAACAGGCAGAGCTGAAAAGCCTTTCACGGGGAGGAACTGAAGGTGGAGAAGAGAATGTGTAAGGATTGACTGCAACGCTCATGGCTTAATGCCGCCTCTGTTATTTTATTTCAAACAAAAGCGAAACCAAGAGAGCGCATCGTCCCTGATTCTGCTTCTCTCTGTGGAGTTACTAATTGGATTTCAGTCACTCCACAGTGGCTTTGGGGACTAGCACAGTGATCTGGTCTGGCATTAATAGGCCCCCAAAGTTCATTAATGTAAAATAATTGCATCCGTGACCTCTCTGCCCACATTTGACTGGTGTTGCTAAAAGACTATAACAATGATTGATTGCCACAAATAGCCCTAATTTTGTTAGTTTGTTATGGTAATACAACCCCAATTATGTTTTGAGAATTGTTGAAAATTCACTGGCACTGAAAATGCATAAACTACACAGGAAAGATTAATCTTGCATTATACTCTTATCTAGTAATTTAGAAAATCAAAAGAGAATATTTTATTAAAAGTCCATCATTGTGTGGTAGTTGCACAAATTTACATGTGATAAAATTGAATAGAACTGCGCACACACGTACACAAGCACTTGTAAAACTCGTGAAATCTGAGTAAGGTTAGTGGATCGTAACAATATCAGTTTCCTGGTTGTGATATTGCACTATAGTATGCAACTTATTTCCATGGGGTGAAAGATATTGTGGAATTTGTTATTTCTCAGAGCTGCATGTGGATCTACAAGTATCTCTATATCAGAAGTTAAAAATAAGTCCATCATTATACAGCATCTTATTGTTTTCACAGAACATCAACATCAAAGGTCAAGGAGTAGAGATTGATGATTAGTACAGGAAATTTCATTGTTACAGTAAGATTGGAAAATTGATTTAAGTTTCTTAGATGGAAATTGGTGCTTTCCTCTTTATTGTGGTGGATAATTTAGAAATCTAGCCTTGTAGATACTTCCTTGGTTTGTTCAACTCAATTCCGTTGCCACCACCGTCTTCCTTTTCTTCACAGATCTGCGTCTCCAAGTGCCCAGAAAAGTTTTTAACCTACATGGAAATGCACTTTATGTACAGAACCCGTGAAAACTACTGGTCATACTACAGTCAGTTCTGCAAGGCAGCTTCTGCTAAGCCCGTGAAGGTATTTGTGTTTAAGTTTAGAACTAGAGAAGAATTTAGCTTTTGTTTCTATCTCAAGTGCAACGTGAGCATTTGTAACTGGATAAGCTCCTAAATCTTCTAGGAAATAATTTCTAAAGGTACCATTCCGTTAAAACACAAATGCACATGTACACGCAAAAAAAACCACACACCATTTACAGCATGTCATTTTGTAGACTTGGGTGTTATGCAAGACTGTTAAGTCTGGAAAATTATCTTCAACTATTCCCTGCCACCAAGAAATTCTCTACCTGTATGGATTTTTTGCTGTCATGAGCTAGGAACTAATGTCATTTGCAGTCACCCTTTGATTAATATGGTGATAAAGCTCCATGGCTACTTAGTAACAAGTAGAACTTTACTTCCAAAGACAGTTTGAAAATTATCCATTCAAAAAATTGCCAGACCCTACCCTAGTTTGAGATTTATAAGAGAAATTCTAAAGCCTCATTATGCTAAGTAGCAGTAATGGTTTCTAAATTAAAGGTGCTGTTTTTCCAGAAAAAAGAAAGAATTAGAGACTCAGGATGTAGCTAAGACAAAGACACACACCTTCAAAGGTGTGCCTTGGTCTCAGCAGGTCTGGTTTTATTGTTGTTGATTCAACTAAATTACAATTAGGACAGTTAAGAGCATTTGTCAAACAAGTATGTGTGGGGGCCAGTCCAGTGGTGCAGCGGTTAAACTCTTATGCTCCACTTTGGCGGCCCTGGGTTTGCAGGTTCGGATCCCGGGTGCAGACCTACACACAGCTTGTCAATCCATGCTGTGGCAGGCGTCCCACATATAAAGCGGAGGAAGATGGGTACAGGTGTTAGCTCAGGCCAGTCTTCCTCAGCAAAAAGAGGAGGATTGGTGGCAGATGTTAGCTCAGGGGTAATCTTCCTCAAAAATAACAATAATCATAATTAAACAAATAAATAAAAATTGTTTTAAAAAACACATGTATGTGTGATAACGTTATAATTACTCTTAATGGGGTAGAAATTTGGAATAATGAGATTATTATGGAGTTAAATTTTTAAAGGACAAAATTTTTATACAGAGAGTAAAAGTTGTCCTCACATAGCCTTTGAGATGCTAACATGCTGTTCCTTGCATTTTAGGCTTTCACACAACTTCTGCTGGATGATGATTGTCCAACAGCGATTTTTCCAAGCAGACCTTGTAAGTGGTTATTATTTTAGCTTAGAAACACAGAATCCAGCAAGAATTATTTAATTCAGGTCCTTTATTTCACAATTGATGAAACTAAGGCCAAGGACAGTCCAATGGGTGGCCCCAGGTCCCAGAGTTCATTAGGAAGAAAGCTGATGCTAGAGCCCATTCTCCCTACTCCAGCCAGGGCTCTCTTCAGTGGAACTTGGTCAGTTTTTCGGTTTTGTTGCATCAACACACAAAAAAGACTGAAAATTGACTTTTCAAAGCCCAATCAGATTGCTCATTTGGTGTTCTGTGAGCGCACATAGGCACACACTCTTACATACCCGCCTCTGAGCTCAGCCACAAGGTTTGTTCAGAAATCACCTGAGGAGTGAGGGTGGGACGTGCACTTGTCATTTTATTTTGAAATTTGAAGTATTTTTGTCTCCTAAATGAATCAATATTTTATTTCTTTAAAATTTTATAAACTTTAAAGTTTATATAAACTTTAACTCTTTTTAGAGGAAAATGAAATAATCACTCACTTTCCTTTCTTAAGGATATAATCCCAACTACAAAGCAAAAGCGTTACATAAAGATGTCCATCACGATGTTATTCAAAAGAACCACAAAAACAAAAAAAAGGAAAAGGAAACACTCTAATGTCCAAAAGCAAGAGAATGCTGAAATCAGTTATGACGTAGTCATTAAATGAAATATTTTAGAATTATTAAATATAAGTATCGTGTATATGTTATTATGTTAAATAAAATGCTGTATGCATTATAATGACAAGCATGTATAAATTAAATTAAACAAAACCAAAAGCTATTCAAAGAAAAAGATTGGAAAGAAATATGCCAAAATGTTAAGTGATTGTTTTGGAGGTGGCAAAATTATGGACATTTTCTCTTTTCTTTCTTCTTTTTTCTATTTCTCCATTTTTCTACAATGACTAAATATTTCTTTTAAAATGGAAAAGAGGTGGGGCAAGCCCGATGGCATAGCAGCTAAGTTTGTGTGCTCCACCTCGGCGGCCCAGGGTTCACTGGTTCAGATCCAAAGCACGGACCTAGCACCGCTTATCAAGCCACACTGTGGCAGGCATCCCACATATAAAGTAGAGGAAGATGGGCACAGATGTTAGCTCAGGGCCAATCTTCCTCAGGAAAAAGAGAAGGATTGGTGGCAGATGTTAGCTCAGGGCTAATCTTCCTCCAAAAAAAAAACAAAAAGGAAGAGAGGCAATAGTCATCAGTTTAAGTAAACAGTTGTTACCATTGAAGTAGCTGGCACCAAACTCAATGTCTTGCATGCTCCTGTCACTCTTCTCTGGGTCATTAAAGACCCCAAAGCAAAGGTGTAGGTCCCACAAGCAACTGCATTTTACCAGGAAGCTCTGGATAACAAGTGTCTGTAGCCAAGAACAATGTTACCAATTTTTATGCAAAAAGGTAAAAATGAGTCATTAGTCACTGAAGATGTAATAGGGATAAAAGTAGAAGACATTGTCCCTGCCCTTATGAGGGCAGTTTGGCTAAATCACACAATATAAAATGTAAATTGGGGATACAAAAAGGAGTAGGGCACAGGCCCTCACAGTCTGGTGAAGGAGATATTAAGGTAGACTTTGCAACCAACTTGTATTCCCCCAACAGAGGATTAAGTATAGTACTTAATGGAATAGTATGCAGCTAATTAAATTCACTCATGAAAGAGTTTATAGAAGGAAATAGGCAATATTAAAAGAAAGAAACGAGAAAAAACACTGCATGTGCTGTATGGTTATGACTCAAAAATTTAAAAAAAAAATTTCTTGTTGAAGAAAGATTGGAAGGAAATTTACCAAAATGTTAACATAGCTCATTGTGAGTGGTATGGCTATATATAGTTTTGTATCTTCCTTCAGGTTTTCTCTACTTTTCAAATATGGAGTGAGGATATTTAGCAATTGAAGCTTACAGATTGGGTGAGATTACCCAGAAATAATACGTACAACAAGTTGGGGGACTCTGTCAGTGGGAACAGTTGTATTTAAGGAGTGGAAAGTGAAGCATGCAGAGAAAGACAGAAGGCAGGGCAGGAGAGAGTTTAGGCACGTAAGCCAAGGGAAGAGAGTTTCAAATGCAGTGTTGTCTACCATGCAAAGACTCAAAAAAGTCAACTCATTCAACAGCAAATATTGGCTGAGTTCCACTGTGTACCAAGCACTGTGCTAGGTAATAGGTTCAAGCAGGATGAAGACTAAAAAAATATTTGGAGGTTTTGGCAATTTGGAGTTCTTTGGGATCACTGGGAGGACAATTTCCGTGGAGTAGTGGGGGCAGAAATATGATTGGATTGAGAGGGAATAGAAGCAGCAAATGGAGACTACCACATCAAATTAGCCAGAGAAGAGCAGGAGAAAGATAGGGAGGATGCTGAAGGAAACGGCCATGTTCTCAAGGCGACAGAAGTTGGAGGTGGGTAGACAAGAGATCATTTTAAGCAAGGAAAGTCAGGAAAGGCTTTCCAAAGGCTTATTTCTTCTTCCCCTATATCAACTGCTTTAATATTTTCAAACTTTTTATGAACCCATGCAAATCTGTGATACTTCAAGGAAGAAAAAATATAAAAATGATCCGGTTCTGATTTCTCTTCCTTCTTCATGTAAAATTGGGATTTTAAAATATTTTTAGTAATACAGATTTGTAGAGAGGCAAGCATTCTATTTAAACAAAATAAACACATAGAAGTTTGAACGGTGAGTTAACTCTTCTCAGACACTATGCTAATGTACAAAGTTTGGGCCATTTTTGATAACTTTAGAATTTCCATTTCCACCCCCTCTGAAAAACCATGTCAATGAGAAAGCTGGAAGAGAGACAAATTATTAAGACTTTATAAATAAAAATTCAGTTGCCTTAGCCGTAGCCTAAAGTTTGAGTTGGTTTTCATTTCCCAAGGAATTATTCACTAATCTCCATTTTTCAAAGTTTCCCTCAAGGGGTATCTCAGATTTTTTTTTAATAACAAAACTAAACTCATCCAGTCATACAAGTAAATGTAGCCTTTTTGTTAAAATGTGTTTACCATGAGAGAGATGTTATTAGTATTCCTCTTCTAAAACCTGTGCTGTGTTTTTATTTATGGCTAATTGATGAATAGATCACGTATAAAATAATCAACAAATTTAGAACATAGCTTCAGCTTGTGATCATATTTACTTGTCAGTTTTAGAACAATCAGAAAATCTTCTGATCATCGAGTAATGGGCAATTATATATATTGAGCAATTTACACATCATCTAACAAGAATTTGCTTATAAATAACAGAAAGCTTGAGAAATGGACATCATGTAGGAAGAAATAGAAAAGTGATTACCATAATTTTAATTTATTTTTACAGTTCTCCAGAGATGTTTCCCTGACTTCTCTACTAAAAATGGACTTCTAACAATAGGAAATAAGACAACATTCAACGATGGAAGCGGAAAGACAAGAAATGTTGTAGAACTCAGGGCAGCTGCAAAGTATGTTCACTTACATTCCCATTTTCAATTTGGATGAATTCCATTATTGTACCCAAGACTAAAGCTTCCTTAGGTTACAGATTGTAGAGGAAGAATTATGTGTTATGAAACATACACATCAGTGTCAGGTAGAGAACTTAGTATGTGTTCATCAAGAAAAGCATCTAGGGGCTGGCCCTGTGGCCTAGTGGTTAAGTTTGGCATGCTCTGCTTTGGCAGCCTGGGTTCGGTTCCCAGACGTGGACCTACACCACTCATTGGCAGCCATGCTGAGGTGGTGACCCACATATAAAAAAAAAAATAGAGGAAGATTGTCACGGATGTTAGCTCAGGGCAAATCTTCCTCAGCAAAAAAAAAGAAAGAAAGAAAGAAAAGAAAAACATCTAAAGGAGAAGCCAGAATGAATTAGAAAGAACAATGATGTCTTTCAAAATGGTTAAATCTTTCATTATCAACAGGTGGAGAAATGAGACATCAGGAAACATGGTGAAAGACCTTAATACGTTTACTTTTTGAAAGAACATAATAAAAAAAAAAAGCCTATGCTTTTTTAAAGCACTATTTAAAAAAATGACTGAAATAATGGAACCACCAGATGTTTTAAAGGGAAGAGGGCCTTATGAAAGGTGAAACAACCATGACAGTATGTTTCAGTACCATATCAGATTTCTATGTATGAACTACAATGAAGTAAATTTACTATTTCCCTCAGTTGTACACATAGAGGTGTTCCAAGTCATTAGGAAACATAATTCCCCGGGTGCACACTCACATGTAAGCACAAACATAAACACACAGAGTGCCACTGCATGGCTCAGTTGGTGAATTAAAAATGAAAAATAGAAATATTCTACAAATGTATCTCTCTTTCTTGAAAGAACTTAGCGGTCCAAGTAGAACAGTACAGTTCCTGCATATTTAGAATATAATAGCAACATGGAGGAATTTCGCAAATATAAAGATGTGTGAAAGAAATTGCAAAATAATAATACAAGTACAGTTCCATTGATTGAAAAAATAAAAAACAAGCACAACTAAATTAAATTCCACTTTGATGCCTATATATGTGGTAAAACTAAAGAGAAAACTAGGATATTATCATTACAAACTTTATGATTATGGTCACTTTACGGGAAGGGGTGGGTGTTGCGGTTGGGGCATGTGGGGGAAGCGATGATGACATTGTAGTTACATAAGTAGGTTCACTTGGATAATCCATCAAACTGGACACTAAGAATTTGTGCACTTTTCTGTATGTGCCCCATTGTGCCTTCCTGCTACAGAGCTGTCGGAGAGTTAGGAAGGGGAATTAAAGATGATGTTTATTCTTGACTCGATGGATTTTGTAAGTTAAAAGCTGATCTTATCATTTAAATTCATTATAGTGAGGTTTCTGCAATATTGAAGGCAGGTCGCATATGTTGGAAAAGGATTTATTTGCCGTTCTTGGAAGCCGTGTTCTCTTTGTGTGTAGCTATAGCCAACTTTGTAGGTTTACTGAAGTGACATCTCATGTATTATTGTGGCTAGGAAAAGAGTCACTACTGATAAATGGTCTCTAAAAATATGCTTTGAATAGCAGCTTACAAAATCTCTTTTATCATAATAAGATTTCTGTTTAACGGTAGTCAAAAAATAATTGATGTTTTCTTTCTTTGAATTCAGTGGTGTCAACAAAATCCTTGATGCAAGGGCAATTGGAATGAAAGTGTTTGAAGACTATGCAACAACTTGGTATTGGATTCTCATGTAAGTGAAAACATAGTTGTTTCTTCTCCAGCCCCATTCTGACTTTATCTTGGTGGAATTCTTTCTTCAAATTCCTCATTCATATTTGTGAAAGAAAGAATAACTCAGATCTCAATTCCTGCCATTGTCTTTTTTGCATGGAGTGAAGATGGGGCATAGATATTTGGAAATATGCCCAGTGTTGCAGAAAGTTGTAAGAATGTATATTGTAATTGTATGCATTACATTACTAATTAAAGTGCTCTTATTTACATATACTTCGAGTCATGTAGGGACAGCATCTGTAGTACTTTCGCTTCTCATCACGTGTTCCAGAGGATGTGTTGTCATTTCTCTGGTTCTGTTTTCTCATTTTTCCTCCCCTTGACCTCCAAAGGATCATTCTTATTTTTTAATACATCCCTTCCACATAATGTTTGCCATCATCATCATCAAAGGTCGCTGTAGTTATGAAGAGCTGAAAAAATATATGAAGGGGGGAGGAGATTTAAAATTTTCAGACATAAGGTTTGCATTCCTGAGAGGTAAGGGAAAATGCAGTCACTCTACTGGAGCGGGTCCATGTGCTTTGATGTATCTAGGGCTGTCTTTACTCTCTGGCTCTTGTGTCACATTCTTGTGACTTAAAAGCATCTATAGTTCCCTAGTGATCAAAGAATAAAGTGAAAAGTTCCTCAGATACTTACAAGGCCCTTTATAACCTGGCCCAACTTAGTTTCTCAGATTCGCCTCCACCCATGTTTCTTGATTAAGCCTACATCAAATGGCACACCCGTCGCTAGACCATCAAACCCTGGCCCTCCCAATTTTGCATATTCTGTTCTTTTTCCTAGCATATCCTTCCTTGTGTCCTGGGCAGCTCCAGCCATTATTTAAAATCAGCTTTCATGTCATTTATGAAGTCTTTCTTGACTTCCCCAGGCATAATAAATTACTTCCTCCTCTGTGTTCCTCATACCCATTGTGTGTGTGTGTGACCTACACACACACGCATACATACATACACTTATCTTCTATATAGCACTTACCGTTTCATATTTTAGTTACCTGGCCCTTTACTCCTGATAAACTATGAACTCTTTACCATAGTAACTATGTCTAACTTATCCTTATTTTCCTAACTTTTAGTATGGTTCTTGGAACACAGAAGATGCATAGAAAATGTGGGTTCAAGGAGCATTTATAAACCTCGCCCCCCAAAAAACCCCAAAGGAACAAGATAGATGTATTTAACTCTAAGGTGCTTAATTAAGTTGAAATTGTATTATGTGTGAAATACTACTGAGTAGTTTTCAGAGCTATAAAACTAGTTTTTGAGATTTCACTTATTTTGATGCTTTATCTTAAACAATTACAGTAATTATTTTCAGTGTATATCAGGATTTCAGGGTATAACTCCATAACAGAGATTATAATCTATACTTGACAGTAGTTAAACTGGTTCCTCTAATACCACTAGGTAATTTCTATGTTTCCTCTCTATTTTGGCTTTTCCACTCTTACCTGAAAAGGTGTGCATTGTGGGAGACTCTCCTGCCCACCTCCCTCCCAACACACGCGTTGAAACCCTCTTTACCCAGGCACCACTCACACCACTTGAACGTAAACACCTTCCTTTATTTTCACCTCTTCTGCTGTCACCTATTTCATAAATATAAAGCCAAAAATTGATATGCTGGAGCTTAGTTTATTCAGTTGAATTTTTATGCAGGAATTTAAAACACATACAATAAATAGCTATGTTCCTTTTTTTCCCACTGACCTTTTTGAATATTCCCTTTGGAGTATGCCATAGAATAATGCTTCAACCATATTTAATATTTAAGCATTAAAGTATCTGTAATTTTAGGGGCTGGCCCCGTGGCCCAGTGGTTAGGTTTGCATGCTCCGCTTCAGCAGCCCAGGTTTTGCTGGTTCAGATCCTGAATGCGGACATGGCACCACTCATCAGGCCATGCTGAGGCGGCGTCCCACATGCCACAACTAGAAGGACCCACAACTACAAATACACAACTATATACCAGAGGGATTTGGCGAGAAAAAGGAAAAATAAAATCTTAAAAAAAAAAGTATCTGTGATTTTAAAAGAGAATGACTTTTGAAGTAAAAAGCAGAGGCTCTGCAAGAATGTGACCTGAGAAGTTACTTTGATACTGTGCTGTCATCTATCCAGTGACAGTAATTACTAAGATTTCATTCTTAAAGATAACACTTGAAGACAATAAACTCAATAAATGTACCAGGCTCTGTCTGTTGCTACTATGTCTGGAAACTTGCAGATAGCACCGAAGGTGTCAGGTCTTAATAGAAGTATCATTCAAATTTCCAGTCTTAATGAGTTCTCTTTGATGAAATTACCTAGAAGAACCCAACAGACTTTACCCTGGATCTATGGGGGGAAGAGAGGCATCTCTAGCAGCTCAGTCAGACCCCAGGAATAAATTAAAACAGAAGGAAATTAGTCATGCTGCTGATTGCTTGATAAAGTCACATGGCCCAGGAGACACAGAAACCTTATCGTGGCTCCAAACAATGGCCCACAGTCCACTGGGGACCTGAAATAGATGTCCAGTGATGTCAAACTTCACAAACTATATGAGATAATTAGACTATGGTGTTAACGACTACAAAATCATGGATTCAGGAATTGTGTGGGGCAGTTATTTTTCTTAACTTTCTGCCCTCAGGCTGGTCCCTTGCTTCTAGCCAGTTACATTGCATAAGGCTTTCGTTAGTCGCTAGGTAGACAGAACAGCACAAATTCATCATGGATGTGTTTTACAATTTATCACTTAGTGGGAAAGAGTGAAGGAAAAAAAACAGGACAGGGCATCTGTAGCAGATAGGCCAAAACTGTAGGTTGGAGGAACTGTGTTTTTTCTTGAACAATGATTGAGCTGGACTTCAGTTTACCCAAGCACATGAAGATGACTCCACACGAGTGGAGTCCTGATGGGCTGGTCTTTCATGTGAAAGTCTTACCAGAAACCGTTGCTTAGACTTTTTCACATTATAAATGTTTCTATAGCCAGGTAAAATACAATAATCTGAGAATTATTTTGAATAGGAAAAAGAGGATGTCTTGCTGTTTTCATTACGTGATGGTTAGCACACTTGACCCCTGTGTCTGTCATGTGCTTTCTCCTCTAGTGGCCTGACTATCGCCATGCTCCTCAGTTGGATGTTTGTGATACTCCTGAGGGTCACAGCTGGATTCCTCTTCTGGGTCTTCATATTGGGTGTGATTGGAATTCTAGCTTATGGTAAGTATCATCCCTCTTACAATCACCAAATATCAAAATCATCTTTTTCTTTTCAGCTGCCATTGTCAATTACCGGAAAGCATATTCTTTATTCCTCTCCCAAAAAGTGTTAAATTGAGAAAATTGATTTAATTTTGCATATATTTCTTCTTTATTGTGAAAAAAAGTGCTGTCAAAATGTTCTACACTTTTTCCCTACCAGCCTTTGGTCTCCTGCTCATGGGTATTAAGAAGGAGATAAAAAGAATCCCTTTTAGTTTAATGAAAAACGTTTCAGACAACTTCTTTTATTCCTTTAACTTTTCTATATCATCAAAGGCCAGGTCTTCTTAGTTACGGAAGTGTGATCTATTTTTCTCTTTCAGTTTAGTACTTTTAGTCCAGATCCTGTCACACATTTTAGAAATTGGCCTGTGCTCCATAACGAGGCATGACTCTCTAGAGGCAAGCACTTGGAATTATCCTCATTGGGTGGAGAGTTACTTTATATCAACAGTGAAATCTAACCACTAGCTCAGTCCCCCCAAAAGCAGTGCGGGTGCAATGTGAACACAAAAAAGGAATTACAATCTCTCCTGAGGAATAGTATAGCTCTGTACCCCCTTCCTTTCAGCCTTCTAACAAGTGTATGGGCCAATATGTGAATGTTTGAGCGGTTTCTATTCAAAAGAATAATTTTCCCTACGATGCCATTTGGATTGACTATACAGTTTTATGGTAGCAGACACCAAAAATAACAATTTTCTGTTTCTGTCACTGGAAGAAGAGCTTTCCACACATCAGTCTACGAATGCAGTTGAATCTCTGGGTTCCCTGGTTAGCCTGACTTCTAGGCCCAGCTCCATAACATACAAGTGCAGAACCTTGGAAAAGTTTCTTAATGATTGTAAGACCCAGTTTCCTTATGTATACCATCAGCACAATAATGGTACCTCCATCTCACAGGATTGTGAGATTAAATGGGACACTGAATAGAAACATCTCAGACTGGTACCTGGAACACAGTAAACAGTATGTATTGGGTTATTGTTATTATCCGTCTTGTTATCCTCAATGAGGATATGAGAGTACCATGGTAGAGCAAGGATTACACCTTGCAATATTAGTAGGGCGGGTTTTTTTGAGACGAGATCTGAGAAAACACTTGAAGGAGGCAATAGAATTAGCCATTGGAGATGAGGGAAAAGTCCCACGCAGCGAGTGCAGCTAAAGCAAAAGCCTGAAGGTAGGAGTGTGTTGAAGAAGTCCATGTTTGCCTCACCCGGCGGACGTCATCTCTGACATGAACATGCTTTCAGATAATTCTCCCAAGACATGACTTCACTATCAAAAAAATTTCATTTTCAGCTTAAATGATTTTTGAAAATAGATTATGTATTCATGTGCTTCAAATCTCAAATTATATAAAGTTTATACAGTGACGGTTTTCCTTCTCATTCTATTCCTTGTCACCAAGTTTCCCTCCCTGGAAGCAAAAAATATTATATTTATATATATCCTTCCAGAGATACTTTATGTGTGTACAGGAAAAATATATATATAAAGTTTGTTCTTATTATATGAATTGTAGCATATTTTCGTATCATTTTCTACCGTACTTTTTCCGCTCAACAAAATACCTTAGAGATCATTCAATACCACTAGACTTTCTCCTCTTTATATGGGAGTATAGTATTCTACAGTAGAAATATACCATAATTTATTTAAACAGTCCCTATTGATGGACATTAAAGTTGTTTCTAGCCAAAAGGACATTTAAAGCCAGATGGTGCCACTGTCATCCAGACAAATACTGAAAACGTTTATATCAAATGCAGTAGCACATTTGGACTACTGGGAGCACATAAAATATTTATGTTTAAATATGAACCTAGCCTTTGTAGAAATTACCGTGTTGATCAATTTCATGTAGATATGTGTGACAAGAGTATAGCTTTATTTCAGAAAGTAACATTTTATATTAGTCTGTTTTTCTTTCTTTTTCAAGGAATATGGCACTGTTACCAGGAATACAGCAAACTTCAGGAAAAGCCAAATTCTCACTTAAGTATATATAACATCGGGATTCAGACTGATATAAGCATGTACTTTCAACTGAAACAAACATGGTTCACGTTTAGTGAGTAGATTTTAAAAACTGGTTTTGTTAAAATTATAATAATGTGAAAGCATTTCTCTGTCTAAAGGAAAATGGGTTGGTGTAACTTGTTAAATATACTTATTGCTAATGTCATTAAAGTAAATTTGTCTATAATCTTACTAGCTACAGTAAATGGAAAAGTCATTGAGGGGAATTTATTATATAATCTTAGAAAAATATTACTTTGCAAAGATCCCAGGCTATTTGCCTTCAGTTTAAAATGGTGTGAGTGTATAGTGTATAGCTATTAACCTGATATCCAAGGAAGGTGTTTTAAGAGAAAAAAAAGCTTGATTTTCAAACGTTTAAAAAAAGAAAATTTTTTCATAACAAGACCTTTTTTTTTTTAAAGATTTTATTTTTTTTCTTTTTCTCCCCAAAGCCCCCCAGTACACAGTTGTATATTATTCGTTGTGGGTCCTTCTAGTTGTGGCATGTGGACACCACCTCAGCGTGGCTTGATGAGCGGTACCATGTCTGCGCCCAGGATTCAAACCTCCGAAACACTGGGCCGCCTGCAGTGGAGTGCGTGAACTTAACCACTCGGCCACGGGGCCGGCCCCATATAACAAGACTTTTAAACCATTTATTAGAGGAGTTGAAATAATAGATAACTGAAAATAAATCTGTGTTTTTGAAGTGTTTATTAACATTATTGAATTAGGGTCCCGCCCAGTGGCGCAGCAATTAAGTTCGCACGTTCCGCTTCTTGGCACCCCGGGGTTCACCGGTTCAGATCCCAGGTGCGGACATGGCACTGCCTGGCAAAAGTCATGCTGTGGTAGGCATCCCACATATAAAGTAGAGGAAGATGGGCATGGATGTTAGCTCAGGGCCAGTCTTCCTCAGCAAAAAGAGGAGGATTGGCAGCAGTTAGCTCAGGGCTGATCTTCCTCAAAAAAAAAAAAAAAAGATTATTGAATTAGAGGTAATATTAACAAAATTTTTAAAGCAAGGCGATTTCAGAGATGGCTTTAATCCTATATTCCTAGAAGGTTTTATTATAATCCTTGCACTTCACAGAGATTCAAGTTCTTTAATCAATTCTTTAAAAAAATCTCTAATTACCTATTGCTTTAAAAAAGAATTCATTTGCATATGGTTGAAGTTAGAGAGCCAGGCAAGATTTGTTTGAGGAAGCTGGTCAGGAGCCAGAGATAGCCTCAGAGGGGGGCAACATCTTCGTAGGGCATCACGATTCCAGGAGGGGTCCCACCTCCATACATTTGAAAACTTGATTTTGCCTCTTCACCCAAAAGACATCAGGATTTCGAGGACGGGCTCACATTATATCACCAGGGTCCCATTTTCTTTTTTTTTTTTTTTTAAGATTTTATTTTTTTCCTTTTTCTCCCCAAAGTCCCCCGGTACATAGTTGTATGTTCTTCGTTGTGGGTCCTTCTAGTTGTGGCATGTGGGACGCTGCCTCAGCGTGGTTTGATGAGCAGTGCCATGTCTGCACCCAGGATTCGAACCAACGAAACACTGGGCCGCCTGCAGCGGAGCCGCGAACTTAACCACTCGGCCACGGGGCCAGCCCCCACCAGGGTCCCATTTTATTTCACACCAGTAAGATTCTCTCCCTGCGACCAGAAAGCAGACATATCCCGTCAAGGACACTGCTTTCCTGGGATCAAGGCACATGGGGAACAAGATTACTAATGAGAAGCTTTTCTAGCAGAGAGCCTTGGGTAACGTTGAGAGATGTTTTCTTCAGGCTCATGCCAAGCTTGATGACCCAGCCCTGCTGCACAGAAGTCCCCACAAGATTCCTTCTGTCTGCCAAATTCAGTTTTTCTCTTTTCCCTGGATAGTGCTGGATCAAAATGCTGAGTCCTCGCTTTTGGGCTTCCCATTTCCAGCTCTCATACGGACTAGTTCCCTTCACATAGCACATTATTTCTTCAAATATGTTGCTAAAGAATTGTTTTATTTATGGCCATTTCTTTTTAACTATCAAAATCAGGCATGCTGGGACTTGTCTCCTCATCTCATCCCATCTCCTGAGTTTGAGTGATTCCGTATCTCCTCAGCAATCTACTTATTACCAGCTGTCATTTCTAAAGATACAAATCTCATCCATGATGTTTGGAAACCTTTAATTTTACTGTCATATGGATCTTAGTTACAGGTTCTGTGGTCATCCCACTGCTGTCTGTTAAGGACCTTCAACACGAAAATCATTGAGATGATCAGAACCTGCAATTGGAAAAGTTAAGAGATATACTTTGAGGAAAATACAGAGCTTGCTTTTATTTTCAAAGCTAGCAATGCTAATCTTTCCTCAAATGAGCCTCAGCTTTCACAATCCATTTATCAGACATTGGTTAATCACTTGCTCCATATTTGGACAAAATTCTAGGCACCAGAGACAAGGGCATACATATGAAATTACACTCATTGACAGAAACACTAAAAATAGAGCTATATACACAAAAATTATAATTTTTATGAGTCTTAGGTTGTGTTAGGAGGTGGTTCTATTCTGATTCCTGCTATTAATTATCCCAGTCTCCTCCTCTGTAAATTTAGAGTTCTACCAGCATCTCCATAGGGTTTCAAAAAATGTGTTTCTATTGTTCAGTCTTATTCAAACAAAAGGAAGGAATATAATATATAAATTCAAAAGACAGTTAAATTTCTCTACTATAACCACTGTGAATAGGTAATTTTCTGAAGGTAGAAATTTAACATTCAATGTTGTTCATCAATGCAATTTCAGAACATAAAATGACTGATATATCTCGTTCTTAGGTTTATCCAAAGAAGATAATGATTTTAGTTTAATATGGCTATATTCCACAATTCTGGGCTCAATTTAGTATTTTAAGAGAATCAAATTGCATGAAAATGTAAAAACATAGTCTAACTAGAAGATGTAGTGGCAAGATGATACATTACTAAGATCCTCCCACATGTCTGGGTTAACTGATTTCTGCTTACTTGGAGGTATTAACTGATGTGTGATGTAACATCAGAATCTCAGTGGTGTAATAAGACAATGAAGTAATAAGTCCCCGGGACTGGAAGTGTTCAGGAATAAGCAGAATAACTATCTAGCAAGGATGTTATAGAACAAATTCTTTCATGGGTGGATATTTAATTTAACTTTCCATTAAGTTTCTTTTATAATTTCAGATTCTGTTATTAGCAGTGCTATAGTTCCTTAATTTTAAGATCCACATCTTTTCACTTTTTTAACATCTCCGAAGTCAGGATGCACATTATAATCAATGAAAAGACATGTAATGAAGGATATCTTTTCCTAAAAAGATATTATTAAATTAGAAGTATGCCTTAGAATTGAGGAAATATAGTAATTAGGACTATTTGGCTTCAAGTAAAAGGAAACTAAATCAAAGTAATGGAAAAGAAAATAAAATTGGAATAAGTTGGGGGCAAGGCAGGGGTATTTTTTAATAAAAATATAGAATTATCTTATGAAGCTCAAAAAAGCAAAAAAGCAGCTGGATTTTCAAGTGTACCTGGATCCAAGAAACAAAAAGCTGTAAAGAACCCAAGATTTCATCTCCCTGCTCTCTTTCTTTATACACATATACTTTATTCTTTCTTCGTAGATTCACTTCATGTAAAGATGGTTTTGACACGGTTCATTAAGTTTGTATAACTCTTAGTTCAAGAGGTTTATAAACTTCAATTCAAAACAATTAAATTCCCTTAGCTCTAATTCTGAGACTTTTCTCAGACAACTTGGGTTGGGTTTACACAGTGGTTTCATCAATGGTGGCCATGATGGGTAGAGTCACAAAATAAAAATGTGACAGCCAAGAGCCTGCCCTGTCCATCAGCAAGGTGAATTCACCGAGGCATTGCATGCAGGGTGGACAGCTCACAAACTTTCTTTCGTAATGATTCTCTTACTCAAAGAAGTAAAAATGAAAACTTCTAGAATAGAGCTCCCTAAAGCAGCCCTTCCTTGCTTCCGTGCCTATCTTCCCATTTCTACAAATGGTGTGAAATATTTCCCTAGATAAAATGAAGCCTGTCCAAATGAGTTGTTCAAACGCTAGCTAATGGCTTTAATCTAGATTGCTTAGCGTTTCTTGGAGGCTTTGCAAGTGAATTTCTAAGACTGGCATTTTTTGAGAGGTAGCGCTGCTTAAACTATGAAGTGTCAGAACTGGCAGAAATAATCGTGAAGCTCAGTCTTAGCTTTTACAGAGAAAGTTTGTTTTCTGGATTGATTCGTATCACACACTAACCGTTTTTTTTCCTGTTTAAAGTGATAATACTCGCCATCCTTGAAGTGATTGTCATTGTCATGCTGATCTTCCTCAGGGACCGAATCCGCGTCTCCATTGCCCTGCTGAAGGAAGGGAGCAAGTAAGGCCCTGATAGAGAAACTCCCCTAACATGGTCAGTCAGTCAAATCAGCCACTGCCTGTTGCATAGACGCCCCAGACTACGTGCCCTTTAAGAAGACTTGTTAAGGAAATCTGCTTTCCATTCAAGAAGACGTTTCAGGTTCAGATTCTGCCACTTATTAGAAAGGTCATGCTAACCAGTGCTTCAATATCCCCAAATCTCAATGGTCGTAGAGTAAAATAAGGCCCAAACCTGTCTAGTCTATGTATTAGCACGTTTTTAACGCCAAATGTAGGTTAGGAGAATAAGGTATGTGAAAGTAAGTGATAAAGTACTATATAAAAGTTGGTTCTATTACATGTTGTATTATTCCCATGCTGAGTCGTACATTAATATTAATGGTTGAGATCATTTGCAGAACTTTAAATCACCGTAATTCTATAAAGTCAATTATGTGCTATTACCATTCTCTATGAGTGACAAAATTTGCTAATAGACAGAATAATTGATGCTAGCGGTACCAGACTATGCATTTTGTATCTACAGCTCTTAATTCAGGAACACTTTATACCTAGAGCCATTTTTATTAAAAAACACTACAAAATAAACACTAAATTTTTCATAAAATTCATGCTGGCAGGTAATAACAGCTACAGTTTCCAAACTATTCTTAAAGGTCACTTGAGGATAATACTTTAAACTTTTGAATCATGGATGGAAGAAACAAGAAAGCATTACAAAGAAACCAACAGACCATGCTCAAAACTTAGAATGATAGAAACTGAGTTGTTAACAACCAAGGACCAAATTACTTTAAATGGTCTTTAAGGATTATTTTAATAGAATTGTCGTCTGTAATAATGGTGCCACCCCAACTAGTGGTTGAAGTACTTAACAAGCAGTTTGTTAAACTAAACTCTCTCCTTCCCACAATAGCTGAAGCCTTATCATTAGCCACTGAAAACTACTGATTTGCTGGGTTTATTTCTTAAATAATATGATAGTGTGCAATTCGTTGTAACTTGCCCCACTGTTAAGCCTTTAAAAGTGTGTGTGTGTGAGGATGTGTGTAAGTGCGTGTGTGTTAAAGGGCCAATACAACTGCATCAGGTTGATAGCTTGCTCACCAGAAAATAAGAGCTAGAATAAATAGGTGTGAGAATGCAGGGTAGACATAGGGATGCTCAATAATCCACTGAGCAGCAGCGTCTGGAGAAAGGAGAGAAGGGCATAGCTCAGACGGTGAGAGGAAGAAGGTAACAAACGCAAAAGGAACCCAAGATGTGTTGGTGCAGTAGGAGTGCAAATAATTCCATCAGCGTTCTCAGTGGCTAAATCAAACAGTGTTGGGTTTAATCTAGTGTCATAGACTGAAAAGACAATTCAAAAGTATTTAGGAACAGGGTAACTTGGATGGTGAACATTTCAGAAACCATGTCTTATGAGGAAACATCAGAGAAATGATTGTCGCAGAGAATAAAAGAATAAGCAATTACTTGAAGGGTTGCTTCCTGGAAAAGTCATTTCTTTTCTTTAGTCATTTCCTCTCCAGAAAGTAGTGGATATGAGTTATGGGCAGGCAGATCAGGAGGAACTTTCTAAAGCTTTGGTCATTAAGAAAACAGAATAGGGGCCGGCCCTGGTGGCGCAGCAGTTAAAGCACATTCTGCTTTGGCAGCCTGGGGTTCACCGGTTCAGATCCCAGGTGTGGACATGGCACCACTTGGCAAGCCATGCTGTGGCAGGCGTCCCACATATAAAGTAGAGGAAGATGGACACGTATGTGAGCTCAGGGCCAGTCTTCCTCAGCAAAAAGAGGAGGATTGGCAGCAGATGTTAGCTCAGAGCTAGTCTTCCTCAAAAAAAGAAAGAAAGAAAAAATAGAATAAACTGTATCATATAAAAGTAAGCTTCCATCACTCAATGTGGTCACCAGAGGCTAAGGAACATGCTTTGAAGATAGTTCAGAAGGGGTTCCTGAATTAGAGAGGGATTCTCATATTTGATCGGATGATCAAGGTCCTCTCCATTTTAAGTGTAAGAATCTACGCAAAAGGAAGAAATATCATGACTGTAATGTATCGAATCTTTATGAGTCAGACAGAAACAACCAAAGAAGAGAGAGTTTGGGGAACTTTTGGCAGGAATCAGACATGGGTATTGAAAGAATGCCTCTAACTTACTAAAAATAAATAAATAGTTTAAAACGAACTAAGAACATGCTAGAATGATCAGTAAAAGAGTCTATGGTTACTACCACTGTTCTCAGAACTAATTCAGTCTGAGGCTTATTTGTAGTTTTAACAGATAAGAATTTAATCGAGAAGTTATAGCTCCAGATCATGTTGAATTTCAACTATTTTTTTGTTTCAGAGCCATTGGATACATTCCCAGTACATTAATCTACCCGGTTTTAACTTTCATTTTCCTCTCAATCTGCATTTCCTACTGGGCGGTGACAGCAGTGTATCCTTTGGTGATTGACCTCAGGTCCACACTACTATTCAGGAGGCAGGAGTTTGTGTCCATTGTTTACCATCCTGGGAAGACTTGGGACATCCTAAAGAAATAACTGACCTTTTTTTTTTTTTTGCCAAGCTCTAAAAATGTTTCACTACACCGATTGAATTTCACCTCAAAGAGGTCACATGATACATTTTTATTTTGCCTCCATCTGTGGTACTACTTTTCCTTGGCAATAACCTAAGAAAGCTCCCACATATTTTACTGTTTTTAAGAGGCCACTCAGTGCAACTGACCCGTGTTATATTATTCTGGGTCTGAAAAATGGATGAATTGTTAACAGATTAGACTTTTTTTGAAGTTAATCTCTCAGTGGACTTTTGAGTTATTTGCATTATTTTCTTGTCCATATACTTTCAACTCACGAGCAAACAATTGATCCTTAATAGAGTTCACTCAGTTACTTGGCCACGTCAGGGACACCCATATACAAAGTGATAGCCCCAGAGGGGCAATGTGAACATGAAAATAAAACCTGTGACCCAGAGGTCAGTAAAAGAACTCTCTATTTACTTACTTTAGCACAGAACTCTACTACATTTCATCTAGCAGTTGTGGTGGGGATCATCCTGAAATAGAAACATTGTACATGGGTGGGGATCACTGTTGAAAAGAGGAGGGTGGGTCAGGTCTTAGCAGGAGAGCACTGGAAATGGTAAGAACAATAGAGAGAAGGCACTATTATTTCCTGAGCTCATTTGTCTGTCATAAACCCAAGAAGTAGATATAGTCAACAGCAACACTAATAAATGTGAAATTATAGGGGGTGTAGAGTGATGAGCATATGATGAAAAGTGAGATACTGTCCAGAGCTCGTTAAAGAATTATATAAAGTAATGTGATAGAAAATAGGAACAACAGCAGAATCTAAGAGAAAAAAAGCAAGACGTGTTTGAGGCCTACACAAGACAGGGCAAGGAAAGTGTTGTCTTGGGATGGCATTTAATATTCTGTTATCCATGTTATTTTTTCTGAGTGCAGATTTTTAATACAACCGAAATTGCCAAAGCTTGCCCTGGGGCTCACTGTAACTTTGCTTTCTATGGTGGAAAGAGCCTATACCATCAATACATCACTACCTTTCAGATAGTCAATCTATTTATCTTTCTCTGGCTTATAAACTTCGTCATTGCATTGGGTCAGTGTACCCTTGCTGGTGCCTTTGCTTCTTATTACTGGGCCTTGAAAAAACCTGATGACATCCCACCGCATCCACTTTTTACTGCATTTGGACGAGCCATACGGTAAGTTCCACATTCAACTCTACGTCTATTTTCCCAGTCATGTTTAATGTGCCTATAATTGAATCTCGTGTTTAAAATTCAAGTGGCAAGGTACAAAGGTATGATTCAAGATTCGTGGATGTCCATTGGCTTTGTCTGGTTCTACAGCCCGAGTTTTGCAATTCCTACCCAGGCCAATATCCATCTAAATGCCATATGTTATTGGAGAGGACAGGAGGTAAAGGAGGGTACCAAATTAAAGATTAAGGATTAACTTGGCTCTGTCTCTCCAGTGCTCAGCTCAAACATCTCATATTATGATGACAGCCTATTGGTATCATTCTTGTAGATGAAGAGCAAAACAGGTGTATATGGTTTAAAACCCTCTGTGGAGACCTTTATACATCTGAATAAGAAAGTATAAGAAGCTCTTTCCTGTCAGTCCTTCTGTAGATCCCTCTTGCCTATAAAAATTGTTTAACTAGCATCCTTTTAGTTAATAGTAAAGATAAGTTAACTTTTATTCTCATTTTATCTTTTCCCAGATATCACACAGGATCCCTAGCATTTGGATCTTTAATTCTTGCAACAATTCAAATGGTTAGATTGGTCCTGCAATACTTGGACAACCGTCTGAAAGGTAAGATTCCAGAATTCATCTTTTCTCTGGCTTCCTGACTCTGGGAAGAGAACAGCTTGGGGTAGGGGGTTGGGGGAAACATGCCGACTGTAGTTTGGACAAGGGTAGTAAGGATGGAGGTGGTCAGATCCAGGATACATTTAGAAGGAAAAGCCAACAGGACTTGCTGAGGATTGGACATGAGGGGTAGGAGGGAGAGGAAAAGAGAAAAAGTGTGTGATGTTATTTACTAAGATGTGGAAACCAGGAGAATAAAATTTCAAAGGAGAGATTAAAAATTGTGTTTTTGACGCATCAATATTTAGAAGCGTGGTGGAAATGTCAGGCAGTTCCAAATCTAGAGCTCAGGACAGGTCAGGCTTAAAAGATAAATATGGGCCATCACATAAATCTTCATACATGACACATATAGTTTATAAACACATAAACTCTGCTTAGACTGCACTGTAAGTGATTTTATTATTAATTGTCAAAACGATCTTGAAACAGAACAACAAACTTGGAACACTCATATTTCCTGATTTCAAAACTTGATACAAAGCTACAGTAGTCAAAACAGTGTAGCACTGGCATAAAGACAGACATATAGACCTAACATAGAATAGATAGCCTAAAAATAAATCCTCACATATAAGACCATTCAATGGGAAAAGGACAGTTTTTCCAACTAACGTTACTAGGAAAACTGGGTGTCTATGTGCAAAAGAATGAAGTTGGACCCTTACCTTACACCATATACAAAAATTAATTAAAAATGGATCAAAGACCTAACCATAAAAGATAAAACTCTTAGAAGAAAGCATAGAAGGAAATCTTCATGACATTGGATTTGATAATGATTTCTTAGATATGACACCAAAAGCATAGGCAACCAAAGAAAAAAACAGATAAGTTAGAATTCAAAACATAAAAAAATGTCTGTCCATCAAAGGACACTATCAAGAGTGAAAAGACAACCCACAGAATGGGAGAAAATATTTGCAAATTATATATATCAAATAAACGACTAATATTCAGAATATGTAAAGAACTTCTACAACTCAAAAACAAACAACTCAATTTAACATGGGCAAAAGATTTTTTTAATTATGTAAATTTTTTTCAGCATTATTGAAGTATAATTGACAAATAAAATTGTAATATATTTAAAGTGTACAGCATGATGATTTGATATACATATACACTGTGAAAGGATTCCCACATTCAAGGTAATAAACATGTCCGTCATTTCACATATTTACCCTTTTTTTTTCTTTTTCCTTTTTTTGGTGAGAACACTCGAGTTCTATACTCTTTGCAAATTTCAATTATGCAATACAGTAACCACCATTCTACACTCTGTTTCTATGAGTTCAATTTTTTTTTAATTCCACATAAAAGTGATAACATGCATATTTGTCTTTGTCTGGCTTATTTCACTTAGCATAACGTTCTCCAGGTTTATCCATGTTGTTGCAAAAACAGGATTTCCTTCTTTTTTAGGGCTGAATAATGTTCCACTGCATATATATATACCACATTTTCTTTATCTACTGATCCATCAGTGGACCCTTAGGTTGTTTCCATACATTGAATATTGTAAAGAATGTTGCAATGAACATGAGAGTACAGATATCTCTTTGAGAAAGTGATTTTGTTTTCTTCAGATGTATACACAGAAGTGGAATTGCTGGATCCTATAGTGGTTCTATTTTTAATTTCTTGAGGAGCTTCCATTCTGTTTTCTGCAGTGGATGCACCAATTTACATTCCCTCCAACAGTGCTCAAGGGTTGCTTCCTCACCAACTCCTGTTATCTCTTGTCTTTTTCATAATAGACATCTTAACAGACATGAGGTGATATTGTGGTTTTGATTTGAATTTCTCTGATGATTAGTAATGTTGAGCACCTTTTAATATACTTTTTGGCTATTTGTATGTCTTTGGAAAAAATGTCTATTCAGATTCTTTGTCCATTTTTTCATTGCATTATTTCCTTTTTTGGTATTGAATTCTATGAGTTCCTTGTATATTTTGAATATTAACCTCTTGTATGTGGTTTGTGAATATTTTCTCTCATTTCATATATAGCCTTTTCACTTTATTGATGATTTCCTTTGCTGTGCAGAAGGTTTTTAGTTTGATGTAGTCCCATTTGTTTATTTTTTTGCTTTTGTTGCCTTTGCTTTTGGTGTCAAATCCAAAAAATCATTGCCAAGACCAACGTCAAGAGGCTTACCCTTATGTTTTCTTCCAGGATTTTTATGTTTTCGGGTCTTATGTTCAAGTCTTTAATCTATTTTAAGTTGATTATTATGTATGGCGTAAGATAAAGGGCCAATTTAATTCATTTGTATGTGGATATCCAGTTTTCCCTGAACATTTTATTGAAAAGACTTTCCTTTCCCCATTGTATATTCTGGACTCCTTTGTTAAAAATTAATTGACCACATGTGCATGGGTTTATTTCTGGGTGTCTATTCTGTTCCATTCATCTATGTGTCTATTTTTATGCCAATACCATACTGTTTTGATTACTATAGCTTTGTAATATAGTTTGAAATTAGGAAGTGTAATGCCTTCAGTTTTGTTCTTTTTTCTTGATTGCTTTGGCAATTTGGAGTGTCCTGTGGTTCCACACAAATTTTAGAATTGTTTGTTCTTTTTCCGTGAAAAATACCATTGGAATTTTGATAGAGATTGCATCGAACTCCTAGATTGCTTTGCGTACTATGAACATTTTAACAATATTAATTCTTCCAATCCATGAACATGGAATATTTTCCATTTATTTTTGTCTTCTTCAATTTCTTTCATCAATGGCTTACAGTTTTCAGTGCACTGGGTATTTTATTTTTTGATGCTGCTGTAAGTGGAATTGTTTTCTTAATTTCTCTTTCTAATAGTTGTTACTGTATGGAAATGCAACTGATTTTTGTATATTGATTTTGTATCCTGCAACTTCACTAAATTCATTGATTTGTTCTAATAGTTTTTTGGTGGAGACTTCAGGATTTTCTATGCATAATATCATGTGATCTGCAAACAGAGACAATTTTACTTCTTCCTTTCTGATTTGAATGCCTTTTATTTCTTTTTCTTGCCTAATTGCTCTGACTAGGACCTCCAGTACTATGCTGAATAAAAGTGATGAGAGTGGGCATCCTTGTCTTGTTCCTGACGTGAGAAGAAAAGCTTTCAGCTTTTCACCGTTGAGTATGATGTTGTCTGTGGGCTTGTCATTTATGGTCTTTATTATGTTAAGGCCTTTGATAACAATTTTGTTGAGAACTTTTATTATGAAAGGAGGTTGAAATTTGTCAAGTAATTTTTCTGCATGTATTGAGATGATCATGATTTTTATCCTCCATTTTGTTAATGTGATACATCATGTTTATTGATTTGCATATGTTGCACCATCCTTGCATCTCTGTGATAAATCCCATTCTATCTTGGTGTATGGTCCTTTTAATGTGCTGTTGAATTCAGTTTGCTAATATTTTGTTAAGCACTTTTGCATTTGTGTTCCTCAGGGATATTGGCCTGTGATTTTCTATTCTTGTACTGTCCTTGTCTGGCTTTGGTATCAAGGTAAAATGAATTGGGAAATGTTCCCTTCACTTCTGTTTTTTGGAAGAGTTTAAGAAGGATTTGTGGTTATCATAAGGCTTCCATAAAACATGTCATAATTATAACAATCTATTTTAAGCTGATAATAACTTTAAATGCATTTTAAAAGCTCTGCATTTTTACACTCCGCCACATTGTATGCTACAATGTTTTTGATCTCACAATTTACGTCTTTTTATATTATGTAAACATTAACAATTATTATATATTTGTTTTTAATACTTTGTCTTTTAATCTTTGTACTAGAGTTTTAAGTGATTTACCCACCACCATTACAATTTTAGAGTATTCTGAATTTAACTATATATTTACCTTTACCAATAAGTTTTATTCTTTCTTATGTTTTCACGTTACTAATTGGCATCCTCTTGCTTCAGCTTAAAGAACTCCCTTTAACATTTCTTGTAAGGCTGGTCTAGTGGTGATGAACTCTTTTAGCTGTTGCTTGTTGGGAAAACTCTCTATCTCTCCTTTAATTCTGGAGGACAGCTTTGCTGTGTAGAGTTTCTTGGTTGGGAGTTCTTTTCTTTCAGCACCTTGAATATATCATTCCACTCCCCTCTGGCCCAAAAAGTTTCTACTGATAAGAATTTGCTGATATTCTTATGAGAGTCCCCTTGTATGTAGCAAGTTGCTTTTCTCTTGCTGCCTTTAACTGCCTTTTAAATTTTGAAAGTTTAATTTTATGTGTCTCAACATTGGTCTCTTTAGATTCAACTTTTTTTGTGCTTTTTGGACTTTCTGGATCCAGGTGTCTGTTTGTTTCCCCAAGTTAAGGAAGTTTTCAGCCATTATGTCTTTGAGTAAGCTTTCTGCCCCTTTCTGTCTCTCTTCTCCTTCTGGGACTTCTATAGGATGTATATTCATCCGCTTGATGGTGTCCTATAAGCCTCAAGCTATCTTCATTTTTTTTCATTCTTTTTTCTTTTTGCTTCTCTGATTGGATGAATTCCACTGCCATTTCTTTGAGATCATTGATTCTTTCTTCTGCTTGATGTAGTCTGTTGTTGAACTCCTCTATTGAATTTTTCGGTCCATGTTCTTCAGCTCTGTGAATTCTGTTTGATACTTTTTTGTATTTTTCTCTTTGTTGAAATTCTCACTTTGTTCATGCATTGCTCTCCTGACCTCAGGGAGCATCTTTATGACTAGTTTTTTTTTAAACTCTCTATCAGGTAAATCACTTATCTCCATTTTGCTAAGATCAGTTTCTGGAGATTTATCTTGTTCTTTGTTTGGAGAATATTCCCTGTTTCTTCATTTTTTCTTGACTCTCTGTGTTGGTTTCTGCACATTAAATGAAACAGCCGCCTCTCCCAGTCTTAACAGAATGGTCTCATGTAGGAGATAAACTTTATCAATCAGCCCAGCCCAAGCTTCTGGTTCTCCCAAACCTCTATGATTCTCCTGGCCACCATACTTATTCTTAGTGGCTCCTAATAGTTGAAGGTGTGCCAAGTCCTGTCAGCGTTCCAAAGGGGAGGATCCAGTCAGAACCTAGACGCTGGCTGATTAGAAGCCAGACCCTCAGGCAGCAGCTGGGAAAGTATGTAGTTAAGCTCCTTCCAAGGAGAAACTGAGAGGTGGGTGTATCTGCCTGCATCCTCTGCACTGAGCCTGGGTGTATAACTACATTCGGGAGGGTGTGGGAGGGTGCTTCTGCATCATTTAAAAACTGCTTCTTTGTTTGCTATAATCTTGTGGGACTTGTGAATGCAAGCCCCATTGGCTATCAAAGCCAGGAGAAGTGGGGACAATCCCTCCAGTAGCAGCCACAAAAGCTGGGGCACCAGGCATGTGTACAAGCTCCTCCAAAGAAATGTTGATGACCTGGTTTTATGACTGAGTGAGCTAGAAGGAAAAGGAGGAAGAAGTACCCAGGGCTCCCCAGGGCTCCATAGAGGATCATAGCTAGCCCCTAGATGCATGCATACTATAAGCTGTACCCTCAGGCCACAGGTTGAAAAGTATGTGGTCAGTTCCCTTTTAGGGAAAGCCTGGAAGATGGGCGTTTTTGCCTGCTTTCTTTGAGCTAAGACCTGGGGGAATAGCCACAGTGAGGGCTAGCATGTATGCCTATTAAGAACTGCTTCTTTGTTTTCTGCAGTCTTGTAGGACTTGTGGATACAAGCCTCATTGGCTTTTAGAGTTAGGTGTTTTAGGGGCCCATCCCTTGGATGGGAGCCTTAAAAGTTTGAATACTAGATATGCTGTCCAAACCCTTCACTCCTCAGGGAGAAGCTGAGAGTTGAGGGTGTTGTCCCAATCGTACAGTGCTGTGCTGGGGGAGTTACAGTGAATGTGTCTCAGCCTTTCTTATCTGTTTCAATGTGGGTATTTTCTCAGTTGCATGGTATGTAGGAGTCACTCAGCTGGTTTCTGGATTTCTCTCAGAGGAAATTCCTCCCTGTGTGCATCTGTGGGAGGAGGGAAGTTCAGGAGCTTCCTATGTCACCATCTTGGTCCTTTCCACAAAGAATTTGTGTATACCTTGCTCCAAAGAAGATATACAAATGGTGAATAAACACATGAAAAGATGCTCAATATTAGTCATTTGAGAAATGCAAATCAAAACCATAATGAGGCGCTGCTTCACACCCATTAAAATGGCTACTATCAAGAAAATGGAAAATAACAAATGTTTGCAGGATGAGGATAAATTAGTACCCTTGTGTATTGCTGGCAGGAATGTAAAATGGTATAGCCACTGTGGAAGACAGTATGGCAATTCCTCAAGAAGTTAAAAACAGGGTTGCCATATGATTGAGCAATTCCACTTCTAGATACATACTCAAAAGAATTGAAAGTAGGGACTCAAACAGATACTTGCACACCAATGTTCCTAGCAGGATTATTCACAAGAGCCAAAAGGTAAAAACAACCCAAATTTCCATTAACAAATAAAAGGATAAACATACAATAGAATCTTATTCATCTCTAAAAAGGAATGAAATGATGAACCTTGAAAATTTTATGCTAAGTGAAATAAGCAAGACACAAAAGGATAAATGTTGTATGATTCCACTTATATGAGGTATCTAGAAAAGGCAATTCATATAGACAGAAGTACAATAGAGGTTACCAGGGGCTGGGAGAAGGGGAGAATGAGGAGTTATTGTTTAATGGGTACAGAGTTTCTATTTGAGATGATGAAAAGTTCTGGAAATGGATAGTCAAGATGGTTGCACAACATTGTGAGTGTACTTAATGCTCTTAGTTGTGCACTTAAAAATGGTTACAATGGTAAATTTTATGTACATTTTACTGCAATTTAAAAAATGTAAAGGACCATTTAAAAATTTTTATTATTTTTTGGATTCGTAGAGTTTAGTTGCAAATCATTAATAGGTTTAAATATCTCCTTCTCATAGATGCCCAGAGCAACATTTCTAGATTCCTACAATGCTGCCTGAAATGCTGTTTCTGGTGTTTGGAACATGTGGTGAAGTTTTTGAACAGACATGCCTATGTTATGGTAAGTAGATTTATTTACTAAGCTTCTCCTTTGCAAACCCAAATCCTATGTCTGCATTTCCACCTCTAAAGCACTTTTACAGCAGGCAGTTGAATTTATCACCATGTTGATAGAAGGATTTATGAATCCAGTGCGTGATTCAGGGCTCTGCTTTCCTAGTTGAGACAGTATCTTAACTGTACTTCATTATTACCATCAGTATCTTTTTGGAGAGGGAAAATATTATTTACCTTAGAAATTTAAAAATGTGCTAGATTGAAAATGATTTTGTGCGTCTTTGACGTAGTTTAGCCAGAGGAAATTTTGTTTGATATATGTTTCACTCTGAGAAGAATATACCTTTATAATTCTAGGATTTACATATTTTTAAGGAAGGGTCTACGCCTTTTTACGAATCTTATGTTGATATGTGTGGGCAATGACACTGCCTAACTGAATTTATTACTTCTTTCTTATGGGAATATAGAGGCTTCTAAAGACATTTTTTAAAATAGGGGATCCAGAATTATAATTCTTCTAAAATTTAGCAACTACAACCTTAGGACAGTGGCTTATTATCACAGGAACATAGGGTCTGCAGGGGTCATTCACATAGTCATGGAGATTCAAATAGTCATTGTTTACCTTCAGTGAGAATATTGTATTGAGCCTTTTAATCAGTAAATCAAGTGTATTGAAAGACATTTGATTTCTTGGCAGTAATTTTTAATGTGAGCACCACAATGTTTAACCCATTCAGCAACAAACCCTAGCCAAAACACTGCAAAGACAGAAGCCATGCCCTGGGATTTGAGAAAAAGACCGAACTGTTTGAAGGTGTCTAGTCCTCCTGGATTTAAGGGCCTATAGCACCTGAAGCCCACCTTATTATCAGCCACCCTGAGAGTTGTACAGAGCTGAGGACACACGGTTCCCGGGCCTCCCACCAACCCAGATGTTGAAAAGAGGAATGAGAGTAGCTGTATGGGTGACAGAGAATTAATTCATTTTCCTGTCATTGGATTGTCCATTGGTCATGTTAGGATATGTTACCGACTCCAGAATAATATCAACTGTCTTCTTCAGATTGCAATATATGGCCAAAACTTCTGCAGGTCAGCGAGAGATGCTTTCAATCTGCTGATGAGAAATGTTTTAAAGTAAGTAATCAGGTTGAACACTGCAATAGACAATTTGGTGAACCCTGAGCATAACATATCACATACTTCACGTGTTGTTATTTAAAGTGTTGGTGGTCTTATTAGAAATGAATATTATCTTTTAATTTGATAGACTTAAATCTTCTCTCTCACACCATTAATTTCTTTTGGTATCTTAGAATTGTTGCTTCCATCATCCACCTGTGTCTTTACACCCACTGGCACTGACTCATTTTTATTAACCTCTCTGTCCAAGAAACTCCCCACATGGACATTATCACCATGTCTCTGACCATTCCTCCCTCCCAAATTTGACAGAGTCTGAGTGAACAAAATCAGAGAACAAGTGCGGCACCCTCAGGATTCAGGGTGGCTATAGGCCTAGAATTAGAGAGAGACAGGCTGACAGCACCAATAGCATGCGACAGCCCTACAATGCCGTCTCCTGTTTACTTCATTAAAATTCAGTCAGAACCCCATCCCTGGGTTCTACCTTCATTTCTTATATTTAACAATGCCAAATAAAATTTCAGTGCAGACACATCAAAATGAACTCAAGAATTATTTGCTTTCATAAATTTCAAGTAACAAATGTAATTTAAATATAAAATTATGCTTTCTTTTTTCCGATTCTCAGAGTTGCAGTTATGGATAGAGTTACAGAGTTTGTACTAACTCTGGGGAAAATTTTAGTTGCTGGATGTATAGGTAAGTAATAATAATGAAAATAATACAAAGTTTAAAAGGTGCTTGGAAAAACTTTACTATAAAAAGCTATATTCCTTTGCAAATGCATAATACACATGTTCTGCCTTTTCAATGTAGGTATCTTGGCCTTCTTACTCTTCACAGAAAGAATCCCAATGATTGTAGAAGGACCAACGTCTTTAAATTACTACTGGGTACCTTTGCTGGTAAGAGCTGATGTCTTTGTCAGTCTGGGCTGCTATAACAAAAATACCCTAGACTGGGTGGCTTAAATAATACAAATTTAGCCCTCCCAATTCTGAAGGCTGAGAAGTCCAGGGTCAAGGTGCCCTCAGATTTGGTTCCTAATGAGGGCTCTCTTTTGTGGTTTGCAAAGGGACACTTTCTTGCTGTATTCTAACGTGGTAGAGAGAGACATCTCTCCTGTCTCCTCTTATAAAGCCACTAATCCCATTCATGAGGGTGCCACCCTCATAACCTAATTACCTCCCAAAGCTCCTGCCTCTAAATACTATTACTCTGGGGACTAGGTTTTAACATGTGAATTTTGAGGGGATACACTTCATTCCATAGCAGCTAGGTAATATTGACACTGAGTTATCAAAATAAAAAACAAGAAAGAATAGGAGAAATAATGATAGCTAACATTGTTGGTCTTCCTTTGTGCCAAGCCTCATTCTGCTTTAGAGACTGGGTTCCTTGGAAACACCCTCTGAGACAGAAGATTGCACGCAGAGGTTTATTAGGAAGTGCTCTCCTGAGATAGACTTGTAAGGAAATGAGGAAGGCAGGCCAGAGCAAAGGAAAAAGCTGACCCCTGCTGCAGTTATAGCTGAGGCCTCTGGCATAATTGCAGGAGGTTCTGACAAAGGGAGGAGGCAGTTGTATGATGCATCTGCAGTTGTTGGCCGGACGTTGACCCCTGGATGGAGGTGTAACCTTGGGTGAGGCAGTTCCCTGCAAGGAAGGCAATTCCTAGTGAGGGGAGCAGCTGAGGCATCAACAGCCTACATTCCCAATGTAGCATAAATGTGGTATAAATGGGGCATAAATGTGGCAGCTGGAGAGCACCTGGGTGGAGCCCTGGGGTATGTATTACAATGTATTAGCTCACTCCATCCGTATGTCACAAATACTGTTATGATTCACATCCTCCCCTCCCCCACTGACAATTTTCTGTAAGAGGCACAGAGAGGTTGTCACTTGTTGAGTGAGTGCCCAAGTGGTGATTGGAACCTAGCAGAGTGCTCTGAACTCCTTTGCTGTACTGCCTCAGTGTGCAGGCTCCTATTTCTGGGCTATTTTTGGTAGGCGTTGGGGATAGTGGTAAGAAAATTGGCAGGTAATCTAGTACATTCTGTTTGAATCCAGTACAAAGCACTCGAAAACATTATCGTTGAATTTGTTTGGTCTCTATGTTGAAATCTTTTCCGATAGAGAACTTTAAAGCTTTCTCATCACGACTTTCATTTAAAGCTGCATTATTGTTCTTCTGGATGAGTTAATGACATCGTCGTTCTCTTCCTTACTCGTTTACAGACGGTCATTATTGGATCTTACCTAATTGCACATGGGTTCTTCAGCGTCTATGCAATGTGTATTGATACAATTTTCATCTGCTTCTGTAAGTTTTCGGTATATGTGTTTTCCCCCTTCAGTGGACAACCAAAAGATGAGAAGGTTGAGATCCATATTCTTAGCTGGCTTGTGGGTTTGCTATGACCTGGCTGCAACCCCAAAAGCGTGTTTTTTGGGAAGAGACATTGTTTACTAGATGGTCTTTAAACCTTAACAGTTGAGAGAATGGAGCTTGCAAAGCATAGGAGAGTCAGCTACTGAAATGAACCTCAAGCTTCATAGCATGGTGATAGCATGAAATTGCTTTTTCATTTCTTAATGTTTTCAAATTTATAATAATGATTTGTTTCTGTTGTGCTTTATTAACAGAACTGAGGACATAACTGGGCTTTAAGACTGGGCTTTGGGAACTCTGTGAGGAGAGCCTTTATAGATTCTGATAAAGCCAACCCGGCAATGGTTTCAAAGACACATAGGGCCATTTCACACTAGGTGACACAACGACAAATAATTGGGATTCATAGAGGAGCATGTCTAGGAAATGGCTAGATCAATTCTGTGCTTAGAGTTAAAATACTTCTTTAGAGCTGTCATCACTGACTTATTTACTGCGTCTCTATGTGGCATGTACAACACACATACACAGAAAAGAATATGTTTTCTATTAGGATCTCATCCTCAAAGGATAAGGGAGAACCCAGTGCCCATGATGAGCTTCATCTGGCCCTCACCACAACCCAGGCAAATTAGGGTCAGCAGGTGAAAGAAGAGAAATTGTTAGCTCTCCAGCTATACCCTCTGAGAGGTTATTTCTCTGGCACATTGCTCTTAAGAGAAGCAGAGAAAACATTCTATGACAGGGCATTACTGAGTGACCCACCTGTATAAAATTCACAGGTTTCTTTCAGTGTAACCTATAGCACCAACTTCAAACTGGGGTTAAGAGAAGAGATAATAACTATAGGGAGATATATTCAAAGAAAAGCCTCCTAGAAAACGGTGGGTTTTTTTCTCTTCTCTTTCTGAACACTTTAGAAAACAATTTTCAATAACTGGACAGAGAAATCAGGGGTACTTTGTGTACTGGGTAGCTCTCCCTCTGGCCGTAAATAGAACTGGAATTTTTAGTCTTTGCCTAGTGCCTCAGTGTTGTTAGGAAAAGCCATCTACAAATTGCCAGATGAACAAACTCCAGCTCAGGTTTGAGACGGAAGAAGGAGCACAGGAAAATGGTAGTGCCTGAGACATAGCGGAGACAGAGCTCTAGAACATTCACAGATCTCTTCTCTCATCTCAGACGCTAATCATGGGAGCAATACTGGGTGATCCCATTGGGATCTTCCCCATTTTTGTAACTGAAAAACTTTCTTAAAAGGTATCTCAGGAGATGTCCAGAACCTATTAGTTTCTAGTCTTTGGAAGCTTTGGCAAATCTTGTGGATTTTAAATTTGACAGTGGATTTTAAATATGAGCAGTAAGAAATGTTTTCCACCTTTCTATATTAATAATTGCCAACTTCTTGAAAACCAACTTGAAAGTTGTAATTTCAGCTTTATTCAATACATTGTGTATTGAACATGAATAGTTTCCTTCCGAAGACTGTTGTCTTTGATAATAAAGAACAAGGGAAACCAAATTGTATTTCTCTTCCCTCCCCAGCTGTTACTATGGGCAACATCTTACTTTGGAAAACATTCTTCGTACAAGATACTCTAAGCCAAATTCTGATTGTGTGGGACTGTACTTTATATATATATATATTATGCCTATCATCTTGACTGCCAAAGAACTGGTGTTTTTTTAAAAATGCAAACCATTTGCAAACACTTGATTTATAGAAATAACTTTTTTAAGTGTTACAAGGAAATGAGAATTCATACCAGGCTTCCTACCAATACCTCAAGGGTAATAATGATTTAGACATATGATACATGATTTGTGATATGTGATACACAAATATGATTAAAGAAGAAAGAAGAAAATGCTCAGTGTCTATCATAGTCCCTCCTGGCTTTTCATTTTGTGTGTGAGGAAGGTCACTGTGATGGCTAATGTGGAAATCTACTAAACCACTAATCCAACCATTCCCAAAAGAGTATGATAAAAAAAAATTTAGATTTATTCCACCAATCTATGATTATCCTATGCGGTTTTTTGTAATATTTCTTATCCTTTATGTCATAATAAGTAAAAGCTACAAATAACATAATATTTTTTAATATATACTAGTCAAAAGCTAGAATCAAGTTGCATTTATATATTGATTGATAGATATTATCTGCTGTGAATTGTCTGTATCTGCGGGAAATTTAATTCCAGGCAGATATCTTTTGCTTCTCAGCATCATTCTGGTGCTTCCCTGCAACCACCCAGTGTGTGTACTCAGTGAACACCCCGTCGTTTTATTACTAGCCTAAGCAAAGCAGGAAGGTACATTCATGTATTACAGAAGTCAGAAAACACTGGTATTGGCTTTCCAACATAATCAGAGGCCACCTGCAAGGATTAGGACAGGACGCCTTATCGTTGAGTAGGACAAGAATTGAGCTCAGTGTCAAGAGGCTGATCCTCATCTCATCCTGATTGCCCCAAAGCTTTTGACTTCAGGAGAATTATTTTACATCCCTGGGTCTTAGTTTCTTCATCTGTGGCATTAGGATATGGAACTACCATTAAAAGTGACTTTGAGGGGACAGCCCGGTGGTGTAGCAGTTAAGTTCACTCACTCTGCTTCTGTGGCCTGGGGTTCCCTGATTCGGATCCCAGGCACAAACCTAAGCACTGCTTGTCAAGCCATGCTGTGGAAGGTGTCCCACATATAAAATAGAGGAAGATGGGTACAGATGTTAGCTCAGGGCCAATCTTCCTCAGCAAAAAAAAAAGGAGGATTGGCAGCGGATGCTAGCTCAGCGTTAACCTTCCTCAAAAAAAAAGTGACTTTGAACTCTAAAGTTCAATTGTTATTCTACATTTATCACAGGATTAATACACTTTTTATTCAGCCTCATCTCAGAGGATGTGGCAATTTACCTTTCCGAAATGACAGTCACAGAATCTAAAGCTATTACTTTTGAAAGGACATGAAAGATCTTACTAACATTTAAACTATCAAAACAAATCTCTTTGAGAGTGGGTGGAATTCAGGAAGTTTCAGGGCTTCCTGGTGGAGGGTGAAGCTTCTTACTTTGTCCAGCATCAGCAACTTAACTGCACTAATTTGTTTTATACTTGACTTTCTAACACTGATTTCTCTGATTTTTCCCTGTTCGACTCTCCAATTTATAAAAATGTGTATAATTGTTCTGCTGCTGCTTGCTGCTTTTGCCTGCTTTGGCTGCTGCATATACAGGTGAAGATCTGGAAAGAAATGATGGATCTGCAGAAAAACCCTACTTCATAGCCCCTACCCTGCACGGAATTCTGAACAAGAAGCAACTAGTTCCCCAGAAGCAGAAAGAGTAGAAAAGCTCCAAACAGTGCCACTCATTTTTAAGTAGATGTTTTATAAATTAGGTTACTTGTAATATGAAAATGATGCTTTTGAGTAATGTGAAATTTCTCTGCTTATTCCTAAAAAGCCAGAACCTGGTACCATCTAAGGTGTGGGGCATTTGATGACAGGAGCCTCTGTGAACTAGGATACTTGATAGACTGTGGTCCCAGCTGAAGAGCAAGGTGTAAACGTCAAACGTTTTTTTAAAGTCTATAGCCGAAAGTGTTTTAAAAACTTTTATAACTGGGTGTGCTGTTTCCCTTTGCAGCACTTTATAGCCTTTCTTTTTATAAATGTATATTTGTAAAGGATATTCAGGCAACTTTTGAAAGCACTCTAAATGTATGATCGATTAGCCATAAAAAGATTGATTCATAGTTAACCAGCATATGGTACTAAATTTGTAAATATGGTGCTATGGTTATATTCATACTGTTCAAGCTAGTGGAAAACGCTCTAAACTGTGATTAAACTTGTATTAATGGTTCCTTAGGAAGTATATTTCAGTAAATGATTCAAGTTCATAATAAACATGTAGATGTTAATGGTATACAGGTTCCATAGAGAGCGTTACGAGGTAAAAATGACTGTGGAACCTTCATAGCCCACTTAGTTTTAGTGAAATTATATTTCTAATAAAGTCGAATCAGAGTTCTGGAATCATTTCTAATAATATGAACATCTGGCCACCACGAAAATACTCTGAACGAAATTGAAATGGCCATACTCATGCCTTTTCTCTGTAACCCGAATACAGACAAATTCCTGTTCTCCTGTTCCCACCATGTAGGAAATAGGTATGGATTTGTTTCAGAAGAGTGATTGTATGTTTCATGAGCATACCTGTTTTTCTAGATTAAAGAGATTGTGTGGCTTTGTTCTACAACAGGTTTATTTTTAGCTCAACTTTCAATGAGGAAAGAGAAAGGATAAGTAAGACATTTCAATGTTAACCTAAGGAAATGGACTATTAGCCCTCTGTAGGTACCTCAATGGGTACCTTTACAAGGGACATACTGTGGGTTAGGAAATCTCTCCCTCAAGGCTTTAGGAGGAAAGTTATTTTCATTCTCCACCCCTGCTGGCCAGAGCCACAAGCCAGTTTTGGCAGCCATGCCTTAATCTTTTGCATGGCAGAGCAAAGCATGAATCAGACCCTCACGCGCTTTGCCTCTCCATCCCCTGTGGGCAAGTGCATATGATATGGCTAACAGTGTAAAAACAGACCGCCAAGGGAGCACTGAATCAAGCACTATCCTTTTGGCTTTTACACCAAGCTTCTGTTTAAGGATCATTTATGTATTGACAGAAAGGAATATGTTGATCTAACATTTTGATCTGAATATGATCCATGTCTCCAAGAAGAGGGTCAGAAATACATCATTGCATTACAAATTAATATAAATACTAATTTATTTAATAATCCTTAAGTGTGAGAATCTAGATGTAGACTGACTCCGTGGCAGCTTAATAGCAAGAAGCCAATGAATAGGGAAGATTTGTCAAAATGTTGGTCCTTAGAATGGCCACCATCTTGTTCGTGGCTTACTTTCTTGAGATTACTGTAGTCAAAAGTATCACTAGGGTTCACATCTTGGCAAAGGGCCTTCTTCACTCTCATTCTCCTTGAAGTATAATTCAGTGAAGAGTGGTAACCTATCTTTCTACATGGTTATTATTATTATTTTATTATTCAGTGATACAGGGGTCACAACAAAGATCTAGTAAAATAGTTACCTCTATCTGAATTGTTGAAAACTTATGAGGAATAAGTCCCCTTAAGAGTAGTCGAAAAGTTTGTAAGGATGAAACAAAATTTTTAATTTTTTTTGTATGTATCAGAATCTCTCTGAGAACTTGTTATAAATATAGATGACTCTCCCTTCCCCCGCCAAGACATTCTGATACGTTGTGTTTGGGTGTGGGGCAACTTGTGAATTGTTTTAAAGTTCTCTAGCTGATTCTGATACACATGAAAGTTGGAAAATTACTTGAATAAAACATAAATCGACATGTGAGAAACTAGTTGCCTGTTCTTTTCCTTCCATTCTTGGCTGTGTTAGTAGTTAGAAAATTGAGAAAGACAAAGGAGACTAATTTGGAGACTTCTAACCATCATAACTTCTTCTGTATTTTAGATTTTTGGTACTAGATGGGGCCCATGTGCTAAATGTTTAATATTATATCTGCTGGTTAGACCAGAAAATTCTCTAGAGTAAAAGTGTTCACTGAACCGTATGGAGGTACATTCTAAACTTGGCTATATATTAAGGATATAACCCTTGGGTGCAAAATCATAGGAAAAGGAATGCCATTTGGTTCAATATTTCTTAATGATTTCTTTAGCACTTAATGGAAGAATCTCTAAATATAGAAGTTTTAACTATATTACGAGCTTATTTCTAGTCAAAAAAATATTCTCCGTTAACTACTTCTTTGTGTAACTGAAATATAGAGTAAAAATTAGGTCAAGTTATTTTTGAGAAAAATAATTTGGAAGCCATTTTCATACAAAGCAATTAAAGTAACAACTGTGAAAAAGAGCAATATTTCTCAAAATTTTCGGTTTAAAGATTTGAAATCTACAATAGTACGAATCTTATTTTTTAAAACTATACTCTCTAAATTGTGGATGGCAAAACAAAAGCAATTTTGAACGAATATGGTAATTTAGAAAGTAAATTGAGAGCCTAGTACTTTTTAGGAATTTGAAGGTAAATTTAGAAATTCCTGATGAATCTGGGTTTTTTTGGTAATTGTTTGCTATCCAAAAGAAGATAAAAGTTATTTCCTCAAGAGGCATGCAGTATGGGCAGAATCTGACCTGCTACACAGAATGAGAGACTATCTTACTGACATAATAACAAGGGCTGATTGTTTTCTCATAGTTATGTTTACAATAACGTTCATGCCAAACGATGCTGTTTGTTAAAAAAAAAACATTTTGACCTGCTGTGAAGCAAATGGGCAGCAGATGGCGATGTTACTTCTCTTACAGTTTTGCTGTGATATTTACTCTGTGCCATTCTTCCTCCTAGTGGAAGATTTAGAAAGAAATGATGGTTCTACTGCAAGACCCTATTACATGAGTCAATCTCTGCTGAAGATTATGAGCAAGCAAAGTTCACAAACTAAGAAGCAGTAGAAGTGCAAACTCTGGTCATCCTGTAGCGGTGTGTTACCTCTTCCTCATCTGCTGTGTCTGTGCAACACTCGTCTCATAAGTGCTTTGTGTTTGCAATACTGTATTCATGACCTTGTTGGCTTTTATTTGCATGTTTTATACCAAAGCTTACACTGTAATATGTGAAGCCATCAGAAGTCGCAAGGGAATTGTTAATAACATGGAACATTTTTATACTAAGAGCTTTTGTTTTGTAGTTCATTTTTAAGTCTAGTGGCTTGGATGTTTTGAAAATACTAGTGAATATGTTAATATTCTTTTAAATATTAGATTGAAAAATGATACCTTATTTAAATTGATAGCTCCTAATTAATATGTTTTTTAAATTACAACTAAAAGACTTCTGCGGGGAAAATTGGTAAACAACATGAAATAGAAAATTTTAAGGTTTTCCCCACTGCTGTTTGACCATAAATTGGTAAAAGGACGGTCCCAGTCCGGATTTTGCTCTAAGTACAGAATGTTTCCTATTAAACGAATTGCCAACCATCCAGCCTTTACTACTTCATCCTCTCTGACAAAGTGCCTTACTGGCTGTTTAATATTACCCAGCTTTTGCGGGCAAGTTTACAAACATTAAAAAGAAAAAACAACCTGTAGTGTTTAGTGATTAAAATAAGTCTTCTTGTATTTGCTTTCTTCTTAGTGCACTGGTTGGAAATATTTGTCGTTCCAGTATGTCTGATATCCTCACTAAATAGAGTACATTTTGCAGCATCAACAATTTCCCTTGCGCCTAGTGGACATTCTTGAATGTGTACTACACGCAAGAAAAAAAAATCTGAAAGGACATTTGTTGGGTTTGTTTTTTTACTAAAAGCAAGAAGTTTAAAAATGTAATCTTTTCTATAGTAGATCTTTGAAAATACAATAGATGTGCAACTACATTTCTCAATGTTTTACACAGCTTCGAAAGGGAAACCGAGAAATTACAAAGGGAAACTACCCCTAGCAAGGGTGCTCCTACATGTCATGTACTGAATTGCTCCATTTTAAATGATCGTTTCTTATTATCAAGGAGTGTTCTATGTATGTTATTTCATTTTCTAACTTTTGATATGAAATAATCAGTTTACTTATATTGATTTTTATTGTGCTAATATACACAGGAACATAATTTCTAATTCAACTTTCAATAATTTTACTAATACTATTAACTTTAAAGAAAATGAATTCAGAAAGAGTCTATAAAGCATTCACCCTAAGGGAATGTCAATCATATATGATAATTTGTGAAAGCTTTGAGATTCAACAGTAAGTTACTATCAGTTTATCTATTATCACATTTGTTTAAATGTGACTTTAGATATTCTTTTATGCCAAAAACACTCACATGAGCACATGACAGTCTGAGCTCTATAATCAGTGTGCTTCTGCTGTGCAGAAATATTAGGAACATATTGTCTAAGTATCTTTGATAACTGAAATGTTTAATATTTAATGAAATTTGTTGTTACTCATTGTTTTAAATCTATTTGTTTCTTCTTCTAATAAAGATTTAGATAAGAAAAAACTGTCTGCCTTTTTATTTCTTTAAGCTAGAAAAAGAGAAATGCTTTAGTTGTTAAAACCCACCTTACTGTGACAGGATCTTCTTTGTATCAAATATCCAGGTATTTTTTACATCTAGTTTTTTTTTAATTTTCATTTTTCTCTAGTGTGCATGGTTTCTAAATGAAATAACTGACACTGATAATTTATACAAGTAAATAAATCAAAGCTAAATGAATAAGAGGTGGATTTTGTTCAACCCAAACAATGGCCTAAATTAGTTAGTTGGTCTGTTTTATTCTGCCAAAGGTTTGTTCAGTCCGTCATTTGGTTTCGCCAACATCCATAAGAAACAAATCTCATCATTTTAAAGGCAGGGATAAATTCAAAGAACCTAAAATATGTGAACAGTAATTATCAATGGTTTTACAAAGCAAGATTGAATGTACCTATCATTGGTTTATCTTAAGCTATAAGTTTTCTTAGATTCAGATAGTCCTTAACAAATGTAGAAGAGTCTATTTTTAAATTGAATTATATGTTAAATCTTCAAAATTAATGTTTTTAAAATTTAATGTTTCTTTAAATAAACAGAGTTCTTGCAGTTTTCAATGTTCTTTTAAAATGTTCTAAATCTAAGATGTCTGTTAATACAAGTAATGATTCTTTTCTTGTTTAAAACAAAAATAGTTTGATTTTCAGAAGAAATCCAAATTCTGCTTTAGATCTTAATAATAACTCCTACTTTTAGATAATAAAGCACTGATCATATTTGTAAATAAATAGTTTGAAGTTAAACTATGATTGATTGGATTTTTCTGTGTACCTAGAAAGCTAAAAAAGAGTTTGTGAAGCCATACAGTAAAATCACACTATTGAAGGTTCTGTGGGATCATCAGGCATAATGTGGTTATTGTTTAAACTAATATTGGAAAACAGGCTCTGTGCAACCATTCCTTATTTTTCTTTTACTATATAGCTGACCAGCACTCATTCCAATGTATGTTCTTTCACTTTTACAAGTGGTGCCTCAGGAAATTGCTCTTAAACTCTAACCAGGCACAGCAATTATCTCCAGTATTATCTGGTTCTGGACTGGGGAACATGCTTTGTAAATCAGTCTTTGTTGGCATAAGATCTGGGGACAAAATTGAACTGAAATCATTATTGCAGACCATGGGATATGACATGGTGTCTTCTCATTTTTTCCAGTTTCTTGAAAATTATCCCTAGATGTCTGAAAATGCTTTTTTTTTTAATATAGCTGTATGATTATAAGAATAGAAATCGATAAATCATTGATGAAAAGAATATCTTACCAATATAGCAGGAATAAATTACTTCTCCAAAGTTACTTTCCGTACACCACATTTTCAGCCTTGGGGTTAAAACAGGTATTGAAGATTTCTCTCGAGACTTAGCTGAGTTACTTCTGGTCTGTAGTGAACCTATCATCACCCAGAAAACAAAGCCAACTCCATTAAAACAAATGCAAATTCACTCATTCACGTAAACTGAGTACCACTTTATGCAAGGCTTGGACATCAGGATGATGTCACTATCACGGACCCTCTTAAAATTCATCAGGCCAAACAGAACCACCATCTTCCCCATTTACGACCTTCTAATTGCTTGAAATGAAAGGTAGCCAAAACAGTATAGAATCTGGCAATATCTTCTCTAATGGTTCCTGTGCTGGGAAGAATGGGGGCTGTCCTGTCACACATTTAAAAGCAATCAATTCAATTTTACTATTTGAAGTCACTAGCTTTTTTTTTTTTTTTTTTCAATGCCTTGGCTCTTTTTTCCAGACCTTAATATATTCTGTATGACTCAGAATTAATTTAAACAAGTGGAGAAATGAATCTCGGGAATAAAGTAAAATGTCCTTCCACAGCAGGCTCAAAAACATGGGCATCTTCATAGTCTGGCCCTTTGCTATTAAAGAGCACAGTGTGTTAACCAAGGTGGGAGAAGCTTATCAAACAAAAAGATGGTTTCATTTTGCATACAAATTAAAGTGATCTCAGACTTGATTCATTGTGAGATTAACCTTGGCGTCTCCATATTCTTCCAGCCAGATGTCTGTATTACTGCTGCATGTGTGTCTGCACTGCACAGAAAGGAGAAAGTGAAGGCAAGATGTGGGGAAAAGCATTGGTGTCCAAGGAGAGAACAGAAAAAGCTAAGAATATACAAAGAAATCTCTAGCAGGATCCAAGAGGTCAACGTTTTAGAAAGTGGGGTGCCTTCTGAAAGCAATTCATAACTCTATTGAAAAAGAAATTCAATAGTGAATTAGAAGCCAGTAATTAAAGAAAAATATTTTTCAGTCTTCTGGTAAACAGCATTGAAACAGACTATGTTGCAATAAAACTAATCACATAGATGTATTTAGCCCAAAAAAACAAACAAAAAAGAATGCCCCAACATGATTTATGATTAAAGGATTAAAAAACATCTGCCTCTTTTTCTCAGTGCTCTTGCACGTTAGCCAAAACTTTGCTGCCATGATGAGCTGGTGTGCTTCTCTCTCTTTCCTCTCAACTCTAAGACGGATTCCGTTTCGGAATTTCTCACTTCCTTTAATCCAATTCAGTCTCTTCCTTTATCTCACTTTCCCTTGCCTGTGAGAAATTGAGGCTCTACTAAGGTCTTTGGATGGAAATGTAGATGGGAGAGGAAAAGGAAGAACGAAAATGAGGATTTCAATTAGCAGCTTGGGTTGTGCTAAGGAGCGGCAGGTTCACAGTATGAGTTCTGAACCACACTGGGGCATCAGAAAAGGCAAATGACAGAGCCCAGCAGCAGAGCATGGTGGCTTTTAGGATGGGCTTTAGAACCAGACCAGGTAAGCTTAGATTCCAAGTTACCCTGTTACTATGTGACAAGGGGCAAGGTGTTTAACTGCTCAGAGGGCTTCTTGGCTGAAAACTGAAGCTAGCTCCTCACAGTGCTTCCACATGAGAGCATGTGCGCCGTGCCTGTTTCTGTGAGGGCCTGGTACACAGAGACATTCAATGCCTTGTAGCCGTGAGTGGTGGTGTTCTCTTGACTGAGGACTTTTGGTGCCCTTGGTGATTTGACTTTATCACCTCTCCTATACCAAAGAGCAGCTTACTTGGGCCTCTCAGAGAAGCTGGTGAAGGGCATCATAGCACTGGGTGCCTCCTCTCATCGCTATACCACTCCTAGGCCAGATAAATGTCTTCAGAACATGGATGGGTCCCACGCCTTACCTGGAGCTTCACTCCAAGTCCCACATAAGACCTTTGAACAGAGCCTGAATTCTTGGGCCACTGATGACAGACCCCTTCTTGAGTAGCCAAGGAGTATTTCACTGAGATTTCAGCTCTTCTGACTCAGACTTCTTCACTATTACCTTCCTTTTTATTTTAAATTCTGGCATTAAACCAGCTTTGTGAAGTTGGCAGATTGGATGGGATTTCTATAGTCCTTTAAACGTCTTGTTCTCTAAGTAAAGCTGAAAACTGAACAACGTTTCAATTTGATGTTGCACAAATGGAAGATTGTAGCCTTCAAAACTGAAGCCATGGGGCTGCTCTTTATACATCTGGGCGTCGGCTTCCTTGCAGGCTCTGCTCCAGGAATTTGTGTGGGTCTGTGGGAAGACATCTTTCGCTCTGCTTCCCCACACTGGGTTCCTAGGCAGGAAGACTGATGAACTGCAGGTTTCAGGCCTTTCTTGAGGATCTACTGTTTCAGGCCTCTATGAGGGCTCCTGTTTTCCTAAGGCAGAACAAGACGGCTCCACAGTCTTAAATAAAATCAGCAGAGAAGAAACCGTGCTTAAAAGCAAGTGTTCCCTTTCTTTTGGTGGGTCCTAATTAGCTTTTGGGGGCCATAAAAGAGAAAAAAGGAGTGGCTAGAAATCATTTTATGCTATGTTATTTAAATAATTACAGTGTTTATTTCAACACAATGTAAACCAGTGAATAGGCAAATCATTTTGCCATCTATAACATGACACCTGACATATTACCGTGTTTTTGGGAGGGGGCATTAAGAAAAATCAAACTACTAAAAGATTTTAGGAATTGTACAATTAGGTTCTTTTTCCTACAATTTGCTTGGAGCATCAGGGTATTTTTAGATTGCTAATTTAGCATTTGTGATAGAATATCTGAGCACAAAACATGTTTCCCAGCTCACACAAAAAGTAGATATTAAGATAAAGGAACAAAAAATATGGTACAAAATGGATCAAACATTAACAATGTTCCTGTGTTTTCCTAATTTATTATTTTAAAGTATCTGTTGAATTTTTAATTTAACCTTTTTTGAAAAGCAAAGTTGTTTTATTTTTGCTGCTATTTTTGCTGCTATGTCTTCTTTTTAAGATAATTTTGCTTTGTTTCTGACACAATTTGTTGCCCTTATTGTTGTTATTTTGCATATGTTAGCCTTGGGCATAGAAATTGCTCTTAAACAGGTTTTCCCAAATGTGGGCTGTTATGAAATAGTCACTCTCAAATGGTGCTTAAGGGAATTTAAACGCAGAAAATAAGCCACAAGTAGAGAGGACCCTCGATGGGCCCTGATGGCCTTAGAGCACTATGCCTGCCCCGTGCATGCCTGTACGAGTGCAGGAGGTGGAAATGTGTGTGTGTCAGGAAGATGGGATGGCGTGTGAGCCCAGCACACAGTAGAGCATGTAAGTAACTCTTACCTAGCACTACTATCTCAAAAATACTAAAAATAACCTCTCTCTATCTCTTTACAAGAAGCTTAGCCAGAACCCAAAATTACCTTAATATTAAGAACAGAAATAAGAGCTGATCTAAAATGTTTCCTATTACATTCTGATCTATATCCCCAAACCACTGAACACCCTCATTAGGTCTATAACATGGTGCTATCTGAGAGAAGAACTCCACTGATGCAATCTTCAAAAGGAAGACTCACAATGATGGCAGTGTAAGCTATTTGGCTGCCATTTGTTCCCCAGCCAGCTTTTAGCTGTATGTGCATTGAAGTGTGCCATGTGTATTTCATTCAAGCTCCAGAGAATTGGAATTCCTGCCAGTACCACCCAGTCAGCCTCCAAAGAAGCAGCTGCTTGATCCAGGCTGTACTTGCAACTGTGCGGAACTGCTCCAAGAATTTCTTCCACCTGGGACTGGCTACTTGATTATCAGCCACCTCTGAGGTGTCCTAGTCCACAAAGATCTCAGAGTCCTGGCAATGATACAGGACCCAGATGCAAATGCATGCTACTAGATCCTGCCACCAGATCTTCTCTCAGATTTGAAAAAATTCAACTTGAGTTACTAAACTCTTTCTGGATAGGAGACAATGTGGAAGATTTAAAAGTATATTCAGTTGTTCCTGCCCCATGCTTTCCCTTCAGGGAAGTCGCTACGAGTACTCAGTTACTTATTTACACTAGACTATAAACCCCACCAGACTGTAATCTCCATGAGGGCACTCAGTGTCTGTGTGGTTCTCTACTCTATGCAGGACCTGTCATATAGCAGGTGCTCATTAAATATTTCTTTAATAAGTGAATGAGATTTGGCAAGCCTTCGCGGAAAAGGTAAGACTTGTGTTGTCTTCAGAAGGATATTGAAGGTAGGAGCAAGATATCGAAGGAAGAAACATATTAAAGATATCAGGAAGAAAATGGGCCTTCCAAAGGGGAGGTGAAGAGGGAGAGAAATGAGTGCCCTGTTTTGAAGATTGGTCTGTGCACTCCTGGAGCAGGCACAGCAGGCAATTGTTGACCAACTACAGCTGGGGAAATAGGTGGGGGCTTCAAACAGAGTGTAACAAGTGTTTGAGGCAGGAGGACAATGGAAACCCCAGGAGTGGATACCATCTCAGAGAGAGGGTGTGAGCCAGGAGGAATGAGGGCTGGAGAAGCTTCTCAGCATGGAGCCCACAAGGACTGAACAATGAGACTCAGAGTTCAGAAGAGAGAAAGGGAGAGAGAGTGGGAGAAACCCAACGAAAAGGTAAAGTAAGGATATCCTGATCATCTGAGGATGCAGACTGTTTCCTTTTGCTCCCTTTCATACCACCAGCTGGCAGGGCCCTTGCTGTTGGCCACCAGGTCAAGTTTTCCTTTGAGAAAGGGTTTTGGGGCATGGTGCATCATCCACACACTTGCTACATGCTCTGGGACAGGTTACTTCACCTCTCTGAAACTCAGATTCTCATCTGTAAAATTGGGGTGACACTGGCTTCTTGGAATTGGGGTGGTAATGTCAAAATTTAGTGTGATAGGGCATCCAAAGCACCAAACACACAGTACCTGACACATTGCAGAAGAGATACATATAAATTACATGTATATACTTTTCTTTCTCCCATATAGACACTATACCTATCTATCTATCGATCTATCTATCTATCTACCTAAGCTATAGATATAGTTTTCTTCCTCCCACATAGCCACTTTGGCCTAGACTCAGAAGACTTAAGTTTAAGGCCTCACTCTGCCACTAGGCTAACATGCCATCATGGGCCTCAGTTTCCTCACTAAGGAAAACATGAGGAGGGGGCTGGTCCATCTCTAAACTGCCTTCAAGCTCTAAGATTCTGTAATTCTCAGATGATAAAGAGGAATGTTTGGGAATCATATATTTAAGTTTTTTAGCAATGTAATTTCTCAGGAAAGGCAGAAGTCCCAAAGTAACTAGTCTTCACTTAGCCTCATCAATAAGCTTCAAGGACACCATGACAACACTTTCTGATCTTCCTCCTCACACAGGCAACGGATGCGTCCGTGAGACCTAATTCTTAAGAGAGTCATTCATGAGTGAATGAGTCATGAGAGGGTTTAAGTCCATGAGAAAAAGCCCCTGCTTTCTTTTGAGGCCCTAGTAAAGTTAAGCGTGTCAGCCTCAGACAGCAACACTGGAGTGAATAATGAAAGCACAGGTGGTGGCTATAAATGTTGGGAAGGAAGGCTATCAAGTACAGAGACAGAATTACATTGAAAGCACATTTCTAGACAAATCCTCATGGCGTGTGTTTAATAAGTGTGCTATCTCCAGAGCCATAGGCTTTTAGAACATAATAATTATGTCACGGACCAGACTCACAGCTCCATCAGTCCAGGACTCTGCCTCAGGCAGGGCTCCTAGCAACTCATGGTGGGAGCTTCAGTGATCACCCCCACCCGACCAGATGGCGGGGACGTTCAGGATACTGGCCTTATTCTTTGGATCCTGCACAGCCCTGAACATGAGGTTTTACATAGAAGCAGCACTCAGTAAATATAGGGTAAATGAAGGAAAGGTGGGAGAGATGCCCCGAAAGTCCTAGGCACCCTCAATAATGGCTAATTGTTCAGTGGTGTATGAAACTATCTAAGCCTTTTTTGGATTTGTTTCATATTCTCAGCCTGTATGAGTTTGCATAATTAGTGACAATGTGCATCCGTTCATTTGTTCTAAATGGTTCTTTCCTGCTTGGAAGCATTTCCTCAAGGAGCCCTGAGTCTGATGGGAGAGGTGGCAGATGCATAAATATATAAATTATAAAGCAGAATGTTAATCATCAGAAAGAAAGTAAACAAAGCAACACGGGCATTTAAAGGAGAGGATGAATTTTAGGGGAATATAAATGTTTTGTGGACAGAGTGGTATTTGTGTCAGGTCTTTAAGGAGCTGTAAGATTTCGAGTAACAGAAATAAAAGGAGGAAGATGACATTTCAAGCAAAGTGAAAAGCCTGAGCAAGGCATGAAGGCAGAAGGTGAAAAACACATCCCTAAAGCAACTAGTTAGATTAAATGTAGGCTAGGGATTGTAGGAGTTAAGGCAGAAACACAAATTGAAGTTTTATTGTGAATAGATTTTATTTACTACTGAATTATGTAAGTCATAATATTTTCACAGGGAAGAATAGGATCAAACCTTAGAAATACTAACCTGAAAATCGGATTAAAAAGAAAACATCTGATTTCTGGGGCTCTCACTAGAGGACTATGTGCCTTGCTCTGGAAAGTTTGGTGGGTGACCAGCAGCTTTGGTACCACCTGGGAGCTGGTTAGAAATGTGGAACCTCTGGCTGTCCAGACAGACAGAATCGGAGTCTGCTTTTGGACAGAATTTCCAGGTGATGTGTGTGCACATTAAAATAGAAGAAGTACTGGTCAAAGGAGGGCCAAGAAGAGCCTGAACACGGGTGGCTGCTCAAGAATGACAGGGAGGAGACAGAGAAAAGAGATGTCAAGAGGCAATGCAGACCAAGAGCATCAAAGGTATCTGAAGCTTTGCTCTGGGACCAAGAGAATGGTGGGGTCACTCTCCAGAAGCTGAGGAGGGAAAGGATATAGCTGCATGGGATGATAGGAGGGTGAAAATCTGCCTTCACATATAGAGGTGGAGGAGCCTGCAGGGAGCACCCAGGTGGAGCTGCCCAGAGGCATTTGGAGAAGCACATCCAAGACCACAAGCAGAGTCCTGTTGCACTTTACCTCAGCAACAAAGACATTCAAATGAAAAGGTAAAAAATCACCTAAAATGTTTGAATAGAATAAGAAAATGTCACAACTTAAAAGAAGCACAGATGTGATCTAGTCCAACCCTCTCCTGTGACGGGGGGAGTTGCAGGCTCAGGAAGGGGAAGTGACTTTAACAGGTGACCCAGAGAAATAACTCAACTAGATACTGAGTCACCCACTTCATTGTTATTTTAATAATACAGGCCTTGGAAACCAGGAATACTGGAATTGGATTCAAGGAAGATACAGCTAGAAATCCTGAAAGAATCAGTGAAAGTCTTAGTAAATGACTCAGCAAGGAAACTTCAGGAACTTTATAAACAAGCTTCTCGTGGTTCAAAGACTTTGGTGAGGTTTCAGGGTTATTTCAGATCACACTTGGTATTGGTATACCAAGACCAACTCTGATCTGGAACGTTTATTATATGACAACCATATGAACTAGCATTTATATAGCACATCTTATGTGCTAGGCACTGTGCCAAGAGCCTTACATGTATTAGCTTACTTAATACAACAACCACACAAAATGGGCATTCATAATCTCCCCCTTGTTACAGATAGAGACACCGAGGCACAAATACATTAACCAACCCTCCCAAGGTCATGCCACTAGTAAGTGGTAGCGCTAGGATTCAAACACGCAAGGATTTATCTTCCTCTTGGAAGACTGGCCACACATATGTTTCCTTCTTTTCATGTAAAACTATAGACCTTTCTGCGAGATTCAGTTCTAATCCTGTACAGACTGGTGAGCTAACACAAGTGCTCGGCTTGGGTTATGCATTAGTCTATATCCTCTTTGGCTAATCCTTGTGCAGTTTTGATCTAACACTGGCTTCTGTCCAATGATGTTAATCCACTCCCATATCCTTTTTAACGCTTCTCAGTCCCACTATCTTTAGGTCATTTCTAATGACCATTTTAATGTGTTTGCCTCTCAATGTGTTTCAGTAATAGGAGTCATGAAAAGATACTGCTTCTATTATTTTCAAAGGGTGAAGGCTTCTTAACTGGGTTTTCCTTTGTTCAGCTTTGGGGCTGAGATATCTGTTCAGAGGAGCTGAGTTTCCTTAGATGGAGACCAGGGGCACTGGTTGTGGTTGGCTCCCTCTCTGCATCCTGAGGAAGATGCTTCCAGCATGCCACCTGTGCCTCCTTTGCAGCATTGCTTGGTAAAATGTGCTCCAACTGTGTTTCCCTTGGAGGATGCTGGCACAGCTCCTCTGAAATAAATCCTCACAGCTGGAGAGAGCCGGGGCTGGGTGCAGAGGGAGAGGCTGTCTTATGGGGACCTTCATTAATGGTCTGTGGGTTGTCTTGATTTTCCACACGTTTGACCAAGTCAGTTTCCTGTCTTGGATCTCGTTCCTTCTTGTCAAATACCAAGTTTTTGGCTCTTCATTCTTGGCCTGACTGTGTGGGTGATTGATTTTAATTTTTCTGCTTGAAATGTCCCAAGCGTTTGCCTTCTGGAAAGGAGTCCAGAGCAGTGTCAGGGGAAAGGCCCAAAGTTTAATTTTCTCCAAATGATAAAGCTGAAAGTCTATTTTCTTCTCTTTCTCCCTCTCATCTCTTTTCTTTTTTAAAAAAAATTTCTTAATTTTATTTTTTAAACGTACATACAATAAAATCAACCCTTTAAATATATGATTCTACAAATTTTAACAAATGTATAGAGTCACGTATCTACCAACATAATCAGTTCTTTTCTTTTAACGCCAAGTCCTTGAACAAAATATTAAGTGAACATGCTAATATTTCATATAAAATAATAAAATTATTATTAGCACAAGACTTGGTGACTTTTTTCCCCCAAAGAGGATTGTTATTCATTAAGATGTTTTAAACTTTGCAAGGTTTTGTTTATCTCTAAGAGGAGCTTCCAGTTCTTGAACACACAGATGTAAGTAAACAAGGTCAACATTTTCATGGTCTAATACAATTGATTCTACCAAGTGTACCTTTAAATTTCTTTTTTCCCTTTGGACTAGTATAAACGATGTTTTGATGATTTATTTTAAAGAATCTTGATTTTATTACTTCATTTGGGCACTTATTTATTTAGGACAAGAAAAATAAATGATATCTGGTTGAGAAATGATATTTACATCTCGTAATGTGGAAGACAATGTTGTGAAAACAAAACAAGTAGAGGGATATGAATGTAGGCAAGCTTGACTATCACTTCAAATCCCAGTTTCTAGATTTGGGGAAAAGTAGTCACCACGTGGAAATGAGGCTACAGGGAATAATGTGTCTGCAGCTTTGTATTTGAAGCCAAAAAATATAGGGGGAAAAAAGAATTTTATTAATGGAGAGTAATCTGTATGATTTTGAAAGGCAAAACAAAACGAAAGCCCAAAAAGTCATTTCAGATAGTCTCAACTTTTAAGTTCTTGAAAGAAATTATTTTTTCTCAGATTTCTTTATTTCAGAGTCTTTGCATACTCCATCTGTTTCTCTCTCTGGCCTCTCACTCTTCAAGACCCAGCTGAAAGGAATCCTCTGAAAAGCTTTTCTGGTTCCCCAGGGTGGAGTTAGCCATTCTCTCCTCTGTGTTCAGCTCCAACACCTCCTAGAGCATTGACCATTTTGTGTCACAAACATCTATCTATAAGTCTGTCTTCCTCCTTGAGCTATGAACTCCTTGGGTAAGGGGCCATGGCTTATTTACCCTTGTTTTAACAGAGTCCTAGCAAAGAACCCACTCGTTAATGAACGAAAAATGAGTGAATAAATATCATCGAGCAATTGATTAAATAGTCAACATTCATACACATTCAATTAATAACGTTAGTTAGACGGAGCAAAGTGCTGGGAATACAATGATGAACAAAATTGCCCTGGTCTTTGCCCTCATAGAGCTTAAATCTGGTGTGGGAGAACAATAATAAATATTGCCATTTTTAGAGACAGTGTTTTTTCTTGATTGATAGAATGCATTTTAAATCCTCAGCTAATATATTTTCTGATATCACTTTTATGACACTACTAACATTTGATCTTACTCTGATGAGATTTTAGTTTCAGCAAAGGGCTTCTAAATATGACATTCACATAATTAGAAAATATGTGGGTTTTTTATTTCTTGGGTTTTCTTGTTTGATGTATTAAGTTATAATATATATAAATATTCAATCATATATATATAAATATATACTAGTGGAATCTGGTAAAATGAACAAATGAATTCAAGTTAGGAGATAATGATTCTACATCTAGATCTGCCACCAAGCAACTCACTGAAAGCTTGCCTTTTGACACCCAATTCATAAGTTACATTGTGCATACCAGCTGCATGGGCCACTTGTACCAAAATCAATAGAATGGGCTGCTAGTTCCTTTCACTTCAATTTAAGGCTTGAATTACATTTATGATGATATTTTTATAAACTAATGGTTTGCTTGGCTGATCTAGTAACTTGCATACAAAACATCCAAATTTTGATGGCAAACTTTCTCTTTGGAAAATGGTTTGATTAAATATAACAAAACAAGGGGAAAGAAAGCATCAGAATTTTCTGTTTACTCATTGGTGTTTTGTTTTCCTCCATCCCAAGAAAGAAGAAGCTTGCTTATGTTTTGATAATAGCATTTATTTGCCAGATGGTGCAGGCAGGATCCAGCTGTTTCCCATAAAGATATCTTGGGAAATAGTGATGGTGCTGTCTACAATGGCAGATGCTATCTGATACCATTTCTAGGGGGTAGTTCCTGTTGAAATGTTGTACAAGAGTTTTTTAAAGAACAGGCCAAGATGTCAAGAATGGTTAGTGCTGATACATGCCAAAGTCAATGCAAAATAAGTAGAGAGGAAAACAAAATCCTCTTTGAAAGAGGAAGGAAAGGTTCAGAAGACAGTTAAAAGCAGGCAATGCCCACAGTGTGTTGAGAGGGGGATTGGTAAAACTGTCTGATAGTGAGGCTGAAAGCTGAAAGCTATGGCCGTAGTTACTGGTGCCCAGATCTTAGTAGATGTTTTCAGAATGAAGGTTAGGAATCTGAGCTTGACAATAGGAGGAAGAGAAAGCAAACTCAGAAGCCCTCACATGCTTGGAGCTAGGTCATTTATGTAGGTTGATCTTCCACTGAAGGACATTAAGAATTCTCCTCACAGTCAGCAAAGAGGAATAAAGCCTCCACATATGGAGTGCTGGACCCAGGTCTGGGCTCCATATGGGTGAGAGGCAAGACAAATGGCAACAATTCCAGAAGAGGGAGCCCAGGGGAGAGAGAACTGTGAAGCTACGGTCCATGAGAAATGAATATGGAGACAAGGGGTTCAGGGGAGACAGGACAAGCTTCGGTCAAATGTTTTAAGAGATGTCATATGGAAAGTCTTGGTCTGTGAGTTCCTTAAGGCTGGGCTGGAATCTACCGGCAGAAGTCACAAAATGTATAATTCATCTGAACATGAGTAAAACCAGTATATGGGATAAGCAAAGTGGGTATAAACATAAATGAAAGTTGACTTTCATCTCACACTGTCTTTTTAAACCTGTTCTTTGAAAGTAGTCTTTCCCTACTCTGGATGAAAAGTTGGGCAAGCCCATGACTTTTATGTTCCCTTTCAGGTAAAAGAAAGTTCCACAGCTACTTAAAGTCGAAAACACAGCCTCAAACCAGCAATTAAAAATGACGGCGATGTCAAAGGGGGTGGCCCTTCTCTGTTTCCCCGCCTGTTGCTGCTTCTCTTCCCCCAGCTTGCTCACTGTGATTTCCCACCCTTCCAGGTAGAAGCAAAGGAAGGAAGGAGAGGAGGGGGCAGGAAAGGCCGAACTGGCTGCTCTGCTACATGGTCTCATGTCTGCAGTTCAGTTGACGTGGGGAAATGCAATCCGGTCTGACAGTTGCTCCTTTCCCCTCTGCCCCTGGGAATCCTCCTCCCGCTCCTCTTGTGCTGAATCTTTAGTGTCCTTTTAGTGGCCATAAAGAGCTAAGAAAACTAGCACTATGTCTTGTTTTTACAAACACACGATCTGGAAGAGCAGGCCCTTCTTCATATAGCAGCATTTCTCTTCTGCTCCACTGGCAAAGCAGCTGGCCGAGCCCTTCTCTCTACAGCCTCCCTTGGTTCCCTGTGCTTGCCAACTACAAGAGGCAAGCATCCAGCTCTTCTAGTGGACCCACCGAAGCCCTCTTTCCCTCGAATTGAGATGATGGTAAAGAAGGCACTCTCCAACCTTTCCCCCACAAGAGCCTTTCTAATCTCTTACAACTTGACCCTTTTATACCCTACACATTGCAGACAAGTCTTCTAATAATTTCTCAGCCACAGCCATGTGTCTCGCAATTCCTTTTGGAATTTGCTGTTTATCATCAAGAGAAACGGAAATTAGAAGAGCTCCATGTTAATACCTTATTACCCAAGGGAGGACTTTTTCAGATAAATACTACATTATTTATTGTGCTGAGTTGGGGGCTGGAGTCAGCTGGTGGTTTCCAAACTTTACCTTGGCCTTAATTTGCAGTTTTATGGCAGTGTCTCAGGGACTGTAGGTGGAGACAAGAGGGATGTCTCAAGTGGTTCTCTGGCTCCTCCACCCTCGCATCAACTGGAGCAGCCCCACTATTTTTTCCTATATTTTAAGTTTTTATGTAAAGTTTTTTTGGAAGAGGGTTATGCTGACAAATAAAAGGCTGCTAACCCAGTAAAAACCCCCTGACCGAAGACTCAGTCACTCATTTGCCTACTCTAAGGAAGACACCATCCTCAGCAGGTTGACTTTGATCCTAGGTGTTCAGAACTGCTATCACAGCTAATCAGCAGTTTCCAGTTCCCCTTACTATGAAAAATAGCTCTTTTTAGGTCAGCCATCTACTCTCTGGGGAAACTTGGTTGAGTTACTGAAATTTTGCATATTTCAGTTTTCTCATCTGTTAAATACCTATCTGGTAGTATTGTTTCTGGTAGTATTGAATCCTATATATCGAATGCCTAACCTGATATTGCAATCACTGTTGGTATTCAGGAAATCACAGCTATAGGGCCTTTCAAATCTTCCTTGGAAGTTAGCAGGCAACATCCCCAGGAATCATCCTCTGCTATGTCATCAGTTTGAGGATTTTGCTCTGATGATACTTGTGCCAAGGGGACACCATTGGTCCTCTCAAACCATTTCCTTCTCCTACTCCTGAAGAAATTTAAACCTCTCAGAGAGTTTCCTTGGAGCCTTTTATCATAGGTACAGGCACAAATTGCCCATCTGGGCAGCTGTTCCTAAACAGAAACTTGAGCAAACCTCATTACTGGATAGCCCAGAAATGGCCTCTGCAACTTGTGACAGAGCAGCCACAAGGCACCAGAAGGAAGTCTTATGAAGATAAAAGAATTAACAATTGTTATAGATTCTGCTTGGAAATTGCAGTCATCTCAAGTCTACTAACTTCTAACATTTCTTAGTGTCCCCAGGAGGTAATTCCCAATATCATAAATTCCAGATGAAGGATGGATCTTGTGAGAGTTAATTTTTTGTGTCAAGTTGGCTTGGCTATGGTGCCTAGTTGTTTGGTTTAGATGTTGCTGTGAAAGTATTTTTGCATGTGATTAACATTTAATCAGTAGATTTTGAATAGAGCAGATTACCCTCCATAATGTGGGTCGGCCTCATCTGATCATTTGAAGGCAAAAACTAAAGTTTCCTGTAAAAGACGGAATTCATTCTCAAGACTGCGACACAGAAACCCAGCCTGAGTTTCTAGTCTGTCTGCCCTGCCCTGCAGATTTCAGACTCAAGACAGCAACATCAGCTCTTACTTGAATTTCCAGGCTGCTGGCCTCCCCTACAGATTTCAGACTTGCCAGCCCCCACAATCACATGTGCCAATTCTTTAAAATAAAGCTCTCTCTGTATCTATATATGTCCTATTGGTTGTTTCTCTGGAGGACCCTGACTGATAAAGACCCCATCTCGGTACTCCTCACAATACCCAACACAGTGCTGAACTGACTTTCCTTCGGGGGGTTGGTCATTCCTTGAACATGAGCTATAGTATAAGTGGCCACAAGATTGGGCTCTATGTGGAAGAGCACTGTCCAGGGTTTGACTCTGCCCTGCCACTTACGACCTGTACCGCGCTCATTTTTGGCGCTCAGCCTGCAACCTTCTTGTCAACTCAGCCACATAAAGCCCAGGTCATTCCCTCTGACATTGCCTGTGGTCTTTGCTCACAAGGAATCCTTTGTGGCAGAAGTCACAATGACTTCAGCACCTAGGCCCACTAACAGGACCAATGGGGACTCTGTTTTCCCAAAATGGTTGCCAAGAGGTGATAGGTGACAAACTGGAAGTGAAGAAAAATTAATGCCAAGTGAGATAGATGTTAATAAAGAGAAAGACAGGAGATAAGAAGGAACCAGAAGATAAAGTGCATGCTCTCGCTCTCCACGGTGAGCTGTCCTGAGATGCGGTGGTTCCACAGGGATGTCTAGACTCTTCAGGGAATCCCACAGGACCAAGCAGACCACTGTAGAGAAAAGCTCCCAGTAAAGCACCACTTTGAATTGCTTTCCCTCCTTCCTTGCCTCACTTTTCCTTTTCCTTCATCTACGACTCCCTGGAATGGCATGCCCCACACCTCAATAAAGTGTCCACATGTAAGTTTTGTCTTCTAAAGACCTGAGCTAAGACACTAGCTATATGACCTTGATAAATCACTGGTCCAACCTAAGCTCCAAATTCCTCATATTTAACATGGAAACAGTAAGAATAGTTTCTTCATAGGGATGTTTCGAGGATTGGATGACATAATGCACAGATCCTGGGGATGCTTTTGATGGACGACAACTACGGCTGTTGCTGCCCCAGGCAGTAAGTGCACAGGGCCCCCTTACATGCAGGAGGAGCAAACACTTCCCAGTGCCGCCTGTGACCAAGCGGCTCACTCTGTCTAATTCTGGGACCCATTGATAGGAAGCTCAGTGCTATCGCACAGGTAAGCCAAGTTCTCTGATAACACCAGAGCAGAATGCCTGTTCCCCAGGGGCAGCTGTCTCCCAGGTGCAAGAGGAGTGAGGAACTGACTATTCCCACCACTCCTCCTAACCTCACTCATCAGTATCTCTGTTTCCGTAGGGAGGAGCAGAGGGTGGGGCAATCAGCCAGAAGTGTTCAGAGAAAGTTCCTTCTTATGAAAACCAGGAGTGGTGAAGACATACTCCATCTGCTGCCATGCACTGTAGCACTTTATCATGTCCTAACTTGAAAAAGAAACTGTTGGGGTGGGATTGGGAGGATTTCCTAGAGGAAATGTCATTTATCCTGAAACAGAAAATAGGATGGATTTTGAGGCTGCAATTTCAGAGCTAGAGTGCAGAGTTAGGGAAAGGAGCTGGTTCTAGGCTTCAGGCCCTTGCAGACGTGCCTTGGGGAAAATGGTGTGTGGATATGTGGGAGGGGGTGTTGGGGGGAGTGTGCGTGCACCGGCGTACATGTATAAAATAGAGAAGCTATAGAACCAAGCATATAAAATGATTGAGAACCTGGGTTTATGGGGGCAGGGAGAGTCTAGCTGAGTACACCCTGGGTGAGGGATCAGAAGAGAGGCATCCTCTTCTCCTCTGCACCTGGAGAACCCCCAGCCACACCAGAGACAGGAGCAGGGACCTGATGTTACCACTCTTCTTCAACAGATAGAGGTTGTACCAGGCTCCAAGATTGCCAGGCTAGGCGGTGGGGGTTCATGACCAAGTCACTAAGCTGCCAGTGTTTCAGTGACGCCATGTGGGACAGCAGCCAAAAGAACGGGAGTCTTCAACAGAACAAAAAGGGTTCTCTCTTCAGGGCCATACTGATAGAGAACTCCTTAGGCTGAGGAAGTATAATTGGGATTCTAGAAGCTACCATGATGGGAAGGAAGAAGGACACACTTGTGGTTAGGATGAGGTCTCAGAGTTATTTCCTTAGATTATTTAAAAGATCATTTCCTTTTCTTTGATTCTCTAAGTTGGTAACTTACGATGGTTTCTTGTTTACATCTTAGTTTTTTGGAGAAAGGATAGCGTAATGATTAAGAATATATATTCTGGAGCTTAACTGCCTAGATTTAAATCCTGGCTCTGCCATTTGCAAGCTTTGCGACCTATGCTTCAGTCCCCTCAAATGTGAAATACGGATGGTAATAACTAACTCACAAGATATAGGGAGGATTAAAGAAAGCTAACACAAGTGAGCACTTGGCACAGTGCCTGGCACACAATACGTGTTCATGAAATGAAATGTCAGGTAGTAATAGTGCCTTGGCTTTTCCTAGGGATCTTGCTTTACCCAGTGGAAATGGAGGTTCACAAAAGGTTCTCAGAACTGGCTGAGCACATTCACAATCTACTCAATGATGGAGCCCTTTCTTCAAAAGAAACAAAGTGAGCTGAAGAGATAGAATGCCAGAATTCAGAGTTTGATGGTAGGGCTTCCAGCTGAGAGTTATTTTAAGGTACAAGCAGGTAGTGTCATGAAGACTTGGGAGCAGCTCAGTGATCCCACAGAGACACCACTGGCAAGCAAATCGTGTAGCAGAGCCCAGGGTGTTCCCCGGAGATTCAGCCATGGGCCTGAACTGGATTATTTTTGTTTCCATTTCTAAGGAGAAGCTGGAAGGGAGGGGAAGTTGGATTCAGAGAGTAAAATAAGGGTATTGGATAAGATGATCTCTAAATACTGTTCCAGCATTCTGCAAAGCAGGGAGTCTGTGAGCATGACAAAAAAAGGGAGATTTAAAAATATTCAAGGCAGGGAGAATCCAGGCAGATGCTCAGGAAAATATGTCCCAATCAAATTCCTGCTGAGCCTCAGAATACCCTGGTAAGGGAAATGATGTGAGTTTCATACTCAGACTTAAGGAAAATAAAATGAAGCACATGAGGTTGGGGGAAAATCTTAGACTGGCAGAGAGATAAGCTTCTTTATCCAGCCAGTCTCTCCTCATTTCACCATGGCTAGAAGTTGTGTTTTGTCAAAGAATGCTTTAAAAGGATTTGGATGGACAAGTCCGACAGTGGCAACAATTAAGTGATCCTTATTCTCTTTTGAAATGTCCTGTTTGAGCAATGGTTATTAGGCCCGGACTTACTAGGGTAAAATAATTCATGAGTTACATTCAAGTGTGACTGTCTGAAGATCTCGGGACTAATGGAATAGCCCTACATGTCTCTAGGAGGCAGTCCAAATAGTTGTGATGTGCAGTATAGTTTGTGTGCTATAAGGTCATGAAATTAGACTGTAAAACTCCATTTGATGGATAAGGATATTAAAATGGAATTAACGTATTGTTGCAAGAGAGGAATTCTTGTGCTTCAAGAGATGAAAGACGAGGGAAGCTTTGGCAAGACTAGGGATGAGACAAGCAGCTGCTGTGCAGATCTTTTTGCCATTATTCTACCAGAGCATCCCTAAAATTTCCAGTGCAGGATCTCTCGCCCTACACAAACACCAATCATTCTGCCAAGATGTTGGCTCAACTCTCAACGGAGGAGCTGAAGCCACTCTATTCAGTCCATCAGCAAAGCCTCAGACTCACCATGCTCCTTCTCTCTTAGCCATTCTGTCTCTAAGACGGCCTTGTCACCCTGCTTGTCATTCTTTCTTCGGAAGAAAGAAGAAGAGAAGAGAAGAGAATCTTAGGAGGCATCAACTGAAATCTGAGACGAGACAGCAGTCTTCCCCTAGTGCCGTCTTCCTGCTCACACCAAGCTTCACTCTCTTAAAAGCATAGCACAATTTTAGAAAGCAAAGCAAAGCATTAATGTTATGGCTCCAGCTTGGGCACAAAGGACATGCCTGTTAGTACAAATACCCTTTATCTCCAGATGTCAGCTTCTTTAGGAAAGGATTCTCACATGAGAATGACCTCCAACACCACCAAGCATATGGGGTTCTTACCGTTTTGGGAAGAAGTAGCTATATCCATGCAAGTTAGCATACCAGGTAAAGAAAATATACCCGCCTCCAAAAAATTAGCCCCATCTTCTTGGTCACTCAGTGACTCAGATTTCCTACCTGAAAATTAGAAAACTAGGCTCAAGCTAATGTCTCTGTGACTAGCCAAAATGTCTGAATATTTAAAAATATGTGGATGTGGGGTACCAAAAGTGCTCATCCAGAGGGCTGACTCACTTTTTGGCAACTGTGTAATGCCAAATAGCATCTCGGTCAAAGATTTCAAGGAATTTTTGGTGTAAACGAAATAGACCCAATTATTTGTTATAATTTCTTGAATGCCCAGGGCTGCCTTAGCTCTGACTGTGCGTTGGTTGGTTTGCTGCCAGGCCACCTGTCTCACTTTCTCAACCTTCACTGTAACATATGCAGTAAAAAAAAGTAATCTAAGACGTGGGTTCAAATTCCAGGCTAGTAGGAAAGTTTCTTGGCCACCTGAGCTTCATTTCTATCATCTGTAAAGTGGAAATGAGAATAACTTACCCTGTAGTATTGTCGTGAGGAGTAAATATAACGTATGTTAAGCCCCCAGCTCACAGCAGACCCTTAATAAAGAAATAGTAGCTTAATGAGGGCAAACACAGTGTGAATTAGCACCTGCAGAGGCAGGATCATTCATCATGAAACTGCTGTTTAAACTCCCTCCCACTGTCCCAGGGTTTCCCACAAGTGTGTTCTCTGACCATTTGCTGCAGAATCCCTCAGAGTGCTTATAAGAGATAGAGATTTCTGGTCCCCATCCCAGATGTGGCAAATCGGAATCTCCAGGAATCACCATCTCTTAACATCTCTCCAATCTCCAGACGACTCGAGTATTTTAAAATTGGAGAACCACTGAATTAGAGCACTTGTTAAAACATATTACTCTTTTTAGTCATGGGTTTGTAAAGAAATAGACGTGTCATATGTTTCAAAGATTTTTAAAGCACTCTCTACAGTTCCTGAGTCCTGAGGTCTGCAAGTCCTCTGAAAGATTAGGTAATATGGTCAATTTGGGGGTTTAAAAAGCTAGTCAAGGTAGTTCATGGTGAAGCTGTCCTTTTATTTTTCCTTGATTTGCTGCCCAACTAAGTAATTCTGCACTATTATTTAGGCCCAATGAGCAGCACTTAACCAATTCCCTGGGCTATTAAATACAATTTTATATTATTTGCTCATTTAGCCTAATAAAACTCCAACTACCGTAGAAGATGCCTGGTCTCAAATCCACTTATTCTGAGACTCAATCTTCCAAAAGAAACTTTGACCGGAGCACAGACGTCTTGAACTTACAGTTGAACAGAGAAAAATTACCCAGCAGCATGAGACACTGGGCTAGTATGGATACATGTGAGCACAAAGGTGAAAATCTGAACAGCAAACACTGGCCACTTCTTTGGCAATGTAGAATACGGCACAGCTCTGGGGCATCTGCTGTAAACGCAGAAACAGGGTTGGCAGAGCTGTCAGGTTACCAGTGTTCATCCAGCAGTGAAACCAGGGAATCTCCATGAAGCCTGAAAAGGAAGTGAGTCAATTTCACTGGCAAAGCCTGAAAGCTCCCCCGACGTTAGTGGAGGCTTTATTAAATGGGACCCACAGCTGAGTGGTGATATGGAGAACTTGGAGAGAGGCCATGAAGGGCAATCAAGATCAATCAAGCTTTGGAGGAATAAATTCTTTGAGGGACTGGTCTCCTTAAGACCAGAGCAATAGAGTTGTGGGCTGGAAGAGCGGCTGTTCAGGGGAGATTAACCGTACATTTAGATGACTAAGTGATAGTTAGAGTGTAAATACTTCTACTAAGAACATCAAAAGAGTAAGCTTGGGCTGAACTTCAGCAGAAATTGGGCTTGAAATTGAAGACTGGTCGTGAGGGAGAGTGTTACTGTTTCAGTGTTTTAGGGAAAGTTCTAAGGCTGCTTTTCCACTTCAGAGCACCCGCTCCCCTCCGCCTGCTACTCGCCTCACCCCTCACTGCAGTAGCCACCACTTCTTGATTTAGGACCAACAATATGCCAGAGACTAGGCTTACTGCTTTATATTTCCTATCTCATTTAATCCTCATGGTAACCCTGCTACGTGGGTAGTGGCGTGCTCATTCACCAGACAGAAAACAGGCTCCACGAGATTAAGCAACTTTCCCAGGCTCACACAGTCATAAAGTGGCAGACCCTGTGTGTCTTGTTCCAAATCTCTAAGCGTATTTTATTCTGCCCATTCGCTTGTAGGTCAAGAAGCCAGTGTGGCTGGAAGCAAGCGAGAGAGTGAATGAGTGAGTGAGTGAGTGGGGGTGAGGGCAGGAGATGAGGTCAAAAAGTAATAGGCTGGGGGCAGGGGCAGCCCCCTGATGATAGGTGCCCTTCAAGGCCGTAGAAGATGTTGGATTTTCTTCTGAATACAAAGGGAAGCCACTGCAGGTTTTGGGCAGAGAAGCATAACCTCGGTTTTAAATAGATCTGTATGAACATATTTTAGAGAAGAAGGGGTGAAAGCCAGGAAAATAGTGGTGTAGCTGTTTAATAGTCCAGCTGAGAGATGGTGGTTTGCACTAGGTGTTGGTGGCAAAGATATGGGGAAATGCGTAGATTCTAGAGATATTTCAAGGGTCAAACAAACAGCATGTGATGAACTGGTAAGCGATATGCCCAGCATCAGTAGTAAGGCTGGGCTAGGGCTGGAATAAGGCTCTGACTACCTGAAACCAAACCCTGCGATCTTTCTCCAAACTGCAGTGAGCCATGGTGACAGGTTACTGAGAAAAGGATTTCCTGAGCCTGAGGCCAAAATACAGAAAGTCTCCAGCATGTGAAACTTAGGACTGAGTTGTCTGCATGTGTATCCTGTGTCTGTGGCCTGTTCTCCTCTCATACCAAAAAAGAAGACAGTTGACAGCAGATTACCTAGAACACAGATAAAAAACAATTGCCAACCCCATGTCCAAGCATTTCAGCCCCCTTTGAAGACTGATGGAGCCAGGTCAGCTGCTGGCCTAGAGCAGCTACTGTGGGCATGGCGAAAGGTAAATCTTATGGGTTAAGCTATATCAGGTAGAGGATGGGAGGAGCCAGTCAACAGAAACGGAAGACAGTGGCCACATTTACACAGCAAAAGCCAAGTGTAAGATTGAGCAATTACCCAATAACTGCAGGCTGGGGAGTCAGCCAATTTGGGTAACTCTGATAAAAACATGTGCTTTGGCTGCTTCTCTCGCCTGAATTACTCGATAATGACCCAACTGTCTATTTTGCTTAGTTGAAGAGAACAAGAAACAGGTCCATCCGAGTTGGACACCTTCCATCTGAGTTGGACACCTTCCAAGGGCCATGGTGTAGCCCAGGCTGAGGGGCCGGCAGGGGAAAGGCTGCCCCCAGGAGCCTGTCTTCAAGCTGGCATGATGTAGTTAACCTTGATAAAGGGTGCGCTCTGTCAGTACCCTGTGCTGGAGACCCTAAGAGGAACAATCCCTACTCTGACGTTTCTCAAAAGCTAGACTCGAGATCAACTCAAGAAAGGATAATTATAATAAAATGTGTGAAGCATGGAGATGCCTTTGAGGAAATGATGGGAACAAGTGACCCACGCTAGGATGGGGTGTGGGCTGGGGAACAATCAGGGAAGGCTTCCTGGAGGAGATGATGCCTGAGTGGGGTCCTGGAAGATGAGTAGTTATTAGCCAGGAAAAGAAAGTTGGGGAAGGGAGAGGGAAGGCTAATGTGCAGTCTGGTGGCATTTTTTTCCTTTGGTGGTAAGAGTTTACCAAAGAATATTAACAGATAATATTCAGGTTTTACTATGCACCAAGCACCTTAGTAAGCACTTCATAAGCATTATGTTATTGCATCTTCACAATAACCATTTGGGAATGGCACTACTATTGTTCTGTTTTGTGTATGAGGAAACTGAGGCACAGGACAGTTCAATAATTTGCCCACAGTCACGCCAGTGGGTTGTGGCAAAACCAAGACTTCAGACTGAGTGACTTCAGAGTCTTTGCATTGTTTCTCCCCATCGTGGTTTTGTTTGTAACTCGGCTTCTGCAGCCCTGGGTACTGCCATGCAGTTGCCACACATCCATGACAGATCAGAATTGATTCACACTTCACAGAGGCCAAAAGTCTGCTCTCAGAGTGGAACTCTAGCAGGTGAATACACGCAGAGGTAGCAATGCCACCTTTACTTGCCTGGTCCTGAGCCAGCTCAGCATCACCTCAACTCTGCCCGATTTGTCCCTGGCACCTAGTCCCCAGCCCTGTGGGAGCTCAGTGCACTCCTCAGAGCCCATGAATTCCCTGCAGACTCTGGCTGCCTCCACTTAGTTTCACCACGGTCTCTCTTCTTCCATCCCAATAGGAGTGCAAGCCTGCCGGAGGGTGGGATCCACGTCTTTGTTAGAATTTTCCTGATGGCTCTCCCACCTGCCTTCCATTACTGATCTCCTGTAAGTGCCAGGCTCTGCTGAGGAGACTGCGAAGCTAGCTTTGCTCATCAAGACATGTTTTTACCATTGTCATAAAATGCAGGCCATGTTCTGAAAGATAAATGATGAAGTAGGAGAATTGCACATGGTCTTGCCTGGAGGAGTTTCAATCAAAGATGAATTTTGTGGTTCAGATCCAAGCTGGCGAAGTAGCAGACTCATTCCAGTGCATCTGAAAGAAGTGAGCTAATAACTAGTGGTGGTTCTCTGGAGACTTCACTCTGGTTCCGGGAAGTAAATATTTTGAAATTGAATTCGCAACAATGGTTTCCATTTTCAAATATAGCACCATAATTCCTTTGGGTTTCAAAAATATATTTTTGCAAACGTTCAGATCACCTAAATCACACGGAGATTTTCTACATCCAAGTTACAGGTGACAACTCTACTTGCCCGCAAAACTCTTTAAGATCAAGAAGGGAGTTTACGTGGACAGCGAATAGATGTTTTCCGTTTGTACTAGGTTGGGATAAGAGAGGAACTTCATCTGAGAACATGGAATTCATTACCAGCGCAGATGCTCCACCTCTGACTCTATCTGAAGAAATGGATGACACGCCGCTCCTCGAGTTGCTGGGGTTGGGGCAGTGCTAGCCAGGATTCTCGTGCTCCAGCACCCAGACTTGGTTTGCCTGGTCTCCTGCCACCAGCCCCACCCTCCTAAATTAATAGATCATGTTTTTACCATCTCTTCTCCACTTCTTATCTCACTTTAGCCTCACAAAAATCTTCCTTTCACTGTTGAGGAAACCAGCATCCAGGGAAGCTAAGTGTCCTTGTTACAGAGTTCATTGGTGTCAGAGAATGTGCTAAATTCTAGGTGTTCTGCATCTCACACTAAATGGTGTAAAAAGAATTTAAAATGCCCACAAGTATATCAAAAACATTTGCTGAAGGAAAGGAGGAAGAATACTTTCTGTGAGAATTTTAAGAAGAGTTCTTTTGGAATTTGAAGTCATCCTAGGATGCTCAAGCATGGAACATCATTCTGACTGTTTTTCTACCACCCTCCTTCAGTCAACTGAGTGCTTACCTAGTGCCTACTCTGGCAGGCACTGTGGAAGGCAATGGAAACAAGTCCCTCCCAGGACTCACTACCTCTTCTCTTACTTCTTAACATCCTTCTTTCTTCCTGTGATACCCCTCCCTCCCCCCTCCATACACACGGTCTACCCCTAAACTCTGCTCTCAGGCCCCACCAAGTGCAGATCCTTGGTAAGTACTGTACACGTTGACACAACATAGAAAGGGAGAAGGGTGTTTCCTGCAGGGGTTTTGACAGCCTCTAAGCCTAAGGAAGTCTATCTTCTTTGGAGCTGCTTCTGAAACTCAAGCAATTGGGAACCACTTATGAATTTATTCTCCTGAGATCTCTACAGATTTATAAAAATAATCTGGTGCTCTGGAGAACTCTTACATATTAAAACCACAGGCCTAATTATGTTCATCAAAGTTCCTTAAATTTCAGTTCACCCTACCTGTTGGATGGAGACATGGTGACACACAGAAATGTGTTTGAAGTGTGAAGGGCCATGTAAATAAAGGTACCAATATGATCATCAACAAAGCTAATATAATGTGATAACATAAAGAGTGCCAGGTACTAAAGTAAAATATCTGGTATCAAGTGAATGACACTTCAGCTGAACAAATGCTGAAGAACGTTCACTTAGCCATGGGTGCAGAATAACTGAAGGAAGAAAGATCACAAAAGTGGTAGCCTGTGTTTAACTTAACTCCCTTCACAAAGAACTAGTTCTCTGAAATGTAAATTAAAATGTCATGTAAAGTAATAAATGAAACATAAGGCTTTAAAAATTATCTTTTTGGGGCCAGCCCAGTGGCATTGTGGTTTGAGTTCTTGCGCTCAGCTTCTCTAGCCCAGGGTTTGCAGGTTTGGATCCCAGGCCTGGACCTACACATCGCTCATCAAACCATGCTGTGGTGGCATCCCACATACAAAATATAGAGGAAGATTGGGACAGATGTTAGCTCAGGCCCAATCTTCCTCTCACACACACACACAAAATTATCTTTTGCCCAAGAAATTGGAAAAATAATTAAGATATTAATTCCACTGGTAGGCAACATAGACAAGTGCTCTGGAAACACCTCAACCACTCCTCATGGAGATGTAAATTAGTGCAGCATTGTGGGGGCAATTAATGACTTTCAAGAGTCTTAAAACTATGCATGCATGTCCATTCCACTTACAAGAATTCATTCTTGGGAAATGAGGATGTGAATGAAAAGGTAGCTATGAAGATGCTCATCACGGTGTTGCTTAAAATAGCGCTTAAAGTACAGAAGTGAAGAATATGGCATCTGAAGTCAGTGAGCCGTTAGATTCAAATCTTGGCTTTATTATTTCTCACCAAGACTCTGGACGTATTACGTTTTAATTTCACACTTGTAAAATAAGGGTGATAATAATAGAACCTGTTTCATGAGATGGCTATAAATATTTAACACAATACATCTAAGGCACTGAGGGCGCACTGAGAGCACTCACGATGTTAGATTACGTGCATTATAATGAAACATTAGAAACAACCTACATATCTAACAAATTGTTTCATCCAAGCAACGTAGTACTATATTTCAACTAAAATGATATTTTAGATGAAAATTTCACTTGGAGAGATGTTTATTATATTAAAGGGGAAAAGCAGGCTATAAAACAGTATTTACTCTCTGAATCCAAGCAGACATTTATTACACGTTCCAGTATACCTGAACTTGTTTTGAATTCAAATTCATTTCTCTCTCTCAAAATTTAGTTGTATTCCAAAGGAGCAAAAAACAAATAGTGCTAATTTCAGTTCCTTTACCTCCTGGGATGGAGGCCATTGAGAATTTTCCCTGGGCTACTATACTTTTGGTACTTAGTGTATTTCAGTCCAAATGATTTCTGTTCTAAATAACAAAATAGAAGCATTTCTTTTACTAACAGGTAAAGTCCTCCAAGCCGTAGCAAAAATCCCAAGATCCCATCTAGTCTCATAACGCTACTAGAGTGATTACATACATAATTTACCAAGTCAAGAAATACTACAGCTATCAGTTTTCAAATGCCTATAGCAATTTTTAAAAGCATGAACCTTGATTCTAACAATGTTTATTATGGGACACTCAAAACAGATGTACTTACAATTTAAAGTGATATAGAATTTTAAGAATATTTGCATAATGCAAAATTACTGCTAAATGTTAACGCTACCTTGTTCTACTAACAAAAGGACACTTAAGAGTATTGACTTAATGTGACTTCTGTTTCAATGTTTCAATTGGTGATTCAACTGATTTGCATAGCAAAAATGTTATCCTTACCATTTCCCAGTTCAGGAATCTCTGAATGCCTAAGAGATAACTACTCATTACTCAGGTCTTTGCTAGCACAAAAATACAAAGGTTTCTTTCTCCAATCTTGACAAAAGCTGTTTGATCACCCCTCAATTTCAAGCAAACAAGTACTGTGCCCACATGCTTACACTGAATATTAATAGCATGGAAATACTTCAATTCTTTCCTAACGTGCAAATTCTTTTTAGTACTTTCATATCTATCTCATTTCATCACTAACATTAAAAAGTATATATGCAGGATAATAAACCTCATTCGTTTTGACAGCTTTGAGGCCCTCTGTTATGGAAGTTTTACTTAACTTCGGGCATTCATCTTTGGAACTAAAAAGGGTAGTGATGTGGTTTGTAAAAACTTTTGGTACAGTCAGTGAGTGGGAGCACAGGAAAAAGACAAAAGAGAGAGGAGAAGGAATCACAATCAAGCACCTTCCAACCTAAATGATGCCAATTATATCCAGCTGGGAAGTGCTATAAGCCGCTAACAGTGCAGAGCTGGGCTAGACCACAAGAGCTCTCCTGACATCTGGGAAAGGTAAAGCTGACCTCCCCACTTGTGCCTGGGACAGGTAGACAAAAACCCAAGGAGATTAGCATCAATCTCGCAAGATCAGATAGAGTGACTGTGGCTACCTTCTTTGTGTTCGGCCAAAAAGATTTAACTGGAGTAGCTGGTTTAAAAAAAAAAGAAAACTTTCTTCCTCCCTCCCCCATAGTGAAACTTAGGTTCGTTGCTTCTGGTTTGAGGCAGATAGCAAGTTACTTACATCCACATGACTGCTTTCTGGTTGCATTTATGATTACTAGAATAGAATTACAAATACTCCGCTATTACTTCCAGTCCTCAGCCAGATGTGACTCAGCTAAGTTAAACAAAGACTTAAACTGAAGATCTTTTCTCATTACCTTTTTTTTCCTGACTGGTAAATGAAAGACAAGAAGTATGTACTGATTGAGTTCTTTAAATCCAAAAATTGGTGAGGGTGGCACTCCTTACTTTTGCAATGCCCAGACTAGTGTCCACGGCTACCCAGAATCAAGTCCTGAGGTTTAGATCTCAGCTCTCAGACTCACAATCCCCAAAGAGAGTTCACTAGGAAGAAAAAATACAGTCTTGGCTCAAGAAAGCTTCCTCAGCAACTCCAAATGCTTCCAGGTCTCCTTTTACTTCTTCTCCCTAAAGAAATATATTCTCATGGTCTATATTTCACTTCTGACTTAGGATACCCAGACAGTCATTTTGAAAAGTGCTCTGCCTTTTCTTTTACATTAATTTTCATTAATGTGAAAAAAAAAAGTTTCATCTAAGTTTCCTTTAAAAATGTATTCACAACGCAGCTCAAAACAAAAATTTTTTTAATTGAGTTGTTATATTTGAAAGAGACTAAAGTCAACTTACAGCTGAAAACAAACACAAAAGGACCAACTGGTTGAAATTTTCACAAGAATGGAAAATGTTTAATAAACTTAGAATGGTGGACTTATTAAACTATAGTGTTATTTACAGCCATAATTCATCAATCACAAACACAATAATGTGTTTGCATGGCATGCTACAACAGAAGCTTTATTCAGTTCATTCAGAAAACATTGGCAAAATAAATTTCAGTTGCAAATTCACAGATAACAAGCTTCAAAGTATAAAGTTGTATATAACCAAAAAAAATACAGATAATATTTATAACAATAACTTACAGATACAAACTAATGATAAACTACAATTTCACAAAGGATTGTAAACATTTTGCACACTTGTCAGTCCTTTCTTTTAGGCAAAGTGCTCTTTTGATGACAAATAAATTAACAGATACACACTAGAGTGAACTATTTCCAGACAACACACAAAAAAAGTTTCGATTTGTTTTCTTCTTGTAAACATAAGTTTTACAAAAAAATGAAGAATCAATAAAAGTGTCTTGCAGGCCAACTAGAGATACATACCTGGTCAGCAAAGTGATGTTGGAAATGCTTTGGGTGTTAAATAAAAAATTAACATTAATATCTTTTCAGTGGTATTTTATACATAATAAATGACAAGTTTATATCCTTAATCATTTCTATCCCTGAAAAAAGGAATTAGGTATGACTTATTGGCAGTTGTGTCATTGAATGGGGTAACAAGGGCTGGAGTCCAAGAGTTGTTGGTGAATGAGCTACAAAATAGAAAGAAATTTGTGGATCAGTTTTGTAGGGTAAATAAAACTGATTTAAAAACAAACAAAAACAACCCAAGGCACTATGCTTTCATTACTCAGTACAGCTGAGGGCACCAAACTACATTCATTCCACTGACCTCAGCAGAAGAATTAACTTATTCAGCATAGTAAGTACAGTATTAAATAAGAATCCAGGAATGGTTTACCCCTGAATTTTTATTTGGGGCCACAACTGTTTCCACTTTAATGTCCTCCATCCATACCCCATTCACTGCACTTCACCCTGCAGCTAGAAAGACACATGAGCTTTGTCTGCAGAGATGTTGCTAGATTTCATACGACAGTGTCTGTATAGGGTGACCGTCCCCCCACCCCAAATTCTCATTTATGAATGCTTAACTGCCTCTTCTCTAAACATACATCAAAACACATTTGACTCAGGCAACACTGCAGTCATTGTGAACACACACAATTTCACTGCTAGTATAAGTAAATGGCAACAATGGTACAGGCTCTGATTTTTTTTTTTTTTTTTAACCAAAACTTAAAATGAAGCTTCCACTTTCAGCAAGGGCTATCTTGCTTCAAACCAAACCTCCCTCTAAGAGCAACTAGGAAAGCTGAACAAAATTTTTAAAAATTTGTTTGAAGGCATCTGAAAGATACCAAGGTAGTGAAAACTTTCAAAGTCAAGTCCCAGAAGAGAAGGGGAAAAAAAATGTGGCTACTTTTCTCCCAGAAGGTTAGTGATGATTTTAAAAGAAAAAGAATATCTGAGAGGCTGAGAGGTTTAGCAGAGTTTTCAGGAGTTAGAATTTGGCTAGGTTGTGGGGCACAAAAATTAAAGATCAGGGACGATGGAAGAGAAGTCTAAGTGAAAGAACAAAATAGAACACAGACTTTTCTTGGGGATTCCCTGAGGGCTAAGTCCAAGGAGGAGGAACCAGAAATACCCCAGCCCTCCAGGACTGATGCCTGATTGGATTAAGTTCATCTTCCCCTAGCCTAACCCCTTGCCAAAGGCAAAACTAAATCCTTTCTAGTGGAAGATATCGTCCAGAGCCTCAAATTATTCCTTGTTTTTTATACCCAACATCTGAAATGCAAAAAATAAAATGACAAGGCAAATAAGACATGACTTGACTGAAAGCAAAGAGGAAAAACCCAAAAACAATAGAACAGACCCACAAAAGATGCAGATATTGGAGTTATCAGACACAAATTTTACTATAATTAGTATGACAATTATTTAGTTAAGGAATAGGTGACAAAATAGATGATTCCAGCATAGAAGTAGAAACTACGAGCATACCTCGTTTTATTGTGCTTCACTTTATTGTGTCTCACAGATACTGGGATTTTTACAAGATGTCCCTCAAGCAAAAGATTATGACTCACTGAAGGCTCAGATGACAGTTAGCATTTTTTAGCAATCAAGTATTTTTTAATTAAGGAATGCACTTTTTTTAGACAAAATGTTATTGCACACTTAGACTACAGTATAGTGTAAACATAACTTTTATATGAACTGGGAAACAAAAAAAATTCCTGTGACTTGCTTTATTACAATATTTGCTTTATTGTGGTGGTCTGGAACTGAATCTGCAATATCTCTGAGGTATGTCTGTATATAAAAGAATGAAATAGAAATTCTAAAATTGAAGATAAAATAACTGAAATTAAGAACTCAGTGGATGAGTTTTACAGTATATTAGTGAACTAGAAGGTGGGTCAGAAGAAAATATCTAGACAGAAGCATGGAAGGTCAAAAGGCTGGAAAACATGGAATGTTTTTCATAGGGCAGAAACAATATTTGAAGAGACAAAAGCTGAAACTTTTCCACAATGAAAGGCATCCAACTACATATTCAAGAAGCACGTCTAGGCACATTATAACAAAACTGAAAATCAAACACAAAGAGAAAGGCTGGGGAAAAAAAAAAAGACTCACTTTCAAAGGAGCAAGAATAAGGTCAACAGCTGACTTCAACAATAAGGGGTATCAGGTTAATTAACTATCCATATTCTAAACAAGAGAAATAATGGAAACCAGAAGACAATGTTATCTTCAAAATGGTGAAAGAAAATAGCTGCCAACCTGGATTTCCACATGCAGAGGAAATATCATTCACAACTGCATCAAGACAAATATGAATAAACCTAACAAAAGATGTGCAAGTTTACTAAACAGAAAACTCTAGAATGTAAGAGAAAATTCAGAAATGACCTAAATAAATAAAAAGACTAAGTTTATGGTATGGAAGACTATATTATTAAGATAGCAGATTCCTACAAATTGATGTAATAGCTTGAGATTATGATACAACTGTTTTCCCTTTGTGTATGTGTGTGTGTGTGTGTGTGTGTGAGAGAGAGAGAGAAAGATTGGCCCTGAGCTAAAATCTGTCACCAATTTTTCTTTTTCCTTGAGGACGATTATCACTGAGCTAACATCTGTGCCAATCTTCCTCTATTTTATGTGGGATGCCACCACAGCGTGGCTTGATGAGCAGTGCTAGGTCTGCACCCAGGATCTGAACCTGTGAACCCTGGGCCACTGAAGCAGAGCATGAGAACTTAACCACTATGCCACCAGACCAGCCCCATTGTTTTCCCTTTTTTAGTGGAAATTGACAAGCTGGTAAAATTTATGGAAATACAAAGGGTCAAGAATAGGCAATACAAAGTTGAATAACAACCAAGTGGAAAGACTTGTACTACTGGCTATCAAGAATTATAGGACTAGCATAATTAAAACAATTAGGTATTAATATAAAAATAAGCCAATAAAACAATAGAGGGTACAGAAAGTGACACATACATTATATGGACACTTGATTTATGACAAGTGTGGCACTACAAAGCAGCTGGGAAATTGGTATTTTCATCAATTTAACAAAAAAGCGTTGCTTCCTATCTCACACCAGATACAAAATTCAATTCCAGATGGAATGTAAATCTAAACACCAAAGATAAAACAAAGTTTCTAGAAGATAACACAGGAAGAATAACTTCACTATCTCTGAGAAGGAACAATTTCTTGAACAGGACTCAAAAACAATGCCCATGCAGGAAAAAAAGTGATGAAGTGAATTACATTAAAATTAGAAAGTTGTGCTCAACAAAACATACCCTTAAGAGAGTAGAAAAAGGCAAGCCACTGAATAGGGGGAGATATTTGCAACACATAATCATCAAAAACTTATTTAAATGCAAAATATAACAAGAACTAAAACAAATCAAGGAAAAAACAAACAGACAAACCAATAGACCAACAGGCAAAAGACATGAACAGGCTTTTCACAAAACAGGATACACAGATGCCCAACGAAAGAATGGTTAATCTCATCAGTCAGGAGGAAAAAGCAAATTAAAATAACGAGATGGCACTACACAACCATCAAATTAGCTAAAATTAAGATGTCGCACCATCCCAAGTGTTGGTGAGGACATGGAGCACCTTGAACTCTCTTGAACTCTCATATACTGTGGGTCCAAGTGTAAACTGGTTCAACCACTATGGAAAACTGTGGCAGAATCAACTAAAGTTGAGTGTATGTGTAGCCTAAGACCCTATGTTCCACTCCTAGGTACACACCAAATAGAAATGTGAATTAATGTGCACCAAAAGGCATGTACAATCAAGTCCGTAGCAGCATATTCATAAAAGCCCAAATGAGAAAAAATGCAAACGAGTATCAACCATTAAACGGGTAAATTATGGTATATTCCTACAGCAGAATCCTATCTAACAATAAAAGACAAATCACTGATTCTTGCAACAATACAGATGAATCTCACCAACAACGTAATTGGATGAAGTGAGACACACAAGAATACGTTCTGTATGCCTCAATTTATATAAAGCTCAAAAACAGGCAAAACTAAAACATGGTTTTAGAATCAAAGAAGAGGATAATAATTGGGAGGGGACATAAGAGAGGCTTCTGGGTGCTAATTATGTTCTGCTGCTTCATGTGGGTAGCATTTACATGGATATGTTCACTTTATTAATTCATCAAGCTTCTATATGTATGCTTTGCTTCAATAAAAAATTTAACAAAGCTCAGTAAACCCCAATCTAAAAATCTGAGTGTGAATACTTTCTCTGACCATAGGAAAATAAATTATTTAAATATTTTTCAGATGAAAGCCAAAACAAACAAAAAAGCTTTCTAAGTAAAAAAAATCAAGCACTAAGAGTCATGTTCTACATCCGTATTTTAGCTGTGAAGTGGTTGTTAAATTTGTCCCTTAAAATGCAGCCACAGAAATAAAAATGTCTGGATAGTTCTGCTCCCTGCTGCACCCCCCACAACATTTGTCAGCTACTACTGAGGTAATATTTCAAAATGTGAATCCTATCAATAATCTAAGATTAGAAATTATCAGCTTTTAATTGCTTGGGAGATAGCTGTTAAATGTTGGGATACCTACCATCCATATAACTATGCAGCGCAGTTAACATCGTCCCGTCTTGGGGCACGTAGGCAGAATAAGCCATTTCTTCTAACATCGGTGGAGACAGCCTGGAGGGCGGGCCTGCTGTGACTGGGGTGGAGGAAGAGTGATTAGGGCTGACGTGTTTCTTGTGGCGAGCTCTACAATTCTGAAACCACACCTGAGGGGGGAGAAAAGTAATGCAGCTGTATCACATGTCGGCTTCTGAGGATACTATCAGCTCAGTTTAAAAAGGAATGCAACCTCAATTACTTTACCATATGAGCACAGTATAAAACTAAATAACCTTTTTAAAAAGTTCTGCAGGCAGAAGAGAAACATTCTAGCACAAATAACAATGGTCATTTTCTTCTCTCAAATAATAACTATCTGGTGATTTACTTAAAAGTCAATTCTATACTAAACCAGAATCTTCCAAAAGTCTCCTTGGTTTTACTACTGGCATTTGAGACAAAAAGAAAAGCAGAAAAAGCCCTTTTAATCAGAACTTAAAATTTTTTTTTAAACCACTAAAAAACGTATTCTTAGACACCTGCTGGACTTATTTCAAATCCTTTCTCAACTGACTAAAATCCCTACTGAGAGCTTAAAGCTTTCTACAAACCTCTTGATTCAGTTATTCCAGTCACATTTTAACCTGCCGAGTTCAATTTTCTTCAGTGAATACATAGGCTATTCCCTAAGAAGCATGTTACGGTCAGGCCTATAATATGGAAAAACCGGTAACGTTTAAGTAGAATAAAATACAAATAGATACATTGGTGAACGAGTTCACAAAATGTAAAGAGCTATCCACCCTCTTGTCCACTCTATCCCAGAAATAAAGGAAGTGCATTCAAGGGCCAGCGGAGTTTTCCATCTAGGTCCGAGTAAGTGAGGCTAAAATGCCAAGAATGCTTCCAGCAACTCACCTGCGTGAGTTTGAACTCCCTGCCATTAGATAAAACTTGACTATAAAGTGTTACTCTATTAAAGTATTACAGCATTTATTTGCTATCACTCCAAGACAATTCTGTCACAAGAAGAAAGAGAAATGGAGAGATAAAAACTTGAAGGAAATTAAGAACATTTGGGATCAGAGGAGAAGGCCCAGGTAAGGTCAGGGGCACAAGGTTCTGTCCAGGACTAGGAGGTAGTGACTTGATGGCACAAGGGTATCGAAGCTGGAGAATGTGGAAGAGAAGGAAGCTGCAAAAAGATTTATATGAAAAAGCTGGCCTGATTGCAAAGACACACCCTGCCCTTGGGACTCAAAAATAGAGGGCTGGTAAAGTATAAACTCAAGGGATTAAAACTAAAGGAGTAAAAATTAATAATGGAATGGGGAATGCAGCTCTGATCAGGTGGCTGAAAGGCAGCAGCCAAGGAATGTTTTAGGAACAAGACAAGGCAGATATCAAGGAAAAGGAGCAGAAAGTCACAGCCTTCTCCCTGTCTTCCAGAGTGTTAGTTGGACTCTTAGTACAAAGACCACACCCAAAGTCTCCAGTCATAGTTCTTTCCACAGGCTCCTTAACAATAGGTGCCATTACTGTCACCCAACCAGCCAAGAAGATACACTCACAGAGTCTCCAATTTGTCAGAGGCAACTGCTGCCACCTGCCTTTTCCCCTGACAGTACCCACAAGACACACACCCCAGAGGACTACATATAACCTAACACACATGGCACTGTGCTTCCCAGAGTTTCTTCAAAGTATCTTCTGTCTCCAATAACTTATATATTGGATGGAACCTACTCAGTTGTTTAAAAAAAAATCCCAGACTTTGGAAACAAAAGAAGGCATGACATAAACAGCAGAATAACTACCTTAACGCTGATTCGAATAGCCTCTTGGAAAGACCATCAACAAGTCATCAAGCAGAGAGAGGTTTTTAAACACAAAGTGTGATGTAACTTGTAGAGCAAAATATAGCTGAGGATTCCAGACATCAGAAAATAAGTTCTGACATGAGGGCTACCCAGCTTCAGAATTCAAATACAAGTCATGTTGACTCTTCTCACTGACTTAAAATTTCCTCCTGCTTCACAAATCTCTAACAAAGTTAAAATTTCTTCTGAGCAACATACTTTAAAAATTTGTGAGTTCTAAATTGTAACCTATAAAAGTTGAAACCAGGCCCTGTAGACATTCTGCAAAAGACAAAGATTAAGGTGTAAGATGAGTCTCTTAGAAAGCCCGAAGAGCCAAATAAAAGAATTTAGTGTAAGAAAAAGATGGAATATTAAATCACTGCGAAACCCTGGTATACTACTGATTTAGAGAAAGCTGGCTAATCTTTTGGGAGAAAAAAATAGAAAAATCCCTACCTCACATGTAACCAAAAGTCAATTTCAGATAAATCAAAGTTTAGATATAAATAATTGGAACCATAAATGTTTGAGGAAACAAAAGCCATTACTGATATACTCTGAGTGGAGAAGCATAAAAAAAGCCAAATCTATGAAAAAAAAAATGAGGGGACTTGAATACAAAGAAATATAAAAGTTCTATGTGGAAAAAATGAATGAAAAGGAAATTGATGAACTATGAAATTTAACATAATAAATGAATTAATAAATGTCAGTAAGATGGAGGGAAAAGAAAAAACACCAGTAGAAAAATGGGCTAAAAATGTACGATTTTTAAGATTGCAAAATAAGCAAACATTAAAACTCATTGATACTAAAAGAAATGTATAAAAAAATGAGATTTTCTGACTACCAAATTGGAAAATATATAAAAGAACGGCAGTATTCAGGATTCACACGGGTTGGGGAGAGGGAACTTTCATATGTAGCTGCTGGCAGAATAAACTGGTATGAACTTTCTGGAAGGTGATTTTTGTACTCAGTTAAGGCCCCAAAAATGTTTTATCTTTTGACTCATTAATCCCAGTTCTAGAAATGTATCTATCCTACAGAAACTACTGAGTAAGCATGCAAGGTATATATACAATGTTGTTCATTGTAACATTTTTATGATAGTGAAAAACTGGAAATAAATTAGCTCAATATGTGCAGCAATAAAAATGATGTAGATCTTAACATGGGAAGGTATTCCCAGTACACCAAGTGGAAGAAACAGCAATGTTTTATTCTGTTTCTGTAGAATATACAATTCATAATTCACCTAAGAGGCTATGTGAACAGAGATTATATAGGGACACAGAGTGTTAAAAGTAAAATTACCCATTTTTATTCTGTGATTTCAGTACAATGATGACCTGTTCTGTTACTAATGTCTCACTAAGCAGACTTTAGTTAGTAAAGGTATGACTGTCCCTATAATCAGACCACTGTTTCTACCTAATCTTTAGATAACATAGTTTGTATATTAGGATCAAGGCCTAATAATCAAAACTTTTCTTTAACTTTTCTAAAGTGTGCCCAATGCTAGGAAGTAGGCTGAGCAAAGAGGTTATAACTACTATTTGAGATCACAGTAATTAATTCTTCAAAAATACTGTGAAGGACTATATATTTAAATTACATACACCTATGTATATATAAAAATAATATATATATATATGCATGTTAGTACTCCTTCCTTTGTCAACTTATCTAAAATATTTAAATTTAATCCTCACATATTAAAAGCCACCATCCAATAATGTGTTCTTCAAGTTCTAGTTCTTGGAGTCAAGTTAACTTGCTCATAATACTGATGACCTAAATACCTGGAAATTACATGACAGATGTCTGTCTGGGGTCTTTACTTCTTCAAACGATAAGAAAAGCTCTCAGAAAACCCTCCACAGGGGCCGGCTGGTGGCACAGTGGTTTAAGTGTGCACATTCTGCTTTGGCGTCCCAGGGTTCACTGGTTTGGATCCCGGGTGTGGACATGGCACCGCTTGGCAGGCCATGCTGTGGTAGGCGTCCCACATATAAAGTAGAGGAAGATGGGCACAGATGTTAACTCAGGGCCAGGCTTCCTCAGCAAAAAGAGGAGGATTGGCAGCTGTTAGCTCAGGGCTAATCTTCCTCAAAAAAAAGGAAAACCCTCCATTTTCTTTTGCTTCCAACTTCAAAATAATCTAAAAAATAGTAGTCATGAATCTGACTTAGCTGCAGCTGTCACAGTCATTGAACATATAGTCTTAGATTAGAAGGACCCCTCAGCCCGTTGAGCCTGAACTACAACAAAGGAAGCTTCACTTCTGGGCATAGGAAACTCACTACCTCCAATGGAAACCCACCCTATTTCTCTAGCCTTTCATACTGAGAAAGTTCTTCATCATGAGTGAAATCTGCCTTTTTCTACATCCCTTGCAGAGACTTGATTCTGCTGTCTGCAGGACAGCCTGTCGCATATATTTAAAGATAGCTACTCTGTTTATACTATTCCATCCCTCATCATCTCCTGATCTTATCTCCAGATAAATATCCCTGTTGCCATTAATATTAGCACATGTTTTCTTGATCTTTCATGACCTTATTTGCCTTTCTCTAAAAAAGGGGACTCTTTTCAGATTGGTTCCTTGTTAGTCCCTTTTTAAAATTTGGCACTCTGAAATAAACACAGTACCCTGAACATTTGAAAAGCACCAAGGTCATGGGACTCGCCTCCTCAAGAGAGCCTCACCCCACTGCAGTCAACCAAATCCACTGGGAATCTAGGTGTCCAGAGAAGCTGCAGTACCATCACATCTTTCCCACTGGTTTCTTTGTATAGATGATTGGTTAATTATGAAATACTTCAGTCTTAATAAGAATAAACACCTGTTTATCAACCACCCAATTTAAGAAACAAAACATTACACGTACAATGTTGAACTTTACCTTTTTTTTCCCCTGCTGACTTTCATCTTGCTGATTATGGTTACTTGCATTAATTCCTTAAACTTTTTTGAACCCTGAATGTTATTTAAAATTATTTTCCATTTCCCTGACCTCTCTATAAGATCTTGACACAGTTGACCACCTCCATCTTGAACCCACCTCACCCCCTCAGCCTCCATGATGCTTCTACACCAGACTCATTTCTTGATTCTGGCTGTTATTACATCCCATTCAACCAGCACTTCTTACCCTGCTCTCTCCCTAAAGTCCATTTTTTACTTTTTCCTGTCTATGATCTCTTTCTAAAGGATCTTATCCAATTTCATGGCATTAGATCTTTTCACTTGAGTCATGGTCATCCTTTAAAATACCTTTTTACATGCTCAATTGCCACCATCATTGTATGATTAGTAGAGCTAAAAGGGAATTCATCTCCCTCCCAACTACAAAACCAGCTTTCTTCTGACTTCAATATTCCTTTCAATAGCACCATTCCCATGGATACTTTGACTTTAAATTTAATAGTCATCTTTGACTTCTCTCTGCTTCCCCTTTACAGTGTCCAGCTCCATTTCTTGTCTCCCTAGCATCCATCACTGCCATCAGTGTGCAGTCAATAAAATGTTTCTTGATGAATTCTAGGCTACTACCCCAGTTAAGTATCTGTTCAAAAATCACTACCTTGCAGGGTATCCCAACTAATCTATCTCTATCTAGCCTCTCACAACTCAAATTCCTCCCATGTACTATCTCCAGCCCTTTTTTCTTAAAATCACATATCAAGGCTTTCTCCTGCTCAGGAGAGAACACTGCATTCACAGGCCTCTCCAACAATTTCATCTCCCCAAATTTGCAAACATAGATCCTACATTCCAATAAATTTGTTCTAACTCATCCTTCCCTAGCTTTCTTCACACTACTCTTTCTACCTGGATCTTTAACAAAGACCATCAACATCCCCTACATACACGTATTCACTCACATACACAACCATAGAAAAGTAGAAAAAAATATTGGCCTGAGTGGTTAAGTTTGCATGCTCCACTTCGGCGGCCCAGGGTTTCACCGGTTTGGATCCTGAGCATGGACATGGCACCATTCATTAGGCCATGCTGAAGCAGTGTCCCACATAGCACAATCAGAGGCACTTACAACTAGAATACACAACTATGTACTGGGGGGCTTTGGGAGAAGAAGAAGAGGAAAGAAAAAGAAGATTGGCAACAGTTGCTAGCTCAGGTGCCAATCTTTGGAAAAAACAAAAAACAAAAAAAACTGGCCTCAGAACCAGATCTGGCTTGGAACTGCAGTTGTCCTCTACAGCCTGAGGAACTTAGGGTTGTTGTGAGCACTGAATGAAGTAACTTCTGCGAAGAGTCATTTAACAAATGGTAGCCCAGCCCAAGCAGGCTAATTATCAGGTTTAAAGAAATTGAGTTAGAGTGTGAAGAGACCTAAAATGGGAAGCTAATGCTTTGACATTTCTTCACATAAAAAAATGCAACCTCATAAATACCTAGAATAGAACTTTTAGTATCTCTTGATTAACTTTTAAAATAATTACCTGTATCACACGTCTGCTCAAGCCTGTCCTTTCTGCCAGTTTCTGGAGGGTCTGTGCATCTGGGTTGTTGTCCTGAGCAAATTGTGCTTGCATAACCTGTTTTTTAAAAAATGTAGGTAGTAAATAGCTAAAAATAAGAAGCTCAATCTCCTGATTTTGATGACACGTGAGATAAGACATGCACAACAAAATGGGATACTTATATTTTATTACTGGGACATCAATATGGGGAAGTATGTATAAATGAAAAGAATGTATATTTTGTAAGTTTACATACAACTTGCCATGTTACATCTTTAAAAAATAATCCATTTCAATATAAGAACTTGTCTCTCAACTAAACAATCAAAAATAAGCTCAGCTTTTCTTTTCTTCCATTCTCAAAACCCACAAATGAAATGCATAAAAAGTATATCTATTTAGCATTTTTCTGCTTTGTTAAAAATTGCTAGCATTAGAAAACTTTTAAAAATACAAAAATCATTATCACATTTATCTCCAACCTCTACTGAGCTAAACAGGTTCAAGGCCTCTATCACAATTTTTATCAGTCTGCAAATAGTACACAATGCAACAGATAGACTCCATTTAATTGCAATGACTCCATTATTGTTTTGAGCACTTGCTCTATGCAAAGGAATATCTGAGATCTTAAAAAGGGAAACCCATCAGCCTACTGAATAAGAATTTCCTAGGATCTAAATATCTATATATTGAAAAAGCTCCCAAGTGATTCTAATGTGAACCTTTGGATTGGAGCCACTGTGCTAAGTACCATGAGATAGTGATACCTGAAAAAACTGTCCCTGGTCTCAACTTCCTGGGAGAAAGACACAGACATGCCAATAACTACCGACAATACAGGGTAAAGGGAGAGGCACGGAGGAGGAGGTGGAGGGAGGACCCGAACAAAAGCACAAGCCAAGGGCTTTGGATTCTTTCAGAAAAGGGAATCATGGCAATCAAGTGGGATGTTTGAATTTTATTACTTAAAAGTCAAGCGATCAAGGGAAGTATTATGAAATACAAAGAAAGTATTATAAAGAATGAGAGGGGCTCTGGCATCCAGCACGATTGTGTATGTCCACGGGCATGGAATGCGGGTGAGCAATCTAGCTACAGACCTTAAGCATCGCTGACCTCAACACCATTTCCAACAGGCAAAATTAATTGCATTCTCCACTATGCTCCTCATACAATACTGTCTTCTGCCACCGCACTTGTTACAGGGTAGCTCAATAATTGGTTGGCAAGTCCAGCTCTCCGTAGCAGAAAGTGAGTTTCTTGAGGGCAAAGGGAATGGCTTTCTCTTTATATCTCCAAGAGTTAACCTACCTTCCTGTCACATAGTACGTTTAAGAGTTTGTGACTGAATGAACCTTGACAATAAGAGGAAAATCTGAAGACAGTGTGGAGAAAAAGATCGATGTTGTTCCAGGAAACCTTATGAGGTTTACAAATTAAGTTCTCTCTGATTAGAGCCTCTTGTAGAATATGGTATTCCTGGCTTCCTGTCCAACTATATTTGTCCGCATACTCACTGGAAACACCACATGTATTTTTGCTTTAAAAAATAGGCAGAATCAGCCTAAAAGTTTATAATCTCGCTCAGTGGACTTCATTCCTTTCCTACCTCCAATGTCTTACTTTAATATCTTCATGTACAAATAGAGTTGTGTTTACGTGTAGCAGAGCGTATAACATCCCAAAGAGAAAAAAGAATGAGCAAATTAATTATGTCTTTGTTTTTTAATTTTCCAAGGAGAAAAGCTGAACAGATATTTAAGGTTTTGCTTATAAGGCCATTATTGATAATTTATAAAATAAAAATAGCATGCTTTTCACAAATGCATTTCAAATTCTCAAGTTTAATAATGGAACCAAATTACATTTAATAAAGCAATTTCTCATCAAGGAATAAAGCAAAACTTAAACCAACACTGAGGGTTTAGAACTGGAATGTACTAAAGGAAAAGTAAGATATGCTTACAAGTGTTTCGTCTCTCTCACACACACACACACAAAAAACCCTTTTAATTTCGACTTCGTTTCATTATTCTCCAGTCACTAATGATGCCAAAACCCACCCTACCCCTTTTCTCAGTTCTTTGAACGTGGTCAAAGAGTGAGCCTCTGTGGACACTCATCATTTTACGGCCAGGAAATCTACCAGAAATGTCAGGAGTCTGCGTGGTAGCAGCTGACCAACTCAATCTGAAAACAGATTAAAGTCAGTGCTAACCTTGGCATGTTCAACATAATAATCATTGAGCAAGTGCTTCCAACTACAATAAGCAAACCATAATATTGGCAAGAACTTCTTAAATATCATTTCTACAAATGGGACAATATTTGAAAGGTTTTTGCCAACACAAAATATATTCTATTTTGTGAGACAAACTATTTTTTCTTCCCGTAAGTTTCTAAAGAAGAATTTTGGGAAATTATCTTGTTTATTCCTCCCATTTTAACTCTCCTCTGTCCAAAGCAGGTACTTCATGAATAGTCTTACTTACTGATCATCTATAATATAATTTTGCTGAATTCAAGTACTATTGAATATATTCAGCTTTCTGAAAGGTAGGACAATTTGACAATGCATTACTTGATTGATTAGAGGTTCTGGCAAAATATAATGACTCGAGTTTTTAAAAAACCTACAGCTATCCAAGATTCTAAGTTATAAAGAACCACTTGAGGACAAAGATTGTCTCATTTGTTTTAGCTATCCCTGGCATAGATACATGCTAACAAATACTGGATAAATGAGAACATGCTTTGAAGGCATATCATTTCTGTTTTCACTCTTTAAAACCTATGATTCTGATATCAATGTTTTTAACTTATGATTCAGATCACATTTTTCAAATAATAATGCATGAATTACATGGTTTATGCATGTTTGCAACTTAAAACTTTAAGATTATCTACAAGATTCAGAATCTCACTCTTGTTTTAGCTGCTGCTGCCATTAAGTGAAGTTTTGTTAAGGCAGAGTTTTACTCATGGTCTCCTGAGAGGCCAAGCAAAATGAAAAGACCAGAGGTTTGGGAAGCAGGGTCCAAATCTCTTCTCTGCCATTCCCTTGATGGTCTGCCTTGAGAGAAGTTCCTGTACCTCTTGGAAGAGGCTACCTACACTGAAGAATTGTTGAGTTAAAGGGGATAATATAAAGAAATGCCTGGCATAGGACTTAGTACACAAAGACCTCTGAAAATATTATTCCCTTTTTAATTGGCATGTGTAATTATCTTCCTATCTAAGACTGTGTATCCATTTAAAGTGGTTTTAGACTTTCACAATTACAATTTCAATAATAAATGTTTATATTAAATAAGTTATCAACCTTATAATTATTAAAATTATAGCCAGCCTTTCATGAAAACTTTAACAACAGGATATATTTATATTAGAGATTCTATTCTAACACAGACATCTTTTAGCCACTGGGTATTGCTGCCAGGTCTCGCACAGGGATTTATATCTCTAATTTAGGACTTTATGTGATCTTTACTACAACTCAGTGAGGCATCCAGAAAAGCAAGGGTCAAACAGAGATATGTCTTTAAATTGCCTTATCTTTCATTTATCACTTATTGACCACACAGTCTATGCCTAAGAAATCCCAAACCATCATTTGGAACTTTGTCAGAATGGATCTAGATTTTAATGCTAGATTGCTTTCCAATGCCATTAAGTTCCCTCGGACACATCAAGTTTTCTTTCTTAATCATTCTTTCTTAATCTTTCTTTCTTAATCATTCTGAAAAATCCTCTCTTGAAACCCTTTTATTGTATTCATCTTAAATGTTGACAAGTCTTGGAACACTACACGATTTTTCAAAAAACTACTTCCACTTATTTGTTAACATTGTATAAATGTCCTTTAGAGTCTGAGCTAAGATGGTTACTCTGTATAAAGCACCTGGCAGTATGTGTTAGGTGCTCAATAAATGTTACTTTACCTTAACATAAAACAAATACCTCAGCCACATTAATCTTTTAGAAAATGTGATTTCTTTATCTGAAAGAATGCCAGAAAAAATCATTATTTGAGTAGACTTAAATACAAAGCAAGGAGTAATTATTTAATTATTTTTGTGAAAATTTGCATAAATTGAATTTATAATAATTATATTTAGGGCAGCTAAGCCGAAAGTAATCTCTCCCTCTTCAGGGGACATAATCAACCTTTAACATCAAATTATAGAATTACTCCCTCTATCCTCTGCAAAAACAAGAAAGGGTCTATTTGATTGGAGTCAATCAGTAGATTCCTGATCATGGTAAGGCATATTCAATTTCTTCCTACTCAGAAAACATACAGTCTTGTCCATTAAAAGTCTCATTGTGGTTTGTTAAAAAGATGAACACATTAGTGTCCCATAGACCCACATACTGTATGTCTCTTTCTGTTAAGAGTCTTAGAATATTTTGCCTTCTATTACAATTACATGTAGTAATGTAAATGCCTGGGTTAAACTGATTTTATCAGAAAGTTAGGACAGATAAACATTTTGTTTCCACTTTGATGTTAATATCAATAGACCCCCAGAGAAACAAGGCTTGAATGACTAGTTCATACCATATCATGCCTCTGGAAATACTGATAAACATTTTAGGGCAATAAGGATGTTTTCATACATTCACCAAGTTAGTTTTCACAAAAACCACAGTCTAAAATTTTGAAAACATAAAAATATTTTTAGACAACATGGAGATTGTTTTTCTGTCTCATTTTGTTTGTTTGGGTTTTAGTTTTTTGTTTTTGGTAGGAAGGGGCTTCAAAAATCATAAATTCATTGTCATGGCTACCTGGAGCTGATCTGCTGTAAAGCTGGTCCGAGCTCTTTTTGCTGGTTTTGGATGATTAACATCTTGCTCTGTGAGGAGGGCACCTTCAACACTAATCCCATTACCTGCATTTAAAAAGCACACCATACATGTTGGTAACTCCAATGGGTCCACCAGTCATGCAATAATACGTTTCTTGCATCTCTTGCTTTGGTGTGAAACTGTATACATCTTCTAGACTGTCAAACCCCTTAAGTTTTAAAACACACTAGAAACATACTGTGAAACAATATTCCATATGTAGGCTTATGTATTAGTCAAAAGTGCAAAAAGTTAGAAGTGCACATCTAAGGCTCATCCTTAGAAAGGAAAATACAGGAAAACAACTGGTTACAAAAAGCAAACAGAATCCTAAACTCAAGGCTGCTGCCTGAGAATATGGCACAAGACTAAAACACATGCCATGGCTTTCCCTGTAAATAAACAGATGGAGACTATCCCTAACAGTAGAGTCCTTAATGAGTTTTACCGCAATTACACTGCACAAAATAATGCATTAAGATGACCTTAGGAAAAATCGTTTTATTCCTGTATTCACTGTCCCAAAAGACTCAAAAGTATTTTAAGTATATATTTACCATTTTCCACTTCTCTTTTTAAATTATCCAGCATGCAGTCATAATGCACTCTGCAGAGGACTTTCTCTTCCACCAAAGCAAACTCCTCTCCCGTGGAAAGTTGTCTTTTGCAAGAAAAGCAGGCAAAGCATGCCAAGTGATAGACATTCCCCTTGGCCCTCCGGACCCAGTCAGTAGAGTGGATGTGCCTCCCACAACGAGAACAGCGAGTTCCATACCTTCTACATAAATAGAAGGGCAGGAGATGGAGATTTTAATGCTTGGTGAGAAATTCATGAGTCTAAGAGTAAATTAACATGTTATAATACTCATTGGAGCAACCTAAGTATTTAAATCTTTTGAAAATGAAACAGGAATCAATTATTTTTCTAAAAGTCAATATGGTAAGCAATGAAGACTTGAGATAGGGTCATAATTCAAAGCTGTTTATAAAACAAAAACTTTCCATTGTTACTCTAAAGGAAGATTGCATTTTTTCTTTTAAAATAAATGAAATATGAGTTTCAATATCCTTCTTTAAACAAATATCAGTGCATTTATAAATTACCTAGAGATTCAAGATACAAACACACACACACACATGCTCCAGATTGAAACCCAGAAGTGCAAAGCCTACCACTGAAGAAACAAATAATGACTTCTTAAAACAGAGTTGAGATAATTAAAAAATGCTCTAAATACTTTTCAAAAAGTTAAAACATTTAAACACTTAAAATTGATATTATCAAAGAATGAGTAGGACAGAAATTGTTTATCCTGGGGGCGAGGAAAGAAAACTCAGAGATGTCTCCTTTGGTCAATGAGCTGTTGCACTGCTATCCACAGAGGAGGGGAAATATCACCTAAAACGTCCAGAGACATATCTGAACATTAAATGTAGGTTAAACTTAACAAAATGCCTGATGTAAACATTTCTTTTTTCTCTCAGTCTGAGTTACTGGACATTCTGTCACATCTCTTATCACAATTAGTCATGGCCTGGAACAACTACACCAAACTGAACAAGTATGTGTCTGTGTCTCCTCCTTAATATATCTTTAGAGCTATTGTCAGCTTTTTTTCAGTTTAACTTGAAAAACTGAACTCTAAATAAATTTGAGAATATAATAAAATATGAAGTATAAAAAAATCCTGAAGAACTAGACTTTTAATAAGTCTCTGAAACCAAACCTTTCAAAGGGCTTTAAATTACCATAAAAAATTAAGATTAGCATATCCTAAGTGAAAAAGGAGGCAAATTGTTACTATTTTTGAGGAAATGGAGAGTAAATCCAATGAGAAATATACATTTTCAGTAATTATAAAATTCTGTGACTTTATAAAAGACTCTGGATTTCACGAAGTGCTTTAAATTACCTAGCAATTTTATTCAAATCAATCACTAAACTCTCTGAAGTCAATTTTTGAAATGGAGTATAAACATAATTAGTATTAACAAACTTCATTATATAATACTAACTTCCCACTTTTACAATGAACATTCTTCTTCATTGGGAAGTGCAAATGAAGAAAAACTATGGTAATTTTTAAAAGTCATGCTTAAGGATGATTTCAATTTCTAGGTAGCTATACATTAGTAATTGAATTATATCTAGAAGAAACAATTATAAAGCGATCACACAAAAAATCTTACATTTAATATCTTAGGCAAATATAATGTCACAAAACAAAGATTAAAGAACAGACAAAAGAAACAAGATTTTTAGGCAGAGTAATTAGACCTAGTGCATTTCTCATACTAGAATGGTCAATTCTTCTGAATATTATGGTTTATCACAGTCTCCAAACTGCTGATATTTTACAGGCATATAACTAGGGATCGTTCTGTAGTAAACAAGTAATATTTTTATCCTCATAATATTTTTATTTCATCTTCCTGCTCCCCCATAATATTTTCATTTTGTCTTACTACTCCCAAAAATAAGGGGCTTTGTCACAATAAGTCATCTTCTGTTTCAAGCTGTATACCTGCACACAGCAAAGAAGTTTCCTAGTTTTTAAGACCTAAAACTTTCACTTGCCAAAGTGGAAATATTTAAAATTAGTTTTTGTATACTGATTCCTACAACATAAACATACTTATTTTATTTCTTTTAATACAAATTACACCTCCAAATATAGGAAACATTCTCATTTTGAAATCCATAATATAAGAAAAGCCAGGTTTTAATAAAACTAAACAAGAAAGTGTTTTTACAAAATTCTCTTTGCAGGATAATTTCTTGGAGTATCTACTTTCTAAAAAAAAAGTTTCAGTGTACCTGAAATAGTCAAGTTTGCAGAAAATATCTTTGTCTTTAATATAACAGCTGGTATGCCTTCCTAAGGAGGTTCTGCAGACACTGCAGGAGAGACACCGAACATGCCAGCACAGGTCATTCACCTGTGAAGCAAAAAGGGGCAGGATGAGATGCTATTCTAATAAGAGTATCATTCATTGGTTTTGTGTATTTGTCAATTTAAAAAGCTGACCCTTTAATATTTTAACACATTCTCTGAATGTTTCCATCTAAAAGGAGTAATTTACACAAAGAGGCATCTAGATATATTCTCTTCTAGAACCCAACCAGAAAATCACAATAGTATATTCTACATTTGTGTTAAAAAAATTTTTTTTTATTTCTTTAAAGAATTCAGATTGTTTTTTTTTCTTTTTAAAATTGAACTTCTAGGAACACAGGGAAAATTGTGGTCACTTTAAAGTCCTACATACTGGTTGGCTTTTTCTTTTACCAAATTCTTCCCACGACGAAAAATGGTAGCTAAAGAAGTCAAGCCACATATCTTCTCAATCTATTTTTCGGCTAAATAATTATAAACTGTGCACCAGTTAAAGTGAGAGAGAAAGACAGTGAAAAACAAGCTTTGTATGATCAGTACTTACCCTTGTAAAGAAGCCAGCCAATCCATTTTGCTTACAAAATAGAAACTGCTAAGGTGGATTTAAATGTTGATATGGCAGAAGCCCTGGCTCCTTTCTAATATTAAGTACTAGAATCCAGGAGGAAAGCATTGGTTACCCTACTTGATTTGGTTACTGAAGAAGAAAATAAATCTGATTATAAGTGGATCTACATAGGCAGCCAGCATTGTTTGCCATTTATACTTCAAGTAGTAAGGCATAAAATGGTGTTTAATAAACCACAGCACTTTGTATCTTCTAAATAGGAACATGAAATATTGTCAACTCAGGGAACACATCATAATTACCCTCACCTTAAACTGTTGCCATCATACTATAAGATTTAACCTTCAAGAATGAAGGTGTGTATTGAATTGAACTTGCCTTCTAATGCAAGCTCCTAAAGTTTGCTCCTGTTAACTGGACACAAGAATTAGGTTTATGCTTAAATTTCATGTAAAAGAACAGTAATGATGCAAAAACACTAGTCACATCCTACAAATGAATCTAATGCCTAAAATAGGAATTAGGAAATTGGAAAAATGGGAAATTGTGAAATATGGCTTTTGCTACACTATTTCATAATAAAAACTATGTGTCCAATGATTCTATCAGATTAGCACTACTGTTCAACATGTTTTTCTGTGATCTGAAATAGAACAATTACTTCCAAGCTGAAGGAAATAGTTTCACCGACTTCTAATTATAGTTATATGCCTCTTTCCAAAGCATTAATGAGAGTATCATTTTGGTGAAATTTTGAAAGTTTTAGGTTTTAGTCTTGCTACAAAAGAGGTATACATTCACTATACAAGAAAACATGAAAAATAACAAATAAATAATAGAAAAAACCTGAGGAAATCAGAATAAAAAGATGTTAACAATGGTGAATACTGTACTGGAAATAAAGATGCGTTTTCCTTCTATCTTTTCCTAAAATGGGCCCAGTTAAGTTAAAATTTAGAAGTACAGGCTTCCTTTAGTAGTCCACTGTTTTGGGCCTTCTGCATTTCCATCTTATCCAGGTTTTCTCTTTTTCTGAAAGCAGGGTAGATTCAGACATCGAGGCAGAGTCATGGCCACCCTCCAACTCCCTAAAACCAGACCTAATGCCTCCTTTGCCACCTGTCCTCAAAGTTTACTTTCAAAAAAAAAAAAATGTTCTTTTATCTTCTATTTCTCTTCCAGGGAGGAGAGTAAGGTGAAGAGATAAAATTCTGGAGACTATAAACCTTCCTTGATGGCTGGTATTGATCCAATCTGTATACGTACATAGGACCAGCCAGAAAAACCAGCCAAATGACAGGGCACTGAAGCATTAGATAGAGCAGATGCATCTATCTCCTCTCATACTTTTTGTTCTAACTGCATTTTACCTGTCTCACAATACGGTGTTTTCCTATATTAAACAGTTACACCTTCAAATACTCTACTAGAGCTAACCATTATTTTTTACCAATGAATTGAATTGAATTCCAACTTATCTGGAAGACTAAATACTCAAAATGGAAAAAAAAAAAAGTTAAGAACTCTGTTTTTATATAATCGCATAGTACCAAGTTTTCATTAGAGCTAATATATATTCTAATACGTACAAGAAGAGTCCGAATCACACTGTACCTAGACTTCATTGGGAGGAGTCCAGTCCTGCTACAAAGGAAAGCTTTAAACAACTCATTTAGACAACTTAGATATTTTATATAATATAAATATATAATATATAAACATTTTTAATCAAAGATGAACACCAAAAACTATTTTGCCTATTTCAGAGGGTAAGAGTCACTTTATAATAACCTTTTTTCTATATCTTCTCTGCTATAAGGTGTGTAACATTTATAGATCCATTCAGAAACATTCTCAAAGATTAGGCTAATTATCAAGAGGGCTTATTGAAAATAAGAAGCTAGTTTTAACCCAAAGGATGGTTTTTAAATATCCAAAAAGGCTCAGGTCAAGAAACATTGGAATGGGAATCTTAAGAACGCAGATTTAAAGAGAAAGCCATGTTAATTTACCAGCTTTAAGAATCAACCACCAATTAAGATTAAGTTAATCACTGTTTAATGTTTTCACCAAAACTTCTTTGGGCGCTTTATCTGGGTTGTATCTGTAGGCTATCATTCTCACTTTACAGATGAAGCAGCTTTGTATGTTGAGGCAGAAACAATGAAACTCACTAACTTGCTTTTTGGACTCATATTCTCCATAATTAATCCTTTTAAAAACTGGGGGTGGAAGGGTGTTGGGGGGAGGGAATAGAAAGTGAACCGGTTTGCTACTAATTCAGTGTAGGAGAGATCATTATTTTAAATACTGGTTTTAAAAAATTATTGAAGTTGAAAACCCCTGGGTTTGGGATTAAGACACATGGGACCATGATCCTGCATGCAATGACATGGGTAACAGTGGCTTGCCAGAATTTCTACTCTGAAACTCCCCCACAATATTTTAAGAGAGAAGTAAAACAAATTAAAACAGACAGTCAACTCTCAAAGCACCACTTGAAGTACTTCATCTCAGGCATTTTTCCTTCTTTCTTTCTTTCGTTTTTTGTCGAACTGTACATCAATTTCCATTTTTTTCCCAAGTACTGGAGAAGAGATAAGAAAGCATTGGGTGGCTTTTAGATATTAAACCTTAATAAGAGGAGGAAAGTTTCAAAATAGTTTTTCTTTAAATGTTCCTATGAACTTTTACTTTGGAAAAGCCTCATGTTACTGTAAATAAACATAGGAATATGTAAAAAAAAAAAAAAAAAAAAATCTGTCCAGAAAAGACCCTTTAAGGAACTTGACAGTGGTTCTCACCAAAGGAGATACTGCAAAGGGGAAATCAGGTAACGTATTACTGACCTGGAACTCTCATAAGCAGGCAGGTGTGTGGGTGTTATTGGAGGTGGAGGGACCATAACCCGGGGCTCGGGAAAAATAATCAGGCGGGACCCTGTTTCAGAACGGTAAGAGTTTCCCCACTTGCGTTCCTTTACGAGTCGGTGGCTGACTCCAGTACATATACAACACCGGGTACCGGCACTTCCAGACCACGATGTGTCACACAAGCTGTTTTGCAACAACGCCAAAGATTCTAAGATTTCTTCTCCCACTCTTTCCCACTGCATGAGTTGCCCTTGCCTGGGCTCTTTTGCTGAGAAAGCCTACAACCTTGAGAGAGAACTTGAGTGGAAAAGAGGGAAAAAATAAACTTTTCTCTTTTCTGGAGTTCCCAGGGTAACCCCGCTCCGCTTGGGCCCCGCGGCTCCGCCCTACCTTGAGAAGGTACTTGTCCACGATCTCCAGGCCGCAGCTGTTGCACACACACTTGCCAGAGGGGCAGACGGAGCCCGAGGCCATGGACCGGGGCGAAGACGACGGGGACAGCGGGGCCGAGGAGGAGCACGAGTCCTCGTCCCCCGCTCCCTCGGGGCTCACCTGCAGGAAGCCACGAAGCGCGTCGCAGGCCGTTCTAGACCCCTCCTCCCTCCTCATCCCACCGACCCACGGGGGCCCCCCCACAGCCTCCCGTCCCACCCCCAGTTCGTGAGGTCTCGCTTCTCGCCCTCTCCCGGGGTCCCAGCTCTCACCACGCACCCGCTGGGGCTGCCGACCCCTGACCTCGAGGACCCGGGGCGCTTGCAGTCCTGCCCAGCCCGCAGCACCGGCTCAGCCTCCCACCCCGCCCCGCCCCAGTCCCTCCCTCCACCGGCTAGCGGAGGGGCCAGCTGGGCCCCGGAAGGGGCGCGAGGACAGCAACCCTCGGTCCAGGCCGCCTCTCCACCTCCAGTCTCGCCAGCACCCAGGTCCCTCCCCACTCACCAGGCCCTCTTCCCCGGCGCCTTTCCGAGTCCTCCCGGCCGCCAGGGCTGCAGTCCGCCCGCACTCCTCCGACATGAGCCCCTGGCACTGCGGGGCGGGGGTGGGGGAAGTGGGGAGAAACAGACGAGAAGTCCTGAGCCGGCACGCGCGGCCCAGAGCCTCAGCCTCTCCGCGCGCGGGGCGGGCTAATGAAGGCCCCTCGCGCGCCGGGCCGCGCGCCGCGCTCAGGGCGCCCGGGCCCGGCGCCGCGGGCAAGCGGGCGGAGAGGCGTGCAGCCTGCTTGCGGGCAGTGGGCGGCGGCAGCGCAGCCCCAGAGGTGCGGCGAGGCGGCCACTCAAGCGCCGAGGGCTCGCCCGGCGCTCTCGGGGCTCCGGGTCCCCAGTGCTCACCGGAGCACGTCGGTTCCCCGCCCCCCTCCCGGGGGTAACAAGTTAATAACAATCATCCCCGCACAAAGCATTTTCTTTCTAGACGTCAATCACAGCGGAGCGGGGATCACCCGGCTAAAGGAGGTGCATGGGCGGGGGGGGGGGGGGGGGTGGAGTGGGAGAGAAGAAAAGAGGATTGAGGAGGGGGTGGGGGGAAGAAACTTGATTTCTTTAATAACCTCAATTAAAAGAGCAAGACACATATATATTTTTAAAAGGGGGCTTTTTGAATTGGATAGCCCAAAAGGTGAAGAGGTTTAATAGGATACTTGAAAGCTAATTACAGCGGGATTTAAGAAGCCTGGTGTTTGTTCCGATGACAATTTGAATGAAAATGCTTCAGATTAAACCGAGCCAGCAGCTCTTTCGTAAACTTACAGCAATTAGAGCTGCGAGTGATTTACACTCGTTTCTTTAAGGTGTAAATTGCCACTTATTGCTCAGTAAGTCAACATTTGAGCTACTAAAGGATTATTTTTAACCAGCGCAAAAAGCGGGTCGAATAATGGAAAATATCCAGCTGAATTTAATTTGTGCCATTAAAAAAACTCACCCAACGTCGGCCAAAATGTTTTAAAGCAGCAACGCGCATTACTCAAGTGTTTCCAAGCCTTTGCTGGAGTTTTGATCTTAAACAAAAACTCAGCCTCTCTGGGATTTTTCTGCCTTGGTTTACGAAAACCCTGGCTGGGGTGGGGAGCGCCGAACTTGAGAGGCCCCACACCTCTTAATTTCTGACTCTTCGCCTCCCTTTTTCCCTCCCTCTGACAGCATCAGGCGAGATACCGTCCGAACCCGAGAATCCCCGGGCTCTCTGCCCGGACCCTTGGGTGCGCTCCCTACGCCGGACCTGGCACCGCCGCACGGAGGCCGCGTCCTGGTAGACACAAAGAGAGTTTAAGCAGAAACGCCCTGCGTTCGCCGGGTGTTCCCCACCAGCGTCGGAGGAAAGACCAAGTCAGTGGTGCCCCGTGCGGGAACCGCTGAGCCGCTCAAACAGGCTGCAAATGTTTTCAAACTAAAAACGCGAGACACCCACAGGTCCTGCCTGCAGAGAGGTGAGAGCTCGTCAGTTTCCCCCATCCACTAGACGAACGGTGTGACTTGCATGCCCTGCAGTCTGCTTCTTTTGGTATTTTAAGTCAAATAGCCCTCCGGGCCCGCCTTGGGGATCCCCGAGGCCTTCCAGGAGCTACGTCTGTCTCTGGTTCGCCGTGGGCCCCCGGCAGCGCGGATCGCCCGGCGGCCGGAGGCGCGCCTCGGGGTCCGCAGGCGGCCGGGCTCAAGGAGCCGCCCCTCGGTTTGGTCCCACCCGACAGTCACCCGGAACTCCCGACTCGCTCTCCCCGACCGCCACGATCACCACGGCAAATAGAACAAAAGCACCACTCACATGTACCCGAGAGCGCCTTAGGTTCGAGGCTTCGTCTCCCAAATTACAGTCTCCATGCCTCAGGTTAAGTGAGCTTGTGGGGAGGGGAGGCAATGATTACTGACTAACGCTACTACGTAATAAAAAAAATTGCCAGGTCTGAAGATGAGGCCGGTTACAGGTAATTTCTGAACCTCGTTTAGGAGCCCAAACAGCTCGCGTTTCAAGGAAACTGCGATTCAGCTGGTCTGGCCAGGCGTCGGCTCGCTCACCTTCTCAGTGGGAACTGCCAGCTCCGGCACGTCCTTTTCTTCTAGTTTACACACAAACATCTGATCGCTTTTCCAATACATGGCACTGCTAGAGCTGCTTATCACATACCAACTCCAGAGGGTCAGAGGCTGTCCGTGTCTGCGATCTTCCCTCCCTCCCCCGCCCCAATGCACTAATAAAAGCTGACACCGAAGAGTAAGAAGGCCACAAGTTAGGTCTTCGTCCAAAGAGGCCGCTGTGGCCGTAACCACTCTCTGATGGACTGTTCTTAAGATTCTTTTCCCAACTTCACTGAGGTCTGTCCCTCCAGGAAAAGAAAAAAAAAACGTTTTGTTTTCCAGAGGGTGGAACCTTACTTAAAGGGAGGGATGGGGGTGTGGGGAGCAAAGTCTTTTCCTGGAGGAATAGCCTCACCTCCTTAAGGAAAACCCGCCTTCTGTACATGTTAAGATCTTTATCAGGACAAGCCAACTTACTCCAGATTTAGTATTAAAGAAAAAAAAACCCATTGGGAATGGCCTGTTAACTTTCGACTTAAAAAAAAAAAATCTGCTCTGTGCATTTGCAGTGGCTTTTTAATTCTCGCTCCCCAACCAAAACCTAAACAAAGATTCAGGTTACATGTCTTTCTGCAGTAAGCAGAAGGGGAAGCGGAGGTCTGGGGGACTTGAACGTTTTAGTCATCCTCCTGAAACGCACGGCTCTCCTGTCTAGCCGAGGAACGTGACCGCTCCCTGGCAGCTGACTTATCTAGCGGTTCGCGCTCCCTTTGCGAAAAGTTTTCTCATTAAAGATAAAGAAGGAACATCTGATCAGCACAAAAGCTTATGATTTGCGACTAGATTTGAAATCAAGGCTACAGGAAAGACAAAAGTATGTTGCTAATAGTATTGCTCTTTCATCTCGTCCTAGACAAAATTTAAGTCCTCGAAATGGCCTGCTCCTGCCTCAAATTTTGGCTGCGGGTTCGCGCGGAGGGGAGGGGTGTTCTCAGAATACCGTGATTTTGATTAGGATTGGGGAGTGTGTTTGTTAAATAGCTTCTTTATGGTATAAATTTTACTTCATTGTTTAGTGTATGAAGGGGAATTTGGTAAGAGACTAACAATATCTTTTATTTCCAATTTTCCCTTTTTAAGAAAAAAAAGTCGAACTTCCGCATTATAAATAACGTAAGAATAACTGGGAGTCTCTGTTTCCTAAAGGCCTTTAACAAAACCGTGATGTTGCTCCGATTAGACTGGTATATATATATATATATATATATATATATACACACACACATATCTTATCTCCTTGCCTTATTTGTCTAGACGAGGAAGATCGAAGTGCTCTCGCGCAGACGGGTCAGCCGACTAGAGGGCCAGTGGGCAGAGACAGGTAGACGTTCCTGTAATGAAGTGAGCCTGCGCAACAGTCTGGGACCCAGGAACGACTGCAAATTTAGCTTTTCCTCAATTACATTTTTCTCCCATAAACACGAGGGTCTCTAGAGCATTTTCCTATCGCCATTGTTTTCCTTTCCACGCAGCTGCGCACACGTTAATATTAGCCATCCCTCTGCTGGTCCTCTCTGGGAGATCTCGCTTAAATTTAGGCAGTAGGGGGAGGGGGACGCTATGATAACCTGTGCCCTCTCGCAGAATTGAAGGCTTGAGCTGGGCCAACTTCTCGAAAAGCTAACCTGTGCGTGGAGAACAGACAGACTTGTGTTTTTCATCAGGGGTAAAAATTAGTATTTTGGGAAAAATCCCTCATAATGCATTTTCCATGAAATAGCATCGGTCTCGAGATGGTTCTTCGGAATGGAAAGAGAGTCGAGCAGAACGTTGGCTCTATCCGACCGTTGTGTAGAAAAGGATTGAAAGTGGAATTAAAAATAAAGATACAGTTCGGAGATTTAGTTACAGTTTCTATTTGTTAGGATCTGCAAAATGAATCTGGGGTACTGTTTGGCTACTATCCGGGAGAATTAATCGCGCGGGTCATTTGGAGATCCCGAGAGCGCTGGAGCTGTTTTGGGAAGTAGGGCGGGGGCGCGGGCGTTTATGCGGTCTTTCCACCCACCCTCGCCTAATCAGGCGGCTCTCAATCAGGTTTTCAAAATACTAATCTTGATCTAAGAGCTCCTATCTCTGCATAAGTGGAGGAAATGATTCATTTTTAGAGGCTCTAGGCTTGGGGAAGAAGAATGGTCGTCAGACACGAGAAGACCTAAAAGCCTGGTCTGGCTGGCGTGCGCTTTACTCCCGGGGCCGGCCGCGCGCGGACCTTTCCCGCGGTGTCTTTGCCCGCACCCAGGCTTGCTCTGTAGGCCTCCGGGCGGTGAGTGTGTTTCTGCGTCCCGGGTGGTGTAAGCCGTGGGCTGGGGGTCGTGTGTGGAGGTGGGAGGAGGGGGATGTGCAGGTATTTGCTATGAATGTCGGGGCTGAGCATCCTGCCTGTCCTGGACCCACTGACCTCCTGACCCCTTGTCGGGGCAAGCACACCGAGGGGTTGCTCTTGCACAGTGGCCCGGCTTCTTGGAGCTCTCATCACACCTCTTACCCCCGCTCCTCCTTGGCTCCGGCAAAGAAAAAGTTCGCCTGCTGTTTTGTAGAGTACCTCTTTCTATGTTAGGTGCTTGTGCTAAAAATCAGGACTCCTTTTGTCTTCGTAATGAGGGCTTTTAGCCAAAAATCCAATTGAGAGCAATTTTGGTCGAACGAGGACAGACCAAAAAGCATCATCTTGTGTGTCTGCAGGTGGGGGAGGAATCGCTCGCCTTGGGGCGAATACTACCTACTAACTTGAAATTTCTAGATGGCCACTCTCAAGTGAAAATCAGAGACCGCAGGCCCACCCGGGGGCACAACCAACACCCCAGGACGGCAGGGCTCTCAGCAAAGGCGGGGAAAGAAAGCCGGAGTGTCTTGGGAGTGCGTCCCGTCCTGGGCTGCGCCGCGCCCAGAGAGTTGAGAGGCGCTGGGTGTGTCTCCCTAAGCCCGAGGGGGTCCGGGAAGGGGTCTGGGTCCCGTAGAGCCAGGCCTCGATTGGAGGTCTGAGGCTGGAGAGCAGGAACACCAACGCTCCCTGACCCCCACAGTTTCCACTCACCGCGAAGAGCTGCCTAATTGGGCTGCGAGCAGCTGCGAAATTTGTAATCGCCTAATAAGCCTTCCACCTCGGTAATTCTTATCAAAAGGCATAAAACTGATATTTTCACACTCGGCTTGCACCACAGGAGCCGTTTATAAACATCCTTCATCAGTGGGATGAAATTAAGCCCGCATTGACAGAGGTCTCTGGAACTCGATATTTAAAAGCAATAGATCCGAATTAGCAAATTATTACTTTAAGTAGGGAAAGTCCCCACCAACTTGACTATTGAGCCCTTTGCCTCTGAGCTCCTCGCAGTGTGTAACCACATGTTTGAGGGAACTTAACCTGGAGTTTCCGCGGCACTCCGGCAATCTCCGAAATCTTGCTTCGGCTCGGGCTCCCAGCCCTCCCACCCGCCTTCGAGGACGCGCGCAGGTCAGACGGGTGGAGGCCTGGGCGAGGCACAGCTGGGGCCTGGACGAAAGCTTGAGCAAACTAGACGCGTGCAGGACTCCCGCGCCCGCAGGCGCAGGGCCAGCAGCAGCCCTCGGGGCCCCGCGCTTTCCCGGGCCGACGCCCCTCGCTGACCGCCCGCAGCACGCGCGCCGGGCCTGCCGGCCGACTGTCGGCGGGTGGAGGTGCGGGAGACCTCCGCGCTCCGCGCCGGCGAGTAGGCGCGGCTCTGGCTGATTCTCGTGGCGACCTCTTTACCCGTGAAAGTGAAGCTCAGCCCAGAGCGCTCTGAAACTGCGCGGGTCACCCTGGGCTCTCGGGTAGGAGAGGGTGTCCTTCGACTTTTGCCCACGCCGTCTAACCATTATTAATACTGCTCTGGAAAGGGACTGAAGGAGATAGCTTCCAGCGGTTTTTCCCACAAACTTGAGCAACTCAGAAGCCGCGTCACCCCTCAGAGATGGCGGAGCGGGAAACTGGCTCACCTTGGGACTTTACCGGTCCCAGGCTCCTTCTTTGACCTTGTCACCCACTTTCCGAGGGAAAGGGAGGGGTGCCTTTATTCACGCCAGTGGAGGCCGTCCAAAGGTGGCGAGGGCCTCGGTCTTGAACACCCTGGTCTCTCCCTCCCTGCAGGCCGAGGCCGAGGCTCGCGGGGCTCCCGGCGAGGCCAGCGTGCTCGGCCGGGCGCGGGAGAGCCGGTTGGGCACCGGCGCGCGTCCCCGGCCTTGGGGATTCGGTCTCGCGGCCTCTGTTTTGCTGACGGCAGTCGGGTGCTCCCGCTGGGGCCAGTTGTCTCCAGCGGTGCTAGAACAACAATTGAAAACCGAGTTCTGCGCCCGAGAGAGTTGTACATGTGGATGCGGCGTTTTTTCAGTCGGCGCGCTCGTCCCCCAGAGCGCGAATGAACTGGCCCGGGCGGCTCAGAAGGAGAGGGGAAGCTTTTCTCGCCTGGTAGGGCGGGTGACGGGAGAGAGAGTTAGGAGCCGTTTAGAGCCCGAAATTAGGCAGGGGGCAGTCTGGGACGCTCCTGGGCTAAACGCTACTGTGCCAAGCGCAAAAGTCCACTACACCATTTACTCATTGTGACATTTCCAAGCCGACAATCTCGCCTTAAGCACGCTTGTGGTTTGGAGCTGCTGATTTTATATGCATTTTATAGTTCAGAGTGAGCAACACGGTAGGAACAGCGGAAACCTGATTCTAACCTGCTTTTACAAACCTCTGCCCACACTGCTCTGTAAAAATCAAACTAGGAGGTGGAGAGAAAAATACCGAAAATCCCAACAGCTCTCTAACCCCATTCTCCCCTGCCCGGTGTTTTCCTACACATCCTAGGCGCCTGGGGCGGATCCAGCCCGGAGCTCGCTAATCTAGAAAGAGGACGGAAACCCAAGACCCACAGGCTTCCCCTCCTCCACTCTTCTGTTCCCTAGGGACCCCTGAGAGCCGAACTCAAACCGGGCCAGGGAGACAGGAAAGCCAAACTTGATCTGAGTGCAAAAACATGGGCGCCTGACGCTGTCTCGTGGGTGGCGTGGGGAGGGGTGGCGGTGACAAGGAGCTGTGTGAGCCTCCTATTCGCAGGCTTCGATCCGGTTTTGATAAGGGAACACGCAGCTCCGGTTGTCAGGCAGTGTGAGAGCGCCCCACACAAGCCCGCACCGTCCTGCCCACAACCTCGGTGTTAGGCGTTTCTCCCAGGCAACACTTGCACGTCTCGTCGTAGCTTATCCGATGTGTCTTGTAAAATGATACTTAAAAAAAAAAAGTCCGAGGAATAATCTTGAGCCGTATATTTTTAGAGTTAAATAACTTTCTATATGGATTTCTGCTACAGGAGACTGGTTCTCGGAACTGTGGCAGTGTTTTCTTCCTTTCTTTCCTCTCCTCCCCCTCTCCCTCCTCCTTTCCTCCTTCCCTTGCCTTCCTCCTTGCCTGACTGCCTTCCTTCTCGGGAGCTCAGAGTTTAAGAGCCAGACAACGTGTTATTATAGGAAGAGTACAGGATTTGAAGTTAATCAAACCTGTAATGGATTTTTGAGCAATTTAACAACTTAATACTTCGGTTTTCTCACCCTTAAAATGGAGATGACAGCAGTTATGTTGAAATGTCTTCACCCATACACAGTAGGTTCTCAATGAATGCAACTTTCTTCCTCTCCTCCGGTGCTCTCTTTCTCTGCCCTAGAGAGCCCTGGGTGCAGGGGCGTCACCAAAGGCCTCATTCCCCAGGTGAAGGGGAAAGGCCGATGCTCCTCAGCACCAACCTCGCTTCCAGTTGGCCATTTCCAGGAGTTCACCAGATCCGGTGGCCGGCTCCGGAGGAGCCTCTCAGGTCTGCAGAGGCTCTGGAGAAGAGCTCTCAGCTGGCAGCCACTTCTACTAGGGCGTCTCGGCCCAAGGACGCACAATGAACAACTTTTCCTCTCCTTTTGTCACTGGTTTATTTTGGATTGTTTAAATGCTTGGCAGTCTGACTTCTGTCAGTTTGTGCAAACTTCTGAATATTGTGAAAGTAGCAGTAATCATAGCTGTTGCTTATTACTCGTCAAACGTCCCACTGGCGCTGAGGCCCGTAACCCTACTTGTAACCTACGTGAGGCCACCTTAGGAGGCTGGGTCGGAATTCGAACCCGGATGCCAGGCCCGGCTTGCTTGCTTTCTTTTTTAAAGGCCTGCCTTTTAACTATTCCGCTATATTGCTATGTTGTCCTCTTTGCAGTGAGTTCAGAAACGGACCCTTTCACTTAATGGATTCGTATGCCCCAACTTGAGATGGTTCTTTACATAGTCTTTGTTGACTTGGGTTTAGGCTCTAGCGCAGCTGGTCCAGCCACAGCCCCTGGCCCGGGCCGGCTTCCGGCCAAGCGGCAAGCTGCTGGCAGCTGCGGGGATTCTGGTATCCGGTGGGAAAGAGCGCCCCCTTCTCACCTCTACTCTCGCTGTGCTGAGGTTAAATAGCATACAATGGTTTGGAGTTGTCACATAAAGCAGCAGCAAAGGGGAAAAAGTAGTCGAGCATTTAATCGGCGGTAAAATCTTTCTCCTTTTCTTTGCACATTGCAGAATCCCATGACTAATCATCAGGGAGTGATCAAAACCTGGATAGAACAAATGACCACCGCTCTCTGTACCTCCTTCAATTCAAAGGCGGGGGCTTACTTCTGGAACTTTGCTTTCGCCTTCGACCATAGTTCGGGTCGCTACGTGGAGTCTTCAGAGACCGCAGTGCCCGGCTCAGGCTGCGCAAAGATCATCTCGCCTCACTATCACCACTCGGGAGAAGTCCTTAGAAATAGTTTTACCGACAGAAACAAGTGAATAAAGCCGCCCCCAACAGATCATTCCTCAGCTCTAGGCTTCTAGCATCTTGGAGACGGGAACCATGTGCCTGGCACCCGACAATAAAGGATGGCTTTTTGAATGAAAGAAAGAATGTACTGGCAGGTATAGAGGGTTTCGTGTCTTTCTCTGTATTCTTAATTCTAGCTTCCTACTTCTTCACATTGGCACTTTCTTGCCCAGGAGCTGAATCTTTTAATCCCTAGAAGACCGAGGCAAGGAAAGGCACGGAGATTCTGACAACTTAAATTGAGGGAATTCCCGGGCTCCACTTTCCTGCTAGTGCCAGGGACTTGTAACCTCCCATGGATCATCAGGCCCAATGGTTCATTTCCGCCCCTCTGGAGAGTCTTTCAGACCTGTGTTTGCAATTAAATTGGAAACCTACTCTGGGTGCCTAAGAGACCATCGGGTCTGAGCCTCAGTTGTGGAGGAGGTGGCTACCGGATCGGGAATCGGAGTAGGAACGTGTTGGACCTCAGAAGCCTGGGAAAGCCTCTATTACCCACTCTGACTGCACACATGGAAATGCTGTGTGTGTTGGCCGGCACAAAAGCTGATATAAGTTTTGGCTTGCCCCGTGGCAAGAATGGGGCCTAGGGTGGAGAGTCAGGATGGGAACCGCCAAGACTCGGAGCCACATGCTGGTGTTCTCAGGCCTCCCTGGCCTGGAATGGAGATGCACCCCTGTATGCATACTGCAAAACGGCAAAAGACCACGGAAGAGACGCGCGGGTGGTAGATGGAGTCTTGAACAGGACAGATCCCTGCTCTGCGCCAGGTCGTAATCCTGTGTCCTGGATGCCTCGGTGGCTCGGCCCAGTCTCTAATCATCCCAGCCGGTTGGGAGCAGGAACAGTAGCCGTGGGACTCAGGGACTAAGGCCCCAGAGTCCTGGAAAAGGGCTGGAAGAGGTCTCTTGACCTTGGATGGTTGCACCAGCCCCCATGGTGTTGAATTTACCCTGACACCAAGGGGGAAAGCACTAGAGCTTTATTATGAAGACTCCAATCTCTAGGCAGACTCACCAAGAAAGTTTGCAAACTCAGCCACTGTTGCTGCAGGCATACAAACTTGGCAAAAATCGTTTTAAAAAGTGTCGAATCCCCCTCATTTCCTTTGCATAGCTGCCCCTGGAGGGACTCAGAGGGGCGATTTTTAAAAGGGTGCCTTCAGGTTGCACCACCTTTCAGGTATAACGCCTTGACCCGGCTCAGTGCTTTATAGTTTGCGTTTATTATTGCTTTTGAGTTTCAAAATCAACAGAAACAATAGGCAGCAGTTTCTTGTGAAACTTTGAATACATACAATGTTTTTTTCAAGACTTCTTCCTCCTCCTCCTTTCAAAATACTTTTGCCTTGCTTCAATAATTTATTCTAGGGGTATAGTGGGAAAAGTCTCTCGCATTAAAAACTATCTGGGTCAGTCCATGTAAATGTGCTTTTTAAAGGTCAGGGTGGAAAACAATAGGCAGTTAGTAAACTAAGCCATAATTCCAGATTCTTCCCCCCAGCCCCGTGAGATATCTTTTTTCCTCCTAAAAAAACCTTTCTATTTTTAGAAGTGTATACGTACATATGTAGCTATCCTTTTGTAAGAAACACCATTTATTGTTTAGCATCCCCCACAGTTCACATATGTTGTCACGGTATATTCCTCACAATCATCTATGAGGTAGCTATCATTATGCCCAATTCACAGATGGGGAACCTACAGCTCAGAGAGGAGGCCCAAGTTCTTAGGGCGAATTAGCGACAGTCTAGATGCAAACCCATTCCAAGGTTTTAACCATTGTGCTAGATATATAGGATATACTGTGAACTGTGCAGGAGGATGTGAAGCCAAGTGCCCCCTCCTGCTGGTTGGACATGAAGCTCCTCCCTTTTTCCTGGAGTCCCAGAAGCCCGGATTCCCTTGGGAGTTGGAGGGGGGAGGGGGAGCAGGGGTAGCCTGGAAGCTTGAAGGACCTGATCGCGCCGGTGGTCAGTTGTGTAGGGCTTAGGCGCACGTGGGGAGCCCACGGGGAGGCCGGGCTAGAGGGATTAGGAAACTGTCGGGGGAGGTGGGGGGGTGTAGATCGCGTGCTGGGCGCACACTTTCTCAGCGCCGGCTGCTCGTAAATATTGTTGCATTTCCTTGGTAACCCCCAGGCCGCCTCCTGTGGGAGCCGAGGCCCTCCCGCCGGCGCCCGCCTTCGGAGGCGACCTCCCGAGAGCAGCCTTGAGCCCCGGAGGCCCTGGTGGCCTTCAGGCCCCTGTTCTGCGGCCCCCTTGACTTCGGCCCCGCCGGCGCGGCCCCGGGGCAGGCCGGGAGCGTCCCCGCGCGATGCACCCCGGGAGGCGCCGCGGCGGGTGGGCGCAGCACCCCGGAAGTGTGCTCTCGTCTGAAAGCTGGGGGAGGGGGGGCCCTGCGTGAAACCCCCACCTCATCACTAGTCCACACTCGGGGAGAAGGCGGGGAGGAGGGTGGCCCGAACGCCTACCCCAGGCCCGGCTCTGAGGCAGGCTCGTCGCCCTGTAGGGTCCCACCGGCGCGCTCCTCGCGCCCTTTTCCGTGGGCGACCCGAGGGCGGAGGCTTGGGTCTCAAATGCGGAACCTCCGTCTCCTGGAATCAGATTTGGCTTCCAGAGGATGTTAAGACTTTTCCTTTCTGAGAAAGTCAGCGCCTGGAGGAGACCCAAGGCCCGGGCCCTTCTTCCCCTCAGCCGTATCTGTCTGTCCGTAGGTAGGTAATTCTTGCTCAACCCTTCAGAAGGCCCAGAAGGCACATCCGGTACCTCACAGAAAGCTGTTGCAAGAAGGGGGAAAGCCAGAAAGCCAGCTGGGAACAGGGCCTGGGGCAAGGCCGGAGCAGGCCGGAGCGGCGCGTGCCGAGCTGCTGAGTTAGTGATGCGGCCCCGCGAGGAGCGAGCGTCCTTCCAGCGAGGCATCCACGCGGGCAGCCGCGGCCGCGCACGGCTGGGCCCCGGGGGCGGCGGGCCGGAACTGCGCTCCCGAGGGGCAGGGTTACAGCCTCAGCCAGGGCCTCCCCAGGGATTCGAGTTTCTTCTACTTGGCCTTGGTTTCTGTGCCAGCCATAGTCGCTTGGCTCTTGGTACTTTTAATACTGTTGTGCAATGCTTGGGCAAATACTTGTAATTACCAGGCCCTTGTCTAGAGCTCTTGGAAAAGGGGTGTGTTTGTGTGTGTGTGTGTGTGTGTGAGAGAGAGAGAGAGAGAGAGAGAGAGAGGGAGAGGAAGAGATTTTGCTGGGCTGATGAGAATATTTTCAGTGCCAAATAATGGATAGGAGTCCAGAGATCCCCTCAATTTCTTATGTTAAATCATGGACTTTTCTTTTTGTATGACTAGGGTTTTTTTTGACGTGCGTAAAAGAATTTATATTCTTAATTTTGGCCACCCTGATAGAGGTTTAATACCAATGCGTAAGAGGAAACCAAACGGAAAATATTTGTATGCCAACCTTGGTCTGGAAAAATATCAGTAGCATTTCTTATTTGACAAGGAAATGCGTTTGTTCAGTCTTTTTTCTTTTCGGTTGGCAAGGGCATCGTTTTAATGTATATCCCGTGTTTATTGTTTCTGTTTGGTACTTTGGTCATTTGCAGCACATCTGTTTCTGATATTGTTCCTGTGTTAAGCACCCACTATTGTGTTAGCAAGATTTTACACCATCTGTTTGAGAAAATTCTTGCCAATGCTATTTGATGCCCAGTTGAACTTTAGCCAAACTTCTTCATTTTGTAATGTTCTCTCAGTCCTGAGCATATATAATACACTTTAATGAAATTATGCTTTTATGCTTGCTGACAGACATCAGAAACACATTTGCCCAGGTCAACGGCAGTTTAGCTAAATGTTGGATAGGAGGCACAATATTAAAATAGTAAAGATGTTGAAAAAGAAAATATTTGGAAACAAAACAATTAAATTAAAATCAAGTAATGATCGAAATAAACAACTGCTACACACACACACGCATTTAAATGTGGCTGTTGGGAGTTAATGTATAGTTCTGACTATTTATGTTTCTTCATTATATATATTAAATTTAGAAATTCGTATTTTTGACATTATTCCCAAGGGTGTAACAACTGGTTTAAAAAATAATAAAGTAGAATAACATGGTAATGTGACTGTATCAAATATATATTCAATGTAACACATACAGATGAACTTAAGCATTGAGCCTAACTAAAGTGGTGTTTTTTTTTTTCATCCTGAGGCCACTCATAAAGATTTTACACCGTGTTATGAAAAGCTAAGAGGCAATGTTGCCCACTTCTGAGTTCTTTAAAAGTAGGATTATTTGTGACAGCTCAAACAATATTCAAGGATGTATATTTGATGGCTAAGTATATATATATCTAATAGTGGCATAACTACGAGACGGAATTGACTTGAAAAAGTGAATACTGGCTGTATGTTTTCAAATATCTTTTCTAGAACACAACACTCCTGTTGATACATTGACCTGTTTTGTTTACACTCAGCATGTGTACCCCGGTGTAAAGACCTGGAAATTATAATTGCACATGATATTTTAGTTATACCCCAGGAAATATCAGCCTTGACTCTTGGGTTAATAAGCTTATGACATTCATTGCTGGAAATCAGTATCCTTCAGTTGACAAAGAACTTTCCTTTGATTGAAATCTGTCAAAAACAGGTCATCACATCCTTTCAGTTGTTACCTGGACACACTGCTTTTATTGCAGATGCTGTGCTTAAAAGTGTGGGCATTAGATAACTGCTTAGGGATGCGTAGTCTCTGTTTCTTTAGGAAAACCAAATTTTCCTAAAGAAACTGGTGTATCTAATTTCTAAACAAAATGTATCCTTGGTGATATAGCTAATTCACATCATTTATGCAAGACAGTTGGAATTCAGTACCTGTTACTGTGAGATAAATGGGGTTGTAAAAAGGGAACCAGTCTCATAACATTTCTAGCTACATATACTTCTAAAAAGTTATTTATCAAGATCTACATTTTCCTTAAATTGTTAATTTAGATGTTCTGAAATATGACCTATAAATTTCTTTTTTAATAACTGATGTTACGAGAAAGCAAACCTTATGAATCTTCACGTCTGGTTCCAATTAATCTGCTTAGACTATTTAATGGAAAAAATAACAAGCCTGATTTGGTCAATCTGGAGTTCTACACCATTTTTCTATGTGCTTCTTTAAGTTCTAATGCTTTTTCCTACATATTTAGTTCATAGTTATATAAATTATATAAAACCTGGGATTAGAGGAATAACTAGATGCATTTTTCTAAAAAAAATATTTTGCAGTTACATCTGTATAAAAGGAAGATGCTCTCAAAATGAGTGTCAATGATTATTGAAAGAAAGCTGTGTACATCTTTATGTGTTTAATTCATTAAGCACCTACAATGTACTGGGTGCTGGGCTTACAGAGAAGAATAGGACATGGGTGGTCCTTGTTCTCAGAAAATTCCCATCAGTTAAGGAGACTGACAGAAATACAACCAGCTCAACCCTGCAATTCTATATTGATTTCTGTCCACTGGTTGGGCTTTGAATTGGTAAAGTATCAGATGATCTCATCACAATACTTTCTATATGTTTTTTAAATTTTAAAGGCTAACATTGTATTTTAATTGTCTTCTGTTTAATCACGTCTTTTGGAGTAAGTCTGTATTATGCTTTCCTTTTAGAGGATATTGCATCTCATTTCCCTCATCATAGTCACCGATCTGTTTATGTGAACAATTGATTCCTACTGGCTGTTGTCACACATTTCATTTCTGGTTCTCTCCATTTTCCTCAAGTCTTTGCTTCTTAGAAAGCCAGAATGCTGAAGTGAAATCTCTTGCAGATGGAGTCTGCTGACTTGTATTTCAGTTTTAGCCCCTTCGATTTTTAGCTGTGTGATGACCTTGGGGAAATCACTTAACTTTCTGAGCCTTAGTTTTTCCGTCTTTTTGCGAGATAACAGTCATCAGAGTAAGCTATCATTGAAAATCTTTTTAGCTTTTAATGGTAAATCACTATTCACAAATTTTCAAGAGCTTTTCTTAAACTAGCTTTGAAATCTTAGTTATGACAGTCCTCCAGAGGGAAATTTTTCTTCAGGTTGTCTCTCTGTTTAAGAGTACCGTTATGTCATAGTATATACTAAAATCAAGTTGAGGCTGAACTTGCCTGTAACCAGCAGCAGTTTCTTCTCCAAAGCTAGAAAAAATTATCTTAAGAGACATTAACTCTGAGGCCAGCCCAGAGTCTGAATTCAAGTCTAACAAAATGAGAAATTCCAAAACAAGCTTCCTCAATCTTCCACTTCTCTTCCTTCGACCTTTAAAACCTAGCCTGAATGCTACCTTCTCCTTGAACATTTCCATTCAAGCTGGAGGTGATTTCTCTTTTTTTTGAGCAACCATTTTCATCAAGTTGGGCAGTTGCTTGTTTATTTAGTTAGGGCCTACTACAGGAACAGCTGAATGTGATTCTCCTAATGTTATAGCTCTGGCATCTTGTTTTCGGTGATTCAGCCTTAGAGTTTGGGGTTAAGTAAACCCCACTAATGATGCAGATGAGGCAGAGCTAGAAACTTGTAATGTTATCCGATAGGTTGTTTGTTAGTAAGTTCAGCGTATTCTACTTTGTGTCCTTTATTTCAAGGAGACTTCTCACTCATCATGAGTATGTCATATATTTTTATGTTTGTTTTGTGGTAGTCGTAATGTATTTGGACTGAAATGTCCATCCTCTCTTCTGGTCTCCTTAGTAGATATTTGCAGGGCAGTGGACTTAAGTCAACGATGAAAGCTGTGGCCATGAAAGAGACTAAAAGAAGCTAGGACACTGTTGGCTTGGTCTGGAGTGTGATGATATTTTAATTTACAAAAATGTATGTTTTTAAAAAAACTTATTCAACATATTTCCTGGCATTAATTATGGTGGTAAAAACATTGGCATGGCTAATGTTGTTTTTAGGTGGTTGGCATCTCAGTAACAGCTGGGTAGAACAGAAGTCTCATCATCCTGTCTGGCTGGGATCTGCAGGCCATTTTACAACTGCAGGGGATTACTTCTGTTATCCCCAAGGTATAGGTTATTTCCATATAAAGTAATTCTGTATATATCTCTCTTTTCAACTCATATAGGATTCTGTATGAATTGACCTAGTTGATTATCAATATCCATTGCCAAAATATTAATATGTGAGAGTGATAAGACATTGAAGTTGACTTACCTTTTCTGTTCTATTCCTTACACCATTGCATAGTAACTGTGCAGTTTAATTAGGAGTGAGCCTAACCCTAGGTCTAGGAGTGGCAAACTAATGAAGTAACCCAATCCTCCACCTCTCTGTAGTTGATGCAGGGATGGTTACAGGAACTTAAGCTCCATAAAGATAGGGAATCTCTTGTTCATGACTGTATTCCCAGTGCCAAGAATAGTACCTGACATACAATAGGTGATCAATAAATATTTGTTGAAAGAATGAATAAAGCAAGATTGCCTGATCAAAATGATCTTTGGGTGTTTTGTTTGATCCTCAGAATGTTGGAGAGTCCCTATCTTTCCTAGGTACAAACTAGGAAGCATGTAGCAGGTGTATCCATTTTGTGGTGGTGAAGGAAATGCCCAAGGATGAAACACACAAGGAGGAGGGAGGGCAAAGCTAAGAATATGAGTAAGAAACAGACCCTTTGTGTTAACCTGTACGTCTGCATTACCTCTCTGGTTTAAACTATCTTGAATTAGATTTTTTTTTTGGTTCAACCAAGAGCATCCTAAATGATATACTGAAAATGGTTCAAGGTATATAACAAAGAACAATTAGTGCATTCATTCATTAGCTCTTTTCCTATAAATACCAATTCTTGAGGCTAAGAGTTTAAAGACTTGAAAACAAAATTACCACATGACAGTCTTTGACTGAATTAGAGTTTTTGGTAGAAAACTCTAAGACGTGAAATCTAAGCAGTTTTCATATCATGGTTGAGCCAGAGCTCCTTTAACAAACCCACAAATAGTTTCAAAAAATATAATTCAGTATTTCTAGATCCAGAGGCTTAGTGAATATTAGATAATACATGGAAAACTGGATATGTTCCTTTTAGGTAAATTTATGTTGCTTTTTACTTTCCGTGAGTTTGCTATAATACATTCATGTGTATTTAGAACACAATGCTATATGAAGTGCTAAATAAAACATTTGAAATGGCTTTAATCTAACTATAATATAGAATAAATTTTCTTTATTGATTAGAAATAAGCATCTCTCTTACCTACCTTTTCATTATATATTGAAGATCTATTTAAAACACTTTTAAATGTATGTTAGAATTGTAGCAGTTGGCTTTCCTCCAAAACAGTTACCAGTTTTTAACACAAATCTGTAATGATTTGAGCTGATTTGAGCTTAACCTGAAGCTAAGTCTATAGTTTTCATTCCATATGACAGAATGTTAATAAGAACTCAGAATTTAAACTTTGAAAGCTACACTCTGGAATGCCATTTGAAAATCAAAGTGAGAGAGGTAATGCAGACTTATAATAGCCATACGGTGATTACCTTCCATGATCTAATCCCCACATTCTGATTTAAATACCTGATCTTTGCTTTGTACTTGGGTGGCACTTTGCACATTCCTCTATCTGCTACCCTGTTGTCCAGATGGGCTTGTCTGATTCCCTCACTAGCTTAAAACTTTTTGAGGATAGTGACCATGTCTTATGGAACTTCCCAGTGTCTCAAATAGTGCTTGTACTGTGTTTGACAAACAAATGGATGGATCAATGAATAAATGAATGGCTGTTCTTTTGATAGGGTCTGATTGCAGATTGCTTTAGTGACCACGTAGTAATGTGAATGTGGAAAGGGGCCCAATAAAATACAATAGGGGATGGTAGGCTTGTGACGTACTTGCTTATGCACACTCAAATTATTTTTGGTTTTAAAAATCTGAGTGTCAAGACACTTATGAAGATTGCTAGTTTGGGCTCCCTGCATTAGATCTTCTTTTAAAAAAATCTGAACTTAGTAAAAGACTCAGCTCTGCTACTTACTAGCCTTGTGACCTTTCTGTGCCTGCTTGTTTTTTTAAAGCTTGGCACCTGAGCTAACCACTGTTGCCAATCTTTTGTTTTTTCTTCTGCTTTTTCTCCCCAAATCCCCCCCGTACATAGTTGTATATTTTAGTTGTGGGTCCTGCTAGTTGTGGCATGTGGGACGCCACCTCAGCGTGGTCTGATGAGTAGTGTCATGTCCACGCCCAGGATCCAAACCGGCGAAACCCTGGGCCGCTGGAGCGGAGCGTGCAAACTTAACCACTGGGCCCCGGGGCCAGCCCCTGTGTCTGCTTTTTTATTTAGAAAATGAAGATAATAACTTCTTTGACTAACTTATAAAGTCATTTTGAAGATCAGATGAAATAATGAATCAGAGATGCTTTTTAAAATGTAAAGCAATAAACAGATCTTAGATAACCGTATGAATTTCTAGAGCATAAATTGTGGAGGACATTCTGAATGCAAACAAACAAAAAAAAGCCACAGGGATAAGGGCTCATTAGCACTTAGGGACCATAATGAGGAAGTCTGATAGTGGTTTCTATTATAATTCGTATCTAAATTCAGTGATTTGGTTTTGGTAGATAATGTACAACCTAGGGGTTTAGAACTGCTTGGGACTTTTAAAGAATTGATAAGATGAGATCCAAAAAGGCTTCCTACTAAGAGAAAACACATTGGGAAGTCCTGGTGGAATGGCAAATGGGACAGACACTGCTTGAACTAGGCTACATACCCACAGAGGTTCACTACATTTCTCCCAGCAAATTTGTGCTGCTTCTTGGTCTTCACTTTACAGTGAGGCCTTTAGGAAGGCAGAGTCTAAAACTCCTCTGTGGCACTAAGGTTCTTTCCTCAAGAGGGGAGTAGGTAGGTAGAAGTTGTTTTTAAAAAAGTACAGAGTGTAAATAACCTAAGTGATGAGCAGAACAGCAGTACATCTTTTCTTTTGATAGCAAGAGAATGGAAAAGATGGCTTGTGAATATTCACTCAGCAAGTATTTACTGAGCACTTGCTATGTACCAAGTGCTGTCACAGGCCCTAGGGACATACTGATGAACAGAAGAGACACAGTCCCTCTGATCCCTTGATGCTCTCCGGCAGGTGGCTGTCATAGACATTAAACAACTTACTTTACAAATAATTTTTCCCATGGATGAGAATAGATGATAGTGCAAAAATATTTACGAACCAGTTCTCTAATGTAGAATAATATAATTCTTTCATCTTTTCTTTTCAAACTAATTTTCTTGCATCCTTCAGAATAAATTGTATCGCACTTCTTTGTTTTTCTTCTTCAAGGTTACTGCCAAGTCTGATTGTTTAAGTATGTAGAATCAAATTCAACCCTGAAAGTAGACATAGGCAAATTCTCCAAAATCTCAAAGTGAATAAAGCAAATAATTAAAAAACAAAAAAAGTAAGAATAAAAACCAAGTTTGATAAACAGTTTAACTATAAACGCTCTTGCGAACTTTTTATTTAAATAAATTTTAGTGGGTTTTTTTAAAGGTAAAAGGTCCATTAAAATATATTTCCCATTATTTCTTATTCTTATTTATCTCATTTGTAGCAGATGCTCAATAAATATTTGTTGCATAAATGAATAAATTCATGGTCAGATCCTGAAGGACGTGGAAATACAGTAGGGAAAAAAATGAGATTTTACTTTCCTCCTACAGGCTATGACCCTATGGAGCTGATGATTGTAGTTTTAATTTAAAAAACAACAATATCAAAAACCTGAGAGTCTACAGGGCAGAAAGAATTAAAAAAAAAACCAAAAAACTTCAAAGCCAAATAAACACTATTTAGAAATTGCTGGCTTCAGAGTCAGTTGTAAATCAGTCAGTTTTAAATACTTCCGTATTTACTACCTATCTCACATCACAAAAGACTATTTAGAAAACTATTTTGCAAAGAGGCTTTCCACATCTGTCCATTATTTCTAGCTACCAGCTAATCTGGTAGTTTAGATCAGAGAAAAATAAATAATCAGACTGGCTTGCTTATCATGATGCAGCTAGCTTCCATTTTTAGAAAGTATTTCATACTTCTAAATAACTGCCAAATCACCAATTCCACCGTTTTATGCTTTATAAAATATTTTTAAGCTGTTGAGTATGTAATGAGTCATTAATTCAGAGTGTCTGCTAAAGGATTTAGGCTTTCTTGTTTGCTAAACTTTAAACTGTCTCCTAGATGCGTTTGAGAGTTTGCTTTGGGGTATTGCCTTTCTCTATATTGAGCTACTGTTCACTTGTTTTGCTTATGGTATTTTCCAACTTGTGGATTTACATGGGGCAAATACTCCTCATAGATTACTTTTTTCTGGTTCTTGAGAAGTAAAGAGTATGTTAAAATTTTGATGTGTTGATTTTCATGTTGTAAAGAGAAAAATTATGGAAACTTGTGGTTTAAAGTAAAGCATAGTAACCTTTTATTTTTGTGAATGTCTCTTAAAATGTACTTCTGCCCTAAATAGAACCAAGAGGAAATTAAAAACTCCAACTTGAGAGCTTTTGAAAATGATGAAATCCAGGGGGTAAATATATTGCTGATATTTGCCAGCTAGAAATTCAGAACAAGTCATGCTTCAGCTCTAATAGTTGAGACTTTCTACTATATATTGCATTCATCTAGACTTTTCTCACTATTTTAATTGTTGAGGGGTACATTTAAAAAACTTTACAGTAAATGTCTCTGTCTTCAGGTGTTTGCCTCTCTCTGGCTTAGACTCTGATTTTAAAGAGTCTCTAATGGTGAGGTTAAGTGGGAAAGTCTGTAGTTCCTTCTAGCATAGGCACTGAGTTCTAGAGCACCAGTTAGGGTGGAGGACTTTCCAGGACTTACATGGCATGTTTTTTGGTTTTTTTTTTTTGACTCTGGCTCTTTTTGCAATTTCCTCATATAAAGCTTACCAGTTGGCAACCTGTTAAACTCTCTGACCATCAGCAGTTGTGGTGACAATAGGTAATTGACCAAAGGCATATGTATTAGTAATTCTAGAGACTTTCCAGAATATTGGTGGTTTTTAAAGTAAGTTGTTAATATATAGGACATGCAGTTTGAAATACGTTCAGTGCTGATCTTTTTAGGTTGGAAATCTAGTATCTTCTTTTTTTTCCTCCTACTAAAACTTTAAGTATAGGAAAATGCTTCATTACAAATCTGGCAATTTATAAGTATATACTATATTTGATGTATTTAAAATGCTCACAAGTAATTAATTAGTTCATATCTTTTAAGTTCAATGAAAATGTAATGGGTAAAATGCCATTATTTGTCTTTCAGCTGGGGCCACTGTTAGATCTACCTAGGATATTATAGTTTAATCAGCATTTTGTCTTTGGAAAGGATTTCTAGGCATTTAGGGGAAAGGAGAGATAAAGTAAAAATACCCTTAATACTCAAGTATAACTTATTTTGGCTGCCTTGCTGTTTATCGTATCTATTGCTAAATGTGGGTTTTTTTTTTTTAAGAGAACAAGCCAAAAGTCTCAGCAAGATTTAAATTTCAAGTAAAACCTCTCTAATTTTAGGGCATTTCTTTTTTACTCTTCTCCTTAGAAAGCAAGAAAATGTTTAAAATAATACTGTTGATAAAACATTTTATCTTAAATTATCAAAGAGAAATGCTAAATAGAGATTTATGAACAACTGAAATGATAGCAAAAATAACCAAAATTTGAATTAAATTGCACAAATGAAGAGCTGATATTTATTCCATTTGGAAAAAATTTTCAAATAATGTGTTGTAGAAAATACGTTATTATAGTGTTTTTAGAAAATTGGTCAGTCATATCTTGAATTTATTCTCTATAGGTGTATAAAAGTAATTGATCAGAATTAGAGTGTAAATAAGGTGGATTTTAATAGACTCTTAGTTCCAAGTACACTTTCACTCTTTATTTTTGATAAAGTCTTTGGAAATTGAGCTTTTATTCAAGGTAAAATAGTGATAGATTTCAATGTTTTTTATTGTTTTATTAACATCTTGATTCTTCACGTTAAGTTGCTATTATGGTGGAGGGAAATACAGTATTAAGGCAGTGAAGATTAACTTCTGTTACTGAGCTGGCAAAGTAAAATATTTTCTGGGAAAAATGATATTGCAGCAACCACTTTTTAAAAATTGTGATATATTTCTTTGGGTATTTTCTGTATAGACTTGAAATCATTACTAAAATGAAATTGCAAAAATATAAAAAGAAAGATTTTGTAGACACTATAAGAGTTTATTTCCCTTCTGATCAACTACATATTAAACATTCTTTGTAGTAAGGAAATAATGCTCTTAAATTTAAGCTTTTCTTAAAGTAACAATAAAAATTAAAACACTAGTTTATATTTCAAAAAGTATTAGAATATGCAGTTTTATTACCAAAATACTTAGATAATCATAATTAAGATGTTTAATATTACATAATATTTTACATATGAGGAATTATAAATATAGTTAACATTTATAATCCTTTGTTAATTATATTTGTATCTGGTTAACAGAATATTATAGTACATATTCCTTAGTTAAGATTATAGGTCATTATAAACATGTTGGCATTAAAATTAAGGATTACAATTTAGGCATCAATTTTATATGAATTCCCTTGTGAATCTGTTCCAAAATGTTCAAAGCCAATGTCAAGGCAAAAAAAAAAAAACCAAAACAAAAAACTCAACAAAGTCATTTTGAAATAATTGATGTATTCAATCAATTTACAAAGATACTATAATGAAGAGCCTACGTTGTTTTGTTTTCTTTTGCATTTCATAAAGTATGCCAGCGCTAGATATATTTTTACATTTTATAATTTGAAATAATGAGCTATGTTTAGACAAAGTAACAGTGCATTCAGAATTGGAAGCTTTACTTTTTATTTTCTTAGCTGCATTCCATCTGTTTCGTCAAAGGCATGGTTCCAGCAGTTTCATCATGTCCAAATCATTAGACACAAAGCCTTTGTATGTATGTGAATCAGGGTAGATTTGTTTTATGTTTGACTTACTTTGGAGAAAAGAACAGGAATGATCATGCAGTACTTAGATGATTCAGAAATGCTTGAAGAGAAAACCATATATGGATCCCTAGTTACAGTAATTGTTTAAAAAAAAGTATGATTTTGAGCCAGCATATTTTTATTTGTGAACTATTTGATTTGGTAAATTATAATAGTAGATATGATGACTTCATGGCTTCATTTTTAGGACTACTAACATTTTTTTCCCCTAACGGAAATAAATATGTAGTGCTGTGTTAAGCAAACTTTTTTTTCAGGAAGGTATATCAGAGAAGAATGTTTTGAGGCTAATTAAAAATTATTCTGTTTTTTTTCTAACTATAAATATGGTATATATACTCATTGGAAAATTAAAATATTAAACATACAAATAAAGAAACCCAGACAATATCTCACATGCAGACTGTGTTACATTGTAAATGATAAAAGATTGTTTCTTCATTTTATTGGATCCCATGGAAAAAGTGTAGATTCTTAAAATGTATACTGTTGATTTCATTGTTAATGAGAAAAATGCCCTACTTTTTAGCCAGTAAAATGTTAATACATGAGTATGTTTGTAAGGGAACAACATGGAAGTTTTCTAATTTTTTATGAAGAAATTAAGAAGAGCATATCTTGAAATTAGATTACATCTGAGCTGAGTTTTTACCATCCCCCTACCTCTGATTTATTACTGATAGAGAATATCTGAATTGGCTTTAATTGCATCATATTTTTTTCAACTAGAAAAAAGATCTAAACAGTTTGAAATTGCTTTATTTCTGAAAATAATCTGAAATGTTCTGACAAGATTTTAACTAGCGCATTCTAATATATGCTTGGTTAAATTTCTCTAAGAGTGAAACATTTATGGGTAGTGGTGCTGCTTATGTAGAAATTCTTAATATTCATTGGCCAGCTTGGTTGCTAATAAATTGAAATTAATATGTTTTACTTATAGAATGAAGGCTTCAAACTCTTTTCCCATGTAGATTTTTAAATGTATTTTTTAGCTGAGAATTTTCTAAACCCCTGAAAGCATCAAAATGAGAGGACATGAATAATAATTTGATAAACTTTTTATAATTTACAAAATAACTTTCAAAGTATATAATATAATTAAAAGTATTTTAAAAAACTATGTGGAACTAGAAAGACAATCTGTCACTTGAGAATTTTGTGGGATAAATGCTTATATTGACAATGTCCATCTGATTAAAATAATAACTTTTATAATCTTGAGTGAATTAAAATGAAATAGTATTTTTGTGAAATCCATTCCCTACTATTAATGTAATGAAAGGAAGAGTTTTGCCAAGATTTTTTTAGATATTTTTCCACTTAAAAAATATATTTATTATATGAAAACTGATTTGTTTGCTTATTTTACTCTTTCAAATTAAGGATCCTGTAGAGGACCTGAAGTTGATGCTACACATTGTTTCTTGTCTTCTGGAAATCCTTTTATGCTGAATAGGCTATAAAACTATAGAAATCCCTATGGAATGTCTATATCTGGTAGCATCTCTGTATATGCACGGACTTTTCCTATATGAGAAAAACCACATGAATTACGATTATCATTTTATGGTCATCTCTAGCCTTTAAAGTGACAAAAGGTAGGTGGCACACTTAATCTACTTTCAGAAAAGGCTTATTAATTTAAATTCTGCTAATTTAGAGTTGATCATATAAATGGAAGTTAGCCTTTCTTAAGAAAGAGTGACTACTCATGGATAATTTACACAATTATTATTTTGGTAATATTTAAAATATTTCAGGGAATTTTTTGGTGTACCATTTATATGTGAACTATGATATGTTAAATAAAATTGGCTTTGTGTATTATTTAAATAGTAAATTTTCTAACATGGTGAAATAAATTTGCAGTAAATGTGACAAAGAATTGATAACCTTGTTCTATAAAGAGCTCATGTAACTCAATAAGAAAAATAATAAATCCCATAAATAAATGGGCAAAAAGCATGACTATCTTAGAAAAGAGGAACTTAGCCACAAATGGCTAAGAAGCATATGAAAAAAAACTTTAACCTCAATAGTATCTGAAAAAATACAAATAATAGAGTAATGAGGTTACTCATTACTCAAATAAGATTTCAAAGCCTATAAAAGATATGTAATGCTGGTGAGGGGGTAGGTCATCAATACTCTTGCTAGGAGTAAAAACTGGTTCAGCTTTTAACAATATTTAGCAAAAAAGCTTTAAGATGTTTATATTGCAGTATTTCCCTTTTTAGTAATCTATGCAAAGGAAATGATATAAAATTCTCACTAAGGTTTATACTCAAAGACGTTTGGCACAGCCTTATTTATAACAAGGAAAAATTGTAAACAGTTTAAATGCCCAGGGATATAGTTAGGTAAATTATGCTTCACTCAAATGGTGGAACATAATGCAGTCATTAATAATAACTATAAATAAATTTAATGCCATATGAAAATGCTTCTGATATGTTAGATGAGAAAAGATGGCTATAAAAGTATATATGCAAAATAACTTCAAATATGTTAAAATGAATGAAAAAAGACTGGAAGGAAATATGAACAGAATGTGGTTGCACAAGGAGGAAAGTTATGGGCATTTTTTCCCATTGCTTTTTTATTTACTGCTAGTAACCAAAGAACATTATCTTATTTTAAATTAGGGAAGAGGGACCTTAAAAAAATTCATAACTTTTCCTCAGCTATCTCACATCTAGAAATCTATCCTGAGGAAATAATCCTAAATATAGACTCAGATTTGTGCAAAAGGAGTACAAATTTGTAGTTTTTAATAGCAAGCTATTTGGAGCATGCAAGTTATCCAAAATAGGTGAATCATTAAGATATAGTATATTTCTAGAATAGAATATTGTATAGTTCTTAAAGTTATTTTTCTGAAGAGATTTTCAAGTGAGAAAATTATACAGTTAAGTAAAAAAGGATGTCATATATAAAGTATGATCTCAACTATATGCAGAATAATATAGGGATAGAAAAGAATAGAATGAAGTGTGTCAAAATGTTGGTGATTTTTATTTTCTTTTTAAAATGATTTTACATTTTCTAAATATTTTCAATATGTGTCCTCAATTACTTTTACAATCAGGAAAACATAGGAGTTGGAATTTTTAATAAGCAAGTTTTAAAAATATTTCTCCTGAATGAAATTTGTTAGCCTTAATTTAGTTACTTAAATAATAATATATATTTCTTATAACTTAAGTAATAACTTGAAAAGTAGTGACTTGGAAATAACAACAGCTTTTAAGTTTCATGTCAGACTTTTACCAGTGGACAGAACTCTTTTCTTTTAACCTACATTAAGGAGGTTTTCTTGTAGAAGCATGTAATTTCACTAATAACAAATAACCTATGGTCTATTAGGATTTTGATACCTGAGTCACTGTTCAAAAACATACTCAAACAAATGTAGAAAACCAAATCAAGAAGGCTAGCAAATGTGCCTGATGGTATGGTTTCACGCTTCTCACCAAATCAAAGTTCCTGAGTGCCATGGATAACTTTTTAAAATGAGTCTTATTTTGCAGAAAAGTGCAGTCTCATGGGGGAACGTATAGAAGGTGACACATGGAGATACTAATGATGGTGCTGACTGCAGTGTCAAACTGAATGAGAAAAAAGGTACAGCAAAGCCTATTTTCAAACAATACAGGATAGTGTGGGACCCATCTTGGTAAATAGTTAGGAAGGTAGACCCTCCTACTAGCTATCATAGGTTGTAGCTAGCTGTATAGTCTGAAAAGTTTAGATGTTCTTAACAAAAAACAGTTATTTCCACCCCTGTAACATATAGGGATGGCAGGCAAGATGAACCTTTCACAGCCCGTTCACATTCATATGACTATAGAATCATCAGAAGTATTATCTTGGAATGTCAAGTACATTCCATTAATATACACACGTATTTCAAAATACATCGGTGGTCATTATAAAGACCTAAAACACTCGTGCTTTTGTAAAATGTAATTTAAAAGAGAAATTTGGCCAAAAGGGGAAAATAAAAATATTTTAAAACATAGAATAAAGTTTTTGTCTTCATTTAAAAAATCCATTTCAAATAAAAATATATGATACCATAATAAGCATAAGAAATCTACTCACATAAGACATCTGAACTTGAAAGTACTAGAATTAAATGTTAATATTAAATGTTAATACTTATATCTTCTTTAATCACTATGTTTATAGATGAATAAATGAATGCTATAAACAAGTTTGTATTAAATATATATTCACAGGATATCAGTTCAGCTAATCAAACCATATTTTCCTGTCTCATCTCAGAAGCACACAGTAAGAATTAAACTGCTCAAGATCCCCAAATCAGCTTTCTTTCTTTTTAAAGAAATAACTGTTCTTGAAAAAGCACGTGCTTTCTGATTGTGGGGAACCAAGGATATAAGAGTTCATAAATATCTAATAGGAGATCTTGTAAGAGATGTATCTGTTGTTATATATCACAACATTTTTTTTCCCAAATTTAGTTCCATTTTCTGTCTTTCTACAAAAAAAGGCCCAAATCAGTTTAAAACATCCCATCTACAACCCCTTTCTCCTCCCCACAACTCCCCAAAAGCAAAAAAGAAAAAAACAATTTCGTTCATGTGATATTTCCCTTGAGGTCTTAATCGGTTTAGTCTGTAGGATTTCCTTTTCGGGTGACATTATCAGAAGAAATTACCCTGTACCATTACCTATGGTCAATGAGGTTTGACAGGCTTTCCTTCTCTTTAGTCTGCATCAGGGTGGAGGTTGCAAGCAATTCCCTGAGACAGGAAGGTGTCGTCTAGATGTGACCCTTTGAAGTTTTCTTTACTTCCATCTTTAGCTCATTGAAAGTTCATTTTGGAGGGTCTTCAACCTTAAATACTCAGAGCCTGTGGACAATGCTGCTTTAGTTATAACCATTTACTGTAGTACTCTATACTGGAGGAAAAGTCAGGCTGCATATGGAATTTGCCTGGAATTCATTCAGTGTCAATCTTGGGTGGCCCTTACCCAGGCAGTGGCTTCAGGCCAGGGAGGAAGACAGGAAAAACCTGGGAAGAGATCTTTGCAAATTGGGAAGGTGCAAGGGAGTTTATCTCAGTCATGTAATAGTAATTTTTCTTTTGTTTTTCTGAAGAACAGAGCATTCATTTCAATTTTGCAGTTTAAACTGGTAATAAACAGTAATGACAGAAAAGAATGGTGCTCCAGGCAGTTTCTTAACTAATTTAAAAAGCTTGAATTGTTTTGCTTTTGTTTTTTGTACATTACCCCCACAAAGCAATGTAGTTAAATTCTCTTGATACTAATACATTATGCAAAGTTTCAAAGGAGTGAAAGTTCATCACCTTAGGAAAAATGCTAATTTTTCATAATGTACCCTACTTCTTCCAGTCATACAGTAGATTGGGGATAAGGGGTTGATATTTCTGTCTTTAGCATAGTCCTTGGCTTGTTCATCGTGAGTACAATATTAAAGAAATGGTAACCTTAATAAACCCTGAAACTCCCTTAGACTTTTACCTAGAAAAAAATAACAGCTTCCAGAAGTCAGTCTCATAGTCAAGGAGTACTTTTTGGGAGAGGGGGAGAGATGGGGTTAGAGTGTGGGTTGCATAGTAATTCTAGATTTTTTTCTTCTACTGGTAAAAGGATAAACTTTAGTGTTTCATTTTACATACCCATTTGTTTGTTTGTTTGAATGTTAGTAACTCCCCTTCATGTTCTCCTTCTGCAGCAGGAAAAAGGTTCGTTCATTTCAAATTCACATCTGCCTTGTCTGGGTTGCAGTTTCAGGGAAAATGTGGAAGCGGTGAGTTTGCCAAAACCTTTTGTAAGTAGGGCTTTATGGTTCCTCTGCCAAGGCCTTAATTCCAGTGGGGAATTACTAATTCCAATTACTAATTAGTTAGAGAACATGGTGGGAACAGGGCTCTTAGAAAACCCCAAGAAATGCACTTAAATTTCTCAGATAGTGCGCTAGGTCTCTTATTATCAGATAATTGAAATGAGTCCTGAGATTTAGGAGGATGATATTTGGAGTTGATTCCTATCACAGAGCAGTGAAATGGAAGAAAGGATGCAGCATAAATATTGCTAGGCCAGAGAGGGCAGTCCTGGGAATAACACTTCTTGCCTTATGGAGTGTTCTATAGTTTAAAATAGCATTTTACCTATATATCCTCTCACTTTGATTTTGATCCTAAAAACTATCCTTCGTAAATAGGCCATCATCAAATAACCATCACCAAAATTCCACTTTTCAAAGTATAGAAACTGAGGCTCCTGCTGAGTAACATTCTTAAATTTGCATAGTTAGTAAAGGGAAAAAGATTGAAACCTAGGACTTCTGATTGCAAGATCTTGCCACTATACCAAAATTTAATGAGGATACTTTAGTGGGAAGGGAATTATAGAGAAATTTGGTTCCTTGAGATTTGCCAAAGGCTAAACCTGTGTAAGCATCATTAAGCCTGAGAGTAAATCGAATCTGCAAAGTACAGGGAAAATATGTATTGTTTTAAACACCCACAAATTGATTTATAAGTTTTTTTACATTCTTTTACAAAGCATTTTACAGATGTTCAGTTTTAATTTGATTGACCTTGTACATTTTTACTTGTATACATAACCGTTCAATATATTATAAACATTCCCCCCAAATTATGCCACATATATTTGGGAAGTGGTTTTCCGACTATTTTTCAGAACAAGTTATGTGGCATGTGGGATAGAGTAAGATTTTTAAATCTGATGTTTAAGGTTGGGGACTGAGAAAGGTAGATTTTTAAGGCTCCTAAGAGATGAAAAGTTATACGTTATAGATATGCAGAAGAGTTACTAAGATTATTTTCTTTGTGATTCAAATGGGTAGGTTTGTTTTTATTGTGGATTCAGTTGTAGACTGAATTTTCTATTTTTGTTTATTTTTTAATTCATTAGATCTTAGAAAAAAATTATTGTACATCTGCTCTTAAAAACCTGTCCATAGGGGCTGGCCTCGTGGCCGAGTGCTTAAGTTCCCGTGCTCCCCTTCCTTGGCCCAGGGTTTCACCTGTTCGGATCCTAGGCACAGACAGGGCACCACTTGTCAGGCCACGCTGAGGCAGCATCCCACATGCCACAACCAGAAGGACCCACAACTACAATATACAACTAGGTACTGGGGAGCTTGGTGGAGAAAAAGGAAAAATGAAATCTTTTTAAAAAAAAAAACCATCCATAAAACCAATAATGAAGTTTTAAAAAGTAAAACTTTATTATTTGTTGATTAGATTATCATATACCAATACTGCATGGTCACAAATATTTAAAACTAAAAGTAACAATACTAAAAAAAGGTATAGTCAACCATTTTAATGGTGAGATTGTGTGATTTTTTTTCTTTGAGGAGTTTGGTTTGTAATGTTTTAATAAAAAATTGTCATGCCTAATTTTTTATAAGAAATTTTTTTATTATAAAGAAACTACCAGGAAAGTAATTTAAAAGCTGAGAATTTATCACGATATCATCTGTTTAATAACTTTCTTTCTAATCTGGCCCATCACAACTTATTTCTATTTTCTGATTTTTAAAATTAGGGGACTCTTCATTAGTGCTTTATCATCTAGCAGAACCAGAGGATTTCCCCCTCAAAATGGATCTCACTGTGATTCTGAATCATTCCAGTAATTTTATTGGGCCTCAAAGTGTTCTGAGCCTGGAGGAAATACTCTGTGTAAAGCACAGATTCATCTGGTAGTGATTTGTCATTTACCATGTTTTGGGCTTGTAGCCAGGTCAGCTGTTGCCAAGAGAAGGCATACAGGGGAGTGAAATTATTATCAAGAAAAGGCTTGGAAATATACTGAATGAAGCAAACTGAGACAAACTCATACAAAATCTAGGATGTAAGACTCCCAGAAATAACTTAAAGGGGGCTAGAAAAAGAAGAGGATTCAATCCCTCTAGGCTAGTTTTCTTTTTTTTTTTCTTGCCCTTGACATAACAAGTATTAGTCTTTAAATTTATTTAATTAATTGGACAACTAGGAATAGATTTCCGCTAACATTTTAGTCAATTCGGTTTTATGACCTGGAAATTTGCCCATGTTGTTGCTCCTTCACCACTGTTTTAGTAGTTTAAAATGTAATTTCTAGCAGGTTTATCTCTCAAATGCACTATTTCTCAGATTCACTTAATAAAATATGTAAATCTATAATAAAAAGAAGTTTAAGAAAAAAAGTAGTTTAAATCTAATAAGAAAACATTATGGGCTGAGAATTCCAAGTGTACTTGGAGGTTGAGTATATTTGAGTCTTATAATTTTAGTAAAAAGATTCTCAATAAAGGTAGATAACCTATAGATAAATCCCTGCCATATGTAACTCAAAAGTATTTGTCACAGACTTGAAATTAAGATAAAAAATCTTGAGACTTGAAAAACATCCTTTAGGAGCTCACCAAACCTCATTAGTTCTTTTGGTACTTTTTAATTGAGGTAATTATAATAATCACTAATATTTAATGGGTACTCTAAGTTGATACTATTTACTAAAAAGCTAAAGATGGAATTTATGCAGTCAATAAATTTAAGTTGAATCCTTTTGTCTTATGGGAGCTGTTATTATAGGACAGACAATATTGATGATGACTAAGAGATAGCAGATAGAAGACACTTAGATAATTTGTTTATGTTGTAATCTATCTGAATGTAGAGAACGTCTAAGAATGATGACCATTTATATATGCCCAGGAAAGCAGTGAAATAATTTAGAATGTCGAGTTGATTCATATGTCTAAAATAGTAGTTTGTCTCAAATGAATTACTTTCTGAGAGAACTTTATTTAAAGTTAGAGGGTATTGTATAGCGTAAGTGGAAAGATCACTGATTTGGCATCAGGCAGACCCTGGCTGGAATCCCAACTCTACCACTTACAACCTGGCTGACCTTGGGCAAGCCATTTAAAAAGTTTCCTCATGTATAAAGGGGTCAGGGGTTGTAATAATAATACCTTCCTCAGAGAATTCTTGCTGATGATATAGTGAATGATAAATGATACCTGTAGGAGTTCAATAAATGGTGACTACCATTGTTGTTATAATATTTCTAATGACTGCTTTATTCTGAGCTTTTAAATTCTTAACATTTCATAATAAAAAAGTATAAACTCATGCTTCATTTCTGATGTGAAGTTCTTCTAGGATTGTTTCTTGATTGTATTATGTTGACTTCAAGCATCTTGAGATAGGCTGGTGCATGGTTTGGGGTAAACGAACAGACTTGAAGCTCGATGTTGATGTGCTCAGGTTTATCATGCTGGCTTTCTGGGCCACTGTCCTACTGAAGCCAAATTTATAAAGCTCAGGATTGCTGCTTCTGGGCCACAGGACAGGCAAAAGTGCTAATAGCATTTTGGAGTAATTCTTATTGTGTAGAGTTTGTAACTTACTTTTTTTCATTTGACATTGTATCATGAATATTTGATCATGCAATTATTCTTAAATATTTAGATTTTATAAGGAAAAAAGATAAAAATAAAATCAACAAACAAAAACACCATGAAATAGACTTTAAGAAGTAATATATATTCCTTTCTATACTGATGATGGCATGAATATATGTGGGATATGGGCTGTGCTGTGTATTAGTTATCTACTGCTGTGAAATAAATCACCCCAAAACTTAGTGGCTTAAAATAACGATAAACATTTATTATCTCACACAGTCTCTCCCAGACAAAAGTTCAAGAGTGGCTTAGCTTGGTGGTTCTGGCTGTGGCTCTGTCATGAGGTTGTAGTCAAGATGTTGGCTGGCCTGCAGTCATCTGAAACCTTTATTAGGGCTGGCATTTTCGCTTCCCAGGTGGCTTACTCAAGAGGCTGACAAGTTAGTCCTAGTTGTTGGTGGGAGGCCCTATTTTCTCTCAACCTGGACCTCTCCGAAGGGCTGGTTGAGAGTTGTCAGAACATGGTGACTGGCTTCCCCTACAAGTGATCTGAGAACCTAAGATGGTTCTTGGTTCTAAGGTAGAACCTAATACATAAGGCCTTTTATGACCTAGCCTCAGAAGTTACATATGTACTGTCACTTCTGCAATATTGCATTAGTCACCCAGGTCAACCCTGTTCAGTGATATAAATCACCTTTGCTGAGCTATAGAATAGAAATGACCATTAGAAATATGTTGACAATAATGGAATCTGACAGAATATTCAACTGAAATTGCCATAGAATGAAAATAGTTACACTGAAATATAACCTTAGGACTTGAGATATAAGGGTGGTGTAGCTGTGGAAAACAAGGTTTGTATGTTGTTTTTGAAAGGAAAATTTCTCTTTATTACTAAAAATCATAATGGTGAAGAATAGGTTAATGATAAGTGAAGAAATTAAATTAAATTGGATTTCAGTGTTTTAGTGAAGTGGTATGTTGAGAAAAATTTTCCACCTTTGATTTAAAAAAATTCTCTGTTGAAGATTAATTTATGCAGAAAATTGAGCCTGAAAAGCAACTTGAAACCAGTAACGCACATAGTAAGAATCTATACAACGTGAAGTAGAGTTAAGGCATTTTCTGATGGATGAAATAGGTATATATTGTAGATAGTCGATCTGGAAAATGCAGATATTACCAAAAAAGTTATTAGTATTTTTAGTAACTGTTTTCCTTTGTTGATTATCCACAAAACCAAAACTGATCCATGGAATCCTAGTGTATTAAAACTGGAAGATAGTTTGGCAATCAGTGAGACAGTACTCCATCCAGTACAATAATTCTTTCTGTAGTGTTTTGATAGATGTCCTTTAATTGGATATCTCTGTTTTGGGGCAATTCTAGTATTTTAAATATTCTTTTTTTTATATTGAATCAAAATGTAACATTTTATAACCCATCTCTTTCTGCCTTTAGAGTAGCAAATAATTAATCTACTTCTCCTACATTACAGTCCCCAAATATTTACCTTCATCTTTCTTTCCCTATGTCATATATACCAAGATCCAGGTTATTCACAGAAAGGATTCATTGTCGCTATCTACTTCTTTATTACTTCATTTTACCTCACTCTGCTATCGTAAAAGCAGTCTCAAAATATGACTAGGAAATATAGATATATTTTGATCTGACAGAATTTGAATTTAATACTTTACTACAGTGTAAACTTCATGAAGGTAGGGGCTACATATTTTTACTCAGCATTATATCCCTAGCACCTAGCAAACTGCCTAGCACGTAATAAATACTTGTTGAAAAAATGAATAAATGAATATAGCTCAACTCAGTGTATGTGTCTTTTTGCCAGATCCTGGATTTGTTCCTTTCTTAAAATTTCAAGGTTACATTATCAGTGGAAAACAATTCTTTGTATTTTTTAAAGTTTATCCCAACATTTCAAAATATTCGGTGAACAAATTAGTGAACCATCCCTATAACCATTGGACAATGTCTGTCTTTTATTGAACAAGCACTACCTTAGGGGCCTAAAGCCATTTTTAAAACCATGAAATGGAAATTATGTCCAGTAGGAAAGGAAAGTGGAGCAAGAACAACTCTGTGAACTGAAATAAGACCACATGACAAGGATAGACTCTTTATTCATATTCTTATAAAAGTCAACCATAGAATTTTATAATTCCTTTTGAAAAAACAGAACACAATAAACAAAAAAACCCACCTGTTCTTCCATTTGGGAATCATTAGATTTAGATCTGGTGCAGAATGAAGACTCCTTACTGTATCATCTACACACTTTCTGGAATTTACTAAAACTGTTTGTTGTAAGTATAGATTTAGCGTCATTTTATTAAGCTTGTGGTAACTGATGGAATCAGTGTCAAAGGTAAGAGGTTTACTCCACATTGAAGCTATTGGGATTAGCTGGGATGATTTTGGCTTTCATGTCAACCTTAAGTGGAATCTACTTACGTGTTCTAGTTGTCAAGAATTACTGTCAAAGCTGCCAAAACATCTGCATTAGAAAGTCCCCAACTTAATTATTTGATTGCAACCCAACTAACCAAAGTATAGTTAGTACCTTGGAGCAAAGTGAGGAGCTCCTAAAACTTGGAAGTAAGACTACTTTCTAAATGTAAGGCAAGTAAGAGTCAAGTTTTACATGAGATTAGCCATCTATAGAAACTGTTGATGTGTACCTGAGGTTGTTCATAGTTTAGATAAAAAATACTCTTCCAAACTCAATTTGCTCAGATTACTTGCTTACAAAGCTACTTTCTGATTAATAAGTCAGTCTTCTAGATATTTTGATCTAGAAGATCTATTTCCTTGAATAACAGACAGACCTGTGTCAATGGTCACTGGAAAACACATATTCCTCATTGTAAATGAATGTATTGCTTCAGGAATCAGCCTCTGATGAGCTTAGCTAGGCTAAATCAGGATTCAGGAGCCTATTCAACTCTGGGTGCACTGAAAACATTGACAATGACCTCTCAGGGTGTAAAGATACAGTGTTGTGTGATTAGCCTTTTATAAATGTGTGTGGCCAGCTAACACTTCTTTTATTTTATCCCTAATCTCTCAGCTAACTTTATTCGAAACATTTTAAAGCATTACACTACAGTTGTCAATACAGTGAGTAGATATCACCATCACCATTATTTGATAAAATTCTGATTTGAACACACAATTTTGACAGTATGCAAAGTACCAGTTGGTTCAGCTCATTAAAGCTTTCTGAGGTGTGAGCTGAATTTGACAAAGCAGCAAGGGCTGGCATGTCAAATTGTGTATTTGCCTCGTATTTTGGCACCATCAGCTCAACAATAACTATGTAACAAAGCAGTTTATCATAATATCTGTAAAGAAAATATTTTGGAATTGTACAAAATTATCTAGCTCAGAATGTGTATGGGAGATTCACTATATATAAGTAAAACATGTTTTTTAAGCATTGTAATCAAACTAGGAATCTCAGATTTTGATTGAAAAATTTTGGTGTCTAAAGTAAGGAATCTTTGCTGTTTCAGGAGAGTGCCTAAAACTGCTGTAATCTATTTACAGAACCATGAAAACCAAGAATAATATAAATATTTATTCAGATAATATAACAGTAAAAAGAGTATGTGGGTGTGGTAGAGAAAGTGGCACCCCCAAGGATATTTTCATGCCATAATCCCCAGATCCTTGTATGTTACCTTGTATGGCAGAAGATGTGGTTAACGATCTTGAGAGGAAGAGCTTGTCCTGAATTATTGACTGGGCCCTAAAGGCAATCACGTATTCTTATAAGAGAGAGACAGAAGGGAGATTAAACAGACAGAAGAGGAGAAGAACACACACTGAGGGTAGCAATGTGACAGCAAAGCAGAGAGAGATGCCAAGGAATGCTGACTGCCACGAGAAGCTGGAAGAGGCAAGGAATGGATTCTCCCCAGAGCCTCTGGAGACAGCGGGGCCCTCTGACACCTTAATTCTGGACTTCTGATCAGCAGAACTATGAGAGAATTAGCTTCTGTTGTTTTAAGCCACCAAGTTCGTGGTAATTTGTTACAACAGCTGCAGGAAATGAATACAGTGGGTATAGGTTTGCAAAAATTTTGTTTTCCTCCCCAACTTAAAATTTATATGGTTATGTAAACTTATAAGGATATATAATAGTTTGCTACATCAAAATGTTCTCCATTTTTTAATAATGAAGAGTCTTATATACTCTTCATGTAAAAAACATTTGGCTAGACTGGGAAGGTGTCAGAATGATAAAAATTAAGTTATGTGGTTTTGTTTTGTTTGCTTTGGTGAGGAAGATTGGCCCTGAGCTAACATCTGTGCCAATCTTCCTCTATTTTGTATGTGGGACACCACCACAGCATGGCTTGATGAGTGGTGTGTAGGTCTGCGCCTGGGGTTTGAACCCTTGAACCCTGGGCCACGAAAGTGGAGCATGTGAACCTAACCACTATGCCAGTGAGCTGGCCTAGGTTGTTTTTTTTTTTTTTGGGAAGATTAGCCCTGAGCTAACTGCTGCCTATCCTCCTCTTTTTGCTGAGGAAGACTGGCCCTGAGCTAACATCCATGCCCATCTTCCTCTACCTTATATGTGGGACGCCTACCACTGCATGGCTTGCCAAGGGGTGCAATGTCTGCAACCCGGATCCAAACTGCCAAACCCCGGGCCCCTGAAGTGTAATGTGTGCACTTAACCGCTGTGCCACCGGCTCGGCCCCAAGGTTGTGTTTTAATTTACCTCAATACAATTTGTGTTTGTCGTCTTTTTTTTTTTGATATATGAATAAAAACACAATGACAACTTATGATGTTCGTTTTTCTGTTCTCTCTGATGTTTCAGGTCCAACAGTGCACATTCTAGAGCCAAAGAAAGGAGCACTTATCTCAGATTCTTGCTTGAGTTTTGCACTTACTAGTACTTCACATAGAGAATTCTTTGTTTCCTTTCTCTCCCTTTATTCCCCAAGTATTTATTAAGTTGGTATTATATACTATAGACTATTTAAAATGCTGAGGATATAGCAGTGGATGAGGGAGATATGGTCCTTGTCTCCAGTCACCACTAGCTCATTAGTGCCTTTGCACAATTAGTAAAAGGTGCTTCCTTTCAGCAGCACAGCCTGAGGGTACAGGGTTTGTCCTGCTGAATAAAACTGGATTTTAGCCCCACTTCTTCCCTTGGCTGCATAGTTTTCTGCACAACTTGTGCAGCTATAGGCAGAAACCCTGCTTTGTCTCAAGAAGATTATTATGTAGCCATAGCAGATGGTTTTCTCAGTTAGTACCTCCAGCACTTCTCTTTGCTTTGAAAAAGAGACAAAAAACTGTTCCTGGATTATTGAATAGAGCAGGCTCCATTTCCAAATAAGGTTGCATACACCTGAGAACAGAGAAGCTGAGAAGGTGACTGTTGATACTTTACGCTATCGCATGCCTTGTCCTGTAGAAGCTGATGGCTTTATCTCAACAGGTTTTCTTGAACCTAATTCTAGCCCACAGATGAGAGAATTTATTCTATTCTATGTTTTCTAGAAGGTGAAATGCTGACAAGCCTTGTCAATGGGTAAGAAACAAACTACTGTGATGCTTAGGAATATTTTGTGGGCTGTGGGCTGCTAAAATTTGTGGAGAGGTGCTAATAGGCTGTGAGAAACTATTTGGGAGGATGATATATTGAATGAAAAAAATATTACAAGAACACATGTAGCCAGAGCTACAACACAGATGTGTGTGGAGAAAATGCCACTCTGTTGGGACTACTCAGAATTATCACATGATAAAGATGGAGAAAGTTCTTGAATTCTCAGTATACTTTGTCTTCACTCGCAGCAAAGATGCATGTGGATAAATTGTTCATACCTCTTCCCAAAGTGAAGATATATTGTTTCAAAAAATAAATTATTATATATTGGAAACTTGAGAAGATTGTGGGATTTAGGGGATGTGTGTGTGTGCGTGCGTATGTGTGTGTGCCTGTACGCCCGCACACACACGTAGGATAATTAGGCATGTTTTGCTTTAAAAAGATAATGGGAGAATAAAATTTCTCGTCTTTCCTATCACAGCATAGGGATTTAGGGACAGAAAAATAACTAATAAGTAATTTTTTAAATCAGCAAAAAAAAAAAAAAGCCTGAATCAGTAATCTAGCTTGCCAAATGGAGTCTGATGTATAAGAAAAATTTGTATTTTAGAGGACGGGGGTTGAGTGGGAGTGGAGGAAAGGATGTGAAGTGGGAAAAAGTAACAAACAACAGGCTGCAAATAGTTAGGAGGGAGCCAAGAAAGAAAGACAGAGCCAAGATCTGGAAGATTCATTCCATTCTAAAATCAGTGTCTCCATTGCTTTGTTAAATTGAGAGACTGGTTTATGTTAAAATTGCCTGGATGTGGGGGATAGCTCACTAAAACCTTTCTTTTGAGATGACTGAACCACTTATTCGCTTATAAGTAGGTTGGTCAAAATAGAAAGTTCTTTCTTTGAGTTCTAACTATTCAGATAGATTTGTTGTTACATTATGTGGACAATTGAGTGTGATACAAAACTGTGCTTGAACAGAAGTTGAGGTACCTTTAAAGTAGCCTTATTTTTCACTTACTTTTCTTTTCTTTTTTTTTTTTGCCAACAGTGAAGAGAAAAATACCTGTAAAGAGTCATTGTTCTTTTCTTCAATTTCCATGACTCTGTTGAATATGAGAGGCAGAGTTTATCTTCTTATATTGTCTTCACAGTTTAGATAAGACAGGCCATAAGGTTAAATGTCTCTAGTTTATACCACTATACTAGCTCCTAGTGTGGGCGGGGAGCGTGGCTGTAGAACTTAAGTGGGCTCCATTCCAAGCAAAACTGGTTTTTTTATTTTTATGTTTTTGAGGAAGATTAGCCCTGAGCTAACATCTGCTGCCAGTCGTCCTCACGTTTTTGCTGAGGAAGACTGGCCCCGAGCTCACATGCGTGCCCATCTTCCTCTACTTTATACATGGGACGCCTGCCACAGCATGGCTTGCCAAGCGGTGCTGTGTCCGCACTCGGGATGTGAACTGGCGAACCCCTGGCTGTCGAAGCGGAGCGTGCACACTTAACCACTGCACCACCGGGCAGACCCCTAAAACTGTTTTTTTGTATTTTCAGATTCAGAACAATGAGTTTGCAAAGCAGACCTAATCTCCTGACTATAACTGACAAGAGACAGATCTGAAAAGACACATATTGAATCAAATACAGATATAGATGATCAGTGGATTTTCGTTTCAGAGGATGGCTGCAATGTGGCAGTGGGGGCCATAGTAGTATCTATTATAAACTGTATCTTCAATACAACTAAGAGCAGTGGCATCCCTCTTCCTCCACTTCTCATGAAAGCCTGGTTCCTACTGAGTCTTTTGGTGGTCAGTCTGCATCTGGATTCCTGAATGCTGAGTCAAAGTCTCCTTGCCCCCAGCCCACCTGATGGCCACCCTTATAAGTAGAAAGATGTGTTAATTCACAAAGGAGGAAGTGGTGAGGCCCAGAAAAAGTACTTTGCTGCTCCAGATAGCTCTTTCCTCTGGCAAATTGCTGAAATATGCCAAAGTATAGGAAGCAATTCCCAGATCGCAGCCTGGGAAGAGTTTATTCACTACTGGAAGGCAGCATAATGTAGTAATTAAAGTTCTAAAGGTGGAATTCCTGGATTGCAGTCCAGCTCCTAAAGGTCAAGAGGGCTTTGAGCAAGTTAGTCAACTTCTTTGTGTGCCTGTTTCTTCATTATTATTATTTTTTTTAAAAGATTGGCACCTGAGCTAACATCTGTTGCCAATCTTTTTTCTTCTTCTTCTTCTTCCCAAAGCCCCCCTGTACATAGTTGTATATTTTAGTTGCAGGTCCTTCTGGTTGTGCTATGTGGGATGCCACCTCAGCATGGCCTGATGAGCAGTGCCATGTCCGTGCCCAGGATCCAAACTGGTGAAACCCTGAGCTGCCGAAGCAGAGGGCGTGAACTTAACTACTCGGCCATAGGACCAGCCTCCCTTCATTATTAAAATAGTGATAATAACAGTACCCATCTCATAGGAATGTTGCCAATATTGAGTTAATATAAGTAAAGTGCTTAGAATAGTGCCTGGCTCACAGTAATCACTAATAAATGTTAGTTATTTGTAACTTCAGTTCTTATTTTTTTAAAATAACAGTGAGCATTGCCAGCAAGATACTATTTAAAGGGTACAAGAGTGATATCTCAAGTTATTTGCCTTGAAGGGTTTGCTAATGCCTTACATTTGTTAGTAAAAATCACTCAAGGATTCAGAGTAGAATGAAATTAAGGCAGGGGATTTGTCATAGGGACCAGAGCCAAAAACTGGAAAGAGGCCAGTATTGGGGCCAACTGGCAGTGATAAAAGGTAAGGATAAACATTCTTTATAGTGTTCCTAGTTAGGAGGTAGTTTTGTCTGAGAATTTGGCTCAAAACTGAGTTTTCAAGTGAGGACTAAATTGGTTAGTCTAGCTTTGGTGTAGGGTCTAGCTACAGAGACACCAAACCAGGTTAGTTAGCCCAAATGATATCATCATGGTGGTCTTAAAAGATCTGAAGAGTTACCTCTTGGAAGAAATATTATACTTGTTTATTGCTGTAAGATAGAACTAAAATGAATGACTGGAGGTTTCATGAAAGTAGTTTTGACTCCATTTGGGGAAAAGGTTTTCAACCACAACTGTTTTAAAATAGAAAGGGCCGCCTTATCAGATAATCTTTCTAACACTAAAAATGTTCTAATGGAAGCTAACTTGCCACTAATCAGAAATGTACCTTTATATTCATCTGTAAAATGGGGATAATAATCATCCAACCACATAATTATGAGGATTAAATGAGATAATATGTGTATGGTGATTAGCATAGTGCCTGACACATTGTAAATATTCGGAGACTGGTAATTGTTGATACTACTGCAACCACCACTGCTGTCACCACTACTACTGTCATTACTATTATTAATGGGGATTTTTAAACTGAGCTAAGAGGCTGGACTATATGATCTCTCTAGTTTCTATGAAAATAGATTGTTAGCTTATGCTTTTTAAGTTCTCTTTCCACTCAGGAAGTTTAAAATACTTAGAAATGGGAGACGTCTTACATTGTAGGATGTGGTGTTACTCTTCATGTGTTTATTATGCTAGCTTCTTTGCCTCTTCTATTATTTATTATTTTCTACTTTATTTAGAATGGTTTAACCCGTGTGTAGTTCAGCTGTATTCTTTGTTAGTATAGTAATTATAGACTTTCTTTTGTTTATAAAGATGAAAAAGAGGTGGGATAAAGAGATGAAAAAAGTTTCAAGTTTAAATGCCAAGGTCTTTTATTTCTCAGCTGGTAAACAGGTTAGATGAGAATTATTTTAGAAAAAAATGGCACTTTGTTTATTTTCTCCTGAAAGATTCAGTATGTTCTAAATGCAGACTTTGAAAGTTTTAATACTTTTTTTGGTAAATCTTTTCTTGCGAAAAGAAATTACGTTAGCATTTAAATAAAAATCAGTGTATTTCCCTCCAAGGCAAAAGGACAGAACTTGCAACATAGGAACAAAAAATCTAAAGGAAGGATATGTCTAAATGAAGGGAAAAAGTGAAAGCCATTATTTCTCCTATTGCTGTAAATATATGCTCTTGGTATAAAGTGTTTTCTATTACTAAGGACACCTCTAATTTTTCTCACTCTATGCATTCATTGATGCTGAGGTTGGGCTTCACAGGACAAATTAAAAATTTCAGATTTATCAACATCTATGAGAAAATAGTAGACAACAAAAAGGAACACAGATAGTGAAGTTATAAAGGATTCAGAATCATAAATGGTTTGCTCTAAAATCTCTGCCAGTTAGTAGATGATAAATGGAAGCCCTATTGGAGTTTGGCTTCATTTTTATTTTTCCTCTGTTTGTGCAGTTTACATAGACTCCCTTTCCCTTCGAGGATTTTTTTCCCTTGCCTGTAGGCCTGCAGAGGCAATCAAGCCTGAACAATAGGTGCCTTCTTATTTCAAGTGGGCAATTTGCATTTCTGAGGATCTCCTGACTGGATTAAACACATTTCACAGAGGCTTCTGCAGCTCCTGGGATTATTCCTTCTAGAAATTTACCTCATGTTTGGCAGGGTAGGATGTTGCTCAGCTTTCACACTCCTGAGAAACACAAGGCACCTGAATTTGTCCAAAGTAATTGTTTTCATTTCCTCTGTGATTCAGTTATTCATAAATTCAGAACTGTTGAGTTCATACTCTTTCCTAATTTTCACACTGTTCATTTGAGTGTTTTACTTAAAATGGAGCAGGCAAGCCATGAAAGAGCAGGAAACTGGAATTTTGAAAACCTGTCTTTGATGAGTTCTGTGATTGTAGTTCAACTACTTGGCCATTCCAAGCTTCAGTTTCCTCATTTGTAACATGAAGAGTTACTACCCTTTAGAGCTCCAAGAGATGAAACTCCTGTGCAAAAGCTACCACTGGCTAACCCTCCTTTCCTTCCTGTGACAAAGAAAGAATGTGTATGTACCAAGTGTCAGGCACTATAGGTACAAAGTGGATAATGCATGGCCTTTGCCCTCAGAAAGCTTACTGTTTACAGGGAGAGGCTGACATACAGTAAGTGCAATATGTTGTGATAATTGTAAACAAAATGCTTCAGAAGCAGGATTTACAGTGGAGGTGGAATTTTGCTTGGATCTTAAAGAAAGGAAAGGAATCCAGTAATAAACAGTCTGTATTGAGAGAGGGGAGAGGTTGGAGCTATGGGAGATATCAACATCTAAGGTCTGTGTAGAGGAAGCAGAACTCACAGTGGAGACTCAAGGAGGTGTAGAGGAGGAAGACATTTCCTCTACCCGTTCTGGGTTCTTCTGGCTGGAGGACAAATTAAATTCACATGAGACTGAATAACAGGAGAAAATTAAACAAAGCTTTATAACATGTATACGTGAGAGAGGCTCAGGCAAACTGAGCAACTCACCAAAATGGCTGAAACCACCACCTTAAATATCATCTTCAGCTAAAGACAAAGTAGGATGTTGGGGGTTGGGGGTGTCGATCATGGGAGATTACCACACAAGTACAGTAAACAAGAGGTTATTATGCAGACTTGAATCCTTGCCTTCCACGTTGATGAGAGTTTCTAGAGATAAGGTCATCCCTCCTTCCTGGTACAGAGAGGGAGACATCTTTACAGATGGAGATTTCCTTTATAATGTAAATGTCTCTTAACAAAGGGTGAGTAAATTCTACTTTTCAGAGTTTCTTTCCTGTCTGCAGTTTTTAACAGTAACCAGCCCAAAATAATCCTCGTGCCAAAGAGACATATCTTGGGGTGGCCAATTCCAGTCCCCCACAGAGGTCAGAGAGGTAAGGGGAAAAGCAAGAGAGACCAGAGTCCTGGGAGCCAAAGAAGAAGGCTTCAAGGGGATGCTTATCAGTCCTTTCAGATGTCACAAAGGGCCCACTTAAGGCTCATGTCTGTTAGAACAGGCAACAAAGTTAACTGAAGACTTTTCTCATGAAGTTGGGTAGACCAATGGGATAGTAGACATATTGCAGCAGGTTTAGAAGTCGATGTGAAGTGCAGACTGGAAGTGTGGATTACTGTTCTCAGAAGCTTAGCTGCTTGGTTGGGAAGAGAAGGAAAATACAGGAAAAGTTACAGAAATGTAGGATCAAAAGAGATTTTCTTCTTAAAGGAGGAAAGACATTGGTATGTTCATATAGTCATGTACCACATAACATTTCAGTCAGTGACAGACCACATATAGGACAGTGGTCCCATAAGATTAGCACCATATAGCTTAAGTGTGTAGTAGCTATAGCATCTATGTGTAAGTACTGTAGGGGAGGAAGAAATTTTCTTCTACCCTTCTAGGTTCTTCTGGCTGGCCTAAGAATTAAATTGACATGAGACAAATTAACATGAGAAAAACAAACAAGAGTTTAATAACATGTGTACATGGGAGAAACCCAGGAAAACCGAATAACTTGCCAGAGTGGACAAAGCTGTCACTTTAAATGCCATCTTCAGCTAGAGACAAAAGAAGATGTTGGGAGTCTGGAGAGTCAGGGACTTCAAAGGGAAGGAAGGCAATTCACAGGTAAATGAAAAGGAGCAAAGGTTTGGAAAACAAGTGTTTATTTGGCCACACAGAAACAGAGTAATACAGAGGGAGCCCAACAAATAGGCTTTTCTAGTTTCCTGCCTGTCTACCACCTAGTTCATGTTTATGCTAAGGTGACAGCTCGATTTCTGAGATGGGTTTTTTTAATCTGACTTCTTTTAGGCAGTTGAGGGGGAGGTAACAAGAAAAACTTTCTCAGTCTTTTGTTTCTGAAAAATAATTGGCCTAAGGTGATCCTTGTGTTAAAGAGACGCATTTTGGGGTGGCAAATTTTGGTCCCCTTTGCTATGCTCTATGATGTTTGCACAGTGACAAAATCACCTAACAATGCATTTCTCAGAACGTGTGCCCATCATTAAGTGACGCATGACTATGGATTGGGGGAACAGAGACAGTAGAGAAGGGATAGTAGATGCATGCCAAGAAAGAGATGCAAGCCACTGTCCTGGTTGAAATTCTCTAGTCTTTTTGGCTTGACATACAAGTCCTTTGAGTTCTGATTGTTCTTTACCTCTCTAGCTTTAACTGTCATCATCCTCCACATGCACTTGGACTAAGCAGTGCAACTGAACTAAGGACATTTCCTTGAATGTCATTGTATATGCTGCCCAAAATGCCTTTCCTTTCCTCCTTCCCCTCACCTTCCCTCTCCTCCTTCCTTTTCCCCCTGTATCTTCTCTCTTCTCCTCCTTCTTTACCTGGCTAATTTTCACTTATTCTTAAAGCCTTTTCAGATGAACCCTTTCTGTGGGAAACATTTCCTGATTTCCCTCTCCTCACCCTCACCTCAGCCAGCGTTAGTCACTTCAATTTGAACTTCTTTAACATTCTTTGTAGACTTTTATGTTATTAATCACATAATACTAAAATTTCCTGTTTATTTGTCTGCCTCCTACAGGTGGCCATTAATTCCTTGAGGCCAGAGAACATTACCTGACAGGTCAGTGCTCAATAAATGTTTATTAAACAAGGCAGGGAGGGCAACACGTGGGTATAATGGTGCTTTTGCTTTGCTTCAAACATCCTTTGTTTGAATGTCTCTTTGTCCCAAGTTCTCCCCTAAAATAACTGCAGCCTTCTTAGTCATTAGGAGGAACTGCTGGGATGGCAGATAGTTATAGTACTCAGATTGTCACTTGTTCCAAGCCCAAGGCAGACACCATGTATCAATTACTGCACATTGTCACACAAGCTGGACACTACCTCTTTTCTTGGTAGCTGTTATTAATGGATCAGAGTTGACGTTTGGGACAAGAACTATTTGCTGTTCTTATACATCTCACAGAGTATCTTGTTTTTCTTAATTTTTTTCTAGAAATACAATATGAAACCTCTCTTCTACTCTAAAACTGTGTTCCCTAGGCTCTCCAGAAATCTACCTGGCCACTTTCATATGTGTATGGTCTTCAAGCAATGAAGCTTAGATGGATTTTCATTTTTTAAGTAATTTATGATAGGAATTATACTCATATAAACACATTGTATTAAGCCCACTTTCAGTGAGGGGGCTGGGAACCATTAACTTTTTAAGAATTATAGGAGGGGGGATGTGGAGGGGGAGAAAGATGACATAGGTACAACATAGAAAGATTACATTGTATCTACACAGGAAAAAATATGGAGAAGTGAGGAATTCATCCTGATCATTACCTTTTTCTTAATCCCTTGTTCTTCATTCCTCACTCCACACTGTATCATTCAGCTTAACAAAAATTTATTGAGTACTTACTTGTGCTAAATACTCTACTAGAAACAGGAGATGGAAAAATGCATAAGACAAGCAGCCCTCAGGGAGTTTGCAGTCTTATTAGGGAAGGTGTTAAGAACTAAAGCACAGGGATGCATAGGGTGATAGTGGAAAACATGCTAAGATAACTTGATCTGAATCGTCTGGTGTATCCAGCTGTGTCTCTAGAATTCACGAGATCATTGCTAACCTTTTAATTTAAATGATCAAAGTTGCTTAGAATTTTTGTTCTTAATCTTGAATCATGTTTGTATATAGGATAATTCCCTTGAATCATGGAAACCGTGTGCGGATAAGAGCTGATAGTTTCAAAGTATGCTTTTATGGATAAAAACATTTAAAAATATTGCAAATATTAAGTATTATAAATGAATGCTTACTTATTTTCTGGGTCAGAGAGTCAGAAGTTAGAATTCAGTAAGACTTAAGAATTGATGAATTTAGAAAATATCACTATTTTTTTTTAAAGACCATTCAGACTTTGTTGAGTCTGTAGAATTGGTTATAAGAGGAAAAAGACAAACTTTATTTAGAAAATTAAACACAAAAAAAGACATCTCCCCCCATTTAATTTACTCTTTCCTCAAATTGGAGCACAAGCATTAAAGAAAGCCTTGCTAAACTCATTGTGTTCTTCAGTGAATATTAAAATTAGCACCCACATGAATATTATAAAAATAAGGAACAAAATGTTCACAATAAACCTCAGTAAAATTCTGATGCCTATAAGGCCAAACGTTTCATTTTTGTTTTCTAATGTAATGCTGTTACAACTTACTTGCAACATTATTCCCTGCATGGCGGCCCCCTAATTATTTCATCATGCAGCAGGAAATCCTGGTAGGTCATATATAAACAGCCTGAGGCAAGAACCTCTTCATCTGATAGAGTATGACATCTGACATCTGTGCAGCCTGCTGCTCGCCTGCCACAATTAACCAGGAAGCTCAGACATTAGTTAATGCAAAGGCAACTGGGAGCTTGGGAGAATGTGGAGTAGCAAAGGTCTTTCCTAATCCAATAAATTCCTATGAAGATGAAAAAGTGACAGCAAATAGGTGACAGTTTTCTCAGGAACTGAACCTTTGTGGTCTTTTTCCTGTTTTCCAAGAAGCAGCAAGTCACCTTTCTCATCTGCCCTCCCCTCCCACTTCTCATGTATGCATAATTTCCCTTGACTTTGAATGAGACTTAAGTGCACTTAAAGGCTGCTGGATTTAGCTCTTGGGATTGTTTATGCTCACTGCTGGAGTGGGCGTAGAAGTCTCTTTCTGGGTTTCACGAACTAAATGAAATCCAGAATGGGACCTCTGTGTAGAATGTGTTAAGGGATTGAACCAGCACCTGCTTTAGAGGCTAATTGTTTCTACCAGACATTTAATGTTTATTATTCTGTTTGGAGGCAAATGCTAAGGGCAGTGAGCAATTTTCATTACCAGGAGTTTCATTATATTACCTGCTAAGAAAATATAATTTTAATATTTTATTTCAGTGTTTTTATTAAACAAATATTTACTGAGTATCTACTATATGTCAGACACTATGCTTGACCCAGGGCTGGAGAAGATCATCTCTGCCCATGAGCTTGGTCTATTGAAAGAGACTGCCTGCCATGTAAAGCAAATGACATGCAAATGTGGTTACATGGACTAAGAGTTGATGAGGAGGAAGCAGCTAACTCAATAGGAGGAGGGTCTGGAAAGATAGCATGGAGGAGGTGACATTTGTTCTGCATGTTGAGTGCTGAGTACGTTTTTCAGGTTCACAAAGTGAGAAAGAGTTTTAGAGAGTAACAGAGACAAAGGCACTGAGATATTGAAGAGCCAGGGATGTCTGAGGAAATTCAGGGAGGATTGATGTTGTGCACATAGGGCTTGTGGAGGGGAGAGGAAGGAGATGGGGCTAGAAAGGTAGGCCCAGGACATTGTGGGCCATGCTGAGTTATTGTGCAGGAAGTGATTAGCTGGATTTTCTTTTAAAATTAAAGGAAAATTATTGCTGGAACTCGACTCTTGGAAGATTGTTCTGGTAGAAGTGTGTGGGATAGATTGGAGAGGGAAAAATTATTTGAATCAGGAAGTCAGTTAGAAACTGTTTCCATAGGGAGGCTTCACATTCATTTGTTGATTCCTTCAACAAATAAATGCCTAAGAAGGTCAAAAAAGATACCTTTGAATTCATATGTCTTGGTATTTTAAATGATACTGTATGGTTTTGTGATTAATTTCTCTATCCTCTCTTCTCCTTAGTCCTCTGCTCCATTCCCCATTTTCTTTTCTCCATTTCTGAGCCATCTGAAACCAGAAATCACTAAAATCACACCCCTTTGAGGTTAAAGCTCTTGGCCAACATCCCAATCATTTCAACACTATCCAAGCTGGACTCTTTGAAGTCCATGCCTTGCTGGTAATGATATAGCAGATATTTGTCTAAAATAATCACTAGTGAGTTTATAAGAGAGAAGGAAGCCTAAGAAGCAAGGATTGGAAAATACATATGGTCAATTATGAATTGACTTAAAAAAAAAAGTAGGCTGCAGGAATCTGATAAGAAGAAGTCTGTAGGATTCAGCACAAACATACTGTATTAATTATTATTATTCGTTCTACATTGCCACAAGTGTACACAATGCTTTATAAATGGTTGACAGTGCTGGAGAAAGAATAATATCTCAGCCCTGGAGCACTTATAATTTATGTAAACACATCTTTTTATTTTGTTTTTCCAAGCCATGTCTCTGAATTGTGATTCTGCTTATTTTGCTCATATTCATATTTCATCTCTGGTTCTCATATAAACTAAAAAATGAGTTGTTTTAGGAATCACACATGTTTTTTCCAAAATGATGGTTCTCCTCCATAATGCTAGAAGTGTTGCATTGGGAATTCTGAGTACAGAGCCACTCCTTTGTTGGGGTCCCCATGAATATATGAAACAAGAAAAGGGGGGTGTATTTAAGGCCCTCTGGAGATGAATGCGGCTAGAAGAGTGTAGTGTTATTAGGAGCTTTTCTTTAGTAGAGTAGTATTAAAATCCTTTGCCTTTCAGAGTTTTTGTTACTATGAAAACATAGAGGAAGCCATGTAGAGAAGATTAGTACCAATGTTTGTTATTACCCTAAGTTCCTTGCTAGTTCTGCTTCCTGATCATACTGTTAATTCATCAGGTTCAATGGTCTCCCCCAGTATACATTCATGTTATATTATTGCTTTGTTTTACCTTGGCCGTGAAAATCTTTAAGCTGGTTTAGTTTAGAAGCAGACTGAGTGATTTATACAGCCTCTTCGGTTTTTGTTAGATAGCAATAAGCATCCCACAGACAGGCAAATTCAGTATGAATATGAATGTGATAGTGGAGAAACTTATGTTTTTCCTGCAACTACACGTATTACTTGTTTCACTACATTTTATTTTACTATTTCAAAACATTTGAAAGACACAAATATTGACACAACCTGTATTAGTCTTTGAAAAGCTTTTCCTTAAATTCAGAAACAAAATTTATGACCAAATTTGAAACCTCTAATTTGAAGGTCCTATAAAATGATTGTTAGTCGTATCTATTTTCTGATTTGAAATAACCACCATTTACAAGAAATAAGTAGGAGGCCAAGAAAAATGAGTTTATTTTAATTCTCTAATATTAATTAGGCCTTTCATTGTGTGAGGCATTGTACTAGTCCTATTAATACTATGGTGAATGAAACAGACATATTCCCTGAGCTTACAGGTGTATATAATATAAACTGACAATCATAGTGCTTGGTGGAAGTGTTTTGATAGGAGAAGTACAGAATAAACTGTGGACGCTCTTTTAGGCCCCAAACTCATAATTATCAGGGAAGACTTCCCAGAGGAAATGATGTCTAAGTAGTGATCTAAAAAATGAGTGAGAGACAGATGAAAGTGAGGGGTGGGGGTTTGGAGAGGATTCCAGATAGAGGGAAGAGAAAAGTCTAGAGGCAAGTGAAATCCTAGTAAGAGTCTAGAACTGAAAATAGTCCAGTGTGGTTTGAATTTAGATTGCAAAGAGATGGCAAAGGAGGAGGGAAGAGAACTAAAGAAAAGTCAAATTATTCAGCATTGCATAAGCCAGGATAATATATTTTGACAGTATGCTAAAACAGGGGTTCTAAACTTGGGTTCCTTGACCTTGAAGGGAGTCATGGATGAACTTGAGGGAATTGCTTGTGAAAATTTTGTGTGTAAACAAATTCTTAAAGGGTTTGGACAGGCCACTCTCCTTAAGAACAAAATTCTCTTCCTTGATGTCCATCCCCTACCAACATGCTATAACTCTTTGTGAAATGTTACCAGTTGAACCTTGGCAACTTTATTCATTCACATATTCATATATTCAACAAATATTTGTTGAATTTTTCATAAGCAAGGGATACAGTGGTGAATAGACAAGACAGTTCTAAAAGAGGGGGACAGAAAATAAGTAACAAATGAGATTTCATAGTAATAAGCAAAATAAAGAAACTAAAATAAACGACTTGCTAGAGAGCAAGGCTTCCCTGAGGAAGTGACATTTGAGCTAAAACTTCAATTGGCAAGAAACTGGAATAGCTAGTGCGAAGGGTCTGAGACAGAATTGATTTGATGTATTTACTAAATGGAAAGAAGGCCAGTGTGGCTGCAGTATATATAGTTGGTAAGAGAGTAGTAAAAGTAGGATGTGACATTGGAGAAATGGGCCAGGAATCAAGTCATGTAGGTCATGGTCAGGAATTTGAATTTTATTCTCAGTGTCATGGGAAATCATTGAACAAATTTAACAGTAACATTACATGATCTGATTTATGTTAAGGAAAAAAAATTGTAAGGAAGGAAATTGTGAAACAGGGAGACTCGTTAGCAAACTGCAGTAGTTCAGGTGAGAGATGATTTTGTCTTAAACTAGGGTGATGATAATGGGAATGGAGATGAGTATATAAATTTGAGATGTATTTTGGGGCAATATACGGCTGCCTGTGTGCAGGCATGGAAAGATGCCAAACTGCAGTGCATAAAATTCTCCAATACGAATACCTCTAAAAGGAAAATACTAAAGATATTTAAACAAAATTACTTTAGGGATCTGCCTGGCAGACAAAACCCAGTCAGGATATGTGAGTTTAAACCTTTAACCTATCATTTGTGACCTTGGGCTGACCACTGATTCACCTTCTCTGCATCAATTTTCTCATCTAAACGTGGAGTTAATAAAATGTGAAAGCAACCGATATGCCTGGTACCAAGTAAATTTTGTTTAGTTTTAAGTGAACAGTAATTAATTTTAGCAACAACCAAATGATCTTTGAGAATGGGTAGCTGAAAGGGGAGATAAGAAGAGAATCTAAAGAAAAAAATACCATTTTTACCAAAAGTGAAATTGCTATCTTTCTGATCATGGCTGTTCCATATTGAAAATTTGCTTTTAGGACCCCATTAAACATGGTCTTAACTACTCCTTTTGTTTCTGTGTTCAGAACTGCACACACACAAGCTAGTTGGTGAGGAGATTTCCAAGGCTGTGTAAACAATGTAGTCTGGCTTCTGAAAATTCATTCCGCATATATTACATGCATTGATATTCAAATATTCACATGAACTTCCCGGCAAGCTCACAGTGATTATGACCTTCACAATCACCTTAATTGGCCCAGCCCCTCTCCAAGAGTGTGCCCAGGAGTCACTGAGGATGAGCTCAGACCTTTGTGGCTATGTATTTACAAATCCTGTCTTCCTTTCTCTTTTCCATTCTCTGTGAAAGCTCTGCCATTAAAAGTAACTCTAAGAAGCAGGTTTGGGGCCGTGGTGTGGAATAGGGACTCAAAAAGCTTTAATTAGATACCTACTTTGTAAAAACCAGGGCCTAGCATTGTTTATGTGTTTCTTTAAAAAATTATTTGAAGTATCTTTTGGGGTCTTATCTTAAGCAGTTAGTCAGAGTTAACTAAAATTATGGCTTAATGTTTTAGAAATAGGGGGTTCTTTCTCATACTGCCTACTGGTCTAAAACCAGAGGATCACCACATGCCTTTGTTACTCCCTTGGTATAGAAATAAAGCTCTTGAATTGGGTGAGAGGTGGCTTGGGTAGGGAGTGTGGGGGATAGGTATTTAATGGCATACATAAACTTTCCCATTTGGAACGTCTGGTATTCTCAGCCTGCTCCCAGAATCCTTTGAATGGACTTAAAGCCACATGGCCAAAGCTGGTCTGGAAGGAACCTGCTAGAAATAAGCAAACATTTCAAAAATTTTAAAAGAAAATAAATGCTTTTAAGATTTCAGAAACCTTAAGAGAAAACATGCTTTTAGCTTGTGCCTATGAATATTATATAACTAGTATTTATTGCAGTGCCCCTGTGGACAAGAGAAAAGATTTTGAATGTTAATTTTGGTCATTCTCTAGATTGCTGCTCAGATATCTCTCCTTTCATCCATGTTGATGTATTTGAAGAAAAAAATCCCTTGAGTCTGGTCACCTGAGCTTTCTACACTGCTGGAATATTCCTTTGAATAGCAGGGCAGGAAATCTTCCTGTAAAGTATTACAGTAAGTGAAGTTTGCCCTAACGAAGGTGCCTCTCATGCTCTTTTGACATATCCCCTTTCATTCTTTTACCCTACAGTGTGATAAAAGATAATTAAAAGACAAAAAAAAGTAAAATCATGACTCTCATACAGATATAAAATGAACATGTGTTAAAGATTTTGTTTAACTGGTTCAATGAGGAAACCAGGCAGATGTTATAAGTGGTCAAAAGAGAATCTGTAAAACAGACGGATTTGTAGATCAGGAGTATTGAAACAAACACCCAAATGAAGGCAAAGCTGGTTTTTCCAGAGTTGGGGAGGGAAGTCCAATAAATCTCTATCTGACAGGACAGAATTTGCATTTTTATCAGTTACCTACATTTTACAGAGTTGTAAAAATAGCTCAAAGACAATGAAAGACTAAAATCAGATAACCTAAAGTGGTATCTTGTAGACAATGCATAGTTTTCCATTGAAGGTCAAAATTTCTTCTACATTTTTTCTTCACTTCTTCAAATTTATTCATAATATAGAGCAGAGTATCAAGTAAGTATGGCAAGTATCATCTAGAGTGCAATCTTTGATCAATTGACAAATGGCTGCCTGGTGCCTTCTGTTGAGGTTTTTAGGTTCAACAGGAAAGAGTGCCACATAGATTAGCAATGTCTGTCAAGGGCAATGGAGTAGTAAGTAGTGGCATTTGTGGCAGGTTTTTGCCACTCTGTTATAGAAGAATGTCATCTGTAAACTAATTTACCCCAGAATGTTGTAGATTCATTGTGTTCTTCTTCCCAGAGCATTTACATTTAAAAAGAAGAAAGATACTATCAAGGAAAATATTTAATTCCTTTTTTCTTTTACATATATGAAATTGCATACTTTGGAAAAGTTTAAACTGTAAAAAATTCAAGCATTACAGAGTGGAAACCAGTGAAAAGTTTCCCACTCCTGCTTACTGGTTCCTCTGTTTCTCTAAACAAAGCAATTGCTGGTTACCAGTTTCTTGTGTATCCTTCAAGAGATATTACATACAAAGGTTGCACACAAAATCCATTGCATGTTAGTAGAAATTATTTTGTTTAGAATTATATTGTTTGATTCTTTCCAGTCTTTGTATAGATTTTAACTCTTCTCAATATTCTGCTTGACAAGTTTTTCCATGTTGATTTAATTGTAAGTAATGAGGATGGTCCCATAATTGTTTTCAAGGCCTTCAACTGTTAAGTGGACTCCCTATGTATGAGACTGTGAAAGACAAATTTCTCGTGCACCTTAATTTTTTCTTAAAGTATTTTTTTAAATTATGAAATATTGTAAGTATATAGAAGTTCAGAAAATAATGTAATAGACATTTATGTACCTACCACAGATTACAGATTTAGAAATTTTAGCAGATCTCTCTTATAAATAAATAAATAGGGGCCGACCCAGTTGTGCAGTAGTTAAGTTCGCACATTCTGCTTCAGTGGCTTAGAATTCGCCAGTTTGGATCCCAGGTGCGGAGCTACCCACTGCTTGTCAAGCCATGCTGTGGCAGGTGTCCCACATATAAAGTAGAAGAAGATAGGTACAGATGTTAGCTCTGGACCAGTCTTCCTCAGCAAAAAAGAGGAGGATTGGTGGCAGATGTTAGCTCAGGGTTAATCTTCCTCAAAAAAAAAAAAAAAATTAAAAAAGAAATAGGTAATAAATAAATGTTACTGAGATAAAGTTTCACTCTCCTAGCATATCCTTTTCTCTCTTGCACCAAATGGAACTACAGTAGTATTCTGGGGTTGGGATTTATCATTTCTATGCATATTTTTTACTGCATATGTATATATCCAGAATATATATGCATATGTATATATCATATATATATATGTAAGCTATTGATATGTGCTCAGAATTTTACATTATCTTGCTGTATGTATCCTTTTGCATATCCTATTGAAACTTTATTAACATTATTTTTTGAAATTTATCCATAGTGGTACACTAGATACAGTTAATTTATTTTAATTGTTATATAGTGTTAAAAGATAGACATATTAAAAATTTTAAGCGTTTGTTTGAGCAAAAGTTGATTCGAATTGGGCAGTGCCAAACCAGAAGTGATTAGGAGTGCTCCACCAACAGGATCTAGGGGAAAGACTTTCATAGAGAAGAGGCAGAAGCAAAGCAAGGAAATTATTTGCTTAGCTACAGTTAAAGGGTTGCCTTATTTGGAAAGGGCTAGTTGGCTGTTTGTGATTGGTTGTCCTTAGGTTTTGATTTCTTAACCTTGAAACATTTTGGGCTTAGGTTTTAGTTTGCTTAGGTAGGCTGCTAAGGCATTAGAACCACCTCAGCCTAATGGCCTCCTTGCTTAATTAATTTAACAATAGATTCTATTGTTTGAATAAACAGTCTATTTTCTATCCCCAACTGAGGGTCTATTAGGTTAATGTCACTTTTTTGGTGTCAAAAGTATTCCAATAAACATTCCAAAAGTATTCCTTTTCATGTCTCCTTATATTTATGTGCAAGTTTTTTTGTTAGAAACCTGGAAGTGAAATTGCTGTGTTCTATAGTATATACATCTTCGCATATAGTACATATTGTTAAATTACCTCTTCAAAGTGGTTTTACCGGTAGGTACTTCAACATCAACTTATGACTATACTTTCCCTCAATCCTCACTAATTCTTAGTGTTTTCAGATTTACTACATTTTGCCAATCTGGAGACTATTGTTATTTAATTTTAATTTAATTTAATTTAATTTTATTTTCTGATTTATTAATGAGGTCAATCATCTTTTCATTGTCTATTATAGATTTTCCTTCCCTGAATTGTCTGTTTATCTGTTTGGTCCCTTGACTTTTTCTTATTGATGTGAATGAACTTTTAAAATATTCTAGATAGGAATACTTTTGGGATTAAAAAGATTTCAAATTTCTTTTACCAGTATGAGGATTATCTTCTAATTTTGTTTATTGTATCTTTTTTTTTTTTTTTTGCTGAGGAAGATTGGCCCTGAGCTAACATCTGCCAGTCTTCCTCTGTTTTTGTGTGTGGGTTGCTGCCACAGCATGGCTGATGAGTGGTGTAAGTCTGTGCCCAGGATCTGAACTCACGAACCCAGGCTGCTGAAGTGGAGTGTGCTGAACTTCACCACCAGGTCACAGAGCTGGCCCTGTTTATTGTACCTTTTGACATCCGGGAGCTTATAATGTTAATTTTGATCTGTCTTTTCTTCTATGATTTGTGCCCTTTTGGGGTGGTTATAAGAAATTCTTTCCTAATTATGGTGGCTTTATAATGTGTCAGTTTCACTAGGCTGAACTACATTTCTCGGAATTTCCTTCTATGTGTTTCCAGCTAGGTAGGCCAAAAGAGAGACTGTGTGAGATTTGGTGGGCTGAAGTTAAACAACAGTCATTTGTAACTCGTACACTTTTATCATATATCTGATAAAGAACCTCAGTGGCAGGAAGCAGGAGTCAGGCTGTAAATGATTTATTTCTTCCTGGCTCCTCCTTTAGCTTCTCTAACACCTCAGTCAGATATGTGTGTTTTAGTTCCATGAAGAAGAGCTCCCGTTTCTATAGGACACCTATGCCATCAAGGTCAGAGGCAGCAAGAACTGACAAAGATTTTAGCCTGTTCTTGTTGGTTCCAGCTCGTGCCTATGAGTTCCAGGTTGTTCTTGCTGTTCCCCACTTCACATTTATTTGCCTTTCTGACTTGCTGCCCTGTGGACTTAAAGCTCCTACATAATGTTGGAAGACAGTAGGCCTACAGAACCTGGTTAACCAGCTTCCACAATCACATAAGGTCAAATGCCTATAACAAATCTGTGTGTGTGTGTGTGTATATGTATCTCACACTGCTTCTCCAATTGAAACCCTGGCAGAGACAGTATTTTTATGTCATGAAGAAAGTCTTCTGGGGCTGGCCCCGTGGCTGAGTGGTTGGGTTCGCGTGCTCCGCTGCAGGCAGCCCAGTGTTTCGTTGGTTCGAATCCTGGGTGCGGACATGGCACTGCTCGTGAAACCACGCTGAGGCAGCGTCCGACATGCCACAACTAGAAGGACCCACAACGAAGAATATACAACTATGTACCGGCGGGCTTTGGGGAGAAAAAGGAAAAAATAAGATCTTTAAAAAAAAAAGAATGTCTTCTATAGTTTTTTGTAATTTTATTTTTCACACATAGATATTTAGTCCATCCAAAATTTACCTTTATGTGTCGTGAGTTACACATACAAAAATTTTATTTTTTTTCATATGGATGGTTATTTGTCCATCCTTTTCCCACTGATTTATAATGTCACCTCTGTCATAAACAAAATGTCCATATGTATGCACATGGACCTTTTAATTCATTCTGTTTCATTAGTCTACTTACCTGTGGATAGCACAATGTCAGAATTATTTTGCCTTATGGGTAGTCTTGAAACCAGGTAGACAAGTCCTCATTTTGTCCTTTCTCTTCAAAATCATATTGATTATTTTTGACTCTGTATACTAACATAGGAATTTTAGTGTAAACATGTTAAGTTCCATGAAAAAAATTGAATTTGTCTGTAGTAATGCTTACTATATAGATCAAATTAGGGAGAATTACTCTGTTAACTCCAAGACCTCTTTGTATATGTTTTGTTAGATTTAAACCCAGGTATTTCTTCCTTTTTTTTGATTCTAAGGTAAATGGTAATTGTTTTTTTAATTTTTAATTTTTTAAAATTGAAGTCATAATAGTTTATAACATTGTGAAATTTCAGTTGTACATTATTTGTCAGTCACCATATATATGTGCCCCTTTACCCCTTATGCCCACCCCCCAATCTCCTTCCCCTCTAGTAACCACTAATCTGTTCTCTTTGTTCATGTGTTTGTCTTCCATGTATGAGTGAAATCATACGGTGTTTGTCTTTCTCTGTCTAACTTATTTTGCTTAACATCATACCCTCAAGGTCCATCCATGTTGTTGCAAATGGGGTGATTTTGTGTATTTTGAGGCTGAGTGGTATTCCATTGTGTATACATACCACATCTTCTTCATCCAATCATCATTCGATGGGCACTTGACTTGCTTCCACATCTTGGCTATTGTGAAGAATGCTACAATCAACATAGGAGTGCCTAGGTCTCTTTGAATTGTTGATTTCAAGTTCTTTGGATAGATACCCTGTAGTGGGATATCTGGGTCATATGGTATTTCTATTTTTAATTTTTTTGAGAAATCTCCATACTGTTTTCCATAGTGGCTGCACCAGTTTGTATTCCCACCAGCAGTGTGTGAGGGTTCCCGTTTCTCCACAACCTCTCCAACATTTATTTTTTGTCTTAGTGAATATAGACATTTTAACAGGTATAAGGTGCTATCTTAGTGTACTTTTGATTTGCATTTCCCTGATGATTAGTGATATTGAACATCTTTTCATGTGCCTATTGACCATCTGTGTATCTTCAATCTCATTGTAGTTTTGATTTGTATTTCCCTAATGTTTAGTGATGTTGAACATCTTTTCATGTGCATGTTGGCCATTTGCATATCTTCTTTGGAAAAATGTCTGCTCATATCCTCTGTCCATTTTTTAATTAGGTTGTTTGGTTTTTTGTTGTTGAGTTGTCTGAGTTCTTTATATATTTTGGAGATTAACCCTTTGTCAGATATATGATTTACAAATATTTTCTCCCAGTTGGTGGGTTGTCTTCATTTTGTTCTTGGTTTCCTTTGCCTTGCAGAAGCTCTTGAGTCTGATGTAGTCCCATTTGTTTATTTTTTCTTTTGTTTTCCTTGCCCAAGTAGACATGGTATTTGAAAAGATCCTTCTAAGACCAATATCAAATAGTGTACTGAGTATGTTTTCTTCTAGGAGTTTTATGGTTTCATATCTTACCTTCAGGTCTTTAATCCATTTTAAGTTAGTTCTTGTATATGGAGAAAGATAATGGTCTACTTTCATTCTTTTGCATGTGCCTGTCCAGTTTTCCCAACTCCATTTATTGAAAAGACTTTCATTTTTCCATTGTATGTTCTTGGCTCCTTTGTTGAAGATTAGTTGTCCATAGATGTGTGGTTTCATTTCTGGGCTTTCAGTTCTGTTCCATTGATTAGTGTGTCTGTTTTTGTACCAGTACCCTGCTGTTTTGATTACTATATCTTTGTGGTATATTTTGAAGTCAGGGCTTGTGATGTCTGCAGCTTTGTTCTTTTTTTTCAGGATTGCTTTAGCTATTTGGGGTCTTTTGTTGCCCCATATGAATTTTAGGATTCTTTTGTTCTATTTCTGTGAAGAATGTCATTGGGATTCTGATTTGGATTGTATTGAATCTGTAGATTGCTTTAGGTGGTAGGGACATTTTAACTATGTTTATTCTTTCAATCCATGTGCGTGGAATATCATTCCATTTCTTTATGTCATAATCAATTTCTTTCAATAATGTCATAGTTTTCAATGTATAGGTTTTCCACCTCCTTGGTTAAATTTGTTCCTAGATGTTTTATTCTTTTTGTTGTAATTGTAAATGGGATTGTAATCTTGAGTTCTCTTTCTGTTGGTTTGTTATTAGAGTATAGAAATGCAGCCGATTTTTTTTTTTTTTAAAGATTTTATTTTTTCCTTTTTCTCCCCAAAGCCCCCCGGTACATAGTTGTGTATTCTTCGTTGTGGGTTCCTCTAGTTGTGGCATGTGGGACGCTGCCTCAGCGTGGTCTGACGAGCAGTGCCATGTCCGAGCCCAGGATTCGAACCGTCGAAACACTGGGCCGCCTGCAGCGGAGCGCGCGAACTTAACCACTCGGCCACGGGGCCAGCCCCGAAATGCAGCCGATTTTTGTAAGTTGGTTTTGTACCCTGCAACTTTGCTGTAGTTGTTGATTACTTCTAATACTTTTCTGATGGATTCTTTAGGGTTTTCTATATATAGAATATGTCATCTGCCAACAGCAAGAGTTTCACTTCTTCATTGCCAATTTGGATACCTTTTATTTCTTTTTCTTGCCTAATTGCTCTGGCCAAAGCCTCCAGTTCTATATTGAATAAGAGTGGTGAGAGTGGGCACCCTTGACTTGTTCATGTTCTCAGAGGGATGGCTTTCACTTTTTCCCCATTGAGTATGATTTTGGCTGTGGGTTTGTCATATATGGCCTTAATTATGTTGAGGTACTTTCCTTCTATGCCCATTTTGTTGAGAGTTCTTACTGTGAATGATGTTGTATCTTGTCAAATGCTTTCTCTGCGTATATTGAGATGATCATGTAGTTTTAGTCCTCATTTTGTTAATGTGATATATCGCATTGATTGCTTTGCAGATGTTGAACCATCCCTACATCCCTAGTATAAATCCTACTTGATAATGGTGTTTGATCCTTTTAATTTATTGCTGCATTCAGTTTGCCAATATTTTGTTGAGGATTTTTGCATCTATGTTCGTCAGTGATATTGGCCTGTAATTTTCCTTCTTTGTGTTGTTCTTGTCTGGCTGTGGGATCAGTGATGTTGGCCTTGTAGAATGTGTTAGGAAGTGTTCCATCTTATTCAAATTTTTGGAATAGTTTAAGAATGATAGGTATTAAATCTTCTTTGAATGTTTGGTAGGATTCTCCAGAGAAGGCATCTTGTCCTGGACTTTTATTTTCTGGGAGGTTTTTGATTACTGTTTCAATCTCTTTACTTGTGATTGGTCTATTCAGATTCTGTATTGCTTCTTGATACAGTTTTGGGAGGTTCTATGAGTCTAAGAATTTATCCATTTCTTCTGGATTGTCCAATTTGTTGGCATATAGTTTTTCATAGTATTCTCTTATAATCCTTTGCATTTCTGTGATATCTGTTGTAATTTCTCCTTTTTTACTTCTGATTTTATTTATTTGAGCCTTCTCTCTTTTTTCTTAGTGAGTCTGGCTAAGAGTTTGTCAGTTTTGTCTATCTTCTCAAAGAACCAGCTCTTAGTTTCTTGATTGATCCTTTCTACTGTTTTTTTGGTTTCAATTTCATTTATTTCTGCTCTAATTTTTATTATTTCCCTCCTTCTGCTGACTTTGGGTTTTGTTTGTTTGTTTTTTTTTCTAGTTCTGTTAGGTGTAGTTTAAGATTGTTTCTTTGAGATTTTTCTTGTTTGTTAATGTGGGTGTGTATTGCTATGAAGTTTCCTCTTAGGACTGCTTTTGCTGCATCCCACATGAGTTGGTATGGTGTATTTTCATTTTCATTTATCTCCAGATTTTTTTGATTTCTCCTTTAATTTCTTCATTAATCCATTTGTTGTTCACCAGCATATTATTTAGTCTCCACGTATTTGTCACTTTCCCAGCTTTTTTCTTGTGGTTTATTTCTAGTTTCATAGCATTATATTCAGAAAAGAAGCTTGATATGATTTCAATCATCTTAAGTTTATTGAGGCTTGTCTTGTTTCCCAACATATGGTCTATCTTTGAGAATGTTCTATGTGCACTTGAGAACAATGTGTAGTCTGCTGGTTTCGATGGAGTGTTCTATATATATCTATTAAGTCCATCTGGTCTAGCTTTTAGTTTAGTTCCATTATTTCCTTGTTGACTTTCTGTCTGGATGATCTATCTATTGATGTAAGTGGGGTGTTGAGATCCCCTACTATTATTGTGTTGCTGTTGATTTCTCCTTTTACGTCTGTTAATAGTTGCTTTATGTATTTTGGTGCTCCTGTGTCAGGTGCATATATGTTTATATGTGTTATGTCGTCTTGGTGGAATGTCTCTGTTATCATTATATACTGTCCCTCTTTGTCTCTCATTGCCTGTTTTATCTTGAAGTCTACTTTATCTGACATAAGTACGGGAACACCTGTTTTATTTTGTTTGCCATTAGCTTGTGGTATCATCTTCCACCCCTTCACTCTGAGCCTGTGTTTAGCTTTACAGCTGAGAAGTGTTTCCTGGAGGCAGGGTCTTGTTTTTCAGTCCATCCAACTGTGTATTTTGATTGGAGAATTCAACCCATTTACATTTAGAGTGATTATTGATATATGAGGGTTTAATATTACCATTTTATCTCTTGTTTTCCGGTTGTTCTGTATTTCCCTTGTTTCTTGTCCTGCGTATTTCTGATTGCCGATTCAATTTGGTTATTGTCTATGATGGTTTTCTCAGTTTTCTCTTTATTTGTGTCTCTTTATTTTCTCATCATTTGTGTCCCTATTCTAATTTTTTTGTTTACTAGTTATCATGAGGTTTGTATAAAAGATCTCATAGATGAGATAGTCTGTTTTCTGATAGCCTCTTATTTTCTCAGACTAAGCAGTTTCCATCCCTTTCCTCTTCCCTGTCTAAATTGTTGTTGTCACAACTTATTCCATTTTGTGTTGTGAGTTTGTGGTTAAAATGAAGTGGTTATAGTTATTTTTTGTGTTTTCCTTCCCTTTATCTTTAATGTTATAATTAACTGTTTGCAAACCTATTCTGATAGAAAGCTGCACTTTTCTGATTTTGTCTGCTATTTATCTCCTTGCTCCAAGCTTTGTAAACCCTTTCTTTCTTTCTTTTCTTTTTTCTTTTAGGTATGAGGGCCTTCTTGATCATTTCTTGTATGGGGGGGTCTTGTGGTGATAAACTCCCTCAACTTTGTTTATCTGGGAAAGTTATTATTTCTCCATTGTATCTGAAGGATATTATTGCTGGATAGAGTATTCTTGGCTGAAAGTTTTTGTCTTTCAGAATTTTTTATATATCTTTCCACTCTCTCCTAGCCTGTAAGTTTTCTGCTGAGAAATCTCCTGAAAGCCTGATAGTGGTTCCTTTGTAGGTTATTTTCTTCTGCCTTGCTGCCCTTAATATTTTTTCTTTGTCATTGACTTTTGCCAGTTTTACTAATATATACCTTGGAGAAGGTATTTTTACATTGATGTATTTAAGAGTTCTAATAGCTTCATTTACATGTAATTCTAGCTCCTTTGCAGGTTTGGGATAGTCTCAGCTATTATTCTCTGAACAAGCTCTTTGTTCCTTTCTCCTTCGCTTCTCCCTGTAGAATACATATAATCCTTATGTTGCATTTCCTAATTGAGTTTGATATTTCTCAGAGAATTTCTTCATTTCTTTTTAGTCTTAGTTCTCCCTCCTCCTCCATCTGGAGCATTTCTGTATTTCTGTCCTCTAAATTACTAATTCTGTCCTCCATAAACCAGCTCTGTTATTTAAGGATTCCAGGTTTTTCTTTGTCTCTATCATCATGTTTTTCATCTCCAAGATTTCTGATTGTTTTTTTTTAATAGTTTCAATCTCTCTTGTGAAGAATTCCCTTTGTTCATTAATTTTACTCCTGATTTCACTGAAGTGTCTTTTTGAGTTTTCTTGTAACCCATTGAGTTTCTTTATGATAACTATTTTGAATTCTCTGTCATTTAGATTGTAAATTTCTGTGACTTCAGGATTGATTTCTGGGTATTTGTCATTTTCTTGGGTGTTAATATACCTCTTTATGCTATTTGATGGGGTGGACTTGTGCTGTTGTGTAATAGTAGTATCTGGTCACAGATTCCACTTGCTGCCATGGGGCTGGGGGTAGGAGCTGTGTTTTCTGAGCCTGCTATGATCCTTGGCAGCTGTGCCATTCTGTTGGAAGCTGTGCTGGCAGGGTCTGTCTGTATTTGCCTGCTGGCTGCTACTGCTTTATACAGTTAGGTGTGCAGGAGCTCTGGTGTGGGGGGGGTCCCCTGCTTTGGCTAACCAGTTGAGCTGGTGCATTGGGGGGGGCTGTGGGGAGGGGCGCTTTCTTTCATGCATGTGATCCCAGGCACTCCTGCTCTTCACTGGCTTTCTACCCTCCTGGGCTGCTCTGCCCCTGTGATTGCTTAGCCTTCTCAGTGTGGAGCATTCCCATGAGCTGGAAGGCAAGTCTGAGAGCGAAGGTGTTCCCACAGAGGGCTGCCCTTTCCCACCCCCTCCTCTGAGAGTCATGTGCCAGCCACCACACAAGGTCCCATGCCCTAGGTCACTGCTGTTTGGGAGGGAGAGGAGATCCCCTTACCTCCTTCCACTGCTTTCCAGGAGGTCTGGCATCTCCACCGTCAGATCTATGGCTGTGTGGATTTCTTAGATGTCTAATGTGTTGTGTGAATATCCTCTGTTGGTTTATGAATGTCCTTTTCATTATATCTTAGTGGGGAGAGACTAAGCAAAGAGCTCACTTCATGATGAAGCTGACATCACATGCTGGTATTGTATTTTAAATATCAAAATCTAATTGTTTATTGTTAGTGTGTAAGAAAGCAATTGACTTTTTAAGCCTTTTTATATTCATCTTGCAACCTGCAGTCTTGCTATGATTGCATATTAGTTGCAGGAGGGTTTTTTGTTCATTTTTAAAGATTTTCTATTTAGACAATTATGTCATCTGTGAAGAAAGAGTTTTATTTCTTCCTTCCCAATCTCTATGCCTTTTGTTTCCCTTTCTTGTCTTATTGCATTAGCTAGGACTTCCAGTGTGACATTGAAAAGAATGAGCAGAGTGAGAGGGGACATCCTTGCCTTGTTCTTGATCTTAGTGAAAGGACTAGATAGTCCCTTCTAAGGACCTTTTTCGTGTCCATAGCCAGACATGATGTACCAGGCATATAAATAGGCCTGTAGAAATGTGGTTGTAATGTGTTGGGGGAGGGGAGCTTTCTTTAGTCCCATGATTAGGTCTTAGTCTCTTAGTGAGTGCCTCTGTACTGTGAACTTCACATGTTCTCCTCAGTTTTTTTTCCTACTCCCTTAAGTGGGACAGGATGGCTAGAATTGGCTGCGGTTGAGCATTTCCCTTCTTCCATGTGGAAATCTAGAGCTGACTAGAGTTGAGTATTTCCCTTCCCCGGGTCAGTTAGGCTTTGATAATACTGCATCAGGTTAGGCTCTAGTTAACCAGTTTCCCCTGAAGGCAGGCCTTGTTGAGAAGAACAGAGCACTCTAGTACATTACAAAATGGTTCCTTTTTCCCTCTCCCTGCCAGAAGCCTGAGGGAATTTTTTTCCTGATATTTATTGTGGGAATCTAATCTAGGTCCTGGAGGTAAATCTCATGATATTGGGGGGCCCTCTCTGTGACTGGGTCTTCCTGGATTTTCTAACTCTCACAGTTGTCTGCAGTGAGCCTCCAGGAATTCATCAATTACAGCTCAGGTTTTCCTATCCTGGCACTGCTTCCCATGGTGGCTTTTGCTTCTGAGTCTCTGATTTTGTAAGCTATGACTGCCTGTATTTACCTATCTCTCTCTCTAATCTTGGGGCACAGTGGGTTCTCCTGTGTCCTCCCCTCTCTTAGAGATGCAAAAAGTGCTGTTGATTTTTTTTTGTTCAGCTTTTACTTTTTATTAGGATTGAGTGGCTACTTTCAAGCTCCTTATGTGTGAAATCAAAAACTGGAAGCCCTATACCTCTCATTTTTATCCTTATTTTTGAACAGGACTGTGTCTTGTGGTTGACCTATCTCTGTCTCTCTATTGTATGTGGGTGTATACATATATACAAGGAAACATATACGTGTATACAAGGGGAAATAATTTGTCTCCTTGGTTCCTAGGTCTTCAAATTGAAAGAAGAATTGTATGTGAGGATCCTCATGCACACTTGGACTTTATTTAAGTCATGATATCTTGTACTTCAAACCAGAGCCTGATTCTGTAATGGGATGAGGTTTTAGAGGTAATGGGAGTGACTGAGCGTATTTTACTTGTGGGAAGAACATGAATCATTACATGATAGAGGGTAAATTAGTAGTCTGTTACATTGTTCATTGCCAATGGATCATGCCATATTCACACTCTTGTGTAGCTCTTTCCCTTGACTATGGACTGGCTTAAAGACTGCTTTGAACACTATAATGTAGGTTAGAGGCCTAGGACTTCTGAGTTCAGGCATTAAGAAGATTTGGTAGCCCTCGTTTATTTTTTTACCACTTGAGAGCCCTGAGCTGCTACAGAAGAACTCCAGCTGCCATGTTGGAGAGGTGACATGGAGAGGAAGAGGCATTGAGACTGGAGGAAAATTGAGGAACCTAGGTGATTGTGAGCACCATGGCCCCAGACAAATGATGTCACTTGAGTCTGCTTACTCTACTTACTCTCCAGCGATTTGAACTATTCTAGCTGAGGTACCAGTTATGTGAGTGAAGAAGCCGTCTCAGACACGCCAACACCAGCATTCACAAAGTAGGGTAGGGGCCGGCCTGGTGGCACAGCAGTTAAGTTCGCATGTTCTGCTTCTCGGTGGCCTGGGGTTCACCAGTTCGGATCCTGGGTGTGGACGTGGCACCACTTGGCACACCATGCTGTGGTGGACGTCCTACATATAAAGTAGAGGAAGACGGGCACAGATGTTAGCTCAGGACTAGGCTTCCTCAGTAAAAAAAGGAGGACTGGCAGTAGTTAGCTCAGGGCTAACCTTCCTCAAAAAAAAGGGCAGAAATGAGCCATCCCAGTTGTGCCCTTTTCAAATTCCTGACTCCCAATCCTGAGGAATAATAAAGGATATATATGCCTATCTAACACAGATACTTCAAATCTCACTGGATCTTTTGAGTCACAAAGTCCAAATGGCAGGGAGGGTTGCACTTGGCCTGGATTTGTTAAGGAATCCACTCAAAACTGGCAATCTTTTGGGCTACTTGGTGACTGAGTTAGAAAATGACAAGAAATGTGGCACATATTACCTTCATAATCCAAGGACATCCACCAAATGTCGTGCCTCTTCTTCACTGTGAGCAGTGTAAGGTTAAAAATTACCCCCATCTTGTGTGTTTATCTCCTGGACTATTATTATTTCAGTTCTGTGTCAGGCAGGATCCAATCAGGAGACCAAAACCACATGGTAATTTGAACAGAAGTTTAATATAAGAAATTATTAACTCTCATAGACAGTTGGAGTAATGACTAGAATTGGGTTAGGATAACTAAAGAATACTGGAATAGCAGACATAGGGAGCAGTTACCATCCCTAGGGCTGAGATAGAGCATCCAAGGAAGAGCCTCTCTACCACTCTGGGCTAAGATCCAGATCTTGTTGGAGAGAATGCAGTTCACTGGATGGTGGAGGAGTTTGCTGAGGTGGTGTGCCAGTAGGACTCACTGAGAATGTGCTTTCTGGGAGCTGGAGAAAGCTGTCCATCGAGAGATGGTTCACCTCAGAACCTACTACCAAGCTTTCCAAGGGCTGCTAAAGGAAGGCTTCTAAAGGGAGGTGCCATACTTCAGAAATCATTGCAAAGCCATCCAAGGATGAGCCATTCATGGGTGGTGCCAGATGCTGTTAGCTCCAGGTACTGCTGACCCTCGTGTCCTTTGGGAGCTGAGCACTACAGAAGTCACCTTAGAGGGCACTGAGGGAAGCTATTTACGGGGATGTGTCATACATTATTGGCCCATAGTACTATATATAGTATAGGAGAAATGTGTACAGGTTGCAAAGCAGGCAGTGAAGGGTGGATTTGGATGTGAGAGGCACTAAATTAGTAACTGGAGCACCAGCCATTACATATTTATTTCTGTTAATTCTATATCAAGGAAGTAACCTAAATTAGAAATTTTGTGGGTATCTTGTTTCACAACTACGTACTGATTACAATAAATGCTTTCATTTTAATGTCGTTTTATTAATGACCCAGAGGTATATAAATCAAATTTATATATGACTCAAAGCTGGAAGAGCTAGCCAACAAATGGTGGGTAATGGCACATAGTGGGTATTCCAATAAATATTTGTTAGATGAATTGTTAGGGAAATGGATAACTGTATTATCCTTTAAAAAGATTTCAAAAGACTCAAATCAACTTTTGACATTTTAATAAATTTTCAAAAATTAATTCCAAGTAATAGGATGGAGGAGGAGTATAGGAGATTTTTATGACAATTCTTTAAAAAGATAGAAGGATTTTAGGTGACTCTAAGCTCAAAATGAGCTAAATGAAAGAAAGGGGGAAAAAAAAATCTAGGCAGATTCCAGATCTAGAAATGAGGTTAGTTTCTCCTTTAGAGATTCCTCTGGTAAAATGGTAGTATCTTCCCATAGCTATCTTTTGATAAGAATTGTGAATCTGCTTTGGGGCTCAGTGGTAAATAGTTTAGTGATTGATTAGCATTATATGAGTGTGGGAGGGAGCAGTATCAAGTGAGATAATGGCTTCAATCTTGCCCACTGGTATGTCAACTTCTGCAATATTGTGTTCTATGCTGGATATCACATTTAAGGGTTACATTGAAGCAAATGTTTTTACTATTTTTAGAATTTTATGAAAGTCATGAGCTTTCTCTTGGAAGAATGCACATTGCATATATATGTAAAATTTTGTATGCAACTGCAAAAGCTTCATGGAATCTAGATTAAGAATTCTTGAGTTGGAGGATATAGGAAAACATACCTTAAATAATAATTAATAGGAGCTACATTTAGTGAACAGTTCTATGGGCCAGTGCTCTACTAGGCAATAGCATATATAATATCTCCTTTAAGATGCAACAACAATCTTGCAAAATGGATAGTATTACTTCCATTTTGCAATAGAGGTAACTGACAGTGAGAGACATTCTGTAATTCACTTAAAATCACACAATGGCGCATCTGGAATTCCAGCTCAAGTACCTCTCACTCAAAGCTCATTGTTTCCGTTTTCTATAAAGGAACATATTTTGCATATAATGCTTAGTAAATGTTTGAACAGTAAATAAATGAAAAGCTTCCATGTGGAAAATAGCTTATTTTGTATTGCTCTGGAAGAAGTGCATGGGCAGAACTTATATGGAGTGATGTTTGATATTTGAAATTTATTTTTTGAAAAACCCTACTTTACTAGTCCTTTGCATTTACTTATTTGTTTGTCTCTTTTAAGACCTTGCTTTCACGTATAACTTCACATGACTTTCACCCTATGAGGAAGATAAGGTAGATATAATTACCACTGTTTTATAGATAATGACACTCAAATAAAAGGATTAAGTGATTTGCTCAAGGTCAGACAGCAAATTACGATCAGAGTTCCAGGTCTCCTCTAGTCATCTAGTCTCAGCTCCTTCAACCACGGTATTCTGCTTCTCAGAACATCTCACTGGAAAATGAGACATAAGACAATAACAGGGACGTGATATATTTAGGTGTGATACAGTCCACTTTGGCTGCCCAGATAAATGAAAACATCCATTTAGAAAGTCTAAATTAATTATTAATAATTCATATTTATATTGTCCCTACTGCTGTAAAGGAGTTCAGAGATGTACAGTTAAACGTCCTGACTCTTGGAATTGAAGAATATGACTTCTGAATCTTTGGGGGGAAAATTTCACACTAGGGCTCACTGGTAACAAAGGATTCCATAGGAGCTTCCCTGCTGCCTTTTTCTCTTCCTTCTACTACTATTTCTCCCAGGATTAGCAAAAGTTCCTTCTTCTTCCCTGTATTTACAAAGCAAAGTGCAAGGTTTCACAGGGTACCTTAGCTATGACCTAATTCCAGTGCTCATATTAATTACTCTAAGTGTTTTATGTGGAATTTTACAATTTACAGAGTTCTTTCATGTACATTGTGTCTATTGATCTTCAAACCACTCTGATAGGCAGAACAGACCTTGTTTATCCTGATTTTAGGAATAAAAAAATTGGGGTCCAGAGAGGTTGAAAGACTTCCACTAATCACACAGCTATATGTAGTAGATGCAGGGTTTAAGTCCACCTGCTTTTCTGCCTCTTTCCACTAACAGACCTGAGAGAAGAGAGTCCAATAAGTACAAATTGGAAAGTGGATGATTTTTGTAGTTAGCAGCAGCACTGAAAGCTTTCAGGACGACTTGGATCTGTTTTTTGAGCTACCTTCAATCTTGTTTTTTAGGACAGTCTGTTTACCTATTCTGGTATGGAGCAATCTGGTTTTCTTTGCTGTGTTCAGAACTTCTCTTAGGAAAAGTAAAGGGGAAAAATTGTTCTCATGACAGTTCCAGGGTTTTGGATGGATCCAGAAGTTTTTTCTGAACCTGTCAAGTGCTCCCAATGATTGAGATTTTGGCTGGAGATGCTTTTGGCAGTTCACTCAAGTACAACCCTCTTATCTTTCTTCCCTCTGCTTGTTTTTGTCAAGTTAGGGCCCAACTTACATAGGTCTGACTATTTATTAGAGAGGGCCAAGAATGAAAACAAAAAGGAAATCTATTCACACTTTCAAAGGTAAACCACACTCCATTTGCTATTTTTAAAAAATGAGATATTGACATATAACATTATATTAGTTTCAGGTGTACAACATAATGATTTGATATTTGTATATGTTGCAAAATGATCACAATAAGTCTAGTTAACATCCTTCACCACACATAGTTACAAAAATATTTTTTTCTTATGATGAAAGCTTTTAAGATCTACTCTCTTAGCAAATTTCAAATATAAAATATTCAATATTATTAACTGTAGTTACCATGCTGTACATTACATCCCCAGGACCTATTTATTTTATAACTAGAAGTTTGTACCTTTTGACGTCCTTCACCCATTTTGCCCGCTCCTACCCTTCACCTCTGGCAACCACCAATCTGTTCTCTGTATCTATGAGCTTGGTGTTATTTTTTGATTCCATATATAAGTGAGATCATATAGTATTTGTCTTTCTCTGTCTGACTTACTTCACTTAGCATAATGCCCGCAAGGTCCAACCGTGTTGTCACAACTGGAAAGATTTCATTGTTTTTTTATAGCTGAATAATATTCCATTGTATATATATATATACACCACATTTTCCTTATCCATTTATCCATTGATGGACACTTAGGTTGTTTCCATATCTTGGCTATTGTAAATAATGCTGCAGTGAACAGGGGAGTGTATATATCTTTTTGAGTTAGTGTTTTTCACTTTCTTCAGACAAATACCCTGAAGTGAAATTGCTGGATCAAAGCTAGTTCTATTTTTAATTTTTTGAGGAACTGCCATACTGTTTTCCACAATGGCTGCACCAGTTTACATTCTCACCAGCAGTGCAGTGTTCCCTTTTGTCCACATTCTCACCAACACTTGTTATTTCTTGTCTTTTTGATAGTAGCCTTTCTAACAGGTGTGAGGTGATACGTCATCGTGCCTATTCATTTTTTTAAAGAAATTGTTATGATAGCTTCATTTCTTTGTTGTATTATTTTTCATAATAGCTTTATTAACAATAATTCGCATCCTATAAAATTCACCCTCTTAAAGTGTACAATTCAGTGCTTTCTAGTATATTCACAGAGTTGTACAACCACTACCACCATCTAATTTTAGAATATTTTCGTTAGTCCAGAAAGAAACCAGCACCCATTAGCCTCCACTTCTCATACCCCTCCTTCGGTTCCTGGCAGCTACTAATCTACTTTTATCTTTATACATTTACCTATTCTGGACATTTCATATAAATGGATTATATAATATGTAGTCTTTTGAGACTGGCTTCTCTCAGTTGGCATAATATTTTCAAAGGTCATCACTGTTGTAGCATGTGTGTTTCGTGATGTAACATGTATGTTGTAGCATGTATTATAACATGTACTCATTTGTTTTTATTGCCAAACAATATTCCTTTTGTATGGGTATACCAAATTTTGTCTATCCGTTTATCAGCGATGGCCATTTGGGTTGTTTTAATTTTTTGGTTAATATGAATGTTGTTACTATAAATATTTATGACAAGTTTTTGTGTGGACATGTTTTTGTTTCTCTTGTGTATATACCTAGGAGTGGAATTTCTGGGTCATATGATAACTCTATGTTTAACATTTTGAGGAATTGTCATTCTGTTTTTCAAAGAGCCTGGACCATGTTACAGTCCCATCAGCAAAGCACAAGGGTTTCAGTTTCTCTAGTCATCCTAAGCACTTGTTGTATGTCTTTTTTATTTTTTATTTCAGTCATCCTAGTTGGTATGAAGTGCTTGCTCATTGTGATTTTGACTTTCATTTCCCTAGTGACTAATGATGTTGAGCATCTTTTCAAGTGCTTTTGGCCGTTTGCATGTCTTCTTTAGAGAGATGTCTATTCAAATCCTTTGTTCACTTTTTACTTGGGTTTTTATATTATTGGTTTGTAAGAGTTCTTTATATATTCTCAATACCAGTATACCTTATCAGATATGTGATTTGCAAATATTTTCTTCCATGGAGTCTGTGGATTGTCATTTTGTTTTCTTGGTGGAGTTTGTTGGAGAAAAGTATTTGATTTTTTTTCTAAGTCTAATTTATCTATGTTTTCTTAGGAAACAATTGCCTGGAGCTGGCCCCGTGGTTGCGTGGTCCCCGGGTTCGGATCCTGGGCGCAGACATGGCACCGTTCATCAGGCCATATTGAGGTGGCGTCCCACATGCCACAACTAGAAGGACCCACAACTAAAATATACAACTATTTGCTGGGGGGATTTGGGGAGAAAAAGCAAAATAAAAAAAAAAATGAAACCGTTGCCTAACAAAAAGTCATGAAGAAATAATTCTATGTTTTCATCCAGGAGTTTTATAGTTTTAGTCCTTACATTTCGGTCTGTGACCCTCCTTGAGTTAATTTTTATGTATGGTGTGTGGTCGGAGTTGAACTTTGTTCTTTTGTATGCAGATAACCAATTGTCCCAGCACCATTTGTTGGAAAGATTATTCTTTCCCCTTTGAATAGTCTTAGCACCCTTGTTGAAAATCAGTTGGGCTTATTTCTGAACTCTCAATTCTATTCCATTGATTTATTGTCTAGTCATTTGCCAGTACTATGCTATCTTGATTTCTGTAGTTTGGTAGTAAACTTTGAAATTAAGAACTATAAATTCTCCAATTTGATTCTTAGGATTATTTTGGCTATTTTGGGTCCCTTGCATTTCCATATAAATTTTAGGATCAATTTGTTAATTTCCGCAAAAAGGGAGATGGGATTTTGATAGAGATTGCTCTGAATTTGTAGATAAATTTTGTGAGTATTCCCGTCACAGCATGTTAAATCTTCAGATCCATGAACATGGATGAATTTCTGTTTGTTTAGATTTTCTTTGAACAGTGTTTTATAGTTTTCAGTAAACAAGTCTTGCACTTCTTTTGTTAAATCTAAGTGTTTAATTATTTTTGATGCTATTGTAAATGGAATTGTTTTCTATTTTTGTGTATGTTTGTGTGAGGCTAACATCTGTTGCCAATCTTCCTCTATTTTATGTGGGATGCCACCACAGCATGGCTTGACGAGCAGTGCTAGGTCTGCACACAGGATCCAAACCTGTGAACCCTGGGCTACTGAGGCAGAGTGAGCAAACTTAACCACCATGCCACTGGGCTGGCCCCTGGAATTGTTTTCTTAATTTTGTTTTTGGATTCTTCATGGTTAGTGCCTGGAAATACAATTGATTTTTACATATTAATCTTGTATCTAGTACCTTATGGAAATTTTTTATTTGTTCTAGTAGTTTTCTTTTTTGGTGCATTCATGAGGATTTTTTTATATTAAAAATATGCTAATAGAGGTAGTTTAAATTCTTCCTTTTCAATATGCATGACTTTTATTTCTTTTTCTTGCCTAATTGCTCTGCCTAGATCCTCCACTACAATGTTGAACAGAGGTGGCAATAGTAGACATCTTTGTCTTATTCCTGAGCTTAGATGGAAAGTATTCTGTTTTTCAGTATTAACTATGGTGTTAGCTGTGGGTTTTTCATAGTTGCCCTTTTATTACATTGAGGAAGTTCCCTTCTATTCCTGGTTTGTTGAGTATTTTTCCCATGAAAAACTGTTGGATTTTGTTAAATGTTTTTTGTGCAAATATTGAGATCATGCAATTTTTGTCCTTTATTCTATTAATATGATACATTACCTTCATTGATTTTTAGATCTTAACCCGACATGCATTCCTGGAATAAATCTCACTTGGTCATTGTGTATAATCGTTTTTATATGTGGCTGGATTTGGCTTGTGATATTTTGTTTGCTCTTTATTCGTAAAGGATCTTGGTCTATAGTTTTCTTGTGATGTCTTCTGTCTGGTTTTGGTATAGGGTAATATTGACTTCATAAAATGACTTGAAAAGTGTTCCCTCTGCTTCTGTTTTTTCAAAGAACTTTTGAAGGATTGGTATGAACTTTTCTTGAAACGGTTGATAGAATTGACCAGTAAAACCATCTGGGCATGGGCTTTATTTTATAGGAAATTTTTAACTTACGAATTTAGTCTCTTTACTTGATATAGGTTTACTCAGATTTTCTATTTATTCTTAAGTCACTTTCAGCAGTTTGTGCCTTTCCAAGAAATTTTTCACTTTATCTAGGTTATTCAGTTTTTTGGTATATAGTTTTTCCTGGTATTTTAATCCTTTTTATTTCGCTAAGATTGGTAGTAATATCCTCTTTTTCATTCCTAATTTTCATAATTTGATTCTTCTTTTTTTCTCCTTAGTCTAGCTAAAGGTGTGTTAATTCTGTTGATCTTTCAAAGAACCAGTTATTGGTTTTGTTGATTTTTTAAATTGCTTTTTCATTCTTTATTTGTTTGCTCTGATCTTTATTATTTCCTTCTTGCTTTGGGTTTAATTTGCTCTTCTTTTTCTAACTTTTTAAAGAGGAAGTTTGCATTCCTGATTTTAGATCTTTCTTCTTTTTGAATATAGGTGTTTACAGTTTTAAATCTCCTTAACCACTGCTTTAGTTGCATTCTGTAAGTTTGGTATATTCATTCACCTCAAAATATTTTCTAATTTATCTTCTGATTTCTTCTTTGACTCATTGGAATTTTAGGAATGTGTGTTTAAATTCGACATATTTGTGAATTTCTCACATTTCCTTTAGTAAACGATTTTCTAACTTCATTCTCTTGTGGTTTGAGAACATTGTCGATTCTGGAGAATGTTCCATATGCAGTTGATAAAAATGTGTGTTCTGCTGTTATTGAGTAGCATGTTCTATAGATGTCTTTTAGATCTAGTTCATTATAATGTTGTTCAGATCTTCTATTTCCTTGCTGATCTTCTGTCTAGTTGTTCTATCTTTTATTGAAAGTGGGATATTGGAGTCCCTGACTATTATTATTGATGTGCCTATTTCTCCCATCATTTCTGTGAGTTTTTGCTTCATATATTTTGAGATTCTGTTGTTAGATACATATGTGTTTATCATTATTATGTCTTCCTGGTGGATTGATCCTTTTATTATTATTAAATGCCCCTTTGTGTATCTAGCAAACATTTTTATCTTAAAGTTTGTTTTGTCTGATGTAGTTTATTCACTCTAGCTCTCTTTTGGTTACTATTTGCATGGTATATAATTTTCATTCCTTTTATATGCAACTTATTTGTGTCTGTGAATTTAAATCGTCTCTTCTAAACAGCATATATTTGGATCATTTTTAGAAAACAATTATGCCAATGTCTGCCTTTTGATTGGAGTGTTTAATTCAATTATATTGAATGTAATTTATGGTAAGGTAGGATTTATGCCTGACGTTTTGCTCTTTGTGTTCTATATGTCTTGTGTTATTCCCATATTTTTCCCATATTTTTCTGTTTGTGCTGCCTTTTGTGATAGATGTTTTCTAGTATACCAATTTAATTTACTTGTTTCTTTTACTACATATTTTTTGAATTATTATCTTAGTTGTTGCCTTGAGGATTACAATTCTCATTTTAGCTTAAAACAATCTAGTTCAAATTAATACCAACTTAATTTCAATAGTATATAAAAACTTTGCTCTAACAATGCTCCATTCACTACTTCTCCTTTGTGCTATTATTATTGTAAAAATTATATTTTATGTATTATAACCTCATCAACATATAATTATTGCTTCATGCTGTTGTCTTTTAAATGAGAGAAGAAAAGAGTTACAAACAAAAACACATTTTTATGGTCTTTTATGTCTACCTGTGTAGTTACCTTTATTTATGATCTTTATTTCTTTGTGTGGGTCTAAGTTACTGTCTAGTGTCTATTTACTTTAGACTTAAGGACTCCTGTTAATATTTCTTGTATGGCCGGTGACAAAATATCTTTTTTTTTTTAATCTGAAGTGTTTTAATTTCTCCTTCATTTTTGAATGATAATTTTGATGTTTATAGAATTTTGAGTTGGCATTCCATTTCTTCCAGCACGTTGAATATGTCCTACTGCTACCTACTGGGTTCCATGGCTACTGATGAGAAGTCAGCTGTTAATTTTATTGAGGATCCCTTGAATGTGATGAGTTGTTTTTTACTTCCTGCTTTCATTAGTCTCTCTTTGATTTTGGTTTTTGACATTTTGAGTATGATATGTTTAAGCATGGATCTCTTTGAGTTTGTCTTCTGGTGTTTGTTGAGCTTCTTGGTTGTGTAGATTGTTTTTAATCAAATTGGGAACTTTAGGCCACTTTTTTTTCAGATATTCTTTCTGTCACTTTCCATCTCCTTTCCCATATACATATCTTGGTATGCTTGATTGTGTCCTATAGGTCTTTGAGTCTCTGTACGTTTTTCCTCATTCTTTTTTCTTTTTGTTATTCAGACTGGCTAATCTCAATTGACTTATCTTTAATTTTGCTGATTTTTTCTTTTTGCTAGTCTGCTCATTCTTCTATTGAGATCCTCTAGTGGATTTTTTATTTCAGTTATTATACTTTTCAACTCCAGAATTTCTATTAGCTTTAAAAGAATAATTTCTGTCTCTTTACTGATATTTTCTATTTTATGAGGTATTGTTCTCATATTTTCTTTAATTCTTTGGACACCGTTCGTTTAGTTCTTTGAACATATTTATGATCATTTATTTAAAGTTTTTATTTAGTAAGTCTAACATCTGGACGTCCCAGGCATATTTCTATTGATTTCTTTCTATTGATTGCTTTCTTTCCCTCTGTGTATGGTTCATACTCTCCTGTTTCTTTGCATGTCTCATAATTTTTTGTTCAAAACTAAGCATTTAATGTAGTGTGACAGCTCCTGAAATCATATTCTCCCCTCTCATGTATTTGTTGTTGTTGCTGTTGTTTGTTGTTGTCTCTGTTTGTTTGTTAAGTGATTTTCTGGATTAATTCTGTAAAATCTGTATTTTTTATTGTGTGTGGGTACTTAAGTCTCTGTTCAGTGGTTGAATGGTCAATGAAATTCAGTCTTTTTTTTTTAATTTTAATAAACTCTTCTTGGGTTGTTGCAAGCCTTCAGTTAATTTTCAGAGTTCTGAAAAAGTTGGTTTTGGCAATTGTTTCTAGTGTTTGCAATGCTTTTATAGAGGAGTGGATTTTCTGAGTTCTCTACTTCACTATTCCCGAAGTGCTTCCTTCTGCATTAATCCCTATTCATTTTTACCAAGGCTAATGGAAAAATGTAACTCCTTGAAGATTCCTAGCAGTACTTATCTCATATCATTTTTTCTGCAATGCTATTGAAGTATGTCGAGCTGAACATCAGATTGTCTTCTTATGAGCAGAGATTTTATTTTGAATTCATTTTTGTATGACATTATTCAAGAGTACTAACTATGTATCATTAGAAACAATGTTAGGCCTGGTGACTAAATTCTATTGTTCCCATCTATGTTATTTCTCACTAATGTAAATATGCCTTCCTCAACCCTCCTGGGTCATCTTACAGCTATAATAATAAAATCTAAATGTAGCCACTATTTATAACTTGTCAGCAATTTAATTAAGTGCTTTACTTGCATTATCTCATTTGGTGTTCACAGTAACTTTACATGGTCAATCCTTTCTTTAGCCCCGTTTTACAGCAGAGGAAACTGAAGTTGGAAAGGTCAAGCAACTTGTCCAAGGTCACCCAGCTAGTAAGTAGCAAAGCTGATATTCAAACCCAGGAAGTCTCATTGCAGAGGCAAGATGTGCAGTGACTGCATTCTGCTGGTCTTTGCCTCACAGAGGTATCAGGAAATCGGAGGGTCTGGAAAGTAGAGGAAGACTAAACTGATCTCAGAGAGCTCTGCTGGTGGAGACATTTTTGGCACTATAAATGTATATTCTTCTTTGTCTTTGCAGATCTTTCCTTCAGAACTGCTATGAAGAATCTTTAGGGGTGCTTTGTTAATTAATCTGACCAGTTTCAGAGGGAAATCACAGACATTCTGGGCACATGGATCAAATATCATAATTAAATTCTTTTTCAGATTTAAATGTAAAGATGGAGGTAAGGGATTTATAGACTCAGAGTATTTCTATTGGGTAGAATAATTATAGTGATTTTTGATAAAGAGAATTAAAATGCCAAGTTATATGCCTTTTACATAATAGATAATACACTAGAAGAATGAATGAGAAATGTTTTATAGGGAATTTATAGGAAATATTTCAAAAAGTCAATTAAAAAATCAAGGTAAGTATATTTTTCTTGATTTTGTGATGTAATGGTTGTAAAAAAGTAGTTTATTTTTCCTAAGAAAATTATGGTTTTCTTAGTGATGTTTATAATCACAAATTCCTCAACTTGGAATTATGGTGTTAAATGTAACCATATTTAAATTTTTGAGGTAAAAATGCTACACTCTAGGAGCTATATAAAAATATTCCTTGGGCCAGTCCGATGGTGTAGTGGTTAAGTTCGTGTTCCCAGGGTTCACGGGTTTGGATCCCAGCCATGGACCTACACACTGCTTATCAAGCCATGCTGTGGCAGCATCCCACATACAGAAGATGGAGGAAGATTGGCACAGGTATTAGCCTAGGGACAATCTTCCTCAAGCAAAAAGAGGAAAGATTGGCAACAGATGATAGCTCAGGGCCAATCTGCCTCACCAAAAAAAAAAAAAAAAAGAAAGAAAGAAAGAAAAGAAAAGAAATTCTTGTACATATTATAGTCTTTTCATTCATTTTAAGGAAATAAAGCTAATTTATATAGCTCAGAGAAACAATGAATTGGAACCTGTTTGCCAAGCTCAAGAAAGTAAAAAATATCTAGGCAAATTTTATTTCTAATTATATAATATGCATACATTGATATTATTTAAACATACAAACTTATATTTTATTCATTAATGTGTGCATTGATGTCATGTAGTGGTATTTAATATTTTAAAGAGTGGCATTCTGAATTAAATTTTTCTCCTATTCTTATTTTTCCTTCCACTTGAAGGAAAAATCACATTAATTTTATAGAGATTTCAAGGTCACTTTCAGTTTACCATGGATGAATATATTAATAACATTTTATTTAAGGTGTCTGTTGGGGTTTAGCTAAGAAGCTCCTAAATAACTAATGGAAAAGGACAAAAGAGTGAAAGAAATGTTCTGAACTATTTCTTCAGATTAGAGTCACTGAACATTTCACCTGTGGTAGCTGGTTTGTTGTTGGCACCCATACTCCTCTGGCTGGCCACCACGCAGAGCAGAAGAAAGCAATCCTTGTAGTCTGGGTGTATGCTGGCACATCTGTTTTGGAAGTCTGGTGGATGTGCTTCTTGCAAGCAACACACTCCAGCTCTTAAGCTTATGTTCAAGTTGCTTAGTTTGCTCTCTTGGTCGTGTGTCCCCAGCCACTTGGCCTGAAAGTGGCTAGAAAGGCCTGTGAGAACTGCTGCTGACCCTAGAGCAAGGGGCAGTTTCCAGCGTCCCTTCATAAATGGCAGGTAATAGAAATCTGGCTACCCAGAAGCAACCTTGCACAGCTGCCTCCCATCAGAGTTGCAGTCAGCTAATCCTGCTGGAAGATTAGCTGCTGTAGACAGTTAAGCAGGTTATTGGATCAATGTTTTCTGGCTTGCAGCCCTGCCAGGTGCTTCAGGCTTTGCCTCATTTAGCCAGATTTAACCAGAGATTTTTTTCCTCTGGGTATTCCATCAGCCTTTGAACCCTGGGGACATGGACTTTGGAACAATAAAGCTTACTCCTTCAGAATTCTGTCAATTGCAGGTGTTTTTCTGCTGTGCATTTCAAGCCATAATAATTGGTATTCAAAGATATGGGTCCATAAAGGGAGGAGGTTATAGTGTAATAATTAGGATATCAGCTATGGAGTTAGGCTAATGTGGATTTGAATCCTGGTTTCAATACCTACAAACCCTATGACTAGTTTTCTCATCTGTAAAGTGGGATAAAGTGGGAAGATATCTTCCTTATGGGTTGTAAAAAAGTTTAAGCTAGTTAATACACACAGGGGTTTAGCATAGTATCTGGCAAATAAAATTCCATTTTTTCTGGAACGTTCTAAAATGTTCTAATGATTTGACAAATGGTATTAACTATATGGGATATGTATCACTTTGTTATCCAAGCCCTTGATTAATCAGAATACTACATCCCAGATGATATTAATTCTAATATATGTATAAATTCCAATTTCTGAAATCTTTCTAATTGTATCCTTTATTTGAACAATAACTGTCTTAGTCCATTTGAGCTACTATAACAAAATGTCACGGAGAAGGTAGTTTATAAACAGAAATTTATCTCTTGCAGTCTGAGATCTGGGTGCCAGCATGGTCAAGTGAGGGCCCCTCTTCTGGGTCCTAGACTTCTCATTGTATTTTCACATGGTGGAAGAGTTTAGAGAGCTCTGTGGGGTCTCTTTTATAAGAGCACTAATCCTGTTTATGAGGGCTCCACCCTGGTAACCTAATTACCTACCAAAGGCCCCACCTCCTAACACCATCACATTAGGCATTAGGATTCCAGCATGTGAGTTTTGGGAGGACACAAATGTTCAGACTACAGCAATAACCATTTAGTAAATTTGTAATATATCTCCGGATTAGGTATCAGGAGGCATACAAAAGAAGCAGAAGACAGTTTCTATTCTAGAAGAGGTTGTAATCTCTTTTTAGCTTTGTAAGAAAAGCCAGTTAGCTCACTTCTAGCATCCTTCTAGTCTTGGAATTTGGAACAGTTCTTTAGTGTTATACTGGGCTGGAGCATCATACTTCTCTTGGGGTTTTAATCATATGTAGAGGTTTCACCGACGATCTAGCAGTAATTTTATATACATACCTAATAATATGGGGCTATCACCATGGTTTATTCTGCAGTGAAGAGCACTAAAGTACCTTCTGGGATATCAAAATGTTTCCTGTTTCTAATAAGATATTCTGGCTAATGACAGCCTCTTAATTTTCCTTTCTATTGTATTTCTAAAGCCATAACAGGTGTTTTCTCTACTGGGTAGGTTGGATGATGGAATATGACCAGACACTGAATCTTAAAAATTGGCTAGCGTGTGATATTAGGAATAGGGAGAAGAGGGGACAACATCTTTTTGGTATATCTCTTCTTCTGAGAAATTGCTCCATTTTTAAAAATACTTACTGTCAGTTTTTTCTTTTTAGTATGACCACAGTTTAGCTGGAAGCTGCTACGGTCTAAATGTTTGCACATCCCCACCAAATTCCTATGAAATTCTAATGCCCACTGTGATGGTATTTGGAGGTGCAGCCTTTGGGAAGTGACCAGGTCATGAGGGTGGAGCCCTCACGAATTGGATTAGTATTCTGATAAAGAGACCCCACAGAGCTCCCTATCCCCTTCCACCAAGAGAGGACACAGACAGAAGTCGACAGTGTGCATCCTGGGAGAGGGCCGTCACCAGAAGCTGACCGTGTTGGCATTCTGATCTTGGACTTCCAACCTCTAGGACTGAGAAATGCATTTTTGTTGTTTATAGGCCACTCAGTCTGTGGTATTTTGTTATAGCAGCTCAGATAGACTAAGACATCAGCCGAGTTTTTCAGGAATGAATGCATCAAGGTGAGAATTACCAGAATAATGATGGCCAGGTTTCCTAAACTAATGGGACATTTGAAGCAATGATCAAGAAACTTCAGATTTTAGAGAGGTTGTTAATTGACAGTGAGATTTTCTAGCCTGGCTTGAGTTGGCCATCAAGAGATTTCCGTGTACAACTGCTCCACCCTGTTTTGTGCTATATAGAGTAGTATTGAAAGAGGCAAGGTCTGCAGTTATCCATATGATTCTAAACCCCAAACCTTAAATCTAGCAAATTATTGAATTGTCTATAAATATGTATATAGCCAATAGCTGCAACACAAGCTAAGAATCCTTTTCTTGAAATGCCTCGATAATGATAATAGTAGTTATCTGTGTTAATATGCAGCATCCAAATTTTACAAATGCTCTCCACCTACCTTATTTGTAAACTAGCTTCATTTGATAATGAAAAAACAGATGGGAAATTGGGATACAGAGAGGGTAAGTGACTTGCTTTAGGCTACACAGCACATCAATGGAGAAGGACTCAAACCTAATTATTTTGTTTGCAGGACAAGCCTAACAAAGTCTAATACCATGTCACTCTCTGTGAGTTAAACTCCATTCAGAATATGACTGATAACCACATGCATTGGTAGCAGACTTTTAAAACTTGAGCTATACTCTCAATTAGTCTTTTGCTTGTCAGGTGCAAAATTCACAATGGAGTCAGCTTGCCTGTCACGTGAAGTGTAATGATGACAAATCACATTCCACATTGCTAGGGTTTTTACAGTATACTTAAGCTTTACTGGCTGTAGATCTTTCTTTGAGAAATGGAAATGTGAACAATACATTGGCAGAATACAAAACATCTGTTAGATTTTCTTGTCCCTAAACAAGTGATGTTTAACAAGAATTTCAAGATAAGAAATAGCATGCCAGTAACAAGGTATGGAAGCTAGAAAAGTAGTAATTAGGTGAGTTAGCTTCTGAAGGATGGTTGTTTTTGTATACTTAAGCTTCTAGATGACCCTTGCATAAAGTATATCCCAACTTGATCTAACTTGACTGTGGCTTTTAATACCATGTACAAAGAAAAGTTTAGGCTAAAAATGAATGATTGTAACTTACAAACAGTGTAATGGGGAAACACACAGAGCCAACATACTGAAGTGTTTTCTGTTATTTATACTAAACAGTTATAGGAATTATATAGATGTAGGATATAATGACTCTAAATTATATACCTTCTATAATAGTCTTATTCAGTAACGTTTATCCTCCACTATGAATAGACCCTTTTCCAGAAGTGGGATGGGAATAGGAAAAAGAACCAAAAAGTTCACATAGCCCTGGATTAGACAGTGCTGAGTATAGCTGACTATTTCCCTTATTTTGAGCACATATACATTTTTTCCTTTGTGCTAATAGAGGACGTTTGCATGCCTTTATCTCAGCGATCTTTCATCATTCTTGATAATGTGGCTTGTATTTTAAGTAATTGAGGGAAAAAAAAATCTGGTGCTCAATTAATTCCTTTCTATGAATAACTGCCTGGCAAACTGGTGGGATGCTTGGAAACAGTTGGGATATGGTAAGCAGCTATCATTCCCGATAAAATAAACCCGGGACACTTTATTATAGCTCTTGAATACCATTTGACATATGCAGTTGTGAAAGAACATTTACAAACATGCAAGAGGAAAACAAAAATATTTTCTGTTCCTTTGCATCCCTTTTGGAAATATACAAATTTTCATATTCCTTACACCAGGGGATTTGTAAATAGTTATTCTAAAATAATTCTTGAGATAAGTAATAAGTGGATATTCAAGTTTTATTCCATCTCTTATAGAAACATGGAAGAACTGTTGTCCACTTTGAGCACAAGTTTTTCCTTTCTTTTTTTCAATCATGAATCTACACTGTCCATAAATAAATTTATCATGCAAAATCAGAAGACTTATGTGTATGTTTTTGGCTAAATATTTACGACATGGAATGAATTAGCAGATAGCTATTAAATTTGGGCTTTGCAGACAACAAAAATCAGTGTAGGCCAAGATCCAAACAAAAAGAAAAACACTCAAACATTCAAATAAGCAAAAAGCACACACTTGATTTAGCCTTAACTAACTTAAAATTCTAGAGTTCTTTTACCTGGTTTCCTTAGTTCTGTTTGTAAAATCAAAATAAGCCTTTTCCTATTTTCATTAAAGACTGGGCTTAAAGAAGATGATGAAAGTAAGAAGATTTTAAGAAAAATGTTTTGCATATTCAGAAAGAGAAGTTTAAAGACAAAATAAAAAACATCCTTGGTTCCTAATAATTCTTTAAGAGTACCATGGGTATGTTTTCACTCAGCCAATATGATCATCAAAGAAGCCTGGATTTTAATGAGATAGGTATCTCAGAGATCAAACGATTGGCAGAAGCAGTCTTTTTTCCTCATGTGTCAGATTTCAAAATCCAAGCGGCTCCTGCACTTTTCAGTACTTTAAAAATGTATGAACATTGCATGGAAAATGCTTTCATTACCCATTGTGTCATGTCAGTTACAGGTCAAGGCATTATTTGTGCCATTTACTATACTGCCTAGAACATGTTTAGGATCTATAAAAAATGTAAAATAACTTGAAGACAGTAGTTGTCATCAGCATTAACAAAGATTGATAGTTGATAATTTCTCATCAGTATTGTATAACCTAATTTCTCAGGAAACCAAGGAATAAGTGACAGAGGAAAGAAAGAGTTCAGAGTAGATAAGATGTCATTGTGAGTGGACAGTAACAAGGTTATAGGAAAAGAAAGGCCTGGCCAACCCTTAGGAGAAAGGAGAGGAGCGCTATCACTGCTCTGAAGATAGTTATCATTCTGTGCCAAAAGCTTCGAGAGGGATTTTTTTTTGGTGCTTCGTTCTGGGTTTATGAAATGGGAATAAGAGAGATCTTAGTTTTGGCCCAGCTCTGCCAGCTGTGTGCTCGTGGACAAATAGATCACTGAAGCTTTTTGGGCTTTGATTTTCTAACCTATAAAATTAGAGATTTGGATGGGGATCTCTATGGCCCTTTCTAGCCTTAAAATTCTAGAATTCTAGAAGAGAATAAACAGGAGAAAAGCACGTGAGGATTATAATCAATTTTTAAGCAACACTTCTCCTACCTCCCTGAAAGAACTTTTTTGGGGGGCAGCCCTGTGGTGCAGCGGTTAAGTGCGCATGTTCCGCTTCAGTGGCTCAGGGTTCACCGCTTGGGATCCCGGGTGTGGACATGGCACCACTTGGCAAGCCATGCTGTGGAAGGTGTCCCAAATATAAAGTAGAGGAAGATGGGCACGGATGTTAGCTCAGGGCCAATCTTCCTCAGCAAAAAGAGGAGGATTTGTGGCAGATGTTAGCTCAGGGCTAATCTTCCTCAAAAAAAAAGAACTTTTTGGAAGTAGAGGTCTTTAGGTTTTCAAGGTCCTATCTATAAATATGTGTGTAAGGATGAGGGAACATCTATTGAGCACTTGTAAACGTTAGATGTCACATTCTCCAGGAAGTTTTTCCTACCCTCCTGCACACTTTTTAAAATAGATATTCACTCCCACGTCTATGTTCCATCTGCATCTTCTGCGAGCTCTTATTATTATTGCATTGTACCTATTTAAGTGTCTGTTATCTGTACTAGACTGCTACTTCCTTGGGTATGGAACTGCATTTTAGTGTCTTATTCAACTTTTTAATCCTAGTTCTCTTACCCAGACTCTGGCATATTAAAGGTACTTAATAAATATCTTTGGAATAAATAAATATTTGTTGGTTTACATATGCTATCTCACTGAACCCACATAATATTTTTATCTCTAAGAAAATGAACTCAGCACGGAAACATAACTTCTTCATGTCACACTGCGGATAAATGATAAAGCAAGGATTCTACTTTGGATCTCTCTAATTCCAAATCTGAGTTCTTTCTATCTGATCAAGCTGCCTTCCATACAGAGTAATGAGAAGGCCAGTAGGACTTACAGAAAGTCAGAATTTGGGTCATAGCTTGAAGGGGAAATTTGTTCAAATTCAACATTGTTGAACAATGTACATACACGTTTGTCTCTCAGTATGGCTGATGTACCTGTTTTCCCTAGGGAAACGGAGTTGGTTTGGATGCTTATTTTGAATTTTTAAACTTTGAGTGCTATTGATCTTTGCATGAAAAAAAATCATTTCAGCCACAAGTGAGATTGTCAGAGACAATGGGGAAAGCAGAATTCACTTGCTGTCTTCTCAGTCTGGGCTCCATGATGGGTTCCGCAACCCTCTATTCTCCTTTGCAGTCAACTTATTATCTCACTGCCTGTTTTGTTATGTTCATAGGCTATCAGTATTCCTAGAGAAAGTCACAATATCTCTGTCTCTGACTCCACCACAAATCCTTGCCCTAACCTTGGCTGGACGTCATCACTGCTTTTGATAATGCTTTCGTTCCTGCCAGATTGATTCCCTGTTGCATTCCCCACATCTTTTCCAAATCTTTTGCTCTTTCCTCAACCTCCTTATTCCACTCTCATTTTCCTTCATTTGCTTCGTCTTCATCTCCAACTTTGTGGATAGATTTGCAATTACTTTATAATGGGAATTTGAGATTTTCTCTCCTCTACCTTAATCTTTCTTTTCTATTTTTCTCTGCTTCACTGGCATGTCTTCTTCCTCTTGCCTCTTAAATGGTGGTGTTTCCTAAGGTTGTACCTTCCACTGTCCCCTCTTAATTTGCTATTTTGTGATCCTGTGTTTCCCATGACTTAGACTATCATCTCTGTAGGTATGACTTTCAAATCTACATCTAGCTCTGACCTCTGAAATCAGTTTCCATCCTTGCCTTTAAAATTGCTATTTGGAAATCTCCACTTAGCTGTGTTTTACTTACTTCAAACTCAGCATGTTATTATCCTGATCCTAAATCATCTTTTCCTCATTTCCTTGTTTCTGATAATAGATGAGAGTTCTTCCTACATGGTTGCTAGACTCATCTCCTGGAGTATAGTTCTTATTATGTCATTCCCATTGCTGATTCTGTATTTAACCTTCATAAGCCTCAGTTTCCTCAACTTACTGTGTTGTGAATGTTTGGATTATGGTGATTAAAGTATAAACTCATATGTACTAGGCCAAACTTGGTGCCTGGTGTATGGTAGGCGTTTGTGGGTAGACTTTCCCTTATTTAAACACCTCTGCTGGCTCTGTATTGTTTACAAAATAGAGTCAGTGCTTCTCAGCCTGACATGCAAACTCTCATTAAGTTGTCTCCTGAAAAGTGCTTCACTTTTCCTTATTTTTCTCAGGTTTTTTTCTCTTCATCTCTTCATCATCTCCTCCTCAGAAAGTTGGCCCTTTATCATCTATACCTGTTGAAATCCTAACCACCTTTCAAGGCCCAGTTTAAGTACTTTCATTAAAGACTTCCATGAAAGTCTCCTAATGTTCACAATTAGATGTGAAGTCCCCCTTTCCCTTGGTAACCCTTTCTCCACAAATTACAAATTCTGCCTTGAATTATAGTTACAGGTAAGGATGACATCTTTCTGTTAGAGTTTTACATTCATTTTGAGAGCTAATCTTATTCTTAACTATTTTTATAACCTTCACAGTGTTAATAGAGGGCTTTTTCCATAATAGACCCTAAAAAATATTTATTGATTAACTATGTTTTGTTTATACTTTCAGATTTCCAAATGCTTCAGTGGGAAGAACTGATTGTGAAATATGATAGAGTCATGAGTCATGACATTCTAAAAGTATGCTAAAATGACATTTGATTAGATCATGGAATAGTCTGCTAGAGAAGGCATATATGGCTTGTTCACTTTATGTTGCATTAGGAGAATGGGACCAGGCCTAGACTAAACATTTTCATAATCTTTCATTGACCTTCCTGGAGAGAGTCTCCTCAGTCTTTGCCATCTCTAATTATTGTAATTTTGTGCTTAGAACACATGTGTTATATGGAAATCTCCCTTTCCTATACTACCTCCCCATGCCTTGCTAGCAAGGACTGTAGGTAGTTTTTGAAGTTTCACTTTGCAAAGCCTGCAGTTAAACTCAAAGAATTTGGAAGAGAATTCATGGGTCTATTCAGTCAAAGTGAAGGGGGAATTAAAGAAATTAAAATATCTTATTCATGAAAACAGCTTTTAAAAACCAATAAAACCTATACTATAACAGCATCATTATTGAGGACAAGAAGAGGAGAGTGTAGGGGTAGGGAAATGAAACATATGAAAATATGAAGAACTTTCTACCAGAAGAGCTCTCTACTCTGATTATAATTTCTCAGCTCTTAATCTGCCTTTCTCTGTATACATACGGCCTTATGATTCCTAGAGCGCTTTGTACAAAATTGGAATGTTCTCGTTTAGGAGGCAACTTTGGTATAATGGAAAGAATGTTGGCTTTGGCATCAGAGGAACTAGGTGCAAGTTTTGGCTCTTGTGTTACTATCTGACCTTAGACTAGTCACTTAACATCTCTCATGCCATGGTTTCCATCTGTAAAATGAAGCTATTAATATCTGACTTGTGTGGTTGTTGTGATGATTAATTGAGAATAATGTTGTACAACACTTCCCAAATTGTAAAGTGTTCTGTGAGTAATCACTCAATGAAGGGGCTATGGTGGTTCCTGAAACCAGAAGATGTGTGAAGCTTTTAATTCTCACCTCAGGGGATCTTGGTTTTTCCTCTGTCTGGAACTCTCTTTTACTCTGCTCATTATGCAACTTCTAATTTTAAATTTGCTCCCAAGGGAAGAGAGGCTCCCCTTGACTATGGTATTAGTTTTCTAGGGCTACTCTAACCAAGTACCACAGATTGGGTGACTTAAACAACAGAAATTTATTTTCTCACAGTTCTGGAAGCTAGAAGTCTGAAATCAAGGTGTCAACAGGGTTGGTTTCTTTTGAAGTCCTTTTTCCTTGGTTTGTGGATGGCTGTCTTCTTCTGGCATTTTCACGTGGTCTTCTCTCGGTGTCTGATTGTGTCCTAATCTCTCTTCTTATAAGGTCACCAGTCATACTGGATTAGACCCCACCCATACGACCTCATTTTACCTTAGTTATGTCTTTAAAGGCCATATCTCCAAAGACAGTTACATTTGGAAGTACTGGGGGTTAGAACTCCAACATATGAATTTTGGAGTCCATAACAACTATCTTATGGAAAGTAGTTCCCCCAATATTCTTTACCTTGTTTTCTTTTCCTTTTATAGTGCTTATTTAAAATTATTTTATTTGTTTATTCTTTTTGTCTGACTTTTTCATTTGAATGTAAAGTTTATGAAGAAAAGTAGTAGATATTACTACTTTTGTATCCTCAGCTTTTGGCAAAGTACCTAGCACATGGTAAGTATCTTGTTTTGTCACTTACTAGTCATGTGACTTTGGGAATTTTTTTTTTTTTTTTTTTTTTTTTTGCTGAGGAAGATTCGCCCTGAGCTAACATCTGTGCCAATCTTCCTCTATTTTGTATGTGGGACACTGCCACAGCATGGTCACCAACAAGTCGTGTAAGTCTGTGCCTGGGAACTGAATCTGGGCAGCTGAAGCAGAGCATGCCGAACTTAACCACTAGGCCATGGGGCCAGTTCCTGGGCAAATTCTTTAATCCCTCTGTGCTTCAGTTCACTTAGTAAGGTGGAGATCTTACAATTATCCACTTCCTTTTATGATTGTCATTTTTCAGCGCTTAGAACAGTATCTGGCACATAGAAAATGTTCAATAAATGTTAGCCATTATTCTTGCTTCTCCACACATTTATTGACAAAGTGAATGAATGAATCAAGGGCCTTTTAAAAAATTTTTAGTATTTAAATATTTCTGAATTGATTTTCATGGAGCAATCTATTCGCAAAGTAGACTTTTTTTCATTTCAGAAAGTGGTATCCTTCACTGAATACAGAAACAACCATAAAACTCCCTTGGTGCTGGAAGGGTTGTGATTTTAGCTGCATCTTTAGTGACTTCTCTCCAGTTTCTTTGACTGCATGCACTGGGTCTCTTTGGTGTGTGCATCTTTAGTGACTTCTCTCCAGTTTCTTTGACTGCATGCACTGGGTCTCTTTGGTGTGTCTTTTTGTACTTGTGTTGAATGATGGTTTTGTGTGTCTGCAGTTTTTTATTCAGAGTTAACTGGAAATAGGAAAACAAGCATGTCTACAAGATAAAATGACTCTAGATTCCAGGAGAACTAGAGATCAAAAGCCTAGCTCTGGTAGAAGAAGACATGAGTTCATGGAAGTTGGGATCCAGAGAGCTGTTGAGCAAAGAGCCAAAGGAACGGTTCAGGAACTCAGCGTAGCTGGGACCAAGAATCCAAAGAGGGCTAGATAAGAGCTAGTCCTTCTTTGGATGTCTAGCCTGTTTCAGGGGCGGACACAGCTGGAATCTCAGAGAGCCAATGGGCTTCTCAGTAGGAGTTGGACCAGGAATGCCTGTGTACATCCATGTCAGGATGGATGTATCTGGACTGAGAGATCTTGAAATGATCTAATCAGTTCAGAGGTACTTCCTACTTACTTTAGGGCTCTATAATTCTCTATTTATATGTAGAGGGTCCCAGGTCAATCTCCACTCTTATAGGAAAATAAATGAACTTATTTCACAGAAGATTTTCCTGAAAGTATACTAAAGTATGTTATTTATACATGCATTCAAGAAATAATGAATTAATAATAATGGCTCATGTATAGATGTGCCAGGCACTGTGGTAAGCACTGTAAATGTATTATCACATTTAATTATCACACGTCTGTGACATAGGTGATATATCATTACAGTTTAAAAAGAAAGAAACGGAGGCTTAGAGAAATTAAGCTGGCCAAGGTCACACAGTTTGTAAGGGTAGAACAGGATAGAAATTAGATTGTTTGCTTATAAACCTCTCCACTCTAGTTCCTTTCCAATTAGCTCTTATTGATTATGTCCCCTGTGCTGTATGTGCTAAATGGTATGTGAAGGTTATAGCTTTAAATCTTGGCAAAAGTTTTTTTTATGTTCAATATTGTAATTCCTAATTTCCCAATGTGGATGCTGAGGCTTAGAGAGGTCTGCCCAGGGAGTTCACTTTGGTAGACAGAATCATAAGGAAGAATTTCAGGTCTTTGAGTGAAAGTAGTAATGGCAAAGATTTTGTCTTATTGTCACCACTCTACTTATATTTGATGTATTTTTTATATTTGCAGTCCAGATGTAGTTAAAAAAAAACCCAGCACAGTTCAGTTACCATAAATAGAAGGAGGAGGGGTCTCTGGATTAAGTGGTGGTAAATATCATGTGGTTTTATTCAGTGTGAGGCACAGAGGCTTCCACACAGGAGTGCCTCCAACACTAATGTAGCATCTGTGCTTCTCAAGCCAGTTCTTTCTCAAACTGAATACCCTCTTATTTGGACAGTGCTGGCACTAGAGACCATGACAGGAATGACTCCTGACAACACATTTTTGAGAGAAATAAGATGGCAAAAAAAAGTGCATATGTAAAATGAAGATTTGGCAAATGGACTATCCAATTCTAGACATCCCTGCAAATTCACTGTAATCAAAAATAAAATATAGCTTTCCCTTTCATTTCTCCTAGGATAATCTCTGAATTCCCATGTTGAATGGAAAATACTAAAATATCAACATCCCTATGAATCACTCCCTTACCCCAATAAACCCTGAAATTCAACCTCAGAATTCTGTAGTTACAGGCCCACCGCAAGTGTGTTTCTTTTAACACATGACAATATCCATGTGCACTAATGCTGCATGTTCATTCTCTCCAGAGGTTGCAAATAATCCTACACAGTATATGTGGCTTTTTTTCTTTTTTATAACTGCAGAAATAGATCAAAAGCTGTGGGGAAAACGAAGTATCTGCTTTTCCCTCACTTCATGAACTCTTTAGTCTGATTGTTGGACCCAAGATAAGTAAGACCCAAGATAAGTAAGCTCTTAATTAAAGCTCTTTTCATGGTGTACCCAGAGGCACCGCTTAAGAGTGTGCAAACCAGATGAGATGAATAGTAAGTACTATGGTTCACTCCCCCAAAGATTATCTATGCATTTTTGTTTTGAGAAATTGATGTTAGGAATTTAAACAAGAATCCTTAACACTTAGGAGAAAAGTATGCATATTTGTCAATCATTCTTATGTATTTGTGCTTCCACAACAAGGGCTTTACAAAGAAACTGCCATATGGGTTGGGAGTGAGGGAAGGAACAGGAGAGTGTTCTCACCTACAAAGAAAGAAAGCATGCTTCTCGTGCCCTTGAATTGCCTTAGCACTCTCTCAGTTCTCTTAATTTTCTTGTCATTGAAACACATGATTATAAATTTGTAGTTATGTGATTGTTGTGTGAATAAATGAAAATGGAAAAATGATAGTACTCATTCTAGAAAACAGGATGCCTCAACAGGATCTCATAAAACTTGAAAACAAAGACTTCACTTTGCGTTTTAGATATAGGAACAAATGGAGAAAATGGGAGAAAATCTGCTTGTCTAGATTTAGTTTCAAGAACTATGAGTCAAACACAAATAAACAAATTGCCCAGCATTTAAGCTCTAGATTCCTTATCCATCCTATTCTCCATTTTTATAACCTATCTGTTTGACTTTGGGTTTTTAACCTTTCTGATTCTCAGTTTTCTTATTTGTATTAATGTTAAGCAAATTTTAGGCATTGTGCAGAGCTCTTCTTGCATCATCCCTTTTAATCTTTACAATAATACCATGAAATAGCTATTTCCTATTACACAGGTGAGGAAACTGAGGTTTAGAGAGGCTAAGTAACTTGTCCAACTTGATACAGCTAGTAGAAGAGTTAGCATCAGACTCAAGACATTCTGACACCAACACTCAATGTTTAACCCCAGGTGGTTGTAGGATTGACTAAGATAGTGGTTACATAGTATGGGCTTAACAAATGGTTTATTAATTCGACAAATATTTAAGAATGCTTCTACTACGTGCCATGTACTGTTCTTTGCATTTAGGCTATAGCAATTAATAATAAAGACAAAGTTAATGGACTTATGAAACTTACATTACAATGAGGAACACAGATAATTAAAAAATTTTAATATTTCAGGTAGTGATGACTGCTGTTAAGAAAAATGAGGCAAGGTAAGGAATAGAGAATGATGGAGATGGGATGACTATTTCAAGGTTTCTCTGATACAGTGACATTTGAGCAGACCCTTGAATAAAGTGAGGGAGTGAGGTACTTAGAAATAAGTGGGAAGAATATTTCAAGCGGAGGGACAAGTAAGTACAAGTATTCAAGGAACACCGAGGAGTTCTGTCTGGCTAGAGTGGAGTGAGCCAGGGGAAAATGTTGGGAGATGAAATCAGAGAACTAGGGGCAACATCATGAAGGGCCTTGTAGACCAAAGTAAGAACTTTGGATTTTAAGCTAATAAGAAGGGAAGCTATTATAGAATTTTTAATCAGAGGAATGATACTATCTGGTGTAAATTTTAAAATAAGTGTTAAAGCACAAAATTCAGTCAAGTAAATTTGAAGATCTAATTGGCTTTACTGAACGATTCATGAATCTGGCAGCATCCAATCTAGCAAATACAAGGGTGCTCTGAGGAGTTGTACAAAATGGAAGGTTTTTATAGGCAGAAGGAAGATGGGGTAAGGATGTTAGCAAAAGAAAAGAAAGTATTATCTTAGGCCAGGACATCTCTGCGGGGAAGGGAACAAGCAAGGGTTTTATCATGCAGATTGCTTCATCCTCTGGGAGATAGAGAGGACCCAGGTGACAGTTACCTCATTATTAGTGACCAGAAAATTCCAGACTGGTTGATTAAGATTATATTTCTGAGGAAGGTCCAAACTGCAGTTAGGTTAGGTGTTAAATCTAGGTTTGGTATCATGGGCTTTAGTACAAGTGACCCCATTTTGGGTTTTGTGGTTTTTATCTTTAACATAAGAAATACCCTGATTGTTTATTAGATTTTAGGGTAAATTATTAGACTGAAGCCAGATTGAAGGTAGAGCTAATAGGACTTGCTTATGGATTGGATGTGGCTGGGAGTGGTGGTGGAGGATGTCAAAGAAGTTTTTAACCTGAGCAACTGAAAAAAATGGAGTTGCCGTTTATAGAGTTAAGGAAGTGTGGGGGTTAGAAATAGGAAAACAAGAGTTCAGGTTGGGAGATCTTATATATGAGATAGCCACTAGGTATACAAATGGAAATATCCAGTGGGCAATTGGATATACAAATCTGGAATTCAAGGGAGAGGTTGGAGTTAGAGATATCTATTTAGGAGCTATTAGTCTGTACATGGTATTTAAAGCATGGAAGTGGATAAGATCACTAGAGTGGGGTTAGCTAAAGGACAGAGGGATCTAAGGCCTAAGGTATCTAGTAAAAGTTTTGGAAGATAAATAGAAACCAGTGGAGGAGATTGAAAGGAGAACTGAGAGAGTAGAATGAAAGCCAAGAGAGTGCTGTTATGGTTGCCAAGTGAAGAAAATGATTTGAAAGGAAAAGATGATCAGCTGTGTCAAATGGTGCTTATAGGACAAGTAAGATGAAGACTGGATTTGGCAAAGAGGAGGCATTGGTAATATTGACAAAAGAGGTTTTCAAAGAGGTGTTGGGAAGAAAACCTCATTAGGATGATTTCAAGAAAGAGAATGGGAGGAAAGGAAGTTTAGACAGTGAGTATAAACAGGATTTTGAAGATTTTGTTTTAATGTGGAGAATAAACATTGAATGATAGCTAGAGGGAAATCTGCACAGGAAAGCTCTTTTTTAAGATAAAGCATATCATCCTGATGCTGATGGGATCATCTCTGTAGAGGGAACAACAGATGATCAGGAAAGAGAGGGAACAGTTTATTATTGTTATTTTACTGATTCATTATTATTGCTACTAACTTTTACTGCTACTGTACAATGAGAACTGATATTGAAATTTTATATCCACAAACTTTATAAATCTCTCAATTATACTAATAGCCAATATTTTTTGAGTGTTTACTGTGTGACTGGGACTATTTCAAACACTTTCAGTTATCATTATCTTGCTTAATCCTCTCAATGCCTCTATTATCACCCCTCATTTAACATATGAGAACATATAAGCTTAGTAGAGTTAAGAATTTGCCCAAAGTCACACACTGGAGCTCAAACCCAAACCCAAGTATGACTGCTCTCAGATGGGCCATTAATCTTTGCTAAACTGCCTCTGGTCCACTGTTTACTATGCTTCACTCAGGAAGCATTTGAGACTTTTTGTGGAGATTTCAACAAATAACTTTCTGGTCATTCCAAAGTCAACCAGAAATTTTATATCTTAGTGAAGGTATGGTCTTTACTCAGATTACCCACTCCATATATCTTACTTTTCACTTAAACGTAACTATGAATCTTAAATCTCTGTGAATGACACTGGACATTATGTAAGTTAAAGGGTCTTTTTAGGACAGCAAGACAACTGGTCCCCTATTCTTATAGTTGTCTTCAAGACCAGCATATGGGGGAGATACTAAAAGATCACTTACCAAATTTTTTGGCCTTGGGCAGATTATTTAATATTTATTAGTCTCAGTTTTCTCATCAGTAAAATGGAGATACTGTGTACTTTGCAGGATTATGGCAAGGATTGCATACACTTGAGGGATAATGTGTGTAAACTGCTTAGTACTATGCCTGGCACAAAGTAAGCACTTAATAATGCTCATTATTGTTTGTCTTCTTTCAGTAGCTTGGAAAAGGCAGTTCTTCATTTCCAACTGTATTCCAAGGAGCTTTGTGAAACTTACAGGGCCAAGGGAATTCCTTAATTGGAAGAAACTATTGGGGGGATTGAACAGGAAAATATATTTAGAATTTTGAGTTGCAAAGAGACTATCTCATGCTCCAGTTCTACTCAACCCAGTTTCAGCTGGGCACCATATGAAGCACGTCCTTCTCATTATAAGGGTAACTCACCTAGACAGCTGGTTCAGTTTATCTTATAAAAACATCTTCATGAAGCAAACATTTTGGAATTGTGCTATATTATCACTGACCTAATCCCAGTGTTTTTCAAACTTCTTGTAGCAGTAGAATCCCTTCTTATGAATAAAATGTTACACAGGGTCTCAAAACACAAAATAAATAGAGGCAAACTGCTTTGATTGAAGCTAAGCTAGGAGTGGGGGCCCACCTCACCCTCCTCATCAGCAGTTTCCCTTCCCCACCTCAAGTGGTCCCTAAGGCACAGCAATGGCACTTTAGGATTCTGTGGGGTCTAGTTTGAAAATCACTGGCCTAAACTGTTTGGTCACTAAGAGCATCAATAAATATATCTTTCAATAGTATTTATCAGTTATATACTATATTCCAGGCACTGTGCTGAGTGGTGATAGGGAGACTATGGTGAATAAGTCAGGGCCAGCCTCAAATTATGTAGACTTTAATCATAGAGAAATTTATGGTATCAAATGACTATAAGTCCAGAACTAGAGTGGCTATGGAAGGCAGTATAATGGCTGCCCAAAGGTGTCCAAGTCCTCCTTCCTGAAACATGTGACTATGTTACATTACATGACAAAGGGGAATTAAAGTTGCTAATCATCTGACCTTCAAATAGGGAGATTATCCTGGCTTATCTGGATGAGTCCAATGTAATCACAAGAGTCTTTAAACGTAGAAGAGGGAGGCAAAAGAGGGGTCAGAGTCAGAGAAAGAGACATGATGATGGAGCAAAAGTCAGAGTGAATCAATGTGAGAAGGACTCAAACTACCATTGCTGGCTTTGAAGATGGAAGAAGACCAGAAGCCAAGGAATCTGGGCAGCCTCTAGGATCTTGAAAAGATAAAGAAATGGATTTTCCCTAGCATTGCTAGAAAGGGATACATCCCTGCTGACACCTTGATTTTTCCTCAGTAAAACCCATTTTGGACCTCTGTTCTCTAGAACTTTAAGATAATAATTTTTTTTTTTTGTTTAAGCCATCAAATTTGTAGTAATTTGTTGTAGCAGCAATAGAAAATGAATATAGTAGTTGTCAGAGTTTGTTAATTCAGCAACTCAAAAAGTCATCAATGGCATAAACATAGACATATAGACTAATAGAATGAAATTGAGATTCCAGAGGTAAGCCCATATATTTATGGCCAATCGATTTTTGACATGGGTGCAAACTCCATTCAATTGAGAGAGAATATTCTTGGGACAACTGGATTTCCACACACAAAGGAACGAAATTGGACCCCTACCTCACACCATATACAAAAGTTAACTTAAGATGGGTCAACAACCTAAATATAAGAGCTAAAGCCATAAAACTCTTAGAAGAAAACATAGGGATAATCTTCACACTCTTGAATTTGGCATTAGATTCTTAGATCTGACACCAAAAGCAAGAGTAACAAAAAGAAAAATAAATTAGACCTCATCAAAATTAAAAACTTTTGTACATCAAAGAACATTGTCAAGAAAATGACAACCTACAAAATATTTGTAAATCATATCTATGATAAAAGTCTATATCCAGAATATATAAAGGACTCCTACAACTCAACAACAAGAAGACAATCTAATTAAAATATGGGCAAAGACTTGAATAGACATTTCTCTAAAGAAGAGATATAAATAACCAATAAGTACATGAAAGATGCTCAACATCATTAGGCATTAGGGAAATGCAAACCAAAACTACAGTGAAATACCACTTCACACCTACTCAGATGGCTATAATAATTTTTTAAAATGAAAATAATGAATATTGGCAAATACGTGGCCAAATGGAAACCCTCATATGTTGCTGGTGGGAACGTAAAATGCAGCTGCTGTGGAAAAGTGTTTGACTGTTCCTCAAAAGCTAGGCATAGAATTACCATGAGCCAGCAGTTCCACTCCTACGTATATAATCAAAAGAATGGAAAGCAGGGACTCAGATACTTGTACATCAATTTTCCTTGCATTATTATTCACAAAAGCCAAAAGGTGCTATTGGGGAAGTGGGAGAATTCCCCCCCCTTTCCCTTAAGGTTCTTATCACTGGTCAAATAATTAAAAAAGGAAGGTTAGCAGGAGAAAATCAAACAAAATTTAATAGCATGTACACATTGGAGAAACTCAGGAGAAACCGAGTGACTCACCCATCTGGCCGAGGCTGCTGTTTAATCATCTTCAGCTACAGACAAGGAGGACATTTGGGGTAGTGATTTAGGGCTTCAAAGGGGAGGAAGGCAATTCACATAGAAATGGAAAAGCAAATGTTTGGTAAATAGAACTTTGATAAGAGTGAGCTTAGCAAGGATCCTCCCAGTGTACGGAAACCCAGAGGTATCTATGGGATGGCCTGTCCTGGGAATAGGCCTTTATTTTAACTTTTTTTTAGGCAGTTAGTGGGGAAAGGTCGAATGTTCTTCCTGATTCTGAGCCTTTATTGTCTTCAGGTTGGAATAATCCGCATACCAGAGTGGCGCATCTTGGGGTGGCCTGCCCTGAACCCCGTCAGTGCAAATAATCCAAGTGTCTATTGACAGATGAATGGATAAACAAATGTATACATGTACAATAGAATATTATTCAGTATAAAAGTAATGAAGTTCTGAAGTATTTTTTTACACTAAACATTTATTAAGCTGTAATTTTCACAATATTTTAATTCTATTCTGAAATCTATCTACAAATATCTCTATATGACACCAAAGCCAGTGATTTAGTAAATGAGAGTAATGTATGTATCACTTTGCCAAAAATATATGTTTGTTGCCAAACAAAACATATTTATGTTTATATATGATATTTTTAGAATCAGTTTCCCAAGGCTCATGGAACTAAAGTGGGCACACATCTCACACACACACACACACACACACACACACACACACGTACTCACCCCACTATCTTCAAATCAAATGGATTTATATTGTGTCAAATTAAATGCCATATAAAATTTATATCCAGATACACAAAATATGAATTGAACTGCTGTTGATAATGGATACCATACCTCACAACCCTTGAACCTTGAAAACATTGTGCTAAGTGAAATAAGCCAGACAGAAAAGGACAAATATTCTATCATTCCACTTATGTGAAATATGCCAGACACAAAAGGACAAATATTGTATGATTCCACTTATATGAAATATCTAGAATAGGCAAATTTATAGAGACAGAAAGTAGATTAGAGGTCACCAGGGGCTGGGGACAAGGGGGACTGGGAGCTGTTGCTGAATGGTTACAATGTTCCTGTTTGGAGTGATGAAAAAGTTTTGGAAATAGATAGTGGTGATGGTGGCACAACATTGTGAATGTAATTAATGCAACTGAATTGTCTCCTTAAAAATGGTCAAAATGGCAAATTTTGTGTTAAATGTATTTTACCACAGTAAAAAAAAGTCATCAAGGACCCAGGTCTTTTTATTCTTTTCTCTTTGCCACCCACAGCATCAACTGTATGCTAAGGCTAGTTATTTCTTCCTCATCCTCTTCATCCTCCTCCCTCAGACAACAGAAACTGTAACTGAGTTATGAGATCACTAGAACCTTAGGAGAGCAAGATGAACTATATTAACATGCAGATCACAGGAATGATGCAGCCGAAAACAGTGATGTCAAGAAAAGTAAGTGATGTCAATGTGGATTTCAATCTCCAAAGACACGTCAGCATCAGTCTAGGTCCATCTGGAAGGACAGCAGGGCTACAGTGGCAGGAAAACTCAGGCTTTCCTGGGTCCTACCAGCGTAGTACAAGACTACATTGTAATATGAATTCAGTGAATGTCGTTCATCATCTCTAGAAAACTCTTAGTTTTCTAAGGGTCATGGAAAAATTTGTAGAGATTTTAGAGCCTGATCCTAAATAAAATAAATTATTCTGGGTCCTAAGGAAGAGAGTCATGGTTAAAAATGGTCAGTTTAAAGGCAACCACAAACCAAATGTGGCATTTCTGGGAGAATAAGGAGAGATGTTGTGGGTGAGGCAAGACCTATAGATAGTAAAGAGGATATTGGGTTGATTTTAGCAGAAATCTACTAAGGGAGGAAGAGGATTCAGCAATGGGGCCAACCTTAGGAAAATGTGATGGCTAAAGAATTGGTCTGCTATTCTGCTCCCAACAGGTACCTTGAAGCCTAGGCCTGCTTTCTCAGCCTAGGCTTGCTGCCCTCCTGCTGTTCCTCTGGCATGCTGGTTATGGCCAGAATCTCCCACAATGAGAGCCCTTCTGGACATGATATGATATTTATGGGGCAATGTTCAAGGGTAGGGCCTGGGTTTCACAGATTTTTGTTCTCTAGAACTTAGCTCTATGGTCTTCGCCAGGGTGGATATTTGTTATTGTTGTTAATAAAGATAAGGATATGGTAAGCCCTTTTGGTCTTACTGAATGAGATTTTTATGACAAGTAGTTAAGGAAGACAATGAAATAATATGTAAAGAGAAAAACACTGTTGTGAAATTTGGTGTTTTAAAGCCCATAAAATACACCATATTGGCAGCCACATCAGACCTTTTCCCTATATTGGGCTGAATGTTGGTTGGGCCTGGGATCACATTTATCACTAGTGGAAAGGGTGGTCAGCCTCGGGGGAGTAAGATGTAAAAGGCTGAGGCATGAGATTGAAACCAGATCCAGGATGTCAGTCAGAAGGTAACATCTAGGGGGCTGAAACTCAGGAAAGATGATGTTCCCAGAAAGTTGAGATATTGTACTACCAGCCAGACTCAAGTGTGTTCAAAGAGCTTGGAATCAGCAGGTCTGAAATATAAACAGAATGCTAGATTTTACTTACTCTCTAGCCTCAAGCTGACTTTTATAGCCTTGTTGTTTGTTCTGTATGATTTAAAGTTCTGGCAGTTTCCTCTGTAAGCAAAGGTTCTGATGGGCAGAGATTGAATGGATTCATTTAATGGTTCAGGCTCAAAGTCATGATGATTAGAGGGCAGAATGGTATATCCTCAGATTGATGAAGGCCTTTGCGATCTCTGGAACATATAATTCAGAAGTTTGATCTTCTAGGGTTACTTGAGAGCTGTGACAGTGTCTGAGTCTTAACCCTTTCAAGCAGGATCCCTACCATCCATTGAGTACCTTTGTGTGGATTAGAAAAAGGTGTCCTCTCCACTGGTGATGCAAGCCCCAAGCTGGGGTACAAAGCTTGTTGAGCTGAGTTCAGGCTGGATTTCAGCCCCCAGTCATTGTTTTCATGAACATCTTTATGTAGTAAGCAACCTGCACAATCATACAGGATAGCTGCCTAACCTTTAGAGAAAGTACATGATGTTGACCATGATTAGCAGATTTTAGCAAATCTCAATGCATGAGAGTGTTGTCAAGTACATCAAATAGAAAGTGTTTTGATTAGCTAATGAATGGAAACAGAACTAAGAAGCCTTACTTTCTGACCGGTCTTAGATGCAACATTACTGTGCCCCGAGGATCCTTGCTTTTTTCTTACATTATCATGTAAAATTTCTGTTTTATTTCAACTCGTTTGATTTCAACTTGTTCAGTTTTCTACGTAAAAGGGGTGTGCAAGAAGGTTTCGTTTCATTTTAGCAGACTAACATCTTGATACTTGATATCAAGGTTAGGTTTTGGTTTTCCTTGTGCCTAGGATGGCCTCAATTTGGGGTAGGTAGAATTTATGTGTGTGTGGGGGGGGGTGAAAAGAGGATTTATGGTCAGCTTGGAGCAAATTGATCTAGACTCAGTATTAGAATGAGTTATAAAAGGAGTTTCTTGAAAAATAGAGATCTCTGAAAGAAGTGTCTGAACAGATTATAGTATGTAATGTTCATTTTGAAATATCATTACTATTTCCTGCCACCATAGAAAGTTCAAGAAGCTCTGTTTGGATGAGGAAATATTATTACCTCTGCCTGGTGTTTTGTTTTTGTTTTTGTATTATTTTCTTTTGTTTTTTCCTTTGCCTACTTTAATTGTTTACTGCTGATTCACTGAAATACCCATCCAGCCATCTTACAAACTTGATAGAAGATTATTCTCATTGGGTGTAGTCACATTCTTCAGATTCAGAATCTGGAGGCAGAGCCACAATTCTTGGGATCTATGTCCCTTAACTCTTTTTTAAATTTAAAAAATGTCTCCAGCTATATTGAGATGTAATTGGTATATAACATTGTGTAACTTTAAGGTGTACAGTGTGATGATTTCATAGAGGTATATATGGCAAAATGATTATCACAATAAGGTTTGTTAACACATCTGTCATCTCACATAATTATCATTTTGTTGTGTGTGTGGTGAGAACATGTAAGATTTACTCTCTTAGACACTTTCAAGTATATAATACTGTATTGTTAATTATAGTCACTATATAGTACATTAGGTCCCCAGAACGTATTTCTTATTACTGGAAATTTGTACCCTTTGACCAACATCTCCCCATTTTCCCCAAGCCCCAACCTTGGCAATCACCATTCTACTCTATGTTTTTATCCGTTCAGCTTTTTTTAGATTCCACATATAAGTGATATCATGCAGCATTTGTCTGCCTGACTTATTTCACTTAGCATAATGCCCTCAAGGTCTATCCATGTTGTCGCAGATGGCAGGATTTCCTCCATTTTTTAATGTCTGAATAATATTTCATTGTATATATATATATATATATATATATATATATACACCATATTTTCTTTATTCATCTGTCGATGGAGACCTTGGTTATTTCTATGTCTTGGCTATTGTGAATACTGCAGGGAACAAGAGGATACAGATATCTCTTTGAAATAGTTATTTTATTTCCTTCAGATATATACCCAGAAGTGGGATTGCTAGATCATATGGGAGTTCTATTTTTTTGTCTAATTCTTCTTTTAAAATATCATCTAGATTCAGAATGTGATATGTCGGGAGTATAGACCCCAAGTCGCAGAATCCGGTCCACTAATTAAATATTAATTGATGGCCTTCTGTGTTCTAGGTGGCGTACTAAGAGCTGGGAGTACAAAGTTGATCAAAAAGACAAAAGCAAGCAGAGGAAGCTGCGGTGTGGTATTCTTAGCTCTTATTATAGGTTCTGCAGTAGTACAGGGGTGGGACAGTGAGCTCAGTCTTGGGAAGCCCTCTTTGAGGAAGTGAAGGCATAAGACTTAGCCAAGTGGAGATGTGCAAACCCCAGAAGCAAGAGGGAGCATGGCACATGCAGGGAGCTGTAGGTAATTAGAGAAGGCTAGGGCACAGACTCCATGGGAGGTAGTGGTAAGAAGAGGGAACTTGTAGGAAGGCAGGTAGAATAGTTAGGAGGTTATATTAGTAATCCATGTGAAAGTTGATGGTGCCCTGAATGGAGGTATGGACAGTGGAGATGGAAAGAAGTGACAAATTCAAAAGACATAAAGGATGTGGAATGAAAGGATCCGTGCTTGATTTGGATAAGAGGGAGTGAGAGAGTGAAGTGTCATGTATGGTACCTAGGTTTCTGACTAGGGCATTTGAGTGGTATGCTGGGGCTAGTGACAAGAGAGTGAAATATGAGAAAGAGAGGAGTTTGTGGGGCTTCACTTCCTACTTGGTAGCCTGCTTGGTTACCCTTCCTGGTATCCCAGTCAGGTCTTCTAGGGATCTAGCATCCCTCCTGAACTCAGGCTATTGCAAGGTCCTGACAGTCTCATTTGTCTCTGTGAGGGCTAGTACTATGCCCCTAGAAATAAGTCCATAGTCACCACTTCCACTGGCAAGAGACCTCTCAAATATGGACAGAATTCCTTGGATCATAGTTACAATACTCCAGGACACTAATGTAAGTTCCTGCCTAGATCCCCCTATGCAATGCTCAGTCTGACAAACAGACCCCTGGTACTAACAATCTTATGCCTGAAGTTGCTCTGACCTTTAGCATGACCTTGACCTATGTCTTCACTCAGTCATCATCTATTACCAGGTCAGCAGCTCTAATAATGATTTTTTCTCTTTCCTTGGTGACTTAGTATTGCTAGTGACACTGCAGCCTTATACCAAACTGGCCTGAGTGATAACACTGTGGATAATGGGGTGTGCAAGCTTAAGTAGCACCCAGAATTCTACTTCGCCAGCTCATCTGCCTTTGACAGATGAACTAAAATTGAATATCACTGGAGCTGCAGGAAGCGCATACTTTCCCGTTATTTCTCTCAGAGAACACATAACTGAAGGGTGCCCTCTGCTAAGTACCAGTGACTTTTACCTTCTTAGCTATGATTTGAAGCTAGTTCCTGGTCCTGCAAACTTAAAACAAAGGGCAACTGAACCAAAGAGAGACCTAATGAGAATTAGAAGGCTCTCAAGCCATTAGGTTGCCTCTTAAAATTCTTACCCGTGGTGAGTACACAACATTCAACACCTTCGCTCCATGTGCAGCCTCTCACTAGGCAGTTATAACCAATTACCTTATGTATGGATTTGTCAGAGTGCTTGAGTTAATGTGACTCATTAAAACCTCATGGAGATAAGTGACTCACAGATCCCTGCTGGCCAGAACACCTCTTCTGGTCAAGTTTTCACTGCTGACAGGAAACCTGACTAACCAGCAAATTTGACAGGGTTTGAAATGACTCAGAAGTTAAAACCTGCACAGGAACTTTATGAAAACCTCATGGGCTGCCATGCTGGGGAATCAAACCTTTTCCTAAGAATAAGGACGTGCAGGAAAGTCTTAGAGCTGGGGGGAGCAGTCAAAAAAAAATGTCCTGTGGCCATTTTCCTGTATGGAATTGTGGTATAGTTCTTGGCACATTCCCCAGCCACCCCATTTCCATCTCCCTCCTTGAGCAAAAGTTGGAGGTCACAGAGAGGCAGAAGCATGGCACCCAGATAAGAAAGCATGAGTAGTTGGTAGGGAGGGGGCTGTCAATATCTCTTCTCTTTTCTCAGAGATAATGGACCTGAGCATTGGAGCTACCCTGAATACGCCTGCACATTGGGCTGTGCTAGCTCCTCCAGCCGTGGTGGAGTCGATGAGCAGAGTGCTGGAGCTGAGGTGGACCTGAGAAAGAGCTATGACTTCCTGGAGGCCAGTAAACTCCCTAAACTGGTAGTAGAGGAGCCAGCTGGATTTTAATGGCAAAAGGGAGGCTCCTGTAACAGTGGTGCTGTATTTTAGTTAGCAGGAGCTGGATTATGGCAGGCCCTGCTGTTTGACACTCTAACCTGACACATGCTGGAATAGCCTCAGTCTTCAAGTAGCCAGCATGGCGTCCCAAAGGGCACACACCATGAGGTGGAGAGTTGTAACTTGTGATGGAAGTGGTCCCAAGCAACCTCTTCCAGATGTGTGGGGCCTTTCGTTGTCTATTGTGTGCTTGGGGAAGTGTTCATCAAGAGAGTTTGCAGAGAGATCAGAGGGACTTGTTTTGGGAAGGGCTTTAGGCAGTGACACAGTCTGGCTCTGACTGATTGTTGGAGAAAATAAACATTGAGCACATCAATATACACATATTTCTTATGTAATAGTTATCATTTACTGTGCACTTACTCTCAGGAACATTGCATACAACTTCCCACTCTATACTCACAATGCTCTTAAAAGGCATGTATTATTACCCCAGTTATACAGAGGAGGTACGAAAGACTGAGGTACAAAAAGACCAAGTAATTTGCTCTCCAAACATGTAGTCTTAATCACTTTTTATGCTGTCTCCCAGTTCTGTGTGGTTCTACTAGTAGCTAAGGACTTCATTTCTTAAAATTATCAGCTTAATTTGATGAGGAAAATGTTTTATTTTTTTCAGTTAACCTGTTAGACTCAGGCTGTTTATAATAAACAGGTTGACATCTCCAGGTGAAGAGAATAAACCTGAGTGAAATACAAATGCCTTCTCTCCTCTTTGCGTGATGGGGACCTGAAGCTGGTTTTTGGTGGGATTGAATAAAGAAATAATGCACGTGATATACATGAATAAAGCATGCATCCTGGAACCTAGTAGAAGCTTTAAAAATCTTAGTTTAGTTTATTATACTCCATCCTAGAGTTATGTAAGTTAAATCTTTAATTAGACAGAGATTCAAAAGAAAATCCTAACAAGTCTAAAGAATATTTCAGATTTTCTTTAAAACTGAAAGACTTTCTCATTTGAGACAGATTTTAAAAAGACTTCGAAAATTTATTCTCTCTTTCTTTTTTCAATCACCTCTAAATTTAGGTCTAAACATTTTACCTGTCAGCTATCTGTGTACTTATACCCTTTCCTTATATTAAGACCATAAACATAGGATAGGGATGAATTAGGGATGGGTGAATCCAGCTGTACTCTTGAGTTCACTGAACATCTCAGATGCTTTTTCAAATGTTTTGGGCTCAGTAAAATCCAAAACAGGTTTCACCCATGCTTATACTCTTCAGTTCAGAGCATGTGCAATTTAAGGGAAATTTAATCCATATGTTTCTGATTCGTTTACACTTAAATAGTCAAAATATTGTTTTTAATAGTTATTTGATGCCCAAGTAGCCTTTTGAACCTTTTAAATAAGCTTTTAGAAGCCTGCATTTCTCTTGAAAACAGGAAATTGTGTCTTTCCAAGGCGGTAAACTAATTTATACATCTGAAAATTCAGGTTCAGTGAAAAACACCCGAAAGCACAGGTTTTTAATGGCCTGTCTGCTTGGCAAATGAACACTCAGCTTTAGACTAAATGCTATTTGAATGCACCTACTTCTTGCTATATATTTGGACTGGACATCCATTTCAGTTGGTGTTGGGATGTTTTGAGTACTAGATTTAGGGTCCTGAAGCTTGGAATTTACCTAGTTTTTACTTTGGTACAGTTATTTTCTGTTTTAATTCATTCCAGCTCTCCTAGTTAGTAGACTAACATGGCTACTTGTTTTTCCAAGTATTTCATGTACAATGAATTCTTTTTGTGGTTTTCTTTTTTCTTCCTTTTCTTCACTGATTGTCTTGTATTTTTTTAAAGTAAATCAACATATCTGATTTCCAATAAAACGATGCATGACTTCAACTGAGATATGAACACTATCTTTTACCTGCAAGCCCAGATACTGAGTAAAATCATGGTAGCCCAAAGGAAATTAGGCAATACACCTTGCAAAAGAAAATAAATAAGGAATAATGAGAGTTAGTGGAAAAAAAAGAGGGTTAATTATTTTTACTTATTTTGTGAATTTGTTTTAAAAGGATAAGGCACTTACTTAGAGAAACTGAAGTATAGTTGCATGACTCCCATCTCCTACCCCTCTCTCCTCATTAAATATTTAAGTGAATGAATGAGGATAGTTTTTGGCTTACATGTATGTTTTATGATGCAGTCATTTTTCAAAGAATTTACAAATATTTATTATTATTAATATGGATACAGATTGCTGACACATGCTTAGTCACTAGCTGTGTGAACTTGGATATGTCATTAAACCCCTATCTGTGCACTTCCCTCATAAAAGGAAGATTAATAATAGTACTTAGGGTTTTTTGAGGATTAAAAAAATGCACATAAAGCCCTTATTACCAAGTCTGTAAAATAGTAAGTCCTCAGTAAATAGTGGCAAAAAAAACATTAAACAAACTTCGGAGAGGGGGTACTTACTGTGTCTGAGGCATGCAGCTATTCTGGAGACACAGATTGTACTTTCTTCCCCTGATGGAACTGTTCTTCCCCAATGCTAACTATTACTATATAGTTTTAGAAATGCTTCAGTAGAAGTTCATCTAGAGTGATAGTGAAATCCATTTGAAGGGTATTTAGACTTGGTAGGTGAGGAAAGGCTTGAGCCGCATCGTCTAGGACAAATAGACCTTATCGGTAAAGGGGAAAGAGTAGAAGAAAATGGTGTGCCAGGTGGGGGAACAACCTGCAGAAAGGCACTGAAGCACAAAATAGTGTAACCTGGGTAGTTTGGTGTGGTAAACTCTGGGGGGCTTACTATAGCCAGATCACATGGTAAGACTAAGATGGTCACATTTTTCTGACGCTGGTAGAAAATCATTGAAAAATTCTAAGAGGAATGATATTATCAGATTTGGGTTGTAACTCAGCAGTCAGCAAGGTACAAGGCCATTTAAGAGTCAAATGAAGTTTGCTTGAAGTTCAAACCACAAGTGATGGAAGTCCTATGTCCCTCCCAATCTCTCAGGGGATTTAGTGGAAGAGCAGGGAAGAGAAGGTAGTTGGATTTCCTTGGGACTCTGGCTCAAAGTGTCTGTTCCTGCTGAACTGGTTCAATGTATAGATCCTCTCCTTATCCTGCACATATCCTTAATCTTTACCTTGTCCAAATTGATGCAGAATTTAGCTCCTTTCTTCCTTTGTTTTTCTCTCCTTCTCTTTCAGGAAACAATCTGTTCAAATTTGTCCTGTTTTACCATGCATGCTACTTATGTGAAGAGAGGAGAATATTTTTTTTTTCTTTTTCTTTCTTTCTTTTTTTTTTTTTTGAGGAAGATTAGCCCTGAGCTAACATCTGCTGCCAATCCTCCTCTTTTTGCTGAGGAAGACTGGCCCTGAGCTAACATCCGTACCCATCTTCCTCTACTTTATATGTGGGAAGCCTGCCACAGCATGGCCTGACAAGTGGTGCATAGATCTGCACCCAGGATTTGAACCAGAGAACCCCAGGCCACCAAAGTGGAACATATGAACTTAACCACTGAGCCACTGGGCTGGCCTGAGAGGAGAATATTTTTTGCCTCCTGCCAAAACAAAGTCCCTCTAGTGGAAGTGTGAGTAAATAATGACTTGGAGAGGATCAGGACAAGAGACAACTAGCCAGGTAGGAGGCTATTATCAAAGAGCAAAATGCTGAGGACCTAAAGTAAGGCAGTGGCATTGACAATAGGAATGGCGAGGGAAGAATATTTAAGATATGTTTATGAGATAGAATCCACAGGACTGGACCCAGTGACTAAGTCAACCTGGAGCAGTGGTACAGGGGAGCATGATAGACGAAAGGTATAAAAGGGATTGGTAGGGCATGCAGGGTTCTGTTTGTAATTTGAGATTTTTGGGGGATAAGTGAACAGTCAGAGGTGACATTCACTGTTGTTTGAGATACAAAAAAAAGTGCATATTTTGGGAGAAATTTATGAGTCCAGTTTTGGGCCAGTTGGGTTTGAAGTGTTAAACGGAGACATTACTAAAATACTTAGATGTATGTATCTGGAATTCCAAAGAGTGATCTGGACTGGAGAAGCTAGGTTTGGGAGTGGATCATTTGGAGACTATGCTCAAGTCTAAGTCTAAGAAACCCATGTATAGGAGATTCACCAAAAAGTGAGCTATTTTTCTTACATTACAAGAGACCCAGAGTTAAGTAGTACAGAACTAGTTGTGGTGGTTCCAAGATTTCACATGTTTCAAGCTCTTTTTTATCTTTCCGCTCCATCATCCTTAATGTCTTTAGTCAGAATTCCTAGAAGTTAAGTCTGAGATGAGAATTCAGGTCATGAGATTCATTAAGGGAATGCTCTTCAGGAAAAACTCATAAGGGAAATTGTAAGGCAGGATAGAGAAGGAGAGAGAGCAGGTAGTCTGACCAACTAACCAAATTATTAAAAGTGGGCCATGGATGAACCAATGATGAGTGTGTCATGAACCAAGCGATATGATTAATCCCATTCTGTGAACATGTGGCCCAAGGAAAAATCAAAAGAATGGATGAAGAGAAGAAAGAACTCAAGGAATACACAGCTCTTCTTTCAAGTAGCTTGACTTTGAAAGGAAGAAGAGTAGGGAGTAGTTGACATGGGTTAAAAGAGAATTTTAAATAATCGAACTGTTTAAGAGAATGTGATAAAGTGAAAGAACCAGTAGAGAAGACAAGATTGAAAATTTAGAAATGAGAGGAATTGGTTGGTGGAATGATAGGATAGAGTTGGGAGGGAGTCCAGAGCACAGATGAAAAGACTAAGCTTTGGATATAAGAAAGGACACCTTTTTACTGATCATGGAGGGAAAGATATAAAAATAAGTGGATTTACAGATAAATTCATGATTGCAGCAAGTCAGGAGCTGGGAAATTACTATGTGATTGCATTTAAATTTATTTTCTCACCAAAATACAGAAAACATCATCTGTTGAGCATGTGTGTGTGGATTAGGAAGTGTCAGTTATGGTAGGATGGGGAAGAGGTGTCGAAGGCTTGAGTGGTGAAAGTTTGGAACAGCCACTGAGAGGAAGAGGAGAGAGATTGACTCAAACTGCCTGGCAGCATTTCAGGCCAAACTGAGGTTGAAGATCATGAATTTTTAGTAGCCGCAAACCTGGTTGTGTGATTTTCTCCAGCTATGCTTTATAGTTGGGGATAGCATCTGGGGGGATGAGTTGGGCTGTTAAATCAAGAGGCATTACACATGTGATACATTTTCTAGTTGTTAAAGACCTTTCAGTTGTAGGTCACAAAGAGACCGTGGATATATATAAGTGTATGCACCTATGTTTAGGCAGTAGAATGTAACACTATTGTTTGATTTGGGTGGATTTAGGAATCAGCCAATAGAAGTTTCAACTTTTCTTTTGGTTATTTGGTGCTGAAGTTATTATTGATTACAATTTAGAGACCAAATGGGGTTACATAGATGGATGACTCTAAGGGCGAGTTTGTAGGACGAAAAGAATTGACCTGCTCTCCACATGTTTGTGTCTACTTGATTTTCTTAGGGCCCAAAGATTTCTAATCCTTTCAGAATTCTGTGGCCTGATAAATTTCTCTAAAACACATCACTGTGCAGAAGCCTTCAGTGGCTTTTCACTATCTGTAGTATTTGACCTAATTGTATTAGCCTGATGATTTCAAGGCCCTCAATAATTTGGCCTCAATCTACTTTTCTTTATTTTCGCACTGCTTCCTATACTCAGAAAGTATAGCTTTGTGGTTAAGAGCATAGGCTTTGCATTTGTGTTTGAATCCTAGCTTTTTAAATTGCCAGCTGTCTAATCTTAAGAAATTTCACTCTCTTAGTTCTAGTTTTCTCACCAGTAACACGGAGATAACAATACATACCTTATAGGATGATGAAAATTCAATGAAATAATATAATGTGCTTAGTCCATTGCATGGAGTACAGTGTATTTGCAATGATTTCAGTACTTCATATAGTTAACTTACATAGTGCTTGGACACTACTCTAAATACTTTATAAACTCATTTAATCCTTATAACAACCCTCTGAAATAGATAATATCATTATCCTAATTTTATAGATGAGAAAACTGAGGTTTAGTGAAATTAACTCACTTACCATGTTAAAAGCTAGTAAGTGGTAGAATCATGTTTCAAACCCGGGGAGTCTGTCTTCAGAGGTCATGCTTTTAAACACTAAGCCATGTTGCCTTTCAATAAATGGCAACTCTTATAAGTACTCTACTTACGGTTCCTTAAAACATGTCATGCATATTTCTATATCTTTGTTATTATTCATATCATCAACTATGCCAGGAGAGCCCTTTCTCCTTTTGTGTACAAATCCTCTTAATCTTTTAAGTCTATCTCAATGTCTGCCCCTTCTGTGAAGCTTTCCATAATTCCTCAGTGACCAGTGATCCTTCTCCTCTCCGAATCCTTGGCGCCTGTTGCCTACATAATTTAGTTGGCACTTAAAATACAGTGTTCTGTAGTGCCTATATTGCTTTATGTTGTTATTTAATCTGTCCTTGGTTTTCAGCTAGATGAAATTTCTGAAGGTAGGAACAATGTGTTGTTAGATTCTTTGTGTCCTTAGCACTGTTTAATGGGAAGTTCACTGAACTTTGCATCAGAGGACCCAAATTCAAGTCACAGCAGTGACACTTAATAACCTGGTTACCTAAGACATATTAACTCGACTTCTTTGAGCTTTAACTACATTATCTCTAAAATGGGATTAAGAACTCATCTGTCTTAGAGAGTTATTGTGGAGATTAAATGAAAAGTATATGTGAAAAATTATGAGGTTCTATGCAGAAGTTAGATGTTTTGTGCATAGCATGCTCTCTGGAAATATTTGTTAAAGAAATGGATAAATGAATTAATGGATTCATGAAGGATGGAAAGAAGTCAAAATACGTGAAAATAAACTATACAACTTTTAATCTGTATTGTCTTCAGGTAATCACTTAACCACTCTGATCATTCTTTTTTACCTGAAAATCAGAAATAATAAGCTAGGTGTATATAAGACACTTTGAAAGAATGTAGGCCTTTACGGATTTCAGCTTTGGACTGAAGTATAAAGGGCCTGGGTCTCCAGGATAGAGAAGAAAGGTAATAGGAGATAGGGTACAGACATACAAGAAATGGGACATTGTAAAACACAAACTCTTACCTTTTTGATCAAGCTAAGCTCTGTGCCTTTAGCATATGAAGAAAGGCTAAAATTCCTTAGATTCATATTTTTCACAGATATATCACTGACTAGCATATCTGAAGTTCCTCTCTTGGCTCCAGGGTAAAGAATTCCAGCCAATTTCTCCTCATAAAAGTTCAGCTTGAACTTAAATTCCCTACCCACAGGAAAAATCTATCCAAACTTTCACATTACTGACATATAGCCTTTTAAGATTTCTCAAACCACATAACCATGGATTCTAAATAGTATGTGAAACTTCTTATTAGGCTTACTGGTATAAGTCCAGCCAACTTTCACATTTTTCCCCCTTCTTGATAATTCTTCCAAAATAAACCACCAGTTGCTAAATTCTTAGAGCTTATGATATGCCCTTATATCTCAGGTATCTGTCACCTTTCCATAGTCAAGGTTTCCATAACCTAATCCCCCTCTGGTCACTTGCTACTTTTCTTTCTATCTTATTCTGATGGCTAATTACTCTTTGTTTTTGTCTGGCATCTGTATCCTTATGCTTAGAATCGGCTCAGGTCTCTTTTTTCTCCTTTCTCAGACTTAACACAGACAAATTCTGTGGCCTACATGTTGTAGGAATGAAGTAAAAGAGGAAGAGAAAAGACCTTAGCTGCTAGTAGAAGAGTTGGGGATGAGGTGGTTAAGAAAAAATTTTGAAAATGAGAGACATGAAACCACCTTGGAAAAAAAGAATTTCAATTTGTGGGGAGAGAGTCTTCCAGGCAGCCCTTAGCTCCAAAGAAATAGTGCTTTTGTTGGAACCTGCCTGCCCTACTTCCACCCCTGGTCTATAATTACGTATGTCATTTACAGGCTCATCACAGTCCATCACAGTCTAGTGAGATTTAGAGTCTCTCTCTCTGTCTATTTCCTTATAAATAGGACCTGAAAAGAGACTATTCCACCCTTTCCATAGTTGTATAAGGACCTAGAGAGTGATTAGCACATTAGAGGCCACTACCTTGTGCTTCAGGACCCTACATAACCTCCATCAGGCTCTGGTACTTGGATATTCTACCCACTTTCCCTTTGCTTATTCTCCCAGGGAATATGAAATCTAACCTTAAATCCTAGCCAGGACGCTGGAGATTCTGACTTCCTTGTTGAGTTTTAGCTAGCTACTTTCTCTAGAACTGAGGCCTGCTTCTCTGAAATTATTTAATTCCTAAGAGTGATGTCAGCAAGAAGGAGGTATAGAGTTTCTAGTGCTTGTTCTGTCCTATAAACATCAATTTGAACAAGTATCCATGCACAAAAATACCTTTATAAGATCTAAGGATTTGAGGTGAGGGTTAACAGAACCTGATTGGAGCATAGAATTAAGAAAAGATGCATTGAAGAAGGTAGGAAAGACAGTTTCACATTACCCTGCCACCCCTCCCCAAGCCTGGGCAGCCCAGCATGGAGAGAGACCTTCTTGTGGGGGAGGAAGAGTGAAGTGAGTGACTTCATCATGGACCACAGCACTGGCCCACACCAGCACCTGGTTATCTCCCATGGTCCTTGACAGCTCTTGCCCCAGGCTCCTAGTCCACTGCAGTGCCAGGCCAGCCCTCATGGGTCTAGATCCAAATAAGCTACTGTGGGCTCCTGACCCTCCTAAGCACCACACTGGTTATCATAGTCCCAGACTTCTGGCAAGCCCCAACCCAGGCTGGCTCCCACAGACCTAGACTCCAGGCCAGCTGCCATGGCCCCAGGCCACAAAGATCATGAATAATCAAAGAAACATGACATCAACAAAGAAAAGTAATAAAGCTTCAAATGACAGATCCTAAAGAAATGGAGATCTATGAACTGTCTGACAAAGAATTCAGAATATTTCTCCTAAAGAAATTCAGTGAATTACAAGAAAACCGATAGACAACTAGATGAAATTAGGAAAGCAATACATGAACAAAATGAGAAGTTCAACAAAAATAAAAAACCGTTATAAAAACCAAAAGGAAATCCTAGAGTTGAAGAATGTAATGACAGAACTGAAGAATTCAACAGAGATCTTCAAAAACAGACTAGGCCAAACAGAAGAAAGAATTAGTGGACTAGAAGACAGGTCATTTGAAATCATCCAGTCTGAAGAGCAAAATGAAAATGAGTGAAGAAAACCTATATAAACTATGGGATACCGTTGAGAGAAACAATGTATTTAATATTGGAGTCCTAAAAGGAGAAGAGAGGAAGAAAGGGGCAGAAAGCTTATTTACAGAAATAATGGCTGAGAAATTCCCAAATCTGGGGAGAGATTTGTACATCCAAGTTCATGAAGTTCACTGTCCCCCTAAAATTTCAACTGAAAATGATCTTTTTTGAGACACATTACAATAAAACTGTCTAAAACCAAAGACAAAGAAAGAATTTTAGGGAGCTGGCCCCGTGGCCGAGTGGTTGTTTGCACACTCCGCTTCAGCGCCCCAGGGTTTCACCAGTTCAGATCCTGGGCATGGACATGGCACTGCTTGTCAAGCCAGGCTGAGGCAGCATCACACATGCCACAACTAGAGGGACCCACAACTAGAATATACAACTAGGTACTGGGGGGATTTGGGGAGAAAAAGCTAAAAAAAAAAAAGAATTTTAAAAGGAGCAGGAGGAAAAAACCTCCTTACAAACAAAGGAATCCCCATAAGGCTTTCAGTGGATTTCTCAGCAGAAACCTTGGAGGCCAGGAGAGAGAGGGATGATATATTCAAAGTGCTGAAAGAAGAAAACTGTCAACTAGAATACTTTATGCAGCAAAGTAGTCCTTCAGAAATAGAGGTGAGAGACAGATTTTCCCAAAGAAACAAAAGTTGAGGGAGTTCATCACCACTAGACCTTCTTACAAGAAATGATGAATGAAATTCTTCAACTTGAAATGAAAGCATGCCAATTCGTAACACAGAAACATGAAAATATAAAACACACTGGTAGAGGTAAGAATATAGTCAAATTCAGAATACTCTACTACTGTAATGTGGTGTGTTAATCACTTAATTCTAGGATAAAGGACAAAATTATTACAAATAATTATGGCTACAATAATTTGTTAATGGATACACAATATAAAATGAGGTAAACTGATTTCAAACACATAAAATATGGGGGAGAGTAAAAGGGTAGAGTTTTGTATACGATCAAAGTTAAGTTTTTATCAGCTTAAAATAGACTGTTATAAGATGTTTTATCTAAGCATCATGCTAACCAGAAAGCAAAAACCTACAGTAGATACACAAAAGATAAAGAAAAGGGAACCAAAACATACCACTATGGAAAATCATCAATTCATAAATGAATACAGTAAGAGAGGAAGAAAGAATAAGAAACTAGAAAACAATTAATGATATTTTAAAAGATAATCTTTGAAAGATGGCATTACTAAGTACTTACCTATCAATAATTATTTAAATGTAAATGGCCTCAATTGTCAAATCAAAACGCACAGAGTGGCTGAATGGATAACATAAGACTCAATTATATGGTACCCTAAAAGACTCACTTCCACTTTAAGGACAGCTATAAGCTCAAAATGATGGAATGGAGAAAGATATTCCATGCAAATGGAAACCAAAAGAGAGCAGGGGTAGCTATACAGTCATGTGTCACTTAAAGATAGGGATATGTTCTGAGGAATGCATTGTTAGGTGATTTCATCATTGTGTGAACATCATAGAGTGTACTTACACAAACCTAGATGGTATAGCCTACTATACCCTTAGGCTATATGGTACTAATCTTTTGGGACCACCATCGTATATCTGGTCCATTGTTGACCATAACATCATTATGCAGCTCATGACTACTTATATCAGACAAAATAGACTTGAAGTCAGAAACTAACAAGAGACAAAGTCATTACATAATGTTAAAGGAGTCAATACATTAAGAGGATATAATAAGTGTAAATATATATGCACTCAACATTGGAACACCTAAATACAGTAAGCAAATATTAAGTGTTCTGAAGGGAGAAATAGACAATACAATAATAGTAGGGGACTTCAATACCCCACTTTACACAATGGATAGATCCTCTAGACAGAAAATCAATAAAGAAACATTGGATTTGAACTATACTTTATACCAAATGGATGTAACATACATAGACATTCTATCCAATAGCAGCAGAACACACATTCTTCTCAATTGTACACAAAAAATTCATCAGGGTAGATCATATGTTAGGCCACAAAATGAGTCTTGCCAATTTAAGAAAACTGAAGTCATACCAAGTATTTTTTATGAGCACAATGGTATGAAACTAGAAATCAATAACAGGAGGAAAATTCACAAATATCAGGAAATTAAACAATATGCTCCTGAACGACCAATGGGTCACAGAAGAAATCAAAAGGGAAATAAAAATATATATTGAAACAAATGAAAATGGAAACACAACATAACAAACTTATGGGATGCAGCAAAAGCAGTTCTAAAAGGAAAGTTTACAGCAATAAATGTATACATTAAGAAACAAGGAAGATCACAGGTAACCTAGAAAAAGAAGAGCAAGCTAAGCCCAAAGTTAGTAAAAGGGAGGAGATAACAAAAGTCAGAGCAGAAATAAATGAAATAGAGACCATAAAAACAATAGAAATACTCAATGAAGCAGAGATAGTCTCCTCAATAAATGTTGGTGGGAAAATGTTGTTCATATGCAAAAGAATGAAATTGGATCCTGTCTTGTAGAGTTCACAAAAATTAAAATGGATTAATGACCAAAGTATAAGATCTGATACTGTAAAACTCATAGAAGAAAACACAGGGGAAAATGTCCTTGACATTGATCTCAGCAATGATGTTTTTAGATATGACACCAAAAGCACAAGCAACAAAAGCAGAAATAAACAAATTGGACTATATCAAACTAAAAAGCTTCTGAAACAATCAACAAATGAAAAGGCAAGCTATAAAATGGGAGAAAATATTTGCAAATCCTGTATCTGATAAGGAGTTAATATCCTCAATATATAAAGAACTCATGCAACTCAATAGCAAAACAACAGCAATGAATAATATTGCCAACAGGTACTTGAAAAGGGGCTCAACATCACTAATCATAAGGGAAATGCAAATCAAAACCACAATATTATATTACCTTACACCTGATGGAATGGTTATTATAGAAAAAAAAATAAGAGATAATAAGTGTTGGTGAGGGTGTGGAGAAAAAGAAATCCTTGTGCACTGTTGGTGGGAATGTTAATTGGTATTGCCACTATGGAAAACAGTATGGAGGTTCCTCAAAAATTTAAAAATAGAACTACCATATGATACAACAGTCCCACTTCTTGGTATATATTTGAAGAAAATAAAATTACTATCTTGAAGAGATGTCTGCACCCCCATGATCATTGCAGCATTATTCATAATAGCTCAGATATGGAAACAACCTAAGGGTCCATCAATGGATGAATAAATAAAGGAAATGTGGTATACATGGAATATTATTCAGCCATAAAAAAGGAAATCCTGCTATTTGTGACAACATGGATGGACCTTATGGACATTATACTAACTGAAATAAGCCAGACAGAGAAAGACAAATACTGTATGATCTCACTAAAAAAACCAAACTCATACAAACAGAATAGAATGGTGGTTACCAGGGACTGGGGGTTGGAGGAAATGGGGACATGTTTTACAAGAGGTACAAACTTCTAGATATAAGATGAATACATTCTGAGGATGTAATGTACAGCATGGTGACTATAGTTAACAATACAGTATTATATACTTGAAAGTTGGAAAAAATATAGGAAAACAAAATTTTCCACAACTAGAAGGACATGCAACTAAGATATACAACTGTGTACGGGGCGGGGGGGGGGGGGTGGGATAAAGCAGAAAAAAAAAGAAAAAAATGATTGGCAACAGTTGTTAGCCCAGGTGCCAATCTTTAAAAACAACAAAAAAAATTTAATCCTCAAATTTAAATCTTAATCCCTTACTTGACATGAGAACCACTGTTGCTTAGAAGTCTTAACATTAGTGGAATGTGGGTAGAAGTTACATACGCTAATTCCATGCCTAGTCCATAAAACCGTCTGAGCAGTTCACTCTTTCTAATATATGGATCTGTTTATTTTTGCCTATTTCTTTTGTCCATTTTGATATACCAGCTTCGTTTTGGTTAGTGCTTGCGTGGTGTATTTCTCCCATATTTTTTACTTTCGACCCTTCCATATACTTATACTTAAATTGTTTCTTGTAAGCAGCATATAGTTCTTATATTCTTTTGCCTTCTTTTGGAATAATTAACTTTTATTTCATTTTTCACTTCTATTATTTTATCATATGCTCTTTCTTTTTTTGGTGGTATTTTTTCCTCACCACTTTGAAGATATTATCCATAGCCTTTTAGCTTCCATTATTTCTATTGAAAAATTCTATTGTAGGTTGTATTGTTGCTCTGTTTAAAATAATAAATTTTTTTCCTGTCTGCCTTTAAGATTTTCCCTTAATATTTGGTTTTTAGCAATTGTAGTGAGATAAAATTTAGTGGATATGGCTTTCTTTATTTATTCTGAATGGAGTTTATATTGCTGCTTATATTTGTAACTTGATGTCTTTAATCAATTTTGAAAAACGCTTGAATCTTATATTTAAAAATGTTGCTTTTGTCTATTCTCTCTCTCTCTGCTTTCTCTCTTGCTTGCTCTCACTCTCTCCCTTTCTCTTCTTCTGAGACTCCAGTCACATGCATGTTAAACTTTTATATTATATTTCATATCTCTTTTTTTTTTTCCAGGCTTCAGTCTGGATATTTTCTTAGACCATATCATGTCGCTCAGTAATACTTCTTCAGCTATGTTGAAGCCCATTGAATTTTTCAATAACTTATTTATATTCAATAACTTTATTTATTTATCTGTGAGGAAGATTGTCTCTGAGCTAACATTTATGCCAACTTTCCTCTATTTTGTATGTGGGTCACTGCCACAGCATGGCTTGATGAGCACTGTGCAGGTCCATGCCTGGGATCTGAACCTGTGAACCCCAGGCCGCCAAAGCAGAGGGTGTGAACTTAACCACTACGCCACCAGGCTGGCCCCTCAATAACTTTATTTTTTGTTCTAGAATTTTCATGTGATTCTTTTTTCATAATTTCCATTTATCTCATGGAATTCTCCACTATGTCAGTAAATTATTTGACCATATTAATCATAGGTATTTTACAGAATGTATTTAAAATTTCAATATCTAGATATCCTGTCAGTTTATTTCTATTTTCTGTTTATTTGTTCTTTTTCTTTTTAGTCAAATCTTGTTTTATTGTATGCCAGGTTATTTTTATTTCAGTGCTAGGCATTTGTGCATGAAAAATTACAGACATTGTTTAAGCTCTAGATGACATCTTCTTCCAGAGAGGATTTAATTTTTCTTCTGGCAGGCAATCAAATTCAGAGATCACTATAATCCAATAAAGATTGAAATGATTCAAAGCTGGGCTTCACTTCTTTTGAGAACTGACCTACTTCTTACTCTTTACTATGTAGCCCTGCCTTTGGAAGGCAGGTTACTAGCAACAATTTTTCCTTTTATTTTTCCTTCATTTTGAAGAATAATTTCTCAGAGTAATGAATTCTAGGTTGGTGGCTTTTTTCTCTCAACGTTTTCAATATTTCACTCCACTTTCTTCTTGCTTGCATGGTTTCCAAGAGATTGGATGTAATTTCTATCTTTGCTCCTCTATAGGTAAGGTATTTTTTCCTCTGGCTTCTTTCAGGATTTTTTCTTTATCTTTGATTTCCTATAGTTTGAAAATTATGTTCCTAGGAGGAGTTTGTTTTGACATTATCCTGCTTGGTGTTCTCTTTGCTTCCTGGATGTATGGTTTGGTTTTTAACATTAATTTGCAGAAATTCTCAGTCATTATTGTTTCAAATATTTCTTCTGTTCCTTTTTCTCTTTCTTCTCCTTTTGGTATTCCTATTATGTGTATGTTACACCTTTTGTAGTTGTCCCACAGTCCTAGGATGTTCCGTTGTGTTTTTTTCAGTCTTTGTTCTCTTTGCTTTTCAGTTTTGGAGTCTATTCTATATCCTCAAGCTCAGAGATTCTTTCCTTAACTGTGTCCAGTCTACTAATAAGCCCATCAAAGGCATTATCATTTCTGTTAGTGTTTTTTATCTTTAGCATTTCTTTTTGGTTCTTAGGATTTCTATCTTTCTGCTTATATTACCCATTCTGTTCTTGCATGCTGTCTACTTTATCCATTAGAGCCCTTAGCCTATTAATGATAGTTTAAATTCTCCACCTGATAATTCCAACATTCTTGCCATGTCTGGTTCTGATGCTTGCTCTGTCTCTTCAAACTGTTTTTTTCACCTTTTGGTATCCCTTGTAATTTTTCTTGATAGCCAGACATGATGTACTGGGTGAGAGGAACTGTTGTAAATAGGCCTCTAGTAATGTGGTAGTGAGGATGGGGGAGAGGAAGAGTTCTATAGTCTTACGATTAGGTCTCAGTCTGTTAGAACTATGCCTCTGCACTGAGACCTTTACAAGTGCTTCTCTTTTTTTCTCCTCCGTTAGGTGGCACAGGATGGCTAGAATGGGCTGCAGTTGGGTATTTCCCTTCTTCCATGTGGAAGGCTAGAGCTGACTAGAGTGGGTGTGTCCCTTTCCCCAGGTCAGTTAGACTCAGATAATACCACAGCAGGATAGGCTCTGGTTAACTAGTCTCCCCTGAGGGCAGGCCTTGTTGAGAAGAACAACTCTGGTGTATTTCAAAATGGTTTCTTTTCCCCTCCCCTTGCCAGAAGCCCGAGGGTATTTTTCTTTAGTATTTATTGTGGGAATCTGTCCAGCTCCTGGAAGTAAATGTTGCCATATTGTGGGCCTCCCCATGACTGGGGCCCCCTGAAGCTTTGAACTCTCAGCGTTGTCCACATTCAACCGTCAGCAGTTCATCAATTACAGTTCAGAATTCCCACCCCAGCACTGGTTATCGAGGCGGTATTTGCTCATGAGTTCCATTCTGGTAAGATAAGATGCCTGTATTTGCCAGTCTCTCCAGTCTTGGAGGCAGCAGTTTGCTTTGTGTCTTCCCCTCTCTGTGGATCCAAGAAAAGTCATTGATTTTTCAGTCTGTGCAGCTTTTTACTTGTTGTTAGGGCAGAGTAGCAACTTCCAAGCTCATTACATCCAGAACTGGAAACTGGAAGTCTCCTTCTCTAATTGGATATTTAAAAAACGTTTTCCTCTTTTCTGGTTGTTCTTGGTGTTGAGGTAGGCCTGAACAGCTTCTTCCGCTGTTGCCACAAGTAACTCAGCTCTGCTCGGTCATAATCCTACTTTTTAACTCCCATTTTCAGCCCTAACCTTGTGCTTTAATCTTGTCTACTTATCTTGGTTTCCCTGGTTAGATCTTCACACTTTCTGAAATCTTCGGCTTGGATTCACATTCTCTGTGCTTCCTCTTCCTAATTCTCACAAGCATTTCTAGAACCCAAACAGCACAACTGGCTGTCTTGACTGATGCTCTACTTGTCCAACCAAAGCTCTTTTCTTTATAAAGAATACTAGTGCAAGTAAAGGATAGTTTTTGTGAGGATACAGCTGATGATCTTATGAACATTTAATAACAGGAAGTGAAAAACAGCCTGCTTTCATATGTCTTAGCATTGGAAAAGGTATTCTTTTTATTTCTGTGCACACACATTCTCTCTGTCTCTGTTTTTTTTTTAATTGTTTCTCAGTTTACATAGGGAAGACAATTCAGTTCTACACTTTTTCTTATACCATTTATAGACTTTTTAATTTAGGAGTGTTTTAATTTTGTGCATACCAATTTTTAAATCCCTTAAAGGTAAGAGGGCATGATTACTAATTATTTAAAGATTCAGTTACTTGAAGCCTATCACTCATTTCTTCTTTCTTCTAAAGGATTTATACAAAATTAGTAACAGTTAAATGATGAATAAAGTACAAATATATTAATTTCTCTGTAAGTACTATATATCCCTAAATAAATGTTGAATCAAGTTGGAGCACATGGCTGAGGCTAAAGGCCAAAATTAGGCCTCTTCCTTTTCCTAAATCCTTATCAGTTTCCTAATTCCTTATCTATTCCTCCTTCCTTCTCCCCAAACTGAAGGTGAAATCTTTCTTTCTAGAGCAATAACACACACATTCTTCAATATTCACTTCTTTCTGCTTCTTTAAAGGTATCTAATTAATTATTTCCTCTCTTTAGCAACAAGGTTTTTCTCTTACTGATTTTTCACATGGCCTCACATGGGCGTCCTGGCCCTGATCATCCAATTCAAGTCTTTTTACTAATTACTATAGTCTCCATTTCTTCTTCTTTCAAATTATTCATTTGTTTGTGGCTAAGCAAAGAATTGGTCTTGGACCTGGTGTCCATTCTTGTCTAATAAGCTGTGAACATGGTGGTAGGGTCATATGGCATTAGGAGTTCTTCTTCCTGGCTCTCTGAAAGGGAAATTAAATCCAGGAAAAGGAATTAGATGTGTGGGAAAAATTGACATCTTCAGAACACCTGCCTAGATTGGGTTATTCACTAGGATTAAGACATATCTGGACAGAGTAGAATGTTAAAAGGAATAAAATGGGTGACAGATAATCTGATTGACCAAAGAGAAGGATATGTTACGAGATCCAGGACTAGGACAATATCACAGTTTTTTTCACTAGCATATATTACTAATAAATTGCTGCATATTTATATATGATTAAATTAATAGTTATTGAATAGTGACATCCAACCATACTTAAGTAATAATCTTTGAGTAGGTAAATATGAAGTTATATCCCTATGCATATTTATTGATACAGGCATAGATAGGCAGATAGATAAAAATAACTTGACAAATACATTGATCATAAATTTTATGCTCTTATAAATAAGATCACTTAATTTGGTCTTATTTAATTTTAATAGAAGAAAAACTGAACTGAAGCTCTTGAGCCACCATATTCAGTTGTTCAGATTACAACATGAATGGTGCTCTCTGGAGCTAGGCAGTGAAAAATCTGCATAACTGTATGTTGCAGCCCTGTCAACTTCAAATATAAATTTCTACTTTGTAAGAAGTATTGTTCCATAAAAATCCCTCTAAAGTTAGTATAAAGATTATGGAAAATAAGTTTTAAATGACATTTTCTTTTTACATATTATACTTTCTTACACTTCTCTCTTCTTGTAATTTGCATATTATATTATTGTTTTTTCATTGTTAAGATTAACAACCTTTAAATCAACCTTCATTCTTTCAGCATCACTTCTCCGTTCCTGACTTTTTGATTGACTTACCTACTAATGGTCTAGATTTTGAGTGGCTTTTGAAAAGTAGCTCATGGCTGCTGTATTCTCTGAGTTTTTCATTTTTGAAAATATCTTTTTTTAATTTTTGGAAGATATCTTGGCTGGATACAATATTCTTGGGCCATACTTTCTTTCTCTCAGAACTTTATAGATATTGCTCAAAGTTCTTTGGAAATCATTGTTGTGGGGAAGTCTGAGGCCAATGTGACAATGTGACATTTTTTTTCTGCAGAGAATTCCGAATTTTTTGTTTATTCTTGAAATCTAGTAACAAACATGGCATACCTTTTTGCTGATCATTGTTTTTTTTCCTGGAACAGAGTGTCTCTTTGATATGCAAATTTAGGCTTTCCTTCATTTCTGGGTAATTGTATTATATCTTTGGATATATTTTGTTCTTTTAGGGTTATATAATTCAAAATCACTCATTATATCTTTATTGTCTAGGCTTGTCCTTTATATGTATTATCTCTTCTCTAATTGCTTTAATTGTTTTGGCTTTTTCCTCTGCATTTGCTATGATTACTTCAAGGTTTTTCTCTATATCAGGAATTCTATTTTGTTTCTTGCTTTCTCTAGTTTGTTGAGTAGTTCTTGAAAAATGCTATATTTTCCTTGTGCTGCAGTTTCCCGTTTCATCTCATCTTATTGCTTTTTCATCTCATCTTTTAGGCTGATGAAAAGCTTATTTTATTAAATTAATCTTTTCTATTATGTTCTTCTATAGCAACACACTCATAATGAATTTTTTCCGTACTTTGGATTTTTGTTCCAGAAAAGACTATTGAACTCCATTTTGTACACCCTTATTATTTCTCCACTATTTTATTTCCATAGTGCAGTATCTATAGTTGCTATGCCATTTCACTCCACTAAAATGTTGCTTATGTTTAACATAGGTATCACTTTTACAGACATTCTATTTGCTTTGACATAATATGGGTGAATTTGATTTTGGTTCATTTTTTCCTCTAAGCTAAATTTTTGGGCTGGGTAATTTGTGCTCCATCTACTTTTCTGTAGCTCAAGGGTATGGAAAGGTTTCTGGAATTGGTTAGAAAATTTTATGAGGTTTTACTGTAATACCCTGAGCTTTGCTCTCCTGAGATTTGTAAAATATAGCATATCAAAATTCACTTTACCTTCTCATAAACATATTCCATTCCCATGGTGAGGAGATACCCTAGGGCTTTAAGTAACCCTCTTAACTCAGTCTAGTGCCCCAGAGCCTTTGTTTCTAATATAGCCCTAAAAACTTCTCTAATTTTGCCAGTCTCTAATCTCTCTCTCTCCACATCTAACTCCTATCCTTTTTCCCCAAGCTAATCAGGAGAGAGAAAGAAGAGAGAGAGAGAGAGAGAGAGAGAGAGAGAGAGAGTGAAAGATGGATATCATCTCACCTTAGGTTACTTATCTCCAAATTTGGGTTGGTTACTGAGAATTCTCAGAATTTTTCAAGTCAGCAGAACTTCTCTTGTAGCATTAGAAGGCACCTGGTGCTAGAAATTCATAGTGTTTATAAAGGCTCTATGAAGACCTCCACTAAAGAAATCTACTTGATTTTGCTAAGTTCAGCAATCCCTATATTTATATAAATTCTTTTCTCTAGGATAGTGCCCAGTATTAATTTGGGAACCCTGATTTCTGAAATCCCCTGAATTCACATATCCTAAATAGGGATTTGACAGCCAACCAGAATTAAAGTCAGTCCCAGTGTGTAGTTGACCAGAAACTGTGTGTTGGGGAGGAGGGAGAAGCCTACATGGGGCACAGGTCAGTGGGACATCATGAATGGTGCCCCATGGCTGGAGCTTCACTGACATGATTTTTTGGTATTGGCTGAGAGTAAGAAAAGTCAGAGAATCAGTATAAGTTGTATTCTAGAGAGGATGGAGGGTTCAAACTAGAAAAATCAAATTCCAGGGACTAAATGTTCAGTCAGGAACAGAAGATTAAAGCAAGAAGATTTAAGAGTTGGATAAATGTAGGAACAGGGTGAGGAATGAAGAGCAAAGATAGGAGGTAGGATATATCAAAAGTATAAAAGATAATTGCCTGGCATTGAGCTGGGGCACCCAAGTTTGGTGTCTCTGGGAAGCTCAGTCTATGTTAGAGGCTCTGGAGTGTAGGCGTATTGACTGTTAGTGAACTCTGTTTCAATTATAATTTCTGTCTCTGATGAAGAGGACTATTTCATTTGATCCTTGGGTATTCAAACAATATGAGGTTTTCTAGTTTCTAGCTTACCCTGGAAGTAACTGTCAATTGCATAAAAAAATATTTTCAATGGCCTGACATTAATACAATGAGTATATACATGACGTAACTGGCACAGTGCTTTGCCTATACCTGTAGAAGATTTTTCGGTAAGTTTTTCAAGAATTCAAGTCATTTGAGGTTCTTGGAAACTGTGGTATATTTAGCTCTTACTCAAAATCACACAACAGTAGGTTGGGGTGCTCATTCTATAAGACAGTTACCAGTCTGTGTTTTATACCACACATTTTACCAGGGTGTTGATACACAGAGTTGAACAAGATATAGATCCTACTCTCAGAGAACTATTTTATTTATTTATTTATTTATTTTACTGAGGAAGATTCACCCTGAGCTAAGGTCTGTTGCCAAGCTTCCTCTTTTTTTGCTGAGGAAGATTTGCCCTGAGCTAACATCTGTGGCCAGTCTGCCTCTATTTTGTATGTGAGCTGCCGTCCCAGCATGGCCACTCACAAGTGGTATAGATTCATGCCTGGGAACCAAACCTGGGCCGCTAAAGCAGAATGTACTGAACTTAACCACTAGGCCACTGGTGCTGGCCCTCAGAGAACTATTTTAAATCCTAAGAGAGACCACCATATTAATTAGTTCCATCGGAGTTAATGCCAAACTCTCTTTAACAATATTTGAAAGAGTTTATTTAAAATGACATCTTAGAGCAACAGTTCTCAAATTTGGTATCACATTAGAATCAACTGAATAGCTGATGTCCGGGTCCTCTTCCAGGCCAGTTAAATCAGAATACTTGGATTTGGGCTTATGCATCAGTATCCTTTAAAAACATCCTAGGTTTGATCTATGTTGAGAACCCATGTGTTAGAGGGAAAATACAGTCAATTGGGGAAAACTAAAACAACACAATGGGTGAACTGTGTACGGGGTTTTAAATAGTTAAGCATATCTATAAGTATGTATACAAAAAATTATAAATATAACACATAGTTATGTAGATCATCAGTTTTGTTTTGGTGTTAATTACCAATCTCCCTTCATTAGGGTATTGGTAAAACCCATAGCTAGTTTTGACTGAGTTAGTGTCTTTGTTCTGACTTTGTTATTGACTTTGATCCAATACTTTTCTATTTTATCTTATCCTTCATTATTTACATTAGAATGAAATTGCTCATTCTGTAACTGCTATAATTTAATCCTTGGAATATAAAACAGTCGTTCTTAAATCTGGCTTACATTTAATTACCTGGAGAACTTTTAAAAAATGCTGATGACCAGGCTTTACCCTAGAATCTCTAGGAGTGAGACCTAGTCATTAGTATTTGTTTAAAAGTGTCCCAGATGATTCTGTGTACAGTTGGGTTTAAAAACCCTAGGGTGATTGAGTGTTATAATAATGGACCCCAAAGAATTATGCCTCCATGTGTTCATAAACTTTTACGGTGTGACTTACCCCATCAACAGGTGGAGTCTATTTCCCCACCTTGCCTGTAGGCCCTTAGCTGACTCTCCAGGTGAACATAGCACATGAGTTAAGTACATGTGAGATCAGAAGAGGAACCACCCAGCCAAACCCTCAGAATAGTGAGAAGTAATAAAACATTTTTTAAGCCATTTAGTTTAGGGACGGTTTGTTACCCAGCAAAATCTAACTGAAATACACAATTATGGATGCTTTCTGTCATAAGTTATGACAAAGAAGGGCTACTCTTGATTTTTTCTTTACCTCTATTTTGTTGCTATTGCAAGAACCACCTAACAGTTGCCTCTGAAGTTCTTTCTATTCTCCCAGGATTCTCTTTCAGACTCTCTTACTGCTGGCAGAATGAGATTTAGGCAGAAAAAAACCCGAATTTTATGTCGTTGTACAAATCCCCTCCAGTTTTTCTGTGGTGTACTTTTTCAGTCTGATTACCAAATGTTTCCTTTACAACTGTAAAGACCAAAGGAACCACCTGCCCCTGGGGCCATGGCTCAAGCTGACTTTCATAACACTACATGTGGATTGCATCAACACATCCTGAAATTTGCCGAGACTCAGTTTCACAAGTTAAGGTCCAGAATAAAGAGATCCCCTTGCGTTAGCAAGATAGCCACACTGAGGTTGATCCAGGAATAATGTGAAGTCTCCAATCAATTTGCTTAGTGCAAATCATGTAAAAGAGTTGTGGTTTACATCTTCACTATGCTATTAGTGATGAAAATTACTGTAATTTTGCCTTAATAATAAGATCAACTCTTTTAACACGTCTGACTAGAATGTCTTCCTTGTGAAATCAGCAGTGAATGAAAACAAAAGTTGTCTGTATCAATACTTGGTAGGTAAATCTAAGTTGGTGGGAGGAAACGTCATGGACTTGGAGTCCAAAGACATGGTTTTGACACTCAGTTCTACTACTTAGCTATTGTGTAACCTTGAGTCAATCACTAACTTTTTTTTTTATCTTAGTTGCCTTATCTGTAGAATTGAGATAAAAATAATTATCTCCAGAATATATCTAAGGATCAAAAAAGATAGCTTATATTATATCCCTTTGTAATCTTTAAAGCTTAATTTAAATGTAAGATGTTATTTCTTTTGGTATAGATAGCTGTTGTTTGGATAGCACCAGGAAAGAATAAATATGGAAAAAATGCTTTGACAACAGCTGAGAAAAGTCACTCACGTTCTCACAGTGTTACGGAAAGTGAATACCTTATTTGGTTTCACAGTTTTCTTTAATCTCTAAATTGCAAAGCACCTTGCAGAATACTTAATTAATTTATAAAACCCCATGAAATACATTTGTTCCCCCTTAAACTTTCTTTTCAACAAGGTAACTTTTCTAGGACATGTAAATTTAAGCCTAACCCACTAAGGGCCATCAGATTTGTGAATGAATAAAGAGGGCTTATGATCCTTTTTTATGTTGTAATTTTTGTGTCTTATTTAAAATATGCAAGTCTCTTGATCTTGTCTGCCTTCCCTCAAAGCCTGTCCCTTGATGCTTTGATGTGGCGAACATGCCTATGAAATTCAAATCCTAGACAGGTGGCAGTCTTTTCATTCCTTACATGTTAGGGATAGGGTTTGGAGATAATTTATTAATCTCTTTCTCTCTTAAGTGTTTGAAAGATGCCCAGTAAAAATATGTGAACCAGAGTCTTATTCTGCCCAGGTTGAATTCTAGTTGGAGTCGGAGTCTGGGTGCAGGGTATGTTTTAATCTTTGGTCCTTGACTAGCATGTAGGAGTTTTTTCATTTGACTTACTAAATGGTAATCTGCTGATATGCATGAGCTAATGGGGCTTACAGCCTAGATGTGTTTAGGCGCTAGGAAATGTAGCTATAATTATTCTCTGTATTTCTATGGCTTCTTTTTCAAGGAGTTCAGACAGCTCTATATACATTATTTAATCTTCCTAAAGTAAGGTGAGCTAGATGAATTATGTTAGAAAAATTTACCTTGACTCCAACTTTCTATTGTCATATCTACTGGCACTTTTACTTATCTTACTGGTATTTAGTGATCTGATTTTTTCCATGGATGTTCCAGATTGTTCTGTTTCTCCTATTGAAATAAACCTGATTTCTATCTATTCCCTCAAACTCTGCTCTTAAAGGAAAGGGTATGTATGTGTATGGATAATTAACATATATTACATCCTAGTCCAAAGAAGTGCCATTACTGGTGAATTTCTTAATTTGAGGCCAGTAGTGTGTGAGAAAGGATGATACATTTTGGGGACACATGGACCTTTGGCTATGCTTCAGAGTAAACCACATAGATTTTTGCATGTGCATAGAACTGATGCTGTTTATAATATCTTCTTTTGGACAGGAATTACTTGTTACAAACTCTATTTTAGGAGGAGGGAGACTGAGGCACAGTGCAGACTGGTAACACAAAAAGAAAACATAAGTCAATTTTTGGTAGGTTATGATTCTGATTAATAACGTTTATGGCCTAATATCTGCTTTTGACAGGGTCTCACTTACAGAGATTTCCAGTACCCATGCTGAAACTTTGATCAGATAATTAGAGCATTTGAATTTGAGGCTGCCAGGGGTTTATCAAACTGATTTTTCTTTATAAATTTTGCTCAATGATTTCCTCTTTAACTCAACACATGTTTTTTGCAGGGAGTTTTCCATATTAGGCTAGTTGAAAAATGAGCCATTTTTTTTTTATGAGGATGTTTTTTTTCCCTCCGAGACAGACACACACAGACATAGAAGTTTTTAGTTTTGAACTCTGGTAATTATTAATTCAATGGTATGTGCAATATACATGTGCAGGTGATATGAGTAGTTAAAACACCAATAATGTTTACTTCACTTACTAATGTAGGACCCTTTCCTCTAGGCCTCAAATTCATCATCAAATTGCCACAGGATTGTTCAGTTTCATATAGGATTACACTTTCATGGATGTCTTCCAGAGTTTATTCACAGGAGACTTACGCAGAGGTCATGCTGGCTTTTCTAAGTAACTTTCTGGAAGAGAAGAGCATAATTGCCCCCTTCCAGGAAACTGGTATTCATCAAGAAAGGTTTGCTTTTCATGTCTTCCCTGGTGGACATCAGTGGATTTATCAGGATGCTGTTCAGGATCTCTCCAATTCTCTCTGTGTTTTTTGCTTCCATCTGTCTTTCTTTGAATTGCATTTTTCCTGATTGATCTGACTAAAGGTAAGTCAAACTAAAACACAAGAAGGAAATAAACATTTATAACAAAATGATCCCGTACAAAGAAGAATAATTTCTTAGTATATTTTTATAAAGTAAAATCTCTAAGTAAAATATATTTTGATGTTCAGACTCAATTGGCATTTTTCTCCTCTGCTGGAATTGTTTACCATAATGAAAACACACATGTGCTATCACAGGCAAACCCTAAACTTGAGAATTTTCTTTATCTTTTGACACATAGATGATTGCTTTTGCAGTTTGAATATGTTTTCCTTTGGCAGTTTGATATAATAGAAAGAAAGAGTATGAACTTTGAAGTTAGAAGGGTCTGGGTTTGAATCTATGTTCTGCTGCTTATTGGTTGTATAACCTTAGGCAAGTTAGTTAACCTCTTTAAGCCTATGCCTCTTTCTCTGTTAAAGGAGATTAATAATGTCTACATTATCAGAGTACCTAAAGAATGAGACAATGCAAATGATGGCGTGTGACACCTGCCAATCTTAGTGAGTCCTCAATAAGTATTCGTTACTTTTCCTTCCTGCTATGTTGGCCAGAGAGTAATGTGGTATTTTAGCTTAATAAGATAAAATAATGTATAAAAATAAATAATGAGGCATACAAATATAATGAATCTTAAGAATCATTTTGCACTTTGTAGGGTACCTAATTAACTCAGGGAACCTAATAGTTATATATAAAATGCTACCATATTCCTGTGAGATAGAAAAATAATATTAATAAAAATGCATTTGCACTTTTTTTGGTCAAATATTGATTGAGTACTATTATTTGTTAAGTAGTGTGCTAGGTCCTAGAGGTAGAGTGATGAGGAATAGAGACATGGTTCCTAGACTTGACCTCCTAGGATACTGTCAGTTTAGAAATAGGAAAATTAAGAGGGAATCCACCTAAAGAGCACTGACTTTGATCTCAGTTAATATACAAGCCCTAGTGTCATGCCTCAACTGGGATTTATCGTCATCTTGCAGCCAATTTACTCTCCTTAGTTCCAGTCAGTAATTGGGAATTTTTCCTTAGGCTGTGCCTCGAAGCTCCACGGATGTGATGTTATTCCGGGTTTTTCAACCGTCACAAGGATCTTTGACTGAAGGTCAATTTTAGGTCATTTATAACCCTGAGGCCGCTTAATATTAAAAGAAAGAATTGGGGCTGGCCCTGTGGTGTAGTGGTTAAGTTTACGTGCTCTGCTTCATCAACTCAGGGTCCATGGATTCAGATCCTGGGCATGGACCTAGGTACCCCTCATCAAGCCATACTGAGGTGGCATCCCACGTACAAAATAGAGGAAGATTGGCGCAGATGTTAGCTCAGGGCCAGTCTTCCTCACAAAAAAAAGGGTGGGGGGAAGATTCCGTTTTTTCCCTCTTAAGAAAGCAATATTGACCAAAGCCAGTTAGTACTCCAGGAAGAGAGAAAATTCACCATTTTTGCGCTAAACAGCTCTACCTCTACCTCATCTTTACCCCCAGGAAGAGAGCTTGGCATGAGGATGGCTTATGTTTCCTGTGTTACTGCACTCTTTTGCTCCCACTGGAGCAACTTGCCCCATCCCCTGGAATGATGAGAATGAGACACTCATCCAAACTGCTGCTTACTCACTTTGTTTAGTGCCTGTGGATGATGGTTTTAAACCAAAGGATGGTTGAGAATAACCACCAAAGAGATTATTTTCCCTTATGCGCTGTCTCTCCCTTTCCTCCTCTCTCCTCTTTCTTTCATTTCCTTTGTTACCCTCAACCGTTCTCTTTACTTTCTCTTCACCTCTGATGCCCAGCAACTTAGTTTGTTGGAGTTTTGCTGTTGTGTGAGGTTTAATCATGTACCCAGGAAGAGGGATAATTATTAAACCACTGGAAATTTAATGATGGGTATTTATCCCCCAACCTTAGTCATTTTGGTGTCTGAGGTTTGGCATGCCAGTCAGTGGAAACCAAAGTGAATAAATGTCGTCAAACCGCACGTGATTTTCCAGTGATTTACGTGTGTTTATTGTACTCCAGATGGGCAATTACTGATGCCCTGCTCTGCCCTTTATTTGCAAGCCTCTCATGATCAAAATAACAAAGACTTAAAACAAGTTCATCTCTCCATAGTGGTGGAAAACAGGTGTCGGTTTCCCCAATGTGAAGCCACTTCTTTGTAACACTGTGTTCTGTGTAACATTTCCTCTTTGGTGCGCTTAAGCTCAGGTCCCCTGGGCTCCTTTTTGTTATTTTAAAAGTTGTCTTTCCCTCTAACTTAAGAATTCAAATTGTTAGGAAAAATGTTGGACTTTATATTTCCCCCAATGAATTAATGTTAACCTTCTAACATATGTGTTTACTTATTTATTATATTTATTTTTATTGTCTGTCTCCTCCCACTAAGATTTAAGTTCCCCAAGGGCAGTGATCTTTACCTCTTTGGTTCGTTAATGTATCTCATGTGTTTAAAATAGTGCCTGGCACATATTAGGCATTCTTTTAATATCTGTTGAATAAATGCTGAATGAATGAATGCTACTAAATTCTCAGTAGAAAATTTGCATGGAATTGCTATTCTTATAGATGGGAGAGAACTGCGTTAAATTTGCTTCTTTTTATCTGTGTAACCTTAGCAAGTTACGTAACCTTTCTAGGTATTTATTTCTTTATTTGTATAGTGGGGATTTTTTGAAGATTAAAAGGGATTAATTGAATGGGATAATGCATGAAAAAGTGTTCACCACAGTACCTGGCATACATGGTCAGTGCTCAAGAAATTGTAACTGTTACAAAGTTGTTAACCTTCAATTTAACATTGTATAATTGTGAGAAATATAGGACTATGTTCATGAAAGAGAAGTTTTTTCAATGTTGGTCTTTGTTTTGTTTTAGCTGAAGCTCCACTGGAATGTAAATTCAACGAAGATAGGAACTTTGCGTGTTTTTTGTTCCTTAATGTACCTTAACAGCTAGAATGGTGCCAGACATAGAGAAGGTACTCAATAAATATTTGTCAAGTGAATTATTGAATGTTTAAGATGAGGATTAACTCCACAAGCCTAACCTTGGGAACCCCAGTGGTAATCAGTTGAATTAATGCCAGAGATCGCAAAATACTGTTCTAAAAATGCCTCAAATCTTTTGTTGTGTGGAATCAAGACGAAGCTTTTGAGAATTAAAAGTAAAGGGGGGAGGAGCTGGAAATTACCTAGAAATTCGGGCCATGCAGAGTTATTTTGGGCAATTCAGAATCAAATGGACATTTTATTTTCTTATTATCCCATTTGACTTTCTAAAATACGTGGATCCACAATACTTAATTTCACTTTATATCCTATAGCTTTTGTCCAAAACAGAACATTTCATTTAATTTTAGCTGCTTCTAGGTAAATGTCTTGGTGTTAGGCATGTAGGTTTCAGGAGAAAAGATACTATGCACTCACTGGTAAATATACCTTTCCAGTCCTGCTGCAAGCCTGGGCTCTGAAAATACCACAATCCAAAGGGCATGCTGAAATGTAGGTCTACTATGAAGTTAAAACAAACCAAACCAAACAAACAAACAAATCCTTGGTCTGTTTCCCACCCTGTTAACTCAAGTTGTTCTGCTAACTGACTGCTTTGCTTGCTTGATCCTCTATTGTACTTTCAAACGATTAAGGGGGTCGTCAGTCTATTTGTAACCAAACATTTACTGGTGACTCTCTATGGCTACGTAAAAAAAATTGCATTTTATTAAAACAACGTTTGATAGGATCATCAACTAAGTTTTTCTCAAAAGAATTTACATCAGGCAATTGACAGCTATATGATTTTGACATTTTCATACTTTTTTCAAGGCGCAGGTTTTGGTTTTGTTGTTTGCCTTCTAACAAATACAGTTCCCTTTCATTAAATTAAATTTTAGCAATCAGAAGTATTGCTATTGCTATCCACAATGATAAGTGTTTTAAATGCATGCTATTATTTTACTTTTATTATTTGTTATTTTAGAGGATAAAATGTTTTAAGTGGATTTTGCAACTGCTGAGGTAAAGCCTGAAACTTTTCCAGAAATAAAGATTCTGAATAGTTTAGGTTTTAAAATATGTTCACAACTGCAGCTGAAGACAATGAAAGTTGCAGATAACTTTAAGAATACTGTGTCCATATCATGTGGATAAATTTAGATAATCTTTATATTGCCTTTTGATGACCAGTATTTTAAGTAAAATTATGAAAATCCAACATCTTTTGCAGTTGTAGGAAGAACAATTTCGCCAGTACTTGTTAATTCAGTTGGAACCAATTCGTAAAAAACTGAACCCCCAAATATTTTCCTACACCTACGTTTTGAGGTTTTCTTTTTTCTTGCAAAATATATTTGCTTTTAAAAAGTATAAGAAAGCAGGGAGTATCTTTTAGAAATTTTCAAGAAAAAGAACTGGAACAGACACAGAAGTGTAGAAATGACAGAATTACACTGTGGACATATGACGGTGCGTGTAGTTTTGAGAAATATTAATCCTGGGGACTCAGATGCAGTGTGATCATAGCCTGTGACTCCACTAAATTCACAGTCATTATTAGGAAGGGCAGTTGTCTTGAAGTCAGCTTCCTTATCTTCTGCATTGACGGAAAAAGCAGACACGGTCTGGTGGCAAGAAAAATAGATTTGTACTTATAAAGTTTGAAAGTTGTTTTTCAAGAAGGAGAACATATCAGCTTTTCTCCCCCCTTGCTCTATAAATAGCTGCTGGCAGGCAGAAACAACCCTGATTGCACGAGATGAAGGAGAACAAGCAGCAGGCTGTAGTGCAGAATCAATGGCACTGTGCCAAGAGCTTCATCAAATGAATAATAGCTTCCACTTGACAATCAGTAAAGTGCCTCTTCTCCTACGGATTTAGTTTTTAATGATGATTAGAGAGGATGGGCCCCTAAAATTTCTCTGGTAGAAATGACCTCCTATTAATTTCTATTCCTTGAAATGCTGAATTTCAAAGCTATTTTACAGCTGCAAAACCAAAGGCACTGACATAAAGGAACTATTATCTTTGTAATTGTAGCAACAAGTACTAAATTTGTCATTGATTAACAGAGACTTTTTAACTTCATGATCCTTTGTTGCTTGAGTCCCCTATTTGGAACTCTGGTGATTTACTTGCTTTCAAAGACCCAACAGCTATCAGAATAATGTCCTTTGTTTTAATATAATAAACACTTCCTTATAACGTCTTACATTGATTATTATGCATTGAAGGGTGAGGCTCAAAGTTAGGGTTTATTAATTCTATACTGTGTTTTATTTTCTGTGCAGGTAAAAAAAATTCTAAATAGGTATGCTTAAAATACATACAGAAAAGCAACATTTATTAAGCAAAGAACTTCATCAGAATTTTTAAAATTCCTAACAGGTTTTCATCTATGAGTATATATATAAAGTATATTTTCCAAGAGGAATTAAAGACAGAACAGAGCCCTTTAAAGAGTGAAGATGTTTATATTGATATCAAGTAATGAGACTATAGGCCTACTTTGTCAAATCAGGCTATTAGTTACAAAGTAATGTTACAGGTATTAAATCTCAGTCATATAATATGTGGCATTCTGTTGTTTTATAAATGAAAGTTTTGAGCGTAAAAAGCAATTCAAGAGAAGATAGTGGCACTTTACAGTACTTCCTGTTTAGTGTTCTTAGTAGTTAGAAAGAAAAGCATAATAAAATGCTTATTTCAGGGGTTTTTAAATTTAGGATGGCTTTGTAAAGCCACGGAGTCCATACTGTTGAATCTCATATATTGTCATATATCAGTTCATAAAACTTACAGAAAAAATAATTGAAAAGTTTGGAGGGAAATACTATTAAGAATTTAAAAATTTTGCCAACCTCTGGTTCAAGAGGCTGCCCAGTGATGATCAGATGTTCTTTTTCAGTGTTCCCCAGAGAAATGAGAACATAGTGAGTTCATTGCTTAATTTATTCAGTGAAAGGACCTCCGTCATAATTAAAATGTCCTTTCTTTTATGAAATAATACTGTTAGTATCTATTACTTTTAAATGTCTTTACTTGATAAAATAAAAAGTTGGCAATCATTTGTATGTTCCACCTTTGCTTTAAAAATACCATCCTGTGAAATCCAAAAGTTATGCATCTACTAGCTTAGGAGAACTTAGAAGTTAGTTGGCAGAGCTTTGTTTTTTATTATGTAAGCTGTTACAAAAAATCTGTCACAGCCACAGGTCAACCAATTGCATGAGGAAGAAATATGACAAAAAATTAGCAAGCAACAACACCCAAAAGAAGAATAATTTCTCAAACTGGTTTTAGAAAAGATCAATCGGGAATTAAAACAATAGGATAAAACTTTCAGGAAGAGTCAAATGTCAGAGCTCTGAAGAAAAGCTTAAGCATGTTACTTTCTTTGCATTGCCACTAATATACATGTTACTTTTTTAATGGAACCTACAGAACACATCATTGTTTGAATGTAGAAGATTTAAAAGGAAAACAAAAATATCCATTAGGGAACATTGTCTTTGCTACTATATCACTTATTTTCCATATAAGAATGAAGTAATTTTGTACTTTATTAAGATATGGCTATCCCGGTAGGCCTACAAAGCTAAAACTACACTTTTTTTTTTTTTTTTGAGGGGGCAGCATTTCCTTTGAAGTAAAACTTAATTCCTGGTATTAGTCATCCCGGGAAGAGAGAAGTCTCTCTGAGAGGAAACTAGGACTCTCTGAAAGAATTAAAAACTACTTAAAGGGAAAGTTTGTGGGACGGTAAGGGGAGTAGAATGGACTGTTATGTGGAGTGGTTAAGTCATAGGCTTTGTAAGAACAAGCTTGCTGTCCTAGGGCCACAACCATTACTCTGTCAGGTGGACAATTTCTATTCCTTGTGCATTCTGTGTTTATTTTTCCTTTTTTTCCCTTGCTATTTAACAAATCCTATCTGAAATTTCTGACTTGGTTCAGCTGCACGAAGTGGCACAAAGAGCATTACTTGAATCTACAGAGTAGTCAAGGGAGGAATGCAGCCCAGAAGCCAGTGTGATGGTGGCACTAGGACCAGAGTGAGAGACTCTCAAGAAGAAGATCAAATTCAGAGGAACAGAGCCATATGATTGGTATGCTTCTTTTTCCGACCAGGAAAGTTTTCTTTCACTACTGATCCTGAGAGATTTAGGCAGAGCTGGCTATATAATTTGCAGGGTCCAGGACAAAAGGAAGTTGTAGGGCCCTAACCAGGGGTAGAGAAGTCAGTCTCCTCTTTGCACAGACCTGCTGCTGCTCAGTTTACTGCAGATGGGGTCCAGTACCAGCTCTCACTTGATATCTGGGTGAGATTAGGAGAGAGATCCCATGGAGTCACCCACTGAATGCACTGCTGCCCTGCTGGCCTGAGACACAATGGGGTACACATCTGACCCAGACCGTCCCTGGACCAAGCTCCCTGAGAGGGAGCAGGGAGGGTGCTTGGAGGAGGGGGATGTGCCCTCCTCCAGCCAACTCAAATTGTACTCCAGAGAGAGGGTGGCAGTGTTGGTGGACCAAAGCTGAGAGAATTTCAAGATGGCCACCCCAGAGCATTAAATTCCAAGCACAGGGCATTAAACCCTAAGCAGGGCCCTTCTGAACATGAGACGTTGTGAGCTTGCACTGGTTGCACATCCGGGAAGCTGGCCCTGGATATAGGATATATTTTATTAGATACTGGGCCTTTGTAGCTATACCATGGCCTTGACTCTCTTCCCTAAACATTTGTTTGTTGCTATAATTGGTCACTTTTTTATCTATTTGCTCTAGTAGAGTGAAAACATTAAACACAGATACCCTGGAGGTTCCCTAGGCCACAGGACTTGGAGGGTGCACTGTTAGCAAGCTAAAGCTCACTTTTTTATAGTAGGGGATTGTCAAAGTGAGATGCAAATAACAAGGCCAAATCTGATTTTGAAAATGCAAGTGTGGATTCATTTCTGATAGGAAATAAGTATAGGTATCCATAGTGCTGTTGAACATGAAAAAAGTTAACCAGTTCTGGCTTGTAGCCATTGAGAACTTTATAGAGCAGAAGAGTTAGCTGGCCAAGGAGACGGAACATGAAAGGATTCTGATAAATTGTTGCGTGTCTCACTAATGTGAAGACTGAGCTCCACATTCAGTTCTTTCCTTTTTAGGGTTAGTTCTCTCAACCCTAAAGACATAGGAGTCTACAGTGTACGGACAAGCAAGATACTTATTTTACTAGTCTTATTACTTTTCACCTTTCTTCTGTTTCTCTTCTGATTCTCTTCCCAACCTCCTCTTTATTTCCTTTTTGATGTGGTAATTATGAATAGAGAGAGGTTCACTAGGAACATAGATTTGTACTACTGGCCTAGGGTGATGAAGGAAGGTAATGCTAGGACCTAATATTAGAATAACTCACGTTTTCAGAGATAATATAGATAACATTTAAAGTTTCTCCTTCTATATGCCCCATATTCTTACTAGCGTTACCCTCAGGTCAGCTTCCTAGATTACAGACCTGTGAAAAGTAATTTTCACCAGATTCACAGAATAGCTTGTTATATTTGGAAAACACCTTAAGGAGTATACAGAGGAAGCAACAGTATATAACATAAAGAAAGGCAGACTTAATTTTGTAGCATTTATATTTACTTGATTATGTAGTATTTATATGTATAATTTTTTTATTGTTTTATTATTTTTTTGGACTTAGAGTGCAGAAGACTGAGTTAGCTGCATTTAGAATGTGGTACACTGTCATCACTAATCTATACAATGATCTTTTCTTGCTTTATTTATTTTCTCTTTTATCATTATTCCTGACCCATTCTAAAATGTGGTTTGTTTTTTTGTAAAATATATGTTTATTTTATTATCTGTATATTATAAATGTATATTATTTATATTATTTTTGTGCACATACATTTTTATTTATATAATGATATAGTGCTATAAATCTCATTCTGTTTCTTGCTTATTTTATTCAACCCTCTGCTTTTAATACATGTTAGATATCTCTTGTTTCTAATGGTTTTATAGAATTCTACATTTTACTTACCCATTCATTCAATGATGGAGACCTCCAGTGTCTCCATTTCCCTACTACCAGAAACAGCCTGTAATGAACATTCTTTTATGTATCTCCTTTTCTACCTGCATAAGGATTTCCGGGGAAATCTACCTAGGAGCAGGATTGTTGGGCCAAAGGGCATATGTATACCTAATTTAGCTGGGCTCTGTCAGACTCTTTCCAGTATGGCTGTATCTACATTCACATCAAAAGTGCAAGGATATCCCTATATCCTTATTGCTTGGCATTACTCAATATTGGCCCATTTGATGGGCGCAAGTGATATATCATCGTTTAAATTTTTATTTTTCTAATTTCTAATAAAATTTAGCATCTCCTAATATGCTTTTTAGACTTTTGGATTTCTTCTTGTGTAAATTGCATGTTAATAGATTTTGACCACTTCTGATTTTCATTTTTTTATTTGCTTGCATAAGTTCTTTTTTCATATTTTAGATTTTATGCCTTTTTAATTTTAGACATTGCCAATATACTTTCCCAGTTTGTTATCTGTCCACTAACTTTGTCCATGGTGTTTATATTATTTAGGAGGTAATTTTGGCTTTGTAATAGAGCCCCTCATTAACAATGGCTCAAACAAGAAAAGAGATTTATTTCCCTCCTTAGTAACACTCTGAACGAGGTGATCCTTCTGTTTTACTATTCCACCATTTCTAAGGTATTGCCTTTTTAAACATGGTGCAAAGTGGCTCTCACTAGCTATTAGGCAGGGGAAAAGAGGGAGAAGAGGGTAGTAAGTCCCGTGGTTTTAAGGGCATGGCATAGAAGATATGTACATTTGTTGGAAGTTTGCTCCCATTTAATTGACTGGAAAGTAGTCATAGGGACATATCTAGTTACAAGGAAGGCTGAACAATAGTCTTTTACCCAGGTGACCATGCTTCCACCCCAAATTTAGGAATTTTGTTAGGTTTAGAGACAGGGGAGAATGAATTTGGAGGAAAATTAGCAGTCTATGCCACATTGTCCGTCATTGAACAGAAATCTTTAATTTTGATGTTCTCGAATTAATACTTTTGCCTTATTTGTGCTTTTGGAGTTTTGTTTAAGGAATCTTTCACTACCACTTGATGATTATCTTCTTTTAACTTTTCAGTTATACCTTTCTTAAGTTTTAATCTATCTAGAATTCACCTGCAATTGTGGTATGAGAGAAAGATGCAATTATGTTTTCTTTATACAGGAGGAAATTTTTCCAATAACATATCCAACAATCTATCCTTTCATCATTTTTTGTATGTTAGTTCAGGTCCTTTTAGAAGCAGATGCTAAAATGGGTTTAGACATGCAAGAGATTAATTGGGGGAAACACCTGTGAAGGATAAAGGGCTGGGGATCCTAGAAGACCACTCATATTTCTGACACCTGTGAAGGAGAGGCGGCAAGCAGATGGATTGAGGAGGAGGAATCTCAAATCACAGCACAGTTCTAAGAGAGTTGTGGCCAGGCCAATGGAGAGTCCTCAAACCAAAGTTACCTGTCATGGGAGAATCATGTCCTGTGGGAATAAGCCTGAATTAGTACCTTCACTGTGCTCAGTCATTGGCTGGGAACACCCTCCAGGAAGTGACCTTTGCATGAATGCGATCATGGATGCAGAGGGAGAGCATCTGGGGCCATCAATTAACTATGTTTTTGCAACAGGAACTCTGAGCTGTTCATTTGCATGACCACACTTTGTAGGGCTAACTTTATCAGATATAATGTTCTCATATTTGCATGTGTCTGTCTTGAGTTCTTTATTATATTCTGTTGACCTATTCATCTCATACTGTCCCATATTGTCTTTTTTATTTACTCTTCTTTTTCAAAGTTGCCTTCAAGTAATCATAACTTTTTATTCCTTGAAACCAATTTTAGAATAAGTTTTATCTTAAAAAATATACTTGGAATTTTGATTGGAATTACATTGCATTTATAAATTAATATGAAGAAGAACTGGATCTTTATTATCATCTCTTCCAAGTATATAGAATATCTATTCTTTTATGATTTTCAATAGAGTTTAAAATTTATCTCTATAAAACTGTGGGTACTTTTTAACTGATAGAATTCTTTTAGTTTTTGTTACTTTTATGAATGGTATCTTAATTTTATTATATTTTCTAGTTGCTTATTGCTGCTCTAGAGAAATGCTGCTGATTTTGTATAGGTTGAATTTGAATCTGGCAACCTTGCTGAAATATCTTAGTTAATATTGTTTATATGTTGAATTTGTTGTTTTTACTATGTAGAAGATCTTCAAATAATGAGAGTTTTATCTCCTCGCTTTTAATACTTTACTATATTCAACAATAGCAAAGACAATGGGTATCTTAGTCTTCTAAATTTAAAGGGGATGTGTTGAAAGTTGAAGGGTTTGTGCACATAAATTTTACCTGGTTAAGGAAGTTTCTACTAATTCCTAGTTTGATAAAAGGTTATATTATAAGGTGTTGAACTTTTTCATTTTCTACGTATTTATTTAAAAATCTCTGATTTTGTTCTTTATTAATGTGGTGTATATCATCGATAGATTTTTCTCATGTTAAACAATATTGCGGTCCTGGAATAAACTCCACCTGATAATGCTGTACTTAAAATACAATGTTGGATTCATGTAGCTAATACTTTATTTTGAAGTTTTACATCTATCCTTATAAGTGAAATGACACATAATTTTCTTTTCTTGTGTTATCCTTACCCAGTTTTTGAATAAAGAGTACAGTAAACTCATAAAATGAACTGGTCAGTCTTCTTTCCCCTTCTATTTACAGGATTAACTAATCTTTGAAAGTTTGGTAAAACTCAACTGTAAAACATTCCATATTGTTGGGGCCTGAGACTTTTTTGGAAAACCTTTGCTCCTAACTTAAATTTCTTTAATGGCAATTTGTCTATTCACATTGTCTTTTGTTTCTTGTATATAGTTTTGAATTTTATGTTTTTTCAGAAATTTATCCATTTCATTGAGGTTTTCAGATTTGCTTGAATATAATTTTTCATAATATTATTTCATTATTATTAAAAATCTATGTTGAGTTTATAGTTATTTCTCCTTTTTATACTATATATTGTTTATTTGCATCTCCTTATCTTTTTTCTTTTGTATTTAGCCCTATCTGAGACTTATTTAACTTATATTAGTAAGTTAATAAGTTTTAAAATAATGAACTTTTGGTGTTATGATCCTATTTTCTTTTAAATTTTCTATTTAGTTGAATTCTGCCCTTATTTTCTTTTATTGTTTCCTTCTTTGCAGGATATTCTTCTCTTTGACCTTTTTTCACCTTCTTGCTTTGCTGTATTTTTCCTTAACCCTAATACAAGTATTCAAAGTTATAAATTTCTCCACAAATACTGCTTCTGATGTGCCCCCCCAAATTTGGACATATAGTGTGAATTTCATTGTTCAATTCTAAATGCTTTGTCATTTCTCTTAGGATTTCCAAAGGCTATTTAGTGCGTATTTTGTAGATTTAAGACATGGGGGATTGAAAATTTTATTAACTTTTCTTTTTATTGCAATACAATTAAGAAGCTAGAATTTAATCTTGTTTTCTTGATCAGTTTCCAAGGGTGTATGTTGAAGTCTCCAGCTACAATTTTTGATTTATCTATTTTTTTCCCACAATGCTATCTATATTGTACATTTATGTTTATGATGACTAAATTTCCTTGCTTTATTGTTCCCTTTATTGAGATATAATATCTCTCCTTGTCCTTTATGATATTTTTTCCCATGAATCTTTATCTTGTTAGATGTTAAGATGCAATTTCAGCTTTTGTTGGATTTTGAACAATTGACAGATTGTCTTTTCCAATCCTTTCTGTATCCTCTTGTTTGAATGGGACTTCTTATAAACATTATGTTATTAAATCTTTTTTTAATTTAAAAAAGTATGAAAATCTCTCTCTCTTTTTTTGTTTTTACTGAGGAAGATTAGCCCTGAACTAACATCTGTGCCAGTCTTCCTCTACTTTATACGTGGGTCACTGCCATAGCATGGCTGATGAGTGCTGTAGGTCTGTGCCTGGGATCTGAATCTGCAAACCTGTGCTGCTGAAGCAGAGTGTGCCGAATCCAACCACTATGCCACAGGGCCAGCCCTGAGAATCTCTGTCTTTAGGTAATATTAAACTCATTTAAATTTGTTGTAGTCACTATTATATTAGGACCTATTTTTACAGTACATCTTGGATATCTGGCACTCCATCATGCATCTCCTTTATATTCCTGGTCAGAGGCAATCCCTTTAGGTTATAATCCACCAGCTCTGGGAGTTTAGATAGGGAAGAAGTATAGAAGTGATTGATGGCATGTGACTAGTGGGAATATAATTTCACTCCAGCAGGACTTTTTTCTGCCTTGATATTACCTCAACTGTTGTGGATTATTTGGTGATGGGGCAGAGGATGACCATTCTAACATAAGAACAGAATTTTAAAGCTCTCACTAAACCAATCCTTAATGCTGAGACATAGTACCCTTTGCCCCAGGCTGCCCACCCTACACACTGTCTTCTATAGCTTTCTCGCCAGGACTTTCCTCATTGTTTTTATATTAGTTATTCAAATCCATGTTTCTCTTTCAAGTCTGTAGTTTCTCCAGGGTTGATTTTGGAGAAAAAGAACTCATATTCTGTGCTAGTATATCATCTTGTTAGGAATTCACAGATATATTTTATGAATATAGTCATAAGAATGATAGTACAGAGATATTTTGAAAAAAGTTACCCATTAAAAACTACTTGAGGGCCAGCCCTGGTGACCTAGTGGTTAAATTCAGCATGCTCTGCTTTGGCAAACTGGGTTCAGTTCCTGGGCATGGACCTACGCCACTCCGTTAGCAGCCATGCAGAGCTGGCTGCCCATATACTAAAAAATAGAGGTAGATTGGCATGTATGTTAGCTCAGGGCTAATCTTCCTCAGGGAAAAAAATAATAAGCCCTATTTTAAACCCCCAAACAAGGTGACCTTGGGAAATCATATAGTAGGAATATTAGAAAAGCCAAAATGTTTCACACTTGCATCCAATACTTTCTTCATGACCCAAACAATCACCCCACTGTACTCCTAAATCTTGGAAGATAGCTTACCACGTTAATTTCATTAGTTTTCCCATCTTTTCTTTCTCCCTTTAAGAATTTCTGTGCATCCCCTTTTTTATGATCTTCCTGTGGCTCAGTACTTTTTTGCAGCTCATTGTTGATACCATGCCAGTCTCTGCTGACTGTGGGCAGTTCAGCTTCCCAGGTGGTGGGCTATTTAACAGGTTGAGATTGCTTTCTCCTGCTATCAGCAGGCAGCAGTGTTAACAGCATTAATCCTTAAACCCCGTTCATTTACCTTAATGACACCCTCCTGCACTCGTGCACTCACGTGTGTTAATGGATGGCATAAGGGGACATCTAGTCTGTCCCTACCTCCTCCATTAAGTGACTCACTTAACTGAAGACCAGAGTCACTATTTCTTTACTGCTTTTCGGAGGAATGACTCTTGCCAGTGTTTCTTGAAGAAATTCTTGTAGTCCCTCCTCTCCTGTGATTAAGGGATGGCATTGCCAGCCACAAATGAGCAGGGATGCAAACCAATTCAGTTAAATAAGTTGTGGAGTATAAAGGTCTGTTTTAGAAAGACAAATCCCAGAGGATTGATTTTATTACATTTTGTATCAGAGCCTAAATTCCCCATCTTACTATTCATTTGGATTAAGGGATCAGAAACTCTATGTCTAAATGAAAATATTTTCTTAGAAGGCTGAAACATTAAGCAGCAAGGGGCTATGGATAAAAACAATGGAATAGGAACTGAGAAACATAGATGTTAGTTCCAGCTAAAGTATTAAGTAGCTGAGTGAAATGAGACAACTTCTCTGGGAATTTGGCTTCTTCATCTATAAAATAACCTTCCTCAAAAATCCAACATTCTATAGTTATAAGATCCTAAGACATTTTTAGCTAGGATCATTTTTGCCCCTATACAGAAGTGTTAACAATTTATCTAGTAGGGTCATAAGTGAATGCATGTAAGTTTTCAGAAGAATGGGTGTATCCTAAATTGGGGATTGTTCTGCTGGGGAGAACATACCCAGGCAAGTTGCTGCAAACTAGAATGTGAAGACCTGGGATTCGAGGAGGCACAGGGGTTGAAAGGGAGGGGCATGCCTATAGGAAAGCGAGGCCATTGTAAAGATACTCTACCCCTAACAAAATCCTGCCTAGGGCCATTCCCGAGTCCCTGAGTGAGAGGAGGACCTTTTGCTTGCTCTTTATTTGTAGGCTGTGTGTGAAACTCCCTGCCTAGACTGATGAAAGGCATACACACATGATATATAATGTCAGTTTTTTAACTGTAAGTCAGCTTTGTTACAGATTGATGGGTTCTTTTTAGAAAAGGCTTTTCGTGTAGAATTCTCATTTGCCACCCCCATCTTACCCATCTATCTCCACCCTACCCCCTACTTCACCTAAGAATCACATAGGAGTGGAATAAAGTGGTCTAGACATATTTTCAAGATTGGAGCATTTTTTCCAGACGATGATAGGACAACTCCAAATGTGATGCAGATGGGTTTTCCTTGGGTGGCCTGTGGTGCCTCAACCCCAACCCTGATTCTCTAAGCAACCTAAAATTCATGTTTTTCAGGTCTTTAATTAAGGATAGAGACAATTTTATAACCTTGCTTACTTGAAGGAGAAGTAGTCTGACTCTGTACAGGAATACTAAGGGGACTTATCTAATGCTTTTAGCTTTTCAGGACCAAAAGTCAGGTTTCTAAGTTCCCCTATCTTTTGGCCTTTTGCATAGCTTAGTTAGCAACGACTTAGAGCAGAATAAGTTAGCTCTCTGCCTTTCTCAGATGGCAACGGATGGCTGAATAGAGCCGTAAATGTCACCTTGAAATAAATATATAAAAATGTAAACAAAAATGTAAGCCTATTCATCATCCACTAATGACTTATGTTCAACAATAATTTGGGAGGCACAGAATAATGTTTGGGAAGTATACTAGAGGTGTAAAAAGAGAAAGATGCTTTAAAAAATAATTATACTGCATTTTGGCACAACAGAAAATCTTCTCAGTCATATCGTAAGTGATATAATTAGGTGTTTGCAGGAAGGTAACTATATACCCCTTTGGCCATCTCACCCTTTAGGACAATTGTAAATGGACAAAAACCAGCAGCAAATGTACCACAGTTCTTTTTCAATGGAATTTATTTATTTAATTTAGATTCCACTAAGTGAAAATAATATTTTAAAATTCCAATCAGTCCCTGAAGGCAGCGGGAGATCCGTGGCCTCCTGCCTAATGATGTAATTAAGCTTAGCTCATCATTATCCAGGCAGACAACACATACACACACACATACTGCTATGAATTGCAACTGTGTTTGGAAGATTAAGGGGTCAGTAAATGATTGGGGGCATGTGGGGGTTGAAGAACAAAAAGTCTTAAGGGAATTTTAGTCTTTGGACTAGGTATGTGTTGACGTGTTTTTATAGAAGCTAGACAAAGACAGGGATGTTTTGGTGTGAAAGAACTGGAAATCATTGTAAGAGACAGTAAAATATGCAACACTTGTTATCCATTACAAACATACTTAAATAAAAATGAAGATTTTATGTACTTAAAGAACACATATTTTATTATTTTTCAAATTTTAGTGTTTATCTTATAGATTAATGCAGAAAACACTGAGTCTCTTTGGAACGTAGAGATTTTAGTTGTCTCATAGCCACTTTAAAATCACTCTCAGCCATGATGAGAGAGTGTTTCTTTCAAATACTGTTTTAGTCTGTCTTGTAAAGACTGCAGGACGTGAGAGTGAGTGTTGTATAAGATTTTGAATACCTATCCTGGGTATGCCTTTGCACAAGAGGATCATTTATCAAATATAATTTATCTTGCCAAATGGAAGTACAATTAAAGAAATTATTTTGAAAATAAGGTTTATGCTACATGAAAAACTGTCATGAAGTGCCTTTAAACACCTGCGCAAGAATGCTCAAACACTAGCCAGTCTCTGCTCTGCACGGTTTAGTTTGACTTCTCTCATCACATTTGAGACTTTTTTTTTTAAAGCTATAATTACCTGATGGGAATTTTCACAGTTGGTATTATGGCCACAGTGGTTAATTATTAAGGATGTAGGACATATGGAAAAGGAATTTCTTGCGCAGCTATTGAAAAAAATCCTCACCTATCTGAATAAAACTGTTTATTGTTTTATTGTTAGATGATTCCATGTACTAAGAAACTAATTTATTCCGAATACATAAACAAAGTACTCCCAAATCTATTGCTTTGGGGAGCCTCTAAAATCATTTCTTAGCTCTCCTGAGACATCTATCTGGCACCAAAGCTACAAGTGAAATGAGTTTGGGGAAGTCTTATGGCTTTGCCAATGGCTAACAATAGCTATGTAGAAGTAAGAAATAGATTACATCACAGGGTGCATTAAATTCTAGCTTGCATAAAGGACAGGCCATAGAATAAACTTTAAATTCTCTGGACAATTGAGGATGATGTAGGGACTGAGGTACTTTTATGGTAAAAGCCTTGAAGAAAAGAGAGTCAAGCTAGATAAAGATGTTCTTGTTGGTAAGAGAAACAGGGTCTTGAAAACCAACTAAGAACTACAGGAATGTTTATTCTGTGTGAGTAGGATACAAGATGTGATAAGAAATAAAAAGCTGGAAAACTTTAAGGTAGGATGGATGGCACAGGCCATGCTAATTTCCATTCTTCCACTGTTTCATTTGTTCCATTAGTAAGAATTTATTAAGTGTTGAGATGAGCCCAAAAGGGTGAGGAAGAGGCAGCCAAGTGGACCACTGGATAAAGAGCGCTCTAAGCAAAAGGGTAATACGTGAAAAAGCCTGGAGTGAGGAAGGACTGGTGCATTTGAGAAATCAAAAGGAGGCCTATACAGGCGGAGCGTGGTCTGCCAGAGGAATGGTGATACCAGAAGAGGTTAGGGAGGTCGGCAGGAGCCAGATCACGCAGGGCCTTTGTCATTATGGCAAGGAGTTCAGATTCTCTTACAAAAGCAATGGAAGCAATTTAAGCAGGGGAATCATAAGATCCAATTTACATCTAAAATATATCACTCTAGTATGCTTTCATTTTGAAAATAAAGAAAGGATTGTTCATGGAAACTGAATCAACACTTTTTACGGAAATAAGTCCACATTATTGAAATCTTCAAGGATGATTATAAAGAGAAATTTGTGGCAAAATCAGACAAGGAATTATCTTGCTGCCTTCAGATTCCCCCACATGTGGATTCACTATCAGGAGTTTTTATAAACCTTCTCAAAATAATATTTCAGCCAGAACACAAATCTTTTAATTCTGGCAGAAATATCAATGGAAGTTCACAAGGTAAAAACATGTTCTGATGATAAATCTATTGGAAGTTTTAAAAATGGCAGGACCATTTTTTTGTGTATCATTGGCAGGGCCTTCCTCGGTCCAGAAAAGCCCTCTTTGTTGTAGGAGAAGAACAAGACAGGGGAATGATGGCCTGATCCAATCTTTCCCGTTCTCAGGAGGATATACCTCCATAGTCTTTCTAGGCCTAATAGAACTTCTTGATCCTCTATGTCTAGACTTACCTGTGTAACATTCTCTACTCTATGGCCAGCCCTGAGTAGAAACATTTCTTGACTTCTTCTTCATTAGTATTTGTCTAATATTCATTAGACATTTTTACAACAGTACCTGGGATAGATGTCATTGGGATATTCAGAATCAAAGCAATTATTAAAAAAACTTAAAATATACAGTTAAAGTATAAATAAATTTACTACGTTATTCCCATAGAAATGTTTACCAACTATAGGTATTCTATGTTGATAGCATTCTAAAAGAAGAGCATGGAAAGAATAAAGAGTTAGCCTAACTTGCACTCAAACCTTGGCTTAGCCACTTGCTAGCTCTGTAATATTGGTCATTTCATGTTTCTGGCTCCAGTTTTTTCATTTATAACATGGAGATAGTAATATCTGCCACACAGGGTTATTATGAAGTTTAGAGGTAATGTATATACAGTGCTTGGCATATAAAAATTGCTAAACTAACAATAGATTTGATTATGTTTTTATTGTTATATTTGGCCAATTTCTCTCCATAGAGTTAAAAATCTCTTTCTAGTCTCAGTGTTCCAATCCCTTTTGTCCTCTCTGATCTATTTATTCGATTGTTCATTTCAGTCCACTTTGGCCACCTTGTTTCCCTCTCCCCCAAGCGATACGTCACAACTAAACTCCCAAGTTTCCCTTCACATAAGTTACCTTTGACTTAGGCTCTTGAATAGGATGCTGTAAATGGAGCTTCCAGTTTTGCTGATGCAGGTGGTAGGAGAAGGACTTGTGACAATTGTCCAGGATTTGCAGTATTTGTTTCTGAGGCATCAGTAGTGCTGGTGATGGTGATGTCAGTGATTGCAGTAAAGTCCAGCTCCTGGGGTTGGTGGAGTTCGCTGGAGAAACTGGGGGGCTTTATTCCTTAGCCTTGAGGATCCTTGACCTAATATCCTATATTAAGTCCCCCTTTCAGCTTTTTCTAGTCAGAGTTTTTCTAGTGAATTCTGTGGTTTTTTGGTTTATTTTGTTTTGTGTCATTTTTAATAAGAACTCTGACTTTGGTACAGATAGTTAGTTTCTATCCTATTATTAATCCTTAATATCTCCATTATCTGGTTCCTTTCAGTTCCCACCCTGCTCTATATCATGTAGGGGGCTTATCGATTCCCTTCTGCATAGACCTAATTATAAGCCTTTTCCACTTGCTTGTTACAAAAGCATGTGAACATAGTGTATTGAAAATTAAACTCGTTCATTGTCTTTCCCGAAACTTTCTTTCTCCAGTATTTCCTACTTTGGTGAATGACCCTATACATCACCAGTTGTCCACACCTGAAATCTGGAAGTCTTTCAGATCCCTCACTCCCCTTTACACATACATACTATGGATTCTGTTGCCTAAAACTTTTCCTTCTTTCCATTTTCATCCTTCTGCTTTATTTGGTTCAGACTCTTAACATCCCTATACTATTGTCATAATCTCCTTGCTGGCATCCTTGTCCTCACTTTCCTCACCTTTTTTTCTTTTATTTTGAGGAAGATTAGCCCTGAGCTAACCTCTGCTCCTAAATCCTCCTCTTTTGGCTGAGGAAGACTGGCCCTGAGCTGACATCTGTTCCCATCTTCCTTTACTTTATATGTGGGAAGCCTGCCATAGCATGGTTTGCCAAGCAGTGCCATGTCCACACCCGGGATCCGAACCGGCAAATCCCAGGCTGCTGAAGCAGAACGTGCGAACTTAACCTCTGTGCCACTGGGCTGGCCCCCTCCTCACCTTCTTTATATCCACTTACACCAGAATGACAATTCTGCTATAAAAATCTTCTGTTATTACTCTTCTGCTAAAAAATCTTAGTTGTTCCTCAATACCGATAGGATAAAATCTAAACTTCTTTGCATGGCATTCAAGGCTCTTCAAATTGTAGCCATTATGTTTCAGTCCAGCTTGATTATCTGCTACAACTGCCCTTGAATATCATATGTTAGCTATTCTGTACCAATTTAAGTTCCCCAAATATTGATTACTTTTTCACATTTGAAAATTTGAACTTATTGGCCTTCCTTGCTGGAACCCACTTCTCTATTATCTGCTTAGAAAACTCCTTATCCATCTACTTTCAGTAAAAATAAAACATTCTCCCAGACAGACTAGGATCCCTTCCTTCTAAAGCCCACTAAACATGATTCTCTCCTCACTACACTTCTTGTAGGCAAGGATTGTCTTTTCATCTTTGTAGTCTTGTCTAACACCTGGTTGGTGCTCAATACAAATTTGTTGAATGAATGAATGATAATTTTCTTCCCATAGAGCCAACAGTTCTTGGAATCTTTTCTGTTCCTGCAGCTCTTCTGGTGGCTGCTCTTGTTTCTGGCCTGCATTCACTACAATTTTCTCCATTTTCTCTGTATCTACACATTTATGCATTATGTTTACGGGGCCCTTTTCACTCTCTTCCACTCTCAAGGTTATATGTTTTTTAGATAGATAGCCCATAAGCATAGGTCTCACTTCACCACTAAGGGACCTCTGCCTGGTCACAGTGCCAATCGGTTAACTCTGTGTTTTCTTCTGTGCACGTTAACCACTCTGGCTATAGTGGTCGTACTTGTCAGTCTGATTCCAGGGCTATGCTAGACACCCACTGGCTTTCACATACCTTGGGTCTTACTAGTTTGATTAATCACAGTTTTCTCTGAGTCTGATCATAAGTATTAATTTCATCCATCTACAGATAGAAAAGGCTACTTATATACCATCCTCATTTTGGGCAAGAAAGTGTTAGCTTTCTGACAGAAAGTTATAATAAATAGTATTTCCCATAGGAGACAACAATATGTTTATAAGGGTTTCTGTTCCCCTAGTTCAAAATCTGTTCTAGTATAATGACAGGACAAATAAATCCCAGCTCAGAAAGAACTACTTCCCATTGAAAAGATATTTTGGAACTTTTAATTCCTTATCTATTTCCCTTCCATTATACTTGAGATAAACTTACAGCAAAAAGGAACAGGTAAAATTTGACCAAACTCATTTGAAGGCCTGACATCCTACAACTTGCTTATAATGAAAACGAAAATAAGCAAACAGACTCTAACAATAGAAACCAAAAAGAATAAAAAGCTATTTGTGACTATTCCTTTTATTCCTGCAACTTATGGTTGGTGTGACTTCTAGCTGTCTGCTGAGATGATCACGATACACTCCTGGGACTGTGATCTTCCAGAATGACATGTAATTCAGTCATAGTTATGACTAAAGTGACTTTTGTGGCGCTTTGAATTTAAAAAGGCACACTATGAAAAACTGGCTTTGGCTATAGACTAGATGGAGTTACTTGGTTCAAGAATGGTTTATTTTATTTGGTGTTTCCTGCCTTCACTTATGCTACGTAAGAGGAAGGGAAATGACATTCCTTGAATTCTTACTTGGCCAGGCACTGTAGTAAGTTCTTTAAACTTCTCAGCTACCTTATGAAGAAGACATTGTTACCTCATTTTACAAATGAGGAAACTAAACCTCGTATAGATTAATACATTTTCCAGAATTGCACAGCTGGTAAATCGACGGCCAAGGAAGAAGCCCTGTTCTGTCTGACTTCAAATCCCATACTTCTCCTACCATTTGGTGATGCATTTTAGCAGTTATAATTATGGACTGCAGATATAATTGAGTTATTCTGGATATTTCTGCTTCCCTTGGGAACTTGTGCAACATCACATATTCTTTTCCCACCATCATCCAAAGAGATTTCATCCTTGAAGAGATTCTCAAAAAGAGAGGATTTTTTGCCACTGGAGACCTGCATAATTTGCAATGGGCAAAGATATAAGAGATATTTTTTTGCATGGAGGCTCTGCATATATTCTTTGACCATTCTCTTTTTCCTTTCCTAATACAAGGGAGGCTGCGAAAGGCTAATCTGGAATGATTGCTATCCAGCAGTCACCATTTTGCAAGATACCGTGTAGATTATGATGGCATGGAACCACTAAGTGCCAAACGTATAGATGTTAAATGTTATAGGAGTTCAAAGGTAAGATTAAGAAAGGTTTCATGGAGGAGGTTGGAATAAATGTTTGTGAAACTGGTAGGTGCTTGAAGGATGAGTAGGTTTTGATAGGTTGAGGTAAAGAGGTAAAAATAGGCATTTCAAGATAGGAAAAATACGAATTAAGGGACAGAAACATAAATAAATATGCCTCATGCAACTGGGTCACCTCCACCACATGACTTAACTGTCAGAAGCTATGCATTGGTACCATCAAAATATAACAAGTAAAATTTATTGAGTGTGTGCTATATGTCATGCACTACTTAAAACTCTTATATTGTGTACTTTATTTAACCTATTTAATTCTCACAGTAATCCTGTGTGGCAGGCATTGTGATCATCCCCATGTTACAGATGAAGAAACTGGTGAACATGAAGTTCAGTCACTGTCACACATCTAGGCAGTGGGAGAGCTAGAGCAGTCTGGCTCCAGAGTCCGTGCTCTTAAGCCCTAACCCTGGCACAGTTATGGAGGCATTACCCGAGAGTAGCTGAGGATGAAGAGGGTTGAAAAAAATGTCCTGTATTGGGAGAATTCACATGAATTTTAAGACCTTTTTATTTTTTTGCTATTTCCTTTCCCTTCTCTATTTTCCCAATTTAAAAAACTTAATTTCTAGTTAGTCTTCATTCTCAGATCTGCACTTGCATGCTCCTTGTTCCATCCCATTTGATTCTTTTTCTTTTGATTTTTCTCCACTTCTTTTCTTTTTCCTTTTCTTCCACCCTCCTTTTTTATTTTCTTTTTCCTTCTCTTCCTTCCTCCCATTTCTGGATTATTGGAACCTGTAATATTTCTTCCTATTTGTAGGACTATGGTTCCGGAACTGCACTATTCCCATAGGAATCTCCAGGGCACGAGTGGAAAAGGTTAACAAATTGCAGAAGTTAGGGACAGCTGGAAACAGAGCTCAATCAAGGGTCAGTGAGCTTAGCTCTCCTCTCCCTCCACCCACCACCCGCCTTGTCCTGTCAGTCTAGCAAGACTCGAATGTCAGAGAGATGAGAGTCCTTAGCACAGAGAATCAGCCTCAGAGCCTGTGCCAGGATACGTTTTGCCTCCCCTGCAGGCCCTTAGGAGACAGTTGTTTTTGTCACCTTGCCAAGTACAGCAGTGGATTTATTTGTTGTACAGGAGGTAAAGCCAAGAGAATCTGGGCATAGTATTCCACAGCTCTATCTTAGTTTTCTGGAACTTGAAACCCATACCTGTCTAGAATTTTTTACTGGGTATTGGAATGGGTCTCTTTGGTTCTAAAAATGGAAGAAAAGAAACAAACAAAAAAGCAATTTCTGATGGAAATAGAACCACTAATTTAAATCCACGGACTCTGAGTTGGTTGGAATTGCCCAGGTGGTTTTTATTATGTCTCTTTCTGATTGCTAGTTGCCTCCTACAGAAATAAGGGCAGAGAAGTTTTAGCATTATAGACATTGGTTGAGTGCCCATCATGTGTCTTCGTTTTACATAGTACTGAGGAGAAGTGTAGGGGGAGATATGAGACTAAAAACAAACAGTCCTAAAATGATATATAAAAATAAGTAAAGTCTATAACAATGTCAAATCAATAGGAGGCTGAAAGTTATACATTTAAAAAATTTGAGGAGCCCCTTTTTCAGGAATTATAGTCATAACTATTTGAGATACAAAACAGTCAGTCTGAACAACACTGTGCTTACTCATTTACCTTAGTACTGGATTTGGTGACAAATAAGTACTGATTGTTTTGCACAATAAATTTCATCTTCAGAGAAAGAAAAGTCATTATTACTAGGGCTGCACAGAAGAATTTACTGTAGGCTTCATGTACTAAAAATGGCAGCAGTGTAGAACAGGGACTAAATCCCAAAGTGACTACTTTGAAGAGAATAACTTTCATCTGAGGGTATTAAGTTTTTGAATGCTTGCTTAAAAATAAAGTTGCATTATTTTATGGTTATGTTATGGACACAATGTCACTGACGTTAGATTAAAATTTTGTGAGAGCTATACATATAAGACTTTTAAAGAATAACTGAAGGCAGAATAAAAGCAATTGTCAGTGTGGCATACACACACACACACACACACAATGAGATGTTATCCAGTCTTAAAAAAGAAGGAAATCCTGCCATTTGTGACAACGTGGATGAATCTGGAGGGCATTATGCTAAATGAAATAAACTAAACAGAGGAAGACAAATATGCATGGTGTCACTTATATGTGGAACCAAAAAAAAAAATCAAACTCATGGAAACAGAGTAGAATGAGGGTTAGCAGGGGCTGAGGGGTGGGGGAAAATGAGGAGAGGTTGGTAAAAGGGCACAAAATCTGAGTTATACAACGAATAAATTGTGAGGATCCAATGTATAGCATAGTGACTATAGTTAATACTGTTTCGTATGATTGAAATCTGTTAAGAGAGTAGATCTTAAGAGTTTGTACCAAAAACAAAACTATGTTAAGTGATGTGTGTGTTAATTATCTTGATTGTGGAAATCCTTTCACAATGTATATGTATATCAAATCATCACGTTGTACACTTTAAATATATTACAATTTTATTTGTCAATTATACCTCAGTAAAGCTGGAAAAAATTTATAAAAGAATGCATTATACAAACAAAAACAAAAACAAAACCCAATTGTCAAAATAGTGGTTGAGGAAGGGAATCATATAGACTGGAATTCTTGCAACAGACCTTGGGGAAAGTGAAACTTCAAATGAGTAAAATTTGGGAATCTGGAACATAAAAAATTTGAATCTAAGGTTTAAGTGCAAGAGCAGCCATTAAACATTATCTTTAAATTAAGCAATCTATTGAAATAATAACCATAAGGATATTGGGTGATGTTATATGAGTTCTCTAATCAATGTTAAAAAATGACCTACTTTGTCCTTATTTGACCTGTAAAATAGTGGTAGCTCTTGACAGGTGTCTTAGGAAATAATCTTGGGAACATTGCCTAGTACATTAGATGTATTTTCTTGAGGCTGTTCGCATGTCTGACTAACCCAGAGACTATAGATCCCTTAGAGTGCCGTATTCCCAGAATCCCATAGAATGTAGTGACTTAAGAAAGTCTTGCAGCAAGAAATAACAAGTGCTGCAGAGGATGTGGAGAAGAGGGACCCTCATACACTGCTGGTGCGAATGCAAACTGGTTCAGCCGCTATGGAAAACAGTATGGAGAGTCCTCAAAAAAATTAAAAATAGAAATTCTATATGATCCAGCTATCCCATTACTGGGTATTTATCCAAAGAACATGAAATCAACAATTCAGAGATTTATGCACCCCTATGTTCATTGCAACATTATTCATAATAGCCAAGGCATGGAAGCAACCCAAGTGCCCATCAACAGATGGATGGATAAAGAATAGGTGGTATGTATATACAGTGGAATACTACTCAGCCATAAAAAAAGACAAAATCGTCCCATTTGCAACAAAATGGATGGAGCTTGAGGGTATTATGCTAAGCGAAATGAGCCAGACAGAGAATGACAAACACTGAATGATTTCACTCATGTGGGAGACAAACACATGGATAAGGAGAACAGATTACCAGAGGGGAAGGAGGTGGGAGGTAAAGAGGCACATGTGTATGGTGATAGATAAAAACTAGACTATTGGTGGTGAACAAGAGGCAGTCTATGTAGAAACTAATATATAATAATGTACACCTGAAATTTATACGATGTTTTAAGTCCATATGACCTCAATAAAATAATTCAAAAAAAAAGAAAAAAGTCTTGCAGTCCCAGCTAGTAAAGTCAGCCAGGCTTCCACAATAGCTAACAGTCTATAATTATACATGGTTGTTTGTCCAGAAAGTACTCCAAGTAGTAAATGAAGATTAATAGACAAATATACAGGGCAAAATAAGTTCTGAAAACTAGCGACATATTTATTTCTCTAATTATGATCTGAAGATTAAAAAATATTGAAATGAACTAAATGGCTGTAGTTTTACTGGCTCTTTGCTTTGTAATCAAAAGTTCCAAATTCGGCCTTTTCTTCAATCAAGCAGTTCCATATCAATCCAATCAATCAATATGTTCCATAGATTTAAGAAAAAGGAATGTGACTTTAAACTTGTCACTAATTTCCAATTATAACATTAAAGGCTTAGATGAAAATCCACTATGAGGAAAAAGATTCATTCTGAATCAAATCAACTTTCATAGGCATTTAGTACAATAATAAATTATATTTACTGAGCATCAGTTAAGTGCAAAACACGGTACAAGGTGATCTATTTAATCCTTATAACAAACCTTCGAGATGAGAACTGTTACAATCCTTATTTTGTAGATGTGAAAAAACAAGGCATAGAGAGGTTATGGAACTAGCACAAAGTATTGAGAGGCATAAATAGGACATAAACCCAGCTATTTCAACTCCAGAGCCCCACTTAAAAAAATTTATTTATAACAGTAATAAATGCGCATAGTTTAGAGGTAAAATAGCTACAAATCTTGTAATTAGGTTGAACACTTAATTTGTTGTGCACTTTTGAGATGAAAGGGGGTTGCTAACTGCTTAGGACACTGGGAAAACAGGCATAAAACAGGACATTTCTGAGAAACGCGGCATGTACGGTCACCTGATTTATAATGCAAAGTAGCCCTGCCTGTCTACAGTAGCCCTTGCTCCCCAGTTCCTGCTCCTCAGAGGCAACTATTTAAATTGTTTTTGCTGGTGGTTTTTTTTTTTTTTTTGTATTTTACATTTGGGAGTTCTTTTTTCAGGGATCATATTGACGACTATTTATCCAAATAACATGCTATACTATAAATTTTTGACTTTTCAATTTTACATAATTATATATTGATTCCTACTATGGAACACAAGACTTTAGCTTTCTCATACTTTCTGACTAAACAAACTTTTCCTACCTTCATTCTTCTAATTTGTTTGTTAAATAACTTTGTATTTATATTAGTAAGACTATACAAATTTGGTTACAGTTGATCCACATGTAATAATCTACTGTATTTTTAAAATCTACTTACTGTTTTTCTTGGAGCTAACTATCTTGGGTGTTCATTTTTGCTTAGTTTTCTATGGACCTGTTGCTCATTCAGCCCCAAGCTTTTTTGCTAAATTCTAAAGCTCCTCTTATTATTATCAAACCTCATAGGTAATAGATAAGTTCCACTTTTCCCCTTAGTGACGTCTTTCTTGGGTTCTCCATCTTTTTGATTCAGTATGACAGACTACCTTCTAAATCTGCTATTCCATAGTTTTCTTGGAATCTATCATCACCATTACCCTGGGATACTTTCTCTTTCTTTTTTTTTTAGATTTTCTATATCCTGGATTGCATGTCTTTCTCTTAGCGTCCCCCACACCAGAGCCTCTCTGAGTCAGTCTCTTACTAGAGTAATGTCGTGTTTTCTGTTGGCAGGGAAGGGTGTAGTTGACTGGCCGTGTAGGCTGGGGGAGAGCATCTAAACTCTGAATGCTCACATTACAAACTCAGAATTGAATCCTCACCCTGTCTTGCTCCTTACTCTTCAAAGTCACCTGGTACCTCCAATTCCTGAATCTTTCTGGAGTTTAGCAGTGTGAATGTGCTTGTTTCTCATTGACATCTCCCTTTCGAGGCAGTTGGGTTTCAACTTTCTCTGACTGACTGAGTCAGTTGCTATTCATTTCATCTTTTTTACGTCCTCCAAAACTTTGTTTTCTTTGTCCTGAAGAGTTTATATCATTTTTTTAAAAAAAAATTCTTTAATTTTTAGAGCAGTTCTAGGTTCACAGCAAAGTTGAGCAGAAAGTACAGAGTTCCCACGTACCCTCTTCCCCCAAACATTCACAGCTTCCCCCACGCTCAACATTCCTCACCAGAGTGGTATATTTGTGGTAATTGGTGAACCTACATTGACACATCACTGTCACCCAAAGTCCAGAGTTTACACTAGGGTTCACTCTTGGGTTGTACATTTTTAGGTTTTGACAAATGTATAATGACATCTATTCACCATTGTAGTATCATACAAGAATAGTTTCACTGCCCCAAAAATCCTCTGTGCTCTGCCTCTTCTACCCACCCTCCTCGCTAACCCCTGGCAACCGCTGATCTTTGTAATCTTCATATTCTTGGCTTTTCCCAGAATGTCATATAGTTGAGATCATACAGATTGGGTTCTTTCACTTAGTAATATGTATTTAAGATTATTCCCTGTTTTTTCATGGCTTAATAGCTATTTCTTTTCAATGCCAAATAATATTCTATTGTATGGATGTACTAGTTTATTTATCCATTCACATACTGAAGGACATTTTGGTTGTTTTCAAATTTTGGTGACTATGAAAAAAGCTGCTATAGACATCCATGTGCACGTTTTTGTGCAGACATAAGTTTTCAACTCATTTGGGTAAATACCAAGGGGCGTAATTGTTGGATTGTATGATAAGAGAGTATGTTTAATTTCGTAAGAAAATACTGAATTGTCTTCTAAAATGGCTGTACCATTTTGCATTCTCACCAGCAATGAATGAGGGTCCCTGTTGCTTCACATTCTCACCAGCATTTGGTATTGTCAGTGTTCTGGATTTGGCCCATTCCAATAGGTGTGTAGTGGTATCTCTGTTTTAATTTGCATTTCCCTGATGACATATGGTGAGGAACATCATTTCATATGCTTATCTGTCATCTACTTTTCTTCTTTGGTAGGGTGTCTGTTAAGGTCTTTGGCCAACTTTTAAATAGTACTTTTTTTCCTTATTGTTGAGTTTTAGGAGTTTTTTGTATATTTTGGATACCAGTCCTTTATCAGATATATCTTTTGCAAATATTTTCTCCCAGTTTGTAGCTTGTCTTTTCATTCTCTGAACAGTGTCTTTCACAGTACAGAAGTTTTTAATTTTAATGAAGTCCATCTTATCAGTTATTTCTTTCATGGATCATGCCTTTCATGCATTATGTAAAATGTCGTCACCAAACTCAAGGTCATCTAGATTTTCTCCTGTGTTGTCTTCCAGGAGTTTTGTAGTTTTGCATTTTACATTTAAGTCTTTCATCCATTTTGAGTTAACTTTTGTGAAAGGTGTTTCATTTTGTGAAATGAAAAAAGATTCTTTTTTTTGAATGCAGTTGCCCAGTTGTTCCAGCACCATTTGTCAAAAAGACTGTCTTTGCTCCTTTGTATTGCCTTTGCTCCTTTGTCAAGGATCAGTTGACTGTATGTGCCTGGATCTATTTCTGGCCTCTCTGTTCTGTCATGCTGATTTTTTTGGTCTACTCTTTCACCAGTACCATGCTGTTTTGTTTACTGTAGCTTTATAGTAAGTCTTGAAGATATCCACAAAATAATTTTCTGGGATTTTGATTGGAGTTACATTTAATCTATTTATCCAGTTAGGAAGACCTGGCATCTTGACAATATTGAGACTTCCTATCCATGAACATGGAATATCTCTCCAATTTTTCATTCTTCTTTGATTTCTTTCATCAGAGTTTTGTAGTTATCCTTATAGAGATCTTGTATGTATTTTGTTAGATTTATACCTATGTATTTCATCTTTGGAGCTGCTAATGTAAATTATATCGTGTTTTTAATTTCAAGTTCCAATTGCTCATTGCTGATATATAGGAAAGTGAGTGACTTTTGTATGTTAACTTTGTATCTTGCCAGCTTGCTATAATCACTTATTAGTCCCAGAAATTTTTTTTTTAATTCTTTGGGATTTTCTACATTGACAATCATGTCATCCATGAACAAAGGCAGTTTTATTTCTTCTTTCTCAATTTGCATACCTTTTCTTTTCTTTCCTTCTTTAACTGCATTAGCTAGGACTTCCAGTATTTCTAGTAATGTTGCAAATCAGTGGTGAGAGTGGATATCCTTGCCTTGTTCTTGATCTTAGCAGGAAGGTTTCTAGTTTTTCATAGTTAGACATCACGTTAGTTGTAGGGTTTTTTGTAGATTTTCTTTATGAATTTGAAGAAGGTTCCCTCTACTTCTAGTTTGCTGAGAGTTTTCAACATGAATGAGTATTGGATTTTGTTAAATGCTGTTTTTTAGCATCTATTGATATGAACATGTGGTTTTTCTTCTTTAGCCTGTTAAGGTAATAAATTGCATTAATTTTTTAATGTTGAACTAGCCTTACATGCCTGGAATAAATCCCACTTGGTCATGGTGTATAATTCGTTTTAAACATTGTTGAATTCAATTTACTAACATTTTGTTGAGGATTTTTGCATCTATCTTCATGGGAGATGCTCATCTGTGCTTTTTATTTTTTTATTATGTCTTTGTCTGGTTTTGGTTTTAGGATAATGCTGGCCTAGGGCTGACTTTTTCCACTGTGTTTTTGTTGAGAAAAAGTGTTGTTTTCTTCTGATGCCTGGTGGTATTCACCTCACCTTCTGCAGAAAGGGATGTATGGGGGAGATGGAATTAACCTGGGCTTTGAAGGAGCAAAAGGGAAGAAGGCAGTAGGGTGTGGTGGCCAAGAATTCAGGCTTAGGATTCAAATGAGACCTAGATACAAGTCCTGGCTCCGCAATTTACAAGCTATCTGACCTTGAGTAAATTACTGAAACTCTCTAAACCTCAGTATCCTCATTTGTGTAATGAAAACAGTAATATTGCCTTCCTCATAAAGTTGTCAGGAGGATTATAAAGAGGGTAAAACACATAGAGTGAGTGCCCAGCACTCAGTAAGGATTTGATAATTGTTAGTTATTAATTTTTTTTAGAAGGCAAAGGGTGGGGCCAGCCTGGTGGCATAGTGGTTAAGATCTTGCTCTCTGCTTTGATGGCCTGAGGTTCACAGGTTCAGATCCTGGTCATGGACCTAGCATCACTTGTCAAGCTATGCTGTGGCAGCATCTCACATAAAATAGAGGAAAATTGGCACAGATGTTAGCTCAGTGACAATCCTCCTCAAGCAAAAAGAGGAAGATTGGCAACAGGTTTTAGCTCAGGGCCAATCTTCCTCACATACTCACATGAAAAAAGGCAAAGGGCAATGGTAAACTCTTTTTAAATGGATGAATAACATTGAAATAATGACCAGAATAGCAAAGATTTAAAGCAGAATGTGCCATGGAGGGCCTTAATTAAGCCCAAGGATTATGTGAAGAGTCTTTTAGTAACTGATAAGATTTTGCGAGGGCATAGGAGACAAGTTAGAAGTTAACTTTCACCTGTCTCCTACGTAGAAGCTGAGCCTCCAGGTCTCAGCCTTCAGGAAGCCTGCCTTGACTTTCCACCTTACATTTCATTAATTGGGTGTTCCCCTTACGGGCTCCTATAATAGTCTGTACTTCCCATATCCTGGCATTTACCATATTATATTGAAACTTGTCAGAATACCCTGCTACCCTCTATGCTCCTCAAGGCCATGATTTATGAATGTCTTATTTACAGTGCCAGTGTCTGGCACATAATAGGCACTCAATAAATTCAGGTCAACTAAGTGAGTGAGTAAATGAGAATACAGTAGAGAAGCAGCACATAGAAGGCCTTGGGTTGATAGTGTAATTATGGTGCATATATGGTATAAGATATACAATGTTTGGGAACCTGAAATGCAGTTCTGCAACATTATGCTTCTGAATACTGAGTGATATGATAATAAAATTGGACATATAGGAATGAGCCTAGCTGAGTGTCCAGCACACATGCAGTAAATTTGTGTTAGATTTGGGCTATATAGATAGAGCTAGGGCTTTCTCAACAAATGTTCTCAAAGTTCATAGGGTTTGGGGTTAGGTGCTGGCATGGGGGGGATGGAGGCAAAATTGTATATTTTTTTTACAATACAGTAAAATTTGAAAATAGTCTCTAAATTTGGAGAGATTGACTTGGAATGATGGGCTTCTCTTTGGCAAATCTATTTTTAATTAAATGGCATTTTTTTGATCATGTATTTGTTATAGTAGTCTAACTTTTTTAAAAAAAGAGTAAGTATGTAATAATTTTTCAAAAAATATACAATGGCTAGTTCAGTATGAATTGGTGATTCCCAATCTTGCTATTACAAAGAAAAATTTGCAGTAATTTTGAAAAATTGCTTGGAATCACCAAGTTTCATTATTCTCTTGCTTGTTCCTAGTTTTATTGCATGTTTGAGTGAGTTAAACTATCTGATTATGTTTCAGACACACCTGAGTGAAATACGTGCTGAGCTGTGGACTGCTCTTCCATATGAACATAATTTCTTCCTTTCTCGGCCTCAGTGCCTTCTGGGTCTTTTCTTTTTTTCTCTACTCATTCCTACAATGTTTCCTTTTCTTTTCTATATGCTGCATCTTACTATTTCTCTCACCCAAATTTAACCCACATTAGTTTTATAAAAAGGAAGAAAACTGTTACCTATTTAAAAAATCCATTTTTTCTTTTTTCTCTAGTTAATGCCTTATCTAATTCCATCACATTTGGCTAAGGTGTTGGGCAGTTGCTTACTTAGTCTGTGTCTTTCCTTTTTGACTATAAATCCCAAATGGATAGTTATTTTTTAGACTACTTTTGCATGGCCCAGATTTTCTTAATGTGGTATTTAATTAATACCACTCCAACTCTATTCTACATTTCTAGTCTAAATAAATGTTTAAGTTATAACCACAGCTTATAATTCAGTCCGGAGAAAGCTAGAAAACTCTGTGTGTGTGTGTGTGTGTGTGTGTGTGAGGGGGCGGTGCATATATATAGGGAAATGATATGTAATATATCTGTTGCTCATTTAAAACTTTGGCGTGGCCTTCATTACCTACATGTCCTGTATATCTGTATAAGATCACAGTGAGCCTGTGTGTAATATTTACCATTGATACTGCCAAAGTCCTGAATTGAATTCTTTCCAGAAATGTTAAGGTTTGAGTTTATTGTTTCAAGTTAATGAGTGTGCCTTTAACTCAAGGCAAAGACAAGGGTTGAAACCAGATTATGTGGCCTTAAACCACACAACAATTTCCCTTGTGAAATTTTTTGCTGTTTGAGTTTAGTTTGTACAAAATAATCAAAACACTCTGTAGGAATTATAAGCTTCTAAAGTGTTTTATCCCCACAGAGCAGTTTAGATCATGTGTGGCAGTCCGGAACTTAGAAAGTGGTTGACAATTTATCGTAAGCATTAGAAATCAAAGTTAGCATTAAAAGTCTACCCCTTGTGACTTTCCCCCTCTGAGTTGAGCTTACATAAAACAATCGAATACACTATAGGACTCATCAGCTTTTGGTGAACTTTTAATTTGATTGTATAATGGTTTAAATTGGTTATAAAAGTTTTGGAATCAAACTTGAATCACTTCTACTTAGCTCTGAAAGTCATTAAAACATAGAGACCTGTAGACTTTTATTGGTAAACATTTTGATTACAGTTTTATTTTAGAGGACAATTCTTAGTTTACATGTTTGTGTACTTGTGGGCTTCCAGGAAGATCTTATCGGTCATCCTTTCTTCAGAATTATTCAGATTAAACATATTGTAAAGGTTTTTTTTAGTTTTATGTTGAGAAATGGATGTATTCTTTGTCTTTTCCAATATAAACTTAATATATAAGAAACTTGTATATTGTGTGAGCATTTACATATGCTTTGTATATGCATAGAGTAATTTATTTAAAATTAAAGTTAGCATAGGAGAGTGGAAGCTTAAAAAGCCTATTGCCTAATAACTTTAGTTTGTTGAAGAGAGCATTAGTTCAAAACAAAATGAACAAATTAGAAACTGACTTTATTTACTAAGGTTTTAAAATACATCAAATTCTCTATAGTTAACGGATTATATTGTTAATAAATAATATAACATCAATGGCATATAATTTTCTACAAATGAAATTTGTGTATCATATAAATATTTTAATACTCCTTTTTATACATTGCCTTTTTTCCAAGAAGAATAAAGAAAAAAATCAACTTTTCTAAAATAAATACCAAAAAGAAGGGGAGGGATTGGTAACTGTAAAGTCAATGGACTATAATGTGGGATGAAAGTGTCTTTACTTAATACTGATCACTTTTGAGAAATAACTGGATATTTTAAGGTGACAACTCTGTAATTATTTTTGGAATACTGTGTTTGCTTTATGAAATCCGCAATCATTTCTGTTTTCCTCTTAGTACAGCAATTTGGTGAACTGTAATTTACTGCAATTTGTGTGGACAAAGATTGTAGATTATATTCTGCTAATAATATTCCCAAATACAAATTTGTGTCAACAAATCCAGAGGTGGCATATGACCAAATTCAATGACTTATGCTTAAGAAAACAATATTAATTATAGTTTTAAAAGGTAGTATATTTTTCAGCCATTCAAAAACACAAAACAGTCTTCCAGCAGTAATCTGGGGTTTGTATCAAATGAAGGCATCTTGCTGGAATGTCTGTGGGACCTCTCTGAGGCTTGGTGTTCACTGGACGTGCATGTAGAACAATTTACTGTCCAGAGGGCTGATTAGGACAGTACAAAACCAAAGCAGTCACTAATAGCCTAGCCCCTTGCACTCCCAACAATTCAGTCTCTGTATTTGCTAATAGATTGGAAGGTGAATATTCATTATGGTAGATACATATACATTAAATTGTGCCTCTGAGTACTATATGGAGTTATGTGCAAAGAGGAGACAGCTGGTTTGATGTTTGTTTGGAGGACACAGAAAGATCTTCTCAGCCTTCCAATTAACTCCTATATCAGTCACCTGTGTCACCTGACATTCTTATTATAAAAATTCATCCTATGGGTTAAGACATTAGCCAAGAAATAAGACTCCCTTAAAGAGTTTTTGACTCACAAGTCAATAATTTTATATATTTTTTACCAGTATTTTATAATTTACAAAGTTATTTATGACAATTCTGCGGGCCATTGTCATTCTCGTATTAGCAATAAGGAACTGAGGCTCAGAGAAGTTATATAACTTGCCCAGGCTCATATAGCTAATGGCAGATGGAAGCTTCCAACTCTAAATCTAACACTTTTATTATTACATTACAACAAGGATATAAGAAACTCCTGGCTCACTAGTTAATACACAGAATAGTTTAGCAGATTAGTGGGTCAGAGATGAGAGAGAGTTGGAAAGGTGACTTAGATCAAAGTGAAGAGGGAGGCAGTCAAAGACACGGGGGACCCAGGGTTGGGGCTGGGTAGGGGGTAGAGTTGAGGTGAGAGATGGAGCTGATCACAAAGAATCAAGATGGCGAAGACAGAAATAGAAATCCGATGACCAACCTCACTCTTTTTGATTGTTCATGTCTGTAAGAACAGTAACTCTTTCTCCTCTTGCCACAGCTCCTAAGAGGTTCCATGGCATCTTTTCACCACCATTCTTCCATGTTGGGAGATAGACGAAAGGGAATTTAGACATTTACCTTTTTGAAAAATTCTTTATGGGACTTATTTAGGCAAGAAAAGATATATGGCACTCTATAAGTACTCTCTGTGTGAATGGCTTCAGTGATATATAGGAGAGTCACATGCTAGCCATGTGACTTTGGGCAATTTCCTCATATGTTAAATAGTCATAATAATAGTAGCTACCTCATAGGTTGTTGTAAGAGTTACATAAATAAATACGTGCAAAGATCTTAGAACAGTGCCTGGTTCAGAGTAAGCTTTCAATGAATTTGCTATTATTACAATTCACAGAAAGTTATAATCAGGGCATGCCACAAGAAATGTGGATATACAGTAGTCTTTCCTTATCTACAGGGGATACATTCTAAGACCCCCAGTGGATGCCTGAAACCACAGATAATACTGAACCTTATATACTGTGTTTTTCTCTGTACATACATATTTAGGTGCAACAGCAAAACTAGCATGAATTTCTTTCTCCTTCTTCACAATTTCATGGATAGAAGATTCATTCTTACCATAGATCTCAGTAACCTCAGCATATAACTGTTTTTCTTTACTTATTAAATTGAGAACTTTTACCTTTTCACTTTAAGGAAGCACTTTGTGGCTTCTCTGGCATATCTGAATTGCCAGAGTTATGACTCTTGCACTTTGTGGCCATTATTAAGTAAAATAAGTGTTACTTGAACATAAGCACTGTGATACTGCAACAATCAATCTGACATTCGAGAAAGCTACTAAGTGACTAATGGGCAGATAGTGTATACAGCGAGGATATGCTGGACAAAGGGATGATTCATGTCTCAGGTGGGATGGAAGGGGATGCTGCAAGATTTCATACACTACTCAGAGAAGCATGCAATTTATATCTTATGAATTCTTTATTTCTGGAATTTTCCATTTAATATTTTCAGACCATGGTTGACAGAGGACAACTGACACTGCAGAAAGTGAAACTGCAGATAAGGGTGACTATTATAATTGAAAAGACTACCTAAAAATTTTTGAGGTTTTGATTTATAGTAATTCTTAGTATTTTTCTTAACATTTTTTTCTTTTATAGTTAATCAATAGCTTTTTGATGAGACTGCTTTTCTAGATGGGGACACATAATGTAAATTAGTAATTTTATTCCATAAAAATGTTTCCTAACAAAGTATCAGTTGCTTCTTTCATCTTCTTTCTCATCCTTGAGAAAGTAAGAGTCAAGTCTTTTGCCTTATAACACACAGAATACCAAGAGAAAGATTTATTTAATAAGCAGCTGGAAAGACCAGGTACCACGAGATGTAAGAAATAAAACATAAGGAGACTGGACAGAATTTGAACAGAGTAGGAAAGGGGACCTTTGGCCTAAAAAGAAGGTTCTGAGAAACTCAGATGTGGGGAGAAAAATTACTGTACTCTTTTCTTTGTTTGTTGAAGTCAGTTTATTTCTCATCCATGTTATATGAAGACGATAGAAGCTATTTAGGGTAAGCTAAAAGAAAATAATGCAGTTGCTTGGTACTTATTTATCTGAATTTTTATTCTTTGTTTCTTCATAGTTGTTTCTGTTTCTTGAACATTCTATGCTCTCTTGCCTTTTGAAGGGTGGAACTTTGCACATACTGTACCCATCTTGCAAAAAATTCCAAAACAAACTCATCCTTTGCCAGGTTAACTTCTCATCTCTGAAGCCTCTGTTTAAATGCCTCATGCTTGAGATACTTTACCTTCCCCTAGATCAGGTTAATTCCCATTAGATGCTCTCATACAACCTTCAGAACTTCCCCATTGTCTTACTGTATTGTACTTCTCTAATGTTTGTCTTCTCCTCTAGGTTGTAAACTCCATGAGAGCACTCCCCCCTTATCTCTGGGGCTCTGGATAATGTACTCTATCTTGATAGGGATGCTGGTTTATATACACAAAATTCATTGATTTGTACATCTAAGATCAGTGCTCTTTATTCTATGCAGGTTATACCTCAATAAATAAGAATAAAACATCAAGCACTTATTAAGACATTTAATCTGCAAAATACCAAACCTTGAATTTAAGTTGAACACGTTGTTAGTAAAGTTCTTCCTTTACTGAGTTGAAATATGCATTTCTATAATTTTAGTCCGTTGGCCATATATCCATTCTTTGAGCCAACATTAAAAAATTCTATTTCTCATTTTACACGATGCCTTTTAAAATATTTGATGAAAACTTTTGTGTTCCAGGCTAACCTCAACCATACCTCTCATGACAGTTTTAGTTTTTTAATCATCTTGATCTTTCTCCAGCAGATGTTCTCTAGTTTATTAATGTCCATCAAAATGTGGTACCTAGAACTGAACACAGCATTCCTAGTATTATCTGACCAATGCAGAGTACAGCTTGCCATCACTTCCCTTGTAATGCATATTTTGCTGCTATTAAATAGACTAAAACACTTTTCATTAATTGTGTTTAATATTATCTCTTCTCATATTAAGACTCTTTTTCAACTCCATTTAAAAATTGCCATTAAACTAACTCCCTTCCATTCGTATTTGCATAATTCACTTTTTAAACCTATTTCAGGCCATTACACCACGTGGGCTTCAAGTGATAATGGGTTCCAACTTATTCCACCCAAAATTACATTCTCTCTCTATTTCATAGGTTTGTTATGACACTTAAATATGATAAGGCCTAGAAATATGTTTTACAAAATGCATAGTGTATGCAAATTTAAAGAAAATAATTGTTGAGATAATTTTGAAACCCAAGTCTTTCGTCATTCCATGTTGTTTATTAAGAATATTAAATATAAAAAGCACAGGGGCAGAGCCTATAGCATAGCTCCCTTTCCAGTTGACATCCATCATACTTTTTCTCTTACTTGTTTAATCATTATTAAACAGAAACATAGCATAATGCCATATGAAAAATCAAAATATATTAAGGAGCATATAGAAACAAGATTGAATAGTTTCTGGTTTTTGCTGCCGTCTCTCAACATATAATTAACTCCTTAAGCAGTAATCCTATACAGTCTTAATTACTACAGCTTTATAATACATTTTTGTATCTGGTAGATCTTGGCTGTTCTTGGCCCTAGAAATTTCCATACACTATTGAATATGCTATTCTAATCCTGCACGCACACACACACAACTTGTTTAGGATTTTCACTCGGATTGCTTCGAGCATATAAATCAATTGGGAGAGAATTGACATCTTTAAAATAATGATTTTTCCAGTCTATGAGCGTAGTGTGTCTCTCCATTTATTTAGATCACTTTTATTGTCTTTCAGTAAAGTTTGTAATTTTTTCTATAAAGGTTTCACACATCTTCCTTTGTATGTCGTATTTTTGTACTAAGTGGTATGTTTTTTTAAATACTATTTTCTAACTTTGTTGTTAGTATATAGAAACATAATTGTTATTTGTTTATAGATTTTGTATCCACTAACCTTGAAAACTCTAACCAAGTCTAACAATTTTTTAGAGTTTTTTCCAATTATTACATACGAAGTCATGCTATCTGTGAATAATGACAGTTCTGTTTCTTCTTTTCCAATTCTTTTAACATATATCTTTCTATATCCTCCTACTCCAACCCATCTCCCTGCCTGCACTCTCCTGAATCCTATTTTTAATCATTTATTTAATGTTTTAAAATATTATTTTATCATATATATGTATTCCTTTAAAATAATACTGTAACTTTAATTGCTTTTAACTTTATAAAAAAGATACTGTATTGTATATAATATTCTGGGACTTAAAACAAATATTGGATTATGTCATATTGCTACATAAAGAAAACATAGGTGAATACCTTCTTGATTTGGTGTAGGGAATGATTTTTAGCAGACTATGTAAAATTAATATCTCTTTTCATCAAAGAAACTTTAAATAAAGTAAAAACACATATTACAGAAAGCAGAGACTTGAGCAGATTTGTACACCAATGTTCATAGCATTGCATTTCCCTCAAATACCTGCCTGGTCTGCTCCCTCATTTCCTTGAGGTCTCTACTAAAATGTTACCTTCTCAGTGAGGCCTTCCGTGACCATACTATAAAAAATATCAATTTCCCTCATCACCCCATTGTGTTCTATCTACTCTACTTTATTTTTTACATTTGCCACATATAAAATAATATATACAATATAAAATTTATATAAATTATGAAACATAATCATAAAATGATCATTCATGAACACTCTACCCTACTTAAGGGTCAGACACTACCAACGGTATGGAATCAAACTTTGTTCCTTCTTTCTTTTTTTGAGGAGGAGGATTAGCCCTGAGCTAACTACTGCCAGTCCTCCTCTTTTTGCTGAGGAAGACTGGCCCTGAGCTAACATCCATGCCCATCTTCCTCTATTTTATATGTGGGATGCCTACCACAGCATGGCGTGCCAAGCGGTGCCATGTCCGCACCCAGGGTCGAACCGGCGAACCCCTGGCCACCGAGAAGCGGAACGTGTGAGCTTAACTGCTGCACCACTGGGCTGGCCCCTGTTCTTTCTTTCTCTTGCCCCTCCCACCCGCTGAGATAACCAACATCCTGGATCATCTACCCTTTGCTTTAAAAAAATTGTTTTATTACATATATTTTTTATTTTTGCATAACTTTTCAGCTTTATAAGGTGATGTCGTTATAAGTCTTTTTTGGATTCATTAGTATCCTAAAATCTAAAATTGGGTTTGTAAAATGAATCTGTTGTTGAGAATTTAGTTCATTCATTTTCACTGTTATACTATTCCATTGTAGGAATATATTGTCCCATTCTCCTGCTGGGTTGTTTCATGGGTTTTTTTTGCTATTGAAATCAATGCTGCTATGGACATTTTCATACACATCTGCTGGTACATAGATGCAAGGGGTTCTGTAGGGTATGTACTTAGGAGTGGAATTATCCCTGTTCACCTTGATGAGAAAATTCCAAATTGTTTTCCAAAGTGATTGAACCAAGACACTCCAGCTAGTAATATGCAAAAGTTCCCATTGTTTCATATACCTACATGGTATTGTCAGACTTCTTGGTTTTTCTCCTTCTTCTTTTTTTTTTTCCAATCTAATAGATATAAAATGGCATTTATTGTTTTCTTAATTTGGTTTCCAAGATTACTAATGAGACTAAGCTTTTTACCACATGCTTATTTGCCATCTATATTTACTTTTATATGAAATGTATGTTTATGTATTTTGCCCATTTCTCTATTGGGTCTTTTGTCTTTTTATTGTTGAAAGATTCTATTTTAGATATATGCTAATTTTTAATCCTTTGTTGATTGTAGCTGTCATAAATATCTTCTCCTTTTTATTGCTGCTTGTATTTTCCCTTTCTTTATATTTTTTTGCAGGGTGGAACTAGATAATTTGTTTTTCTCACTAGTTATAGAATGAAAAAACTTCCTAACGTGTTACAGTTAATTCTCAATTTTTCATTAAAGAAAGGTTGCTTTACCCTCTCATCCACCATCATTTTGAAGGTCAGTTTTGTTTTCTTTCCTCTTCAAATGAAGTTTTCTGTAGATCTCAAGTAGATCTTTCTTCTGACATCCCTTCCCCAAGTCTGATAATAACATATGCTGGAGGCAGGGACAGAAGCAGTGTAGGTGGGCCACTACCCTTGATGGCAGAACCAAGGGGTCACCCACTGTTTTCAAGATGGCCCTAATCTTCTCTGTCTTGGCTTTAGCAACATTGGCTTTGATACCTCGGGCCAATATTTTACAACTTTTTGAGGTTTATGATCTGTTTCACTTCACAGTTTTGCCTCATCATATGGAAAATGTACATGTACATTAAATGTACACTAAAATGTATGCATTCTTTTGGTTTACAGATGTCTTCCTCTTCTACTAGCTCAGGAATGCCTTGGCAGAGGGTACCTGGCACCATGCCACCCAAGTATTCTATCTTGGATCTTCAGTTTTTTTCTGATTTCAGTTACTCATTGAGGCCTGAAATCTCCAGGAGTATCAAATCAGACGTATCCTGAAATAACTATTGCATAGTGTGTGTTTGGCATAAGAACGTTTACCTCTTGGGGGTATTATCCAGGAAAGTGCTGGTGAGGACCTTGGCCTTCGCTCCTTAAAGCGTTGAGACTCCTCAGCAGCCTTAGTACATACTTTGTAACAGTTGATCAGGAGGACGGTGTCCAAAGGAGGTGAGGAATCAGGAGTCATGGTCAGGAAGCAGAAAGGTCACATGCAGCTCTGCAGGCAGAGGGAGAAGAGGTAGATACTGCTCCTGAGGAACATGCAAGCAAGGAGAGACTCGGTGGTTTCTTTGGCTGAATTTGACTTTTATTTTTACCTGTATTGAGGTATAATTGACATATAAGAAAACAATCCATACTTAAATTATGCAATTCGATAGATTTTGACTTATATGTTCCTGTGAAACATCACCACAATCAAGATAATCACCTCCAAAAGTTTCCTCCTGTTCCTTTGTAATTCTCCCTCCTGTCCCTTCATGCACCTTCTTCTACCTCCAGGCAACCACAAATCTATTTTCTGCCATTATAGATTAGTTTGCACTTTATAGGGTTTTATATATATGAAATAATAGAGTATATACTCTTTATTTTGGGGGCTGGGATTCTAGGTTCTTCATCGCGGTGTATTTGAGGTTGATCCATGTTGTTGTATGTATTAATACTTTGTTTCTTTTTATTACTAAGTAGTATTCCATTGTAGCAATGTACCACAATTTAGTTATTCATTCAAATATTGATACATTTGTGGTGTTTCTGTTTTTTGCCAATTACAAATAAAGCTGCTATTAACATTCATGTACACATCTTTGTGCGGACATAAGCTTCCGTTTTTCTTGGGTATTTATCTAGGAGTGGAATGATCAGATCACATGGTAGATGTGTTTAACTTTGTGAGACTGACAAACTGTCAAAGTGCTTATACCATTTCACATTCCCATTGGTAGTATATGAGAGTTCTACTTGTTCCACATTCTTGCCAACACTTAGCATGATCAGAATTTTAAATTTTATCTATTGTAATAGGTGTGTAATAGCATCTCAATTTGATTTTAATTTGTAATAACTAGTAATAACTAATAATATTGGTAACAATAACAATTGATGATGCTGAGCACTTTTTCATGTGCTTATTTTTAGTCTATATATCTTCTTCAGTGCAATGTCTGTTCAGATCTTTGCCCATTTTAAAAAATTGGGTTGCATTGTTTTCTTATAATTTGAGAGTTATTTATTGTTGTGGATAGAAGTCCTTTATAGGATATATGATTTGCAAATGTTTACTGGCAGTCTATGGCTTGTCTTTTTATTCTCTTTCCTGAAGTAGAAATTTTTAACTTTGATGAAATCCAATTTATTGTTTTCTTCTTTTATGCATCAGGATTTTGGAGTATCTACCACATGAATTTTAATGTCAAATTTGCCAATGTTTCTTTTTATGGCTAAGACATTTTTGCTTGGTTTAAGATATAATTCCAAGTCTGAGGTCATAAATATGTCATCTTGTGTTTTCTTTACGAGTTTTAAAGCTTTTAATTTGTTTTTTATTCATATGGCATTGATTTTTATGTATGCTCTGGGGAACCATCCCATTTTTTTCTGTATGAATACTCAGTTGACTAAGAATAGTTTATTGAACAGTTCATCTTTTCCCCACTGCATCAGTTGGGGTAAACTCACTTATGCTGTAGTAATAAACAATCCCAAAACCCCTGTAGAATAACACAATAGTCTGTTTCTCAGTTCTTGCTTTATGTGTGCGACAAGTCAACACGGACTCTGCTTATGAAAGCCACTCAGGCACCCAGGCTGACGAAGGCTCTGTTCTGACATAAGCTTCTAGAATTACTTTGACAAGGGAAGAAGAAGACAAATTCGTGACTGGTTTTTGAAGCTTTTTCAAGGAAGTGACATACTTGTACTCACATTCCAATGTGGGTCGCAAGTCCACACCTACCATAAAAGGGAGTGGGAAATTGCAATCTTCCATGTACCTAGGAGGAAAACAAAAGGAAATATTTGGTGAATAATATTAATAACTACCCTATGACTTATCTGTAAAGGCACCTATGTAATATGTCGATTTTCATGTGTGTACAGATCTGCTTCTGGGCTCTTTATAGGTCAATTTTTCTAATTTTTTTCTAACTCTAATTATAGTGCAATTCTTAATTATTATCACTCTGTATGTATTTTGACATCAGATAGGACAAGTCTCTCCAGAGTTGGGGAAAGGTAAGAAATAAGGTCAGAAGTAAAAACGAAAAAAGCCAAAAATTTGAAGGTCTGGAAGATGAGAGATGAATTAGGAGTCTTGAATTTCTTATGGTAACCAAGGTAAACAGAGTTAAAGGGCATAATGAGATGGCCTCAGGGCATATAGAGTAGGAGATGCTCTGCATGTGGACATTGGAGGGAGGAGAAAGAGTCTCACCAGGAGCATAAAGAGTTCTATGGCTCTCTCCTCTTCTCTACTGCCAGTGATGGTGTGGAGACAGATTGGGTGGAGGGTCTTATCTAGAGCATTTAGTGCCTGGGCCTTCTCTTAATGCTTGCCCATGGAAGCACGGAGACTTAGGGAAGAGGATACTCAGGAGCTCCCTCCTCTAAGAATGACAGAATATTTGAGAGAGAGATAAAAAGAAACTGGGAAAATAAAAGCAACCTGGAGGAAACAGAAAAACGCACAATAAAACTTTGCCCAGACTCTAATATCCTCAGAGAGATAAAAGTAGGTATTACTTCTATAAATAAGAATAGGATACTATGTAAAACGAGCAATCAGAAAACAAGAATAATCTCTTAGAATAAAAAAAAATAGTCAAAATTTGAAAAAAATGCAATAAAAATTTTGAGAGTTAGAATCAAGAAAATCTTCTAGAAAATAGAATAAAATGATAAAGAGATGTAAAATAAGAGAGAAAAAGTACGAGGCTTTGAGGATCAATCCATGAATTATACATCTAATTAATAGGAGTTCCAGAGAAAGAAAATAGAGGGCATAGAGGGGAGGAAATTATCAGAGAAAAAAAAAATCAAGAAAATTTCCTATAATTAAAGGATATTTGTCTAGATGAGTGGCTCTTAAACTTTAGCATGCTTCATCAGAATTATGTGGAAGACTTGTTAAAACACAGATTTCTGGGCCCCAACCCCAGAGTGTCTGACTCATTAGGCCTAACATGGGGCTCAAGAATTTTCATTTCTAACAAGGTCTTAGGTGATGCTGATGCTGCTGACCCTGGGACCGCAGTTTGAGAATTGCTGTTATAGATTAAAAGGGCACATGGAATGGCTACCACAATAAGTGAAAATACCTACACCAATGTATATAATCATGAAATTCTCAATATCAGGAACTTTTTAAATCCTCAGAAGATTTCAGAAAGAAGAAAAGAAGTTACATACATAAGAATGAGAATTGGGCTTCCATCAGACTTCTCAAATGCAGCAAGGGATAATAAAAGACAATGGAATACAGTCTTCAAAATTCTGAGGGAAAATGATTTCTTACTCAAAATTCTGTACCTAGACCAAGGATTAGTGAAGTGCAGGAATAGAATAAATAAAATTTTCAGAAATGCAAGGTAGAAATGCACAACTTCATAGGAAGCTATGAGGTTATGCAGCAAAACAAGGAGGAGACCAAGTTAAAGAAAACTATAGCGCCCAGGGAATAGTATATCAACCATAGGAGAGCTGTGTAACAAAATCCTAGGATGACCACACCAGGCCTAGAGAGTAGCCAGTTCATACTGGAAGACTGCAAAGAAACTTAATTATACAAAAGGAAGTGTGCAATCATTGTATACTACTTAGCTCTGAAGTGGGTACCATTTATAGAGTCCTAATAATGTAAACTGTAATCATTAACTAAAACTTGTAATATAAATATCTTGGGTGGATGGGGAGAAGTTAAATAATTGCATCTTCATTTGCCAAAACAGAAAGCCAATGGAAAAGATCTAAATGTGATAAGTCAAGGAATAGTAGTATTGCTCTAGGGTGACGGAAGAGAGTCTGATTAGGTAAGCAGAAATCCTTCCTGTCCTAGTGTCTAGGTATCTTCCATTATGGTCTAGCTAATGTTGTTTTCTGAAGCTATATCAGTAGGTCTGGATTTACCCTCATGAGGCAGAGTCTGATACCAGTAGTATAGCTTTCATGGTACAAAGTGTCTCATACATCTCTTCTGTGTTACATTTTCCACTCACCAGCTTCTTAATATTCATGTTGATTCCTGCTCCCCTCTCAGAATAATTTTCTTTCTGGTCTCTTTCCTGGAAAGTTCACTATGTCGTAAGAAGGCTTCTATCTACAGGTACAGGAGACAATTTATAGGGACTTAAACAAATAAGCAGTTATTTTTTCATACTATGATGTGTGGAGGTAAGCAGTAGCTGACAGGTGTTTAGTGGCTCAGATATATTAGTGTCACCATCTCTGTAATGCTCTTGACCTCCTTCTCATGCTGTGAAGATGGCTTCCCAGTTTTAGGCTGCTGTCTAGTTATCTCTTTTCAAGGCAGAAAGAGGAAGTAGTGGAATCCTCTGTTTCTTTTAACAGGAAAGAGAAACTTTCCTAGAATTTATCCCCACTCCCAAAGACTTTCAGTTCCATCCTAAATGAATAAAATTCTGTCATGTGGCTAGCCCTAACTGCAAGGGAAATTGGAAAGCAACTAGAAGATGACAAGGACTAGGAATGGATTTGCAGTCAGCCATTCTATCTTGGGGCACTTCATTCTTTCTTGTAAGTTGAAAGATAGGGGAGAAGGTATGTTGAGATGGCAAAGATATCTTTAATCCATTTTCATCATTTCTCCAGTTAGAAAACTGGTTTGCATTGGCAGTGCATAGAATTGATAAGTCTCTCATGCTAAAAGTCTCTCAGTGCAATGCATTGTCAGTGCATATAATTGATAAAAGTCTCTCAGTGCATATAATTGATAGGTTTCTCACTGTTCTGATACCATTCTTCATTTCAAATGCCACTAGGCCATATAGTTGCCTCTTATCACCCTACTGGAAACAATTCCTCTTTCCTCTGAATTCTCATATTTACTTATCTCATATGACACATGTTCCTTTTAATCTTGTATTTTAAAAAAAATGATATTTATTTTTATCTAATATAAAATTAACATTCACAGAATTTTTGACATTTTTGAAAATTCAAAACAGTAGAAACGAAGCACCTACAGATAGAATTCCTCAGGTAGATATTCTCAAAACATACTATAAGTATTCTTTAAAACACTCATCAGTCTTGTAATTACTTGTTTTATGTTTGTATTTTTTTATAAACACCATGAAGACAAAGATCATACTGTCTTATTCATTGATGCACCCCCATGTATCCAGCACAGTGCCTACCACATACTAGGCATTTAATAAATACTCATCAAGTGAATAAACTCAGACTACCATTAATGTTTTGTGCATCTATTTTACTTTTTAAAGTGATTTTTTATTCATGACTATAAGTTCCTTAAGAATAGAATCTGTGCCTGATTTGTCTTTTTACCTACCCTCCCCCAATCAACAAACAGAAGACTTGACACATATTAGGTGCTCAATAAATAAATATTTTTGAATGATTATATGAGTGAATAGTATTCCATCAATCTGTTATATGAACACATAGTAACAAATAGCACCTTGCTCACGGATGCTCACTCCTCTTCTGCCACTCTTTGGCCCGATCCCAGAGCAGACTAGGATGTTCTAAAGCTCCAGCAGGAGGGTTTTTGTGACCATGACTCAGGCTCTAGATCAGAGATTTGAATTTAAAGCCCATCTCTGCCATTTCCTGGTTGTGTAAATCCAGGAAATTACCTTCAACTCTGTTAGCCTGTGTTTCTTCATTTCCAAGGTGGGAATAATAATACTACTTCATATGGTTATTTTGGGAATTAAGAATTCATGAGACAGCACACAGTACCTAGTAACTGCTGTATAATTTTCAAAAAAGTTCAAAAGCATAATTTTCACACAACTATAGAATGGACATATGTCAAGATTTAACTGATTAATCAGGGAGTCAGCAGGATAATAAAACTGACTCAAAGGGCACTTGAAGAACTGTGTACTTAAGGCATTGAAGAAGAAATGTTGGAATAAGACTGTCAGGTTATATCCCAAACTGGTTAAGGTCCTGGAGAGCGTACATATAATCCTTGGGTTTACCTCTTGTCCTAGACAGAAGTTATTTGAAGTTTTACTAGACAAAAATGTGCAAAATAACACTAAACTTAATAGTTTGGCCCCTTGACCAGCAGTCAAGCAATGCTACACCCCTCCAGGGAGTCAAATAATCCTTGGGGGACCTGCTAGACAGTGTTCCAGTATGATATTGAAAGAACATGTGGTCTTCTTTTTACTTTATTTTTAAGCTTTAGACAATTTCCTTAACAATATAAACATAATGGTGTATAATACAAGATATGTTAGAAGATGTAATGAGGAAAGAATCTCTTCTCTTATGCAACAGTGTTATGCTCAATTGATACCAAGGTTTACACTTTTCAGGTAGAGAAGAGTTTTTCTCCTTAATCCTTGGAAGATCAGAGTTATAGGGAAAAGTTTTGTGAAAGATATGAGACTGCATCTGACTCCTAAAGGACAGATTTAAATAAAGAGTATGACATTAGAATAAAATAATGTGGATCACTGTTAGCTAAAATGTGGATTTTAGTTTTATTTTAATTGAACTGTCTCTTAAGACAGCAGCTTAGATTTTATTAAAGAAAAGAGCAAAAAGCAAGCAGGGCTATGAGAATCAAAGAATAAAAGAGACTTCAACAAAATGAAACAAAAATTGCATTTGCCTGAAGGAGCTCAGGAGATAACATTCATTCATTCAAGGCCATATGCCCATTCTGGCAGTGTGTCTCAGGGCTGGAGATGCTACAGAGGACGGTTCAGTTAGTTATTAAGCACCATGATGTCCACCACTCACACTCACACTACTATATAGTCTTTTTTAATAAAGGTGCTTGGAGGGACTGGTCCTGTGGCCGAGTAGCTAAGTTTGTGCGCTCTGCTTCAATGGCCCAGGGTTTCGCCAGTTCGGACCCTGGGCGGGGATATAGCACCATTCATCAAGCTGCATTGAGGTGGCATCCCACATACCACAACTAGAAGGACCCACAACTAAAATATACAGCTATGTACTGGGGGGATTTGGGGAGAAAAAGCAGAGATAAAAAATAAAAAGAAGATTGGCAACAGTTGTTAGCTCAGGTGCCAATCTTTAATTAAAAAAAAAAAAAGATGCTTGGACTTGATCTGGTCTGAGAAGTGTGATCTGTGTCAGCAAAGGCAAGATTCAAAAATCCCTTAGGAGCTTGAGCTTGGTAGGTAGGACTTGCTGGGGTTATTGCGGGAAAAGCACTAAATTTGATGGATAAAGAACTAGATGCGAAAACTGACTCTGTCAGTTAGCAGCAGTGATAACACTGGGCAAGTCATTTGTTTTCAAGGTCTTATTTTCTTCATCTGCAAAATGGAAACAGTAATATCTATATCACAGAGTTTCAACAAGAATTAGATAAAAGAAGGTGTCTTAGTCTGTTTGGGCTGCTATAACAAAATACCACAGACTAGGTGGCTTATAAACAAGAGAAACTTATTACTCACAGTTCAGGAGGCTGGAAGTCTGAGATCAGAGTGCAGCACGGTCAGGTGAGAGCCCCTTCCAGTCGCAGACTTGTTGTTGTATCCCCACTGGCGGAAGAGGCTAGGGAACTCTTTTGGCCCTCTTTTACAAGGGCACTAAGTCCCATTGATAAGGGCAGAGCCTCTCGAAGGCCATACCTCCTAATACCATCACCTTAGTGGTTAGGTTCATAACATTTTAATTTTGGGAGACACAAACATTCAGACCAAAGCAGGAGGTATGTGAAAGTACTTCTGTTAATGATTAATGTAAAGGGAACTCTATCTGGTTTTCTTGATCTTGCCCTCTGCTGGCCGGGAGGTATCCTGTAACCTAACAGAGGTGCTTTTTCTTTGACCTAGTTTCCAGGCACAATGATTGAGGCTTAGAATAACCAGTCATTTTCAAGCATATGGCAGATCCTGATGATATTCTCTAGCTCTGTGCTCTGTATTGCCTTTTATTTTAACCATCATTAAGAACTTTCAAGCAACTTTGAGGAAGAAACTGGAGCAGACTCCAGCTTGTACCTGTAGCTGTTTTATTTTATTTTATTAAGATCAGGCCTAACACATCTGGACTATGGTGGGATGTTTAGAGACAGATCATTTTATGAAAGTCTTGACAGCAGGATTTGGAGCACATGTTGCATGTACTGTCACTTTTTACTTCCATCTGGTGAACAGAAGCCTAGTTGAGACTCAGAAGGGAGAATGATTTATGCATTTTAGTGGAGACCCCATTTATAACATTCATAAAGCAAGATAAAGTTAGTAGGTTAATTTATTTACTAACTATTTCTACTCTGCTTCATTTCCACAGAAGATTCGAGGAAGTTAGGTAGGAGAGTTGATTGAGAGTAAGTCTGTTACTTAGAAAGCTGTCAAAATTGTAGCAAAATTAGCTTGAAGTGTTGATTTAGTTGTGTTCTTCAAGAAGAATTTACATGAGAGAATATATGTTATAGCCTGTGTCCATACAGGGAAAATTACAGGAAGAATTTATGTATAATTCAAGACACTAAGGACAATTCCTTTTGCTTTAGTAATATTGACATATAAATATATGTACATTTGTATGTGTATAAATGCACACACATATATTTATGATTTTTCTGGAATTAACTGAATTTCATGATTATCCTGTTTACTGTGCTCTGTATGAGCAATTCATTGACAGGAAAGTAGCAGAAAAGTTTTTGTCAGGCAATTTTGTCAAAGATATTCCATTAGCACACAACTGAATCATTGGGTCTGTCAGGCAGTAAATGCTTAACCAGAACTTCTAATTTCTTTACTGTCACGTATTTCTTAGGCAGATGCCTTTTGATGAATCAATACATTCTGCTTTATGTATATGAAACCAGTCTGATGTCACATCTTGTTGTGTGTGTGTGTATATATACATATATGTATATCTCCTTTGTTCTGGGTAGGTTACTACATCTGCCCTTATTCATGTAAGCCAGGAATAATCCTTTTTCACTTATTCTGTAGACATTTTATCATCTCCAGGACAAGGTTTAATCAGGGAACAGTAAGATTGGGGGAAAATTTGATTAAGGCCAGATCTTTCTTACTTTTCATTATTTTAAAAGAAACTGAACTTGGAATAGGCAGAGAAAGTGATCATTCATTAAATACTTTTCAGGAAGTAAAACATATTTCAAGTTAATTTCTCAAAATTTGGGGTATATATAACATGTGACTCTCTATTTATACTTGTATTTCTTAATACTTTTTTCATTATCTCCCTGCTACTATCAAGTGTGGTGTAAAAACTGTGATTTTTTAAAAAGTAAAGTAAATAAATTTAAGTAAATTCTATTTTGAGAGAATAGAGGCAGATAGCTTTTGAGGAATCAGTGCATTTTACTTTATGTATATAAAACCAGTCTGACTTGTTACAAACCTTAAAATAATTGGGTTATTCTTGAGTGTTTAGTCATTCATCTTTTCACCAAATATTCATGAGCTTCTACTATGTATCTGCCACTTTGATAAGGCAGAGGATTTAGCAGAGAACAAAATAGACCAAGTTCCCAACTTTATGGTCTTTACAGCTTACAGAGGGAGGCAAACAGTAAACAACCACAAAAGTGGGCAGGTATTTAGAAATTGTGATAAATGCAAAGAAGGAAAAACATGGGATTCAATGACTGAAAATTAAAGGGACACCCAGTTTAGACTGAAAGAACAGGAAAAGATTTTTGGAAATTACAATTAAACTGGTAAAATATGGGAGGGTTAAGTTGAAGGTGTCTGAGGAATGAGAGAAGGCAATGTTTCTGAAGTAGAGTGATGGAAAGAGAGAATGGGACAAGGCAAAATTGAGAGATAGATTCAGGTAGACTATACGAGCACCTGAGGGCCATATTATAGTTTTAAAATTTGCTCTTACGTGCATTGGGAGTCATTGGAGGATTTTAAAGGCATCTGAAAGAATAAGATTGGTATTTTTGACTGATTCACTGACTTCTGGTTATGTGGAGACTAGATTACAAGAGAACAAAAGTGAAGAGAGATGGGGTGTTAGTGGAAGATATCCATTAAGAGGTCATTGCATAGGGCTAGGTGAAAGATGATGGTGATTTGGACCAGATTACTGCCAGGCCGTGGAGACAAAATGAAGTGGACAGATATCGTGAAGGCAGTGTAAATCGACCATGGTGTGGATTGGATGAGCCAGGTGAGACAGAATGAGAAGCCATTATTAAGAATGGCTTCCATTTTCTATCATGAGCAACCAGGTGACTGGAGGTATTATGGATGCACAGAAATGGAGAATGGAACAGGAGCAGATTTAACAGAACTACTAAAAATGCAGAGGTAGAAATCATTGTTCTAGAGAGGTTGAGAGGAAAGATGTAGTGAAAGGCAGACATTTATAGTAGCAAAGGAGCAATCCTGAAGATAAAAGAACCGGTAGTGAAAGTTCAACGGGGATACATCTTGAGTGACAATCCTCATAATTTAGGAGAATGATGGACCTAGGTGCTCCGTAAGAACCTCAGAAGCAGACACAAGAACTCTTGATTACTGACAACTTGTTTGCCTTTGGACAAATCACTTAACCTTTTGTTCTCTACTCATTCATCTCTTAAATGACCACGCTGGAGAGAATAAGGTACCTTTTTATTCTAGCATTCTATGCTTCTATGTAGTGGGAGACAGCAGGAGTTTTGGAGTTACAAAGGCAGAATTCAATTCCAGGTCTTTAAATCCAGATCCATAAAATGGGACTAATACTAATGAAGTAGCACATATAACGTACCCTACATGTTGGAAGTGCCTTTCTTTCTTTCTTTCCTTTTAATGCTAATCAAGAGTTCTTGCATATTTCATTTAGAAATTAGTCATATACTTTACTATACTCTTTTCTAAAATTTGAGAGAGAAACTTGGAGAAGAATCTCACCTTCAATACCTTTTTATGTGTTTTATTTTTGTCACCTGATGTTACTTCTCTGAGGCTCTATTTTTTTGTTTGTAAAATGAACATCACAATATGTAGTTTATAGGGTTGGTATAAAGTTGGAATGAAACAATGCATGCCAAGGGCCCAGCGAAGTAATCTGTAACATCGTAGGCTCTCAGAAGATTTGGTTCTCTTTTCCTTTATTTCTTAAGTAAAATTAGTTGAACTATAATTTTCTCTGTAGATTTCATTTCGAGGCAAAATGGAGGTTAGGAAAGTAATCTTAGGCCAGAACTACTTTCTATAGTTACTGGGTAAGTGATCATGTTTAGATATAGAATATCTACATCTATATCCATATCTAAATATAGATATATAGAATTATTCTATAGTCAAGAGTTAACTGAATTTTTAGGCAGTCACTAAGTATCTTGATAATACTTGACTATAACCAGGGGAATTCTGACTTTCTCATTGGTGAGAGAAAACAGCTCCAAGAACATGGAAAACTTCCCTAAGCCTAACTGGCATCCATCAAAGCATTGTGGTATATGTTGTTTAATGCCAGTGAAAGTCCAGTTTGTATTTTAATGGCAATAATGATCTTTAAAATAGGTAAAAAGATTCTGGAGTGCTCTGTAAAAGAAAACACCACACACACCCTTTGTCTTTAAGAGTGCAGCAAGCCTGATTTGGGAGCCATTACAATCAGTGAGCTGCTCAACTCTCTCTCAGACTGCCCTTTTCTGTTGTATCCAATTTTCTGCCTTTTAGACCCAAGGTTATCTTAAGTGAATTGCTGAAGAGAAGACAAAAGGTCCATCCCATAATATGCCTAGCATACTGAGGCCAGGTTAAATGGGATTCCTAGCACCTTTGTGTTTCAAGCTCTGGTTTAGCTCACAGGTGGCTGTAATTCTGCCTGGCAAGGCCAAGAGCGTCTTGAAATATCGACCAAAGTTCTTTCTTCACCCAGCCTTTAAAGCATGCGAATTGGGAGGTTTAAACAATGTAAGTTTAAGATTTTATCACCTCAGGCTCTGGCTATTACAATAAACCCTAACTCCTATCTCTCCCTCGAATCTCTCTGCCACCAGTTTCTCTCTCCTTCATTTCTGACTTCCCTTGGATTAATCTTCCTAAAATAGCTCTTGAACAGTCTCACCTCATCTTAAAACTTGTCAACCTCTGTTAAACAAAACTCCATAAAGTGGCAAAATCTGACCCAAAACTATCTGCTTAGATTTTTGTCTCATTATAATCTTTCATGAACCTGAGATATGATTTACATTCCCACCAATGGTGCACAAGGGTTCCAGTTTCTCCACATCCTTGCCAACACTTGTTATTTCTTGTCTTTTTGATAATAGCCATTCTAACAGGTGTGAGGTGATAGATATCTTATTGTGGTTTTGATTTGCATTTCCCTGAAGAGTAATGATTTTGAGCACCTTTTCATGTACTTATTGGTCATCAGTATGTCTTCCTTGGAAAAAATCTACTCAGATCTTCTGCCCATTTTTTAATCAGATTGGGGTTTTTTTGCTGTTGAATTATATGAATTTTTATATATTTTGGATATTAGTCTCTTATGAGATATATGATTTGCAAATATTTTCTCCCATTCAGTAGATTGCTTTTCATTTTGTTGATGGTTCCTTTTGCTGTGTAGAAGCTTTTTAGTTTGATGTAGTCCTACTTGTTTATGTGTGCTTTTATGGTTTTGCTTTTGGTATCAGATTCAAAAAGTCTACACTAAGACCTATGTCAAGGAGCTTACTGCTTATGTCTCCTTCTAGGAGTTTTATGGTTTCAGGTCTTATGTTCAAGTCTTTAATCCATTTTGGTTAATTTTTGTGTATGGTGTAAGATACTGGTCCGGTTTCATTCTTTTGCGTGAGTCTATCCCATTTTATCCAACACCATTTATTGGAGAGACTGTCCTTTCCCCATTGTATGTTCTTGGCTTTTTGTTGTAAATTAATTGACCATATATGTATGGGTTTATTTCTGGGCTCTCTATTCTATTCCACTGATCTATATCTGTGTTTTTGTGCCAATACCGTACTTTAAAAAATTACTATAGCTTTGTAATATAGTGTTAAATTAGGGATCATGATGCTTCCAGCTTTATTCTTCTTTCTCAAGATTCTTTTGGCTATTTGGGGTCTTTTATGGTTCCATACAAATTTTAGGATTTTTTGTTCTATTTCTGTGAAAAATGTCATTGAAATTTTGATAGGGATTGCATTAAATCTGTATATTGCTTTGGGTAGTATGGACATTTTAGCACTATTGATTCTTCCAATCCTTGAGCATGGATTATCTTTCCACTTGTGTCCTCTTCAATTTGTTTCATTAATGTCTTGTAGTTTTCAATATACAGGTCTTTCCCCTCCCTGGTTAAATTTATTGCTAGATATTTTATTCTATTTGATGCAATTGTAAATGGAATTGTGTTCCTAATTTCTCTTTCGATAGTTCATTATTAGTGTATAGAAACACAAATTTTTGTGTATGGATTTTGTATCCTACAACTTTATGGAAGTTTTCAATTAGTTATAACATGTTTTTTTCAGTGTTTTCTTTATATAATATCATGTCATCTGTAAATAGTGACAGTTTTACTTCTTCCTTTCCAATTTGAATGCGTTTTATGTCTTTTTCTTGCCTAATTGTTCTGGCTAGGACTTCCAGTATTTAGTTGAATAAAAGTGGTGAGAGTGGGCATCCTTGTCTTGTTCCTGATTTTAGAGGAAATGCTTTCACCTTTTTACTGTCGAGTATACGTTAGCTGTGGGCTTGTCATATATGGCTTTTATTATGTTGAGGTACATTCCCTCTATATCTGCTTTGTTGAGAGTTTTTATCATTAATGGATGTTGAATTTTGTCAAACGTATTGTCTGCATCTGTTGAGATGATCATATGATTGTTATCCTTCATTTTGTGAATGTGGTGTATCACATGGACTGATTTGCAGATGTTGAACCACCTTTGCATCCCTGGAATAAATCCCACTTGATCATGGCATATGATCCTTTTAATGTATTGTTGAATTTGGTTTGCCAGTATTTTGTTGAGGATTTTTGCATTTATGTTCATCAGGAATATTGGTCTGTAATTTTCTTTTCTTGTAGCATTCTTGTCTGGTTTTGATATCAGGGTACCGCTGGCCACATGCAATGAGTTTGGAAGAGTTTCCTCTTCTTCTATTTTTTGGAAGAGTTGAGAAGGATTGGTATTAATTCTTTGAATGTTTGGTAGAATTCCAGTGAAGCCATCTGATTCTGGACTTTTGTTTGTTGGGAGGGTTTTGATTACTGATTCAATCTCCTTACTAGTAATTGGTCTGTTCAGGTATTCTATTTTATCATGATTCAGTCTTGGTAGTTATGTGTTTCCAGGAATTTATCCATTTCTTCTAGGTTGTCCAATTTATTAGCATATAATTGTTCATAGTAATCCTTTATGATCCTTTATATTTCTGTGGTATCAGTTGTAACATCTCCTCTTTTATTTCTGATTTTATTTATTTGAGTTCTCTTTCTCTCTCTGTCTCTCTTTTTTTTTTTTGGTGAGTCTAGCAAAAAGTTTGTCAATTTTGTTTGTCTTTTCAGAAAACAAATAGTTTCATTGATCTTTTCTGTTGTATTTTTAGTCTTTATTTCATTTATTTCTGCTTTAACCTTTGTTATTTTCTTCCTTCTGCTACTTTGGATTTTGTCCTTTTTCTAGTTCCTTGAGGTGTAAAGTTAGGTTGTTTATTTGAGACTTTTCTTATTCCTTGAGGTAGGCATTTATTCCTATAAACTTCCCTCTTCGAACTGCCTTAGCTGCATCCCATAAATTTTGATATATTGCATTTCCATTTTGTTTGTCTCAAGATATTTTTCTATTTCTCCTTTGACCTATTGTTTGTTCAGTATCATATTGTTTAATCTCCACATATTTGTGATTTTTCCAGTTTTATTTGTGTAGTTAATCGCTAGTTTCATACCATTGTGCTCAGAAAAGATGCTTGATATGATTTCAATCCTTTTAAATTTATTAAGACTTGTTTTGTGGCCTAACATATGATCTGCCTTGGAACATGTTCCATGTGTACTTGAGAAGAATGGCTATTCTGTTGCTTTAGGATAGAATGTTCTGTAAATATCTGTTAAGTTCATCTGGTCTAATGTATCATGTAAGGCCAATGTTTCCTTATTGATTTTCTATCTGGATGATCTACCCATTGATGTAAGTGGGGTATTAAATTTCCCTACTATTATTGCATTGCTGTCTATTTCTTCCTTTAGGTTTGTCAATGTTTGCTTTATGTATTTAGGTGCTCCTGTGTTGGGTGCATAAATATTTGCAAATATTATATCTTCTTGTTGGATTGACCCTTTTATCATTATGTAGCACCCTTCTTTGTCTCTTATTACAGTCTATATTTTAAAGTCTATTTAGTCTGATATAAGTATAGCTACTCCAGCTTTCTTTTGGTTTCCATTTGCATGGAATATCTTTTCCCATCCCTTCACTTTCAGTCTATGTGTATCCTTACATGTAAAGTTAATCTCTTGTAGGCAGCATATAGATGAGTCTCTTGTTTTATCCATCCAACCAATCTGTGTCTTTCTATCAGAGGATTTAGTCCATTCATATTTAAAGTAAGTATTGATAGGTATGTACTTATTCCCATTTTGTTAATCGTTTTCTGGCTGTTTTTTGTAGTTCCTCTTTGTTCCTTTCTTCTTCTCTTGCTCTTTTCCTTTGTGGTTTGATGACTTTCTTTAGTGGTATGCTTATATTCCTTTATCTTTTGTGTATTTAATATAGGTTTTGCTTTGTAGTTACCAAGAGGCTTACATATAGCAACTTATATCTGTAACAGTCTACTTTAAGTTAATAACACCTTAACTTTGATCTCATTGTAAAGCTCAACATTATTACTCTCCCCTCCATGTTTTATGTTTTTGATGTCACATTTTACATCTTTTTATCTTGTGTATCCCTTATTGTAATCTTGTAGTTATTTTTACTTCTTTTGTCTTTTAACCTTCATACTAGTTTTATAAGTGATTAATCTACTAATTTTGCTATATATTTACCTTCCCAGTGAGATTTATTCTTTCGTATATGTTCTTATTACTAATTAGCATACTTTCTTTTCCTCTTAAAGAAATTCTTAACATTTCTTGTAAGACCAGTTTGTGGTGATGAACTCCTTTAGCCTTTGCTTCTCTGGAAAACTCTTTATGTTTCCTTTACTTCTGAATGATAACTTTTCTGGTTAGAGTACTCTCAGATGGAAGTTTTTTTCTTTTAGCACTTTGAATATATTAGGCTACTCCCTTCTAGCCTGCAAAGTTTCTGCTTAAAAATCTGCTGCTAGCCTTGTATGTAACAAGTTGTTTTTCTCTTAATGCTTTTAATATTCTCTCCTTGTCTTTAACTTTTGACATTTTAATTACAATGTGTCTTGGTGTGGGTCTCTTTGGGTTCCTGTTAATTGATACTCTCTGGGCTTCCTGGACCTGGATGTCTGTTTCCTTCCCCAGGTTGGGGAAATTTTCAGTCATTATTTCTTCAGATAAGATTTTTGCACCTTTCTCTCTCTCTTCTCCTTCTGAGAGCCCTTTGATGCGAATGTTAGTCCATTTGATGTTGTCTCATAAGTCCTTTAAGTTATCGTCACTTTTTTCATCTTTTTTTCGTTTTGCTGCTCTCATTGGTTGAGTTCTACTGCCCTATCTTTGAGTTGACTGATCCTTTCTTCTGCTTCATCTAGTCTGCTTTGAAACTCTCTAGCGTGTTTTTCAGTTCAGTTATTGTGTTCTTCAGCTCTGTGACTTCTATTTGGTACTTTCTTATATTTTCCATCTCTTTGTTGAAGTTCTCACTGTGTTCATCCATTTTTCTCCACAGTTAGTTGAACATTTTTATGATGATTACTTTGAACTCTTTATCATATAAATTACTTATCTCCATTTTATTATGGTTTTTTCACTTTAATAGGTTATCTTGTTCTTTCACTTGGGACATATTCCTTTATTTCTTCATTTTGCTTGACTCTTTGTGTTGGTTTCCATATAGTAAATGAAACAACTACCTCTCTCAGTCTTCAAAGAGTGGACTTATGTTGGAGATGAACCTTCTTATTTAACCCTGCCTCAACTCCTGTTTGTCTCTCAAACCTCTGTGCTGTCCAAGCAGCCTCTTATATTTTTAGTAGCTCCCAGTAGTTGAGGATGTGCCAAGACTTGTCAGTGTCTAAAAGAGGGAGATCTCAGCACCTAGATTCAGGCTGACTGGAAGCCAGATCCCCAGGCATAAGCTGTTAAAAGAATGAAAATATACAGTCCTGTGGGACTGGCTAAAGATATCCATTTGGGAATCATTGGCTTATGGATGATATTTAAAGCAATAATACTGGATTCATTCACTAAATGAGTTAGTGTAGATAAGGAATAGGTCTAAATATTGAGTGCTGGGGCACTCCAATTTTAAGAGGTCTGCAAGAAGAGGAAAAACAAGGAAATGACTGACATGATGCAGCCAATGAGATAGGGCAAAAACCATGGTTGGTTATATGGACATTTTACAGGAAAGGCAGAAATCAAACCTAAGTTGCCTCAGTTGCCTCAGTTTTTAGGCAGGGCAGGTTGACTTCCTCTTCAGCACCATCACTGACTATGTTTTCAGGTGTGCCTTAGTTGTACTGTCATCGCTAACTAGAGTTGAAGCACTGACTTAAGAGTCATAGAAAATTTTAATATCATGCTGTTACAGCCATGGGTTGGTAGGGGTTGAAGGGAAAGATTAATTTTAATGTTAGCATTTCCTGATGAATCTCAATTTTAAAGTTCATTATTTTTGTTTTCCTGGTGGCTATGTCAGAAATGAGCATTTTCATAAATCTTATATAAATACCAAATCTCGGATTCATACCACTCAATTATTTCATCCCACAGCTTAAACTCTCAGAATAATTTCAAAACTCTTCGGATGATATAGAGGAACATTTGTGGTCTGGGTCTTGATTTTCTCTTTGCTATCATCTCTCATCCCTACTCCCCCACTCTCCTTGTTCCAGCCAAATTGACATACTGTACTTGCAGTTCCCTGACTGGGACATGCTCTCTCTTGCCTCTAAGTCTTTGCATGTGACCTTCCCTTGGAATACTTTCTCTACTCATCAACTGGTTAGCTATTTGTTCATTTTTACATCTTAGTTTAAATGTTACCTCAGTCTTCCTTAATCTCCAAATCCTGATTTGGAACTGCAAGATTCCCACCTCACAGCTCTTATTAAACAGTATTATAATTTCCTATATACTTGTCCATTTCTCCCTCTAGACCAGAGGTTGGTAAACTTCTGCTGTAAAGAAAAAGATAGTAAACCTTTTAGGCTTTGTGGGCCATACATTCTCTGTCACAACTACTTGACTCTGTCATTGTAACATAGCCATGGCAAACTAGCCACAGACAACACATAGTCAAATGATTGTGTTCTACTAAAACTTTATTTATGAAAAACAGACATGACGGGAATTGGATTTGGCCCATGAAGGTAAAAAATATATTTTTGTTGATTGTTATGTCCCCAGCACCTCACACAGTCCCTGAAACACAATAAGAACCCCACAAACATTTGCTTAAGGAATAAAGAAGAATCTAGTAAACCTTGCCAAGAAAAATAGCTTCACTGTGATCATGAAAATGTTGTGCAATTTAAGTGACTTTGTGTTCATTCTTTAAAGCAATCCTCAGTCATTAAAATCTTTCCTTTGTTGCTCCTGTCTAACATCAGCATCCATTTAATAGTTCAACTCAATTTTGCTGATTTATTCTGTGTGGTAAGGCAGTTGTTACACAGACAAATAGGGCTATTGTTTAATCTGCACATTTCTAGCTGGAACCAGGAATTGTAGATATTGCTTTCTCTTTACATGAAGTTGAAATGGAGTTGTCCCTGAGATTGAGTCTGTGCATTGTGGTTATTGGGAGTCTGGTATTTATTGACCATTCTTGTCTCTCTGTAGTGCATGGAATTTGGGTAAGAAGTGACTCATTTGCAGAGATATCGTTTATTTAGATTTATTTAATGGAGTTCCTTGTGGTTTCTCAGCCATAGTTTACTTCCCCAAATTATGAACGGGAAATCAGAAGGTTTACGAGAATTTTGGCTTGTACCTTTGCCAGGTAATGAGTAAAACATGGTGTAGGGGATGAGAAGCTATGTTTGCGGTAGTCACATCTTTTAACCAGACATTGTCAGGAGTTGAGCCAGATATGGTCAGATGAGCAAGTTAATCCCTGGGAAGTCTCATTACTTCTGGGTTATTTAAAACAAAAGGAAAATAATAGAAAAGATGCTTGTATTTTTAAAGTGACTCCACAGAACCATAATTATTTCTATGTTTTTTCTAGATTTAACCCTACTTATGTAGTACCAGGGGATTTTCAGTTGGTTTTGAGTACCAAACCCAGAAGAGAAGGGGCTTTAATACCCCATCCATCCTTAACTGGCCACATGAGCCAGACATGGCGAAAGGCAGGCATAGCCTGCCCTTGGTGCAGAAGTCTTGACACTGGGCTTGCAAGCATGTGCAGAACTTGCCACTGCTGTGAGTTGAAGTACTATCTCAGGCCAAGTGGTTTTTCAACTGTTTGTGAATTGTAATAAAATCCTTTCATGTTTTAAAGTTAAATGCAGACTAAACAAAGAGGGACAGGGGTTAATGAGAAGTTAGAACAGAAGAGAAAGGATTAGAAAAGAAGCCATAAATAGGAATAAAAAATTTTAAAATTCCCTTTATATTTATATTTATATTTATGTAGTGCTTTATAGGGTAAAACACATTCCTAAATAACTTTTACCTTTAATTCCTTCAACAGCCATCTGAACTAAGCAGGGTTAAGAATTCCCTTTTTGCAAATGAGGAAACTGACTTTCAGAGATATTGAGTGACTTGATCCAGTAGAGATCCTTATGATAAATGAGGGAAAGGGCCTTGCTTATTTTCATTGCCACTCACCTGTTCAATTCGCTACTTTCTTCCATAAGATTCACTGTTTCTTCCATAGTTTCTTTTCAAACTCTAAAACTGGGGGTTCTCAGAGTTTAAGGACTGAGTATTTGTCGGCCAACGTTTTTCTTTATCCTCACAGCTTGGTTTAGTTGTTTCATTGTTTTCCATCACTCTTAGAGTTCAGTGTATCAGCCTAGGGAGAGGTGAATATGGGAGAACAGAGACTCGGTGAAATGGTGACCAGGACTGGGCAGTTATGTGTATTGAGTTAAGAGGAAGTTGTAAGTGAGAAGACTAGCAGTTGCTGTAAAAATGTTCATTTCCCAGATAGGAGGAAACATTACTTTTTTTTCTTTTTGATGATTGGTATAATAATTGATGTTATTCAAGGTTATACATAAAATGATGTAGTCATTTTATAAAGAGCATAAAGCACACATCCATTTTATAGTGGTCCATTAAAGGTATGTCAATGAACATTTTAGCAAGCAAGATCAGTTGTAGTTTCCATTTGAATTAAAATGCTACACACAGTTTTCTATTAGGCTGGACCTATGAGCCATATGAATAGACTTTCCTGTTTTAAGTTTAGAAGGTATATTTGTTTCTTTGAGATTTGATCCCTGCTGTTCTCAGATGGCACACCTCTAGGTGGAAGAAATCTTACATAGAGATATAATCTGCTTTACTTGATATAGCATGATGCTATCGTTGCATATTAACATTGTATTTATTTATGTCTTGGAAACATTTAAGAGTTGTGCCCATATTTTCTTCACTAGCACTCAGGGTACCCTACTGGAAATTACCACCTTACATTTATGTAAACAATCATCCAACCATGCAAAATGTTTTAGATACAAATCCCAGATTCCCTTGTCTGTGTTAGGGAAGGTGCCCCAGAGCTCACTTCAGCCAGACCCAGTTAAACTTATACACATGGAAATGCTATTCTTTGTTTGCATAATACCTTTGTACTTAAGTTTTCTGCTCTGTTTTAACACATGGAGTTAGTTCCTCAGACTTCATATCAATCACTGAATAAGGAATTCTTTCATCTAGTTGCAGATATTTAACATTTGTCTTCACATTTTTTTATGCCATTCCTCAGTTTCAAAAGAAACTCTAATCCTATACATGACAGGCCTTGGGTTGTTATTGTCATTATTATCACCATCGACATTATTTTCTGCCAGTTTTTTAGGTCATTCCTGGTTCACTATCAGAAGAGGAATCAGACTACAGAAAGTTAAAAGTTAAGTAAAATTTGAAAACACAGATTAAAATGATTTGGTATATTCACATGGAAGAACAGAAAAAAGAAGTGTACAATTGGGTCCAAGAATAATAATCAGTTTATAGAATGAAAAATCTCTGAACCAAGTTTTAAAATAGTCAGGTGGCTTCTCAATTCATCTATTCTTTGGCCTCTGTCATCATTTCCACAACATAACCACTATTTTGTCCTTTCACAAGCCACTGGCTATAGATGTGGGTATTGAAAGGGCAAATGGACGAGAAGCCAAGAAATCTGGATTCAAGATCTGACTTCACTGCTAGGATAAATCACTTAAAGTCTCTAAGTTTGTTTTTCCAGCTGTAAAATGGGATCAATGACATCTGGCTGCCTCCTCTATGGGATTAAGGTGAGGTAAACATAAGAGAATGTGGAAGCATTTAAAAAATTCTACAACTTTTTGCCTACGTAAGGAATTTTTACAGTGAGCATTATTTCTATACTCAGTTACACTAGAAATTTCAATAACTTACTTTATGCTCCCGCAATTTTTTTAGAAGAGGTATTTTACCTGTAAGGGACGTGGATTTGGGGACTGAGGCTGTTGTTTCTCAGCAGCAATTTTTGGATTGTGTATATTGATGAGCGATTGCTGCCAGAACCCAGCTGATTCAAAAAAGAAAAGCAGAACAGAAGAATGGAGGCAGATGTGATAAGAGGAATTGGTGAGAAACCATGGAATTCCAGAGAGTTCTTGATAAAGTGTGAGCTGAATTTCTTGCCCTGGGGTTGTGGGAATATCCCTGATTCTTTATAATACACTGTAAATCTCTCATTCCTAAGGCCAGCTTAAGTGTAGTTCAGTTTTTTTGAATCAACTCCAAGCGACCTGACTGTGAAGAAAAAGAATGTCGGTAAAAGAGAAAAGCAACCAGAAACAGATCAAGGAAACCAACTGACTGTTGTTACATGAGCTAGTCCACAGTGCTCTGGAATTGACACTTGATGCTACAGTTGTATTGTCTTTGGTGACATCTGAGTAGGCTAGTGGAATGTCACTGTTGATCATTGATTATTTTTATATTTATTTTGAAAAATTATTTTGTGCTGAAAGTGTGAGGCTCCTCCACCTAGGAAATCTCAAATAATCATTAAGACATATTTCAATCTCCACAGGAAACTAAATGACATCACGAGTGGCATAGAATCATGGAAAGAACTTGTACTAGGATCAGGAAACCTCTAATCTTAGGCTTAGTTCCACATATGTGATGTTGGATATGCTGCTTCATTCATCAGGGCCTCAGTATCCTCATCTTTAAGTTGTGGAAGTTGGCACTGATGATTTTCCATGCCCTTGCTGCTCTAACAATTTCATTATTCTACTAATGATGGTGCTATGTAGGTGCCATCACAGTTGGTTGACATAGAATAGAAATTTTTGCAGAATGCCTAAATGATAATAATTCGTTATATAGATAAAAATGCTAACTGGTAGAATCAGAGTCAGTCAAATACCAAAGACCTTAAAACAATGAGGAAATAAAGTCGATTGAAGGATTAAGAAAACCGAATCCTTAAGTCAAAAACTATGGATCACACAAATGGTTAAGAATATTTCCTTATCCCAACTTGAAATTCTGTCAAATCTATGGGACACAGTTAAGTCTCTGTCTGTCAGGTACTACTTCATTCAAAAAAAAAAAAAAATGGTCGATATATTTTCACTAGATCAGAGGGATATATTTGGGATAGTTTAATATAATAGAGATGGGTTTTGACAGTTTCAATTTTCTCCCAAAACATCTATTGGGACCTTCCTTTTCATACCACCACTCCTTTCCAAGTGACAAGGATCCCATTGTCTCTGTTGAGGAATAACAACTTAAGAATGCTCAGCTATTAAAGAAGGGGAGTATCCACATGGAGCAGACCAGATAAGGCTCAGCAGAGGCTGGGAATGGGTAAATGTCCTGTTGAATGATAATATAACAAGTAATATACCAGGGGCTGTCAATATAAGTCCTTTACTCAACAGAAATGAAAAGAATAGGTCATGGTGCTCCCACAAACAGTGACTCATGGTCTGTAGATATCAGCACAGATTTTGTGAGTCTCCTTGGCTCTGGCCCTAGGCTATAGTCAGAGCCTCCTAACACTCACTCTTCTCCTTTCCTAGTGTTTTATCCTTGTTTTGTTTTATCATTTCCAGTCCCCTGACCAAGGTAATACTAATACCATCTCCATTTCCCTAATCTCCTCAGCTCCAGTTATTATCATCTGTTCCCTTGTAGTAAAGATGAGAGTAGAGTGCAGAAGATAAAAGAGTATATCTAGGGTTGTCTGGCCTTTTTTCTATTCTCTTTCTATTTCTGATATTATGACACAAACTCTTTGCTTTTCCTTTCTGGAAAGTTGTTTTAATCCTCAAGAACCCATTTTGGCAGTTAAAAAATATTATCAGTTTCTTGTTTGTTTGCATCTTATTTATAACAATTTTAATTGACTAACTAACTTGACTAACAAGAGGAAGGGTCACATAAAAGACTGGAAAATAAAAGAACAAAGATTAATATTTTAAGCTAGAGGTTGGCAAACTATAGCCAGAATATCAGCCACTCATTTTTATAAATAAAGTTTTATTGAGTCTCAATCACATTCGCTCATTTGTGTATTGTCTATGGCTGCTTTTGTGCTACAATGGCAGAGTTAAGTATTTGTGACACAGACTGGATGGCTAACAATACCTAAAATAGTAATGTTATAGTAGTAGCAGTAGTATGCTAATAGTGTGTACCATCCAGCCCTTTAAGAGAAAGTTTGTTAATCCCTGTTTTAAGATATTATCTTGCAAAAATTTGGCTTAAAATATAGTTTAATGTTCTTCTTTCTGGTCAAGATAGACTGGCAGGGGCCAGATTTACCCTTTCACCTAAAATAACCAAAGGAAATGAGATAAAATGTAGGAAACAACAGTTTTCAACATTCTAGATGTCAGGCAATTGACTGTGATAATTCAGAGACAAGAAACAAACGAGTTAAGCCCTATGATTGCCTCACATTACTATCTTGAGACAGTTTCCAGGTCACAGTGGAGGAGTAACACCCAATGCAGAGCCCAGAGGGCTCCCTGAGTTCAGGAGATGGAGCTAAGAGTCTGTTGCTTGCCTGGAAATACATGAAGCAAAAACTAACAGAACTGGAAGAAAATATAAACAGTTCAACAATAACAGTTGGGGATTTCAATGTCTCACTTTCAAAAATGGATAGAACAAGTAGGCAGAAGATCAACAGGAAACAGAAGACTTGAGCAACAGTATAAACCTACTAGACCAAAAGACATCTATAAAACACTACCTCCAGTGGCGGAATATCCAAGAATATCCTCCTTGAAGGTATATGGAACACTATCCAAGACAGACCATGTGCCAGGCCTTAAAACAAATCACAATGAATTTAAAAGGATGAAACTCATAGAAAATTGTATCTGAGTACAGTGAAATAAAAGTAGACATCAATAATAGAAAAAATTTGGGAAATTCACAAATATGGGGAAATTAAACTTCCTAAATAATCAATGGGTTAAGAGAAGAAATCACAAGGGAAATTAAAAAATTCTTTGAGATAAATGAAAATAAATATACAACATACAAAAACTTATGGGATGTAGCTAAGGCAGTGCTTAGAGAAGGATTTATACCTATAAATGCTCATGTTAAAAAATAAGAAAGATCTCAAATCAATAACCTAACCTTCCACCTTAAGACACTGAAAAAAGAAGAGCAAATTATATCCAAATCTAGCAGAAAGAAGGAAATCATAATGATTAGAGCATAAATCAATAAAATGGAGAGAAAAAAACACAATAGAAAAAAGTCATGAAACCAAAATTTGGTTCCTTGAAAAGATTGAGAAAATTGACAAACCTTTAGCTAGACTGACTAAGAAAAACAGAGAGAAGACTGAAGTTACTAAAATCAGAAGTGAATGAAGGGACATTACTACTGACCTTATATAAATAAAATTGATTGTAAGGGAATACCATAAACAACTCTGTATTAACAAATTAGATAAACTACATGGAATGGACAAATTCCTAGAAAGACACAAACTACAGAGATGGACCCAAGATAAATGGAAAATCCAAATAGTCCTATAATAAGTAAAGAGAATGAATTAATAATTTAAAAACTACCTAAAAAGAAAAGCTTAGGCCCAGATGGCTTTTCTGTTAAATTCCACCAAACATTTAAAAAGAATTAGTAACAATTCTTCACAAACTCTTCCAATAAATAGAAAAGGAAGGAACATTTCCCAACTCATTCTATGGGTATGCTGCGTAAAGTGAATGCACTTTATTTTTTTATTTAATTTTTTTTAATTGTTTTTATTTTTCAGGAAAAGATTTTCCTTGAGCTAACATCTGTTGCCAATCTTCCTCTTTTTTTTCCCTCCCCAAAGCCCCAGTACATGGTTGTATATCCTAGTTGTAAGTTGTTCCAGTTCTTCTATGTGAGCCGCCACCACAGCATGGCAACTGACAGACAGGTGGTGTGGTTCCGTGACTAGGAAATGAACCCGGGCTGCTGAAGCAGTGAGTGCCAAACTTTAACCACTATGCCATCAGGGCTGGCTCAAGAAATGCACTTTAAATATAAAGACACAAATAGGTTAAACAAAAAGGATAAACAAAGATATACCATGCTAACACTAGTCAAAAGAAAGCTGGAATGGCCTTATTAATATCAAAGTAGTAAAGAATAGTACCACGGGTAAGGAAGCTCAATCCATAATGATAAAGAGGCCAATTAATTAAGAGGACATAATCAATTAAGTTTATACACCTAGTAAGAGAGCTTTGAATACATGAAGCAAACTGATTGAACTGCAGGATAAATAGCAAAATCATCAGAGTCAATCATTGATAGAATACGGGTAGAAAATCTACAAGGATTTGAACAAATCTATATAGATTTGAACAACACTATCAACTGACTTGACTTGACTGACATTTGTCAAAGACTCCATCAAACAAGAGCATAATGCACATTGTTTTCAAGTGCATACTGAACATTTACGAAGCCACGCTATATTTGGACCACAAAACAAATCTCAATAAATTTAAATAATTCAATTCATACAAAGCAGGTTCTCTTACCACAATGGAATTAAATTAGAAATCAATAACAGAAAGATTCCAATTAAAATCCTAGCAGATTTTTTTTTGTATTTTGTAGAAATTGACAAATCAATTTAAAAATTCAGTCGAAATACGAAGGATGTAGAACAGACAAAATAACTTTGAAAAAAAAAAGATGGAGGCTAACATGATCTGATTTCAAGAATTATTACAAATTGCAGTAATCAAAACAACATTGTATTAGATAAATTTAGACAAAAAGATCAATGGAACAGAATAAGAAATCCAAAAATAAACTCACATTTATGCAGACAACCGATTTTTCACAAAAGTGCAAACCAATAGAGTGGAGTAAGAGTAGCCTTTTCAACCAATAGTAGTGGAACAATTAGATATCTGTGTGTGTGTGTGTGTGTGTAAAAGAACTTGGATACATCCCTCACGTTATATACAAAAATTAACTCAAAATGGACCATAAGCTTCAACATAAAACTTTAGAATTTCTAGCGGTAAACACAGGAAAAATACTTTGTGATCTTAAATTAGTCAAAAATTCCTTAAATATGACACCAAAAATATAATACATAAAAGAACAAACTGGTAATTTGGGCTTAATTTCTGATCATCAAAAGAATGGAAAAAATAAGCCAAAGACTGGGAGAAAATATTCGCAAACCATTTATCTAATAAAGGACTTGTATTCAGAATATATAAAGAACCCTCAAAACTCAACAATAAAAAAACAAACAACAAAATTAACAAATGACAACAGACTTGAGTAGACACTTCACCAAAATGATGTTCCGATGGCAAATGCTAAAAAAAATGCTCAACATTATTAATCGTTAGGAAAATGCAAATTAAAACTACAATGAGATATCGTTACACACCTGTTTAAATTTCTAAGCTAAAAAGACTGACCATATCAAGTACTGGTGAAGGTTTGGAACAACTGGAACTCTCATACACTGCTGATGAGAATGTAAAACTGCGTTGGCAGACAGTTTGACAGTTTCTTTAAAAGTTAGAAATACAGTTAGCATACTGCCTAGTCATTTCATTCCTAACTATCTCCCCAAGAGAATAAAAACATATATCCATAGATAGACTTTTAAATGAATGTTCATAGCAGCTTTATGTATAATCATCAAAAACTGAAATCACTTTTTGATTTCAAAACCATTTGAAATGTCCACCAAGAGGCGAATGAATAAACAAATTGTGGTATAGCTGTATATTGCAATAGTACTTAGCAATAAAAAGGAGTGAACTATTGATACATGCAACAACATGAATCAGTCTCAAAATATGCTGAGTGAAAGCAGTCAGACAAAAAAAGTGCATATTGTATGATTCCATTTAAATAAAGCTTTAGAGAATTCTAATCCACCAGTTTATATACTGCGCACTCTGCCTTTCCTTTTTTCATGATGGTCTGGGCACCCGTCTATGGAACCCCACCTTTTTGGATAAGGGATTCATTTTTTCGATCTCACATGTAGATGTGGGAGTGCCTCAGAGTTCAGTCTTTGGCCATCTTCTCTATCTACACTTGTAACCTACACCTTCTCTCTGGGTAGTCTCACCTAGTTCTATGGCTTTAAATACCATTAATATGCTGCTGATTCCAAAATTTTATCTCCAACCCTGGTCTGTCCACTGGATTCAACGACATTTCACCTTCACTGCCACCATTTCAGTTTAAGCCACTTTCATGTATTGCCTTCATATGTTACCAGCCTCCTGCTTCCATTCTTGCCACTCCCTTCCATCCATTCTCCATTCAGCAGCCAAAGTGATATTTTTAAAGCCTAAATAAGATCATATTAGTTCTCTATTTTAAAACTACACACTGGTTTTTGCAGCCATTAGAATAAAATAAAAATTCCTGACTATGACCTAGAACAGGAGTCAGCAAACTACAGCTTACAGGCTGAATCCAGCCTGCCACTTGTTTTTTAAATAAAATTTTATTGGAACGCAGCCATACCCATATATTTGCTTATTATTTATGGCTGGTTTAGTGCTACAATGGCAGACTGAATAGTGACAACAACGACTATATGCCCTGCAAAGCCTAAAATATTTACTCTCTGGCCCATTCAGAAAATATTTGCCAACCTCTGATCTATGACATCTTGGGGCAGGGTGGGGCATAGGGGGAGAAAGAAAACAACAGCAATTTAAAAAAAAACAAGTTTGGTGATATTACTTGAAGTCCAAATTAAGGAATTTGAGAGTCTTTTGGCTTCCTTGGTAACTCTTTCAGTTGGCCATGGGTTTTGCCAGTCATTTTATGACTTTTGAAAGAAATTTGCTGATAGAATTTCTAAGTTTGTGCCTTTTTGCTAAGAATTCTGCCAATGAAGTAGATGCATTCTTGAAAAATTGCCTGTGTAGATGTAATTAGAACACTACTTATGTCTCAGGATGAAAATTTTTTCCATAAAAACAATTTTACAATTTTTTAATATAAGTGAGAAAATAGCTTTGCTACTCAGAATTTTGCATTTAAAGCAATTTTTCAGGAACACATCTGCTCTTGTTCATAGATAAACACCAAATTGGTCTTTCCTCCTAGAATTTATCCAGGTGATTTCAGGCCAAGGAATGCCTGTCAGGCCATTTAAAATCCCTCTTGCTATGGTTGATTCTTCTTGTAGATGCTTTGGCCTTGCAGAATCAAGAAATGTGTTAAAAGTGAGAGTGTAACGTAAGGGAAACAGGAAGAAATCAACACAGGATTTCCTCAGCTATAGTGAGAATTCCTTTCTTCATATAATATTTTTATGGAGATAAACAGCCAGAATTATGTTGCTATGTTTCTAAATCTTATTACACTGCCACATCCCTAACTCCCTAATATTTGTTGCAATATAAATACTACCAAAATATTGAGCCTGCACACGTATCGTACGTAGTAAGCACATAAGCATATTTGTTGAACAATTATAACACAAAACAAAAAGGATTTTTTTCTTGTTGGTTTTTCAGGGTTTTTTTCTATTGTGGTAAAAAAATATATAAAATTTACCATCCTAATCATTTTTAAGTGTACAGTTGAGTAGTGTTAAGTACATTCACATTGTTGTGAAACAGACCTCCAGAACTCTTTCATCTATCAAATCTGAAACTCTATACCCACTAAATAACTCCCCTTTTCCCTCTATGGCTTACTCCTTGTAGCCACCATTCAGCTTTCTGTTTCTGTGAATTGGACTACTTTAGATACTTCATATAAGTGGAATCACACAGTGTTTGTCTTTTTGTGACTGATTTATTACACTTAGCATAATGTCCTCAAGGTTCATCCATGTTGTAGCATGTGACAGGATTTTGCTCCTTTTTGAGGCTGAATAATATTCCATTGTATGTATATATGTACCACATTTTGTTTGTCCATTCATCCATCCACTGACATTTGGGTTGCTTCTACCTCTTGGCTATTGTGAATAGTTCTGCTATGGACATGGGTGTGCAAGTATCTTTTTGAGTCTCTGCTTTCAATTCTTTTGGACATACATCCAGAAGTGAGATTGGTCTATCATATTATAGTTCTACTTTTAATTTTAACAAAAAGTTTTATTCAGTTTAACTTAACTTAATGGATTGGAAATTTGGTTCATACTGTATGGTCTGTTTCCCAGTGTGGTTCGATGGAGGCTATGAAAAGTAGAGAAGATATAAATAGATTTTATGGTGAGTAGGAGAATGAGGTCACAACAGGAACATAGTAAGAGCATACTAAAAATGCTAGATAGAGTTGAGGTGCAAGTTTAGGTTGGTGATCAGAAATTTATAATGATAGTAATATAGGTGGACGCTGTTATTACAATCACTACCACTACTGCTACCACTACCACTACGACTACTACACTATAGTGTAGTGTAGATTGGCTTTTGAGTTAGTAGCTGGGGTATTTTATGGTAGATGAGGAGTCTGTACCACTATGAACCATCAAATGTGGAGTTCTGAATTCGAAGCACTTTCTCTGGAATATGCTTCTCACTATTTGGTCATAAAGAACAACATGGTCCCAGAAGTGACCTACTCAGAGCCACCAACTGAAAATGCTAGTTCGGGAAGCAGCAGGAGTGCAGGCCCTGAGGTCGTCATCATGTGTAGCTTTCTTAAGTTTCTTTCTTAAAGTTCAAAGTCATTAAAGTAATTCCTCAGCAGGAGCTCCACTCATCATACTTTGTTCTGCAGGGGTAATTACCATCAACACTAATGGGAATTCTGTATTTGACTCAAGAAGTAAGCACAACACTAGCTCCTAAAACAGAACAGAAGACTTATTGATCTGCATCTAAATGTTCTCCCAGGTTTCCAAGGAGGAGAAAATTCAGTGGGCATTAGAAAAATACTTAAATAAATTCTTCCATTACTTCTGTACTTATTTATATTTTTCTAGAATTTAAGAATGCATGAAAATGTAAAATATTGTTTACTGAGACTAGAACAGCAATAACAATCATTTAAATGCTTACTATGTGTGAGGCAGTAAGCTTAGCATTTTACTTATTTACTCTATGTTTTCCTTTTTTTCACAGCAGCCTTTGAGGTAAGTGTTAGCCCAGCCTTACAGTGTGGAAACAAAGAATAGAGATGATCAGTAGTTTCCCAACACTTAGCACAGGTTCTCAACCTGTGAGCCAAGGACTGTGGGAGAAATGTAGAGAGGACTCCTTGTAGGGTAGGGTCACATTTGAAAAAATAAATCCATGTCTGTTACCACAGAAGAAGAAAGTTATGATATTATGTACAGCAATGCAGGCCCAACCCTACTTCTCAGGGTCCTGTCTAGAAAAATGAATGTGTCTCTGATACCAATGGCAGCATGTTCAGCAACGTAAGCCTATAATTTTCAGGGACTGGAGTAAGAGTATATACATGGAGGCACGCATACCATATATCTGAATGTTTAAGCCAAGCTATCAAACTATTGAATTAAATTTGTACTATCTTCCTATTTTGATAAGTGTACTTTTACAGTGACCTATGAGGCTGGCATTGAATTTAGAATTCTGACACCCCAGAGTTCCATGCCAGAATGTGGCAGAGTGGAGAAAGCCACCAGCCTGTGGCTTGCCACCATTCTCTTCCCACCCCTGACTCTGACCCAGTCTGCAAAGGGCCTATCACAGATGTGTGTGGCTCCATCCACAAACCCTCCTACCCCACATTCAGCCATCCCCTAGCTATGCACTTGGCTTAGGGGTGCATGTGTTGATAGTCTGGCATCCTCTTGAAAACATGGATATCTGCATAGCTCTTGGAAATGGGTCTGGGGCATTTGACAGGGAATCCCAGAATCCTACATGAAGCATGATCTAGAAGAAGAGGCTGAGTGACACATCCTCTTGGTTCTATGGGAGCCTCACCCTGTAAGGAGGAGTGACCAGGGGAGGGCCAAGTCATGTCTCCCTAAAGTCTGGGCTCAGTCAAGGTGTCTAAATGCTCAACTTGACTTTTCATTTTAGAGAGAAATTAGAATATCAACGGAGAAGTTCAACATTTTCTAGATTCCCCAGACTCTGTGATCATCTTCCCCAGGCCTTTTCCTCATATAGTCCTCACCATCTCAGTAAATTCTATCAGCATTCTTACAGTTGTCCAGGCCAAAAACCTTGAAGCCATCCTTGATTTTTCTCTTTTGCTCATAAGTCGCATCCAATCCCTGAGGACAAATCTTGTCAGCACTATCCCCAAAAGGTATCCAGAATTTGACTACTCTTCAACACCTCCAGTGTTACCACCCTGGTCCGAGCCACCGTCACCCGTCTCCTGGATTAACTAGTCTCTGCATGTCCTGCCCCACGCCTAGTCTATTCACAGCACAGCAGTCCAAAGGACTTTGGTACTTGCTCTCCTCTCTGCCTAAAATGCTGTAATACAAGTAGTGGATGGCTTGCTACCTCACCTCCTTCCCTCAAACGCCATTTTCTCAGTGAGGCCCTTTCTACTTGCCCCATCTAAAATGGCCACCGGCCTGGCACTGCCTATCCTCTTTCACTTCTTTATTATTTTTCTCTTTGCACTTATCATCTTCTGACAAACATTTATTTTGCTTATTTGATTGCGTCTTTTCTGTCTCCCTCCACTATAATACAAGCTCATGAGGACAGGAATTTTTTAGCTCTTTTGGTGCTTGGTGCACAATTGTCACTAAATAGATTTTTGATGAATGAATGAATGAATGAATATCAGCAGGAGTACAAGCTAGCCAACTCTTGATTCACTGGCTATATGATATATATAGATATACAGATTTATCTATACATAAATAGATAGAGAGAGAGGGAGAGGGAGAGAGAGAGATCTATATATATATGCCAGAATAGGAACACAGGGGCAACAATCAGAGTGGTTTCTAAATCTTGCCTTGGACCTATCCTGACACACACTAAATCCTGGATAATAACCTAACTGATGCTTGATCAGAAACTTCATGAGACATATTTTATATAGTAGATTTTTAGAAGTGACTGAATCAACCCAAACCCCTTCTTTGGTACCAGCCCCTAACCATCAGTCCTGCAGAAAGGCCAGGTCTTAGGAACCACATTTGTACTATGAGTTTCAACTGTTCTGACCCAAGTGTAACAGAATTACATTTGGCTGTGAGTTGTGCAAAATCAGAATAATAGTGGCCTAAACAAAGTCAATCTCTCTCTCTCTCTCTCTCACACACACACATAAATTGTCTAGTGGTAAGCAGGCTAGGACTTGTTTGGCAACGGCTAACAAGGGCCAAGACTTCTAGTTTGTTCTTCTCCCATCCTCAAGATAGGCTTATACTTCATGGTATAATATGGCTGCTTAAGCTCCAGCAATCAAGCTCACATTTCAGGGGGGCAGAAAGGTTGGAAAACTCAGGATGGGTCTGGAATATCTTCTTGTCAGAAAGCAAGTGTATGTCCAATGATGTTGGAGGCAGTGTTAAAAATATAAAGGAGTCAATGTGGGGGGGCTCCCACTAGTCAATTTGAGCATCACAAGGAGAATAATAATTTAGGTTAACAAAAACAAGTAGAATCTAGGATTGGGCAAGCATTCATAACGATGCCAAAAAGAAGCAAATTAATAAAAAATGTGTGAAAAGGTAAATATAATATAAAAGAAAGATGATTGTAGTAGGTTTTGTTTAAATTTTATTTTATATTTAGAGTTATTATAGTGATTTTAAAATTTTTTTAAGAATATATGTTGCTTGGAAAGCATTTATTCCAAACAGTGGGCTAGCATATGGTTATGAAAAAGATCTCTGGAACCAGACAGTCTGAATTCAGTCCCAGCTTTATCATTTACTAATCTTTCTATGCCTATTTTCTTAGTTGTAAATAAGAATAGTAGTACCAACTTCATAGGATTGTTGTGAATTTAAATGAGATAATACAAGTCAAGCACTTAGAACTTTGTCTAGTATATCACAAACATGCCACTTTTTAAAATTTATCTATCTGTCTACTGACCTACCTTACTATTTGTCTCTAAAGCAAAGAAGGGAAACTGTTTCTATTTACCTACCTACCTATTTCTGGCAGGATATGAACATAAAATCTTGTTTTCTCTAAGAAATACCACTTTCTAAGTCACCTATGCAATTGAGCAGCCAAATATTTGATCCATCGTGAACTAAATTTTCAAATTTATTCCAGCTATGTAAGCACAAATTCATAATGATGGCAAAACAAGTGATCTGTTCTTGAGCATATTAGTATGCTCATATTTACACATTTGACTCAGAGACTGTTTCCTTTCTTTGCTTTAGAAATGTATAGGTAGGTAGGTAGATAGATAGATTTAAAAAAATAGCAACAAACATTAGTTTGAATAGGGTTTCTGTTACTGTCAATAGAAAATGTCTTGGCTACTGTAATTATAAATTCCTCAAAGGAAGTATCTCCAATGCTGAGAAGAGTGCCTGGCATATAGCCTGTGGTTAATAAGTTGGTGCTGAAGTGCAATAGACTGAAAAAATGGAAAGTTAATTTAATATTAAGATTTGGAATATATTTTCAAATATTCCATTAGAAATAATTAGCTTTGTTCATCTTTATGGGTACTTGTGACAGATTGATATAGGTCTTCCTTAATATTCCCTCTTAGTAATTTTATTAACTTATCAGTTAAACTTTATTTGAGACACCAACACATCCAGCTATGGGACCACATTTACTAGTTTCCCTTCTAGTTAAGTGTGGCCATGCGACTAAATTCTGTTCAGTAAAGTCTAAGTGAAAGTGTGGTGTAGGACTCCTTAGAAGCCTTCTTAAAAGAAGGGTCCATGATATTCCTTTTTCCCCTTATTTGTTTCTGCTTCCTGGCATACAGATATGATGGCTAGAGTTCAGGCAACCATTTCAGATCTTGAGGCGATGCACTCTGGATGATAAAGCAGAAAGATGGAGGAAGCAAGACATTGCGGAGCTACCGTACCATTCTTGGACTGCCTACCTATGTATTCGTTTTGAACATGAAAAGGATATGTGCTTCTGTCTTATTTAAGCCATTGTTATTTTTGTATTTTTTTATTATATTCAGTCAAATCCAACTCCAAATAACAAACTAATATCCAGTTATTTAATATGTATTTGAAAATGTACTGTGTACAAAGCACTGTACTAGGTACTATGTCATATACAAAATTGTTTAAGATGTTGATCTCTATCCTTCAAGATCTTATAATTTAATAAGGAACAAAAATATATACACAAATAATTGCAATATAATGAAGCTTGCATTAGTTGCACAGATTCAAATTTTTTAATTTGTTTGCTCTAGATAATCCTGTATAAGTGGTTGCCCATAAGTACATGGGAAATGGATTAAGAGTGATATAGCTAGTAAGAAGTGTATAGAATATTAAGATACTAATAAAGACGGGATTCATTTTCTCTCTCACACTATGTATTTTTCCCTCTCAGCCATCTCAGTGTCAATTAGAGATATTGTGATGGGAAGGTAGAGTCTTGATAACATACATCTATAAAATTATATTTCACATTTGACTGTAGCCTAGATTGAATTCAGAATCAGTAAGACTGTATACATTTAAATCAAAACTTATGTTTTGAAGGTTTGATGTCGTGTTTATTTCACGATAGGATGAGGGCATGGCTTACGTCTTCTGTATGAAATTACTCCTTACATTTGACCTCAACTCATCACAGATGATAACAAGAAAGGATCGAAAGACAAATGATAAACGAATAGGAATTACATTGAAAACATACTCATTGGACTTTTAAGAGATGTAAATAATCAATAAAACTTCAGTGTAATTTTCTACTAATAAAAGATAACTGTGGATTCATGCCAAAACAAAATATGTAAGTGATACAGCATGTTGCTTACTTTGGTTTAAAAGTCCCATTTAAGAATGTCTTTAAGAAAATGCAAATGGGTATATTTTTCTGTATCTATCCCAGGACTAGAAACTGATAAGCTTGAGCATACAAATATGTGCAAGAACACATCACTTGTTTTACCATCATTATGAATTTATGCTTATATACCGGGAATAAATCATTTGAAAATCTACTTCAGGATAGATCAAATATTTAGCCACTCAACTGTATAGCTGATTTAGGAAATCTTGTTTCTTAGAGAAAACAAGATTTTATTTCATATCCTGTCAGTGAAATTTAGATAAAAAAGAACTATTTCAAGCTATATTACCTTTGCCCAAGCCAAAAGTGTCAATTTTATTTTCACTGTTCATAACACCTTTCACAGTTTCGTTGCTTAACTTCTTTTTTTTTTTTTAAAGATTTTATTTTTTCCTTTTTCTCCCCAAAGCCCCCCGGTACATAGTTGTGTATTCTTCGTTGTGGGTTCCTCTAGTTGTGTCATGTGGGACGCTGCCTCAGCGTGGTCTGACGAGCAGTGCCATGTCCGCGCCCAGGATTCGAACTGACGAAACACTGGTCCGCCTGCAGCAGAGCGCATGAACTTAACCACTCGGCCACGGGGCCAGCCCCATCGTTGCTTAACTTCTAAATACCATCATCAACCTTTCAGTGTGTCTAAAAGACAAAGTCTTCAGGTCCAAGAATGTCTCTTTTCCGTCTTATATACACAAGAAGAGCTCAATGAGTCTTGATATTTAAGAGTTTGTGTTGTGGGCCTTGTGGTAAAATCTCATTGCCAAAGAGATACTCCTCAGAAAGGCAACCTGGTGATGACGTGGCAAAAACATGGGCTTTGAAGTAAAAACCAAAACCAAACAAAACCCTGGGACTGAGTTCAATCTGTTCTTTATAATTGTGTGATCTGAGATGGGTTTTTAAACTTCTCTGAGTCTGATTTTACTAAGTTGTGAGGAAATATTATTCAGAGGTTAAAATGATGGATGTTGAAGTTTTAATCCTCACTGGCTGTGTAATAAAATTACAAATTTTATTACAATTTACTTAAACTCTTTTAGCCAAATGCTCCATGTGTGAAATGAGTATAACAATAGTACTTGTTCCACAGAGTTGTTTAAGGCATGAAAAGTATTTAGAACAGTGTCTGTCATAGAGTAATTTTTTAGTATATGATAACTATTATTATTATAAGTATATAATCACTCCTTCCTTATTATTTCTAATGTATATAAAATGGGGAAAATCATATGTACTTTGTTGAGGATTAAGTTGAATAATATACATAAACGATCCCTAATGTTGCAGAGTAGATGCTCAATAAATGTCAACTATTGTCTGTAAAATACTTTGTCCTTATTGTGTGAAGAGTAACTGAGATAATACATTTAAAGCCCAGCATAGAGTACAGAATAGATGCTCCATAAATGTTAGTGCTAACATGGAAATATTTTCTTTTTCCACAGACTAAACTGTGACAAGACATGAAAAGAAATACTAGAAATAAATTCCTTGTTAGGCATATTTCTGGTAGCTTCAGTGTATTGACATTTTAAGGACAAGTCAGTCCTCATTCATGTTAACATTGGAGAAAACCACTGTGGTGTCAATTCAAATATCTAAAGAATTACCTACGAACTAAAGACTAAAGTTGACCTCTCATGCTTGTGATTCTTCCACATTCTCTTTCATTCTTTGACATCAGTGAGGGGCTTAAAGATGCATTACATCTTCCTGTCCATGAAAGGCTAACTTTCTTGGGACATCCATCTTCCATGTGAAACTGCTGATGCTGTCTGCCTCATTTCCCCTTTTGGGCTTGCAGCAACCCAAATCACATCACTCCCTGGTGCCCCACCAGTACTATGGATATGTAATCACTGTCCACGCATGCACCTCACCAGGCTTCTGTGAGCATTTAACAGGGGAAACCACATTTGGGACTGAGAGCACTGGGTTGTAAGCCCTGGGGGTCCAATGGGAGGTGGGTGCTGCAAGAGTTCCAGAAAATCTGTTTATTTTTATTTCCTATGTGAAAAGCATGTACCTCCTAGTACCACAGCATAGATGCTGCTGCCAAAACTACTCATGCCCCAGCCTCAATTCCCAGGCTGAGTCATACTCCTGCATTTACTGTGATTATCAACATTCTTTACACCAAACTGCCCTCAGAGCAGTGGGCTTGGCAGGGCTCAGCAGCAGTGTCAGCAGCTTCTCAGTTTTGGGATTTCAGTTTCAGAAATGGAAGATTTCAGAGCCCAGAACTACGGATATTTTGCTCAACATCTGCTTCCCTCTGCAGGGGGCAGGAGGTAGCCTGGGAGTGGGCTGGGTGTCTGTGGTGATTGTTTCCATTGTTTGTCTCGGGCACCCAGGGAGACAGCAGAGTCTAATGGAAAGAGCATTGGCTGTGGAGTTAGTCAGACCTGTGTTCACATCTCAGCTATGTTCTTAGTTGTGTGTACTTGGGAAAATCACTTAAATCTTTCCGAGACCATTTTTGTCATCCATAAAATGGGTTTCCTGATTACAGAACTTGCAGTGTTGGTGTGAGGATTCAATTAAGTAATTACAGACAGACATTCAACAGATGTTCCTTTTCCCTTCAATTTTTGCTCAACTATCTTGAGATAGACACATATGACTTCTTGACTTCCCTGAGCATAGTTTCATTGCTACTGTAAGTGTCAGAAAGCTTGTGTCTGCTCAAGCGCTATAAATGAAATAGGTAACTGATCGTTATCCTAAATATTCCTATTTCTACAGGTTGCACCAAGCTTAGTGACAACAGAGTATAGGGATCTGACATAGTGGTTTTTAACTCCAAACTCCATCCTCCTCACTCCCCATCCCCTGCCATCTTTCCACCACTACTGAAAGTTGATGATTTCTGGCTACTGTTGCTGGTGTAGTCTCCATTCTATCCACTCCTGGATGTCATGTTCTGTAGCAGCTGTTGCCGTTGTCGGAGCCTGTTAAAAATGACCAGTTCTGATGCCTCAGGTGCTGTGGCTGTCAGCTTTTCTGATGGCATTTGTCATCACAACTTCTCACTTCTTGCTGCCACCTTCATCACAATGACTCCTGGCATTCCCACCCCACGCATCTTCTTAGTCTGGGAAGCCTGTCTCCTTGGAGTGATTCTGGATCTCGCCTCACTCTAGGTTTTAGGGGTCTGCTGAGGAACTTGAAAGACACAGATTTCCAGAGGCTGGCCTGGTATTGTACAAGAGACACCACTCAGGATTGTATATGAACATACTTGGTGTCTCTGAACCAGTCAGCGTCTAAGGATTGGGCCTGTGCACCTCAAATTCAGCTCCCTTCTACCAAGAAAATCTTTGCCATAGCGTCCAAGGGATTATTTCAGCCTCCAAATATCTTCTCTGACCCCCAGATGTAACTAACCCATCAAAGCCATGAGGAAGTAAATAACAAACGCCTTACCCATGCAGCAGTTTATCCTGGTGGGCAGCTTGGTACTTTATCCTTAGAGTTCAGTTTTAATTATATACAATTATATAGCTGTTGGTGCCTTGGGGCACGGGACAATTGTGAACAAAGGTAAAAATAGAGAAAGTTATCTTGGGTGATGGTGGAGAGTCTCCAGACAGGTAAATGTAGCCCCAAAGTGTGGAAGCTTAGAGTGCATTGCACAATTTCACATCTGGAAGAATTTGGGTTAACACATCTAAGTGATGGCAATTAGTAACAGAAATAGTAAGGGCTAAGACATGTACTTGCTGATCTCTGTATGGAAGAGGAATAAAGATTTTGAAAGATTGAACTTTGAGCAGTTTAACACAGAGAAACTGCTAAGCTCTTCATTCTCTTTACAGTATTGACTATATTGATATTTTTAGCCAGGAGGGCCAGACTAGTGTGAACCAAGCAGAGACAGGATATGTAGAAAAAAAGAATATAAGAGAATTCATGCTAAGAGACACATATAAACCATTTGGGGCTCAGATAATGTAGCCATAAAATGTATAATCTATGCTCTAACTCTCTTGAGAATAACAGGGGTGCTATTATAATGAAACTCTCTCAGACACAAAATTAGAAGGTATGGTCACCCTAGGCTTAGAGCCTCACCAATTGCTAGTGAGGATTGATCCATAGCTACACCAAATGTGTGCCTGTGTATGACTTATAATTTACTGTGATTGTTTATATTTAAGTTTAATGTTGGTTAACTGTATGTTACTCCATAGCAAAGATTCAAGTCATTTGAATTAATTTTTTTGCTATTGTTACACATTTTGAAGTTAAAAGAACCCTTCAGGGATTGTTAGAGAGGTACGTGATCCAATTTGAAATTTGTGGTCCCTATATTTATGCTCAAAGAAGGATTAACATTGATTTTATATTTCAAAATGCTAGTTTACCACCAACTTCATTTTACTTCATGCTCTGAAAACTCTGGAGCAAATGCTGATGACTGAGCTGCTCACTGGAGTAAATATTTATATTTATGCAAACTACTTATTTCTATTCACTACTAAGATTTAATTTTTTTAGTGCCCCTTTTAGTTATAACTGATCCTAAAATAAAGTTTAATTTATTTACTTATTTTACATACATTATACTATTTTGTGGTTAAAAGAAAGTGCATTCATCTTTTAATCTAAAGTAGGGAAGGAATACATTTTGATATATTTCATAGGTCAGGAGACTTTGCCCTGACCTTGTAGTCTCAAGATAATACCTCTCTAAGGTAAGTCATTTGCTAAGATGTATGAAGGCATCTAACTTAGAAGTAGTACATTTGGTCTTAGCCAAAGGCATGAGAAATGCTGTACAAAAAAAGCTGAATAAAGGCACATTGATTCTGACAGCATATTACAAAATAAAACTTTGCTCTTGATTTTAAAAGCCACTACTTCTTAGATTACTCAGATGTTGAGTAAATGAATAAAATGTTCCAACTTGCTTTATTTTCTCGGTTCATTGGATAGTTTTTCTGCCCATCCCATTTCAAAATCAATCATATACTTGAAAGAAGATAAAACTCTGCGCATCTCTGTAGGTGCTTATAGCAAATAGTATATGGCCTGCTTACCTCGACCTCTTCTTCGTAGATTGAGGGAAGTCACTCTCTGTACACATCTGTTGTTGGCATCCTGCCATTCCTAATATTGACTAGATTACTCGTGGGGCATGTCCTTTTATCTCTCCTTTCCAAGCAAAGTCTGATTGGTTTCCTGATAACCTTATTCTCGAATGTCTATACTAAAGCGAGGGCCTACAATTTCCCTCTTCTAGCCAAATTTCACTTAAAAAAAATAGAAGATTAGGAAAAGACTTCCTTCATACTCAATACAAAGAGAAAGGAGTACTTTTCTGGTAAAATAATGATCTCTGCTGGTGTATTTGCAATGGATTTGTGATTGGGTCATTCTCGCTTGTACCACATCATCTGATGTCACCTATAACTCACTAGTAGCTAGTAAGCTTCTCTTTCTTTCCTGAGTTTGGTGAGGACCTGGAGAGATTATTGTTGTATAGCAGTGAGTGAAACAGCCATTGTTTGCTTTGCCTGGAATCAGGAGTGAGCGTGTAAAGACGTTCTTATTCGTTTAGCAGGAGACGAAGATAGAGGGTTCTGTTTCTCACTTATCACTAGTCAAAAAGAATTACAGTTCTCAGGAGCAAATTGAAAAGTTAGGAGGAAAAAATATTTTCAAGAGTACAAGTTCTACAGGTGCTGAAGGGATTGAAGACATCAGATCTGATGAATGTATCAATACTGACATTTGTGAGAATGTGCCTGAAGAAATATACACTGATTTTAAACTGCAGGCCACAAAAGCCTGAAAAATAATGCATGATTTTCCATCTTCTTACTTAGATGGAAAAACATGTGTTTTGCTCACAATTTTGTCTAAGGGAAAAGTGAACTCACAACCAATTGCATTCACATCAGGCCGGTTTTCTGAGATTGCTTTCAAATGTAAGCATAATATGTGCTGTTCTGTTAGAAAAAAAATAGTAAAGTGAACTTTTACAATGTAAGTTCCTAATATATAGGATTATAGGAAAAAGTTGTGTTGTTTAAAACAATGCGTAGTTTTACCTGTAGGTGGATTCATAGGGATGGGGGTGAGGGGTAAGGGATTTTAACCCTTGCATATTTTACATTACCCCATGGTGCCTGCGTGTGTCAGAACAACTTTCCTCTGTTGGGGTGTAGAGAGTCAAGCTCAATAACCACATTAGGAAGAATAATAGGCCAATGGCACAAGTGTTGACAGATGTTTCTTATCCAGTGGAAAGGAGATAGAGGAAATTAGATGATGAATTTTAAGGACTGAAGTATACATTGTACTTTTTCTAAATCTCCAAGTATTGTGTTCTTCCTGAGGTCACCAACTATGTGTTGGCTGCCTTTGGTGAAGCTGAAAAGTCCTTGGAGTCTAAATGAATGAGCTCTGGAATTGCTCCCATGATAAACTGCTGACCAATTTGTCTCAACCGGCACATGAATGCAAAATTAAAAATGAAGGTCCTCTGGACTGCATTATGGCTTGTGGAAGAGCACTGAATGATTTATTCTCACTCATTTTCTCCACTTTCCATGCTAAAATATTTTTACACGGTCAATAAATTATGAAGGCTGACATTAACAAGATGAACTGTGGATGAAAATATGTGAACCTGAATATTTATAAGAATGTGGAATTGATATTTTACTTTTCCTCCAACCAGCTCTGGACTTGTGGGATCTCAGTTAAATGGGGGCATCTAACTTAATTCAGATTAATTTAGTAAGAGGTCCTGGAGACTGATGAATCATACATCATTAATAATGGAAAAGAGAGTGCTTAATTACTTAGGACATTTTAGAGAAAGAAGGTGACATGTTCGGAACAAGTTAGATGAGCCCCTCTCACTCCCTTTTGGGGAAGCCTTTGGCATCAAAACACTGGACTTGTTGCTGACCTGGGGCCATACATGAGTTCTGATGTGCTGGTGATGTCTGCTTATCATTCAAAGGATCAGGTTAGCATTTGGCAGAGGTTGCTGAGGGGTAATATTACAAGCTGTCTCAATGATGGAGGCATGTTCTAAGAAAAAAGGAAGGGAAGTTTAATTCAGGCATAGTCATTTAGGCATGGGGGAGAAGGTAAAATGGTCTACTTGGAGAACATTAAATGACTTACTGCTGAGAGGAAAAAACCCCACATGATTTGAGAAATTGAAATGCTACAAAGGAATCATCAAGAAATGAGTGTCTTAGGTAGTTGACAGGGAAGAGCAGTCCTAGCAGCTAACATTTTGATCTTTACAATATACTATGCTTTGCACTCTACTTCTTGTACTTTAGTTAACTCTCAAAACTATACTATGAGATGGACATGTCGTAGGACCTTTCTAATTTTTTGGTTATGGACTCTGGCATTTGTAGCAATAATAACAAATGTGTTAAGCCTCTGTAGGTTACAACTCTTCAACCTAATTCTTTGAGCAGGAGGCAGGTAGGCAGTTTTAAAAAATCAGAAGAGAAAATCATTGCTAAATACTTCGTACTATGTTGATTTATATCTGGATTTTGCATAATCAGTAATCTGAAGCTCCATGTGTTTTTCAGTCCTGACGGGGATAATTTAATACATTTCCTAGAATCCGTTAGGATCTAAATATTGACATTTTTTTTTAGATGCCAACTTCCTGAGCTCAAAGGAACTGACATGACAAGCACTTGGAGTGTGTGAGATGCTTGTGACCTCATGAACCGTGAAATGAGAGATGATGAAGCTTATTTTTAGCAGAGTATTTAGAGGGGCCCCATAGGCTAATTTTCACTTAGGGCTGCTCATATAGCAGTTGAAGATGCGCTAATAGGGCACAGTGCCAAGGTCTAGGATTGTTGTTATTTAGCACTTTATTTTAAGAGCTTTAAACATCATCCAGAAATATTTATCAAGTACATGTATGTGCAGGGCGAGGCTGTCTGAGTGCTGGATAAGCTTTGTAGATCTCAGAAGTGAATAATTTCAGCCTTCAGCACGTGATGAGAAATGAAGAACCACTATTCCCTATGCCCCTATTGAGCAGAAGAGAGCACGATTTGCTTAGTTCTTTACATAAAACCTATCAAGATCCTTGAGGATTTGGAATCAAGCTTTTTCTACTCAAGTTACCTTATCACACACTATATATTACATATCATCAGAATGATCTGGAACCCCAGAGCTGATCAAGTTCTTCTTGCCGAGGAAGGGAACAGAAAGCTTTCAGCCTTGCATGGCAGCCAGAACCCTGTAGAGACTATCCAATGACTTGTCCAAAAAGGGGTGGGATGCTCTGATTGCTCCATGACTTTTCCTGAGGAAAAATGTGAGAGTCTGTGAAGACTTTTGATTATAACTTCTTTTTGCCCTATTTGCACAAAGGACAGGTTTCTTCGTCCTCAATCTGTGGTTAAGAACATAACTAAAAGAGCAAGAAAACAATTCATAGACAAGGGGCTTTCAGCAAGTATTTGCAGATATTGCTTATTTTTCTTCTCTGCAAATAAGCATCTTAAATTTAGGGAAAGAGTATAATGACTTCAGCATACCCTAAGAATAATGATCATAATCTAATTAGACCATGCATTGCCATGAAAAGAAAAACTCATTACCAGGGGTGCCAGAGATCTGAAGTCTCAGGCCTTGATACAGTTAGTCTCATGAATGTCTTGGCTGAAGTTCATATATTTTCAAATGACCAACAACAATCAATAAAAGAGTGCATTGTCCTTACTTTGGCATTTATTTGTTTACCCAATGATTTATTTAATTATTCTCTAGTAGATATTATTAACACAACACATATTGAAAAATATGTATATTTATCTAATAATTAGCCATGTGAACAAAGAGTAAGCATAAGCATGCATTATTATTTTGCTAGACCCAACTGTTAGTACTGCGTAAAATAAAGAAACAAAGCCATGAATTAAAATAATTACATTAGGAATTTGTTATGATGATCAAATAGATATTTCTGTAATGCCTTTCACAGTGCTTGGCATATGTAGGTGCTTAATAAATCTTTAGTAGAATGTTTTTGGGAAAAGGTATTGATCACCTATTAAGGAAAGATGAACTGCTTCCCTTGCATCTATTTCTGAGGGTAGGGATTGTATTTTATTAATCTTCGTATACCCAGTACTCTCCAAAGCTGTTTTTTGAAATTTGCCTTCATTTTTCTCTTGTGTCAGAGCCACCAGTTCTTTGATTTTATGTCTTCCTCTTTCTTGCTTTACTCCATTTTCTGGAGCACGTATATAATATCTTCTTTTTGTTTCTTTTTCTTTTTTGATTGTTAGAAGATTCCCAGCATTTAGTTAATTAACACATCCACCACCTCACATATTTAGCTTTTTTTTTTTGGTGAGAAAATTTAAATTCTACTCTCTTAGCAAATTTCAATTATGTAATACAGTGTTATCAATGATAGTCACCATGTTTTACATTAGATCTTCAGATGTTACTCATCTTATAACTCAAAGTTTGTACCCTTTTACCAACCTCTCTATTTCCCCCATCACTCAGCCCCTTGTGACCACTTTCCTACTCTCTGTTTCTACGAATTTGACTTTTTTTAGATTCCACATATAAATGATACCATCCACTATTTGTCTTTCTCCATCTGGCTTATTTCACTTAGCATAATGCCCTCAAGGTCCATCCATATTGTTGCAAATGGCGAAATTTCTTTCTTTCTCATGGCTGAATAATATTCCATTGTATATATATATATATATATATATATATATATATACATACATATATATATACACACCACATTTTCTTTCTTTTTTCTTTTTCTATTCATCTGTTGATAGACACTTAGGTTGTTTCCCTGTCTTGGCTTTAGCGAATAATGATACTATAAACATGGAAATGCATATCTCTCTTCAATATTCTCTTTTAATTTCCTTTGAATAAATTCCCAGAAGTAGGATTCTTGGATCATATGGTAATTCTAGTTTTAATTTCTTGAGGAACCTTCATACTGTTTTCCCTAGTGGCTTCACCAATTTACATTCCTAATAGTGCACAATGGTTCCTTTTTCTCCACATCCTTGCCAACACTTATCATTTTTTGTTTTTCAATAATAGTCATCCTAACAGGTGTGAGGTGGTAGATATCTTATTGTGGTTTTGATTTGCATTTCTTTAATGATGAGTAAGGTTAAGCATCTTTTCATGAATCTGTTGGCCATTTGTATGTCTTCTTTGGAAAAATGTCTATTCAGTTCTTCTGCCTAATTTTTAATGCTTGTTTGGTTTTTTTGCTATTGAGTTGTATGAGTTCTTTGTATATTTTGGATACTAACCTCTTATCAGATATAGGATTTACAAATGTTTTTTCTCATTCTATAGATTGCCTTTTCATTTTGTTGATGGTTTCCTTTTCTGTGCAGAGCTTTTTAGTTTGTTGTAGTCCCACTTATTGAATTTTGCTTTTGTTGCCTTTGCTTTTGGTGTGATATCCAATGAATCATTGCCAAGACCAATGTCAAAGAGCTTACTCCCGGTGTTTTCCTCTAGTTTTATGGTTTCAGGTGTTATGTTTAAGTCTTTAATCCATTTTGAGTTAATTTTTGTATATGGTGTAACATAAGGATCCCGCTTCATTCTTTTACGTATGGCTGTTCCAGTTTCCCCAACACCATTAATTGAAAAGACTATCCTTTCCCCATTGTATGTTCTTTGCTTTTTTGTGATAAATTAATTGATCATATGTGTGAGGGTTTATTTCTGGGCTCTCTCTTCTGTTCCATTGATCTATGTATCTGTTTTTATGCCAATACCATACTGTTTTGATTACTATAGCTTTGTAATATAGTTTGAAATAAGGAAGTGTTATACCTCTAGCTTTGTTGTTCTTTCTCAGGGTTGCTTTGGCTATGTGGGGTCTTTTGTGGTCCGTACAAATTTTAGGATTGTTTTTTTCTATTTCTGTGAAAAATGCCATTGGATTTTTGAACCTGTAGATTGTTTTGGGTAGTATGGACATTTTAAGAATCAGTTCTTCCAATCCATCAGCACAGAATATCTTTCCATTTATTTGTGTCTTCTTCAAATTCTTTCATCAGTGTATTATACTTTTCAGTGTATAGTGTACCACCTTGGTTAAATTTATTCCTAGGTATTTCATTATTTTTGATGCAATTGTAAATGGTGGTTTTTTAAATTTCTTTTTCCGATAGTTTTTTCTTAGGGTATAGAAATGCAACTGATTTTTGTATATTGGTTTTGTATCCTGTAACTTTATTGGACACAGTATCTTCTTAAACTAAGGTATGTGGCAAGAAGATGTTTTGAGATTTTGATTTCAAGTGTTTTTATTGTAATCTAGACAATATAATTTAGTTGGTTAAAGAATTCTAGGTTAAAAGTAATTTTTCTTCTGTTTTTTGTTATGAGTTGGTTGTGTTGGTTCTGTTGGATCTCAGTTATCTGGATTTTTTTTTTAAAGGCATTGTCCAATATCTCCTGGCATCTGTTGCTGCTGCTGAGAATTCTGATTCCAGTCTGTTTCTATATGCTTTGTAATTTTCTTTGATTTATCTTTGAAAGTTTTCAGGATATTGTCTTTATTCTTAGTGTTCTGAAATTGAAAAAATGATAAATTTCTTGGAAAAATGTTTGCCTTTCATTCTTTTTTTTTTTGGTATATTCTTTTGTGTAAGTGTTTCCTTAATTCCTTTATTTGTGTCTTCTCTTTCCTTTATTCCTGTAGGTCTAATTAATCAGAAGTTGGACCTCATGGATTTATGCTCATGTCTTTTAATTTTTCTCTATCATTTTCTCTCGCCTTTTTGTTCTTTTAAGGAGACATTCTCAAATTTATATTCCTTTTTAAAGTTTTGGCAGTCATATTTTGATAGTTTTCCAAGAGCTCTATTTCTCTTAGTTCCTTTCATAATATTATGTTTTTGTTTAGAAAATACAGTGTCTTCAAAAGCCATCCTGAAGATACCTATTAGAATTAGGTATATACATATATTTTTTAAAAACTAAGTTCTTTTCCCTTAAATACCAGTTTTTCTCTGGCATCACTTTGTTCTGTAAGCAGATCTTGGTTTCTCGTTCATGTTCTACAGTTTCCTTAAACGTCTGGGAGCCTTGATTGAAAGTTTGTATTTAAGAATGAGGCAATAAAAAGCCATGTTAGAGCTCTAGATTCAAGGATAGGGCTTGTTAACTTTTGTGCTTTGGGTTAGTGGGTTGAAGGACCTGTTCATTACATCAAGGGATCTCCAAATGTCAGAACACAGAAATCTTCACTGGAGCCATTCAGCTTCATCAGTGAGGAACCCTTCCAACTCTGGCCCTTTTGGGAATAGGAGAATGGGAAGAAAGATGTCTGGCTCCTGGGAATTCTGCGCCATGGGGATATAAGAGTTTGAAGACATCCTACACAGAATTTAAATCAGTACCCTTGTCTTCAGCCCCAAGTCCCAAGTCCTGAGCCTCTCTAGAGTTCTGGAGGAACATGGACTTACTTTCCACTGTATTCCTGTCTCTTTGTACTCTAGGTTATCACTTCACCTACTCTGCTTAATCAGATCTACTTCTCTATTTTATGTTTTCCAAAAATTTTATTGACAACTTTCAGCTGTTCATGATTTCCCCCCATTCCTCTGTCTTTGTACGATTATTCAGTTATATTTTTTAAAAATTGCTTTGCTGTGATTTACCAAGATCTCAAAGAGTGAGGATATTAGCATGTTGTCACTCTACAGTATGACTCCAGAAGTCTCAAAGGGGCTTCATATTGTGTTCCTATTCCAGTCACTTAATAGTGGATACCTAGAGCACTATGTTCAGAAGGATTCTAAGACAACGTTTGGGCTACATCATGGAGCACAGAAAGGGAGAGAAGTGATACCTATGCAATGTAATGCTGTCCCTATATGTATCACGATATGTACAAAACTAGAGCACATAATATACATTTCTGTACAGGATGTATGTAAAAAAAAGCTTGGAGCTGGAGTAGATTGAGAAAATAATTAAAAAGTTAAAGGTGGACACAGAATCTCTAATTTAAAAATTTATACCTTTTCATTATAGAGAGATAAAAGCTGAGTAAACCATCAAAAACTTTATGGGTACCCTCGTAGTTTGATAAAGAATATGGAGTTCTAGAATTGGTGATTGTCCCTAGAACTTATACAAGCTTAAAAAATAAATAGATTCAAAAAGTGTTTAGATAAATTTATGGATTGTGGATCTGTAGCAGTGAATAAAGGAAATTGGGGATATTTACTGATTTGTTTACTTCTGAGATAAAAGAACTTGTCATTATTGAAAAGATATGTTGGTACCACTGTCACTTTGATAGGAATGGGCTTAATCAGCATGGCATTTATTATGTAATCACTATCCAGAGATATTAAAATTCTCAATGCATTTTATACCCGAGTAGATAACCATGCAAGCTTTGCAGTGATCTTGAGAAACCATGTTCAATGATAGAATAAGTAAGAGTTAGGAGGCTTGGATGCCAGTCTGGGATAAGCAAATAACTCCATGAAAGCCTGAGCTAGTCATTTAGGCTTCTCAACAGGACTTCATCTCTAATGAATGATGGGACTGCTATATTTCCAAGACTCTGTTAACTCTTACAGGAGAAATCATACCTCTCATCTTTCTTGCTCCCCAGGCTGCATACCTTATAGCTAAAAGCCCACATCATATAGCATATCAAAGTACCACTAACATTTGAAAAGTAACCAAATGCCCCAATGTATTTATTACAGTCACTTCTTTATTATCCATGTTAACAGACAGAAAAAATAGAGGATCATCTTTTTTAAGCAGATGAGCTTTAAAATTGTACTTGGCTTGGGATAGTGTCACGCATAATAATATTTTTATGAGAACTTTCTTTCCAGGCTATGTTTTACTTTTGCTATTGTAAAAGTTGTAGATACTTCCTAAGAACACAACATTTGGAGAAGGCAGCCTTAGAATCAACTCGATATGAAATGTTTTACATTTGTTATTAATAGTCCCCAGAGAGAATCATCTGCAGCTGGATAAAATTAATAATAATAATACCTACGCTTTATAGCAGTTTCTGGTTGTTTTAAAAGATGTCTGCAATTCTTTGGCACTCCCCCTATGAAGAGGTGGAGTCTGTATCCCCTCCTATCAATCTGAGGAGGACTTGAGGACTGCCTTGATGAATACAATGCAGAGAAGTGATGCTATATAACTTCTGAGTTTAGGTTAGGAATGGCTATGCTTCCTCTGCTAGTTTTTCTTGGGATACTAACTGATGGAGCTTAAGCCACTATGTAGGAAATATGGCTATTCCAGGGCTGCCGTGTGGAGAGCCTACATGGAGTGATGACATATGGAGAGAGAAATGGCCCCAGCTCCAATCCCCAGATGTTTGAGTCTTTCCTGTGAAGAAAGAAGCTTTAGAGATGACCAAAGCCCTAGTCACTGTCTGACTTCAACTCCATGAAAGACCCTGAGCAAAAACTGTCTAACTGAGCCTTATCAAAACCCAGACTCATTATGGAAATAAATAACAGTTATTAAATCATTGTTTTTTGTGGGTTGTCCTGCAGCTATAGATAAATAGAACACACTTAAAAATCACTTTTATCTCCCAGATTTCTCTGGGCAAGCAGGCTTATATTCCTGTTTCATAGACGAGGAAATTGAGACTCAGAAAAATTAAATGGATAGGTGCACTAGTCTAGTCCAAGTTTCAGAGAAATTAAATGGATCGTTACTAGTCTAATCCAAGTTTCTCTTTCCACCAATGAGGAAAATGAGAGGTGAGATGACTCAGAAACATCATACAGCCTGTCAGTGGAAGTGGTGAGACTTTTCCAGTCCTCTTTCCAGTAATTGGCTATATGTATGTCTCCTGCTCCACACCAACCAGACTTTCTTTTCATCCAGGGAAATAGAAGTGGCCAGAATCACTTTTATATTCAGGTCATGTTTTTCTTGGATCTGTAGAAATAGAGGAAAGACCATAGGCCTTTTGGTGACAAAAGGATTTAGTTTCAGATCAACTTGCTCATAGTTAAGTTATTTAACATCTCTGAACTATATCTTCATCATCTGTAAAATGGAGATCAAAGTGCTTTCTTTGGAGTATTGTTATAAAAGCAAGATATAGTGAATATTAATTGCCTGGCCCAAATAAGTACCTGATAGATGCATGTCATAAAAAGTCTCTTATAAAGTAAATTTTCATTATCATCATTATCATTTTTTTCCAGAGAGCCTAAAATGATACAATTGATAATATTATAGTATAGTGATAATAGCAACTATAATTCAGCTCATTTAATCTTCATAGTCATCACATAAGTTCAGTAATATTATTCACATTTTTAGATGAAGAAATAAGTGTGGAGCGGTTAAGTAATATGCCAGTGTTAGCTGGGAGTTAAATCTTGGCAGATTGAGAGGGGAGAAAAAATAATCTCTTAGCATTATGGTAAAAAACGTATATTGTTACTATTTGACCTCCCCTTAAGGCCCTTTAGGGGAATAAAACTTAGTATACCTGATAACAGCCAAGTCTTCCACCAAGCCAGATTTTTTCCTAATCTTGCTGGAAAGTAAATCAGATTGTATGCAATTGCATCTAATGTTTATGTTGCTTTAGAGAAGGTCTTTCTGGGATATCTGGGATTCATTGTCTAAGGTCTTCAGTGTAATATTCATATTCCAGATAAGGGCTCCTAACCTGAAATGTGCATGTTCTAATGATGCTATGAAGTGTGTTTGCAAACTGAAGCACAAAATACTGTCATTAAGGACTGTTTCAGGCTCAGGGTGAACCTGAAATGTGTGTTTGAATTGCACTATAATTTTCAGATTCATGTTTATTGTAATGTTACAACTATCTAGTACATGTGGATTATATTACTTTTTATTTCCAGTCTTGTGGTTTTTACATTATAAAAAGCCCAGCCATTGGTCACATCATTCTTTAGTACATAATGTAATACAGTTATTACACTAGTATAAACTTCTAGCGTGCAAGTATCTTTGAAAGTTGTCACAAAGAAATTCTAATAGTTTTGATCATATCTCTTGGCAGCTCACTAAGTATTGCTCTCTGGGGAAAAATCTCAGATGTTAAAGCTCAAAGGCACACCGTATCTGCGAGTTCTTGATACACTCAGAATTCAGACTATTACAACAGTCAGCTCATGCTCTATACTTTCTCTTCTGCCCTCCATAAATATCTCCAGGCCCTTCCTTATCATTCCCTGAAGCTCAGATAGTAAATGAGAATGCATTGCTTAACTAATATAGTTACATGGATACTTTTGGTTCAGGAGAGAGGAGCTGATGATTTAGCATGTTTGAGAATCAAGGCCAGCCTTTCACTTTCCTAGAAGCAGTTGGTACTTACATATCATTTGAGAGTACTGGGAAGTGAAGTGTCCACTCTAAATTTTTTCCCAGTTTTGGTAGCCATGTCTAAAATTTTACTAACGGAGATGGATTCCTACAGCTTTGACAACATAAACACATAGAAATGCTGGGTAAAATAACTTAAAACATAGCAAACAAGAAAAGGAACCTACATGTGTTAGAATTAAGAGTGAACAATAGCTGTAATGATAATCATGTGAGCTCATGAGGCCATGGACCAGGAAGACATAGCACCTAGACAGAGGACGTAAAATCTACTCATGAAAAAAATGTAGACTACAAAAAGAAACAATCTATCACCAGGTAGAGAAATAACACAACAAAAAGGACAATTTGCACCCCAAGAACCTGAAATGACAGAACTACCCAAAATATGTATATATATAGATATAGATATAGATATAGATATCGATATCTATATATATATAAAATAAAGACATTTAAAGTGATTAAAGAAATAAAATATGAAAATAGGGATTTTTATGAGATTATAAGGAACTATAAAAAAAGAACAAGATTATTTGAAAAAGGACATTTTAGAAATTTTAAAACGGCATTAAAATTTAAAAGTCAGTGACAGTCCTATGAGGAAAGTACTGTCATCATCATCTCCGTTTAACAGATAAAGAAACTGAGGCTCAGAAGGTTAAATAATTTATCCAAGTTCACATAGCTTATAAACAGTGGAGCTGGACTTAAACTCAGGTCTCTCTGACTCCAAAGTTTATCTTTTTAACTATTACTTTATACCACCTGACTAAAGTATGGATCCCATAACTATAATAAGGGCGAATATATATCTTTATATTTTTATATATAACATGTAATGTGTGCTATATATATATATATATATAAAAACATGTGTGTACGCAAACACAGGGATATAGTAATATTAATAGTGGTGAATTATGGTGGTTGATTTATTTGTGATTTTCTTTGTATCTAGAATTTTCTACATTAAACATTATAATAGAATAATAAATAAACACACCCTAAATCTTCCTCAATAAATACATTAGATGAAGCAAGGAAAAATTGTGAAACAATTCAAAACAAACCTCAATGATGAAGATAAAAAGCAGATTAGGCTCAGCTGAAGAGAGAATGTGTGGCATGAAAAACAGGTTGAAGAAATTACCTAGAATGCTGCAGAAAGAAAAGTTATACATTCTATTTATAATTTTTAGTGGCTGCCCTTATATTTTTAACATGCATATCTGATTTTACATACTCTTAAATTAATCAATATCTTTAGCCTCTTCCCAAACAACACAAGTTCCAACTTTTAACTTTGATCATCTTTTTGTTTCAAATAAAATTTTTGCTAGTATTTTATTTCCAACTTCTTTGCATGACCCCATTATTGCCATTATTTATTTTTTTATTATTATTATTATTTTTGGTGAGGAAGATTGGCCCTGAGCTAACATCTTTGCCAGTCTTCCTCTATTTTGTATGTGGGATGCCACCAAAGCACAGCTTGATGAGCTACATGTGGGTCCGCACCCAGGATCTGAACCCTGGGAACCCTGGGCTGCTGAAGCAGAGTGTGCAAAGCCAACCACTATGCCACTGGGCTGGCCCCTATTGCTATTATTTATATTTCTTATAGAGTCAATGCTTGTTTAGAGTTACTCATTGCTTCTTATATCTCCAGTTTTCATCTTAAAATATATTGTATTGTATTCCATGGCAGTATAACAAATTATTACAAACCTAGTGGTTCAAAACAATATACATCTGTTACCTCTGTTTCTGTGGGTGAGGAGTCCAGATGCAGTCCAAAGCTTGGGCTTCTGCTCCCTTTCTCTAAAGGTTGACATCAGATTGTCAACGGGGCTGCACTGCTTTCTGGAGGCTCTAGGAAAGGATCTCCTTCCAAGATTATTTAATATGTTGGTAGAATTCAGTTCTTTGCTGTTATAGGACTTAGATTCCCATTCTATTGTAGACATTGGCCAGGGGTCACTCAGCTCCTAGAGGCTTCCCACAGTCCCTTGCCATGTGTCCCTCTCTATGTACCCTTACATACTTTGAATCTCTCTCACTTCCTCTATCTCTGACCCCTACGCCCAGATTTAATGGCTCACGTGATAATCTCCCTATCTTAAGATCAAATGATTTTGGGGACTTCGATACATCAGTAAACTCTCTTCACAGCAGTACCTAGATTAATGTTTGATTGAATAACTAGTAGAAAGTGTGTTTACAACAGGGGCAAGTATCATGGGGCCATCTTAGAATTCTGCCTACCACATAAACTTTTAAAGATTTTTTTCAAAAGAAATTGTTAATAGTAAAATCTCTCAGAATTTTCCTATCTTAAAATCTTTATATAACTTCACTCTTGAATTTTTGCTTAGCTGAATATAGAGTTCTGTGTTGACAGTCATTTTCTTTCAGCTTGAAAATATTATTCCATTGTCTTCCGGCTTCTCTTGTTGTTGTCTGTGAGTCTGATGTCAGTTGAGTTTTCAATCTTTGCGGCAAATTTGTCCTTTTTTTATAGTTTATTCTTCTTTAAATTCCTCTTAGTTTTTGATGTCCTGCAATTTCACTAAGGTCTATCTAGTGTGGATTTATTTTTATTTATCCTGCTTGTTACATTACCTGAGTCTGAGCATTCAAGTCTTTTAGCAACTTTGGAAAATTCTCAGCCACTATCTATTTGAAAATTACTTCTCTTTGCTTTTTTCCTCTTGAAACATCTATAACCTTCTTATTCTATCCTCCATTTCTCTTTATCGCACTGGACTGGATTCTGATTAATTTCATAGATCCATGTTCTAGTATATTAATTCTCTTTTCACCTGTGTATAATATATATTTGATTCATCCATTGACTTGTTAATTTCAATGACATTGTCTTTCATTTCTTTGGTTCTTTTTCAAATCTTCCTGGTATTTTTTCTCCATTTTCTTTTCAGATCTTTTCCCTCCTTTATTTTATATCTTAATTTATTAAAAGTATACTGATTTACTGTCTTTTGGCAACTAATATAGTAATAATTGTTCCAGGAAGGAATCACCAAGGGATCCTAAAACTAGTGAGTGAAAAGTTTGACAAGAAATAGTATATTTACATAGTCTCAAAGTATCTCCTCACACAAAATTCACTCATCACAAAGGAGAAATAGTAACTTTATAGTAAAGAAACCTGGCACACATTACTTAGTGCTCAAAGTTAACTTCCAAAGTAATGGGGAAAATAGACATCATTTGCCTCCTGATATAATGCACTGAGAAGGATACAAGATTACCTCTGTGGCATTCCTGCCAAAAATGCCTAACCTGAATCTAATCATGATGCTTTGTTCCCCATCAGTTGTAATTTACCTTTTGAGAGCTATCAAGTTCTATTAATCTATAATGATGTAATATATATTAGCTACTTATTCAGAGTACAGGATTTGGAGTTATATGGACCTGATTTTCAGAACTTGAGCCATGACCCACCTTGAAGATATGGAAAGTTGAAGCTGAAATGGCTGGGAAAAAGGATTACTGTGGAGAATGCTCTTGCTGTGTTTTGCTTTTCCACTCCTGTGGGATAGACCTCTTCCCCCTTAATATAAATAAGAAAGAGGGCTTCAAGGGAATTACGTGGAGGGTTTGACCTAGTATCCTGGAGCCTAGAAGCATAAGGATCGCAAGAGAACCTGGAGATAGATTGGCCCAAGACAGTTGAGCAGAGAGAAAGAGGACTACCTTGGGAGTAAAAATCTCTTCCACCGACAGCATGGCAGCACTAGGATGTATGAGTTTTTCTTGTGGATCAGATATGGGCCACATGGGAGAGAGACAATATGGAGCTACTTTGAATTCCATCTCTCACCTCAAGACACTGTGTGGAGGAAGGTGTGACCCCAATGAGAGCGTTTACTGCCACATGCTCAGAGACTGAGGGAAGAAGTTTAAGCAGCCAGAAAGCAACCAGGGAGCATCAGGGAAGTTGTGATTGGAGAGATCCAGTGGGATATCACTGAGGAACTCACAAAAGCATCCTACAAGGGGAAGTACTAGCTTTGGAACACTGCCACACTCAGAGGGTTCCATCACAGATTACTTCCATGCCACTCAAGTAAGATCTTTCCTGTTGCTTAAGTGTCCTCCCTCTCTGCCCCACCCACCTTCAACTGTGATGGGCCCAGAGAAGGCCTAAAAACCTAAGAGGAGAAGATGGAGAAAAGAGAGAAGCCACGAGTGCTCTTCCCCCATTCTGGGTTCCAGGCCTAAAGCAATACCAAGATAAGGGTGAGGTAAGGGCCGGTGGTAGGGTAAGAATAAGGAGCAGTGATTATGACATTGTTAGTCCTATAATGAGACTATGATTATGCATTAAAGTGACTGGAGTACTTCCATCATCTGAGCATACTGGAAAGATTCTGCCAAAATTTCATCGTAGCAGTCAGTGAGAAACGGCCCATAGAGTATATTTGAAAGGACAGCAGTGAACAAAAATGAAGTCATTTTATTTGTTTTTTGTTTTGTTTTGTTTTTTTCTGCTTGTATCCTATTGAGTTCAATTCATTCAATCTCCAGATTCATGCACAAATTCTCCAGGTCATGTGGTAGTTAATTGACAAGCTGGAACTGAAATTCAGGTACTATTTACATTATGTGATAATGACTTTCATTAAAAAAAAAGAGAGATTAAGTGAGAGACAGAGAATATTGGGTACTTATTTGCATAATTAGAAAGCTTAGTTTCATCTTTGGATAATTTTTGGCTCAAAGGATAAACATGTGCAAAGTGCCGGATCTACAAAATCTTCTCTCCAAGAAGGACAAGCCTAGTCTTTGCTGGCTTGAGTATGGAATTCCCTGGATGTGAGGCTGAGACTTTGAGAGGCCAGGATTTCCCTGGGGAGCCAATACTCATGGAGAGAGCAGATGGTTTCCAAAGTGAAACCTAGAGAGTTCCCCAAAGGGGGACCAGATCTTACATTTTTGGCAGAGAGGAGGTTGTTTTACTAGTAGAGTGAAAACATCCCACCCCCCAAATCCGCTTACCTCCATACACTCACTTGCTGAACTTTTTCTCCAAAATGACAACACACAGCACGGGGTTCACCACTAAAGGATGATCATATCTTCCTGTTGAACACCGTGGGCTTTTCAAACAGATTATGAGGAGCCTGCGTTTTGTCGATAAACCTCTAGTAAGACCCAGAGGGAAACCAGAACACGGACTTGGGATTTGAGACTCTAGCCTGGCTAGTGACAGGAACCAGGCCTGGGTCGTTCTCCGCTCTCCGCTGTGGAGGGGCTGGCAGGGAGGTGGGAGGGGGAACCAGGTGCAGCACGGGAAGGGGATTTTGTGCAGGATCGGCTTTCAGCTCTGCATCAGTTGGAAACGTCACTCTCGCTGGAAACCATGTTAATGAATGGCAATCAAAGCACACAGGGGTGTACTGTTTTATAACGCAGTGTTTGTTTCTACCGCCGCTGGCCCAACTATTTGCATGAAATTTATGTTTCACTGTAATATGGCTGCAATGTATTGTGAGGGGCAGGACACCAGGCAGAAATTAGATGGGAGTTTGTTACAAGAAATTTGCTGTCGAAGCACTTTGCCAGCCCTAAAGCTCTGAAAACCAGCATGTCAGTTCCCTTCAAGCAAACCATCTCAAGCTGTCTGGAGGACTCAGTATTGACAGGAGCCTTTGGAATCGGGTTTATTCCTCCATCTCCTATTTTATAAAAGTTACATCTCTGCCTCTTTTCTCCAAAAACACCTGCAAGTAATTTTCATTTACTTGTAGATATTAGGAAGGGAAGAAAATAAAACTGATAACAGCCAATGTTCTTTTTGTTTGAAATTTTAAAACATTCTTCAAGAACACATTATCCCCAGAAATCATTCTCCATTAATGGCAGCCTTAATTATTTGGACATAATTTGTTAGAAGTTCAATGTTTAACTAAAAAAAAATTTAGCAAAATGTATTAAATTATGACATAGAAAGTATTGTAGTAAACTATAATAATAAATATTTCTCTCTTTGAACAGTGACCCAAAATATATAACCTACTTCATTTCTTTATACATGCCTTCATTTCCTGCATAAAGGCATAAAGAAATATTGATTGTATGTTCATCATTTTTTCCATCCCTGGTTCTGATTTTATTATTAATGTTGACAGTCAAATGATAATCTTTCAGTTTATACATGTTTGTTGTGTTTAGAATAGGAGTCATGATGGGGAGGTAGATTTAGGACAATTTCCCTGAAATATCCTTCCCTCTCAGACCTGAACTTGGTGTGAATGACAGATAAAAATAACCATTTACGTATGTAGGATCACAAAATAGTAAATGTGAAATCTGTTGCTTTTCTCTCTCTTACTCTCTCAGTAATTCTCTGAGTGTGTCTACTATTAATGGACTGGCCTCCCCTAATTCTAGGAGAAATTGGAATAAGTTGCATGCTGATCTAAGAAAATATCTGATGAGAATATGAATTATTTTAACATATTGGGAAATATAAAAATGAATACTATTATATAATTGGAACACTGTTTTTCATTTACATGTTTATATACTAGGTATTTCATTACCTTGGTGCCTGACATCTGTTAAAAACAATACCCTACTATCAAATATTTAAGGAAAAAATAATACCAATCCTACACAAATTCTTTCAGAAAACCAAAGAGAAGGGAATATTTCCAAGCTCATTTCATGAGGCTCACATTACCCTGATTCCAAAAGCAAGAAAAACATTAAAAGAAAAGTATAAAGCTATATCCCTCGTGAACAGAAACTCAAAAATCATTCACAAAATATAAGCAAATTAAATACAGCAATACATAGAAAGATACTGTATCATGACTGAGTGGATTTTTATCGCAATTACACAAAGTTGGTTAACATTTGAAAATCAATCCATGTAATTCATCATATTAACTGAATTAAAAAAGAAAAAACATTATTATTTTAAAATATATAGAAAAAGCACTTGACAAAATCCAATGTCCATGACTGGTTAAAAAAAACCAACAACTCTCTTCAAATTAGGAGCAGAAAGGAATTTCCTGAATTTGACAAAGTGTATTTATGGAAAACGTACAGTTAATATTATCCTTAAGAGTGGAAGACTGAGTTCTTTCCCCCAAGATTCTACTCAACATCCTAGTCTATACACTAAGGCAAATAAGAGAAAGGAAAGGCATGAAGATTGGAAAGAAAGAAAGGAAATTGTCTTATTTGTGGACACCATGATTGGGTACAGAGAAAATCCTAACAAAACTAAACAAAAGCTGTTAGAACTTACAAATGAGCTTGGCAAGGTCACAGGATGCAAAGTCAACAGACAGACACCAGTTATATTCCCCTATACAAGCATAAAGCTGGAAATTAAAATTTGAAAATAAAAAAATGCCATTTACAATTGCATAAAAATAAGAAATATGTAGCAATATAGTTAGTAAAATAGTTTGAGTCCAATGAACTGAAAACTGGCAAACACTTATGAAGTTGAAGAAAACCTAATTTAAAAGTATGCCATGTTTATGAATCAGAGAATTCGATATTGTTGTCACTTTTCCCCAAATTCATCTATAGATTCATGCAATCCCAATCGAAGTCCTAGCAAGTCTTTTTGATAGAAATTGACAAACTTTTTAAATCCATATGGAAATGCAAGTACTAAAATATTTCAGAACAAGAATATAATTAGGGACACATTATCTGATCTCAAGACATATTATAAAGCTATAGCAATAAAAACAGTGTGGTATTGGCCTAAGGATAATAACATAGATCAGTAGAAGAGAATAGAAAATCCAGAAATAGACCCCCAGTTGACTGATTTTCTACGTGCTGCCAAAGTAATTCAATAAAGAAGGAAAAGTTTTTCAACAAATCATGCTAGATAAGCCCTCTCTTTATATAGTATCTATAATATATATATGAAAACTAATAGAACCTCAACCATTACCTCATATTATACATAAAAATAAACTCAAAATGGATCAAGGCTAAACAAAAGCTAAAACTATAAACCTTCTCAAGAAAAACGTAGAAAAAAATCTTCATGAGCTTGGATAACATAGATTTCTCAGATAAGACAAAAATAGCACGAAGAGTAAAAAATTTGATAAAATGGACTTTATCAAAATTTAAAATTTCTGCTGTTCTAAAGATATCGTTAAGAAAATCAAAAGCAAGTGATAGACTTGAAGAAATATTAACAATTTATATCTCTGACAAAGCACTCATATTCAGATTTTAGAAAGAAATCTTACAACTGAATAATGACAAACTTGTTGCAGTGCAATAAAAAATGGCCAAAAGATTTGAACAGATGACTCACAAAAAAAGTTATAAATAACTCATAAGCACATGAAAAGAATCAATATATTTAGCCATCAGGGAAATGTAAAACCACAAAGAGAGAAAATATCAGTAAAGCCATAGGATATTTGAATAATCCTATCAGAAACCTTGAACTAATTGACATTTATAGAATACTGCATCCAGCAATTGCAGAACACACATTCTTTTCAAGTACATGTGATAAATTCATCAAGATAAATCATATGTTGGACCATAAACAAGTCTCAATAAATTTTCAAGGATCGAAATTATATAGACTGTATTCTCTGACAATAAATCAATTATTTATGAATAGTAAAAATAAGATATATAGGACAACTCCAAATATGCTGAAAACAAACAACATATTTCTAAATGATTCAAAACCCTTCCCCAAAAGAAAATTCCAGGCCCAAGGTGGTTTCAGTGGTGAATGCTATCACACATTTAAGGAATTAATAACTCAAATCTTATATAACATTTTAAGAAAATAGAGGATGAATTATCACTGCCTAACTCATTTTTTGAGGCCAGCATAATACTAAAACCTGATAAAGATATTGTAAAAAACTGAAAGGTATAGACAGATATTCCTCAGTAATATAGATTTAAAAATCTTTAACAAAATATTAGCAAAACAACCCAGCAATATATAAAAAAGATAATACATTGTGATCAAGTAGGGTTATCCCAGAAGGAATGAAAAGTTGGTTTAATATGTAAAAATTAATCAGTGTGATTAATCTTTTTAACAGAATAAAGGAGAAAAAAACCCCACATGATTGCTTCAATATTTTCAGAAAAAGCATCAACACTCATTCATGGTAAAAATTCATGGCAAAATAGAAATAGTAGGAAACTTTCTTAAACTGATAAATGTTATTTCCACCCCCCCCCCCGAAATTGAAAACAAACAAGGATGCCCACTTTTAGCACTTCTGTTCAACATTGTGCTGGAGACATTAGCTTGCAATAAGTCAAGAAAAGATTAAAAAGACATGAAGATCAGAAAGGAAGACATAAAACTGTCCTTATTTGCAGTTAATATGCTATTTATGTAGAAAATCCTAGGAAATCTACAGAACAGTTTCTAGTAAATGAATTTAGCAAGTTCAAATGATATTAGATTAATATACAAAAATAAAATCTATTCTCATATACTAACAGCAAACAATCTTGAAAGAAATTTTTAAAATTTTATTTACAATCATGCCAAAAAACAATATACCTAGGAATAAATCTAATAAAAGATGTACATGTCCTGTATACTAAAACCCACAAAATATTGTTATGAGAAATTAAATGGAGAGATATACCATATTTGTGAATTGAAAGACTTGATAACATTGCAGCTCTCCTCAAATTCATCTATAGATTCAATGCAATCTCAATCAAAACTCTACCAGCTTTGTTGTAGAAATTGGCTGACTGATTCTAAAATTCATATAAAGCACAAAGAACTTAGAATAACCAAAGCAATTTTTTTCAAGATTTTATTTTTCCTTTTTCTCCCCAAAGCCCCCTAGTACATAGTTGTACATTTTAGTTGTGGGTCCTTCTAGTTGTGGCATGTGGGACGCTGCCTCAGCGTGGCTTGATGAGCGGTGCCATGTCTGCGCCCAGGATCCGAATCGGTGAAACCCTGGGCCGCCGCTGCAGCGGAGTGCGCAATCTTAACCTCTTGGCCATGGGGCCAGCCCCAGCAATTTTTAAAAGTAAGAACAAAGTTCTATCTGATTTCAAAACTTTCTACAGTACCGTTTAATAGAATTCTCTGTCCTAATGGACGTGTTCTATAATTTTGTGGTGCCGTATGTAGTAGTCACTACTTACATGTGGCTGTCAAGTACTTGAAATGTGGCTCTTGCACCTAAAGAACTGAAATTCCAATTTTATTTTATTTTAATTAATTTAAATAGCCAAGTTAGTGGCTACTGTATTGCACAATGCACACATATTATAAGGCTACATTAATCAAGACAGTTTGGTATTATCAAAAAGAAAGGCTTGTAGATCAATAGAACAGGTAGAAGTCTAGAAATAGATCAATGCATACATAGTCAACTGATTTTCCACAAAGGAACCAAGGCAAGAAGTCTTTCCTCACCCTCAGCGTTACATAGTAGCAAATAAGTAGGGTACTGTTGAAAGGACGCTGGTCCTTTTAATTTATAATTTTAAAAAGTAACTATAGGGGGGCTGGCCCCGTGGCCGAGTGGTTAAGTTAGAGCACTCCGCTGCAGGTGGCCCAGTGTTTCGTAGGTTCGAATCCTGGGCGTGGACATGGTACCGCTCATCAAGCCACACTGAGGCAGCGTCCCACATGCCACAACTAGAAGGACCCACAACTAAGAATATACAACTATGTACGGGGGGGGGGGGTGCTTTGGGGAGAAAAAGGAAAAAAAAATCTTAAAAAAAAAAAAGTAACTATAGGGGCCAGCCCAGTGGTGCAGCAGTTAAGTTCGCACGTTCTGCTTCTCAGGAGCCCGGGATTCGCCAGTTTGGATCCTGGGTGAGGACATGGCACTGTTTGGCAAAAGCCATGATGTGGTAGGCATCCCACATATAAAGTAGAGGAGGATAGGCATGGATGTTAGCTCAGGGCCAGTCTTCCTCAGCAAAAATAGGAGGATTGGCAGTAGTTAGCTCAGGGCTAATCTTCCTCAAAAAAAAAAAAGTAACTATAAAAACATTCAAGCAATTGATAGAAAAGTGCAGGGAGGAAAACAAAAAATAAAAATTCTTACCATTCAGAAATCACCAAAGTTAAAATTATATAAATATCATTTCTGACAACTCTCATTGCAGATATACTGATAGTAGGGTAGATATTTACAGGCAATTTTTTTTTTAAATTTTCATTTTTTTCGGATGTACATCATATTTCAAATTCTGGATACATTACATCATGTTCACCACCCGAACACTAATTATAGTGCATCCCCTCACATGTGACCCTAATCACTCCTTTTGCCCTCCCCCCTCATCCCTTCCCCAATGGTAACCACCAGTCCAATCTCCAATGCTATGTGTTTTGTGTGTTTTTTTGTCGTTTTTATCTTCTACTTATGAGTGAGATCATATGGTATTTGACTTTCTCCCTCTGACTTATTTCACTCAGCATAATACCCTCAAGGTCCATCCATGTTGTCACAAATGGCCGGATTTCATCATTTCTTATGGCTGAGTAGTAGTCCATCGTGTATAAATACCACATCTTCTTTATCCATTCGTCCCTTGATGGGCACCTAGGTTGCTTCCAAGTCTTGGCTATTGTGTATAATGCCGCAATGAACATAGGGGTGCAAGTATCTTTATGCCTTTGTGTTTTCAAGTGCTTTGGATAAATACCCAGCAGTGGAATAGCTGGATCATATGGTAGATCTATCCTTAATTTTCTGAGGATACTCCATACTGCTTTCCCTAGTGGCTGCACCAGTTTGCACTCCCACCAGCAGTGAACAAGGGTTCCCTTCTCTCCACACCCTCTCCAACATTTGTTGTTTCCTGTCTTGTTAATTATAGCCATTCTGACCGGAGTGAGGTGATACCTCATTGCAGTTTTGATTTGCATTTCCCTGATAGCTAATAATGTTGAGCATCTTTTCATATGCCTGTTGGCCATCTGTATTTCTTCTTTGGAGAAATCTCTGTTCAGATCTTTTGCCCATTTTTTAACTGGATTGTTGGTTTTGTTGTTGTTGAGCTGTATGAGTTCTTTGTATATTTTGCATATTAACCCCTTATCTGATATGTGGTTTGCAAATATCTTCTCCCAATTCTTAGGTTGTCTTTTCGTTTTGTTGATGGTTTCCTTTGCTGTGCAGAAGCTTTTTAGTTTGATGTAGTCCCATTTGTTCATTTTTTCTTTTGTTTCCCTTGCCCGGTCAGACATGGGACTTGAAAATATGCTGCTCAGACCAATGTCATAGAGCGTACTGCCTATGTTTTCTTCTAGAAGTCTCATGGTTTCGGGTCTTACATTCAAGTCTTTAATCCATTTTGAGTTGATTTTTGTGCATGGTGTAAGGGAATGGTCTACTTTCATTCTTTTGCATGTGGCTGTCCAGTTTTCCCAACACCATTTATTGAAGAGACTCTCCTTTCTCCATCGTATGCTTTTGGCTCCCTTGTCGAATATTAGCTGTCCATAAACGTGTGGGTTTGCTTCTGGGCTCTCAATTTTGTTCCATTGATCTGTGTGTCTGTTTTTGTGCCAGTACCATGCTGTTTTGGTTACTATGGCTTTGTAGTATAATTTGAAATCGGGGAGTGTGATACCTCCAGCTTTATTCTTTTTTCTCAGGAATCCTTTGGCTATTCGGGGTCTCTTGTTGTTCCATATAAATTTTAGGATTCTTTGTTCTATTTCTATAAAAAATGTTGTTGGAACTTTGATAGGGATTGCGTTGAATCTGTAGATTGCTTTAGGAAGTATGGACATTTAACAATGTTAATTCTTCCAATCCAAGAGCACGGAATATCTTTCCATTTCTTTGTCTTCTTCGATTTCTTTCAACAATGTTTTATAGTTTTTGGTGTACAGATCTTTCATCTCTTTCGTTAAGTTTATTCCTAGGTATTTTATTCTTTTTGTTGCAATTGTACATGGGATTGTATTCTTAATTTCTCTTTCTGCTACTTTGTTGTTAGTGTATAGAAACACAACGGATTTTTGTACATTGATTTTGTATCCTGCAACTTGATTGTATTCCTTTATTATTTCTAAAGGTTTTTTAGTGGACTCTTTAGGGTTTTCTAGATATAAAATCATGTCATCTGCAAAGAGTGACAGTTTCACTTCTTCTTTTCCAATGTGGATCCCTTTTATTTCTTTTTCTTGCCTGATTGCTCTGGCTAGGACCTCCAATACTATGTTAAATAAGAGTGGTGACCTGGGGCTGGCCCCGTGGCCGAGTGGTTAAGTTCGCGCGCTCCGCTGCAGGCGGCCCAGTGTTTCATTGGTTCGAATCCTGGGCGCGGACATGGCACTGCTCATCAAACCACGCTGAGGCAGCGTCCCACATGCCACAACTAGAAGGACCCACAACGAAGAATATACAACTATGTACTGGGGGGCTTTGGGGAGAAAAAGGAAAAATAAAACCTTAAAAAAAAAAAATAAGAGTGGTGACAGTGGGCATCCTTGTCTGGTTCCTGTTCTTAGAGGGATAGCTTTCAGTTTTTCTCCATTGAGAATGATATTTGCTGTGGGTTTGTCATATATGGCCTTTATTATGTTGAGGTAGTTTCCTTCTATACCCAATTTATTTAGAGTTTTTATCATAAATGGATGCTGTATCTTGTCAAATGCTTTCTCTGCATCTATTGAGATGATCATATGATTTTTATTCTTCATTTTGTTAATGTGGTGTATCACGTTGACAGATTTGCGGATGTTGAACCATCCCTGCATCCCCGGAATGAAACCCACTTGATCATGATATATGATCTTTTTAACGTATTGTTGTATTTGATTTGCTAGTATTTTGTTTAGGATTTTTGCATCGATGTTCATCAGAGATATTGGTCTGTAATTTTCTTTTTTTGTGTTGTCTTTGTCTGGTTTTGGTATCAGGATAATGTTTGCTTCGTAGAAGGAGTTAGGGAGCCTCCCCTCCTCTTCAATTTTTTGGAAGAGTTTGACGAGGATAGGTATTAAGTCTTCTTTGAATGTTTGGTAGAATTCCCCAGGGAAGCCATCTGGTCCTGGACTTTTATTTTTTGGGAGATTTTTAATTGCTGTTTCGCTCTCCTTACTGGTGATTGGTCTATTCAAATTTTCTACATCTTCTTGGTCCAGTTTTGGAAGGTTGTATGTTTCTAAGAATGTATCCATTTCTTCTAGATTATCCCATTTGTTGGCGTATAGCTTTTCATAGTATTCTCTTGTTATCTTTTGTATTTCTGAGGTGTCCGTTGTAGTCTCTCCTCTTTCTTTTCTAATTTTATTTATTTGAGCCTTCTCTCTTTTTTTCTTGGTGAGTCTAGCTCAGGGTTTGTCAATTTTGTTTATCTTTTAGAAGAACCAGCTCTTGGTTTCATTAATTTTTTCTATTTTTTTTTAGTGTCTATTTCATTTATTTCTGCTCTGATTTTTATTATTTCCTTCCTTCTGCTGATTTTGGGCTTTGTTTGTTGTTCTTTTTCCAGTACCTTTAGGTGCACTTTTAGATTGTCTATTTGGGATTTTTCTTCTTCGTTGAGGTAGGCCTGAATTGCTGTAAACTTCCCTCGTAGAACCGCTTTTGCTGTATCCCACAGATTTTGGCATGTCGTGTTTTCATTTTCATTTGTCTCCAGGAATTTTTTGATTTCTTCTTTGATTTCTTCATTGACACAATCATTGTTCAGTAGCATTTTGTGCAATCTCCACATTTTTGTGGCTTTTCTGGTTTTCTTTCTGTAGTTGATTTGCAGTTTCATACCTTTGTGGTCAGAAAAGATGCATGGTATTATTTCGATCTTCTTAAATTTATTGAGACTTGTTTTGTGGCCTAATATGTGATCAATCCTGGAGAATGTTCCATGGGCATTTGAAAAGAATGTGTATTCTGTGGTTTTTGGATGGAATGTTCTGTATATATCTTCTAAGTCCATCTGGTCTAATGTGTCCTTTAAGGCGAGTGTTTCCTTATTGATCTTCTGTTTGGATGATCTATCCATTGGTGTAAGAGGAGTGTTAAAGTCCCCTACTATTATTGTGTTACTGTCTATTTCTCCTCTTATGTCTGTTAATAATTGCTTTATATGTTTAGGTGCTCCTGTGTTGGGTGCGTAGATATTTACAAGTGTTATATTTTCTTGTTGGATTGTTCCCTTTATTATTATGTAGTGCCCGTCTTTGTCTCTTATTACAGTTTTTGATTTAAAGTCTATTTTGTCTGATATAAGTATTGCTACCTCCGCTTTCTTTTCTTTGCCTTTTGTGTGGAATATCTTTTTCCATCCTTTCACTTTCAGTTTGTGAGTGTCTGTAGGTCTGAAGTGTGTCTCTTGTATGCAGCATATACATGGATCTTGTTTTTTTTATCCAGTTGGCCACCCTATGGCATTTGATTGGAGCACTTAATCCATTGACATTTAAAGTAGCTATTGATAAATATGTATTTATTGCCATTTTGTCACTTTTTCTTTTTTTGGGTGTTTTAGTAGTTCTTCTCAGTTCCTTCTTTTTCTCTTGCTCTCTTCACTTGTGGTTTGATGGCTATCTTTAGCAATATGTTTGATTTCTTTTGTCTTACTTTTTTTCCTGCTTGTTATAGGTTTCTGGTTTGTGGTTACCATGAGGATCCTATTTAATATACTATGCATATAACAGTCTATATTGAGTAGATAGACTCTTTAGCTTGACCTCTTTCTAAAAGCTCTACTTTTTCACTCCCCTCCTCCCACATCATATGTTTTTCCCATCATATATAGTCTTTTGTTTAGTGTGTGTATGTCCATTACCCTTTTATCATTGAAATAGGTAATTTTAGTACATTTGTCTTTTAACCTTCATATTACCTTCACAGGTAGTTGATCTGCTGCCTTTACTATACTTTTACCTTACAAGTGATTTTATTGCCTGTTTTTTCTTGTTGTTGTTTTGGGATTTTTTGATAATTTTTTTTCTTTTATCTCTATTTGTGGTCATTACTTTCCCACTTAAATAAGTCCCTTCAGCATTTCTTGTAGAACTGGTTTCTTAGTGATAAACTCCTTTAATTTTTGCTTGTCTGGGAAGCTCTTTATCTCTCCTTCCATTCTGAATGACAGCCTTGATGGATAGAGTATTCTTGGTTGTAGGTTTTTTCCTTTTAGCACTTCAAATATGTCGTGCCATTGTCTTCTTGCCTGTAGGGTCTCGACTGAGAAGTCTGCTGACAGCCTGATGGGCTTCCCTTTATATGTCACTTGTGGCCTTTCTCTTGCTGCTTTTAGGATTCTCTCTTTGTCTTTAATTTTAGACATTTTGATTATAATATATCTCAGTGTGGGCCTCTTTGGGCTTCTCTTGTTTGGAGCTCTCTGTGCTTCCTGAACTTGGATGTCTGTTTCCTTCCTCAGGTGAGGAAAATTTTCCTCTATTATTTCGTCAAATAAATTTTCTGCCCCTTTGTCTCTCTTTTCTCCTTCTGGGATCCCTATAATCTGAATGTTAGCATGCTTGATATTGTCCCAGAGTTCCCTTACACTGTTCTCATTCTGTCTAATTCTTTTTTCTCTTTTCTGTTCTGCTTGGGTGATTTCCTCTAATCTTTCGTCTAGCTCGCTGATCTGTTCTTCTGCTTCCTCTAATCTGCCATTGAGTCCCTCTAGTGAATTTCTCATTTTGATTATTGTATTCTTCATTTCTGATTGGTTCTTTTTTATATCTTCCAATTCTTTGCTGATGTGCTCACTGTGTTCATCCATTCTTCTCTGCATATCTGTGAGCATCCTCATTGTATTTTGTTTGAATTCCTTGTCTAGGAGGTCGCTAGTTTCTATTTCACTTAGTTCTTTTTCTGGTGTTTTGTAGTGTTCCCTTGCTTGGAAAGTATTCCTTTGTCTCCTCATTATGCCTCTTTCTCTGTGCTATTTTCTTTGTACTAGGTGAGTCAGCTATGTCTCCTGATCTTGGAGAAGTGGCCTTATGTATGAGATGCCTTATGAGGCCCAACAGTGTGCTTCCCTCTCATCACCAGACCATAAGAACCAGGAGTGACCCCTTTGTGGGCTACTTGTGTTCTTCTGCTGTGGCATGGTTGCTCCCACTGCAGGTACCCTGGGAGTCTGATCTTTCCTTCCCTGGCCAGCTGTTTGTAAATCTGGTTTGGAGGGGCCTCAGCACTGTTGGCTACAAAGTCTATTAGCAGACTCTTATTTCAAGTGTCCTCTTAATTGGATTGGTACCCAGTGTAGCTGGTTGCTAGGCTCAGGGGGGTACAGTTGTGATAGGCCTGAGGCCAACAAGGCTGATGTCAGTTCTCTTAGGAGTGCAGCTGAGTGGGGCTAGCCCTTGGCATGGAGGCACTCAGTTGTTTCAGGCTTTGAAAGGTGGGGCTGATCCTTTTTATGGCTATTTGTGAAACACAGGTCTTCTGCCTCTGATAAGCCTCACCCCCCTCTGGACCACATACACTGTAAACACAGTCCTTGTCTGTGCACACTTCTCAACCCTCTGGAGTGTACCCCACCGCCACACTGCAGAGGCCCCCACCTCTGCCCCAAGGCTCCCCTCACAGTTCACCTGGTCCTCACACAAGCCCTGCCCCACAGAGGCAGACACCCTTGCCTGCCTGTAGAGGATCAAGGTACTCAGTCAATGCAGGCTGAAAAGTCGCCTGAGGGCGTGCTGTTAGGTGGGGCCAATCCCTAGGGCAGGTTGCCTGCCCTGGCTGAACTAGATTAAATCTGTGCTCTAGTGGGTGTGGCAGACCCCTGGGCTAACAGCCCAAGGGATGCACCTCAATGGCCCCCACCAGTGTCCCTATCAGCATGCCTGGACCAGCTCAGAGCAACGGCCCCCACCAATGTCTCAGTCTCAGGAGAGGATCCTCCTCTCACCAAGATGCCCCCAGAGCCCACTAGGTGAGTCTCGTTTCACCAAAGGACAGTCAGCCTTCTCTCTGGTGATTTTAGGTTGCTGCAATGAGTGAGTTTGTGCATGGGTCCTTTAAGACCCGAATCTTTTCGGCTTTCGCCGATAGCTTTTCTGGGGTGTCCTCCTCGCTTCAGTTAATAGCCAGCAAAGCCAGATAGTAAGACCCCCATCTCAGTTGGGATGAGTCCGAAGGATGGTTATAGCAGTATTGCCGCTGCTCCGGACCTCACTCCTCCAGGGAGGGCTGCGTACCTTAGGGTGGCTCCCGCCTGGCCAGCCGAGAAGCTCTGCTGCTCCCAAAAGTGGCTTTTTTCCTCTCTAGCCGGAGTTACTGCCTCTTCTGCTTTCGTCAGGACTGTCCCTTGTCGTGGGGGTTCTTTTTATCCAGTTTTCAGTTTTAATCCAGGGTGATTCTCCCCAAAATTGTTGTAACCTGGTTGTGCTCGTGGGAGGAGGCGAGTTCAACGTCTGCTCACAGCGCCATCTTGACGAGAACTCTAGAGGCAATTATTTTAAGGGAGGATGTTATAGACAGAATTGTGTCCCCTCAAAATTCATATGTTGAAGCCTTAACCTGCAATGTGACTATATCTGGGGATAGAATCTTTAGGAGGTACTTAAGGTCAAATGAGGTCATAAGGTGGGGCCCCGATTTGATAGGACTGTGGCTTTATAAGAAGAGGAAGAGATCTCTCTCTCTCTCTCTCTGCCATGTGAAGATAAGTGAGAGGGTGGCCATATATAAGGCACAAAGAGAGCTCTCATCTGAGAGCTATGGTGCTGGAATCCTGATCTTGACTTCCCAGCCTCCACAGAGGAAAAAAATCTCTGTTGCTAAGCCACCTACTCTGTGGTATTTGTTATTGCAGCCTGAGCTGACTGAGACAGATGAGGTGATACTGTACTTAGAAAACTTTTCATTAAAAGTAGAAATTTAATTTTATGTGAGTTTAAGAGGAAAAGAAAGAAAGCAAAGTGAGACAAAAACAAATTATTAAAGGTTCCCAGAGGAGGAATTACCTTTTTCTTGATACAGAGTTAAGTTTTTTGTAGAGGCTTACACTCCCTTCACAAGGAAATGAGAATTCACATTTCACCACATTCTCGCCAAAAATGAATATGGGTATTTTAAAAAGAATTTTGCAATTTTTTCAATGAAATATTGTATTTTTCGATAATTTACATTTCTTTGATTCTTAGAGAGGTAATGATGTTTTTCTTTTTGTGGATCATTTATATGATCGTTCTTTTTCAAATAATAATCTGTCACTCTATTTTCTCCATTTTCTTATACCAGGATGTTAGAGATGTGTAAACTAAAGGAATGAAGGAATTGGAAAACCTCCTTTGAGCAACTGTAATAATACTTCCCGACAAGAACCATTAGTGGGTGCTAAAATTGCCCTCTACTAAAGAGAGCTGCCTTGCCCAAGGTTACCCTCTCCAAGGGGATAGTCCCCATCCAAAGCCAGGAGAGTACATGTGGGACTGGATCTTGAGTACTTAATCAAGGGGATAGAATTTAAAATTGAGAGAAGCACTAGTAAGCTTCTAGAATGACTGTTGAAAGCTTGGGAAAAGTGATAGCCCACACTAAAATGAAGGAGAAATGCCCAGAAATGCCATGGCAGATGGTGGAAGAAGGGATTAAAAGGCTCGAAAAGGTGAGCAGCTAGACAGTCAACTATGTTTAGCTGGAGGATACTCTGTTTGTCAAAGCAATAAGGAATGTGCTGGTGAAGGGGGCATTAGAATCATTGAGAAGATTAATGGTGCTGTCCTCTACAATTCAGGACTGTTCTAGAATTTGGCTACCTAATAGCAATGGGGGTGAAAGGATTCTGAAATAATAGAGGCAAAATGGCAGCATGTAACCATCAGAAGCAGAATGAGTAGAATTATCATAAGTAGTAGCAATTTCAGAGTGACAGCCAAGGGGCCTGACCTGCACAGAGCTGTAAAGATAGTTAATAGAACATGGTATTCCCACGGGTAAGATAATGGGCAGCCAATAAAGGTATGCTTAATTTATTTAACCCAAAGAAATGAAGATGGATAATCAGAAGGCTGAAGGCCCTAACCCCAATTCATGATTCATGATTCATGATTCGGACCTGAACTAGGCAATTTTCAGACTTACCTAAGAGAGAGGCTCTGTCCCCATGATGCAGGATCCTCGAAAAGCATGGCAAGTGTTTGTGGTAATGATTCCCACTATCCTTCTTGAAAGGGACTTAGGGCTTTTTACTTGGGTGACCACACACTGGGGAAAAGGGAATACCCAGGCATTTGGAGGACTATTGGACACAATTGTACAAGTCGACATTGAAGGAAGTGTCGTAGTAGCCCCTCCCTTTAAAGCCAAAGAGGGCCAAGTAGTAAATGAAATTCTAATCTTGGTCTCACTCACAGTGGGTCCACTGTGTTCACAAACCCAACCAGTGGCCAGCTCCCCAAGCCTTACGTGTAAAATTGGAATGTACATGCTTAGTAATTGGCAGAACCTTCTCACAGATTTGTTGACCTGTGGGATAAGGGATAGCACAGTGACAAACACCACAGGGAAGCTTCTGAAACTGTCCCCTCCCCTTGGCCAAGTAATGAAAAGTGTTGTCACATTCTGGATTGGGTTCTTAATGGCTTGAAAAAGTATAAAGTAGTTTTGGAAGCAGTGACACTATTATGATATTCATCCTTCAGTTCCCAGAGTGATATATATGTCTTTCCAATTATTCCAAGTTTCTTTTATGTTTCAGTAGATGTAGTTTCTTACATATAAATATCATATTTTTTGAGAAAGTTATTTCTATATATTTTACAGATTTAATTGCCATCATGAATAGAAAAGTTTGTTACATTCGCTAAATGTTGGTGGTTTCTGAAGAGCTGTCCAGCTGCCATTTTAATTCCTTAATCCAGGATGGGGATTGTGACCTGCATGATTCAGAAAAACACTCAGTTGAGGAACATTCATAAGGACAAAGGAACCAATTCAATTTTGTTTTGTTTTAGGGAAAGGAACAACTAATTGTTTATTCAACAAGTATTTGTTGAAGGATTGAACTGGGCGCTTTGTAGGTATAAAAAGATGAATATGTGGGCCCTGTCCTCAACAAGCTTATCAGTTTGTAAGAGAGAGAAATCTTCATATCAATAATAATAACGACACTGACAACAAGAAAGGTAGGGAATTATTAGGGCAGAGGGAGAGAGAAGGAGAAAGGGAGAGAGAAAAAGGGAGGGAGGGAGGAAGGGAGAGAGAGCGGGAGAAAGATGGGAATTGTAGAAGGAGTTGTGTTCTGAGTGACGGAATTGCAGATGGCATCAGGGCACAGGGCACACTGTCAGTCTCGGATAGGCAGTTCTCTTTCCCCCAATTATAAATAGGAGGGTTGTAAAGATAAATTCAGGAAAGAAAAACAATAGAGACATTCTTAGTGGTTGTCAAAAGATGGAAACTGAAGAAATTTACCTTAGTTACCTTGTTCTCTGTAAAGTAATATGCAAGATCATCTGTAAATAGTGGATATTGGAGTTTAAGAAGAAAAGAAGAGGTTTTGAAACTGGTAACATTGGAGATAGTGTTGAGAACAGCAAAAGATGAGTGAAAGCAGGATTTCACTAAGTGTGATCGTAGAGAACACCTACAGCAGAATCACCTGTGCGTGTTCGGTAAAAATGGAGAGTCCTCAGTCCCACTCTAAAATGACTGTTCAGATAAGGTTAGGTAACTGGAATTTGTCTATGAAACACTCAGTTAATCTGAATTTTATGTTAAGACCAAGGAGTAGGAAACAAAAGCTGTCTTTAATACTAATAGCCAAAAATAGAAATATACTTAATATTCTGATAAAGGCCAGCTAATGACTTGTGGGAAGGTGACAAAAAGATGGGAGGTGTATTAGAAGTATTAGAAATAGTAGAGTAGCAGAGTTCAGGTATATTGCTGGAAACAAGACAATATCCAAAATTCATTTGTGTAACATCTATACTCAAGCATCAAACTATATAATGAAGTTATAAAAAAGGTACCATTTGTGATACCAATAAAACCTATATAATACTCAAGAAAAATCTAGTAAAAGATGTGAAAGAAAGACTTACATGGATAAAAATTGGAAAAGATGACTCAAATAATTAGAGAAATATGCCATGTGTATTAAAGTTTCCCCAGAGAAATAGAACCAATAGGATGTGTGTATGTGTGTGTATATACATTTATATATATATTAAGTAACTGGTTCCACAATTATGGCAGGGGCAAATCCCAAGATCTGCAGGGTGAGTGGCAAGCTGGAGACCCAGGAGAGCTGATGGTTGAGTTCCAGTCTGAGTCCAAAGGCTTGAGACCCACAAGAGCTGATGCTGTAGTTGCAGTCCAAAGGTCAGCAGGCTCGAAACTCAGGAAGAGCCAATGTATCAGTTCAAGTCTAAAGGCAGGAAAAAAAATTGATGTCCCAGTTTGAAGACAGACAGACAGGAAAGAATTCTTTGTTACCCAGGGGAAGGTCAGAGTTTTTGTTCTATTCAGGCCTTCAACTGGATGGATGAGGCCCACCCACAATAGTGGGAGCAATCTGCTTTACTCAGTCCACCAATTTAAATGTTAATGTCATCCAAAAACACCCTCACAAAAACACTCAGAATACTGTTCGACCAAATATCTGGGCACCCTGTGGCCCAGTCAAGTTGACACATAAAATTAACTGTCACATCATGGTTATGGATAGAAAGAGTTAACATTATGAAAGCAATTCGTACCAAATTGGCTAGAATTTAATCTAATAATTCTCTCCAAAATTCCATTTTTCACACAATTTGATAAATTCTTTCTAAAATTCAAATAGAAGAGTTAAGGGCCAAAAATAACCAAGATAACCTCAAAAAAGAAACAGTAGGAGAGAATTGTTCTTACTCTTGTATTAGTTTTCTATGGCTGCTATACCACATAACCACAAAATTAGTGGCCTGACATAACTCAAATTTATTTTCTTACATTTTTGTAGATTGGAACCTTCACAGATCACACCAGGCTTAAACCATGGTGTCAGCGCGGCAGTATTCATTTCCGGAGGTTCTGGAGGAGAAGTTTTCTTGCCTTTTCCGGCTTCTAGAGGCTGCTGGCATTCCTGGCTCATGGCTTCCTTCCTCCATCTTCTAAGCCAACAGTGTTGCATGGGTCTTACCAGTCTTCTGTGGTCGGGTCTCCGTCTCACTCTGCTCTCAGCTGGGAATGGTTCTCCTCTTTTGAGGATTTGTGGATTACATTGGACCCACCTGGCTAATCCAGGATACTCTCCCCATGTCACCGGACTTAATTTAATCATATCTGCCAAGTTCCTTTTGCCATGTCAGGTAACGCAGTCACTGGTTGCAGGGATTAAGATGCCTACGATACTACTTATCGAATTTAAAATTACGTTATATAAGACAGAATGGTATTGGTATAAGTCTATAAGGATAGAGACCTAGAAAGAAAACCATGCGTATTTAGAAGCTTAGGCCTTTAGCTTTTCATAGGAGCTTTAGGCCTTCTATGAGAAAGGAGACTTGCAAATAATAGGGCGAAGGATAAATTATTTGATACTTGGGCCAGCCTGGTTGCATAGCGGTTAAGTTCACATGCTCCACTTCGGTGGCCCGGGGTTTGCAGGTTCGGATCCCAGGTGCAGACCTAGCACTGCTTGTCAAGCTACGTTGTGGCAGCATCCCACATGAACTAGAGGAAGATTGGCACAGATGTTAGCTCAGCCACAATCTTCCGCAAGCAAAAAGAGGAAGATTGGCAACAGATGTTAACTCAGGGCCAATCCTCCCCATAAAAAAAAATTTAAAAATATTAGCTGATACTTGGCACAGGGACAAGCTAAAAACAGATTCCCATATTATATTTTATGCAAAAATAAATTTTAAAAATAATATGAAAAGAGAAGCTGTAAATCTTTTAAAAGAAAACATTAGAGAATAATTAGAAAATACTTTTATGGCATTTTTTTGAAGAAGCATTTCTTTACAGGCTACAATAAGCAGAAACCATAAAAGAAAAGATTGATAAATTTGAACACTTTAAATGAAAAGCAATTTTCATGAAAAGACATCATAAATGAAGTGAAAAGTGATACAGACAGGGACATATTTTGCAACCTATATTTTAAAAATCAGTAAGAAGAAAAAGACACGCAAGCTGAAAGAGAAATGGGTAAAAGATATGAACAAACAATTCACGGAAGGAGTGTAAACAGTTGATAAAAATATAAAAATATTCTCAATATCATGAATAATCAGAGAAATAAAAATCAAAATCTCCATGAGATATAATTTCATAACCATTAAATTGATAAAAATTAATTAGTGGGATGACATCAGGGATTAGCGATAATGTAAGGAAACAGCAATTTTTATTTATTGCTGGTGGTAGTGTACACTGTTACTACCATTTGAGAGAGCAATTTAGCGATACCTGATAAGGTCAAAGATGATCATTCAATAGGATCTAGTAATTTGACTCCTAGATTTCCCTCTAGGAAAACTGTCGTATATGTGTTCAAGGCTACATGTACAAAAATATTCATTTCAGCATTGTTTGTAATAGTAAAAAACAAAAACCCTGCCATCAGGAGTCACATTTTTCTGTGAACTCTCATACCTACATACATTAATAAAAATACCTGATTAAAAAAACAATCTGCCATCCTATTAAACAAGGCCAATCTAGCAGCTACTGAGGACATGGATGGTCCCTCAGGAGAGGAAAGGAATGCTGTATTGCTGTTAAATTGAATGAACTAAATCTACATGTATCAATATGAATAAATCTTAAAAATGTGTTAAGTAGAAAGTTGCAAAAGGGTAAATACAGCAAAATGATATGTATGAAAATCGTTAAAATGATAGTACATAGTGTTCAGGAACACATACTTATGTTAAAAGTTCAAACATATGTGCAAAAATGATACAAAACAATTTCAGATAAATTTTCACCTCTGCGCAGGGGTGAGGGGAAAAGGATGAAGGCGTGAGGATATATCTATATAACATTTTATGTCTATAAAAGAGGGAGATATCAAGCATATATTGAAAAATGTTAACATCTGCTTAATTGTGGTGGTGGAAAACAGAGGTCTGTTATATTATGTTCTGTACTTTCCTGCATTTTTTATATTTCACATGAAATGTTTCATCATTTTTTTATAAAGGAAAGACAAGCAGAGATGGGCAAGAGAGAAGAGACAGACCAAGCAGTGAAAGAAAGCAATTCTTGAACTGAAAATTATTCACTACTTTTTCAACAGGCATTTATTACAGATTTACTATGTGACATTTTTGTGCTAGGAATTTGAACAAACACCTATTTTTTTTAAGCCACGCCGATAGTAATTATATCACTGTTATTTAATAGTGGAACACTATGTCTTATGACTTCAACCAGCTGAAGTTAAACCCAGTAGGGACGCTTTATTTTGGATAATACAGACCAGTCCAAGTCTTCAGTCACTGCTAGATTGTTCCTGTGTAATTGGATGGCTGCTGAATCTTTTAAGGATATACTGCTGTTCATTCACTCAGCTTCTTCCGCATCATTCAGTGAAAACTAAACCATCTGTTGTAATGAATATAAGGCTTCCTGCTCTCAGTTCTATCTTCTGATTCCCCCGCTAAATGCTGGTTGTCTCTTTCAATTTAGAGAAACATCGTTATACTCTCCAATTCCTCCTTTAGAATTTTCCTGTAAGGATCTCAAAGCACTTTATCTATTCAAGGCAGGCATTGCAGTTTGTCCAGGGGATTCAGTTGTGGTGGTAGCTCCATTTTATAGCCTGGACAAACGGAGATTTCAGACTTCCAGGGTTTCGTAAGCATCACTGTGAAAGTTAGTGCCAGTCAAGAAGCAAAGTATGAGTTGCTGCTCTCAGACCAAAAGTGTCAACACCAGGCAGTGCTCTGTGGAAAGATTTCAGAAAACCGTTCACAGCATTAGAATCTAACCTGATGGACTCTGTGTCAGCTGTAGCTGACAGGTTTCAGCACTTTTCCGTTTGCAGGCTGTGGGTGGTCTCCAGGCTGCAGGCCCTAGTAGAGCTGGCTAGTGAATCTGATGGGCCTGGAGGAGAGAGGTGCGTGGGGAAGAGAGGCTGTGGGTGGTGAGCAGGAGTAGGGAAGGCTTTTCCCAATGAAAGCAGACCTTAGAGTGGAAAAACTGGACATTAGAAGGGAAAGTGTGAAAAAAGCTGTTAATTAATCAAGTTGTAATAGGAAAGGCAGAAAATTCTTATTTGGGCATAGGAAATAGAAAATTTCACCTTAGTAACCACAAAGCAAGGAATTAAAAAGTGAATTAATCAGTTCTCCTGATGTACTTGTTTCCTTTTCTTCACTGCTTTCTTCTTCTCTTCCTTTCTCTCTTCTTTCAGAAGCCTCTTGATATCCATTAAAGATGGTCCATGGGATGTTGTCATGAGGCAGCTCAGCAGTCCGACCTTCTCAGATCCTGAACCACAAGATGTTCTCATTGATTGTTTTCTGAGACTCCAAGTAACACAATTCATTCCACTCAATTAGGAAATTTAAATTTTCATTTTCTACTCTCTGTTAAAACAGAAAATCAACTTCTTAGCAATCTAGGATATACCTGGGTCTTGAGCACTGAATCCAACCTATTGTTGTTGTTTTTTTTTAATGGAGGTATAATTGACATAACATTATATTAGTTTTAGATGTACAACATAATGATTCAATATTTTTATATATTACAAAATGATCACCATAATAATTCTAGTTAACATCTGTCACCATACATAGTTAAAAATTTTTTTCTTATGATGGGAACTTTTAAGCTGAACCCATTTTTTTAAAGAAAATATAACCTATATCATGTTTAGATATTAGCCTAACAAAATTAATGAGACTACATTAAAGTACAAAACAACTAGTGACTTCACTGTGCAAGCACAAACTTCTGATTTGTCAAGAAAATGAACTTTTCAGTCTGAACAACCAAACACCACTCTTCTTGTTTGAAGACTATATTAATCTGCTTTGTACCCTGAATATGGCCACTCAAAAGAAATCTTATGAGGTTCTGGCTTGTCCTTTTTATTGACAGATTCAGATCTCAACTATATCAGGCCCATGTCTTAAGTCTCTTTGTTAGGGACCAGCAATAAATTACCTGAGGTCAAGTTCTGTTTATACAGTGGACTGTTCCGAGAGAATTACCTTCTTGACTTAATAGCTTCCTTTCGGGTGACATTTCTCCCTGAAAGAAGACAAATTGTCTAAGGTCAGCCTGCAGATCAACTCTGAGTGTAGGAGGAAATTGTAGTGGATCAGCCAAATTGCACCAGCTCTACCCACCAGCATCAGGCAGCACGCCGCCAGTCAGAGGCCTGCCCTGAGGGACCGCAGCCCATGAAGCCTGGGGCTGCTCCCTGAAGAGCAGAGTTTTCAAAATCTTTCTCTTTGGGCTGCTCTTGAATTTTATTCTGCCTCCCGCCTCTCCCCCTCATCAAAAATGAAGTGGTTCAGAGCTGAGTTGCTTTCAAAGTTCTTTATTTCCTTCCATCTACTAAAGCTAATTTGGGAGTCTGAATGGGAAATGAGGGTGAGTTTAAACTCAACTTGAGTTTGAGTCTGGTTCCATCCACTGGAGTGGTGGGGAGAACTCCAAACGGTCATTTTTACTAAAGGGGGAACTTTAGAAGTTAGAAGTGGACTCAACACAATTAATAGGTTTGGGAGCACTAAAAACAGAGTAGTTTATTCTTAAAGTTGACTGTCTTCTACGTGGAGCAATTCAAAAATACAATTTCCTTATTTCATGTTCACCTACAAAGGAACTGGTGGCTTTGCCCAGTAAGTGGGTATTTTACTCCTCCTTTAAAGGAAAAACACAGAGAAAGGGAGAAAAATAGAAATACAAGTCCCTTTTTAATTAAGCATTTTGTCCTTTGAAGTATTTCTGATTTTTTTCACATTGATGATGTAATTTATGTAAATAATCATCTATCTATGAAAGGAGTGTGTCTGTCAAAAGCTGAAATAAAAAACATCCGTCATTTTGAAGTGATTAACATTCTCCAGATGTTTAAATCATCAGATTTCAGGAGTTTCTCTTTGTTGTGATAATGATATAGTATCCAGAACAAGAATGTTTACTTTTTTGTATGGGTCAAACGCAGATTTTTCACAATCCTATTAAGGCATGCAGCTCATTGTAATTGTATGTGCAGATGAAAGCATATGCAGTTATTATTATTCCCCTTAATTGTAAACTGCTGCTGGTAATTTTACTGTAAAGCTCAAACAAAAGGAGTGTACTTGAAAGGACCACCACTGCCCACTTATGTAATCAATTTATATATGTCAAGTTTGTACTGGGATGGTTATCCCCTTCTGTTACCAGACATGTGACATGCTACCACCCTGCAGCACGGGGCCATGCACGCATGCTGCTGGCTCCCTTTGCAGGCTGCTTGGAAATACAGTACATGTCGGTGGTAATGTTAAATGACAGTTCCAAACTATTTCCCTTAGGCCTGTTTGACCCTTGGGTGCAGGGTAAAACAAGAATGGTTCCGCTTACCTTCAAGGCCTGAGCATCCTCACCACTTAGCAGATTTAACTTGGAGGCTCAGAGAAGCTCCCAGAAGGCCCAATTACCCTTGTTACGGGACCTATTGAAACATTAATGACATGTAGGCACTTCATTCATAAAGTTGGGCTCAATTCATGTCTAGCATTACCCCCCACACACCCTTGCCGGCTTCAGATCTGAAATGCTTATAGGGATTTATTAAAACCGTGTGACTAGGGCACAAACTGACTACACGCTTCTTATGTGCTACCTAAATGCAGACAAGGCTTAGGGGGTGGTCTCCATGTGCCCAGCTCAGTCTTACAGAACTGCATTAATTAAGAACAAGAGATACAGAATAATTTCTCAAGGACTGTGCATTAGTAACAATGTCTCTGGCCTTTTTTGTCTATTGACCCCTTGATAGATATGTTCAGGAATTTAATGCAATATTATTCCATCAATGGCCACACAATTCTTCTCTCCTGAACATCAGAGCGATCTCTTGGCATCAACAGAGGGAGAGAATGTCTTCCTTTACTGTTCTTACAAGAAATCAAAGCATTACAAGGGTTAGATGATGATGAGTAAGACATAGAATACCTTCTTTCTTACTGAACTGAAGCCTTGGTAATAGGCTAATAATTAATAGTTACCATCTGCTATCCTTTATGCCCAACCTTCAAATCATTCTTCAATTGTATTTGAACACACACATTCCTTTTAATCATTCCACGGCCATTTAAGTACTTTGATAAGCCTTGGGTCCCAAAAATGTTTCCAAATCATCCCCATCTGACATAGACCCTTGAAATGGAACTTTATTAAAGAGGAAGTGTGCATAATAAGTGACAAAAGGCTGTAGCACTGCACTGGGAATTGGTATCTTGGGCTCTCTTCCTTGTTATGTTCAACCATCAAAGCAAATGCTCAAGCCACTCCATTAGCATTCTCGTCCCTACCTCTTCTGAAGAATTGTAATGGTTCTTCTGTCACATAAAGATAAATGTTTCAACCCTTCTCCCTACATACCTCTCCTCTTTCCTCCATCTAGAAGAATGTTGGCTCTGGAATTATTTGGGACCTGAGCATCCATTCTTTCTTCAAATTAGAGAAAAAGATTTTCTTCCAGATTTTTGTACAGCCTTTCAATTCTGTTCCTCTCATAGTTAATGGGTCCAAATTTTCCTGAATAATGGAAAACATGTGCAGAGAAATCTGGAGACATCACAATATCACTTTCTATTCGTCACCATTGTCACATTAAGTCAACATCACTTGACTTAATATTGAGAGAGCACATTTTATCTCTTCATAGCAAATTAAAATGAGAATATTATTTAGAAATTTTAAAGTGGATCCAGATAGGGTCAATGGCTTACCTGAGGCCTTATATTTGTCCATTTACTGAGCACCTACAATTGCTGGGCACTGTGCTTGATGCTTGTAATAGAGCAGGAATAAGATAAGATCCCCTGTCCTAAAAAAAGGAGTGGAGCCGAGACTAGAAAATTAGGAGCAGGACAACTGCTTCTGCTTCTACTTCTGACATTTTTTTCTCACATGTGGACTCATTGTTTTTAAGCATAAAAAGATTTTCCGTCATGTTATGATTCTATTTTGACAATTAATCCCCTGGTGTAGATGGTAGCCATACTTCTCCAGGTGGGATAGGTGATGGCCACAGAGGAGGAGAAAGACCACACAACTTATTTTTTCAAAGTGTTTACCTCCATGTTATGATAATTATTTTTGCCTGAGATCTACAACTAGTGTTTTTGCTGACACTAAAAACCAAATCATGTCATTGCCAGAACAAGGTTCTTTAATAAGCCAAAAATTCCTAGCCCAATTTTTGGCTCATTGGAAATTTTGTGACAATTTTCAGAAGAGCTCTGAAAAATTTTATGACAAATTTTTCATCTTGAACAATTTCTCACCAACAAGCTAGTATCGTGGACCAGTGATGCTAAAGAGCTTTGAAGTTCACGAACGTGAGAAGTTGGAAAAACAATGGAGAAAATATCGACAAGATATCCTCAAGACTGGTCAATCCTCCTGGATCCCTAGGAAGTAACGTAGCAAGAGACAGAGACAAACTTGTTTACTTTTACAAAGCCAAATTAATCATGTTTCTTACCAAAGCCTGTAGGTGTCCTCTTCTTTGGCTTTTGAGGCTTTTAAATTATGGCGCTTGAAGTCTTAGGTAAATCTTTCCTATTTCATCACAAAAATGTGATGTTCAGTTTAAACCTAAGTATTTTAAAAAGTTCAGTGTGAGTGGCTACAGCCTGTTGACAGAATAAAGTTTTTGGTTATTGGTTATGCAAACGAATCTAACAAAATCCTTTCTCTCTCTCTCTCTCTCTGTGTCTGTATTACTCTCTTTCCCTTCCTCCTCTCCCTCTCCTTCCTCCTCCCATCATTGGTTTTCCCTGGTATATTGCTCATAGAGACTTACTGCCTTTTCCTCCTTGGTCTGTGTTGGACCTAATTGTTTCTGTTACCATACCTAGGCCTAGCAAATACTTCCTAGCTCTTAGCTTTAAGTTCATTTTTTCATCTCCTGAGTCACTGCCAGATTAATTTTCTTCGTATTTCATTTTTGTATTAATACATATCCACTAGCTATTATTAAATCCAAACTCTTTGGCGTGAACTTTACAGTTTTCCATCACCTCACCCTCTCAGAACTCATTTCTAGGCAAGTATGATCTAACACATTTCTGTTTGGCATGTATTTCGCATCTGATAGCCTGTGAGAGCCTTGTAAAAATCTGAGATGAAGCTCAGAGAGGTTGAGTGACTTTTCAAGGTCTCACAGATACTGAAAGACAGTGCTCAGGCTTGAACCTTGGCCTATTGCATCTAAACCCTACTTACTTGTAGAAGGGTTGGCAAACTCTGACCTGAGGGCCAAACACAGCCTGCTGCCTGCTTTTTACTTCACTTTGTAAATGAAGTCTTAATGGAACATAGCTATGACCTTTGACTTTTCCTATACAGTGGCAGAGTTGAATAGTTGCAACAGGCAGTGTATAGCCTGCAGAGCTGAAACTATTTAATATCTGGACCTTTACAGAAAAAGTTTGCTAACCCTTGGTCTAACGTATCAGAATCTGACCTTTAAAATAAAAAATACTCCTTAAAAAAAATCACCCTTTAAAAAATTATCAAAGTAATGCATGTTTACTGTAAGAACTTTGCAAAATATCAAAAAACTCCAATACTCATCCTAGTTTTGTTTTCTTTCCTTTCCCCTGCTAGACTAATTGGATCTTAGAGCCATTTGATGCGGCAGAGCAGGCACCTGCACCTTGGGGTGGGAAGTTGCCATGGCCCAGAGCAGGGGTTCTCCTTACCCTATCCTCTTGGAGTCCTTAGGATTAGGACTTCTTCATAGGAGGACTGTCCTGAGCCCGAGCAAGGTAAAGAGGGCATCCCTGTGGATGGGCAGCCCAACATGTAGTACAGAGCTCCGGTGGGGTGAGGTGGGTCGGGGTGGGGTGGGCTGCTATGAGGAGTCAGAGCCCTAGCGGGACAGGAGATTGGTTACATCTAGGGACGTTCGTCACATAACTTAATATATTAAGAATAACGAGGCAGGCCCAATGGCAAAGTGATTGGAATTCTGTGAGCTCTGCTCTGGCAGCCTGGGTTCGCAGGTTCAGATCCCAGGTGCAGACCTGCTCCACTCCTCAGCCATGCTGTGGAGGCATCCCACATGCAGAGTGAAGGAAGACTGGTATGGATGTTAGCTCAGGGCTGATCTTCCTCAAGCAAAAAAAAAAAAAAGGAAAAGAGGAAGATTGGGAACAGATGTTAGCTCAGGACGAATCTTCCTCACTAAGAAAAGAAAACAAAGAAAGAGTAATAGGAGCTAGGTTTCTCAATGTCAGGGAAGGGATTTGCAAATACAAAAAGGAAGAACCCTGTGATATGTGATTGGAACCGAAGACATTGGTATGAACTGATAGATTTCTATAACTATAGAGAGATATGCTAGTAAATACAGATATAAATATGTATGTAAATACATATATTCCCCAGCTCCATGCACTGAGAGAGCCTGAGAACAGTGACACACCAATAACAATGAGCACATCTAGCTCCACTATCTTGGCTTTTAAATACCATTCTCCAGTAAAAGGCAACAGAGTTCTTTGGAGAGGAGACTAATTCCAGGACTGGGGCAAAGAAAGTAAAAGATGAGCCCACAACATCTTGCTGTGACAGAAAGCAAAGTACTCAACAAATGATGGGGGCATGCCAAAAAACATGTAGAAACCAGCTTGAATAAGCACCCCCTGCTCAAACAGGAGACAACTAAGCATCAAAATGAATAACACTATTAATGAATTATAATAAAGTGGGAAACCATGAATCCTTAGTGTTAAAAATGAAAAACTTGATGTTTGATGAAGTGCAGTATATTTACGTAGTCCCAAAATGTCTCCCCACAAAAGTACTCTTAATTACAAATGAGGAAAGAATAACTTGGCAGTGAAGAAACCTGGGAGACACAGGTTTAATAAAGTGGTTGAAGTGAATATCATTGCAGTGCTGACAAATCAAAATCGTGAGCTCCCTGATAAGATGCACTGAGAAGAACGCATTGTCACTTTTCAGCATTCCTGCCGCAGATGCTTACCCATAATCTAATCGTGAGGGAATAGCAGACTAACACCTCTCTCAAAAATGGAGAGACACTCCACAAAAGTACTGGCTTACAAACTTTAAAAGCATCAAGTCATGAAAGTCAGAGAAAGACTGAGAAACTATTCCAGAACAAAGGAGACTAAAGGGACCTGAGAACTAACTGCAACATGTTATTCTGAAGTAGATTTATTTTGCTATAATATGCATTTTGGGGACATTTAGTGGAAATTGAATGGTGTTGAGGAATAGATGGTAGAAATGTATGATCAACGTTATTTCTGTGATTTTATAGTTTCATTGTGGTTATGCATAGGAATGTTCTCATTTGTAAGAAATACACCCTAAAGTATTCAGGGGTGTTGGGGCAACATGTTGACAAATGACTCTCAAGTAGTTCAGAACATAAAATTTATTTTTACAGTACTTACAACTTATCTGGAAATTTGAGACTGTTTCAAAATTAATAAAAATTTTTTAAGTTAAAAGAAGAGAACAAAAGTCACATGTGAGTTCCCGATCTAGAGATATATAACCATTGGCAACCTTGATTTATAGCTTTCCAGCTTTTGTTTCTATATATATATTTTTAAATATTATTTTATTATTCATTATTTTAGTGAATCTAATCATACCATTCTTAATATTTTATAGTTTTATTTTTTACTTAACAATAAACATGATAATTTTCTCATTTTGTTTAATATTCTTATTACTAAAGTAAAATATCTCCTGATGTTTCATCATTTGGATTATAACAATTTATTTAATGAATTTCTTATTATAGGACACTTAGGTTTTTTTCAATCCACCTCTAGTTATTTCCTTGTGGAAATTAATAGAAATATAATTGCTGAGTTGAAGAATATGGATAATTTTAGGGTTTTGATACGTATATCTTCCAGAAAAGTTGAACCAAGTTACATTACCATTATCAAATATTAATGTCCATTTCTCCATAAGCTCACCAATGATAGTTATTATAAATAATTTTATCTTTTATTAAAGAGTCAAAACAAAGTCTAATTTTCACTTCAATTTTATATATATTATACATTTTATAAATATTATTAGCCATTTATATTTCTTCTTTCGGAAATTTTCCAAATTTTCTTTGCTTTTTTTCTGTGACAGTATCCTCTTCTATTGAATATACTTATACATTCTCTTTATATAGAATGATATTTACCTTTTCTCTCTCATTTATATTGTAGGTATCTTTTTTCCATTTATATTAACATTATTTCTGTTGTAATTATTCTTAGGAAACAAAAACCTTTTCAGTTATGATTTGTCTTTTCTCCTTTTTATGCTGCCAAATGTATTTATTTTATTTACAGTCAAGTTTAGGAAAGCATTTACCACCTGAAGATCATCTATTTTATATATATGCTATTTTAAAAGTTATTTTGTCTGGAATTATTTAAATGTACATTGTGAAGTAGGGATACAGCTTTTTCCGAAAAAATAGTGATTGTGAAGATCCATCGTTGGTCACAGAAGACAACAAGACTACAAACAATGAACTCTGCTCACTTCAGTCTGCTCCAAGACGCTGAGGCTCGCTCTCAGCTGAGGAAAACCCTTGTTTATAGGCCTGGTTTCTTGGAGCAGGGGGAGGAGCAGTTGTCAAGCTCCAGAAATAGAGTCTGACTATGCAGTTTGGGGGCCAATCGGATGCAATGAGGCTTTCCACATGCTGGTCCTTGTAATTTTTCTGTTTGTAGTTTCTATCTTGAAGGAATAAAAATCTGTGCTTTTTATAGTGCAGCAGAACAAACAGAGTTGCAAAAATTTACATCTTTAAAAAAATACATCTATTCAATAAAATATCTGTGGTATTAAGAGGTAAAGATGTCTTGGTGTATCTGAAGTATGTTGAAAAATCGGTGATTTGTTTTCCAATAACTTACACCCAATTGAGATTTAGAGTCCAATTTCTGAAACAACTTCAGACAACAATAATTAAGATTAACCCTTTTTGAGTCTAGATGGCAACTTATTTTCTTTCTTAAATTTAGTTTTTATTTTTACTAAAACATGTTTATAGATTAAAGAGTCAAACACTAACACTAACAAGTGTGGTAGTCTTTCTGCCAAATATTTCGGGTCCTCTCCACTTTCGAGCACATGAGAGGGTTGCGTGATTTGCTTCCCTTGTAGGTGATGCAGCCAGTGAGCTGTAAGCAGAAAGAAGGAAGGAAGCAGTGTCACTTCCAGGTTGGAGCATTTAATTACTAAAGTGAGACTCTCCGGAGTTTTTTTCACTCGGGCACCGTGACTGGCACCATTCAAGATGGAAGCTGCTCCATCAGCCCACATCTATGAGAATACAATGAACAGAGACTGTTGCTGTCAGCAGCGGACATTTCATTCGAGCAAGAAATAAACATTCCTGCTTAAAGTCACTGAGATCTTGAGATTTTTGATGCTGCAGCATAACCCAGCCTGTCCTGATTGACATGATAGTAATGTATAAATACTATTTTATTATTTTATGTTATTTATCATAAATATTTTATCTTTACTATCATTTTGTTTTATATTGTTAGTTTATGTTATTTATTCATATTTATTAGTGTATCATTATAACTATTACAATAGCAAATACATCATTCTTATTATGTGCCAGGCACTATTCCAGTGCTTTACATATACCAACTCACTTAGTGTTCATAATTATCCACTGAGGTGAGTACTGTTATTATCCCCATTTTATACATGACAAAACTGAGAACACGGAGGTTAACTAACTTATTCAAGTAAGTGGTGGAATTGAATTTTGGACTCAGGCAATTGTTCCAGAGTCCAGCGTCTTAACCACTGAGGCAGTTCTGCAAAGCTTCATTACTTTTCTATGCTGCAGAACATATTACCAAAACGTGGTAGCTTAAAGATTTATTGATTATTTCAGTTTCTGTGGATCAGGTGTCCACGCCTGACTTAGTTGGATTCTCTGCCTCAGGATCTCAGCCGGCTGCAGTAAAGGTGTCGGAGTGAAGGCTTGACTGGGGAAGAATTCACTTCTAAGCATTTTCAGATTTGTGGTAGAATTTCTTGGCAACTGTATGACTGAGGAATCTGGCTTTTTGCTGGTAGTAGACAGGTGGCCACCCTCAGGTCCAAGAGGTCACCTGCAGTTCCCTGTCATGTCAACCTTTCCATAGGCAGTCCACAGCACAGAAATTTGTTTCTTTCAGGCCAGCAGGAGAGTCTCTCTAGTATGTGTGTGTGTGTGTGTGTGCATGTGTGTATACACACACCCATATATATATATGGTTTCACCTTGCTAGTTTCTCTCTCTGTATGAAGTCTTTCTCTATATATGAAGCCATGTACAGTGCCAGTCTCTCTCTTGTATGTCTCTCTCTGTGTATGTATATATATATATATATATATATATATATGTATATGTTTATCATAATGTAACCATAGAAGTGACATCATATTATCTTTACCATATTACTTAACCTACTTATGGAAGTGTCAGTGCTTCAGCTTTGCTATATGATGAAATCTAATCACATGGGTGGCATCCCATCACCTTTGTCATATTCTATCAGTTAGAAGCAAGTCAACATGCCACGCACACTCAAGGGGAGGGGATTATACAGGGTGTGAACCACTGGGGGGGTGGTCCCCCTAGGGTCTGTCTATTAGAGGTGGCAAGCAGAAAATGGAAGTGGAAGGACAAATAGAAAGTATCTACCACATTTTCCGAATAGCTCATGTACAGAATTCTATAAAAAGGGAAAAGACATTCAAAGAGTAAAACAGGCTTGTGGATATTAAAAATATGATTGAGTTTTTTTTTAATTTATGCAATCATATTTTTAATTCCCAAGGTCCTTCTTATTCTTTGAACATCCCTTCTCCTTTTGATAGAATTCTGGGCATGTATTGTAGATGCATTATCTCCTTTTATCTCAGAGAATTTTAATAATAGTTGCATTTTTCAATATTTCTCATCCCTGTATCTCTTTGCTTCATCTAAGTTTCTTTTATCTGTTTGTTTATTTGGGTTTCAATCTTGCATATTAGGTGCTTGCCTCAAAGGTCTAGTGATTGTTGACTATTGGCTCATATTTAAGGATGTGGAATTAAAAAGTTGAGTGACAGCTCTGTGATTGTGGGTGAGGTTTACCTATTGGATTCTTTGCTATAAGGTGATCTCATTGGGCCCTTTCTTGCACCTCCATTGTTAGCATTTTGGGGTCTATTCTCTTGCATTGGTCAGTTCCCCCTGAAAAAGACTCTTTCAGTCATGTGTGTGGAGGGCACGTGCCTGGCTGTCAGCATTTAGGGAGCTGAGAACTGGGAGAAGCCTAGAGACCTCAGAATTAAGTGAGAAAACATGCACAGAATCCCTCAACTATACCCAGTGTCCCCCAGTTCAGAGAGTAAACCTCAGAGAGTAAAGTCTTTCAGCTGAGTAGGGGAGGGAACCTGATGACTAACTGCTTTCAATTACATCCCCCAATTTCTAGCCCCACCTTCATCTCCACTTCCAGAGGTACCTAGTGCTACCAGTTCCTGAGACTCTTCAGAGCTCCTGGATGTAAATCATGTTGCCTCTGAGCTTTTTCCACTGACAGCTTAAGATGCTGTTTTCTCAAGTCTGCAAGTTCAGTTACCTCTCATCCACGTGTTTGCCAGCTTCTGGAGTTGCTGCTGCAGCCTCCTCTCCCATTCTCTCTGCCTTTGTGATTTATGTCTTTAAAACAGAAAACTCAATAAGTTTCAGGGAAGAATTGAATGCAAATGTGTCTGTTCAATCTGCCGTTTTTAACTTGAAATGATGGCTTGCAATTTATGTCATTGATTTCATGCAATACCAAATTTCATGTTCTACCATATTTCTAACAATTTCCATTTTTTCATCTCAAGGAATGACAAGATGTTACACTGGGATATCACTCCCCTGCCTGTCTCACCCTCCATCTGAACCAAGCTCTTAACATACTCAAAAGAGTCATCTTGGTTTTTTCTTTTTCTCTAAGGGACATATTCTCCTCTTCTTGTCCAACAAAGGTTTATGGGGATCTGTACCTGTGTATCAGGTATATTATACACTGAAGACAGCTGGTCCTTTAAAGGATGGTTTAGACATGCATACGGTATGGAGAAATAGCAAAAGCAAAAAATCCTCTTGTTTAGGATAAAAAGAACTAACTTTCCTGGGTCTTCTCTGAGCCTGATTTTCTCATTCTTAAAAACTAATACTACTTCTTATTTCAAAGGTTGTTGTGAAGTTTCAAAGGATAGCACATACAAAGTGTATAGCACAGATAGATTACTAGTTTAAAATGCCAGATAGAAACTCTAGCAGAGAAATGTGTCCCTTAAGAAAAGAAAGGGGCTGGCCCCGTGGCCGAGTGGTTAAGTTCGCGCACTCCACTGCAGGCGGCCCAGTGTTTCGTTGGTTCGGATCCTGGGCGCAGACATGGCACTGCTCGTCGGACCACGCTGGGGCAGCATCCCACATGCCACAACTAGAAGAACCCACAACGAAGAATACACAACTATGTACTGGGGGGCTTTGGGGAGAAAAAGGAAAAAAAAAAAATCTTTAAAAAAAAAAAAAGAAAAGAAAAGAAAAGAAAGGTGCCACCACAACAATCAAATAAGAAAATGGTCAATAAACTTCAAAATCTAGCAACCATAAATAAGAACTGCACATTCTAAGAAGCCTTGGTTCCTGAACCACCCCCTACCCTGCTCAAAGACCAGTCTGGTCCATCAACTGATAGGAGCCAAAGCCTGAGAATATTTCTCACATAGGAATGACATGATCTCCCCCCAATTAGTTTTTTTATTATAAAAAATACAGACAAGAGATCATGGTGGCTTGGAGCAGGATGCTGGATGAGAAGAGTGATAGTGGGAAAGATGATTAAATTCTGGATTAAATTTGAAGGTAGAGTCTACAAGATTGCTTGTGGGTGTGAGAGAAACAACGGCATCAAAGATAATCCCAGGTTCTTTTGGTGTGAAGATCTGAAAGTATGGAGTTGCCATTAATTGAGTTAAGGAAGATTCTAGGGCAGTAGGTTTAGGTAGGTGGGTGGGAGAGATAAGGTACTTAGTTTTGGATATGTTATGTTTGAGACACCTGTTAGACATTTAAGTAGAGATGTCAAGTCAAGTAAGTAGTTGGATATATAAATGTGGCATTCTGAGAAATCTGGACTAGATATGTAAATTTGAGAAGTATTAGAATATACATATGTGTATATGTGTATGTATATTTGTATATACACGAACGTGTGTGTGTCATGGGATTGAGTGAGTTTATTATTAATTCAAAGAATGAGGGAAAAGAGGGGTACTAAATACCTAAGGAAACAGTTGTAGCAATCACCTAACTTAACTGAATATTTTATAAGCCTATGACATATAAAGTGAAAGAGCATTACTTTTTCTCTGAAAACCACGTTGGGGAGATTTCTGGTTAGGATGTAATAAGTTGTAAGAAACCATTACTCTCTACTTAATTACCAACACAAGCTGGATAAGATTTAAAATCAGTGTAGAACTGAGAACACAAAGAAACCAAAATTAACCATATTCCAGAAAATGACATACCCTTCATAGAAGAGAAGAGACACATGGCTGCTCTCATCCCTACTGGAAGAGTAGGAGGAGGAAGAGTTTACCAGAGATAAAGATAAGGAGAAACCAACGAAAGCTTTGAAGAACTTTTAATGGCTACAAGTGGGCAGGTATGACAGATTAGAATTCCAAGGAGCCTCTGCCCCAGACAGAACTGTATCCACCCACCAACGCTTTTCTCAGGACTGCACTGAGCAGTAGGGGGTAGTATGCCAAAGCCTGAGGGCAGAGCAGGCAAGCTGAGAAAGTGGAAGACAGGCAGCCACCTGAGGGCAAGAGACAGGACAAGAGCACTGAAGAAACTGCCATTCAAGGCACTCTGGGATTTCAGATACCAATGTTGAGGTTGGGCAGGAGGGCTAAGAGAAAGCTTTCCAAGCCATTCTGGACCTTCATAGAGTATAAGCAGCCACCCTCTGAAGTTGGGAGCAGAGCAACAGGGAGGAGAGAGATTTCAGGTGCGTAAATCCTGAAGCCAGCTGGAGAGCAAAGATAACTTTCAAGCAACTCCAAAATCTGGCATCCTTGCTGTAAATGGAGAGAGCTCTCCCACAGTTCAGAAAGCTACAGGCACTGTTGTAAAGAGATCTCAGGACCCTCATCAGTACTCAGAGGCTAACTCCTACTGATGGGAAAGTCCCAATCCCATCCTCAAAACATTTAAAGCCAGTAGTGAACTGAATCAAACTAATGCTGCCAAAAAGACCAGATCCACCTTGACAGCAAGATAGAGTCACTCAGCACCTCCTCCCCACTCAAGCTGCCTGGCAGGAAAAGGGGTGTGTCCTCTCTGCTGGAGGTAAACAGGTAAACATTATTTACTTTATTCTATACTGTTCGTTTATTAAAAATATCTGAAATACAGTAAGATATTACAAGGTACACATAGAAGCAAGAAAATGTGCTCAAGAGAGGAAGCAGTCAGTAAAAGTAGACTCAGAGATGACCCAGTTGTTGGAATTATCAGACCAGGACTTTGAATAACAATGATACAAATATTGACGGATCTAATAGAAAAGGTGAAAAACATGCATGAAGAGATGAGAAACTTAAGCACAGACATGGGAACTATAAAAAAAGAGCCAAACTGGGATAGAGCAGCAAATCTGAGTACTGTGTGTGTAGTGCTTGGCACCTAGATCTATACCCAAACAGTCCCTATGGAGAGAGGACTATAAGTTAAAAAGAAAGAGGAGGAGGAGAAGGAATGATGATGTTTGGGGTACACTATGGTACCTAACAGAAGCAGCAGTGAAGGTCAATAAATGTGCTAGCACCCCATGGGAAGAGTCGAACAGCAAATATCTCAAGATCACTCACTCAGTTTATTCATAAATACACGATATCTCCTGAGGACTCGTAGGAAGAAGAACTGAGGCCTTTTCAGGGCTCTGAGGTCTTGCAGAGTGTGCGCGGGCAAAAAACAATAAAGTCTGGGTGACTACCGTTAATATCATTCCAGCTATAAAGTAGACTGATGAGACCTGCTTGAACTCAGGTGTTGATGAATTATAACAAATCTAGTTCCTTTCTTCTAGAACTTTCATGATGGGGAAAAGTGGCTTATTTCCTTCCTGTGTATAAAGTTTCTCAGTTGATATAACACAGTCACTGAGGAGATCAGAGAATATTCGCCTTGTTTTAGAATAAGTCTTATTGATCTAAACCACAGGTGGTGTTCTACTCACGGTTCCGTTTGTTCCTTGGAGAAATCAACAGTCTTTCTCTCCTTCTATTTGTCATTTCTTTCTTTCCAGAGCACAGGTTATTGTGTGGGGCTATGCCTTTTCTGTTTTCATTTTATAAAAGCTACTAGGAACCGTTTTAGTTACGTGACATTTATCTAAAAATTTCTTGTTCCCAACTCACCTGTTTTTATTTCTAGTGAAACTTGACTGTAATTAATAGGTCTTTCTATTTTAATTAAGTACTTATTAGCACTGCATTTCAACTTGACTAGGTTGATTACAATCAACACCTTTAACTTCACCTTCCTTCAGTTCAGGTTTCAGTGTGTTAATTTGAACAAATATGCAACTCTGTCAAAAATGGATTAATCGTGTCCTTAAGACTCAGTTATGTTCTTAGCAGAGCCTCAAGTGAAAGTCGCTTTTTAAAAAAGCAATCCAGATGACACATAGTACTAGGTTAAGTGTAAAAATAATACAGATAATCAGTTCTTCCTACTCGTGTACAACAGAGTTTGAGGAAACATTTAGGCTACACAACAATGGCAATTTTTAACTCTATATTTGCAGCAACATTTGCATCTATAAGATAAAAGGTAACAATAGTAATTACTGAATTCTTAGTTATAGCCAGAGTTTTGGTTAAAAAATAAACACTCTGAAGTTTACTATAAAGTCAAGTAAAAATGCTCCTCAATATTTTGTGCAATTGTATATGCTTTTTGGATATTGGGGGCTAAAATCATAATGGTACAAAGGTGGAAAAGAAGTGAGAGGCATCTAGGGCGACCAAACTGCATTGTGGGTATATCTCGCCTATGATGAACAACAAACGTCAGATGAAAATCTGGACTTACAAAGTCAGCTCATTAACAGTTGATTCTTTAATTTTCAAAAGGATTCATTGCTGGGTACTTTTATGTTGTAGGCTCTGGAAAGTATTGAAATGCTCACCACTTTTGCTGCTAGAAGCAAGGTACATGTACCTGTGCTATGCTGATCTTTGGCAGTGGTTGTAAATTTGCTGCTACTAATCACTTATGTGGGTGTTCCTAAGAAGAAGGAATTTCGCAAATAAGGTGAAATAGTGGGCCTGGGAGGGCAAAGCTTAGGGTCTCCTGCCTGAGAATAAGCTTCTTTGCATCCTGATTTTTTTTTCAGCCGTTTACTCTTACTCAGAGGTAGAAGCACAAAGAGTAGAGTTCATGGCTTCAGGTTTGTTTATATATGCGCCCTGTTCAAAACCATCTGTGACCTGGGCAAGGATGAATTTTGAATTTCTGCTACCCTAGTTAACAAAAGATTCAATTGACACACTGAAGTTAGCGATGAAGAGTTAAAAAAAAAAAAACACCTTATTTTCCTAGTGAAAGCTTTCAGATTATTTCAAAGGAAATGGATTAGCAAAATCATTTTCCCACACTGACTCAAGTATAGTTACTGATTTTGTTTTTAACCTTTTACTTCTTTCTCTCTGATCCTCTAAATAATTATATTTAGAACTGATGGAACGTTGTACTCCGTTAAGAATTCAAGAGAGATTTTCTCAAAATTAAAAACTTTTGTGCTTCAAAGACACTATAAAGAAAGTGAAAAGTCAACCCATGGACTGGGAGAAAATATTTGCAGATCATATATCCAATAAAGGACTTATATCCATAATATATAAAGAATTCTTACAAGTCAATAATAAGAAAACAACCCAATTAAAAAAATGGGAAAAGGATTTGAATAGATATTTCCCCAAAGAAATATATAAATAGGTAATAAGCACACGAAAAGATTGTCATCATCATTAGTGATTAGGGAAATACAAATCAAAACTACAATGACATCAATTTTTCATCTACTAGAATGGCTATGATAAAAAAGATGGACAATGATAAGTGTGGACAAGAATGTGGTGAAATTGGAGCTCTCATACATTGCTGGTGGGAATGTAAAATGATGCAGCCATTTTGCCAAACAGTTTGGCAATTTCTTAAGTTAAACAGATTTAACATGACTTAGAAATTCTACTTCTGGATATCTAACCACAAAAACTGAAAACACACATCCATACACAGACTTGTACATGAATGTATGGAGCAGCATCAATAGCAACATCCAAAAAGTCAAAACAACCCAGATGTGTGTTATCAGATAAATGGATAGACAAAATGTAGTGTATCTATTCAATGGAATACTACTCATCAATAGAAAATGACAACATGCTAAAATATAGATGAACCTCCAAATCTCAAAAATATCTCAGTGAAAGATACTGACATAAAAAAATATTATTTCATTTATATGAGATGTCCAAAAAAGGCAAATATAAAGAGACAGAAAGTAGATTAGTGGTTGCATAGGGCTGGGAGTGGGAATGGTGAGTGATTGTAAGTGGGCATGATGTTTCTTTTTTGGATGATGGAAATATTCTAAAATTAGATTGTGGTGAGAATTGTACAACTCTATAAATAAACTAAAATACATCGAATTGTACATTAAAATGGGTGAATGTTATGGCTGGTAAATTATATCTCAATAAAGCTGGGGAAGAAAAAAGATTTATTATGAATTCTGCCCCAGATCTTGAGGGAACTACTGCTTACCAGATGATATTCTTAATTTTGGTGAGCTTCACTTTATTATGCAGGTTTATTATGAGCCAGGCTTGGGAAGTGTATTTATAAAATTGCACATTTGGTATTTATTTCATGGAAGTTATCTGGGCATTTTTATTTGGGGCAACAGAAGCAGAATTGGGGTGATAGGACACAGAGTCTTATATGTGCATTATTATTTAATGATGACGCACAGGATCCAGGAAAGTGCCCAAGATGATAGCTAATTCTAACTTTGAAATTCCAGTTTCTTCTGGGAATTCTCTAATGAGTAAGATGCGCTGAACTTAACTTTTAGCAAAAATATTCCCTTATTGCTGACAACAAGAACAGGTCATCTTAAATTAGAGGAGGTATTAAATAATTTTTAAACCTGACAAAACAGGACTCCAATTTCAAGAGCTTTTAATACCTTTTTCGTATAGACCTTAAATTTGGCGAAAAACTTATGAGATGCCCTCCAAAAGAAAAGCAAAGTAAAAAGCCCTTGTTTCTGTATCATTTCCCAGAGAACAAAAACTATGGTCATGCTAAAGCTAAATGTGCCCTCAGATGCCTTAGTGTCAGCTCTGTACCCCTACACCTGTTTTTTTTATCATGGGATAAAGAAAGAAATGGAAAATATGCTCTAACAAGCTTCAAGTCTCTGTCCAAAGTTATTTATTGCGTGTAGAAGTCCAAGTTCCAAAGTGATTGTTATTTTGAGTGAAAAAGTTTTCTCTGAACATTTAAAATGGCACATTAAGAAGCCAAATATACGTTAGTTACCTGCTCCCATCCCCCACCCTTTGTTATTTTTTTTAAAGGATATATTCTGCATGATGGAGGCTAAAAGGTGGCAGCTGTGCCAAAGTAGTGGACCCTAAATCGCTGAGCAAAAATGAGAGAGGGGAGCCTCTGATTGCTCGCAGCACAGGAGTGAATATGCGCTCTCAACCACAAATCAAGCAAGCTGGAAAAAAAAAAGGCCCAATCAAGGCAGTAATGGCCTCCACTTCACAATCAGACAAGTGCTTCTTACTTGAAAAATCCTACCATTTATAGCTGATTGCTAACCCTGGCCTCATTTCTAATCTAAAGGGCGAGTAATAATTTGGAAAAGGAATTATAACAACTTCCCAACAATTTAGCAAATTGTTATTATTTCAGGGGGAGGAGAAGAGGGTGGAAAGGAGTTGCTTTTGTAACGTGTTTCTCTTGTGGGCTACCATTTTCATGACATCAAATCCCAATGCTGCCATGCTAGAATAGCAACTAACATATATTGGAAATATGTTTTTTTTTAAATGGTGATATTGTATGCTATGTCACATATTTCATGTGGTCAAAGTTATGGGTCTCCAAAAAAAAAGAGAAGAGGAACCGTCAATTCTTTTGGACACATTTACCTCCAATATTCCCAAATAAGTTTAGTGAATGTCCTTGAGTATCACTGTTTTAGAAAGGATTTTGACTTCATAAAAAATAATGCTCCACTGAGTTTTCCTTTCAGGGTTGCAGTGTTGATGGATTTGGTTCAGGTAAGGTTTCTGTTACTAGAAACATAGTAATATATAGTCATCTTCTGCACTCATTTTTTGAAGTTCTACATTAAAATGAATACATATATGGTAATCACTTAATTAACATGTTACATCCAAAAAAGCTAGTTACCTTTTACATAGGTACTGTTTTGGAAATTAATGTAATTATTTTCTACTGAGCAAGACACTCACACGTCTGTAAAGTATTTTCTTCACAAAGCAGCTGAACATACGTATCTAATGTAATGTACGAACGAGGTTAGGACCATGTTGCTTTCTGAGAAAGAAAACTAACTGATCAGAGTAGAGGACAGAGGGCTATATTGAATCATAGAGGTAGAAAAGAAGGTGGAGACCACCCTATTCAGCCTCTTAATTATTATGCAAATAGGGAAACAAGGGCTGGGCAAGCGTAGTAACTTCCTAAAGGTCACGTGGCCAGTAAATGACAGAGATTAAATTAAAACTTGGATATCCTTACTCCCACCATCATACCTTTTGCATTACAGCCTATTCTTTCAACGTCATTCTTCCAAATGGTTTTAAATTATGTGTGTTTAGGCGTGTGGCATGTTAGCCTCATATAGTACAGTCATCAGTGATTTTTGTACTAGGATGGCCTTCACATCAACATGCATCTTTAAGACTATAGTGTGAGCAATAATATTGTTTCTGCATGTTTCACCACTTTCCATTATCCTTGTAATAAAAGTTCTCTGTAGTTTAGAACACTTTTGTCCTTAGATATGAGAAGATTCAAATGTCACCTATTAAAAATATACTTCATTCTATTTTCCAAATTAAGACCGGTTCCCTAAAACAAAACAGACAATTAGTAGCAGAACTAAAGCACAGCATCGTTCTTTCATTTCTCTTTTCAGGTAGGCAACCAACAGAAGAATTCTCTGGGCAGAATGCAGGCCTCTGCAGCTGTAGCCCAGCACAGGGCAGCCGACGTGCCAGCAAAATCAGGCCGCAATTCCGATTCTAAGTTAGAAAAGGTGGAATTCCCCATCATTTGAATCAGTGGAAGCATAATGAACATTTTTTTATTATTTATTCATTTTTAGTAGAAAAAATAACTTTCTTTTGGTATTTTCCATATGTCTAGCAAATACTAGTATGGAAAATATATCTAGTTTTTGAATCAAAGGAAATACTTTGATTTTAAATTGAAAATGTTAAACACAATACACTATGCTTTCTGAGGCACAACAGATTTTAAGCAGATCTAAAAAACTGGATTTAGAAAAACAAATATAACTATCTTTATTTATGTGTGTAACTAGAGTAAGAAGGCTAAAGTTTTCAGATACCCAGAAATGATTTATAGCTCGCAATTACCCACTCCATTCAATATAAACAGGATCACAATTCATATTACATAATCTACAACGCATTCTAAAATACAGAATGCTACTCTGAAAAGAATATTTTCCTTATATCATCTCTTATGTCCAGCACCACAGCCTTAAAATGAATTTTTTAAAAGAAATAAGGAATTGATATTATTAAGCCCCAGAGAAGGGAACCAAAGTACTTTTAGGAAGGAGCTTGAAATTTAAAAAGTTTAAGAGTAGGAAATCTGAGTATTGTATTGGATGGTATTCATTTTGTTATGGGGAGGAAAAAGCTCGGTTCTAATGGATACATTTGCTAGTCTTCACAGCAGTTTGAAAATTAGGGAAAAATAAGCAAGACTTTCACTGTGGCTCAGGAGGATCAGAATGTAAAGGCTTGAGGAAAAGGACCAAGCAAACCCAAAAGCTGACAAAATAAAAAGTAGCGACCACAGGCAAAAATGTGAGCTAAGAAGTAGCCTGCAAATTTTAGTAGAATTAATAAAACTGAGCTTTAGATAAGAAACTCAAAGCATACCTTTGTTTTGCCATTTTAAAATTAGACAAAGTAACGGAATCTATTCACAGTCCAACTAGGGGAAAATAAGGGATCTGAGTCCAGCAAAATGTTTCTCAAGGATAACACTTTTTTAGGAAATGTCATATGTCTAACTTTCTCTTTTATTAAAACGAAATATCTTAGAATATTACCACAGGCTAAAATGACCCCTATGTTAGGAAATAGATTCCTTAGGGTGAGCCATAAGCACCAAATATCGTTTATAAAGACAGTAATGTCAGCACACTCATTTAGTCACTGCTTGTAACACAACTGACTGTGTTAACACAAAAAGACACAAAGTGTACAAAAAAGGCAATCTCTTTTCTCTTGCCCATTAAAGAAAAGAATGTCTAATGCCCAGATCCACTCAAGCAATTTTAGATTTTTGTCTTTCAGAAAGCACTTTTCTCTCATTACAAAAAAGATGTTTATAAGCTATTAGTTATAGCAGATTTAGCTACAAGGAGGAAAAAAGGCAGGATTTTTTAATAAAAATTCTGGTAGCACCGTCAAGGACAATGTGTGGAACAATTTCAAGGCAGGCTTCTTGAGTAGTAAAGTTACCTATATATGGGAAATCCTAGCTTTTATGGAGTAAATGGAAAAGTACTCAAGTGGTTTTAGCTGTGTAAATCATTAGACACGTTATAAGGAGACTAAAATTTGTAAGTATTAAAAAGCACTTGTATCATTAAACCTAGACAAATGCATTTTGTAGTAGCCATTTAACAGTTAATTTTTATATTTGAAAGAGCAAATTTTGGAGGGGAAATATAATATTAAGGAATGCAGTTCCCACAAGGTGTCAGAGAGTGCGACACGCATGTTGTAAAGGGATCTTTTCACTAAGAACAACACTTCCGAAAGAGGGTTGCATTAAGATTTAAAAATGAATAACTAAACCTCATTATGATTTTTTCGCGTTTGTGGCAAATAAATGAAACTAGGAAATACCAGTCAGTGTGGTTTAGAAAGGCAAGGAGCTGTTAGAACAAAAATTAACAAAAAACCTGCACTTGTAATAAATGCACAATGAAACATTAAATACAAAATATGGGCATATATTTAAGCTTTTTAGAAACTATTGATCATAAATGATAGACACATGTTAAAAATGAAGTTTTATTTGCACTGAATTATTTATCAATGAATATTAGAAAAAAGTGAAAGTAAGAGCTGAAAAAATATAGATTTATGATATATGTTAAAAAATAAAAATTACTTACCTAACATCCAAGTACAATGTAATTAAATTTGGAAAAAGATTAATACAACATACATATGGATTTAAAAATAAACAAAACCACTTGCAAATATGTGTTTTGAATTCTGCTCTGAGCCTTATTTAAAAGCTTTCCTGGAAAAGAAAACACCGTGCATCTTCCTATGCGCTTATTGCTACCAGAGCAATTATCTGAGAAGAATGTGCCATGATGATAAACTTCATTACTCAATAACATTAGTAAACATTAAAACATTTAAAGAATATTGTACTGCATTATGGTTTATTCTATTTAAATCTCACAATTATAGCAGCCTTTTCTTCTTGTATTTCTCCGTGGGATGAATTGCTAGGATTTGATAATCTGCTGTTAATGCGAGCTGATATTACAGTCATATGACGTAATTAAACATCAGGATTCATATTTAAAATATATAATTACCAGAGTGTCATTTTCAAAAATGTAATTACTAGTTTCTACTTTAATAGCAAAAATTGATGTTCATATCAACAGACTATGGAAAGTTTTTTGGAAAATGTTTTTCTTTTCTGATTATAAAGAAACAATGGAAAATCTCAGTGTTGAAACCCATTATTAATATTATTTTCATGGAATAAATTCCCTTGTCTTTTATCACTGTGGAAATTTCTGCTTCCAGAAGTATATTACGTGTCATTTCTTATTGTCACTTGGAAAGTATACATGTTTCTTTACAGGAACATATTTTCATTTTTGGCATTTGAGAAATCCATGCACAACACTAGCATGATAGGTAAGTGAAGCAACAAATTCCCATTATTTTAAAACAAAACAGACTCAAAGATTTGGAGCTTTGACGGGGGGGATTTTTCATTTCTGAATTGCACAAAATCATTCATAATTACCTCTTAGTGATTTCAATATCACAAATCCCTTCTGATTAGCCCTCTTAAAAAAAGAGACAAACCCGCTTCAGAATTGTTTGGCCCTGTTGGAAGCCCTGTCTTAAAGAACGACAGATTATGTAATTAAATTGAATCGTGTATTTTCCATAGAAACAAGGCATGATACTGGAACTGATGCAAGCTATACGCTCATTTCTATATTTAGACTGTTCAGCATCAACAGGGCAGCAGTCCACTGACCGACCGACCAAGAGTTAAAGCATCATATGCAGCTTTTCAATTTTAAAAATATGGAAAGACGGAAAAAAGAAGTGACTATAGAAATGGCTGATGAAATATAACTCTTTGAAAGAACTATCCTTCACTCCTTGAGGGAAAGAATGTCCCCACAAATAGTATTTTCCCATTTAGAGGACTGAGTGCAGGATAGAGAAGTCTGGGGAAACAGTTAAGTTTAGGATCCAAAAAGGAGATGCAGAGAAGAAAGCAAAGACGTAAGTTCACGGAGGAACACATGCCAAGTACCTCCAAAAGTCTGTAAGCGAAAATACAAATGTAATATTTAAGAAAAATGCTCCTTTGTTTTGCAAATTCAAAGTGTAAATTAGAGATTACAAGGACAGACCAGATGTCACTGTGACGACATCTAACGCACAATAGTGGGAGGAAGGAAACAAATCGGTAAAAGTTCCTCAGCATTTGATTCTCTTCATCTTTGTATTAAGGACACTATTTCTTACGAAGCTTCACTTCCAGATTCTCTTACTTTGTTTCTGCTTTTTACCACCAAAGCACAATTGTAGTCCTAAGTACCCAGCTGTGCTGTATTTTGAAATCCTCAGCACTACACTCTAAATGGAAAGTGTATTATTTACATTTTACCTCTACAATCACAAAGAAAACCCAGTGTCACAAAAGTACCTCAAAATCAAGGGATCAAAAAATCTGTCAATGGTTGTACAAAATCTAGAATACATTGTCATCAGGAATCAATGAACATTGATCTTAGAAGGATTGTTTTAAACCAACAGCAATGGATTATTTATAGACTTGGTGATTGAAGGTAGATATATAAATTTTGTAACTACTTGTCTAAGTATTGAACATTATATTTGACATCAAGAATAAACAGGACAGCATGAGGGATAGTAACACTAAAAATAATAAAAAAAATTTGACTTGGAAATCTACAGTCCTGGTAAGTTTAACTATAATTACCCACTCTTTTTCTAGGATACCTGTAGATTAAATACGGATACACAGAGAGAGAGAGCAATTTCCTTAGAGGCCTATCCACAAATAAATACATAGATTCATCTTTTGAATTTATACAAAGTGATGTTTATTATGAATTCCTTATACATACACTTTATGTGTGAAAATATTTAAAAATATGAAGATGATCTAAGAATTCTAACTACATGTAGATTTTAGACTCAAGCAGACTAAATATTTGAAGTAAAGCTTGTTCCTAATATTTCTTTCATTTTACATCTTAGACAGAATACAATTTTAGTGGCATATTGGAACAACAAAGGTGGAAACTTCTGGATATATACCTTTTGCTATTAAACTATCAAACGACTAAAATATCATATCTGGTCATTTGACATTATACTACTTGATTTTATAGAATAAGAGGCAGAGTTCTTTCTTCCTAATATTATTTTCCTTAAAAATAAAAACATCAAAATATTCTGGAATTGGTTTTATAAGGAAAATAAAACAAACCAAAGCCGGCACTCACCACCTCAGTCTTAAATGACGCTCATACTGCTCTGCCCGGTCCGCTGTGTGCAGTGTGCTCTGCCACCTGGTGGCTGCTTGTGAAAAACCTGGACACTGTAGCTGGGCATTCTGTTTCTTTCTTTCCGCTCCCCTTTATAGAACTGATGAATAAACTTCAATTTGACAATATGCTTGTTGCTGCGAGGAACATTGGCTAGTTTATGTACTTACTAATTTGCTTTTGCCTCATCCAAAGCATCAGTCAAAATTAGCTGCAAGATTAACAGGAAGTTTGAATAAGTTACTGGCAATTGTTAAGTAAAATGAAATTAGCCAGAATTTCTTGATCTCTGCATAGTGCTTTTCCCCAAGGAGTTAAGAACAGTTTATTTAAGTCTTACCATATCCTGGAAAATAGGTAGGGGCATATATTAAGTCATGAAAAGCAGAGGAACAAAGTAATACATTAAATGAATATAATGAGACAGCATTTCTGTGTATTAATATGAACATTTCTGCAGCTATATCACAGAGAAATGAACTTAGTAGGTGGTTTTAGAGGTCATTTCTCTCAACAAATCTCATGGATGATGTAAACTGCAAGATTCAACCATTGAATAACGATCACTTACTAAATAATTATTATACATTGATGAATCATTCCATAATTACATATACGTGTATATATATATGTGTGTATATATATATATAAACTTGCTGTCATGAACACACCTAGTGTTCAGAACGCAGTTTCTAAATGCCAAGGAACCAGAGCTCTGTGGCTGATTCTATGGCTGGGGCAGTACAAGATGAACCTGGAGCATCTTCCTGTGCGAAATAATAAGGACATGCTCAAAACCTGATGGGAACATGTCAAAAGAGCACAGGAGCCAATGTGAAGTGCCCCCCACTGCCCAAATCTGGGACAATATAAGCATTAAAATAAAGAGTGATGGCAATAGATTATAACCCATTGAATAAAGTAAGAATCTATGAATCCATATTGATCACACACACACACACATATGGTGAAGAAGCTTTCTTCTTGAAGTAGATTGTCCACTAGTAAATGGAATAAAGAAATACTAAATCACCATTTTGCAATCATCCCTTATAATAACTGATTCAGACAAGAAATATGCTAAAACTAGCAGGTAAAAGTTTGATGATAAACGGGTTATTTACATAATCCTGAAGTACAGCATCCTACAAATTTCTTATGGAATACAAAAGGAAAAAATATTACCTTTCAAGTGGAGAAATCTAGAAGGTACCACCTTAGCCAAATGATCAAAGTTAACATCACCAATATTGGGAGAAACTGAAGTCACGTGCCTGCTGAAGTTTCACATTGACATGAACATATCATTTATGCAGTATTCTTGCCAAAAATGCATAACCTGAATCTCATTATGAATAAATATGAGAAAAATATAAGTTGATAGCTATTAAACAAAAACCCTCTTTATATATTCCTCAAAAATGTCTGCATTATGAAGGACAAAGTCTTACTAACTGATTATTAATGATTAAATGAGACTAAAGAAACACAACAACTAGATGAAATTCCTATTCCTAAATTGGTTCCTGGACCAGAAAAACAAATTACTAAAAAGGATATCATTGAGACGATTGATGAAATTTGAATAAGATTTGTAGATGATATGAATATGTTGCATAAATTTTAAATTTCCTAATTTTTATATTTGTGCTGAGATTATGTGAGACTATCCTTGTTCTAAGGAAGTATGCATTGAAGTATTTAAGAGTAAAAAGGCATGGAATCTTCGACTTACTCTCAAATGGTTCAGAAATAGAAGTTTATATATATACTTGTGTATATATACACATACATATAATATATACACACATATATGCGTATATATAAGGAGAGAGAGACAGAGACAGAGGGAGATGGAGTGGTCAATCAGGGTAAAGTGTATTCAGAAGTTCTTTATACTATTATAACTTTTCTGTAGATCAGGAATTATTTCAAAATAAAAAGCTTTTAAAAAGGCTTGCTTTATGTAAAAACAGACAGGACCTATAGCCTTTAGTCACAAAGTATATCGTGGAACTTGGGATGCTGGGTCTGGAAACTTGGATATTTTGTCAGATATACAGCACGATATTATGCACACAGTGTCCTTTAAGCTTATTTTTCCACTCTAGTCCCTTAATTTGATCAATCATATAGTGAAGATACTTCCAAGAAATGAATTTCTTGTAATGAATGAATTTCAGGTATTATGATTTGATTAGGAATTTTGTCTTTTGTCTGTAAAACAATAAATTAGATAATGCTCTGGAACTCTCATACAATGTACTTATAAATTGAAATAGTGTGGAGAGTACTTCTTAGAAATCAACAACATGCAAGGCACTGGAGATACAAAAGTGATGGAAATACATCTTTCTCCTTCAGGTAGTCAAAGTTTAATATAGTGGTGGTGTTGGATGTATATGTGTGCAATTAAATATTAATCTACTCCTTGATATGTATGATTATAGAGGTGTGAACAAAGTGCTATGTAACGTATAGCATTACAAAGTCTAGCAATGGGAAAGTGCTGTGGGAACACAGAGATGGAAGAAGTTAATTCTGAAATGGGCTATCAGGAAAGCTTCTCGGAAGGAGCAACATTTGAGCTGGGCCTTGATTGATGAGTAGAAGCGTCACCGGACCAAATGTGAGTCCCCTTTTTGGTGAGTTAAATCAAACTACACCAGAAGTAGTTGTCATGCAAAGCAGAAATTTTATTTGTGGCAAGCAGCAAAGAAAATGGAGGGCATAGGGAGTAACTTCACAAAGCTATGGCTCCCTGAGCAGGGAGTGGGTGCCTTTTATTTGGGGTAGGAATATGTATAGAGGAAGCTTTATCTCGGGGCATGCACAGATCTCCCTTCTTTTGCATGGCACCTTCTGCACGTCTCCTTCTGTGCACAGCACCCCATTGCCATCTTGGATCTTTCTGGTTTGGACTGGTTCTGTGGTTAGGCCATCTGACAACATTCTGTCCCAATGTGCTGTCTTAATTCCTGTAAGCAAGCATAACTTCAAAACGAAGTGCCAGGTATGGAAAGTTGTCTTAAGGACTTCCCAACTACTTTGAGGAACTACTAACTGCTGATGGGGCTTTTCTTTTTTAAGCAACTAAGCAACAAGCAACTCTTTAAGCCTAAGTAACTTTTTAAGCAACTCAGAGGAGCTAGCTGGTGACAGAATTGAAAGAGCACAGAAGATCCTAGGCATCTGTGTGACAGTGTCCACAATATAACATTACTAGAAGGAAAGCTCTGTGAGAGTGGGGACTTTGTCTTCTCCTTATGTGACTGACACACAATAGGCGCTTCTTAGCAAGAACCGGTTGCATAAAAATCCAGGACTCTAAGATGTTGAGCTTAAGAACATAAGCATTTATGGGTATTAAAATAATTTTCCATTAGGAGAAGCCCGCATGTTGAGACCAGCACAATAGACAAAGAAAGGAGAGGCTTGAGGGTCAAAGCCCAGTGTAAAGGCCAAAGATCCTAACCAAAAACTATTCCCTGTTATAAACCTGACATGGCGGTGTTAGATTTGCTCCCCTCTCCCCACTAGATTAAAGCCAGTTCAAGGGCCCACCCATAGAAGGATGACAGCAGCTGTTTTTCAAGGTTCTTCAACACTTAGCCGGGGAACTTACACAACTCCTGTCAAAATGGGGAAAGCCCTTGTTTCCAAAACATGGTGCTCCTCACTGCCTTTGCTCTCATTTGAAGCCAGGTGCCTCTGAAGAAGGCTCCATTTCACTTGATCTAAGCTTAGCCACGGAGATCTTTGCCTTAGCTTCCAAAACATCCGTGACGAGCGCTCAGTCCTCGCAGGTTCCCAAACAGCACCCATGGTCCTGCCACTGCGAGCAGGGGGCGCCTGCGAGCAGGCGTCAAGTCCAAGCGCATCGCAGAACCTTCGGCACTATGCGCCTTTCCTAAAGCGGGGCGGAAGGGCGAACACTCATTCCCTTCTTTAGCTCTTGAAGCACCGCGCCTCGAACCCAGGGCCGGCCTCCTGGGTGCATAACTGTGCAGTTGCACAGGGCCCTGTCCTCAGAAATGCCCTGCACTTGACTTAGTGCTCTGCTGTTGCCCTTTTGTAATTCTTTCATTTATTTATTTATTTTTTAAATTTTTTTTAAAGATTGGCACCTGGGCTAACAACTGTTGCCAATCTTTTTGTTTTTTCTGCTTTATCTCCCCAAACCCCACTGTACACAGTTGTATTTCTTAGTTGCACGTCCTTCTAGTTGTGGGATGTGGGACGCCGCCTCAACCGTGGCCTGACGAGCGGTGCCATGTCCGTGCCCAGGATCCGCACCCTGGGCCGCCACAGCGCAGCGCGCCAACTTAACCGCTCGGCCGCGGAGCCGGCCCCCCTTTTGTAATTCTTAACCGTTTTTTTAACAAGGGGCCCCGCATTTTCATTTTGCACTGTCCTCTGCAAATTATGTAGCCAGTCCTGCTCTAATCTCTTATGTATTGTGTAATATATTAACATCATAATATAGTTTAATTCTCCCCAAAGTTCTAAACAGGGTTGCCAAGGCTCGTTGCCGCACGGACCATGGAAGTGGGAAGGACTGCAGCAGGTGAGTCAGGGAGCCAGTAGGGGGCGCTGTGACTGTGGCGATCAGGAGAGCAAGCTTTATCCAAAAGGGGCAGCCAGTTCTTGGCTCCACGTGTTGTCATGTGGGAATGTGGGCCCAGTGTAGCCAGATCTTCCAATGTTCAAAGAAAAACTGGAGATGTACTTAAAAAAATGAAATCATCATATTTTAAAATATTGGCTCAATTAGAAAAAAGATCCTTTGTGTGGGCCAAGCAAAACACATCTGCTTGGCCATACCTTGGCCACTAGTTTATGACCTCTGGCCCAGAATTTCAAAAACAAAAGCGTGTTTCTTAGTTTCCCTCCCCGTTTCTCAATAAATCTGACAACTTTTTTTCCTCTTTCAGTTGTTAACTTGTAGGCGATATGGAGAAATGGAGAGTCCAGGCCTTAGGAATAAATCCCTGCCCCCATCCTGGGGGAAGGAAAAAAAATTCCTTTCCTTTTGGATGGATCAACAACAATGAAAACAAAACACAAGATAATTCTCAATAAGTGATCTTGTATATTAAATTATTAGTAAATTGCCCTGCTGCAGTTATTAATATTGTTCATCAGGCACGTGGATTGACTAATACATAAATAATATAGTAAGGGGTGCTAAGGATTGAGTGGGATTCAATGTCTTCTTGGGTTTATGGCCAGCACCTGGTCTCTCTTCTCTACCAACCAAAGAGGTCCCAGGCAGTCCTGTCGCTATCTTAGAGAAAGGGATCAGGAGGCAGCCCCTCTCTTCCAGATTCTCATGCATGTTCTCAGTTTATAGAGTCTTTGGAATACATAGATCCCTGGGGGATCAGTTTAAATGAGTGAAAGAAAGCCAACGGATTATGAGCGCTTTAGAGATATTTTTAAACAGCAGAATACACAATCATGCCACCACAGGGCTCTCTTCCCCAAACACTGACCCCCCACCCCTTTTCCTACAGGGGCTTATGTATTTAGGACTTAGTTTTAAATTGTTTCTCTTCTCTTTCCATCTATCTGCCTGGCAGATATTTCCATATTTTATTCATTAAATTAGAAGAAATGGTCCAGACCTTCTGACACTGTAAGATTTATTTCCTGCCCAAATTCCCTTTTGGCAGGACTGCTGTATATGTTAGGATCTAAGAATGTGCACTGCACAACTTCTGTGAGTGCCCTGTGCCACTCACATTGTCGTGAATGGGAGTGTCCCCTCCTGGAGCCATACAGAGTGCAATTCCCACAGCTGTACATGTTGCCATGCCTCCTGGCACCTGCCTTAGACCTAAGGATAAGGACAGGGAATTAATTGATGCAGTAGAAGCTCCTGCTTACCCTCCTATAATGTGCAGATACAGAATCTGTGACACAGGTACATTGCAACATCTGATCATCTCACTTTTCTTCTTCTTTACTAAAACCCCTCAATTCCTTTCCAATGCCTTCAGGATGAAGTCTGTTACCACTGGACTCTAAAAGTGCTGGGCTGATTTTATCAGAATCACTTGAATGAGTTGGTTAAAAAATAAAGATTTCCGGACTCCAGATTGAAGATTCTGGCTTGAGAGATCTAGAGGAAGGCCTGGGAGTCAGTGTTTGAGAAAGCAGCCCCCATGCCCCGCCCTAGACTGGCTAATTCCACCTCCATGCTGGACTACAGCGCCTTTCACAATTGGGCTTCACTTCACAGCTTGACTCATTTCGTACCACATGTTGTATCTCAGCTTTTCTGGAAGATTTGCCGTCACTGAATATATCATGCTCTTGGGTGCTTCAGTTGCATTACACATTCCCTCTGTCTCCAAGAGCTTTTCTTGGATTTTTTTTGTCAAGTGAACTTGTTTCTTGTCCTTTAAGACCTATATGAAATGATAGTCCCTTGAATTGGACTTCTAGTACTCCCTCACCCAGAATTAATTATTCCCGCTTCTGGGTTCTTCTAACGTATGTGTTATAGAAGTGATCCTCAACAAGTGTTGGTTAGATACTCCCCCAGAAGAATTTTTAAAACTATGTACTTAACATCATAAATTTATCTGCATCATTTATATCATGTTTAAATCACTACCAATGATATAATTTTTAGCATATTAAAACATCAGCTCTATAATAAATGTATGCCATCACTTTTTAAATATATGCAAAGTAATCTCAGTACCTTAGGTCAGGTTCCTGCAGATGAAGACACCATTCTAGTGCAAGTGATTGATTAAGCAGGCGCTCCCGGGAGAAACGGCAAGGGAGTGGGAAAAATATGATAGGATTCAGGTGGAGTCAGCCTCAGCCTGATGCTGCTGGGAGCTGAAATGGCAATTGCACGTCCAAGTTTATCCCATTTCTGGGCAACAGAGTTGTCTTTTGAAGCTCTGCACTTGTCATTATTGGCTATGAGACAGTGGGTGTGTATGTGTTGATGGGGACTGGGGAAGAGAAGAAACAGACGTCCAGGCTTTTCCCTCTGTTTTAGGGTGGAGAGGCTCCAGAAGCCTAAAGCAAGAGCAGCAAACCAAGTAAGCCGGGAGATGGGGTGCAGCACTAAATTAAGGGTCTGTGGCTATTTGGATGGGTTCCAAGGGTGTCCTGGACACCCCCACAATGTGATATTATCAATAATTTAAAAAATACACTAGACTTCTGATTTGGGGAAGATGGAGTAGATATACTTTTTCCCATTCCTTCCACTAAGTGCAGCTAAAGACTCTGAACAGTGTATATAAAACAAACATTAGAAGACACTGAAAGGTCAAGAGGGGAAGGTGGACCCCCTAAGATTTAGGGACCTAAACAACAACACAGGGGTGAGCTCTCTAGGCTTTCTTTTTACCTCACGTATCCCAGACTCAGCATTGGAAAAGCCAGCAACCCAGAAATGCCAATGGGGGCAGACAAAAAAAAGTCCCAACAAAAGCCTGCTCTTTCTAGCCAAAGAACCAGGAAAGGAACAGTCTAACGAAAGAGAAAATGTTTAGAAAGGAACAGCCCTACAGGAGAGGCCCAGCAGTTAACGGGAGCGTAAGAGACAGGGTGGGACAGGAGAATTGGGAGAAACTGGCTCAGAGGTTAGGGCCGCTGGATGGATGAGATGGCAAGGGTGAAGAGAGGAGTGCAAGATGAGGGCCAAAGACAGACACCTGGCAATGCCTACAGCGTTATCACTCTTTGGTTTGCAACTAGAGAACTTGGCAGCTTTTACAAAAACACACATGCCCTAGAGATTTTTTCGAAGTTCTAAACATGATTCTAAGGTGCCGTAAATGTCGAAACTGAAAGGACTGGAAAGAAAAAGAATCCAGAAGGATTCACCATTAACAGGGAAATAACTTAGAAGACAGTGTTCAGGACACCAGGAAAGGGCAGAGCCATTGGATGTGAGGGGTCGCCAGAGCCCAATGCTGCAGGATGGCGAGGGGACTGAGGGCTCCGTGGGGGGTCTTTCTGAAACAGCCAAGCAGAGGACTGTATTAAGACTTCCTAAATGGGCTGGGAATACTAAGAGAAATTACGAAAGTAAATATTCGTATCTCGTTTTAAAGGCCAAAAGAGAGCTCAGTTGTGATAGAAAAAAGGAGTAAAGAAAAAATCTCACAGTTAACTCTAGAGCTGTCTCGACAGTATCTTTTATGATTTTATTTAGAGGCTAATAGATGTCTCTGAAGTCAATATATTTAAAAAATGAGAATACAAAATGTTAGAAGGTAAGCATCTGAGATGCAGATCTAATTTATATAAAGACTTAAATTTCTAAAATATTAGGAAATGCCAAAATCTCAACTCAATGTTTACTATCTTATATAATTTTTGTTTTATGTTCAGGTATTTTTATAATTTATTAGTTCTATGACTAGTAATTTCCTTTTAAATGCATATTTTTTATGATTTGCTACATCCTGAAAATACGACGTGAAAGCATCTTCAGTATATAACGAAAATAAACAGGACAGTACATAGTAGCATACATGCAAAAGTCTACTAACTGCCTTCACATTTTTATTTAACTTGATCCTAAGGTATAAATATAGCAAGTATTAGAATTACGATTATGCAGATGAGAAAGTGGAAGCCCTTGGAAAGTAAGTGATTTGCTCAAGGACCCCCAACTCCTGTGCAGCAGTTAGAACTCGAAACTAAAGACTTCTGATTCCTTGCAAGTTTCCATAGCATGTTCTATTAAGATTCCTGAGTTTTAACTTATCACTTCTTATCAGGGTCAGCAACAAACCATGCCCACCTGTTTCAGAGACTGCAGTGGCGAGCTCAGGTCTGTGAGGAACAACAGAGGATAGTTCAGGTATCTTGTCCTGAGCAGAAAGGGTAACAGTTAATTTTCTTCCATTAAAGAGAGGAAAAAACTTATCATTGGACTCCATGGCAACAAGAAGCAAACTCTGATTCCCTTTTAAAGGGTGGAGATTTCAAAAAATAAATAAGACATTACTATGATTTTTATTCAAATATTCCTAGTGTTAAGATTCTCTTGAAAGGGCATTATAGTTCTCTAGTTTTGTAGAAGTAGAAATTGAAACTTAAAAAAAAGAGAGACATTAAAAATCTTTTTATTTTTGTAATGAATCTCTATGTGACTAAAAGATGGTATTTAATGAGCAAACATTATACACAGCTATTTTATCTTTTTTTGTGCGTGAGGAAGATTGTCCCTGAACTAACATCTGTTGCCAATTTTCCTCTTTTTGCTGGAGAAAAATTGTCCTTGAGCTAATATCTGTGCCAATTTTCTTCCATTTTGTATGTGGGATGCAGCCACAGCTTGGCTTAATGAGCAGGTCCACACCCAGGATCCGAACCTGCAAACCCCGGGCCACTGAAACAGAGCACGCAAACTTAACCACTATGCCACCGGGCCGGTCCCTATACAAAGCTATTTTAAAAAGGCATCTATGTTTATAAGATGGGTTTCTCTAAAATATAGAGAAAATTAAATCTTGCTTTTCTGAATGTCTCATACATCAAGAAACTAAAATACTCTTATAAAGAGTATTCTACCAAGACACTTCAGAACCAAATTTTAGTAATCTTCAGGGAAGAAAGGAACACTGATTCCTGGATCATCGTCATCATCATTTTCAAGTTCTTTATCATTTTCTTCAGTAATACATTTGCCACGTGCTTTTTCTGTGTTTCTTTTTTTCTTAGGAGAATATGATGAGTTCTTTTCCCCTCTGATTTTCTCTCTGGGATGTGAGTTAGTAATAGCTTCTCTTTCCAAAGCATGTTGTAGGCAGCTGTAAAACCTGTAAAGAAATAAGTACTACTGTTATAACGGTGTGTACTGAAATGGAATAACCAAAAGAGACTTAGAACTTACAAATTATATAAATTTGATGTCTCATATTAACTTTTAAATATAAAATGAATCAAAGAAATAATATGCTCCTTGCTTTTATAATTGTTTAATTAGGAAAATAAATATGTTTTCAGTTCTTTAAGAACAGTCCTGAAAATTGGGTTGGAATCGCCTCTTGACAACCTCTGTCCTACCTCAATTTCTATTCCACATGTAGGGGTCAAACAAAGAAGGTAAAAACAAAATTATTATTTCTTTGTAAAAAATCATAAATGCAATAGAGGCTCGTTTTAGAGAGTCTGGAAAATACATGAAGTTACAATATAGATCACCTCTACATAACTACCTAGAAATAACCAATCTCAATAATTTTCTTTCTTTCCAGTTTATTAATGTATTCTGAATTTATGTATGTATGCACACAGATACCTATCTTTTACACAATTGTGGTATCACATAGAAAGGTTAACATTGTTTTTTCAAATTTAATATTTCTTGAAAACAGTTTCCATATCATCAAATTAAATACAAAATAACATGTTTTAATGGCTGTATAACATTACGTCATCTAGATTGGCCTTAATTTATTTTCAAATTTTCCCTAATACAAACAACGTGACAAACATTTTTGAAAATGTGATCTGACTTTCTAGCTATTTCTTTACAGTAGACACCTAGAAATGTAATGGCATAGTGAAAAGGTATACATGTTTTAAGGCTCTTGATAAAGACTATCTGTTTTCCAGAATGGATGTTCAAAACACATGCCTCTGACAGCAGTACTCGAGAGAGCACTTCACCCATACATTAAATATTTCCATCAAAAAATACACTTTAATAGGTTACAATGGTATCTCATTATTTTAATTTTCATTTCTTGTTTGCAAGTGAAACTGAGTGTTTTTCATTTATTTATTAGCTATTTGAATTTTTTAAATGTAAATTTTTCTTTTCCTTTAATTTTCAATTGCAGTTTTAGTGTTAATTCCGTGACAAAATAAACTGTCAGTCCCCTGAAAATCGGGCTTCATTTCTCTTCCACTCCCACAGTGATACCTGGCACGAGCCCCGCCTCACAGGGGAGCCTTCGGCGCATGTTGGAAGGCAGTAAGGGCTGCATGTGCTTCACACCAGCCTTCCACTGAGAAAGCTGAGGTTAGCTAATTCCAACCTTACTGAGTCTTGATTTCCTCATCTACAAAACTGGCTATTATCCTGTACCTAGTGGGGTTGTCAGCGGGTTACAGGTAACATATGGACCTAGCACAGTGCCTGGCACAGAGTAAGTTCTCTATAATGACTATTTTTATAGAATGTAAACTCCACGAGATCAAGGACTCCATCTATGTTGCTTTCTGTTATATTCTTAGTATGTGCTACACTGCTGACACACTTGGTAAAAATACGCTAAATAAATGAATAAATAACTACTGAACAAAAAAGGTAAATATGGATATATTATCCTAGTTCCAAAATTAGAATGATCTGGAAGTTGAGAATTCCCTTCACATTGTAGGGATCTCATCATGCTACTATAATGAAAGACTAAGACAGGAAATTTTTGACATCTACAAAAAAGATTGCTATTTGGACCAATTTTCTCCTTTCTTTAATTTAATGAACAGGCTAAGTTCTACCTGCAAAGGCTCTACAACTGCCCTAAAAAACTCCCAAATCCACCTATTCCCAAATATTCCACAGAACTCTAATATATACCTAACATGATTACTACGTACCCTGTCTAGATTTCAAGAACGTACATATTTACCACAGTACACCCTGATATCCAGCACCATGTTGGCATCTAACAGGTGCCCAATAAATGTTTCTTCAATGATTAAATCAATCTCAAAGAGAGAGATACAGTAAAAGGAAAAACTGTATAGTAAGAGGTATAGCAAAAGCTTTGAAAAATATTAACTGAGATACAACTGTTTAGACTCTGTTCCATGGTAACAATCTTTTCATTTAATGCACCCTTTAGGTCCTTTCTTAACTGAAACCTGGCCTCCCTACAAAGGCGCCATGTGCCCTTTCCTCTCATGGGGAGACCACTTCTTCTTTCCATATCCTGCCTACCAGAGCTGCGGGCTGAGGTCAGAATTCAGCAGGCTCACTGCCACTTTGCCAGACTAATCCAAGCATGCCACCCTGCACTTCAGACTCAGGGAACCAAGGACTTTTTCTGGCTTATACTTTATTCCTAGGAAATTAAAGGGAGGATTAAACTGCTCTTTTATCATCACAGAGAATTAACAGCTTGTGTAAAATATCTTATCAATCAATAAAAAAAAAGCTAATTAAAGAGGAACAGGTGTCTTACTTCAGTCTTCCATTAAAGAACCTAAGAATTCAAAGCTACATCCTTTGGGGCCAAAAAACAACTGGTAAAATGGAACAAAGACTTTTCATGCTGAAAGCCAAGAATAAAAACTTCAAATACTTTTTCCTTTTCCTTTTGTAAGGGAACCTTTAAAAAGGCCTTTGGGAAATTATATGACTCAATAAGTCAGAAATTTGTTTTCCAATTACACATTCTCCCCTCATACTATGACCCTCGACACACCATTCTAAAGCCCAATTCTCAAAGAGTAATTTTCTCAGCTCTCACAGGCCACAAAAAGAGCTCAGAGGACAAAAAGAAAGTAATGCTCAGGCAACTGGTTTTTCTCCTCTCAAAAGAAGATCAAATTGTCTTCAGTTTTGCGTCGGCAGTGGAGGGTATCATGCCATGGGGCAAGCTGTACTTAGTTCTCTTCTTGAGAGAACTTTCCAGGCCGGCCCTAGGAAAATCAGTTCTTGGTTTTCAAGTCAGTTAGAGGACCACTTGCAATAAAAAGCTGACATTTCTTTGACTTCTGAAATAGGAATATAAAATTAATGAAATCTAGGTATAATTTCATACCCTTTTAGGCTTCCATTATTCACAAATAATAAAGAAGACTATTCTCATATATTATATATTTGGATTTTAACTGATTAAGCTCTATCTATCATTTTTATTAAAAAAATATGTATGTGACAAGGCCTGTGTCAGGTGCTGGAAACAGAGGTAAGTGACATGGTCTGTGCCCTCAAGGAACTCAGAGTTTAATGGGAGCTTTAGAGCTCTAAAGATACATTCAATGTGCCATGAAAAAGATAAGATAAAGTGGGAGCACACTGCTTCAAGTGAGATTGTAAAGTGCTCCCTGGAAGAAACCCAGCCTGGGCTGAATCACAAGGATGAATGGAAGTGGCTAGGTGATGGGAGATGAATTATGAGAGGAAAAAAACGATGGAAGGGGATATCCAAAGAGAAACTATCAGAAAATATATGTTTTCACTTTACATTTTTTACTTTTTTGATCTTAAGTATATAGGGAAATGGGTGAGTTATTTATTTACCGGTTTTAGTCCATTTTTAAAAACAAGACTGGCAACTATGGAGTCTAAGACACCTGTTGTCATGGTCTCCTCCTCTTCTACCGCTGTCGAAGCTGTTGCCATGTTCAGTTTCTATTCGCAGCGTCACTCCCATTCATCTTGCTACTCAGGGTCCTGCACTTCTTACCTGGGTTATGTAGCAAGAGCCTACTCCTGCTCACTCCATCTCTAAGCCATCTTACATGTCTTCCAGAATAATCATCCTAAGACTTTGAAGCCTTAAAAGTAGCACTATTGAAGGAAAAAGTCAGTTAACTAAATTTACCAAACATCTATTAACCACTATTTTCATGCCAGACACTTAGAAGATACTGATGAATAAGAAATTGTCTTTGCCTTTGGGGAACTCAATATTAATGTGTTAACTTTTAAGTTGCTTTACTGTTTATGATTAATTCCATAAACATTTATTGGGTTCCTCCTAGAAGCCAGATACTATATAAAGTTTTAGGATAAGAGATATTTAAAAACTGTGTGTGTGTGTGGTTGGTGGTGGGGAGAAGTCAGTCCTATTTTCAATGTGCCCGTGTTGTAGTGGAAAAAAAAGATACACATGCAATTAAATAAGTGTAATTCAATATGGTTCACATTTCTGTTTTGCACTGAGGCATGAGCTGTAATGATACTGGTAAACGATAAGAAAAATCCAAACCAAGGGGTTGAGACTAGGATAAGAAGGATGTTAAGGAAAGGCTGATGGGATATTTTAGTTTGATGTGTTCAATAGGTTATTGGGCATATGGGCCAAGACTTGGGAGAAATCTGGAAGACCCACCAGTATATAGGGAAGTAGCTGAAGCAAGGGACCAGGGATGGAATCTTGGAAAGCAACAATGTTTAACACTAGGTAGAATAATAAGAGAAATCCAGAAGGAAGCTAAGAAGGAACACCACAAACAGGAAGGAAAGCAGCAAAGTGATATAAGAGAAATCCTTACCAACAGGTATCTGAAAAAATGCTCAATGTCACTTATCTGCAGGGAAATGCAAATGAAGACCATAATCAGATATCACCTCACATCTGTCAGGATGGCAATTATCAAAAAAATAAAAGACAACAAGTGTTGGCAAGGATGTTGAGAAAAGGGAACCCTTGCGTGTGGCTGGTGGGAATGTAAAATGGTGCAGTTCTTGTGGAAAACAGTACAGCAGTTCTTCAAAAAATTAAACGTAGGATTAACATGTGATCAGCAATTCCACTTCTAGGTATACACCCAAAAGAAGTGAGAGCAGGGACTCCAACAGATAGCTGTATGCCACGTTCACAGCAGCATTATTCACAACAGCTAAAAGGTGGAAAGAACCCAAATGCCTATTGATGGATAAATGGATAAATAAAATGTGGCATATAAATACAATGGAATATTATTCAGCCTTAAAAAGAAATGAAATTCTGATACATGCTACAACATGGATGAACCTTGAAGACACCATGCTAAGTGAAATAAGCCAGACACAAAAGGACAAATATTGTATGATTCCACTTATATGAGGTACCTAGAATAGTCAAATTCATAGTGACAGAAAACAGAATAGAGGTTACCAGGAGTTAGGATTTCGGGGAATTGTTGACGGGGTAGAGAGTTTCGGTTTGGGATGATGAAAAGGTTCTAGAGATGGATAGTGGTGATGGTGAATGTACTTAAGGCCACTGAACTGTACACTTAAAAATGGTTAAAATGGTAAATTTTATGTTATGAATATTTTACCACACACACACAAAACAACCGATTGGAAGTAGATTCATTTTCTTTCCGATTTCCTTTATTTTTATCAACAATATTATAGGTCAATATATTCAGCCCTTTTATTCTATAGTTTATTTAACATTTATTTTCTTATTACTCAGTTGGTGGAAAGATGAACATGGCTAATTTTATTCTGCTCATAGCCAAATGTGGGGTTCATTGGACCCAAGTGAGACCTGGTCTCTTATTAACAGGTACAAAGATAGCCTTTGTCATGTGATTAGTGAACAGATCTCCAAATCTCACATTTTTCACCTGGAAATAATTATATATGAAATTATCTTACTCTTTCCACTAAGAAGTAGGCTTGAGAATTGTTTTTCACAAACAAGATCTTTTTCCTATCAAAAATATTTTACCTTTTAACTTTGATTTTCCCATTTCCAGAATATTTCTTGTTGCTGAAAGTTACTCATTAGGATTTTGACTTTTAAAAATTCTCTTACTATAACTATTTGAATTGTGTAACTTTGGTCCTATGACAAACCAGTTTTAGTATTCAATGTCTGATTGCAGAACTCATCACCTCCAGTGTTTATCATTTTTTCTCTTCAACATCAGAAGAGTAACTTTCTCTGCATTCGGTTGCATGTACAGCTGTTCCCAAAGGAGCTCCCTAATTTGTTCACCCTTCCTGAATTCACATGTAATCTTCTAATCAGTATCTTAAGACACTTTTTACCCTTCTTTAATTTTTCCCTGATTTTGTATGATGAGCATGGCTCTCTTGATAGCAGCATGCACACTATAATCTCAAAATACATTTTTGAGTCAATGGATCTAAAGCATAATTTGATTTTATAGTTGGTGAACGTGGCTCAATTAACTTCACCAGGTGTATAGTTAGTTGATCTTCAGCTATATTTATAATCTTGTTGAAATTCAAGTAAGGAAACAGAGAAACTGATTTGCTACCTCCTATGTTTTAGCAAACAGTCTCGCTGGAATAGTGTCTAACAAATGTAGTAAACTTTTGGAATGGTACCAATAAGCACCTACAAATAGTTCAAACTCTGTAGTCTGGTGGAGTGAGTGGCCAGGTGCTCTTTAGTTGCTTACTGGAAATCGTCACTTTACTTAGAATGTTTAGTCAAAGCACCTTGAGGCCAGGTAACCTCTCAGAGTTCTGCTAGAAAATTAGCCCTAACGCCCTAAGACATCCATTGTATATAATGAAGTAACTTCTCCCCAGTATCTAGAATGGTACAAGTTATATACCATCGTTGGGAGAACAGAGAAATAGTCATCCAAATGATTTTATGAATTCTGTCATTCAACTGAGAAGCCCTGGTTGAGAGAGGCTGCCTAGCGGTAGTGAAGTGATATAGGTTTATTCTCACATGAATTAATGAAGAAAAAGAAGGGCTTTCCTATCCTGAGAATCCATGACATGACAGAGGCAGGGCCAGTCATTACACATACGCTATTTAATGTCTACTAAAATTGTTCTTTAAGATAGGTATTTCCCTCAAGTTAGAGATAAGAAAAATGGAGCCAAGAGAATTGAGTAAGCAGTGATGAAACCTGGAGTGAACTCACTTTGGCCTCTGGAGCCTACGTCTACCTCTTCCCACCATGCTACACTGCTACCACTGGCACTTCTGGCCTTAGCTACTTCAAAAAAGTTCTAGGTATTAAAGAATTTTAGGAAGGCAAGTTAAGCAATAGGATTCCTTTGCACGTTACAGACAGGATTCTGATGGTGCTAAGGGAGAATGGCTTAGCAAAGAGACATACTAGAAGCATCCTACTATGAGACCAGCTAATGAGGCTATCACCATAGTCTTGAATGAACAAAGTGGCAATGAGGATGGAGAGAAGAAAGATTCAAGAGTTATTGAGGCAGTGACTGACGGGTTGTGAAGTGGCTAAGGGGGTGGGAAAAGGGGAAAAAGAAGTTATAAATGACATCAAGTTGCCATAATTCCCTGAATAACCAGGAAGTGTACATCTTGCTAATGGCAGGTCAGTGGCATTATCTTCATATGTGAAAGGCAGCACAAGAGTCACTCTTTTATATCAAAAACGCTATTCTTAGGAAAAATTTGGAAAAGAAAGTGATGTAATACTTTAACCTGTCAGGATGTGAAGTTTAAGAACAAGAGAAGTATAAAGATGTGAACTGACGGCCACGATCCTTCCTACTGGGACAATTATGGCAATTTAGATCTCATCCATGGTGAGAGCTGGGTATTGAACTAGCCAGAGGTGTAAAATATTTATCAGGCTAGAATTAACCAGGCTGTTCTTCTCAAAAGGAGATTCTAAGTAATCTCCAGTAGATCACACCCAGGGGCAGTGTGGACCTCTTCCCCGGCTGCCTTCAACTTGATCAGTATGGTCCCTGTGACTGTTGGGCTCTCTTGCCTGAATGATTACATTTCTGTCCTTAATGCCTGTGGCCGGGAGTCATGTGTCCCACTATCCTCCATGGAGCTTCCCCATTATGCTCCATCACGGTCCGGCTACTCTCATCTGTTACTTTGATCATCTTTTTATTATTGGTAATAAGGCTACAAGTAGAAAAGCAGATGGGCAAATAAACTGAAGATGGTGTGTATTAATATTTTCAAAGATGACCTAGGCATGTAAGACTATCATGGAAGTATCCAATTAATATACCTTTCAATTCTCTTCTTGTTTTCCTCCATTTTTTGATTTGCTATCTTTAATAGGAAGTCTATATATTCCTCTGTCACCATCAGTTGTCCCTTATGGCTTAATGGAACTTCTAAGCCATGTGTGCTCCGGACAGCCTACAAAGAACAAACAATTTAGATATGAAGACTTATGTACTAGAGACACTGACGATAACTAAAGAAAAGTCCCAGTCAGGGCTGTGTGTAAACATAGTTCAGTTCCATTACAGCATTTAAGCTTGTGCTTTGATATAATTTAGCTAAAAGTTGAATCAAAGGAGATTCCATAAAATTTCCCATCAAATAAAGTCATTTCTAAAGAAAGTCATTCGACACATTGTCTTTCAGAGAAGCAGATAATATCAAAGAATCCAATAACTTTAACAGTTTCAATCTCACTAAAGCTTAGGAAGCTTTAATACACTATTTAAAGAAAAGAAATAAATGAAATCTCAACAGAAGCTTCAAGGGAAAATCAAAATGGACTGGATGCAAAAGACCCTCTTATTGCTGCGTGAGCAGAGTGTGGGCACAGGAATAAACCACGCCTCTTCTACCCACGAAGCAGGGGCTTTCTCAGGGCTTTAGGGTTGCCAATCTCAGTAACCCTGCCCATGAAACACTCAACATGTTCTGAGTAAATCCAAACACTGGATGGAGGTGAAGAACAACAACAAAAATTATGAGAAATAAATATTCATTCAACAAACCTTCACTGAGCATCTGCAATGTCCTAAGCCCCACATAAGGTGTGAAGACACAGGATGAATACAACATGGGCCCTGCCCTTAAAAGCCCACACTTTAGAACCGGAAATAAACACATGAACAAAGAATTGCAACAGAGGTGCTATGAAGGGAGAAACACGTACATGTATGTGGGCATGTGTGCATGCACGCATGCACACACACACACAATGCTAAGGAAATGTAGCAGAGGAGCAGCTAACTGAGACTGAGGCCTTGGCTTTATGAGAAAGGTGGCATTCGAGTTGGGATTTTTTAAGGGATAAGTTCAATTTTGCCAGACATAAAAATGGAGGAAGGGGGGCATTCCAGCCAGAGGAACAACTAATCTATAGTCATGGAGACATGAAAAGCATGATACGTTTGGGAAATAACTAATAGTTTTCTACATGGCTGGAGCATAAGTATGCTAGCAAGAGAGGAGCAAAAATAAGGTAGGTGCAAAATGGTTTACATAAGGCCTTGACTATCAGGGAAAATATTTGGAAACTCTGACTTTTTTAAAAGGCGGATTCTCATGGTATTGGTGGGAAGGACTGCAGGAGAAGATGGATGGCAGGAAGACCAGTCAGGAGGCTCCTGAAAGACTGAGGTGAGGGACAATGAGGGCTTAAGTTGGGGCAGTGGCTTGCAGGTGGGGTCAGGTGTAAGAAATTAGAGGCAGATGTGAGAGGACTTGTAACTAACTGAAAATGGATGACAAAGGAGGAAGGTGAAAGAATGGCTCTGCTCTCGCTTGGCCACCAGATGCAGGGGGAGTGACACAGGGACACAAACCGGTACTGTGGGCTTACATTTTCTATTTAGTCAGGCTTTATGGGTGTCTTCTTTTGTAAGCCACCTCTGTTGGCAAATAGGCTATTTGTTAAAAATAGACAGAAAATAGCAAAGTCTATGGAGCTAGAATGGAGGACAATTTGAAATAGTTCAAAAGCAAACAATGCATACCATGCCAAACAGTAAACCCAACCGTAACTACTACAGGAGATGAGAACAGGGCAAAATCGCTAGGAGTTAGCTTGGCCAGGAAAGGACTCAGAGAGAGTGAGGGAGGTAGAAGGGACCTTAAAGATTATCTAGCCCAGGGCTCAGCAAACCTTTTCTGTAAAAGGATAGATATTAAATATTTTCAACTTTGTAGGCCATACAGTATCTGTCACAACTACTCAATTTTGCCATTGTAGCGCAAAAGCAACTTTAGACAATAATTAATCAAATGAGTGTACTGGGATCTGGCCCCTTTGAGCTGGACCCCAGTTTGCTGGACCCCTGACATGGCTGAGAAAATTCAGACCCTAAGAGATCAAGGAGCTTGCCCAAGTCCACATAAAACAGCTGTGGTCCCACCAGTATCTGTGCAGGGGACTTTAGACCCCCAGTCTGTGATCTTGCCACCACATCATGGTGCCTATTAAATTGGGCCTTGACTATTTAAGATGGACGGCACAGAGAATCAGGTTATAAGTAAGTGGAGAATATGATAAAATAAGACCTCAAATGTGAATCTAAGAACTCTGGACTCTGCCCTGTAGGAAACAGTAAGTCACTGAAGGTTTCTGAGCACGGGGATGGCAAGAAGATATGAATCGGGAGAGACTAAAGGCAGGAGCCTAGTTAGAAGTGATCCGATAATCTGGACCACTTCATGCTTAAAGGATTGCTCTTTGCCAAAAGGTATTATTTTTAATTATTTTATTGAGGTCACAATGGTTTATAACATTGTAAAGTTGCAAGTGTACGTTGTTATTATTTATCAGTTTCTGTGTAGACTGCATCATGCTCACCGCAAATAGTTTAATTTTTATCCATTGCCAAAAGGTCTCTTACCAACATGGTCTTTCCTCTCTTTCCTACTGTTATGCCCGAGTTCCTGAAGCCAGAATCTATTGCCACTGAATGCTGTAAGAAAACAAATTTGTTAAATTCTGATAATTTGCCTAATCAGATAAACTGTTTAGCTCTACAAACTGCAGAAACACATATTACCCCAAATGTGTAATTAAATAAAGAACTAGTTGAGTAAACTAACATTGCATTAACTTTTGGTAGGAGATTTAAATCTTAAAATTAAACCTACCTACATACCTATAAATTCAAGTATAATTACAAAGTTTTACCAGAATCTGTGCATCCTGCAGCTGTCGACACTGCACATGAAGAATAAATGGCTCAAACTTCAAAATGGCATCACTGTTCGCCTTCTTCAGAGCTACAATCTAAATAAACGAAAGACGTTAGGATCAGACACAAATACATGATCGTCCTGATGACCCTTTATCATACATAACTTCAGTTTTTCCCGGAAACTTTCAGACTCATTCAGCAGCCTTTTCCCACAGACTGTTCACTCTGCTTTCTTGGTCCTTCTCTCTCCAAAAACTTATTAATCTGCTTATTTTTTGAAAAGACTTGATTTCTAATTCTCCCATAAACCTTCTGTGTCATTCTTTCCAACCATACCTTGAAAAACTAAACTACTACTACTCTATTTAGTTCCATAACAGATTTCTCATCAGGCAATATGGTATGTAAAGACTGTACTCAAAGGTCTGTTTAAATGTTCTGAGGTCAGACTGAGGGTTAAGACACACGTACTATTATGTCTGAGCTGGAATTTATACAAGGCAGTTGTAATTTCTGTCTCCCTACTATCCCTGGGAGCATCCTCCCTCCTTCCCACCATTTGATGCTGGTGGGCCTGTCAATCATGACCCTGCCACTCATCAGTCCTGCCATCGTAGTATCAGAGACGCCAAGTGCCTCAGTCTGATCAAGGCCAGAGGGAGAACACCTAACCCAAGCAGGATGACTCAGGGCCCTTCTCTGGGAATGACACACGGATCTTAGGAAGAAGAGACTTTTTCTGTTGGGGTTGCTGGCAGCTATCTTTCCTGTCAAAAAGATCACCTGCAGCAGAAGAGAACAAGGGCAAACATGCAGAGAGCACCAGGACCCAGAGGTGGAGACACAGCGAGCACTGGGGAGGCAGCATGTCAGCACCTGAACCAGGAAGGCCCGCGGCCAGGTCTACTCCCGTCCTTTCCAGTTAAATCAACTATCTTTTTTACTTAAGACATTTAGAATTGGATTTCTAAATTCACCAGGAATGTAAAGCCCCTCACTAATACAAACTTATATGAACTCATCTAAACATTTTAATTTAGGAAACTAAATAATCCAGCACAGATAGGAAGATGTTCAAGAAGCAATCCAGGTAAGTAATGTCTAATTTATTTACATCAGTATGCTGGTAATACATAGATAGTACTAATCCCTTTCTCCTAGCTCCCTTCTCGTTCTATAATTTTTTCCAGGTTACAGAGTTATCACATGGCAGGACTGAAATCAGAATCTGTATTCGACATGTGTCCAACGTCCATGAACTCTCTGCTATGTCCAAGAGGATAGTCCTGCTGAGCAGCCGTAAGTAATGTTTGCATACATGTTTATACTTTTACCTCCTACAACTCAAATAAGCCATTGTAATGAATGCTCTTTGGGCTTTATAATCTTCACTTATTATAATTATGCGCATAAGTCACCCTGAATTTTCTATTCTTTTCATATATATTTAAAGTGACGGCAAATTAAAGTTTGTTTCTAAATTTATATATAAAAACTTACCACATCATCTTTTACACAAGGTTTGTGTGTAACCAGTAGCCAGCAACAGTTTTGTTTCTGAACCTCAAAACCGTCTACACCCTAAAATAAAAAAATGATATAACTTAATCATATAATATTTACAAAAATAATAAGCACAATGCATAGCATTTTGTAGGCTTTGTTAAATTAATAGTCCCAAGCGGTGATTTTAAGTATTACTGAGAACAATTCAATGGGCTTCTGGGTAAAGTTAACCCCAAACAAAAATGAAAACAAATCACTTGAGATAGAAAGAAAATAATTTGTTTATTAGGGTCAAAGTACTTAATAAATATTTTCTGAAATATGGTCAGGCTTTTGTCAGGAGAAAAGGGATTGTTACAAGGGTTGTAAACTAGCAACCCTTGAGTTGTACTCTAGCTGTTTTACTTGGCTAGCACAATATTAAAAAAGAAAAAGAAAAAAGAATTTGAATTCCTTTTGTAAGAAAGCACTGTCCCAATCCTGCACAGGACCCACTACTTTATTTTTGCAGGGGAAGATTTGCCCTAAGCTAACATCTGTTACCAGTCTTCCTCCTTTTTTTTTCTTCTTTTTCTCCCCCTAAAGCCCTAGTACACAGTTGTGTATAGTTGTAAGCTCTTCTGGTTCTTCTATGCGAGCTGCTGCCACAGCATGGCTACTGACAGACGAGTGGTGTGGTTGTACAGCCAGGAACTGAACCTGGGCTGCCAAAGCAGAGTGCACCCAACTTTAAATGCTAAGCCATCAGGGCTGGCTCAAGACCCACCACTTTTTACTGACACCTCCAACGTTCACATCCTTTAAGACATCCTGATCTTTACAGTAAAAATTTGTGACCTCTGGATTAGACTTTATATGTAGTCACAAAGGGCAGAACTAGGACTGAACGGGCAAAGTTTAAAGAAAGCAAATATTTTAACACTAAATTTTTTGTTTATTAGCTAGAAAAATGTTTGTTTGCAAAGTTCTATTAGGTACTTTGGGTATAAACAGATCTTACCCTCAAGGACACTAGAAAGAGGATGCAGGAATGCACATGACTTTTAAATCACTGTACTTCTACAAAGTAACTATTTATACAGTGAGTCTACAGGAAATTTTTCTCTCTGGACTTGGAATGGGGAAGAGCTGTGCTTGTCTTAAATAACCGGTTTGTTTTAACAGAATGACCCCAGTGACTTATGTATCTGATCTGATGCTGACCACTCTAAATCTTAGAGCCAAATGTGTGTCCCACCTTTAGCAAATTTACAGAATCTCATGGCATGTTTTGAGAAGTGACACCATGACTGGCTTTATCTTATCTATACTCCCTTTATCCAGACTTTCCCACTTTTTATTTTTCTTCTTGTACTGTCCTTTTGTAAGTTGCTCCAAATCCTTCCTGAAATAACGCAAAGTGAAAATAAATACAATACAAGGTATGAGATACATAAAATGAAAAGAGGTTCAGAAAAAGTCCTAAGGCAGTTCAGAAGAAGCATTTATTCCTTCCAAGTGGATGTGTGTGTCTGTGTTCAGGTGGGAGGCGGGAATTTAGGGAGCCATGTCTCAGATATGCAGAGATAGGGAAAACATTTCAGGAAAGACAAACATGAGCAAAGGGAGGTAATATAAGATGAAAAAAAGAATAGTTTAGTTTCAGTAAATAGATAAAAATGAAGAGAAATAGCAGATAATAGGGTTGAAAGATATACCAGAGTAGGGATTTGGATTTTCTGATGATGAAAAATGTGTAATAAAAGATTTCAGCATAGATAAGTGACATGCAGCACAGAGCTGTGGTTTAGAAAGGTGAATATGTTAACAGTGTGTAACAAGATTTGGGGTAGGAAGACTGGTAGTTCAGTGACCTGTTAGGAAGCCACCACAGAAATCCAGGTAAGATAGGACAGCAGAAATGGGGAAGAGAGAGAGCAAGCCAAGCAAGAGTGCCAGTGCTCAGGAGGCAATGGAAGCAAAATAAAAATGAACAAGCCCTGCTAACCTGGGAGACTGGAAGATGATCAGTGAGGGATCTAAAGAATGAGTCTGAGTGTGCTGTTTTTCATGCTCTGGACTCAATCGGAATACTAAAATTAACACAAAGCTAACTTTTACACTGCACTTCATATGGGCCAGGCACGATGCTAAATGTTTCAAACAAATTATCCCATTTCTTCTACACAAAATCCCCACGAAGCAGACACTCTTTATTATCCTCAGTTCATGGAACAGGAAGGGGCTGAATGTAGATAACTTTCCTAAAGTCACACGCCAATAATTCCCATAACTGGTTTACAATCTAAGTAGTATCACTCCAAAGCCTGAGGGGTCCGCCACTCTCTCGGACTACATAGTACTATTGTACTCAATGTAATGTGAGAATTACCGAAACTGTAATGATGGAGTGGGCCACTAGGAGGCAGTGAACTCCTTAACCCTGGCGACGTTCAATCAAGTATGTAGTTAGGATGACCTGATAGAGCGGTTGAAGAGGACACTCCAGCTTCTCCAGGCTGGGAAGTCTTTGTTTCCTTAGTATTCAGAAAATCAAATTCTCTAACCCTTGCAACTCAAGATCATTCCCAGGCCAGGAATTTAGGCATCACTTGAGGGCTTGTTAGAAATGAAAAGTATCAGACTCCACCCCAGACCTACAGAATCAGAATCTGTATTTTAAGACTCCCCAGGTGATTAATAGACACATTAAAGTTTTAGAATCACGGATCCAATTCGCCCTCTAAGTTTCAAAGATAAAGAATCCGAGACCACCCACGGGAAGGCTGGACTGAGAGGGTGTTGCACTGGGTGGGCACAGGGCTCCTGGTGTTGTACGCTACAGGCCAGGTGCGGGCAGGGGACAAAGGGGCCTCACCCCGTCCAGGAGGATGATGCGGCCAGCACAGGAACTGGTAGTGAAAAACTCTTCTCGCCCATTCAGGAGCTGCACAAGCTCTACCACATCCTCGTCCACACTGCCCTTCCGGCTGAGGTCCGCTTTGCTCAGACACTGCGCCTTCCATCTCCTGAACTCTGCGCTACGATCCATGCGATGAGGGATATAGAGTCTGTGCTTTCACGTTCTCTCTCGCCTTTCCCTGGGGGCAGCCATATTGAAGGGAGTGGTGGCCGAAAAGGTCCAAACTTACTCGTCGTTCCGAACTCGGGAGATTCTCCCGTCGTCTTCTGGGGGCGGGGCGGGGCGGAGCCAGCAAACGGTGAAGCGGGCCAGGCCCGCCCCTCTTTTCTGTAGAAGCCGAAGAACCCTCGCAGATTTTGATTCCCCACTCTAGAACCAGGTAAGTAGTTGGAAAAGTCCCCATAGTTGTTCAGGCAACGGTCCTCCTCGCCACTCGTCCCTAGGGAACCGAGCTGATTTTGGCTGCGCTCTTGTCCTGCCGGAGAACCAGTGAATTTCGGACTCTCGCCCGAATCCCGTCCCTCCAGGGGCTGCAAGTTCTTCAGCCGTAGAGCTGCAGGGTAGTTTGACGTGCTGGTCTTGAGCGCCCAGCCCCGGCTGTTCAGCGCGGGGCGTCCCGCGCCCCCCCCCTCCCCGCCCGCCCCCCGATTTCCCTATGGTGAAGGCGGCCGTGGACGGCGGCCGCAGCGCCCCGCCGGGCGAGGGGGGTTGCTCCTCCGCGGCTCCCCAAGCTGCGGGCTTCCCAGAGCTCTTTGCGCCCGGCCCTCCTCCTGCTTTGCCATCAGGGGTGCCTTCTTACTTTTGGAAAGAAATGTGTAGGGTTTTATTTTTTTGACTTTTTTCCCCCGTGGCCCCTACCTAGAATAATCTTCAAAGGAAAAAATTACAAAACTCTGTTAACACATCTTGGGGACTTATGCACCTTCCCCGGTCGCTGAGATTGATGATTGAACCATCTGAAGGCTAACCTTTGGACTGTTTGTGCGCAGCTAGTGGAAATGGCTTGTGATTCCCACTGAAGCCGCTGGGACGCCCCGCGAGTGTCTGGTTAGGGGCAGCAAATCCCACTGAGCCTGGCCCCCCCCCCCCCCCAACACTGGCGAGCAGCCTGCCCCATTCCATCCAATCTTTTCATCAGAGGACCTGGGGGCAGTGGGTTGGAATTTTCTGTTCAACTCCTCCTCCTCCACCCCCTTTTATCAGAAGTGGACACTGAGATCCAGACCAGTGAAGTCACCTGACAAAGTCACCGAGCCAGGAAGAGACTTTTCTTTGGCCAGTTTTAATTTTTTTCTGGGTTAAGAATAATAAATGTTTACGTGAGTCATTCTTGATCAACAGCAGCACATTTTTAATTAGTGGTTTTTCCAAGTTTTTATTTCTTGCCAGAAATTCTTATTTAATTTTACTTCTGCTTTCCTCTCATAATGTGGCTTTGCTCTGGCTTTGTGAATTGGTCTGTTCCTTCTGTGTTAAAATGTATTTCTAACATTTTTCATATTCCTTTAATTTTCATTTAAACTAGATGGATTCAAGCGTAGCATGGAAAAGATCACTGAGGATGAATTTTCAACTCTCTATTTTCTGGATTTGTAAAGTATGGTTGGCAGTCTTTCATAGGTGAAAAGTAAAACCAAATATTAAACCAAGGAGTACTCTAAATAATTTTTTAAAGTTTATAATTGATAGATAGAAAAACCTGTTTAAGTGTCGTTTAATTAAAAAACACAAGCAGGGCACGGCCCCGTAGCCAGGTGGTTAAGTTTGCATATTCCACTTTGATGGCCCAGGATTTCGCCCATTTGGATCCTGGGCGTGAACATGGCACCGCTCATCAAGCCATGCTAAGGTGATGTCCCACATGCCACAACTAGAAGGACCTACAACTAGAATATACAACCATGTACTAGGGTGCTTTGGGGAGAAGAAAAAGAAGGAAAATGAGATTGGCGAAAGATGTTAGCTCAGGTGCCAATCTTTAAAAAAAAAAAAAAAAACCACAAGCAATTTGACAAGCCTGCTGACTGCAAATGATTTCCTTTGAGTAATAGTGCAGCCAGGTATGCTGTGAAACGCTCACCATGTGCTGTGGTAGTTAATTTTCACAAGGATCCTATGCTAGGTAGTATTGGCCCCATTTTATAGATAAGGAAATTGTTAGTTTTCCTAATAGAATCATGCCCTAATTTATGAGCATTTGAGAAATTTCAAACTGTAAGCAGATGCCTTAATCATAAAATATGTAATCCTCCTTGCAGGTTAGTTGAATTTCATATTTCTAGCTCAGTCTGTCTCACTATCATCATTATAAAGTATATCTCTAAGAAATTAAGGGTCCTCCATGCCAGCATTTAAAAGGGTGAGATGAAAAGGGTGGTACAGTAAGAGAAAAAAATCATCTAACAACACTTAAGGTTGTTAAAAAACAATTCAACTGAGTAAATTTGAAGATCTAATTGGCTTTATTCAACGATTCATGAACTGGGCAGCATCCCATTTAGCAAATTGAAAAGAGCTCCCAGGAGCTGTACAAAATGGAAGGCTTTTATAGGCAGAAGGGGGCAGAAAAAGGAAGTTTCTAACAAACAGTGGATTATTTCAGACAAGGTTACCTTCCATTGGGGGAAGCACAAGGGTCTATGATGTGGATCACCACTCTAGTGCTGCCCAGGTGATTCCAGATTAACTGGTTAAAGGTCACGTTCCCAGGACAGGCTGAAACTGCAATTAGGTTAGATATGAAGTCTTGTTTTGCTGTCATGAGGCAAGTGACTCCATTTTGGGCTTGTTTCCTTTTTTAAAGGACTTGGGTTCTAGCTCTGCTTCTTTGTGACCCTGCTGAGTCTCTTAACCTCTTGGAATGTTTTCTCCTCCATAAAATAGATGGCGTTTTATTCCCATTTCTGCATACAATTAAATGGTGGTTTTAGTAACTTGCTTCTCTACATGTTGTAAAAATAATTATATCAATGGATGTCAAAGATGTGCTTTTTAGAAGAAATCAGGTATTGCAGGGGTTTAAGAGTCATAATTACTATTAGTGTGTTGTGTTTTTTCTTTTTGTTGTTCCTTTTGACCTAACATTCCAAGAGGTCAGGAGACTCACCAGGGTCACACAGAAGCAGAGCTAGAACCCAAGTCCTTTAATTTTGGTTTTATTATCTCTACAGTTTTTTGAGGATAATAGTGATGTCTGTTGGTGAAAAGATAGATGCGAGTGTTTGAAAGAAAGAAATAGGTAGGAAGTAGGTAGATATTGAAAGTGGATAAAGAGCTACGAATCTTCCATGGCATGTGTGTACATGTGTGAGAGAATGAGGGCCCAGAGTGAGCAGCAGCTAGGGGAGGGGCTGGGCACTTTCACGTTGCCCTTTGGGTTCTTGAGTTTAGGACAGTGCCTCGCTTACAGCTAATGTTCAACAAAACAATGGATGAATGAATGAATAACAACCGGTGTTTTGTAGTAGTGTTTTTTTTAAATGATTCTCTAGACTGCAAACACTTTGAGGCTAAGGACTTTTTACAACCAGAGGCCTGAAATAGTGTTATATTCAATCAAAGATGATTATAGAATAATAGAATTTGGAACATTTTAATTAATAAGAAATTGGAAAGGAGAAAATAGATGGGCCAGGAATACTGATATCTACTATATATAGGAGTAAACATTTGCCAGGTTCTGTGCTTGATCTGTCGTGTCTCCAGCACAGTAACCCTGAGTGGGAGCCCAGTTTTCAGCTGAAGAGGCTCAAAAAGTTGACTACCTTGCCCAAGGCAATGTGGCTAGTAAATGATGATAGAGCTGGGATTCATACTGAGAGCCGCCAGATTCCAAGGCCTGCACTCTTTCCATAACACCTTGTCGAAGACAAGAAGGAAAAAAATAAGCAGCTGTGTTCTTATTTCCAGAATGGAAAACTTTGATCTGGGCAACCTTTTCTTTTTGTTTTATTTTTCTTCATTTTTCACTTTATTGTCTAAGAAATACCAGCTTGAGTGAAGACCCAGACAGAAATGCAGCAATGAGACGTTGGGTAGGTGTGGAGTGAGCTGCCCTTCTCAGTCCCGGCTCTCTGCGTGGGTCTTCCACACCCAGGGCCTGCCCAGCTCCTCCACAGGCGGTTAGGTTTATGACTTCCGCCTGCTTCTGTCCCCTTTTATTAGAGGGCTGGCCTTTGGGATATCTCATTGCTAAACAACCTTTTAGCAATGGAAAATTTACTCTCCTCTGTGCTACATACTATATTAAATTATTTTAAATACAGGGTTTTAAAATGACACAACTTCCGATTAATTATGTCAAGAACTTTTCATTAGTAACACCATCAAAATGCCCTTGATTCCCCCGTGCGTGGGACAACACTTAGGAGTTAGCATGGGCTCTGTTCTGAGTAGCCCTGTGTCGAACTTCAATACAGTAAAAGTCTGAGTTCTTTCATCTCAAGTCCTAGTTTCTGCAGCTCTTTCTGACGTTTCAGCTGCTTGTGGTTGATGCATATGATTATTCCAGAAGTTAGCAAAGATGTTCTAGGTGGTGGCAGAGTCTAACAATACTTGATGTGGGTAATTTCAAGAAATTTTGATAATGCACAAATAAAATTATGAAGATAGTCAAAACCCTTTCATTACATCTCTATAGGTATGGAAGATTTCCCAAGTTGTCTAATTTTATGTACAAATGTTCTTTACCTTTTCTTTGAGTTTATTTTACTCTGAGTTTCTTTTCATTTTAATATTAACAGTGGTAGGACAGAAAGGTTAACTGTGAATTACCCTTGTAATTTACAAAAGATCACATACAAAGCAGTGTTTTTATTTTCTTTATTTTTATTGAAGTATAGTTGACATACAATATTTTGAAAGTCGTGTTTTTAGTTTTTAATGCTTTTCCTCCTTTGTTAAAATGAATGAACTTCCTAAAGCCAAGTGCTTCCACGTTGATTAAAATCCCAAAAACTTAATGCTGAAAGGAAAAAGCAAGTTGCAGAATTAAGTGCAGTACGAGCCAATCTAAATAAAGTTGAAAAACATGCAGAACAATAGCACGTATCTTTTACTCCTGCGTCCACGTGAGGTAGTGGGAATGACGAGCATGGGGTCCATGGTAATACCGCCTCATTAAAAGGGCGGCACAGAAATGGAGTTGGGAATGGGTACAGGAGGCTTCAGTTATGTCTATAACATGTTAAGTTTTTAAAATGTTAAGATTTGTTAAAGCTGGGTGGCAGGTAAATGTGCTTATTATATTCTTTATTTTTTTCTATTTATCTCATGTTAATAAAACTTACATTAGCTCCTAAAATTTCCGAGATGTTGGAGCCCAAGCTTACACAAAAGGGAACCTAAGTATCATGCTATGTCTATCCAGACATTTTTGTTTGCATGTTTGATTCCCTCGTGGCAGGCCGAGTCCCTACAGGAAGTAATATGAAGTATTTTGCTTTGTGAGCTGAAGGATTTGTAAGATGAAAGGTCCTTAAACTTGAAATGAGATCAGTGGTAGGCTCATGATTTAAATTGTTGTTTGAAAAGTTGTTTGATCTGCCCCCTCCAGGGGAAAAAACATAGTGAGAGCCTAGATACAATAGGACAATACATGAATTTGTTTTTTTTTTTAGTATCTAGATCACCATGGCAACTGGACAGAAGTTGATGAGAGCTGTTAGAGTTTTTGAATTTGGTGGACCAGAAGTGCTGAAACTCCTGTCGGATGTTGCAGTACCAGTTCCAAAGGACCATCAGGTGGAAATAATTACTTAAAAACAGGCAATAATTACCCTGAGTGTGAGTCTCTAGCACATCAGGTTAATGTTCGAAAGAAGCATACTCACATTTGTGAAGACACTGAATTAGGGCAAAGTTTACGCTGTTTGTATCTACGAGCTCTGACAGAGAGAACTTAATTCTAATAATTAGTGGAGTAGAGGTATGAAAAGGAGTAACATCGTGTTATGAGAAAATTTTTGAAGTTGGGAATCATCTACACAGTGCAATAATTGAATTTTTCTGAATGAAGTCATAAGTCATTTTGAACAAGTTATTCTTTTACAAACTTTCATGATTTTTATTTTGTGCGTGGTAGGAAAGCAATTTTCTTCTGCATACGTGCTTTTTAGCATATGATTTAAAAGAATTTAAATGTAGAGTTAAATCATTTCTGGTGACTTTTTCAATAAAAATTATGTATTTTTATTACTGTACCTTCCATGACTCCCAAATCTAATTTCCTTAGCAAACCTTATGAGAATTTTTACAGTTTGGCCATAACCTATCTTTATAGATTTATTTCTATCACTCCTTCTCGATAGACCGTGCTGTGACAGCATCGAGCTTTATCTGGTTTCCCCAAGAAGCTCTTTCATTGCTTCTGTTTTTGCACATACTATTCCTTTGACCTGAAATAGCCTTTTTCTCCCATTCCAAAAGAATTCCTGCTCATCCTTTAAGGCATGGTTCAAATAGCACTTCTTTTGTAAGGCTTTCCCTTACTCTGATAGCAGAAGTAATCATTTGGTATTAATTAAGGTAAAATTAGCTTTTATAGTAGATGTAACCTCAAAATCTCAGTGGCTCAACAATAGAAAATTATGTCTCATGCACTAAATTCCAAAATTCTACAATGTTCTTGGGTAGCTTTCCTCCAACAGGGATTTGGGGACTCGGGCATATTCCATCATGTGGCCCTGCCACCTTCAACGCCTGTCCTCTGAGGTCGCTGTGAAAGGGAGTGAGCACAGTGTGGATTGCCTAGGAAGGTCTTTATGGGCCAGGCCTGAAAGTGGCTCTCATCACTCTTGCTCATGTTCCGTTGGCTAGAACTTAAACATATGGCTACTCATAACTGTGAGGGAAGCCAAGAAATAATATTCTTCCTATGTACCGAAGAGCAGGAGGAAATAGGTTTGATGAGCACATAGTGGTCTCTGCTACACATCCCCTCAAATATTTCCACCACTGTTTTCCCAAAATGTTTTTAATAGCACATAAACCATTCTGTCACATCTTTTCATTTATTTGTTGGTTTGCAAAACTGGAATGCGAGCTAACTGAAGGCAAGGTTTTTTCCTCCATTTTTATAGCTCCCATAATCAGTACAGTTCTAGCATAATGCTAAATGAATACCTAAATGCTCTATGTGAACTTAAATACATTGTTATTGCAGGTTCTAATCAAAGTCCACGCATGTGGTGTCAACCCAGTGGAGACATATATTCGCTCTGGCACTCACAATATAAAACCAGTCTTACCCTATACTCCTGGTTCAGATGTGGCTGGGGTGGTAGAAGCTGTTGGAGATAATGTATCTGCTTTCAAGGTATTACATTTTTAGTTATTTCTATTTTGGCTTAATATTTTTTCTTAAAACATTTTAATGTAGCTTTAAAATGTATCTGTATTTAAGTCTTTAAAAGGCCCCATTACACAATTTCTACCACTTGGGGGACTCCTCTAGTCAAGAAAGAAATTACCTTTATCCACAGGCCTTGCTTGTTTGCATTGTTGGGAATAAGTGCTGGGTGATTTCTGGATCTTCACATCCCCACAGAATTGAACTATGATCCTTTTGATTTAACGGAAATACGTAAGGAAAGAAAACAAGCAAGGAAATTAAACTATTTCCTAACTCTTGATAACACACAAGCCAATGTAATCTTTAATTCCTTCTCTAAATTTAGCTTCACAGAATAAAAGGAAGGCTAAATCTTTTGAAGAAGTGAAAATGAAGAAAATGCAAGATCACTATGCAGTTTTAGAGCTCTGACTCAGACCAAGGGGACTGAGTCAATGACAATGTTATAGTGAGGGCTTTTGTTATTTATATGCCAAAAGACTTAGAAAACGTAGAAGCATATTCATGGTCTAGCATCTTTCCTCATAATTCCTTGACCTCCTCAACTTTGGCAGCACATATACCAAAATTGGACTGAGACTGAGATTAATGCTGCCCTGCACAGGAAGAGAGGCGGATTCCCACACTTTCCACTCCTCAGCCTGTGGCAATCTGGCTTTTGCCCCCATCGCTTCACTGGAATGATTCTTGGATTCTTGCTAATGTCACTAATGGCCTCTATATTGCTGGAGTTAATGGGCCCTTTTATGTCATTATCTCTCTTGACTTCTCTGTGACATCTGACACTCTCAGCCACTTACTTTTTCTTAAAAAAACTTTTCCTTCAGCTTCTGTGACACCATTGTCTCCTGCTTTCCTCCCTGCTTCCTCTCCGGGCATTCTTTCTCAAGCCTCTTTTTCTCTGGGTGCTCCTCAAATCTTAGTGTTGCCCAAGGCTCTCAGTCCCTACTTAGACATCTGCTCTTTGTATTGTTACCTTCTTCTTATCACGCATGATGTCTTTAGCTTAGAATTTTCTACTAAGCTCTAGACCTGTCCTGTCCAATACAGTAGCCACTAGCCGCATGTGGCTATTTAAAATTCAAATTAAATTAAAATAAACAAGTCACTGCCTCAGTCACACTAGCAACATTTCAAATGCTTAATAGCCCCATGCGTCTGGAGGGTCCTGTATTGGGCAGAACTGATGTAGAACATTTCCGTCATCACGGAAAGTTGTTGGAGAGAATGGGACCCACACTGTCAGCCTCTAGGAACCCCTTACTCCGTGTCTAAAACCGAGCTTGGCTTATCTCCCATCAGATCTGCTCCTCTCTCTTGTGACTGTCTTGGTGACTTCTGGGGTTTGACTTACTCCTTTACTCTCCCTCACTCAGCTTTCCCCTTACTAAAACCCTTTTCTCTCTCTTCTTTCTAATCCCACTGCCTGTAGTTTCATTCAGGTTATTTTACCTAGTCCCTTACCTGGATTTCTGTAACAGATGCTTAATTTACCCCCCCCGACCCCGGCCCCCCTTGAATCTATCCTTGCTTTCTAAGGAGTAATTTTCTGAAATGTAATTCTGATTGTTTTATACCTCTGTTTTAATTCTTGCATTAATTCCTTGTAGATTTCAGGGTATTGTTGAAACTGCTTATGTTTTGAAGGAAGATTGTTTCATGCTCTCTCTCCCACCTTTCCATTCTTATCTCCCATTCCTTCTCGCCCTGTAGTTTATTCTTTAGTAATGAGTTTGGTTCTTCCCTGCGCATCCCATGCTCTTTCATCTTTGTGTCTTTGTTCATACTGCTTCTTCTGCTTGGCAGGATTAAACTGAAACTTATAAACACGGATTCAAGGGATTTTACACCCTAGCTTTAATTTCTTTTCATTTTACCTCCTGAAGCTATTACATTCCATACATCGGACCACTTACTCATTGGGGATGAATGCTGGCGATTTCTCAGCATCTGTTCCTGTCACTATTCCTTTACTTTGTCTTCTTCACCTCTAATGACTCTTCCCAGTTATGCTTTTCAAAATCTTGTCCTATCCTTCCAGACCGACCTCAAATATGAGCTTCTCAGTGAAGCTATTCTTGATTCCCTCAACTGAGAAATCATTCCTTTCTTTTTCTTATACTTATCTTTGATGGCTCATCATGTTTGCCCTGCTTTGTAATTCCTTCTATCCCTTTCTTCTCTCTCTTCCTAGAGTTTAAGCTGCTTGAGATTAAGGAGCATGTTTTGCTATTAATAATCCTCACAGAGCTTGAAGCAATGCTTCCCATATAGTGGATTCTTAGTGAATGTTTGGGTTATATTGAAATCAATGCAAGATGTTTTGAAGCTATAAAAACAGGATTAATCTTAACACAGTCATTCTTGACCATTTGCAGGCAACGCTGTTAGCACTGATGCTTACCTTTGACTCCTCGATGCCTTTGAATCTTGTTTGTCAATCCCCTACTGCACAGTGCTGTTACTTTTTCAGATCTCTTTATAATAGGACAAATTCAAGAATGCTGAGAGTTACTGCCTTAATGTTTTGCTTATTCCAAGGAATATTTACATTTTTTTTCAAGAAAGAGAAGTTAGGGCAGGTGTCTGCAGTGGGCAGGCTGATTTCCTAGCATGCAGGTCCTACTGGGCAGGCCTGTCACGCTCACACAGTGCCTCACCTCACCTTCCGTTACACATCTGCTGTTCAATAGAGAGGCCCTGGCAGATGTTTATGGAGAGTTTGCTGTATTTGTGGTGCCCTGACAAGTGAACACACCTATCCTGGCTTATCCTGCTGTTGGGATCCGGGAGGAGTTTCCTGCTTTTTGGTATATGCATGCAAAGTGAGCGAAATGCTGGTTGAGGAAATCTATGGAAAGGATTTAGAACAGGTATTTAATGTGTGGAAGAAACTTTACATTTTATTTGTTTCTTCTCTGTAGTATTTTAGGCAAAAAACGATTTATATTAACTGCCATTTACTGACTGCTTGACCTGAGCAAGTTACTGAACTTCTTTTTGCCTCAGTTCCCTTACCTGTATAGTGGGATTAGTCTAAAATGGGGATGATAAAAGTTTTTATCTCATAGGCTGTTGTGAAGATCAAATTAAATGTTACTCAGAAGAGTCTTAATGCAGGGCCTAGCACAATGACCTCTCAGTAAAGCCTAGTTATTCATTCTAGGGGTTCTCTTGCATCTTTTCCTATTTCTCTTAATTTTTCTTCTCACCGGTTCCCATTAATAAAACATTTAAAAATGTTCAGTACTTTAAGGTTATTTTTATAAGACTTTAAGATGTAGAAAACAATATATGAATACTTCTTGTTAAAAAGGCTGCATTATAAAAGATTGTACCCATTTTGACATTTTTAATCCCTGGTGCATTTATGAATTTATTGCTTTTCCCAGAAAGGTGACAGAGTTTTCACTACCGGCACGCTCTCCGGGGGCTATGCAGAGTATGCTCTTGCAGCAGATCACACTGTTTACACGCTGCCAGGAAGACTGGACTTTAAACAAGGAGCCGCCATCGGTATCCCATATTTTACTGCGTACCGAGCTCTGTTCCACAGGTAATTATATAGCCCACACCAAAGAGGGCAGTACTAATTGCCTTCCTTCCTAACATCCGTCCATCCATCTATCTATCATTTTTGGTTACCAATTAGTTACCATTAAGCTTTTATGGTGTACAAGCTGTGCTAATTTGGGAGATTATTCTAATCACTGGGGATACAAAGAAGAGCAAAACACTGTCTTTGTCTCCAAGATCCTCGTAGTCTAGTTAGGGAGATATACATAGGAATACTATTTATATACAGTGTGAAAAGGACAGTGACAGAGATGTCCGTAGGGATTTATGAGATCACAAGGGATGTGCCCTGGTGATGAGGTAGAGCTTCCTGAAAAGGTGTAAAACTTAGATTATTTTAAAGCTACGGTTTAAAAAATCTCATTATCCAGCCGTGGAAACTAATTGCTGCAATTTGAAAATGTAGTATAGGGCCCCACCCTAGACCCACTGGTCAGTTTCCATGGCTGGGATATGAGAACCTATATTTTAATCAAATTCCTTAGGTATTTGAAAAGGATCAGAATTAGGAATTGCTGGGGGAAGAGTAGCTGGGAGGGGAGAGAGCATTCTAGACAATAGGAGTAGCCTAGTGTTTGGGGAAAAACATGGCATCTGGGGAGAGCTGTAGCAATTTGGTTTTGTTGGATAGAAGATTTTGAGGCAAAGAGTGGCAAAGAGTAAGGTTGGAACATAGTAATCTCTCAATAAATGTTAGCTGTCATCATCAAATAGGTAGATTTCAGATTCTCAAAAGCTAGATTATAGAGCTCACACATTGTTCTGTGAGGGATTGGCGTCATGAAATGCTTTATTCAGGAGAGTGTTAGTGTCATGTTTGTGTTTTAATGAGATCACTTATCTGCTGTGTAAAGGATGGATTTGATGACAGGAATGGAGAAAGAGATGGAAGGATCTTATAGTAGTGTCCTCTAGGCCAAATTCTTATGGGCCAGAGCAAGGGTCATGCGAGAAAAGGTAGAGGGGAAGGCACAACTATTAGGGGGTAAAATCAGGACTATTGGGTGACTGTTTGCATGTGAAGAATGAGGGAGAGGAGAGCTAGAACACTTCCAGCTTTCTAGCTCGAGTCATGTCTAACTGTGACAAAGAAAAGGAGGAAAAACTTTTAAAGGGAAGCTGAGTTCAGTTTTGGACTTGAAACCGACATGGATGTCATAATGGAGAAGTCCAGCAGCCTGGTGGATGAAAGTCTGACACTTGAAGGCTAGGGATATAAATTTGGGGATATCAGCATGTGGGTGAGAGTTGACGAGATAAAAGTGATTGAAATCCCTCAGGGAATGAGAAGAACAGCGGAGTGAGAATAGAACCTTAGTGAACATCAACATTTAAAAGTGTAGTCAGACATAGAGGTCAGAGTCCTAAAAGAACCAAAGAGAGTGTATCCCAAGGCCAAGAGAGTCTAGAGGTCATGGTGTCCATTAAACGTCTGTTAAGCTCATGGGCTTTGAAGACAGGAAGACTTGGGTTAGAATACTGTCTTCCCTGCTACTAGCTGGAAGACCCTGGTCAAGGTTCTTCCCTGTCTCATCTGCAGCTTACTGATTGAAAAACTAATAGCACCTTCCTCATAGGGGTGTGGTGAGAATGAAGTGAGGTAACACATGTAAACCTCTTAATACAGAGCCCAGCACAGGGTAAGTGCTCAATCAGCATTGATAGTGTTAGGGGTGGAGGCTGGTATTGCTACCAAGGAGGGAAGCTAGCTGTCAAATGCAGCAGTGAATAAAATGACAGTTGGGCTTAGCAATTAGGAGGTCATTGGTGACTTTAGTTAGATCATTTCAGTAGAGTGGTGGGACAGGAGCTTGATTGAGTAGGTTGAAGAAGAAAGAGGAAATCAATTCCTTGAATGGAGACTATTCTTTTTAAAAATGGGGGAGGCAGAAAGGAGGGAGTAGAAGAGTATTTGAGGAAAGTGTGGAGACAAAAGGGTTTTTTTAAGGATGGACAAGACTGAGAAAGGATCTAGCAAAGAGGGAGAGATTGAAGGTTTGGAAGAGAGGGCAGAGTGGCAGATGGAACAAGATCCTGTATAAGGCAAGGTGGAAAGGACTTATGACACAGGTAGAGAGATTGGCTTCAAATATCGAAAGGACAGCTCATCCGTTAAACCTAGAAGAGGCAAAGATGGTATAATTATGGAAGAGTTTGTGGGGAGGGGATGGGATGTTGAAGGAACTCAGATGTGATTCCTTCACTTTTCATAGTTAAATAGGAGATAAGTGACCTTTTGAGAATCAGAATGGAAGGGGCACCAAAATGCATGGTCGTGTGATTTCTTTTTTTCATAGACTTTAGCCATTTGGATAAATTATCAGGGAAGTTAGATTTTAATAATAATCCAGGTCAGGAATATTAGTGGCAAAATAGACTAGTGCAAAGGAAATGAGAGCACTGGAGAGAAAGAGAGAGAAGTTGGGGCAATCTACTAGCGGGTCCAGGCTGGCTGGGGAAGGAAGGGAGGCCAGGAGCAGCAAGTGGGCAGAAATAGAGCAACCGAGAGACAGCAGTCTCTGTGAATCTTGAAGCTGAAGACAAGGTTTTTAGAAAATACGGGTTTACAGAATTAGGATAGGAGATTGCTGTGCTAATATTGATTTAAGTGTCTCATATTTCTCAGGTAGAGTGGTCAGGGGTGTTACCAGGTTTAGCCCTGGGAGTGGCTAAAGTGGAGGAGAATTCAGGAATTCTGATGCAAGGTTTTCCTCCAGGCACATGTTGAAATCTCCTTGATTGGGCCTGGATTTGAGGTGGAAGAGACGGCCTATGTGCCAGGTACTAGTCTTTAGTGACTAGAAGGGAGTCGGGGATAGCAGCATGGAAGGCCAGGCCATGTGTTGGAGCACCTGCCATGAGCCTCAGCGGGAGGTGACTGTATTAGTCAGGGTTCTTCAGAGAAACAGAACCAAGAGAATGTGGAGGGGAATGGGGGTGGGGGGGGCGGGGCTGTTTTTGAGGAATTGGCTCATGTGATTGTGAGTCTAAAATCTGATAGGGTGGACCAGCAGGCTGGAGGCCCAGGGAAGGGCTGCAGTTCAAGTCCAAAGGCAATCTGCTGTCAGAATCCCTCCTTGTTTGGGAGAAGTCAGTCTTTGTTCTGTGAAGGCCTTTCAGTGATTGGATGAGGCCCGTCCACGTTATGGAGGGCATCTGCTATTCAAAGTCTACCAATTCAGTGTTAAGCTTATCTGAAAAACACCTTCACAGAAGCATCCAGAGTAATGTTTAACCACATGTCTGGCACCATGGCTCAGCCAAGTTGATACATAAAATTAACCATCACAGTGACTCTACATAAGGATAGAAGGATCCTAGCAGTGGGAATCTGGGAAGGGTTAGTCCTTTTTCTGCACCCACCCCAGGCCCAGGGGTTTAGGAGAATGGGCTCTTAGTGTCTGAGGGGTTGTTTATAAGATAAAAAAAATTCATTAGGAAGTATTTCATAGCCCATAGAGTAACTTTAGTTATCCTGTTCCCTTACATTTGTATTATACTTTTTAGAATGTAAAGTGCTTTGGTGACAGCTATCTCCGTTTATCATTTCATACCCTCAGTTTAACTCCCTGCCCTCAGTGTCCTTATCTCCAGCCCAGAGTGTTGGAGAAATAATCTTTGTCTACTGCTCATAATTGCCATTTGTCAGCAGTTAGCACACAGCCTCGAGCTGGACTCCAGGTTACTGTGTTCTCACGCCCAGACTGAACATGATGTCTATACAGGGTGGCCGCCCCTGTTGTTCTAGAAAGTGAGATCCGCCCTGAGAGGCAGATCTGGATCACACAGCAGCTGCTGGCTTGTGACATTAGCACTGGTCCGTCTGGAGTAATAAAGCAGCCCCTGTCTGTCTTGCTGCAAGTGTCTTGTTTTCAGTAGAACAGAAAAGTAGTGGTATGAACCAGAAGTAAAGAGAATATGTCATTTCACCAGAGCACCCTTAGAGGGTGCAAGGGAACCTTTGTGACAGATTTACTGTATTTCTTGCTCTCCTACCACTGCTGACTCAGCTTTGCTTTCTGAACCGAGGGCTTACAGGCTGTGCAACCTGGTGTTTGAGGCATGGAGAAGGAAAAATGTTCTTTAAGTAGTCCAGCCGCTGTGTATACTTGGGTGTTACTCTGGAGCACAGAGTGAGACTGGGCTATAATAAACCTGTTTTGAGACGCTGTCTGTGGGAACCTGTGGGAATGAGAGACTCCAGTGCCTCTTGGTTCAGCAATTTCACTGAACACACCTGCACGGAGTGCAGCCTCTTAGAGGGTTCCACCCTGATGTGACCCTGACACCCAGCACAGTGCCTGGCACGTAGCAGACTCCCAGTAAACATGTGTCGAATGAATAAATGAATTGAAATTTCTTTTTTATCTGTGACTCTGAAGAACCATTGTTTGAGCCCATGGAGTTTGGAGAATATCTTGGGTTGCGTGTCAGGATGAGTTTCCTCTTTGGGTAAGTGGTAGCTGAACTGAGGGTAGAATTTCCTTAAGGATGGTGAGAAACACCTGAACTTAATTAGCTCCAAAGGCCGGCGATGAGCCTGTGCTTTGTTTTGCAGTGCCCAGGTGAAAGCTGGAGAAAGTGTTCTGGTTCACGGGGCCAGTGGAGGAGTAAGTATTTTTTTTTAAGTTTATTTTTAAATGAGCTTATGTTTGCGGGTTTCATATTCTGTTTCTTTCAAGTCAGTTTTAAAAGCCAAATTTATAAATATAGTCAAGGGCGCTTTCTCCCTTTGTGTCATGAAGCTTCTTTAAATTGTGTCTTCTGAAGGTGATTCCTTGTCATTAGTTTAGCATTTCTTGGTTAATAAAATTAAACAGGTTACCCCATCAAAAATGTAATATATTAGGTTTTACCCCTTATGTTGGGTGTGGACAAGATAACCCATCTTTGTTTTTGTCTTCAGGTAGCAAATGTTATAAGAATATTTATTTAGAATTTTAAAGAGTCCTTGAAGGTTAATATAAATTCCATATTCCCTTAGATAAGGAAAGTAGGCTCATTAAGGCTTTACCTGTGTCACCCCAGACAGCACGGCAAAGCCACACCGTGAATCCTTAGTCCTTCCCTCTCCCTTCCACTGCCTGCCTGCTGCGCTTTGATGACATTCATGGAGTGCACAGTATACGGCTGTGTCCTCAACACCGCAACCCCTGGCTTAAAATGCTAATGGAGGGGCTGGGGAGGGAGGACTCAGAACTTATCAAATAAGCCCTTCAGTGAAATCACCCAGTGCCGGGCTGTCAGAAACCTCTTCAAGAGACAGGCTGTCAGTCTGCCTCTGAGGAGCTTAGGGGGAAAGTTAGAGCTGTGAGGTTGGAATTTAACAAGAAATCCACATGACCTCTATCCTGCATGGAGAGGCTTTAGAAATTTTGGAGACAAGATTTCAAATTTTTAAAATAAAGGGCCTGGGGCTAGATGGCTCACCTTGAGAAGCTGGTTAACCCTTTCAGAGCGCTGTGTATTCCGGAGAGTAGATTGAAGGAAGTAACCTATCAAATGGCACATTGTCCCCGGAATAATGAGCGGCATTCTGAAAATGTGAATTTACCTCTAAAGGTGGCCAGGTAATACAAACAGAGAATTCAGTCCATTGTGTTTCTCTTACTTTAGATTGGTGAATCACAGGGTTTCACCCCCAGCTTCCTCTGTACCGCAAATAGATCAATTCTGAAGGATTTCGCAGATCAGACTATTTACTAAAAAACACCAAGATTGTCTGTATGGGGCTTGGGAAAATATGAAAGACATACCTTGGAATAAACTCCCATTGTTTAGCTTCACCAAAGAGGCTATTTTGGGGTTAAATTTTAACCCTAAATAATGAAAGCATCTGTCAAACACATGCATTTATTTAAATTTCTTTGGCTTTCAGAGAGCTAACCTTGTGCTCTGTATTGAGGGAGAGATTTCAGTAGGAAGGGGAGAGAAGAGTTTAAAGAAAATCTCTTTTTATTCCCTTTACCCTTTTGTCGAAAGCCTCGTTGCTTCACCATGACTTTTTTTTTAAAGGCAAAATCCGCCCTGTTCTCTGAGCTGGCTGAGTTTGTTAAATCCTCAGCTGGCAGGGGTGGGCCGGCGGCCCCAGTGTGTGCAGCGCTTCTAATGCCGCCTGCCCTATCACGGGGAAACAGCGCCGGGTTTTGTCTTGATTCTGTTTGTACTTTCTGTCCTCATTTAATTCAAATTCCTTTGGGATTATTCTGTGTATTTAAAATGGTGTGAAATTTATGAACACAGCTATTATCCAGATATGTTGGTGGGGAGTACCCTACTTTAGTGTCAGCAAAATAAATAGAAGCAAAATATTTGACACATAATGGTACATAATCTATTGAAGGAGTATTAGTAGCGTAATTGTTGACAAGAATAGAATAAATAGTGTCTTTAAAATAGCTATTGAGTGCCCCTTTAAAGTGGTTAGAGCATAAGTAGATGTATTTACATTAAATCTTTAGTTTAAAATGTGGTTTTAATAGAGGCCTAGTTCTTTTTAAATCGAAAATTAAAGTAGAAAAAAAATCAATCATGCTAACCCCATAGTGATTGTATTTCATGGGATCGACTGTCTCTCCCCCTCATCAGTGAGGTCCATGTGTGTGTGTTGTGGTTCAATCAAGCAGGTCACCGCCATCACCCAGCTGAGTTCAGGCTCATCACCCCCAGACGCTGTACGGTCCTGAAGGTCTGGTTCAGGCCTGGGAGTCTGCGATTCTGTTACAATTTTAATTAGTTTCTGTCATCATTTTTCGGTTGTCACTACTGGGTAGAGGTTGGCATCTAGTGGGTGGAAGCCAGGCATGCTGCCAGCCATCCTTCTATTCACAGGATAGCCCCACAACAAGGAATTCCAGCCCCAAATGTCAAAGGGCCAAGTTTGAGAAACCCTGCTCTAAATATACCTGTACCGTTCGTTTGACATGTAACCAAACATGTATTTCCTAGTACAATTTAAATAATGGCCTTTACCTATATTCCTAACTGCTTTCATTTCTCCTTTAAGCACATTTATCTGATGATCTAGTGATTTCATCTGATCCCATGGCTTAAATACCATCTATAAACTGATGAATCTCAAATTTATATTTCCAACTCTGAACTTTCAACTCCATACCTGTATTCAGCTGATTACTGAACATCTTCAGTTAGGTGAGCAGTACGCAGCGCAGCGTGTTCAAAGGGAAGTGATGCTCACACAGACTTGATCCTCCCTCTTCCTCAGCCTCGGTAATCTACCCAGTTAATCTGGCCATAGACCTAGGAGACATCCTTGATTTTTCTCTTTTCCTCACCTCTCACATTCAGCCTCTAAGGAAGGCCCGGTCTTCCTATTCCCATTTTCCCCTCACCTTTCTTTTTGCCTCTCCTATAATTGGAGTGTTCTTTTGAAAGCCTAAATCGGATCATATCACCCTCCTGCTTAAGCTCTTCAGCAGTTCTGCATAGTTCTTCAATATACTCCAAAGTCTTTACCTCCAAGGGTCTGTGTGCCTGGCATCTCTATGTCCCTGTGGCTTCACCTTCCACTGTCTCCCACGTGCCCCGCCCTCAAGCCACATTGACCCTCTTTCTGTCCTTTGAACACCCCAAGCTCATTCCCATGTCACCAGGTTCACCACAACATTCTGCCCACGACGTTCTCCACGAGGTTTCCCACACCTGCCTGTGGCTCATCCCTCACTTCATTCAGGTCTCATCTCTTCCGAGTGGCCTTTCCTGACGACCTAACTAGCCCCTCTCCCTCTCTTTCTAACCCAATAGACTGTTTTTTTTCATGGCACCTTTAATTTTCTGAATTTACTTTATTCATTCATTTGTTAGTGTGTTTGTTATCTTCCCCCTTCCTTAGAATGTCGGTTTCTTACATGAAGTACCATGTCTAGCACATAGTAAACTCTCAATGATCATATATGGATAAATAAATTAATTTGTCCATGTACTTGTCTCTTCCACTTAAATGAGAGCAGTCTTACATTTGTTATATAGTATTTTATATGTGCAGTTAAAGTATGAAGTCAGCATATTTGGATTATCTTTAAGCCCATCCCCCTTTGTGCAAAGCAGATGCTAGGTAAACCCTTTCATGCAGTGGTTAAAAGCTCAGGATCTCCAGTCCAATCTGGTCCAGCTCTGGGATTGGCCCTGATTCCATCTCCGTGACCTGAACAAGTTACTTACATTTTATAAGCTTCAATTTTCTCATCTCTAGAATATGGATGATAGTAGTATCTACTTCACAGGCTCATTCTGAGGATGAAATAAAGCAGTGCATAGGAAAGCTTTAGTTTGGTACCTGACACATCCATTGTAAATGTTCCATAGAACTTAGCCAGTGCTGTTCTCGTTTCTTCATTTAGACTCGAAGTTCCTTGAGGACAGGGTAGGACCTAGAAGCACCTTGAGTTCACTATATGTATTTAATAAATGTTTGCAGGGATGCAAAGAATCAAAAACTGCTGTGTTATATTTTGTTTTGTTCTTCAGGTTGGACTAGCAACATGCCAAATTGCTAGAGCTTATGGCTTAAAGGTTTTGGGCACAGCTGGTACTGAGGAAGGACAAAAAGTTGTTCTGCAAAATGGAGCCCATGAAGTGTTTAATCACGGAGAAGTTAATTATATTGATAAAATTCAGGTAAAATTGTTCTACAATTTTCTAGTAAAATTTTATTTCTTGGGAGACTTGCATTTTTTTGGTAAGTTCTTTTATCAACTACTCTCTTAAAGTTCTTTGCTCCTTTTTTTAATGCGTATGTGTTTTTTTATGCCTATGTGTGTTTAAAGTTTTAATTAATTTAAAGGGTAGAGATGTCTAATTTTCAAACCTTCACTATCATTTCTGTCTTATGTTTATCAGATAAAATATAGCCTTTCTAGAGTCTTATAGCTATAAAAATTGGTACTCCTTAATGCAAATCACATTTGAAGTAAAGCCAAAGCTTTGTATTTGGAGTTCTGAGGTGTTCTTTATTTTCTTTTGACATCTGTATATATTGTCAAACAATCACCATAGTAAGTCTAGTTAACATCTGTCACCACAGAGTTACAAATTTTTTTTCTTGTGATGAGAACTTTTAAAATCTCCTCTCTTAAGAACTTTCAAATATGTAGTACAGTATTATTAACTATAGTCACCATGCTGTACATTACATCCTCATGGCTTATTTATTTTATAACTGGAAGTTTGTACCTTTTCACCCCCTTCACCAATTTCGCCCACCCCACCAACCCCCGCCTCTGGCAACTATAATATGTTCTTAATATAATTTGTATTGGTGTAAATTTTCCATGGAAAGTTAGGTGTCCACAGATTACAAACTGGATCTGTCTGGCCTAGGGAATAACGTTGATTATTAACTGGATGCTTTGGAGGAATAATGACTACCTTATCCAAAGTGGTGAGGCAGCTTTAGTTAGTTGTTGCATATATTCCATTACTGCAAGAGAATTCAAGAAGATTCTGAAGTTCTCCATATGTACTGTTGTAGCAATTTACTAAACACTGATTACTTTGCTAATCCTCAAACTAGTTGCTCATGTTGAGAAAGAATTAGAATTTTTCAGGTGCTGATTACTGTGTAAACTAGGTAATTACCAACTGAGGAACAATATGAGTGAGAGTTTGTTTATTACCACCAAATCATGAGGCCAAGAAAACTGAGAAAAGGCACTCCTTCATTATGTTAGGAAACCTAAAATTAATTGAGTATCCACTCCTGATGCCATTATCCAAGAGTATTTACAAAGGCAAAAAATGGCCAGCTATTTTAAGAATATATTTTTGTTTTGCAGTAATGTAATTTTAAGACCATGAGGTCTTGTAGCTTCCATCTCTTCTGTTGGTTCCTTCTGCTTAAGTCTCTCTCATTCTTCACGTCATTCTCTTAACCTTTTATCTTACCCCACTCCTCTGCTTTACCACCAAACTTCTTGAAAAAGTAGTGAGTACTTAATCCTTTCACTTCCTTACCTCCTATCACCTCACATTGCTTTTTACTTCCACCCTCACTACTTACACTGCTCCTTAGAGGTGCTAAGCTCCTCTTACCAGTCTGCTGTTCTTGTCTTAGTCCTCATCCTGTTTGAGTTTTCAGCAACAGTTGACCCTGACCACATCTCCTGGAAGCTGGTTCTCCTCTTACTTCCCTGACTTCATTTTCAGTCCTCTTCCTCTTCGTATTACTTAATGTTGATGTTCCTTAGGTTTTTTCCCTTGGTTTCTCATCTTCTCTGGTGCTAGCCCTTCATCCCAATCAATCTTATATATGCCCATGGCTCCAGATAGTACCCGTATACTGTGGATTTCCAACGCTGTCTCTGCCCTCATCAGCCTACTCGACATCATCACTCATCTGGTCACCCAAGACAGAAACGCATGTTTCATTTTTTATTTCTATCTTTTAATCACCATTCTCCCCCCCACCCAGGAAGTCGGTCATCTCATTCTATCACTTTCATCTCTCACATGCCTTTCATATATAGCTCTTTTTCTCTATGCTCTTCACCAGTGTGACTGAGTTTAGTCCTCAATCTCCTCAGCCTTGACTATTATTTATCACTGAGCTTATATCCCCTTCTATCTTCTCTGCTGCCTCCAGAGTTATTTGGTTCACCTTTAAAAAAAAAAAACATACCTCCAGAAATAACTAAAATGGGAGTTTCATGAGGATAGGAATTTTTGTCCCTTGTTCCCTGCTGCACCTCCAGAGCCTAAAACAGTGCTTGACGCAAAAATTAATTAATACTTGCCCCCCAAAAGTCCAAATCCTTCAACGTGGCATTCAGTGTATTTTTACAATTTGTACCAGTTTACGGTCTCTTCCTCCCTCTTCCTTCCCTACCCCCAGCCTCCCCAGCATACTCCTGCTCTGCTGGGCTCCTTTCCAATCCCGCCTTGTACTCTCAGTTCCTACATCATTGCTTTTCTGTTTCTTCTGTCCAGATCATCTCTGCTTCCCCTTGCTCCTCTTCCTTCCTTTGTGCTTAAGGAACTCCTATTCATCCCTTGGTGCCCACATCATCATCTCTGTGGAGCTTTCTCTGACCATTACAGGTGATCAGAGTTGTAACTTTTTTTTTCTCTATAGCCTATGGTTTATTTTGGCTAACGTAGTACTTAGCCCATTACATTACAGCTATGACTGTAGAATCTTCCATCTTTCTCCCTGGCTTTGTTTTGAACTCCCTGTGTCCATCTTTGAATTTCCAGTACCTAGCACAGTGCCTGACATAGATATTCCTTTTTTTGTTAAAATAAAATGAATATAAGGCAGATATGTGTAACTTATTTAAGAACTAGTTTTGAATGTTGGGAACCAACATCTGAGAGCCCAAAAGAAAAGAAGTAGTATGCCAAGCTGACTATAAACCACTGGGAACGAAACTGAATGCCGGCAAAAAATCTTGCGACGCCGAACAGCCAGTGAGGTTTTCTTTTGTTTTTCAATAAAAATGGGAACCCCGTTGGGGTTTTGGATTTTTAACTTGTTTGTTTTCTAAGAAAATACAATTTGAAGATAGAAAATTTTCAACCAAGGAAAAAGTATTTTATAGTCAAGTTGAGTCTAAGCATCTAAAAATTCTAGACAAATGTTATTTCATTATAGCAACTTATTTAGTACAAATGTTTATCATTTTAGATGTTGTGGCTGATACCTTAGAATTACATCAACACTTTATAAATAGATCATTTTAAAATTTGAATTATTAGTCTTAAACCTACAGTATTTTATATCATTTGAAACACATTTCTGTAATATATTGGACTATGATAACTATTTTACAGTGTTTTTTAATTGTTTTCTTATCTTGCTCTGCATTCTTTTATATAAATAGAAATCTGTTGGTGAAAAAGGAATTGATGTGATTATTGAAATGTTAGCTAATGTAAATCTTCGTAATGATTTGAATCTTCTGTCACGTGGAGGACGAGTAATAGTAAGTATTTCATTTTTTTTTACCACTTTGACAATTTTACCATAATTTAACACTATTTTGCAGTAATCTTTAACCATAGATGTGTTATTTTTCGTAATAGGTTGTTGGCAGCAGAGGTCCCATTGAAATAATCCCACGAGCCACCATGGTAAAGGAATCTAGGATAATTGGAGTTTCTCTCTATTCATCAACCAAGGTAGGAAAAGAAGGGATTCTGGTTTTGGTAACTTAAACATTGACATAATTTGCCTAGTCAGGCACACTGAAAGTTTAAGTAAATGTTAAACATAGTTATCTGACTACGCGAATGGGTTAAGGATTAGTCACTAGAAGATAACTCGGGCTACAATATAATTTGTTTTCCAAATCAGGACACTTTTGAGAGAGATAGGAGATACTATTAGTAATTACTCCAGGACAATAGGTATTTTGTGAACTGAGACCGTCTCAGACAAATTGGAGTTACGGTTGCCTTATAGAAAACTACTTTTTCTGCAGTTCTGGGCAAGTTGACAAAATCCACACATTTGTAGGAAATCTTTATGCTCTAACTCTTAGATTCTGAGAATTTTTAATGCTTCTGAAAATTGTCATATATTCCTCTACAAAAAAAACCTTTTTCTTTCACTTAGGAGGAATTTCAGCAGTATGCAGCAGCCCTTCAAGCTGGGATGCAAGTTGGTTGGTTGAGCCCTGTCATAGGTTCTCAGTATCCACTGGAGAAGGTGGTCCAAGCTCATGAAGATATCATTCACAGCAGTGGGGCTAAGGGAAAGATGATTCTTCTCTTATAATGATTAGTTCTCTCTTGTGTTTCCTATGTAATGAGAGGTTTCTTAGCCCTTTCACGTACGCCATCTGTGCTTTATTTAGCATTCATTTGATTCAGCGAGTTTCTTGTATTAAAAAACAAGATTTATCTTTAGCGATCATAAGCTTTGGATACAGGTTATTTTATAGCTGGCAGTACTCTCTAAGCCTTTCACCTCAAATCAAGAAGTCTTCATAAGAGGAAGTAGAATGTCAGTGATCATAGCATTGAGGTGCATTACAGAAATTCCTAACTGATACTTGATCGTTAGTTCCACACCTTCAAGTAAAACATTCAAATTCAAAATAAGCCTGCTTGATTTCCAAGCCTGCTTCCCCTTATAAAGGGTCTTTACTCTCTAATTAGCCGAGAACTGTATTAGACTCTGAAGATTTTCTAGACTAAACAAGACCCCTTTTCCAAACTAATCTCATCTAGATCTGCAAGTATCTTGGAAGGGCAAGATAAACAATGTCCAGAGAAATTTTGTTAGTTTTCCAATATTTCCTGCAATTTTAGAACATTCACTATGTTAGTGGTTGATTACCAGTGATCCATAGATTCTATGAGGACAGCAGCCTTATATTTGGTATAATATGATAGTAGGTACATAGTCTCCAAATAGATACTTCTTGATTGATTGAATTTTCAAAGTAGATTTAGAATTATCTGTTTGGGGGCCAGCCCTGTGGCTGAGTGGTTAAGTTCCCGCACTCTGCTTCAGCAGCCCAGGGTTTCGCTGGTTTGGATCCTGGGTGCGGACCTAGTGCTGCTCATCAAGCCCTGCTGTGGCAATGTCCCACACAGCACTAGAAGGACCTACAACTAGGATATACGACTATGTGCTTGGGGACTTTGGGGAGAAGAAAGAAAAAAAAGATTGGCAACAGATGTTAGCTCAGATGCCAATCATAATAAAAAAAAGAATTATCTGTGTGATGGGGATGATATAAACAAATTTGATACAATAAGAATGATCTGCTTTTGCACAACCAGAGGCACTCACAGCTAGAATATACAACTATTTACTGGGGGTCTTTGGAGAGAAGAAAAAGAAAGAAGATTGGCAACAGTTGTTAGCTCAGGAGCCAATCTTTAATCTGCTTTTGTTTTCACAACATGGTAACCTGCAATAAAGTCTACAGGGAATTAAAAACTGTGTTTGTCTATTTTGTCTTTATGTGGAGCTTGCCTTACCTCTCTTGCACAGCTCCTGATGGTTGCTTCATAACAGTGTTCTGTGCTGAAAGTCTTTATCAAAACTAATAAAGGGATGATTCCTTAGAAACCTTACCGTCCGTATTATGTCTGAGGAAATGGAGTTTGATTGTTATTTTTGTTTTTCTTCATATGAACACAGTCTTCTGTTGTTGCATTATGTGGTGGATTCTCTTGACCTAAGTTGTTCTGTTGAGTGACAATTTCTAGTTTGAACATGAAACCTGCTTTAATAGTGAACTGTTAACTTCCGTAATCGAGGGGTGTCACTGACTTCTGCTGTATGTGCCATGGCCTAAGTGTTGCTATTAGCATTTTCTAGGCTTATTTACTATTTCTTTTATAAGTTAGCCATCCTGTGGAATAACATGTTTGATAAAAGTTTTAAAAAACAATGTCGTGAATCTAGAGACTAGCATTTTATGTACATCCTAAAATGGAGGATTCCTTCCCATACAACAAGATAAAGGAATAATTATTCTGTGAAAGTCAGTTTAATCTGTTTTCACATTTGCCTCATCTATAGAATGAGCTAAAGCCCACACTGCCTTAATACTTCACAATCCATTGATACAGTTCAGTGTATCTCAAAGCAAAACTAGTCAAACTTTATGCATTAACTACCATATTTACGGTTGTGTAGCATTGGACCTGTTCCCTGCATGAATCTCCTTCTAATTCTAGTTCTATTCTTGTCCTACCCTTCAGTCAACTGTTTTCACTGCACCGTTGGGGCCTAGAGCCTAAGGGCTACCACACCAGTCGCCAGCACCTGTCCAGATACAAAGTAGAGAGTAACCCGCAGAATCAACAAGCGTCATTTCACGCCTCAGCCTGCTGTTTCTGTTCCTGTTTCCTTTGACCGTAGATTTATATTTGCTGAGAATCATATAAGGTGTTAGAGATCAAGTGGATCAGCCACCCTGGGCTAAGAAGGTGGAACAACATGCCAAAGGTGACATGATGAGTAGATTCAAACTCAGCCAACATTTTATAGTAGGCTTTTGATATAAAACCTGAATTTTAATTTCCAGGCCTTTGGATTTCCTGGCTTACTGTACCTCTAGCTACTTTAGGAGCTGAGCTGCCTGCTTTCCAGCCTCATTTTGCCTGAGATTCCTAGTTCATGCCCCTATTAATCATCCTTGCATCAGTTGTCACTTACCTCCTGATTGGATAGTCGTTTATGAAGGGATTATTCTATTCATCCATTAGTTCAAAATATTTACTGAGTGCTTAGAGTTTGGGAAGGCACTGTGCTGGAATTTGAGGATACTAGGATGTATAAGATAGTCCACATACTTGACTTACAGTTGAGCAGGGACAAGAGCCAAGTAAAACTTTTTAGAGTATTGTGTCCGTGTATATACAGTCATGCGTTGCTTAATGACAGGGATATGTTCTGAGAAATGTGTTGTCAGACGATCTCACCATTGTGTGAAATCATAGCGTGTGCTTACACAAGCCCAAATGGTATAACCTGCTACACACCTAGGCTATTTGGTACTAATTTTATGGAACCACCATTGTATATGTGGTCTGTCATTGACTGAAACATCATTATGCGGTGCATGAATGTTTATATCTATACACACATGTGCATTATACATACATGTGTATGTATAAAGAGATTTATTTCTAAGAGTTTTCTCATGCAGTTATGGGGGCTGACAAGCCCAAACCTATGGGGCAGGCCAGCAGGGTTTCTATATTGCAGTATTAAGGCAGAATTCTTTCTCTAGGAAATCTCAGGTTTTGCTCTTAAGGCTTTCAACTGATTGAATGAGGCCCACCTGCATTACTGAGGATCATCTTCTTAAAGTCAACTGGTGACCCTTTGTAAGCAAAACATGATGACATTATGTTGACACAGAAGACTAACCATCACAAGAGGGTGACACAGGGAGACAATGAGGGGCCCTTCTACTTTATATGTGGGAGACCACCACAGCGTGACTTGATAAGCGGTATGTAGGTCTGCAACCAGGATCCAAACCCGCGAACCGTGGGCCAGTGAAGTGGAGTGCACGAACTTAACCACTATACCACCAGGCTGGCTCCCACATTTAATATTTTTGATGCATTTGTTATCTCCCTTTCTCCATAGTAGCTTTGGCCATAAAAGAACAAAATAATCTGGATGCATCCGAAAGGGGGAAAAAATCAAATAGCATTTTATAATGTCCTTAGCTCGGCTTTATTGAGGCAAGAAATTCTCTGTGTGCCAAGGGGCGTCCATAATTTACGGTATGAAGAGCTTTTTTTCTGCATAAGATAACTCTCAGGAACAGAACAACCTCTCAGGTCACTTTGACCTGGCTCTCAGCTGTCTCAACTGCGTCTCAGACAGGAAAACACCCAGCTCAATGCTTAATTTTATTTCAACACTACTGCTTTTTAGTACAGTGATTTTTTTTTTAAAAGTCGTTTGAAAATTGTAAGAAAATTTTACTAATCCGTAGGGCTTTAGGAATAGCTCATATTGGGAGAACTTCCTACGTCCAAGGAAAGAGCCTAGGAAATGTTACATCGCAGAAAGAAATCTAGACTCTCTTTGGTCTGTGTCAGTGAGCACTGAGTACTGATGCAGACAGTCTATATATGTTCTTTTCAAGTGAGTCTAAATCCGAAACCCATCATATGATATAGATGCTCATTAAATGTGTGTTAAACATGGCCGGGGATTAGTGGTCCCTGATTGTCCTTTCCCAGCTTCATGTAAAAATACCCACAGAAACTGAAATAGTACTAGAAACTAAAGATAAACGGAAACTCTGCCAAAATCCACTCGGAATTTATGCTAACTCCAGAGTCAATCACTGAATACATTGACCCAAATTAACTGCAGAGTAGGTAGGGAAAAGCCTCAACTCAGACACTGCCTCTAACTCGGGTCAAAGGAGCTCACTGCCTGGAAAATCAAGCCCTTATTGCCCAGCCACCATCTGAGCTAGCTAGAGTTGAGGTCTGTGCCCACCCCTCAGCATCCCTCAGCTCCTTGCTTTTGCCTGCATTTTAGAGACGATCAATTTCAACTTTTGGCACCACTGCAGATTCAGGAGGGAGGGGACGTTGCAGCCTTGGATGTTCAGTCACCACGAAGAAAACCTTGTAGAAGGGCGGAGAGTGGAGGATCCCTGGATTGTAGCAAATGCTGGGGAGTGTACAACAGTTGAACAAAGAACATTTGTCTGGCTCCAGCAAAGCCAGATGATCTAAGAATTGGAGCAGAAGATGCTCATGCCTCAGCCCAGCAGCCAGATAGTGACACAAGGTCCTTATGAGGCCACCTCACTCCAGGTATAGATCCGAAAGGAACTGAGCTCCCTTATGAGCAGGGAGGAGGCCCAAGGGCACATGAAACCCCCTGGTGGGGTTAAGAGCTTGGGTAATGGAGGCAGAAGACCTGGCTTTAAATCCTGGCTCTACTACTGACCAGCTGTGGGGTCTGGGGCAGATTATCCAGTCATTTTGGCTTTTGATTTCCTCACATTTAACATGGGAGTGATATCTACCTCAGAATTTGCAGAACGTAGGCAAGCTAATGTCTGTGAAGTACTTCGCACTCACTTGTACAAAGAAGTATGTAAATAATCTTTCATTTTTATTAGTTGTAAAGAAAGGATAAGTTGAGATAAACAGGAGGAATGAAAGGGGATCATCCTGAAATATACAAAAAATAAAAGGAAACCCAAATGCGAATTCCCGTGGGCGTACAAATCAGCATAACTGACACTACGGAAAATTTCAGGGTCATATGGGCACTCTCCAAAAATCTAGAGAAGAGGGATGAGAAAAAAATAAGATAGAGCAGACAAAAAAGAAATGAAAATGCGACCTTTGAATTATGGGTTTTCCCCTAAAAAGCAAAAGAAATGAAAGAAGTAATAATTAAAGAAAACTTTCCTGAACTAACCAAAAGAGCTAAGTTTATTTACTGATAGTTTTTATTATGTGTATGCAAAATTAATGAAAACTACTAGTAATAAGACATAGCCTTTAAAATTTTACATAATTAGATATTGGCAGGGAGCATACAGAAGAATCATTATTTACAATTATGTTATTCAAAACCTGAGAATGCAAGAGAACAAATGGAAAAACTATTAATGAGTTCGGAAAGGTAGCCAATTGCATAATAAACATACAAAAATTAATATAAGCCAGTTGATCGATTAGAAAATATAATGGAAAAAGCTGTTGTTCACAGTACTATTACTAATTTAAAATGCAGTGAAATAAAAGTGACCAAATTTACAAGAAATGTACAAGACCCTTAAAAAGAAAACTATAAAACTCTCCAGGGGACACAGAGGAATATTCAGAGAAAGAATTCTTGGTCAGATTCATGTAAAGATTTTCCCTTCAAACTCTAGAAATTCAAAGTAATTCATAACAAAATCTCAGTGGGACTATTTAGGAACTTTTAAAAATGTTTCCAAAGTTTTTTTGTGTGAAAAAGGGGCAAATAACCAGAAAAATTCAGGAAAACAAATGAGCTGGAACGAGTCCCAGCAGATATGAAAATCTTTCCCGAGTTAGAGTTGCTGAAATGGAGTCACACTAGTCCGAAAGTGACTAGATCAGTGGAACCAAATAGTCTAGAAAGACTTCTCACTCTGTGTGTGTTAAAAATGGCTTTTCAGTGAGGATAAAGGCTATTCAATAAGAGAACTGGCTACCCATTTGGGAAAAAGAAATAAAACTAGAATCTGACTTCACATATAAAAACAGAAGACTTTTAGATGGTTCAAAAATTTAAATATAGGGGCTGGCCCCGTGGCCGAGTGGTTAGGTTCGCGCACTCCGCTGCAGGTGGCCCAGTGTTTCGTTAGTTCGAATCCTGGGCGCGGACATGGCACTGCTCATCAGGCCACGCTGAGGCAGCGTCCCACATGCCACAACTAGAAGAACCCACAACAAAGAATACACAACTATGTACCGGGGGGCTTTGGGGAGAAAAAGGAAAAAATAAAATCTTTAAAAAAAAAAAATTTAAATATAAAAAATCATATAAAACACAGACATGGTAGAATAGTTTTTATAATCTTGAGAGGTGAAAAGCCTCTTAGACCATTAATCAAAAGCCCGAACTATAAAAGAAAGAGCAAAGTAGGCAAAGTAGAAAAAGATCTCCAATAATAAAGATTAATGATCTTAAAAAAAAAAAAGAATTCTTCAAATTAGTTAGTAAATGATGAACGCCTCACAAGAGAAATGGACATGAGTAGATAATCCATAAAAGAATAGATACATACAGCCAGCAAACTTTTGGGAAGAGTTATTCAACCTCACTAGTAATACAAGAAAGGGACACCCATGGACTATTGAAGGGAATACAAAATTGTTTCTGTTCTGGAGAGCAGATAGGCAATGTCTATAAGTTTAAAATGGGGATCCCCCTTCACCCATAAACTTCACTACAGGAATTTATTCTAAAGAGATAGACATGTCTGTAGACATGTGTCAAGATTGTTTTCATTGCAGCGTTGCTTATCATCCTACAGCATTGGAAGCAACCTGACTGTCCATCAGTTGAGTGATTAACAAGCTAATTCGTTCCTACAAGGTAATACAAGGTAGCTACTATAATGATCATGTATATCCATAGTTACTAACATGGGAAGATATTCAAGGCACAGTATTAAGAATATAAATTTAAAGAACAGATATAGAATATGTATAATGTAATTCCACTTCTATATAATTGTCTGTGTTTACTTATGCATTTCAAGAGATACCTGGTAGATATTTATCAAATTTTTTTGTCTTAGTGGTGGGGTTAGGTTCCCAGCATTTTCAAATATTTTTTTAACGAAAAGTCATTTCTGAAAAATCAATGGCTAAATTCCATTTAAGATAAATGCCTTCTTAAATAATAAATAGTAGGATCTAAAGAGTTTAATATCAAAAAGCAAAATGACTGACATTAAATTTCTGAGTACATGTATATCTTACTTTGAATATTCTGTAGTTATATGTCTGCACATTCAGAAACATTCAGAATTCACTTCTTGCCAGTGCTGATAATTTATGATTTATTCTTATGACATGCTCTGTAAAAAATTATAGTGTGTTTGTATTAAATTTGCACTAAGTGGATCATAACTTCATAACTGTTTATTTTATTCTTTTTTTTAAAAAAAATAATAAATTGTCCTTAGAAAATATTCCATTTCGTTTTAAAAATATAAAGCATTCTTCAGGTGGTGTGAACAATCTGATCCTGGGAAAACTTTGTGTTTGCATCCCTCGTAATGAACCCTCAGATTTAACTCATGGTTAATAAAAAACCCAAGAGGAACTTGGGCTTATCAGTTTGTTTTGGATGTTTATTTTGATTGCAGCATCACATCTGAAATCCAATTGTGAGCATCACTTCTAATCAAGGCACTTTTAGTAGGTGTGACAAATGCATTTTAACAAAATCGTACCCATGTATTATTTGGTGAAATCTTATTTTGCTTAGGAATTAACACTGTAATTCTGCTTCACAGATTATTCATGTAATTTGCGTTTTTGCGCGTCTTGCAGTTTCCTTCATCCTAGAGTAGTTTTAAGTTTATTAGCTGGCTATTAGTTTTGTTTATAGACCAATTGCTATAGCTTCTAAGTGTTTCTCAGGTTATGTTCCCTTTTATGTCTATCAAATGATGTTTCCACATAAATGAAAACTCATAAGTTGCTGGAATTCTTTGCCTCTTTATTGTCAGCCTGCTGGTTAATCAAATGAGGAACATTGTTTTCTAGAGTTTTCCTCCACCCAATGGTGGGCAATTTATCTGGAATTTTTTCCACAATGGAGAAAATATGAACCCTATTCACACTTACAAATTTATTTGCATCCTTTTGTCTTTATCTTCTGTTTCATTGGAAGTGATGACAACCCCCACCACCACTTATTCAGCATAATTTCTCTATCTTTTCTCTGAATCCCATTGCTGTGGCCTCTTCATGAACTTTACTCTATCAGGCAAACCCTGAATTCTGTAGCTTCATCATCTGCCTAAAAATATAAACACCTCCATTTCTTTCCCATCCTGACTTCCATAGCGTCATTCTCCTGATGCTGCTGGTCCCTTCTCAGTTTCCTTTGCAAAGATCTCTTATTCTTTTCGCATCTTAAGTGTTGGTGTGATTTATTTTTTGACTTTGTTCTGTATACATTCCCTGTGACTGGCGCTGGAACCAAGGCATCAGTATCACCTTTGGGCTTTCAGACCTTCATCTCCAACCTGTTCTAAGGACCAGCCACTGAACAACACTTGGATATTCCACAAACTTCTCAAAATCAATATGTCCAGAATTGAATTCTTCCCAATTACAAACCTGTTCCTCTTGTATTTCCTATCTCAGTGAATGAAGACAACTTGTACCTTGTTACCCAGGTCCAGCAGTCATTCTCAAGGCTTCCCTCTCCTGTGTCCGCAGGCCTGCATCCAGTTGGTCAATAGGTTGCATGGCATCTATTGTCTCTGTACCCACAGAACCTGCCTCACTGCCAGTGCCTTGGTCTGAATCCTTACTGCTTCCTTCTTGGCTTTCTGTCATGGCATTCTCTCTGGCTGCTCCGCCTTTATCCTTGCCCTACTTTAGATCCATTGGCCACACACTGCCAGAGTGATCTTTGTAAAATGTCTGATTAAAATCCCTTAATGTGCTTTAGGAAAAAAACATTAACTCCTTATCTTTGCACAAAGGCCCTGTCTCAGTGCTTCACAACACCCTTATCCTTCTAGGCTGATTGTTCTTCCTTAAATACATCGTACTCTTTTATATCTCTGGTATGACATGCTTTTCTCCATTTCTCCACCTACCTAAATCTTATTCATCTATCAAAACTCAACGAACCCAACTGTTCCAATCACCTCCTTCTCACTGTGTTGAAGGAGGGATCCCCCACCCTAAATAGTGTGAGATGCCAAACACACAACACCCAGCACCAGTCAGATGAGACTGGCAAGAGTTATTAGTCACATAAATTCACAGCCTGAGGAAGAAGGCGCTGAACGCCATGCAGGGCCACATGGCCCTTCCTCTCTGCTCCTTGAGAAAATCTGAACACTTGCCACCCTGCCAAGGGTGTTAAATTCTTTTTGGAAGAAGATGGATGTACACACACACACATACACACACACACACACCCCACAAACAAACAAGCACATCTTGCACTATTGCAATTTACTATTTCTTTGGCTGCTTCTCTCACTAGAGTGGTGTGAATTTCTTGAGTGGAGGGACTCTGTCTGTCATTTGCTAAACCCATCTCTGTGCCTCCCACACAGAAGGAACTAGCAAATGTTTACTGAATAAATTAATAAATATTTATTATGCACTGATTTGTGGAATGTACCCTAATTTCTGCATGAAAATATAGGGACAATGCATTTGAAAAGTAAAAATTCAGAACACTATATGATTTTACCAAGGAATGGGGTGGGTCCTAGCACGGTGCCCATTTTTCCCAGGGGAGGGTCAGAGGCAGACGGGGGACTGGTGTGCCCAGAAGAAGAGTAGCAGCGCTCAGTTCTTGGAGCCACAGGCCCAGCGAAAGGAGACATGGTCTAGACCGGCCTGGGTCCCCCAGAAATACTTGGGAAAGATTTCTCAGAGAGCTGGAGGGCCTGAGCCGGACACTGGACTCACTGAAATGACAGAATCTCTGTTATTACTATCAGGAGGCCCGGGGAAATTTCAGTTAACACACCTTTCTAAAGTGATTACAGAGGGGAGAGATCAGCTTCCAGTTTAAAGGCCTTTTCCCTTATTTTAATTATTTCTGCTCTTCGACTTCATCTAGTCCCTCCGTTCCTTTGATCCCTCCTTGCTCCTCAGTCCACCAGCCTTCACCTTCCACCAAGCCTAGGTGGTCACTAGAATCTAACCCTCAGGGGCCAGCAGCACGGCCAAGTGGTTAAGTTTGCACGCTCTGCTTCAGCGGCCGGGGGTCTGTCAGTTCAGATCCTGAGCATAGACCTGCACACTGCTTCTCAAGCCATGCTGTGGAGGCATCCCACATAGAGGAACTAGAATGACCTGCAACTAGGTTATACGACTATGTACTGGGGCATTGGGGAGGGAAAAAAAGAGGAAGATTGGCTCGGGGCTAATCTTCCTTGCAAAAAAAGAATCTAACACTCAACTACCTTGAACCACCAACCTACAAAAGTCACTCAATGAAACTAACCTGGATCACACCCATAATCAACCTCCAACTTGCAGCCTCACTTTCGCCACTTCACTTCATCTGGGCAAGCTCTAGGCAATCAAAGGGAGCACGTGCTGCCGAGCCTTCTCTTCTGATTTGCCCTTCAAACTCAGAACTTTCCTGCCTTTACTCCTGTTCATGCCATTTATTCTCCATTTATTACCCTTTCTCTAGATACATTTGGAAATTAACCATCTGATTAATTGTAAGATGACCGTGTCTGTCCCTGTGTGCAGTGTTTAGAAGAGGAGCAAGGCTTTCTCCCCGTGGAAGGTGGGTGGAATATGGGAGCAGCTATTCATCAGATGCCACTCAAACCACGAGTGGAAGTGAATTGCTAGAAACCACACAAAGGAAAGAAGATGGAAGGGCTGAAGCTGAGTCTGATACGCTGTTGCTAATCAGGAGCAGTGAATATTTTCATCTTTCAATTTAACGTTTTTGCACTAGACCTTAAGCCTCGTGAGGTGAGGACTAAGACCTAGCACAGAGCTAGTGGAGGGCAGGCACTCAGTGTCAGAGGAGTGAAGGGTTATAATGGTGGTTAGGTTTTCCTACCTCTAAAATGTTCTATTTCAAGTTTTATATACATATTCTTTTAGGTATTTACATTTTTTATATATAACGTTATTTATATATACATTATAAATATGTGTGTGTGTATAATATAATGTATATTATGTATATATATTTAATTTTAAGTTTAAATTGTATCACAGAAGAACACACAGAGGCATGTAAACATGTTTGTACATTACCTGTAAATTGGAAGTTTGATATTTGGATCAAGTAGGAAAAGTTGGCTTTATGTGCTGTCAAAGCTCAGCTCTGGATACCTGCCATCTTGCTTCCAAGAAAACCTCACTTTGGATGGTTAAGAGAAAAAAAATGGAATCCTTAAAAAAATAGAAGTAAAACCAATCCATTAAAATATTTTATTTTTCTTTATTATTTTGTTTGGATGAAACCAAGCATCTAATCCTCTTAACCTTATTTAATTTTTACCTTGAAAACTTTTAACAGCCTAACTCTTAAACTTATATTCTAAATATAGAAAGTGCATAACTGGGTCAATATTAATTTTTAAAATGTCAAATCAACTTAGTAGGAAAGAAAGCAATTGATGCTCTTCCGTAATAACTTCCACTTGTTTTCAACTTGTTTTATTAAAGCTCGCAATTCTATTTAATTGGCACATAATTTCGTTGCCACGTAAGTTATTTAATTATATGCTATAAATGGAAAATGTTGTTTATAGACAATCATATGTCTTTTGTTAAAATCCGGAATAGCAGATCATCCTCAATCTTGTGTTTATATGTAATTCCTTCGTGCTGATTATCTGCATTGCATAATTGAGTTATATCACATATTAAATTGATTTTGCCGTTGTTTATAATGTGGTGTGTGTGTTTGTATTTTCTACTGTGTTTCGATAACTAATTCAGAGAGCCAAAATTTAACCTACTTTGTAAATGAAAACAAGGGCCCAGAAGATCCACGTTTCTTTTTTTACGGGAAGTACAATATCATGATGCTTCTTCACACATGCTATTCGCTCAGGCCAGCACGCCCACCCTCCATTCTTCGCCTAACTCCAGCGTATTACGTTTGAAGGTTTACCTTAGGTGTTACTTCTACTTGGAAGGCTGTTCTGACCCCACTAACAGGTTAGATGGCTTTTCTCTATGCTAACAATATAATAATAATATATATTATCATAGAATTTATATAGAATTTTATATAGAATAATATATATTATAGAATAACAATATAAATCTTATTATGCCTTTGCATAATGCTTCACACATAGAAAGCAGGAGAAAAATTTAGCTCTCTTCTATTAAATGCTCAATAAATATATGGTGAATGAATGAATGGATTATAACTATCTATTTTTTTCCCAGCTGTATTGAGGTTTAATTGACTACAGTTATCTGTTGGCTTGTCTGACTCCCACTGCTCTAGTGGTTTATCCAGGGATGGGTTGGTGGGCCTTGTTCTCGTGTAAGGTAGAGAACAGTACCGGCCACATAGCAAGTGGTTGGTAAAGTGTGAAAACCTCAAGCTTGCCCATCTGACTAAAAACTTTCACAAATACTGCAAATAAGCATCATTCATTTAAGAAATATTTGTCAAGCACCTGCTCTGAGCCGGGCATTGTTCTACAGGCAGGTTATACATCAGTGACAGACGCTGGTTTCACAGCATTTGCATGTTAGTGGAGAGAGACAGTGATAAGCAGATAGACAGGTAAGTACATGGGATGTTGAATGACGGTAAGAGCCACAAGGAATAAAACAGAGTAAGGGGTGAGAGAGTGTTGGGAGTAGCTGCTGTTCTGTGTAGCATGGTCAGGGAAACCCCCCCCCCCCGCCCCCCTGAAGGTGATATTTGAACAAGAGACTTGAAGGAAATGAGGGAGTCAGTCATGCAGACAGATATCTGGACATAGAGCTTTCCAGGCAGAGGGAAGAGCAAGTGCAAACGCCCCAAGGAAGGAGTGTGCAGGTGTGTGTCAGGAAGATGAGGGGGCTCTGACTGGGTGGAAGAAGGGAGAGGGAGGGTACTGGAAGATGACGTCAGCAAGTTAACCAGGAGCCTTGAAGATCAGTGGAAATATCTAGATTTTTAATCTGAGTTAGATGGAAAAGTGTATCCATTAGGGTTTGGATACAGAGATAAAAACACTCAGCTGTGTAAAGTAGAAGCAGTTTATATGGGGAATAAGTGCTTGAATATCACGGGAAGGGACAGAGGGAAAGGGTGTAGGCTGCACCTCAGGAATGACTCCTGGAACAGGCCTTTGAAGTGGCTGCTAGGAGGAGTTCTATCTCTCCTTCCATCGGGGAGGTGGCGAGTTAGGAGGGCCACTCACTGCAATCCAGGGATTAGCAAACCACTGGCAACACCACATCCACTCTGCCACCAAAGAGTTTGTGACCGACCTCAGAGCACTGATGGAGGGAAACCCAAGGTCTCCATAATCCTGCTCACCAACGCAATGGCCAAGGGGCAGGAAGATGGCCCCACTTAACTTCTGTCGTTCACACCTGGCTCAGGTGCGTGTAATTAAGAGAACTTAATTTTATCACAAAACTTGGCTTTCTAGCATTTGCAATACAAAGAGGCAGACTAGAAGGAGGCCCCCATAGCTGCTGACATCCAGTCACAGGATAGTTCACTCACCATCCACTACTGGCAGCTACGAGAGGAAATCAAGGAAATACATGATCTGAGTTGAGTTTTAATAAGACCACTCTGGCTGCTATATAGAGAATAGACAACAAATACCACTTGGCAGTCCATGCAATAATCCAGTGAGAGATGACGGGATTTTGGTGTAATCTTGTGTTAGAAGAAATGTATAATCTAGTCAAACTCACTCATTGAACTGATGTCATTCATTCATTCAACAGTTTATGTATTTTATAATAAAATAGATTGCGTCTCTAAATCTCGAGGAAACACACGTGTGTGATCTGATTGAAAACTGACTGAACATTTCCGTAAAACTGACAGAGAAATATGTGCAGCTGTATGAATCAAAGCTTAATTTAAAATCATCTTCCCTATAAATGGCTAAATATGTCCACAGATTTCAATAGATTTTTAAAAGCTTTCTTTCATTCATTAACATCAAAAGAGAAGTTGGGTTATCTCTTATTTTGAATTCACTTGGCTACATGTAAAAGTTTGTGGGAAAGCCAGTTATGGACAATTATTCCCTCTCCGGCCTGACAGAGGACCAAAACACCTTGCACATTTGGCAGTGTGTTGCTTATTTATCTGACACTTGTGGAGGTTTAGTATTTTGTAGATCAGAATGTGGTGAACATTCTGATAAAGAAATCAAGATTATGTAGCCAACGCTAGTTTTTTTTTTTTTTAAAGATTTTATTTTTTTCCTTTTTCTCCCCAGTGCCCCCCGGTACATAGTTGTATGTTCTTCGTTGTGGGTCCTTCTAGTTGTGGCATGTGGGATGCCGCCTCAGTGTGGTTTGATGAGCAGTGCCATGTCCGTGCCCAGGATTTGAACCAACGAAGCACTGGGCCACCTGCAGCGGAGCGCACGAACTTAACCACTCGGCCACGGGGCTAGCCCCCAAAGCTAGTTTTTATAAGAAATTTGGAGTTATATTTTTTTAGTTCTTGAAATTCACCTTGATGTAAAATCCCAAAATAGGAATAAATGCCACCTGATGACATTTAAATTAGCATCTGAAATACATGTTGTAGATATTAAGCAGATGATTCAGAAATAGACTTCATAATAAACATAACTTTTATTTTCTAATCAAATATTTTTATAGGTAAAAATAACTCAGCTCACCTGTTTGGTTACTGTGGGACACGTGTTCTAGGTGGTGGTTGTAACCACATTACCTGGCAACAGTAAATCACTTTATGTTTGAATTTTGATTTTCCTTGTGCTGCTTCTAATATATTCAATACCTATTTTGTCTTTGAAAAGAATACAGTAGTCCGCCCTTATCCATGGTTTTGCTTGCCATGGTTTCAGTTACCTGCAGTCAACCAAAGTCTGAAAATATTAAGTGGAAAATTCCAGAAATAATTATTCATAAGTTTTAAATTGCACATCGTTCTGAGTAACATGATGAAATCTTGCGCCATCCCACTCCATCCCGCCTGGGACATAACTCAACCCTTTGTCCAGCATATCCACGCTGTATATGCTGCCCCTCCACCCCATGGCCCCCTGCCCCCCATTAGTCACTTAGTAGCCTCCTCAATGATCAGATCTACTATCTCGATATCATAATGCTTGTGTTCAAATAAGCCTTATTTTACTTAAAAATTGCCCCAAAGTTCGAGTGGTGATGCTGGCAATTTGGATTTGCCAAAAAGAAGTTACCCTTGTTAACCTCTTACTGTGCCTAATTTATATATTAAACTTTATCATAGGTATGTATGTATACAAAAAAACATTGTATGTATAGAATTCGGTACTATCTGCAGTTTCAGGGAATCACTGGGGGTCTTGGAAATTATTCCTCTGTGGGTAAGGGGGGACTACTGTACTGTCTATAATAATTATTCTTGTGGAACCATGTAATGTATTAAGTGAAACAGTTTTTAAAATGCATATCTTCTGTATATAGCACCCAAAGAAATACACATACATATGTGTCTCTCTCTCTATATACATGCAGTCATGAGCCACATAATGACATATCGGTCAACAACAGACCACATATACAACAGTGGTCCCATAAGGTAAGTACCATACAGCCTAGGTGTGTAGGAGGCTATACCATCTAGGTTTGTGTAAGTTCACTCTGTGATGTTCACACAGTGATGAAATTCCCTAAGGATGTGTTTTTCAGAACGTATCCCCATCATTAAGTGATGCATGACTGCATATAGATAAACACACAATGATTTGGGGTTGTTAATTCAACAGTTGCCTGATTTCTTCTTTTTTTGAGTTTCTACAAGTTTCATTTTAATGCGCCTCATTAAGGAAAGGATAGCATATCATAGGTGTATGACATAGATTGTTAAAGGTATGGTATAATATAATGCATTAAACCTGTAAGGATATGGTTTTACATTAAAAAAGATGAGTTAATCTGTTCTCTTCAGCTGTCACAGGTCAAATATGTTAAATAAAAGAGATTTTTAGTTGTTTATGCCTAGCATATTTCCTCACACCTCCTGGTTTGAGACTATTGTTTAAAGGGATGTAACATATAGTGTTATATGTGCACATACATATATGTATCTGTGTAGACAATATATTGTACATACATGGATATGTACATATACATTTTTTAATAAACCAAACTGTCTATTCATGGAAGGCAAAGGATTCGCATTATTTTTCATAACTGTATCTTTCATGGTAGCTCATACATACAAACATCCAGTAAATATTTGTTGAATAAATAAATATAAGTGTGTGCCCTTGTCTGATACTCAATGGAGACAATATATTCCTTACATTTATTTCGACAGCAAGGGAAATCATGGCTTCTTTTGCATTATATTCAACTTCTCAACTTATAACTAGAGCTGTTCATTTAAAAATTTCAAACTTTCCTTTGAAAAACATTATGGTGATCCATCCAAATTTCCCAAGGACCTTGGGTATGTTTTTTATGTGAGTACTTAAGCACTGTTGATACAAATTGGTGTCTCCGGGCCCTTGTTTCCAAATTGCAGTCATAAAACGTTTTCAGGTGCAATCAATATTTTTTGAAAGTCTCCAAATTTAGTTCGTAAAATTGCATGCTTGGATTGTGGAGCAATTATGCTCTCCTATGATGAGAAATATTTAACTCTTTTCCTAAGACCACATACAAAGAAAATGAAGATATCTGCATTAAAAGGTGGGGCTTTCTCTCTTACAATGTTCCCTTTCTTTGTAACAATAAGCATAAAGCAACTTTGAAAATCCTTCTTCTTTCTCAGAGTCCCAGAGTTCTTTCTCAGAGCATCCGAACATGCTCTAACATTGGCTGATGCCCTTTTTCCTAAAACACTTTCTACCCCGCACATCCCTGCATTGTCTGCCCCAGTTCAAACTCTCATGTCTCAAGAGCTCTTTTGACAGCTTCCTACTTTACCTCCCTGACCTTAACTAGTCTTCCTCTCTCCCTTCACACTGCAGCCAGGGTGATTTTTCTAAGGCGAAAATATGATCAGATCCCTGTCATGCTTACCTCTTCCAATGGGTCCCTGAAGCCTAGCTCATAGAACCCACACTTCTGAGTCGAGCTTTCAAAGCCCTCTGGCTTGGGGCCCTCTCCATCTGCCTAGCCTCATCCCTCTCCATGCACTCTATTCTCCCGGCAGACTTAAGTTCTGTCATAGGGGCCTCTTAAGTAAACATTAAGTAAACATAGGGGCCTCTCAGCCTTCTGTACATGCTGTTCCTTTGGTTTCCCATGTGTGGCACCTTCACCTCCGCATGCCCTACCACCTACGTTACTGTCTCACAAAATTTACTCATCCTGCTAGACTTCAGCATCACTGCCTCTGTGAAGCCCTTCCTGATGCGTGAGAGTAAGTTGCCTCTGTGGCATCTTACGTGTACCCAATCCAAGTACAGCGCTGACACGCTTGATTGTAATCTTTCTATAGATGGGTCTGTAGATAGAGATATTTCTTCCCCAGGAGGCGGTTAGATTCTTGAACGGAAGGATCATACTTTGCCCCATCAGTAGTTCCAGTGGCTGTCACTGAGCCTGAGACATACCAGGCATTCACAAAAGATAGATTGTCGGAATAAAACGGATTCAGGAAGACCATCGTCTGAAGTAGCTTTCGCTGCTGTTGACAAAATGCAGTCTGTCCCTCACCAGAAGGTGTCGCCCTCGCTCTACGTTTTCCGCCGGGTGTTTGGCTTTGCAGCTTTACTCTAACGTATTAATTGGGTTGTTACGGGAAGGAGATGATAATTTAGGCACTGTTTACAGAATAAAACTGATTTAACCTTCAGTTTCTCTGTGAACGCTTCTTCAAATGTAGTGTTCTAACTGAAATTGCCAAAGTAAAAAGGAAGACTTCAAATTTAAAAAATGATTAGCGTGAAATAAAAGATTCAAGATAGGGCATCAAGTTAAGAACACAGGGAAAATGTGAATCACAAAGTCAACACCTTGGAATGGTAATGCACAATAATAGCCACACGGCTGTTTCTTTCCATCTCACAAGCAAAGCCCAAATCATGTTTGGCATTTGAGCAAAAGAGATAGAAACAGGCCCAGAGTGAAATGTGCCTTTTTGGTAGGGTTTCTTTAACTTTGAAGAGCTCAAGATCCTGCATAAAGAACTTTTCATCATGGATGTATGAACATTATGCATGTAACGCTTTTACAAACGGAGAACCAGGGGGAACAGAGAAGCAGGCAGCAAGGGAAACACAAGGAGATGATAAATGATCCTTGAAGGTAGGAAGACACAGAGAAGAGAATGTTGTGAATAAGACAGAAAGTGTCTGGGTATGCGTTACTGAATACTTGCAGCTCGGAGCTGTAAAGGAGAGAGAGGGGCTTGGAATCAGAAGATGCCGGTTATGGATTCTAAAACGTACTAGCTGTGTGATCTCAGGCTACACAGGTCTGACCTCTCAGATAATCTGTATTTTCAAACAAGAAATAAAGCCTATCTCCAAATGGTCTTGCGAGTTTCCAATAAGACAATGCATGTAAACACGACTTGCGTTCTTTAAAATGCCATGTTAAAGTGAAGTAGTATTAGAGGAGTATTGGTGGTATTAATACTGAGCATTTACTCTGTGCCAGGTAAGTGCTAGGCACTTTACATAAAAACACCTTTGTTTTCTTCCAATGGGCAAGATTCTCTCTTAGTCAATGAACTGCAACACTGCCCTCTCCTTCCTACATCCCCTTTCTTTCTCAACCATCACCATGTTCCCATAAATCTCTCCCAGATCTGGAAATTATAGATATCCTTACCCATCCCTAAACATTGAGGGATCTTCGCTAGGGGTGAACTTTAGCAGAATTGGTAGTTTCCAGCTTGTAGCTGCCTTGTGGTAGTGAGGAGTGACAACTTCTCAGGAAGCTTGGGATGTGTTTGCCAGCGAATTCCTGGCGGAAACTTTCTTTTGAAGGAAAAAGATGTCAAAGAATTTGTCATCAACTCAAGATCGCATATACCTCTTAGACCTTATCAGGTGGATAGAGGAGCCTTTTTTTTTTTTAATTCAAAGGTTTCTTCTACTACAGGGTAAAACCAGTTCTGGAAGACACCACCTGGGGACAACGGCAGTAATCTTGCCCCAGATGTGCCCTCAATAAATGTTCACTAAATAAATGAAGATTAGTCTCTATACCTGACAATATTGGCAATCTATACTTCTAAGTTTATTGATTTCAACATATGAACAGAATTACAAGTTGTTTAGTAGTTTGTGATTTCCATTCCAGAAATAATTGGATTTGAACAGGCAGAATATGTTTGCTTGCATGTACATATTTCTGGATGCATTGGAGTCAAGGATGTTATTATTCTAATGAACTCCACATGGGCTGGGTGAAAAAGAAGTAGCAAATAATAGTGAAAGAGAGAAAGGAAATCCCAAGATCTTACTTGGCTTGAGGTGCAGAAAGCGAACTCCACGGCAGTGCATGTCCTCAATTCAATCTTTTTATTTGTCCTTAGCTTTTATATAGACTATATTTGAGGGATTTGCTGCTAAAGGAAACCAAATAGAGCAGGAAATCAAACTTTTCATGCTAAAAAATTTGTAGAAATTTGCATCAGTATCTCACAAACATATTAGAATATCAACAATCTAAGCAAGGGATTATAAGGTCCATAGATTTTCTTGTGCACCTCTGCAAAACTTTATTATTTCCATGGCTGTTGAACTGAAACTGTTGCCAGTTACTAAAAAGGCAGGTCCAATATCATGTCAATCGCTGATTGGTAGCTCTATGCCCTGATGAGTTACCAGGGCTGCCATTTGATGTTCTGCAGAGTGAAATTAGTGTTATTCCAGGAGGTAATGGTAATGAACTAAATTTCACATCCACAAAGGAGACTGGACAGCAGGGCAGTCTTGCACTTTGGTCTTTATCTGTAATCAGATGCTTTATCACCACAAATTCTGTCAAGCTCCCCCAAATAAGCTGGATTTATTAATACGGGCTGTTACTCCTTGTTCCGATAATGAGCTGCACTACTGGTGGTTGCTCAAAGAACCAGAGAAAAGCAAAGCAGAGGACCTGTCATTAGACAGCAGACTACATAGGCAGTGGGAATTGGATATGGCTTTTAACTCCATGCCATCGATGGTAATTTTTGGTTGCTTGCCTGATTTGCCCGGGGCAACTAAAAACATCACCTTAGTTTTATTCAGGCTAATTGTCAGCCTGTGCAGTGGTGCCAAATTTGAGAACTGATTGACAACTGGATATATATCCTCAGGTGTACGACCCTCCAGTTCATAGCCATTAGCACTCAGTCACTCAGGGCTGACCTGCCCCAAAGACATTGGTGGAAGCCAGCCGTCTGATGAGACCAAAGAGCTCTGGGGAGGAACGCAGCACATTCTCCCCAGGTGTTCCTGATTCTTGTTGCATCACTGACCATGCCTGCACAGGAAAAGCTGGATGGCTTAGGGCCTACTGACGACCTTGTTTGACACCCGTTTGTGTGCAGGGGTGGTTCAGGCTGGACGCCATCTGGCCTGACTTGGCCGGCCGTTTCATCATGTGGCTGCCTCTCCATATTGATGGATTTCTCTGCATAGCTCGAGAATGTCGAGCATTAGCTAAGTAAGTAAAAAGAAATGTGTAAACACTGATGTTGCTCATCACATTTTCTTCTCAATCTAGAAAATCATAAAGGCTGCCTCCCTGCAGTTTGTCTATAATTTTGAGGAACACGTATGATTATAGAGTAGATTATTATAATATCTGAATATTATGTCCATCACCTTTACAATTTAACCATATCTCAAGCTCTTTCTCTTTTTTTCTGTTTTAACACATTCCCCCACACAGTGAAACAGAATTATTCTGCACCTGTCATTTTTTTGGTACTTCTAGCGTTCTATTGTTTAGCCAAACTTGTATCAAAACTAAAATCCATATGAACAAGCTGTCAGAGTTTACATCTAAAAACAGGGCCCCCATCAGATGCTCTGGGTCCTGAAAGGTTACACCTTAGTCAGAGAAAGGCACAAAATTATACAGTAACTATGACTTCCCCCCTAGTCTGAGGAAAAAGCATCCAAGGAATGAAAGCATTCACAGGGGCCTTCTGGTGGTCATTCTGTTTCTATCTTTGCTGAACTTCCTTAGATCTCTGCTCCTTCCTAAGAATGTCTTTCTCTTTAAACTTGGCCTTGAGAATTTTGATTTAACACTTGGGAACAATCTACTCCCTACAGGGGCTGGCATTGCCTGAGGATCCAGTGGTCTTCCCAAACTTATTATTCATTTGACAACGGACCACCCAGGAGCTCCAGCAGGATGGCACAGGGCAGTCTCTAGCCCTTCAAACCCTGCAGAGCAATCTCAAGTGGGGGAGTCACCTTAATTGGGCCTTCTTTAGATCTCCCTACCAGCAGAGTTGTTCATGATTTTCTTTGTCTTCAGTTGCCCAGTAGACACCTGTTGGCTCACATGGAGATGTACGTGCCTGCATGGGCTCCCACCCACCCTCTCTGAAGGACAAGCCTTCCTTTCCAGAGACAGCAGAGTTCTAAAGCTGGTAGGCAGAATTCTAAGCGCAAATAATTTTTGCTTGGCATACATAGTGTTCTAAAAATTAGAAAATTTCACCAAAAACATCTGGCTTCTTTGGAAAAATAAGATGTGGCCATTCTAGAAGGCATTTCTGGAAAGTAACAAACAGCCAAGCCCAGGAGCAGCTGCCTTTTAGACAGGCCCGTGTGGTCTCTTCTGCTACAGGCCTGTCACTCCCTTGTGTCTTCTGTTTTTCTTCCTCCTTTGGGTTTATTGATTCTTGGTTTAAGACAGTAAGGAGCAAGAAAAACATTCTAGATCAGATACCTCTCTCACAGTAGAGTTGGAAGAACTCAATATACAGAGCAATGTTACAATCTTTATTTCTATTCTTACTCCCTTTTCAAATCGTGAATCTTGGGTTTTCAAGAAATAAAAAATAAAACAGGTCCTTTGCTAAACCATATACTCTCTGTGGCTGTTTGCTTAGCTACATAAGACCTGACAGAAACTTTGAACTTGCCACATGAAAGGGTTGGATCAAGCACCTATCTAAGGCCTCAACCTCCTTCCAGGAGGGAGGTGAAGGGATTTCCTTCTTCCAGGGCGGGTGGAAGTTCATAGGGGATTGTTGCAGTCTCCATACCATCTCACAGTCACAGAGTTAAGTTTCCTTAAAGAAGCGTTATAATCCATTTAGTTCAATGTAACTCCATGTGAGCATCTCCTCTAAAACATTGATGACTCCCCTTCTTGATCATTTCTAGAGACAAGGAGCTGTCTACCATCAAACTGCCCATTTGCAGATGCATCCTCTATAACATGAGTATAAAATGTGCCTTACTCATAGGGTTGTTGCAATAAGATTTCTACTTGTTGTTTGGTTCTGGAAAGTTCTTTCTTTTACTGAGTTAAAAATCATCTTATAACTTCTAATTATCTCCCATGAAACTTCTCACTTCTGCATAAGATTCTTTCAAATATTTGATAACATGTTACTTTCCATAGTCCTATCATGTTTAATTTAGAATCACTAGTTATTTCAATGGTTTCTCTTATGAGATGATTTCTAGAATATTCACTATTTTAAGAAACTTATACTTGATATTGCATTTTTAAATGCAACTTTTATCTTGGAATATTGAATGTAATACCCAGAGGTAAGTGAAACAGCCTTTTTCTATCTTAATTTCAGCAGAATCCCATAGGCAGAGAATAAAATAATAGGTGTCAACAGGGCTGCCAAGTTGCACAGCTGCAGGGGGCACCATTCACATCACAGCCTATGTGAACAGTACACCCAGGAGTTATGCATGCTGTGCACAGCGTGTGTGACCCGTCCTGGGAGTCCCAGACACATTCTAGAGAAGAGTGCTGGATACACATGTAGGATGTGTGTTAGCTCCTCTCTCACTTCCAGGGCAGAAGAAAGAAGACAATTCATTGCAAGAAGGAAGAAGCTGGTGGTGAAGATTTCACTGGAGAGAGCTATAAATGTGTTGATCTCTCCTCGTTCCCACACATACCTACCAGAGACGAGAGGGAACGCTTCTCCCTTATCTTAAACCAGACAAGGAGGGCTTTCAGAGCACAACTCAGAGAGCTTTAGCCTTGCCTTTGAACTTGAAGAATGCAGTGACTGATAACTACCTTCAGACGTAACTCTACCATATAAGCACAGTGGTCCAGATGTGATCAAATCAATGCAAAATACAGAAGAACTTGTACATCTGAGGATGCAAACCAGTGTCACATTGATCTTTTTAGTTTTGAGATCACACTGATCTCAAATTGCCTTATATTCAGTTTCCAAGCAACCATCCAGATACTTCTCATACAAACTGCAATTCGGTCAGATATCTTGATATTTTATATGGGTAAATCATTTTTTTGAGGCTAAATCAGAATCAACTTGCTACAGAGGCAGCATCATTAAACGTGGATTTGGAACACCTTGGTTTGTCTCTCCCTTCATCTACTTAGTTGGCCGACCCCTTAATCTCTCAGAGCCTCAACTGTCTCATCTGTGCCATGAGAATAATACTACCTCCCTCTCCTCTCCTGGAATTGTGAGAATTTAATGAGATAATGTGTGTGTATGTTTAGCACTTTGGAACCCTTAATAAATACGAGTTCCCTTCTGCCTCTTGATGGCACCCTCAATTCGTGGTTTTGCTCATCCCCAGCCACCCTGCAGGGGACAGTATAACACAGGGGCTGAGAGCCACTGCTAAGGTGCCGTCACCACTTAGAAGCCTCTGACTCCAGGCAAATTGCTTCAATTCCCTACTTCTCAGAACTTTTCTCTATAAAAAGGGGGAAATAATAGTATTTGAGTATAAGATGAGACACGACATTGAAAGCATTTAGCACAGAGCCTGGCACACAGCATGTATTCAGTAATTTTATTTTAATTGTCATTACTGCTGTGACTCTAGTGGAGTTTTTTATTTGCTTTGATGACAAGGCCTATAACCATCCTCCAGAAATCTGAACAAAAGTTCTCTTAGAAATGCTCTTAACTGCTGTGCTTTCTCTGGGGACTACTGAAGTGCCTTTAATTGAGTCAACCTGCAAATGAGGAGCCGATTTCCAGCAGGGGGAGGTAGAGGGAAGAATGGCCACAGAAGGCCCTTTTGACCGTCTCTCATTCATTTTGACCCACATTTCCTATAAAAATCTCTTTCCAATTCTTCTGAGATGTATCCTCCCCAAAATTCTAGGCGTCCTGTCTAGGTCCCCCAAAGTGACAAGGTTACTTTGATTCTGTCACTTTAATTTCATCCATCAGCACCTCCTTATATGACATTAACTAAAGAGCAGTTGCTTCCCTCAGGGTTCCTCTGAGTTCCCGCCCCTGCTGACCCGCCTGCTAATACCACAGTGTTTGCATCTATGTTTCTTGCTGCGCTGCCTCCCAGCTGCTCTCTGGACTGTAGGGGACAACCCAGGCTATCAGGAACTAAGTTGCAAAAACAGAGAAAAAGGTAAATTTAGGCTTGTCCTGGCCAAAATTTGAGATTTGGGATATCGTAGTGTTTAACAACCTTTTTATAACTAAGAGCCCTTGTATTCTTTAAAAAAATCCACCTAAATGCACCAAAGCACGTTGTACATTGTGCCGATATACAAATGTGCCATAATAGGATGATCCATTATAAATTATGATAAAAAAGGATACTGTTACTTTTATTTAGTTTGGGCCATCTTGCCCTCTGTAAATATATTGTTTATTCTAGATTTGTGGAAATCCTGAGAAAAGCTTGAAAACCCATATTATTACCTTAATAAACCCTTAGGAGTTGGCAACCTTAGATTTGGAATTGCTGGGTATGGCTTTAGCTAGAACCATCAAAACCAAATCATTTAGTAGGAAAGATGCCATGTATATTGAAGAAAATTATGCTTTAAGACTCTAAATAATTTATTCCCTTTTTGTTTCTTTTTTTTTTAAAGACTTTATTTTTTCCTTTTTCTCCCCAAAGCCCCCCGGTACATAGTTGTGTATTCTTCGTTGTGGGTTCTTCTAGTTGTGGCATGTGGGACGCTGCCTCAGCGTGGTCTGATGAGCAGTGCCATGTCCGCGCCCAGGATTCGAACTAACGAAACACTGGGCCGCCTGCTGCGGAGCGCGCGAACTTAACCACTCGGCCACGGGGCCAGCCCCTCCCTTTTTGTTTCTTTAACGTTAAGATGTTTATTTTAATTACTAATATATTGTAACTAAGTTCTCACTTATTTGGAGGTGGATTAGCTACTTTTAGGGGAGAAGATGTGGTGGAGAAAAACAAGACTCCTGGGGCAGAAAGATCTGGTTCTTCTACTTACAAGCGGGTTGATCTCCATGAAGCTAGTCAACCTCTTTGAGGCTTGGTTTCATCACCTATGAAGAGATCGACACCACCTACCTTATATGATTGTGTGAGGACGAGAGGTGACAGCCATAAACGGAAGATGGTGACTGGCACAGCGTTCGTAGTTAGGAAAGTGTAGTTGTTATTATGAGGAAGAGCAAGTTACCATTTTCATAATGCTTACTATATACCAGGCCCTCTTCATTTTCTGATGAGAAAACTGAGGGTTGGAGACTGTCAGTAGCTGTCCCACAGTCACATCGCTGTTATGCGGTTGTATTAATCACTGTAGGCCAGCTTGCCTGTGATAAACAATAACCCCCGAATATCAGTGGCTTTAAATAACAGGGCTTTGCTCCTCATTTGTGTTCCTGTCTCTTGGGGGTTTGTGGGGGGCACTGGTCTATGTTGTCCTCACTTGGGAGGACAGGCTGAGGAAAGCATTGCCATCTGGAACGTTGCTGATTGCTGGGGCCAGGAAAGAAAGATGGAGAATCCTGCAGGAGCTCGTAAAAGATTCTACCAAGAAGTGACACGCGTCATTTCTCACTCATATTTTATCGGTCAGAACACTCCCATGGCCATAAATAACTTCAAGGTGATGGAGACATGCAAGTCTCTCCTATCACCTGAAGCGGAGAAGAAACAGACGCTGCTGAATAGGAACACCTTCCACAGTGACAGAGCCCCAGTTCAAATCCGGGTCTCCGATTTACATATGGACACCGCAGCAGAGCCCAAACCTCTCACCTCTTCCTAAACCAGTTCTTTATAATATGGCCTCACTGGTACATCTGAGGAAAATTCTCACAATTTACAATATCATATACACGTAACTACTCAAGTCTGGTGCAAAGGCACAATGCCAAGCAGAGTAGAGGAGTTTATGGGTTTCCTGCTTTTTGTGATCATGGATAATTGAAACTAAGTACCTTCCATTGAAGATTTTGCCTTTCTTTGTCTTTTATTTGCTTTTTAAGTCAAGAAAGCTGTATTTTCTCCTCTTGACTTCTTTCCCCTGCTCACTAAATGCTGCTCCACACGACAGCACACCCCAGTGCTAACAACTCTGCCTTCACCCGCTTCGGCTCACCGCTGAGGAAATAGCCTCGGTTGCTGCGTGTGACTGCAGAACACATGGGAGGGACGAGGCCATGAAATTCCGTGCTTCCGTTTCCAATGTTGCAGAACTTCTACTCATCAGATCACTTCTGCCTCATCCCCGCCTGACCGACCATTAAGCTCAGGGATGAAAGCTCCTGCTGGTGACAGCCTGTGCAGGTGCAGACAATAAACCGTGTAGTCGTGATTCCTCCTCCTCAACCAAAATGTGGAATCTGAGGTGGCCTTCGTTAAATGAGAGAAAAACTTACTTAAAACAGAAACTTAGAGGAAGGGAGAAATCCCATAATTCTGATCTTGGGTCGGCTCTGGGGGCCATGTTACAAAACTCTCCATATCTCAAGGAATCACCAGATTTTTCTCTCCAAAGGCATTTGTACAGCTCAGGAGCTCATGGCTTTTCTGTTTTAGTCTGCCTACATATTGATTGATTTTCTCTGCTTTGGGTTTTCCTAGTTGGCCAGTGGATAACCTCTCTCTCCAGCTCCCATTCCAGAAGGATATTTCCCCTTTGTGTGTTCTTTGATGCTTCGTCCACACTTCCGCTTCTTTTATCACAACAGGAAAGTCTCGTTAATCCAGAATTTGTGATCACTCCACCAATGATGAGCTTTTTTTTTAACCTTTTTCTCTTAGGGAGAAAGAGTTGGCTTGAGCAATTATTTGTGAAAGCATACTCAAACTCCTTCAGTGGGGCTTACTTACACGAAACTAATATGTTAATCACCAAAAAAATGTTTATCTGGACAATATCTATTTCTCAAGGACCCTATCAGGGAGCAGTTATTTAGTTTGAGTTACAATATGAATTTGTAAGTAATAAAGCTATGATTTTTATTTAAAAATAGTATAGTTCAGATGGTTGATTCTATGAGCTTGACTTCCATCTACTCCCCATGTGAACAATCCCAGTTTTCTGCTCAAAACCATGAATCTACGTCTAATCTGAGTTTAAGAAAAGCAAAGTTTTGTCTATGAAATCGGAGCCAGGGGCTCACAGTTCCCCCTTTCCCTCCAGCTGTAGAGATGGGGAGAACAAGATAATTCAGTGGGCAGTTTGTGAGGCCGGAATACTTGAAGACAGTGCTGTTCTGCTTCCATGGAAGAGCCAAGTCCAATGTCATTTAAACCAAATGAAGCTGTAAAACTTGTTTTTTAAAGATTGGCACCTGGGCTAACAACTGATGCCAATCTTTTTTTTTTTTTTTTTTCTGCTTTATCTCCCCAAACCCGCCCTGTACACAGTTGTATATCTTAGTTGCAGGTCCTTCTAGTTGTGGGATTTGGGACGCCGCCTCAAAGTAGCCTGACGAGCGGTGCCACGTCCGCACCCAGGATCTGAACCCTGGGCCGCTGCAGCGGAGCGCGCGAACTTACCTACTCGGCCAAGGAGCCGGCCCCGAAGCTGTAAAACTTTTTAGAGTCAGTTGCTCTTAAAGGCCGGAAGGTGTGGAATATTCTACTTACTCTGTCAGAAAACAAATGTGAGGTAATAAATGAAATTCTTGCTCTTCTCTTTCTTCTTACCAGCCACATTATTGAGCCACTGTGCACGGGGCAAGTTGGGAGGAGAATGGTTGGTACAACTGAGAACAACTTTCCTTTGAGATCAGTGACCTTACAATTATTACCCTCCCCATGTGTGGTTGGGATTCCTTACTGCTGGGGGTTAAGAAGGAATAGAGCAAAATATTTAGGAGTGTGAGTTCTGGAATCATGGAGAATGAGATCTGCTCTCAGCTATGCCACTTACCAGCTGCTATTTAATTTATCTGAACCTCAGTTTCCTCATCTGTAAAACAGGGATAAAAATAACACACACCTTAGAGTTGTAAGGATTCGGTGAATGAAGCACTGACTGTAGTGATTGATAAATGGAAAGTCAATGGATATTCTCTGATACTGGGCTACATGGTGCCTAAGTGGAGTTTTGTGTACTCCAAGTATGCTCTCTAGTTCTCATGGCAAACAGTAGTGTCAGTCATCTGCAGTGCTTAGGAAACATTTGGTCAAGTAAGCAAACCTAGTCTCCCATTGCATCAGGCCATTGTGATGGCTCTGTTCAGTTCCTCTCCCCAAATTCCCCAAATTCAGTGCCTGTAGTTTAGAGTATATTTTTGGCTAATGGTGGAAAATCATAGATATGGTGAGCTCCTTAACATCTAACAGATTCACTCATATGCAGGTGGGGCCAGAGCCAGAGAAATAATTATTTACGACTCTTATTATGTCACCTTATTTACACCCTTTCCTCCAACTGGAGTATCCATGGAAATATGGATTACACTTCTTATATCATTTATTCAATAAATACTTATTAAGTACTTCCTCAATTCATGGTGATTTGATTGGCACTGAAGGAGAGAGCAGGACCTTAGCCTGGCATTGCGGGAGGAGTACATGCGTGCAAACAACACGGTATATGAATATACGGCGTGAGCCCCACAGACAGTACACATTAGAAGAGGAGGTGACCCCGCAGCAGTGTCTTGACACACCTGAGCCCTGTTCAAATCCTGTTTCCTTGATGAAGGCATCACCTTCCTACCTCTTCTCCTTTTTCTGCTCTTCCTTCTTTCTGTTCCAAATCACAACCTCCATTAAGGTTTGGGCTTCAGAAACCAGGACAGGGTCTAGAGACACTGGCTGAGTCCGCTGTTGGCTTGAGGAACTTAGATGGGGAGGTCTTGGTTTGTAGAAGACATACCTCTTTCTCTTCAGCCCCATCTACTTGGCCAACTCCTGCACATCTTTTGCGGCTCATCTTAAGCACTGCCTCCTCTGTGAGTCCTTCCCTGACTGCTCTAGACAAACGTTTTTGGGGTAAGGTGGAGAATGTATTTATCAGTGATATAATTATTAAAAAACCACCACAAATGTACTTTATTATGCTGCAGATTTCTTGGTTATGCCTCCCCAACAGCCTCTGTTTCTTTTTCCGCTTTTCTTCTCCATCATCTTCCCAATCTCCAATCTCCACTCTCTTCCCTCTCCTGCTGTAGAATCCCTCGGAGAGGATGATGAGGAAGGATCAGAGCGTCAGGGTAGAGGAAATAATAATGTGCTCAGTGAGAGTGATTTGCAGCATCACAAAGAGGGTGTGCACGGCTAGAAATGGTTGGGGATGGGGACAGGGCAGGCACATTACTCAGAAGAGACCTAGATAGTGCACCTCATACACACTTCCATCACAGCACTTAGCCCTTTACCAAATAAGTTCATTGACTTCCCCATTCCAACTGATTGGTCTTCAGATTCAATCCAACTCATGAATAGGGATAGAAAGATCTGGAAACACCTTACCTATCCAGGTACTCAGAACTCTAAATCAGGGATATTCCTTTGAGTTTGTCAATCTGTCTGTTGTACATGCCCTCTGAGCCCTTCCTGTACCTAATGCCATGCTTCAGTAAATAGCTCCTGGAATTAAGCTTGTTAGGGAAGGCTGGAAAACCATTCCAGGGTAGTGCATGCCCTCCTGCAGTGTTGTGCAGTTAAATCCTTGTACATTTGCTGTCCATTCTCCAGCTTCTCAATGCTACAGGTTTGAGCTACAAGAGCTACCACTGCGGGGTGTGAGGTATTAGGAAGCTCTCCTGTAAACGTAACCACCTGCACGATGGAGTGTGTCCTGATGAAATTCTCACATTACTCACCTCCCCCTGGGGTTTGGTATGTTGTTGATAAAAGAAGGTAGCCCTGGGCTCACTTCATATCATCATGCATATCTGTTAGATCTGGGGAGAAAGTCTTGATGACTTGACCTTCATCTGTGGGAGAACGATAAACACCTGGGACAACTTATCTCTCCCATCTATTCGTTCATACCTTCATCTGTTTATTTATTGAGCATTCACTCTGTGAGAGGCGCTGTGGTGGGTGTTGGGGATAAAAGGGTGAAAGATGTGGTATCTGTTCTCAAAGGACATGGGGAAATTGCCTCTCCGATTGTGGTGACAATCTAGGCCTGGGGTCAATAAACTTTTTCTGTAAAGGCCCAGAGAGTAAATATTTTAGATTTTGTGGGCCATAAGGTCACTACTGCAACTACTCCACTCTGCCATTGTAGCATGAAAGCAGGCACAGATAATTCATAAACAAATGGGTGTGGCTGTGTTCCAATGAAACTTTATTTGTGGATATTGACATGAATTTCATGTAATCTTCATGTATCATATAATGTTATTCTTCTTTTGATTTTTTTCCAACCATTTACAAATGTAGCAACCATTCGTCATTTGTGGACTATATGAAAACAGGCAGTAGGCTGGATTTGGCTCACAGACCGTAGATTGTCCACCCTTGACCTAGGAGGTGGTCACTGACTGTTTAGATCTGTGATTACTAAGTCTGGCTCCTGTTCAACCAAAGCAGAGATCCCATCAGCATCATAGGAGGGGTCCTTGTCTTTTCTCCCCTCCTACTTCTGTCAGTCTCCTGTCCCCAAACCCCAACTCCACAGGTCTTTCTACAAAATAGAAATCTTTTTACAAATTTTTGGTACAACTGGGGACATCTGGGGACTTGTTTTCCTGTGAGAAAATGAAAATCTCTCCAGTCACTATTTGGTCTCTGAAATAGTTAATTTAGTTTTTTTCTTTTTCTCCTTTCTCTGTCTCCATACTAAAAATTAACATAAAAATTCCTTCTGGCTAAATTCCCGATACATTTTCACAGTGAGCATTTTCTGAAGTGAAAATTAGTAGCTTCCTTGCAGTTTTCATCAGGGATGTGAAATTGTGCAGCTCACAGGGGTGGAGAACTCAAACCCCATTTATGAATTAATACATGCTGCTGAGGGTACCTCGCTGTCTGCTGAGTGCCAGCGATTCTTTTCTACAGAATCCAGAGTATCTAAATAGTGTATTTTAATTTCCTTTCTCATTCCACGAGCGAGGGAATACCACTTTCTATTTGCACAAATGAATTAATATGTAACAACTAGCACCTATATAAGATTATATTATTTACACCATTCTTAGGGGTTGGCAGCACTTGGGCAAATTATCATGTCTCTCTCTTGTCCCTCCTCCCTCCCTCCCAATTTTTATCCAGGTGAAATCCAGTTACAATGAGCATTAAGGACACCCTCAAATGGGGACCACAGTCAGTGGCGGCAGACACAGAGCAGGAGGAACTGGCTCAGCTCCCATTTATAGCTGCACTATGATTAGGTATCTACAGGGCTTCGTTGTTTAAGCATAAGATGCCACTTTCACACATCACATCTTCCTTCTTTGATAACCTCTGCCTCTTTCTCGCTCTAGCCATCTGGTCCTCAAAGCAGCCTTAACCTCAGTCTCAAGATCTAAGCTATTGAGCTAAAACCCTATTCCCCGCCCCCACCCCCGGGATGGCTCTGTTCTTTCAGGTCAGAAAATCTGATAGTATATAAAACATGACATTTGCAGCAATTCACAAGAGTTATGGGAAAAGGAATGTTGTAATTGTTAAAAACACAGGCTTTGGAATCAGACAGACTTGGATTTGAATCCTGGTTTTCCCACTTAGGAGTTATTATAGACTTCAGGCAAAATAATTACTTCTCTGAGTCTTTGTTTGGATAGCTCTGAAATGAAGGAAAAAAGTTGCCTCATAAAGGAGAGACGAAGATTAAATGAGATAATGAACAGTTAGTAAGCACTCAATGACAGGCTGGGGAGAAGATTTAATAAGAACTGGACAAAATGCTACCACCTTGAAAGAGATTTTTTTTTCCTTCATTTGTACTCAAACATTGGTTGAACTGCCGTTTGCTTCTGAGAATAGAGAAAAATAAAATAAGTGTACAATGTGAAATAGAAGAGCTCACGTTCAAGTAGAAAAAGAAGCCAGAGAACAGCAAGTGTCGTACAGGTGGATGAGTGTAAAATTGAAGTATGTCCAGGCAGAGTGGGGCCCCAGAGGTGGGAATCATCAACACACCTGGGCACCTCAAGGAAGGTAGTATTCAGCTAAATATTGAAGGATGAATAGAAACTTGTCAGGTATTCAAGGGTGGAAGTATGTTCCCATTAGAGGGATAGAATTTCGGGTAGCAGAAGTGGAGAAAGTGGTCACAGGTGTGACTGATGAACGATGCTGGGGACAGATGATGAAGGGCCTTGAACGTCAAGCACAGAAGACTGGACTCTGACATGCTCAATGGGCCTTTATGATGTGTGGGAAAGCAGAATGCCATAAATGAGGTGACACCTTTCCCCCTGTAAGTGAGGCTGAGCTAGAATAGAGATCCATGTAGAGCTCAGTCACCTCGGATGTGTCCAACTCATCACTTACACGTGAGGAACTTGAGGCCGGTGATCAAGTCACCCAGCAAAAACTCTGACAAACTATGAACAAGACTAGGAATAGGTCATCTGAATCCAGTGCTTTAAGTTCCATCCACACCAAGGCCTTCTCATCTAAATCCAGGCCTCTTCATTTAAGCTGTGCGTTCTACATACTGGATTCAGATACAAGTACCATTCCAGCATGCTTTACTGAGTAACAGCATCTTCCCCACTTTCTGAATGTCAGAACTGTCAGCCTTGCCTGCTGGGAGTGGGGATATCAGCTAGGAGCAAGGATGGGGATTTTGCAAGAAGGAAATGAACCAATTGCAACGCCTTGCAGATGCAGAAACAAAATCAAAACCTAAAGCAGACTGAGAAAGACTTCTTTCTTCCCCTTGAACTTGCAGTCTAAGCTCTGTTTTACAACTGGTAAGGAATGCATCACACTGCAGCTGCTCCCAGCCCTTATTCCCTCACCTCCAGCCACTACCCAGCCCTTCCTTCCCCAGGGCCTAGCAGGAAGCACACCAGCCTGAACAGGTGTGTGTGTGTTTGCTTGTTTTCTGATTACAGGTGCCTGGGGATCCCATGCTCCAAGCAACAGAACAGGGGCCGGCCTGGGTCTCTTCCCACACTGGGACCCAGAAAAAGGGCTGGAAGCTTCACTTCACTTCCAGCTTCCCCCGGCTCTGTTCCAGAAGCGCCTGGGCTTCTCCAGAACCTCTGCGCTTGACTCCCTCCTCTCTTAGCAACCGGAAGGCTGTGGATACCATCAGCGGGTGGGGGCCGGGCGGCCGCGAGGCCGCGAGCAGCCCGGGAGCTCAGGGCAGCGGCGGCCCAGCCCAGGTGTCCGGCACCCAGGCGACCGCAGTGCGGAGCCACCCGCGAGCGCGACTGTCGCGGCGCCAGCGTGCACGGGGTCCCACCCACCCACCCTCCGCACCTGCCGCGGGGTCCAAAAGGGATCCTGCAAAAATGAGCCATTCTCACCCCGCTGGGTAAGTGACAACGGGAGCCGGTCCACGCCGCAGCAGCTGGTGGCTCCAGCCAGCGGCCCCTCCTCCCTCCTGCTGCGGAGGGAAGGGGCGAGAGGGGAGCGCGGGGCGGGGGCTGGTGAGAGGAGAAAAAGAATACGGATTCTAGGTTGCAGCGAGGATGGCAGAAATCCCAGGCTTCGCATCTCCTCCCTCCCCTTCCTCGCTTCTCTCACCGACGTTCGCCCCTTTTGAAATTTTCACCCTGGAAGGATTAAAAAATGGATGTGAAAAACGCATACATTAAGCAGGGACGTTAGCTGAGATCGAGAGGATCCTGTGATGTGGAACATATGTGTTTAAATGTAAGGGTAGAGGTCACGAAAATAAGCATTCGTCATTGTGGCGAATGGCATAAAAGGAGGTGTGAGTTGATTTAAAGTTGAGGGAGGTTTCTTTGGGAGGAGTGCCCCTTATTTCAAGATTCTTACTCTGCCCAATCTCAAAAGGATCCTGGGGGCCTTTGAAAATATTTTGACCAGGAAAGGTGGTGTGACACAGCAAAGGAAGGAGAGAAGGAAGGAGTCCTGTGCCTGTGTGTTTACACAGGATCTCCCGTTGCTTTGGGCAGGGTGACTCCTCAGAAGACATATTTTGGCAATTATTCAATCTATTCTAGAAAGTTAACTCGGTCTTTATTGGCTGTTGCAAAAAACAAAAAAGGTCTTGGTCCTTTCCTTGGAAGGGAGAATATCCAGTTTCCTTCTGAATTAAACAATGTAATGCATATTAGATGTTTTTTTAATTATGATAATATCCTAGTTGATCTTGCAACTAATTTGAAGATGCTTTCCTTTTAAATTGAATTTATTGCACATTTTCAAGAGCAGCAAATTAGCAGAGGACAACATATTTAAGATCACTTGGAGTTTGTGATGTCTGAAATACCACGTTAGTCGTTATGCTTCGGATTTACAGTCAAAGAGAGATTTTATTTTTTAATGAGTTCTGTGAGCATAATGACATAAACGAGAAAGTGTTTGAAAAAATGAAAAGCATTTAAGGGGCCATGTTGGAAGTCAGTTGGAGAACTTTTTGGAAAAGTCACATAACTATGACTACACAAGCTGCTTCTTTTATCTCAGATTGAATTTAGTTTAGGTGTTTTAAGCCTGCAACGCTGAACTCCTGTGCAGTTTTAGTTAGCCGGGGGCCATGTGAGATGTAAATAGCACTATTTTTCTACAGCTGCTGTTTGCGGGATGTCCACATTTGGGAAAATGAATGTGTCAGTCATGGTTGTCTTCCTGTGTTTTTCAAGTTTTTGGCTAAGTTAGAATCTGATTAGACCATTTAATCGTCTATTTTAGAATGTGGAAAAACCTGTAGCTGCTTATTAAATTGCGCGTGATTAAGATTTCAGAAACTGAAGTGAAATTTTTCTGAAGCTGTTAGTTCCTAGCTCATGGGAAAAAGGAAAATTTGTGATCTCGTGAAAGAGGATGCTTCCTGGTACTCTTCAAGAAAGATATTAATATAACAGCAGTAAGTTTGCACTAAAATTGAAAGCTCCTGGAGATTAGGCACCAATCTCATTCATCTTTGCGCCCTGTTTGCCTAGCAGAGTCTCATGCATAAAGGAAAGCTCAACAGATGTTTGTTGAATGAATGGTGTGGCCCGGTGATGCAGCCAGTCTAGAGCTGGATGTAGTATTCACGTGTGAAAACCATATTTCATATATGAAAACCAAAAAACATTTATCAGGTGCCTACGATGTGCCAGGTTCTAGTCTAATGTTTTACGTGAAATACCTCATTTAATCTCCCCACCTCTTCCACGAGGCACGTTCTAGTCACCCTTATTTTCACAGATAAGGAAACTGAGGACTGAGAAATTTCTAAAGGTCTCCCAGATAGGAGGGGTCAGGGCTGGAGTGCAAAGAGCCTGTGGGCTTAACCGTTGCACTACATTGCCTCCCGTGGTCAACAGCTGAGATGTGAGGAGCCCCAAATACATAAAAAGTCGTATCCAAATCAGACCAACATCTCGCAGGTGACAGCTGTACATAACTACCTAGTATTTTGATACCTAATTAGAAAATAATTTTATAATAGTGTGTTTATATTTTTTGTTTTAGGCCATCAAAAACAAATGAACACAATAAACGTAACAACTCTAAATGCCTTAAAATTCACTCAGGAACCAAATTATTCAAATTGCTACAGTTTTCCCTCAGTATAAGGAGTGATTATTTTTCTTGCCTACGCTACCATTTGGAAATAATAAAAGTTTCAGTAGCAAATAAAAGGTTTCATTAAAGCTGAGAAAGCTTTTCCATCATTACTGAAGCAGTTTGTACTTATTCCATCTTAAGGATAAAGTGGTAATAAAGTGCAGTTGTACAATCAGACAAACTTGAAATCCCTGAAATTCCACCCATTAACAAGGGATGCCCTAATGCTTTCTCTTGGTGCTTCCTTTGAGTTCACTGCTTGCTTAATTACAACATGAAACACTTGACACAAAAATTGCAAGAGCTGTGTTGACTTTGTTCAGCTAGAGTTTGGAGTAAATAAAAATTATCTTAAAAACTTCTGCCAAAGATTATAATAGACTTTGAATCTGAGCTGCATTGTAATTTGCAGGAAGTCGACTATACAATACCGTTTCTGGCACCGCCATCTTTAATGAAATTGTTTCAGAATGGAAAATTTCAATTGATAGTCCCTCTGGTTTGCTCAGTCTCACCCTGAGTTGTGATTTGTTTGTGTGTGTGTTTGTGGGTTGTGCACTAGTCCTAGAGGAGGAATGGGGAATTTATATCCCTCAGTCATGCATGAGGATAAAATGATCCGGCTCTTCTGACTCCTTCAAAGGACTGCCACTGGATCCGTGTGAAGTCGGCCTCTTGTTTGAAGGATACGCTGAGCTCTAAGTAGAGATAGTCACACTCGTCTGTAAATTTGCTTTGAGGAACTGGAAAAATGGGGAGCATTATAGTTTATGACAACATAAAAATGCAGAAGGTGTTGTACGTTTGGAAATGTTGTTCCAAGGTTTAAAAACATTTTTTTTGTTTACACTTATTAATTTACACTTTTTACACAAGTGCTTCTGTGGTGACAGAGTATACTGCAGTGTGGTACAGAGAGAATGAACACATCCTGAGTACTCCCTGATCACTCAGTCCTCCTTCATCGAAGGCAGAGTAAAAGCTGCTGTAAGTGAAACTGTCAATTTTTAGGTAGCAGATATGTGTATCCAGAAGTGACAAAAAATTATAAGCCCACCATGTCATTTATAATTGGAGTGCCCATTGCACTTTGTTTCTGGCTCCCTCTTTTTTTGGATCCAATGTGGTGGTTTTTAACTTTTTAAAGTTGAGACATTATTAACATATTATATTAGTTTCAGGTGTACAACATAGTGATTTGATATTGTATATGTTGTGAAATGATCACCACAAATATGATCTTACCTATATGTGGAATCTAAACAAACAAAACTCATCGAGGGGCCGCCGGTGGCTGTAGTGGTTAAGTTTGCGCCCTCCACTTCGACACCTGGGGTTCTTGGGTTTGGATTCTGGGAACTGACCTACACACTGCTCATCAAGCCATGCTGTGGAGGCATCCCACATGTAAAATAGAGGACGATGGGCACAGATATTAGCTCAGGGCCAATCTTCCTCGCAAAAACCAACCAACCAACCATAAAAACACAACTAATCGACACAGGGAAAAGACTAGTGGTTGCCAGAGGCCAGGGGGTGGGAGGTGAACAAAATGGGGGACAGTGGTAAAAAGGTACAAACTTCCAGTTAGAAAATGAACACTTTGTAACCATGTGTGGTGATGGATGTTAACTAGAGTTACTGTGGTGTCTCTGCTCTCTCAGTTGGCAAACAGCAGTAGTGTGTACCGCTGTAGCAGCATTCTTGTCTGTTGCTCACCACTCATTCCCACCTTCAAAATTATCTCTGTCACACAGAATTTCGGACTTGAAGTCATTAAATATTTGAATCCAATTGGATAGTTTCTTTTCACCCTCCTGTTAAATAGTAACAACTTACCATTAAGGAGTGAATTGTTTCTGGTTAAAAGAGGTGAATCAAATGTGCTCATTTGTCTTGACTTCCTATCTGATAATTTTGTTACAGATTCTGCTCTTTTTTCAATAGATATGATGTCTTCTCTTATCCCTTCAATTAACAAACCTTTTCAAATAAGTAGTTGAAAATGGGAACAGATTTGTTATGCGACACCACTCAATTCTTTGAATGCCTTCAGAGTTATGTGCCAAATATCACCTAGGGATCTATCACCAAAAAGTGTGTTTGAGGTTCTGATCTTTCAAAGGACGACTCAATTATATCCTCCTTTAGTTGTGTTGAAAGCAAAGGATTGAAAACTCCTTGCAGTCACATTTGTTGCAAACATGTGTGTTGTATCAACATCTATACAATACTTTAAATTGTCCCTTTGTTTTTCATATGTTTTTATAAGTCCAATGCACTGAATAGGATGCCAGACGGTGAGAGGTGTGCCTTTCTGTTGTAAAAACAGAGGGGCTGGCCCCATGGCCGAGTGGTTAAGTTCGCGCGCTCCACTGCAGGCGGCCCAGTGTTTCGTCGGTTCGAATCCTGGGCGCGGACATGGCACTGCTCGTCAGACCACGCTGAGGCAGCGTCCCACATGCTACAACTAGAGGAACCCACAACGAAGAATACACAACTATGTACCGGGGGGCTTTGGGGAGAAAAAGGAAAAAATAAAATCTTTAAAAAATAAAAAAAAAAACAAAAAAAAAAAACAGAAAGATGATTATAAAAGTGAAGAGTAGGGGGATCAGCATGACTGGAAGTGCATTTGCAGGCAGATCAGTTTTAGGAGAGTACAAAGGAAACTTGAGTGTCTAGAAATTGATGCCCCTAACACTATCCTTGCCTGAGTTCCCCTAGGAAAGTCTTTGGGTGTCCCCAGGGTGACATGTCCTAGTTTATACACTTCTGGTTTGGAGAACAGGTGCAGTCAGATGCAGTCTGCTATGGCGTTCCACTTCCTTTCTCCCCGTCTCTGCTGAAGAGAGGCATCTTTAACTGGGAGAAGTGCAGACTCCCCCAACTTATTTTGATTATTAATAAATATGTAAAAGTTTTTCAGGGAGATGAGAAAAATAAAACTTCTCTGACCCAATTTTCAATTCTAAAGTCAGCCTCAAATAATCTGGACCTGGGGTGTTTATGTATTTTTGAGACTTTGAATTTCCAGAAATATCGTTTTCAATGAAAACTTCAGATTCTGGAAGACAGTACTAAAATAATCTTTTAAACTTTAGTTACTAATTTTGGCACAGACCAAGAGAAGCAGTGCGCAGATTGGATTATTGGATCTGTCCCTCCAATGGCTTACTCACTTCCCCAAACAAATACTTGAAAATACTGTATGCTTTGGAATGATTCCAGAGATGTCTATCAGTTTTTAAAAAACTGTCAAATTAGATGGGGGTAAAATTTATAAAAAAGAAAAAAATCTGGGATTCAACGTTCATATTGGTTTGCAATTCTCTTTGTCACTTTTCCCTAAACTTGAAATCCCAAATGATATATTCTGAGTATGATTTATATTAAAGAGAAGGATAAGGAAAGAGGGCAATCAGTTGAGTCACATTAAAGTAAAATCCTTGGCACTACAAAAAAAATTAGTGAGCAGACATATATTTATGCTTTCCATTAAAATAAACTAAGGTAAATGTATTTATATATAGTTACCTCATTAACTTAGTGTTGTGTTTAAGTGATCAACTACTGGTCCTGATTGCATTGAATAAGACTTGTGTAGTGCCCTCAAAGGAGAATTATTTGAGTGTGTAGACACTGCATTTTGATTTCTCTTTAGTTTTTGGCTTTGGCCTAGCTCCGTGGTTCTCAAACTTCAGCATACAAAGAATTACTGAATAGTTTGGTATAGACAAAATCATGTGTATTGTACTTTATGGGTTAAATTAATAATTTTTAGGGACATTTTTGACCATATAGTACATTTGCATCTTGTGCTGACTAAAAAAGTGAACGCAAAAGTAAGACAGGACCCTGATTTCCAGCTGAGCAGAAGCCTTTTGGTTCTTCACTAGCCAGAACCTCTAAATCACCTTTTCCTGCAAGAGCCCCAATTAGGGAATACAGCTGTCATTGGCAACATCTTTGCTGCCAATTGTTGTTTCAGAAAATAGATCTAGAGTAAAGTAATTCACCAGAGAGCTTGCCTTTCTGGATTGATGCTTTTCCATCCCAACTTCCTACATGAAATGAGGTAGGATCCTGAAGGTGTCTGTTCCTCTTTTTGATGGATCAGCAATAATCCTTTTCTGCTTGCCAGCACAGATAATTCAGAGTCCAAGTGTGGCAGTTTGGATTTCTATGTACCCAGGAAAGTTCCTGTGCAGCCCTTTGTTTCTTCTTTCTGAATCCATGCTATGTACTTAAATTGGTCGCCCTTCTGGTTACACCTATTTTATGGACTGACTTGGGTCCCCCGCTCCCAACTCATATGTTGAAATCGTAACTCCCGGTACCTCATATGTGATTGTATTTGGAGGTAAGGTCTTTAAAGACGTAATTAAGATTAAATGAGGTTGGTGGGTGCACCCTAAAACGATGTGACTGGTGTTCTTATAAGAAGAGGAGGTTAGGACACAGACACGTACACACAGAAAGACCATGTGATGATGCAGGGAGAAGATAGCCATCTGGAAGCCAGAGAGAGAGGCCTGGAACAGTCTCTGCACTCAGGACTCTCAGAAGAACCCAACCCTGCTGACACCTTGATGTTGGACTTCTAGCCTCCAGAACTATGAGACAATAAATTTCTGTTGTTTACACCACCTGGTCTATGGTACTTTGTTATGGCAGCTCTAACAAACGAATACGATTTGTCTGCCACTGCTGATGCTCTTCATTACCTGGTCCTGCAAAAACCGAAGATGGTTTTTGTGAGAAATGCAGGGTCATTGCAAATAAATGATTTAACAATATGAGAGTCATGAGGAGTGGAGATTGGAAGCCAAAAGTTCAAAAGGGAGATGAAAATCAACGCAGACAGAAAATATCATTCAAGGACTAGCGAAGAGAAGCAGTTAAGATAATAAGTCAATGCTCTCCACTGGTAAGTATTAAACTTTTCTTTTGTTAAGTCCGGTTAGTAATCAAATTACTCCCCACCTCTCAGTGCCTGACACTGGTTGAGAAAGAAAATTGAACATTTTAAGCTGGTGATCCATTTTTCTGTGACTGCTATTATTTTCTTATAATAGTAATAAACACTTATAAATTAATGAAAATTCTTCAGGCAAGATATTGAAGCAAGGGAAGAAACAGCAGGGAGCTAAACAGACAATATAAATTGCACATAGTAGTTATGAAACAGCATTAAAAACTAAGGATTTTAAATTGAATTGAATCATAGTGTTTTATAGTAGCAGTTAATTTGGCATTCTCTGTATGCCATGGATTGTAATATTTCATATTTGTGAATATTATGTGGCTCTCATATTAAGAAGTTGTTGTTCTTCGTAGCTTGCTCCAAGATATTTACAATAATACTGTTTCTGTTGTTTAGATTCAAATAAAAATAATCTCTTGTAAATTAGAATAATTGATTTAGCAGGGATTGCAAATCTCTGGGCACTAAGGATGCAAGTGGTTTTTAGTTTCCTCTTTGTACTTATCTGTATTTTGAAAATTTCTACTTTCAGCAGAAAAATACAAAGAGGAAAACAAAACTTGCTTGAAATTCTACCATCCACAAACAATCATAGTTAGCGTTTTTGTCATTTTCTTTCTTCCCCATTTTCCTGTGGATTATTCCTATTTTTAAAGCTATACTGACAAAGCTATACTGTTTGAAAAGCCGTTTCTAAGACTACTGTTTTTCAAGCTGCACCAGCCAGCACCATGTGGGCGCTTCCCTCATAGCGTTCTGGTTGTCTTCAATTTCCCTTATAAACCGCAAGCTCTTTGTGGCTGGAGGCCACACCTCTCTACATATTTTGCTCCTCCATGTGCCCCTAGGACTATGCCCTGAACTTAGCTTAACAATTGCTGACATATGTCTCCTATCTTAGTGATCACTTATGATAAGTCCCAAGAGTACATTTGCTCATTCATTCAATTAATATTTGCTGAGTGCCTACTATGTGCTAGTCACTAAGCTACCATATTAAGCACTTACTTTGTCCCGGAAATTCATTTGAGTTCTTGAAAAAATATGAATAGTGAGTTTTTAAGAAAGCTTTCAGAAGTCACTGATCTTCACTGAGCTTTTCTGTCGTTGGGCAGCAGGGGGATTGTACTAGTTAGAATACGTTCAACTGCAAGGGACAGAAAACCAAATGAATAGAGGCTTAAGCCATGACAATATTTGTTATTTATTTGAGAGGTAGTCTGGAGGTATATGATTCTTTTTTTTTTGTAATATCAGGACTTGGGTCCTTATCTCTACAATTTTCTTGGTCTTTTCCTTATGGTAGCAAGATGACTACCCTAGATTCAGGCGTATCTTTATAAAAGCATCCCAAACAGAAAGGAAAAAGACAGATAAAAGACGATATTTTTTATTCAGGGAGAAAAACATTTCCAGAACTTTCCAGCAGACTTTCCTTTATATCCTGTTGGTCAGAACCACATCAATGAGCATTCCTACTACAAGGGAGAGCGGGAAAGAGTGTATTTGACTTTTCCAACTTCTGTGGGAGATAGGCAAGGGAGAAGAGTTTGGGAATGGCTTCTGGTAGCCAGTCAACTGTGTCCAGCACACTGCTTTAATCATCAGCTGTCTGGCTCTGGACTTAGAAAGTCTGAGTTCAGATTTGCCTCATAGCTGCTGTGTGACCCTAAGCAAATTCTGTGTAATCTTTCTGATTTTTGTTTTCTTTTCAGTTCTGAGCTAGGTGTAGAGTTGGGTTAGTTAGACAAGGCACCCCGGAGGGGTTAATTTTGGGAAAGAGTTTTGAAGGAGGGGAGAAACATAAAATAATGTATCTGAAAACATTTAAAGTAACAAGTACACTCTCAAAACACAGTATTATAATTACAATCATTATTGACAGAGCAACAGGGGCCCATTGTGATTTTGAATAAGTGAGAGGAGACAACATTACTTGTTTAGCTGACATGTTCTTAGGAGCAGGTAAGGGTGCTATAAAACCAAGAGAAAGTTGGCCTGGCCTAAGAAGTCAATACTTCAAATTTGGTTTTGTCTTTATGTGGAACTTAAATATCTTTAAGTGATGTTTAAACTTAAATGTCCCTTGCTCATATTTTGGAACCTTGGATACAACACTAAGTGTACATCCTAGGGTTTTTCTTCTTTAACTGAAAGATCTTTGCCTTCAATTCAAAGTCAGATTAATTTCAGATTTATTTCTGTTCATATCCTGGACCTTTATAAGAGTGAGTTTGAATATTTCTTCTCCTTGAAATCAATGGTTTGGAATCTCTTTCTTGAACTGCCAGCAAATGACTATTTCATCACAATTCATAGGGATTTGTAAAAGGTTATCACTGTTAAATTCTTCTTTCCTGTAATTTCTTCTTTCCTCTCAGTCAAACTTGAGGTTAGAGCTTTGACCCAGGCTGGAATCTTCCAGAACGGGAAGTGGGCTTAGGGAGCGGGTGAGGCTGAACCAAGGCTGCAGTCTGTGAAAGGTGTTATTGAGATTCCAGTCCTTGGTGAGGAGATTGGCTCAGAGAAGAAAAAAAAGGAAAGTCTGAAGTTTCAGGGCCAAATTCAAGAGTGTGGATCAGAAACCAGATCTCAAAAGTCCTCTGATGGGGAGCAAGGAAGCTGGGAGACAGGGCCCAAGGAAATTTAGGAACTGTAGTGGGGAATGTGAACAGAGCTTAGAGCATTTCAAAGGAGGCACAAACATGGGTTTGAAGTGTCTGAAGGATTGGAACTGTCTGAAAATTGTCTTTCTTGTTTTGTTGTGTTCTTCTAAATGAAAAGGAATGAAATCCCCAAAGGAATATCAATGTTCCATAAAAAAATTATGAAATAAGCATGCTGTAGTGGAAAGAGGAATGTTTTTGGTGTTAGCAAGATGTAGGTTTGAATCTCAGTCATGTCTTATGTGAACTTGGGAAACTTAATTTCTCTGTGCCGCACTTTCCTCTTTCAAAAAATGGGGCTAATAAGTACCTTCTCTGCAGGAACATTGGTACATATTAAAGACTCAATGAATGGCAGCTGTTGTGTACTTATTTTGACCTTTGTGCAGAGCATATGTTGCTTGTCTTTTTAAATTTTTTCCCTCGTTTTATTTTTCCAGGTTTATTGGGATGTAATTGACCAATAACACTAAAGTGTACAATGTGATGATTTTATATGCATATATGTTATGAAATGGTTACTATAGTAAGGTTAGTTAACATATCTTAAGTCTTAGGATTTAATTCTTAAAGTACATCAACCAAAAATACATAAAATATACAACTTAAAATAAGCAGAGATATCCCAAACTAGTTGCGAGGGAAGACGGGGAATGTGTTCCCAGTCCATAAATCACGTTGTTGTTTAATCAAACTAATTTATTTTAAATGGTAATCTGTTCTTAAATTCATGAATTTTTAAAAAGTAAATTAACACTGACCCATCTGTTAATAATCCAAAAAGTATGGTTGCCCCTTTAAAGAAATGATGATCTGGATAACTGAGAAATCTGATAAGACTGAAAACTATGACCCAGAGCATTTGTACTTCTCCAGCATATTCTCAGGCTTATTCTTCTTCTCTAATTTGAGAATTCAGGATAAACTCAGGAAGCTGCATCATTACTTTGACATTAAGAAATGGTAGAAAGACTGGTGAAAATATTATGGTTGTTTTTCTTAGTGATTGATCATTTAAAATTTAGTCAGCCTCTTTAAGCTTTGACCAGATGTCTTTACTATTTTAAATTTCACTCTGGTATGTAAAAATTACATTTTAGGAGAATGAGAAGATTTTTGAAGAGATTGATTGTGTTACCCTTCCCCACTCAACACACACAGTAATTTTGTTGGTGTTGACCTCTTTGGTGACCATGTTTTGTTTTTGTTTATTTTAAATTTTAAGTGGGCTCTTTGTATCTCTAAGAGACTGCATCCCAAGATCAGGTATAAATAAAGAGTGATCAGAGTTCTAAGCCAACACAGCCCACTAAGCCTGTTTGACATATAATGGGTGACTGACTTAATTGACAATTTAATAACACTATTAGAACGCAGTTCCCTTTTGCTGTACTAATTCTGTGGTAAATAATTAACAAGTTTCAACTTGAGCATCAGGAATTTGTGATGTCCCTCTCTGGGACATTTTGTATATGACGTTCCCACTTCTTAGCAGGAGTCTGGACAGAACCTCTGCCCCATCGTCACCCATCCACGTTTTACTCCCTCCCTCAACACTTCACTTGTCATTTAGGATGCGGTTCAGATTTCAGTTCTTCTGGGATACTCGTCCTTTGTGGGCATAGTTCACTTATTTGTGAAATGGGGTGAAAACCTGATAAATATAGGATGTTTTGAAGTTTAAATGAGATTGTGTGTGCCGGGCACAGTAAATGTCAGCTGTTATGATTGTAGCCCATCAGACTGTCCTGCCATTATTCATTTGTTGGATTGTAAGTGCATTGAGGGCAGGGACTGTGCTTATACTGCTCTGTAACCTTACAACAGCAGAGGGCCAGTTATCTGGTGAGTACTCTGTATTTGCATATAATATATTTGTATTAATCTCCTTCCTGTCTGGCAGCAGATGTGCTGAGCACTCTCTTCTTGGATTTATCCTCTGGCCTTTGAAACACAGTGGGTTCCTCCATGTTTCCCATGGGGGCTCTGAAAGTGTGTATGTGTGTGTGTGTGTGTGTGTGTACTCATACGTGTGTGCATGCAACAGGGATGGAAATAAGAGCTCCACCTGTGGCAGGAGGAGAGTCTGGCAGAAGGACAGAGTAAAGAGAGGGACCATGGTGCTCTCTAGTCCCCGGGCCTTTGCATATGATAGTCCCTCTTTCTAGAAAAATCCTGATGCAAGTTCCCTCACCTCTTCCTCACATGGCTTGGCACTTATTAGATTTCCTTCTACTGGCTCAGACTTCACTTCGTTCCTGATGTTTTGAATGGTCCCTCTACTCTCAAGTCTCTTTGATATACCTCCTCTGTGATCTCAAAGCATGATGTGTTTACCCCTCTCAGAGCACAAGTAAATGTATATGTGGCTCATTTAAGATAAAACATTACTAAACAGTAGAGCAGCTAATGGTGCCCCACACTGTATTAAATGCTTGATTGCGTGATCTTGTTTGATCCTTATCGGAAGCTCTGTGGGAGAGGCACTTTTACTTCCCTCCTTTTACAGATGAGGAAACTGAGGATAATAGTGATTAAACAACTTGTTGAAACTCATAGAGTAAAAGTGGCAATAAAGGACTTAAACTAGATTTTTCTGATTCCAGAGGGTGGAGGTAAGTTGGTAAACCACTGGTAACATGGTCTTGAAAATGATTAGAAAAGCCTGATTTTTTAAGAAGAACTAGCATTCTGAAACTAACTTAAACTTTGGTGGACATAAATGACAGACATTTGACATAAATTCTTTAGTATAATTTTAATTTTTTTCCTCATATGATAGCCTCAATAATACATTTAGAAAGCATAGCACCATTTTTTGTTAAGTGCACAACTGCTGGTAGGACTGACCCATTAAGAATTTATCGATTGTTCATCGATAGCTCAGCCCCATGCCGAGAGCTGTCTACACGGTTATCACTGACCCAGCAGAAGGGATGAATATTAAATGTGAAGATAAAACCAGTTTGGGGAAATATGAGCATCCAGAAGCACATGGAATCAAAGTTCAAAATTCTTTTAGTAAATTTGAATTTTGTTCAGAAGTAATTTGAATGAGAGTTACCACAGAAATTTTCAGATTGGATTATGAGAAGGGAAAAAAAAGGGACTTCCCAAATGAAATCGGTTGTGACATCAAGGAGTGGCAATACTTATACTACTTGGTGACATTTTGTGTTCTAACTTGGATTAGTGTGGTTAAAGCAGGTAAGATCTTTATGAAATAGAGAAGATGGTTACCTCCAAATTGGATTTCGGAAAGCATTCTCTGCTCCCCAAAGTCACCATTTAACTTGAATTTCTGATTCCTAATTCATAATCAGAGCTTGTGCCCTAGAATTAAGAATTTGATCCTGTCAAAATATAAATATCCCCGCAAGAAGAATGCTGTGCTGTGATTGACACAGAGAGGCACCACCCAGATCCCCGTGTGTGGAGATGTATCTCTAGATCCTCCAGCTGTCAGCACCTTCAGGGTCTGCTTTAGCTCCAGAGCATGGCCTTGTCCAAGGGAAACCTTCCTTCCTGAACAGCCTCATTGGTGACAGCCTGGAAGGATATAAAGGCTCGGCCCTTTCAGACTGGTGCTGGACAACTTGAGGAGAATACTTGCTCCAGAGTTCCCTGCTGGGCTGGTCAAGGCTGTGCTTGATCTGTGTGCAGTTTGAATTGTCCCTCTGCCCAGTCCTGCTTTCACGTTCTTCCTTTCACAGATGTTGGTCCCTACTAAACGTCTTGCCCCTAAACTGCATTTCAGCATGTGTACTGAGCAATTCTGACAACTGCTTTCCTGAGAGTAGCTGAATATGGAAAAATAGGACAAGGAGGCAGGGGGAGGAGGAGGAAGAATCTGACATTGCCAGATGGTACTCTGTGCAGAAAGATTGTCATTTAGGAGTGAGAAAGGATACAGGAAAGGAAGGTTGGGTGTGTTGGCAAAGCAATCTTTACCTACTTATTAATTTTACATAAGCCAGCTCTGGATATCAGAATATCTAAGTAGAATAACATGGAGGTTTTTCAGGTCCAAAAGACTGCAGTTTTCTGAATGTTAACTCAAAATGGATATTGACAACTAGAAAAGAATTTTAGAATCTACAAAAGGAACCATATTTATTTATTTGTACATTCAAAAATTATGTTCCAGGAGTTGTTTTGTGTAACTGGAATACTAGGCCCTAGTGAACAGGACAAAGCTAATGTTCTCATAGGGTTTACAATATAGAGAAACGATAGTTAAGGAACCTGCTTTCTATCTTCAGAAAGATGGTGCTCACACTTACATGAGCCTGTCCCTAAGCGGGTCATGATTAACCACTTGTTGAAGAACAAATAGGGAGAAATAGATTTTAAGCATAACCTCCTTAAGGAAGGTTTTTCTTGCCAGTAGGGGAGGTTAAATATGGGAAGAAATTACTCATGGTGGAAGTCTTTAAGGAGTATTTGGTTTTATCAGTATAGTATTACTTCAGTTTGGGCTTAAATTGTTGGGAGAGGAGGTGTGTACTCAATGATAACTTCCTACATTCATTGAGCCTTTACTATGTGCTAGGTAAATTGCCAAGTATTTTATACACATTGACTTGTTTAATACTCTAAATGACTCTCTGAAGAAGCACCATTACTATTTCTGTTTTCAGAGGAAGATATAAGGCACAGGGACATTAAGTCCCTTTGCCTCTGGTTGCTAATCTACTAAATAATCTAGTTAAGATTCAAACTCAGGAAATCAGACTTGAGAGATCAAACTCTCAACTACCACACTCTGCCTCCTCAAGACACAGCAGGAGGATTTCGGTGTTAAAAGGAGAGTTAGAATAAGCCAGTCATGCCATTTCCCTCCTTAAATCTCCCCTGCACGGGGCCGGCCTTGTGGTGTTCCACTTCGGTGGCCCGGGTTTGCTGGTTCAGATCCCCTGCGCGGACCTACATACCGATTATCAAGCCCTGCTGTGGCAGGCATCCCATATGAAATAGAGGGATGTAGGCATGGATGTTAGCTCAGGGCCAATCTTTTTCAGCAAAAATAAGGAGGAGACTTGGCAGTGGATGTTAGCTCAAAACTAATCTTGCTAAAAAAAAACACATGTCTCCACTGCTGTCAGAAAACCATCCAGTCCCAGGAGCGTTGGGGAGGTCTTACAGGTCACTCCTTTGATTTTTAAACAATTTTCCTTTAATTGAGCCAAAATATCCTCTCTGTACTTTTACTCATCGTTTGTGATGATTCTGCCTTCTTAGCATCTTTCCCAGGTCAACCATTCACTTACCTGACCACCTACGTGTCTTTCCTTTTCCAGGCTGAGCTCTATGGGACTATTGACTGTACCTCATACAGCACAGTCCAGTTTAGTGGTTAAAACAGAACAGTCCCTGATTTGAACCCTGGACCTGCCTTTAACTAGTTGTGAGCCAGTTATCTAACCACTCTACACCTGTTTACTCGTCTCTGAAGGGGGAGAATAATAGTACTTTGCAGCTTGTTTTAGAATTAAAATATACAGTGCATGTTATATAGAGTGTTGACGTTGTGCACTGTGAAAAAAGTAAGTGATCAGTAAATACTAGTGGTGAAAATTGTTGGTTTCTGGAACTTTCCCTCCTATCACTCTTCCTCCAAACAGGCTCATTATCGCCTCTCGTTTGGATACTGTTTTTCTAATAATGCATATTTTTAAAGTGGCCACAATTTTTTTTTTTGTCTGTTCAACGATGTGAAATTCTTATGTCTCTAGAGAAGAGCTTGAAGGCTCAAACTGCGTCTTATAGAGAACTGGCCCAGCTTAGTGGGTCCCAGGCCTGCTGACTCCCCAGGTACTGTTTTCCTATTGCCTCATCTGTGAACATTGCAAAACTATCTCGCCAGCAGTCAGCACAGTTGGAGACTAGTTTTGTTTTTACTAGTCACTTCAAACCATCATATTAGGGCTATAAATAAAATAATATGGTTTTCATCTGGCCGTATCGTCAGAATAAGCTGAGAGAAATTGTAAATCAATATTTAGCATAATTGCTGATGATCTGTCAGGTTTGGATGCAAATAAAAAGAATGAAGAATGTAATATAAAATCATTTATATGATATCAGTTCAGTCACCCTCTATGAAGTGGCAGGCAGCAGAGCCTCATGGTCCACTTTTAGTTGGCAAAGAGTTCTCTTCTAAAGAGTCAGAAAATAATTGACCTTTATGTCAATTGCTCTTCTGTATTGGTCTTTCTTCAAGTTTCCTCAAAAGGTTTTTTTTTTCTGTCTCCCAGGGAACTTTTTCTTCTAATGCAGTGTTGTAGCACACTGCAAAGGCACTTATTTGACAAAAACAAAGCAACAAAACTAACATTGTCAGCATGATCATTCCCACTGAGCATTCTGCATTTTAAAAAAAGCCAGAATATGTGCAACATGCTTTTGAACCTATTTTGTTATAGACTATTTTCAGTTATCCTCAAGCAGAAGAAAGGTTATGATCCTTATACATGGATTTTTTTTAAAAGATTATGTGTCAAGGAATTGGACCAGTATGCTTTGTTTCCATGAACTGATGTATTCATTCATTCAACAAATATTGGCTGAGTGTTTACTGTGGGCATGGTGCCATAGTACAACTTGTGAGAGGGGTATGGGGAGGAGTCTTAGATGAATCTAAAAAGAGTGATGGATGAAAGAAATTCTGCTGGAAGGTAGCGAGACAAGGACCCTAGAGAAGGGATAGGTACAATTCTGTGGGAATTTCTGTGACATTCTGGCATCTTCTTTTTAAGGCATTTGATCTGAGTTTACAATGAACCATGCCTACTTTAAGAACCTCAGCTTCCAGAGTATAAAGTGAGGGAATTGGCTAGACCTTATGTGGTCATTTCCACATAGGAATTTCTATAACCCAATGATGTAGCAGGTCTAGGTAAATACATTTCCAGACTAGCAAACTTAGATCATCCTCTTCAGGAAGCAGTCACAGCATTTTACTTCATGGTGATAATTATAAACGGAAGAAGATTGAATTCTCCAGGGGCGTGAATCTCAAAAGGGGTAGAATTAGAATTTGACCTCAAGCCTTCCGCCCCCAAATCCCATCCTTTATTTTTATCTCAGCAAATTTATTTTGGGCAGGAAGTGTTTGATATAGATTTATTTGCCTTAAGTAATTGCAGGAAAATTGTTGCACCTCTTAAGAGTTAAGGTGTCTGGTCATGTATTTCCTGCGTTTTCTCATGCAAATAACAGGTGTGATTTTTAGTGATAAAAGCTAAATAGTTTAATTTTCCTTTATTTTTCTGGTTATTGGTGCTGCTTTCAGACATTTTTTTAGGGGGAAGTTGTTTCAATTTAGATTTTATTAACTTTTTTGCTAAGACTCTTGTTGAGATTCAAAGTCTTAGACTTGGGTGGCTTGAGTGTGATGAGTTTCTTCATAAAACTGGAATTCAGTGGATTCTTGCAAATCTTTTCTGATGGACAATAAGAGAAGCATTTGGGTCAGGAGAAGGAGCTCTGTTGCTTGTGAATTATCACATAATATTAATCAAGGTACAATATCCTGTGATTTGTTTAACTTGACTTCCCAGTACAAGGACTTGATATGTGAGTTGCGGAGATGTTTTATCTGGCTGTCATTGTTAGAAGCTTGCCTTTGCAGTGGACGTTTGATATTGGCCCTCCTTGAATGCTATCAAACTCCTACAAATTGCAGATTTAGTGACCTCTGAAATGCAAAGCACGTCTCCATTAGGCTTCTCAACTTTAGTAATAAAACCGTGCTCATTCACCTGTCTCCCTTGATTCTGTTGAGCATAAAATGGTGTAACCAGTTTTTCCAGATTGGTAGGTGAGTTGAACTTTTCCATTTGTGGCAATGTAAAGAGACATCTTGCATAAAATTTTTTGATTGAAATGCTGCTGAAAAATGTCAGTGCATTTGCTAGAGTCCTTATGTTCTTTTTGTTAGGGAGAGGAAATAGTTGAACAGGTATATGAGCCCCTTTGGTCAAATATTGCATACAAAAGATGAGTTTCTGGATTAAAGGTAGGTAAAAAATACTTCTGTACGTTGGCTCATAAAATGAATCATTTTATTAACCCCTTGTGATATACCTTGCTAATCACTTTCTAAATTTAGTTAGTGGTGTGCTGTTAAACTGGCTTTTCAGAAAGAAAAAAGAGCCCTGATTTGTGGTGTTTGTCAGTTTCTATGGTATAAACACTCCCACGATGGCCAATTTCAAGCTAACAATGTTAGCTTGCAAAAATCCTGAAAATTTTAGCAATTATCTCATCAGAGCCAGTATGAGCCAGCCCAACACACCATTGTTGGTGCTTTTTTTTTTTTTAACAACTTGAATTTGAGGGTTTTTTTTTTTAAGGTATGCTTTTGGGTGAGGAAGATTGGCTCTGAACTATTATTTGTTACCAATCCTTCCTCTTTATTTTCTTTTTCTCCCCAAAGCCACAGCACATATTTGTATAGCCTAGTTGCAGGTCATTCTAGTTCTTCTATGTGGGATGCTGCCACAGCATGGCTTGATAAATGGTGTGTAGGTCTGCGCCCAGGATCTGGACCAGTGCACCTCGGGCTGCGGAAGCGGAGTGCACAAACAACCCCTCGACCACAGAGCCAGCCCTGATGCTTTTAAATATGCTTTTGTATGCTTTCTAATTGCTTTAAACATAAAATCCTTGTCTCTAATCTCATTTTGAGGCTCTTAATGCCTCTGCCATGTTCTTGTGTGTGCCTTTTTTCCCTCTTCCCTAGTGCAGTGCAGCACGTCCCTATTCCCTAGTGCACGTGCAGCAGTAAGCATGCATGGTAACCTATTTCATCAATACCGAGATGATTTTTTAACACATTTTAACATTACTAAAATCGTTTGCTGCTTATAATCAATGGCATGTCATAGTGTAATTGGCAAAATTTTCTTCTTTCTTAGAGTTTCATATAATATTTATTTGAACTTAGCGAAATATATTAAGTGCTGAATAAATGGCGTTTGACATGATTACAATTACATCCTGTGGGCTAATCTGTCTTTTCACATGTTAGATTCACCTAAAGCAAGTTACCTTTACACTGTTATCCTTATGGAAAAAAGTGTAAATAGTTTGAAATGCTCCTTAGTGTACCTCCTGTTCTTTTGTCTCAGTGCTCACATTTGGCACATCAAAATTAGATCAGCAAGGTAGGCCTGTTGCATACATCCCAGTGTGGTACTGAGAACTGTCTTCCTCCATCTGGGAAGTATCCTTTTAGACAGCGAGGATCTCCGGCATGATTGATCATTGGATGATATATGTTATAGCCCAGTTGCCATAACATTCAGCATCCAGTGTTTCAGCTCCTTGGCATCCGGCATATAGGAAAAACCTTATTATAGGCAGAATAATAGTCCCTCAAAGATGTCCATGTTTTAGTCCTCAGAACATGTGAGGTGATTAGGCACATGTGTATGGTGATGGATTGTAATTAGTCTTTGGGTGGTGAACGTGATGTAGTCTACACAGAAATTGAAATATAATCATGTACATCTGAAAAAAAAAAAAAAGAACATATGAATGTGTTCCTTTATGTGGCAAGGGGAAATTAAAGTTGCCGATGGAATTAAGGTTACTAATCAGCTGACTCTAAAGTAAGAAGATTATTCTGGATTAGTCTGGGTGGACCCAATGTAAGTAATCACAAGGGGCTCTACATGAACAAGATGGATAGGAAGAGCCAGAACTAGAGAGATGGCATCATGAGGAAGACTTGATCGGCCATTGCTGACTGGCAATGGAAGGGGGCCAGGAGCCAGGGAAGGTGGGCAGCCTCTGGGACGTGGAAAAGGATTCTCCCTTAGAGCCTCCAGAAGAAGTGCAGCCCCACTGACACCTTGATTTGAGCTTAGTGAGACCCCTTTTGAACTTCTGACCTCCAGAATTATAAGATAATGAATGTGTGTTGTTCAAAATACTAACATGTGGTACTGTGGTACAGCAGCAAGAGTAAACTAATACAAACTAATAAATAGTAAACAGTACTAAATAGTAAACTAATACAAACTTCCTTAATTCAGAGGGGCTAAGCCACAATTTAAGCTAAATAAAGCTGGTCATGTCAAACGTGTTCTTTATAGTCTCTCTGAACAAATTTGCTAAGTAAATTTGCAGTATAAAACGGATTTCAGAAATATATACATTTAAGAAAATAAGACTTTTAATCCATTTTGAGTTGATTTTTGTGCATGGTGTAAGGGAATGGGCTACTTTCATTCTTTTGCATGTGGCTGTCCAGTTTTCCCAACGCCATTTATTGAAGAGACTCTCCTTTCTCCTTCATATGCCCTTGGCTCCCTTGTCAAATATTAGCTGTCCATAAATGAGTGGGTTTACTTCTGGGCTCTCAATGTTGTTCCATTGATCTGTGTGTCTGTTTTTGTGCCAGTACCATGCTGTTTTGGTTACTATGGCTTTGTAGTATAATTTGAAATCAGGGAGTGTGATACCTCTGGCTTTGTTCTTTTTTCTCAGGAATCCTTTGGCTATTCGGGGTCTTTTGTTGTTCCGTATAAATTTTAGGATTCTTTGTTCTACTTCTGTGAAAAATGTTGTTGGATTAAAGACTTGAATGTAAGACCCGAAACTATGAGACTTCTAGAAGAAAACATAGGCAGTACGCTCTATGACATTGGTCTGAGCAGCATATTTTCAAGTCCCATGTCTGACTGGGCAAGGGAAACAAAAGAAAAAATGAACAAATGGGACTACATCAAACTAAAAAGTTCTGCACAGCAAAGGAAACCATCAACAAAACGAAAAGACAACCTAACAATTGGGAGAAGATATTTGCAAACCATATATCAGATAAGGGGTTAATATCCAAAATATACAAAGAACTCATACAGCTCAACAACAAAAAAACCCAACAATCCAATTAGAAAATGGGCAAAAGGTCTGAACAGAGATTTCTCCAAAGAAGATATACGGATGGCCAACAGGCATATGAAAAGATGCTCAACATCATTAGCTATCAGGGAAATGCAAATCAAGACTACAATGAGGTATCACCTCACTCCGGTCAGAATGGCTATAATTAACAAGACAGGAAATGACAAATGTTGGAGAGGGTGTGGAGAGAAGGGAACCCTTGTTCACTGCTGGTGGCAGTGCAAACTGGTGCAGCCACTATGGAAAGCAGTATGGAGTATCCTCAGAAAATTAAGGATAGATCTACCATACGATCTAGCTATTCCACTGCTGGGTATTTATCCAAAGAACTTGAAAACACAAAGGCATAAAGATACTTGCACCCCTATGTTCATTGCGGCATTATACACAATAGCCAAGACATGGAAGCAACCTAGGTGCCCATCAAGGGACGAATGGATAAAGAAGATGTGGTATTTATACACTATAGACTACTACTCAGCCATAAGAAATGACGAAATCCGGCCATTTGTGACAACATAGATGGACCTTGAGGGCATTATGCTGACTGAAATAAGTCAGAGGGAGAAAGTCAAATACCATATGATCTCACTCATAAGTAGAAGATAAAAACGACAAGAAAAAAAACACAAAACACATAGCATTGGGGATTGGACTGGTGGTTACCTTTGGGAAGGGGGGGGAGGGCAAAAGGGGTGATTAGGCTCACATGTGAGGGGATGGACTATAATTAGTGTTTGGGTGGTGAACATGATGTAATGTATCCAGAATTTGAAATATGATGTACATCCGAAAAAAATAAAAATTAAAAAAAAAACAGAAAAAAAAAGAAAATAAGATGATTTAAAGATTTCAGTATGTTGTTTTCATAGTAATGATATAGCTAATTATGAATGAAAGTTATGTATTCACTAATTTTTGTCTATAAGAATTTTCTTTTAAAGTTTTCCTATCTCTACACCAGGGAATTGGTGGAATTACATCTCTCTGTCGATATTTCATGATTTTTATTTTTCCATGAATATGCTTGGCATTCTGGTCCCCACCTTAGCTAGCCCTTGTGAGTAGTGTTTCACTGTGATTTGGGGAATATTATCAGGAAAAAGCTTTAGGTTATATGGTCTTTGGCAATCGACTTAAACTAAAGCTTGTTTTCCTCATCCACAAAATGGGGACAATTGTGCCTTCTGTTATGGGCTACATGTTTATGTCCCCCTCAAATTCACGAGTTGAAATCACAATCCCCAATGTGATGGCATTTGGAGATGGGGCTTTTGGGAAGTCGGTCATTAGGGTGGAGCCCATGATGGGATTAGTGCCCTTATAAGAAGAGACACTCTAGAGAGCTTGCCTCTCTGCCTGCTCTCTGGCACGTGAGAACACAATGAGAAAATGGCTGTCTATAAACCAGGAATAGGGCCCTCACCAAGAACCTGACCATGCTGCTTGATTTTGGACTTCCAGCCTCCAGAACTGTGAGAACTAAATGTTTGTTTTTTGAGTCACCCAGTCTATTCTGTTACAGATCCTGAACAGACTAAGACAGAAATCGGTGCCAAGGAGTGGAATGCTGCTATAACAAATACCTACAAATGTGCCAGCACCTTTGAAACTGGCAATGGGTAGAGACTGGAAAAGTTGTGAGGTGCAATAACTTTTTCTCCATCTTTCCTGAGATATAACTGACATATAAGATTTTGTAAGTTTAAGGTGGGCAATGTGATGATTTGATCCACGTATGTATTGCAAAATGATTACCACGATAAGATTAGTTAATGCGTTCATCACCTCAAATAATTACCTTTTTTTTGCTGTGGTGAGAATATTAAAATCTACTCTCTTAGAACTCTCAAGTATATAGTACAATATTGTTAACTATAATCAACATACTGTACATTAGGTCCCGAAAACTTATTCTTCTCATAACTGGAAATTTGTACCCTTTGACCAACATCTCTCCATCCCCCCTACACTCTGGCAACCACTATTCTACTCTCTATTTCTATGAGTTTGGCTCTTTTAGATTCTACATATAAGTGTGATCATACAGTATTTGTCTTTCTCTATCTGAATTATTTCACTTAATATATGCCCTTGAGATACATCCATGTTAATGCCAATGGCATGATTTCCCTTTTGTATGGCTGAATAACATTCCATTGTATATGTATATACTACATTTTTTAAATCCATTCATCCATTGATGAACACTTAGGTTGTTTCTGTGTCTTGGCTATTGTGAATAATACTGCATTGAACTTGGGGGTGCAGACATCTCTTTGAGATCCTGATTTCATTTCTTTTGGATATATGCCCAGAAGTGGGATTGCCGGATCATATGGGAGTTCTATTTTAATTTTTTGAGAAACTTTCATACTGTTTTCCATAGTAGTTGCACCAGTTTCCATTCCCACCAACAGTGCACAAAGGTTCCCTTTTCTCCATGTCCTCACCAACACTTATTTCTTGTCTTTTTGATAATAGCCATCCTAACAGGTGTGATAGCTCATTGTGGTTTTGATTTGCATTTCCCTGATGATTAGTGGTGTTGAGCATCTTTTCATATACTTCTTGGCCATTTGTATGTCTTCTTTGGAGAAATTTCTATTCAGGTCCTCTGCCTATTTTTAAATCAGATTATTTGTGGGGTTTTTTTGCTGTTGAGTTATATCAGTTCCTTATATATTTTAGATATTAATACCTTATCAGATATATGGTTTACAAATCTTTTCTTGTGAAGGGACTTTTAAAGGTGATTCTGGTGAGGGTTCAGAAAGAAAAGAGCTAGAGAGAAAGCTCCCATCTTCTTAGAGAATACATAAATAATAATCACGTACAAAATGTTAGTAGAAATGTGGATGGTAAAGGCCATTTTGATGAGGTCCCAGACAGAAATGAGGAACATGTTATTGGAAACAGGAGGAAAGGTGATCCTTGTTATAAAATGGCAAAGAACTTGGCTGAATTGAGTTCACGTTCCAGTGTTTTGTGGAAGTTAGAACAATTGAGGAGTAGGGAGGTTAAGTCACTCACTCCCAGTTTATGGAGCCAGTAATGGTGGAGCCAGGATTGGACTAGAGCTGGAATCTTAACCACAACGTCCATCTCCCTCTGAAGGGGAGACAGTGTGGAGACAGGCAGTACTGGGAGAGGAGGTTGGGATTCAAGAGGGCTGCAGGCCGGAAGAAATTCCTCTATTAGTGTGATCCATGAAGAAGTGTTATTTTAGTCAGGTTTCCCTAGGACTGACTCACACTAAGCAATAATCTTGTTTTGGAGCTTTTCCATTTTAGGAAGATGGAAGAGCTATAATACTTAGCTCACATTCCAGGATCCTCAAAGAAATCACTGAGACTATGTGTGTGGAAGTGCTTTGTAATCTGCAGAATGGAACAGGGATGTTACACTCCTTCCCCAGGAGGGCACAGTGTCTGACATGGGGACCCTCAGACACTCAGGAAGTGTTTGTGAATGAATTAGCCTATGAGACTGGAAGAAATGAAGTGCGCGCGCACACACGCACGCACCCTCTATGTGTGTGTACATATACCTCCCCATTAGACTGGGAGCTCTGTGATGCAGTGTCTGTGCCATCTCTGTGTCCCCAGTGCCTTACAGAATGCCCTGAAAATAGTCAGTACTTAATACATGTCTGTGATTAACAATATTATAGTGCCTCTCCTTTTAGTGGCAGTTTTTATGGGATAGACTCTCTCTTTTTGGGGGCAGATGGAGGAATTGCTAGGAATCACTGACTTTGTTACTTCAGAGCCCTATTTTTATGTTCCACGTGCTGGGAGGCAGGGGTTTGCGGCTTAGTGTTGAAAGACTGTAGCTAGGAAGGCAGCACTCCCAGTGATTCAGCAGCCTCTGTCTAATCCTCAGCACCACGGGGATGTGTGCATTGGAGTGGGGGAAACAGGACCCATCCTAGAGACAGGGTTGCTTTGTTTTCTGGGGGACTGTTTTCCCTGGTACATTGAGCCAGAAGGTGAGTTGTTCTTCACCTAGTGACCAGGAAGTGGGTAGGTGGTCTTGTCCTTGGGATAAAGAAGCTAGCAAGTTAGGCCAGTCTGGGCAGGTAGTTGTGGGACTTGGTGTGAATAGCATGGCCTTTGAGTGATATAGTCACAGTGGTCTGGTGGTTCCCGTGACCAATGCAGTGGTTGATCCTATGGACGGGAGCAGGGGAGGATCATGGGACTGAGGTATGTGACCAGGAAGTCCAGCTCTGCCAACAGATGCAGAGAGTGACTTACAAAGGGAGTGGAGTGCTCAAGGTGGGACACAATCAACAACACAATCAGCAGGCCCAGGGGAGGTGACCACATCTGGTCCAGGCCTGTGCTGAGCACAAGAAAGAAAAGAAAAGTATGTGTATGGGGGAAACAGTGGCAGTGAATGGAATGGAGAAGACCGAAGCAGAAACATCAGAAAAGCTTTACTAATCTAAGTTTGCGGCTGATCGGGAAAGCTCTTGTACTTGAGTAAATGCAAAGGGCGGCTACAAGCCCATACCCAGCACACATGAAGAGGAGTGGAGTGGAAAGGATCAGACAGACCATATGGATTACTACCATCCCCCTGTGAAGGGGGCTTGATGATCAGAATGAAGTGGCATTTGTATGTATACAGTAGAAATGTTTGCATTGACTGCTGTCTTAGTCTGTTGGGCTGCTATAACAGGATACCATCGACTGAGTGCTTAAACAACAGAAATTTATTTCTTTCAATTCTGGAGGCTGGGAAGTCCAAGGTCAAGGGTCAGCAAAATCAGTGTCTGGTGAGAGCCGCTGCCTGGCTCAAAGGTGGCCATTTTCTTGCTGTGTCCTCACATGGTGGAAGGGATGAGGGAGTTCTCTGGGGTGTCTTTTATAAGGGCAGTAATCTCCTTCATGAGGGCTCCACTCTCATGACCTAATCACCCCCAAAGGCCCCACCTCCTATACTATCATATTGGGGGTTAGCATTTCAACATTTGAATTTCGGGCGGAAACAAACATTCAGTTCATGACCTCTGTTTTACTAAATCTGTATATAATTTACTCTAGTACAATGTCTTACTGTCAAACAATTCATTAATCTAAAGTTTTACTTAAAAAAATTCAGGCATTGTCTGAAAAAGAAATAACTGAGCCTGGGTGGAGTCAGCTAGTTATCATTCGGCTGTCTTGCCACAGCCAGTTGTATGACGATAGTTATGGAAGGAGTTGCTTTACAAATGGCATCCCAACGAGGGAGGCTCAATCTTTCCTGGACAGAAAAAGGTGAGAAAACTGATGTGCGCAAAGGTTTCAGCTCAGCTGGATCTCCTCGACCTTTCAGTAAGACTGGAGGGGCATCATGTGCACATTCTCGTTTAATAGGAGCCTGAGAGAGAAGAATTAAATGAAGTGCCAAAGCTGGCTAAGCATTATTATTAGGACCCAAATATTTAAAAAGCTACAAATTCTGAATTAAAAGAGGGAATCTTTCATTAGTCAATAGGGAAGTTGAAGTCCAAGTTACGCTCCTTTTTGACCCTACTCTACTTCATTTAATCAGGGTTTTAGCACTCACAGCTATTCCAAAACTATTGATTTTTTAAAAAACTTGAGCCTGAAAAACAGACAAAAGATATATATGCTATCAGTCCAATGATTTATCTTAGGCGTCTGTGGACTGGAATCATGATTGTTAAGACTGAGAGGCACCTGCTCCTTTCCGAAATGAGTTGCTGAAGAAAGATTCTGAGATTCAGAAAGGGTAAGGGATGCAATGTTGACCTTTCGGAGACAGGAAACCTTTGAGGAACTATAGGACACCAAGACAGTTCATTTAAAAGATGGTTTCAAAGCATTTTCTGGGGCTGGTTTTGTATGTGCATTACTGAAGCCCTCCGCTTGTCTCTTTACATAAACCCAGTGAAATGATGGTTTCCGCAGTTGCTCATATGTCTGCAGCCTTCATGTGGCACCTTGGCTTCCAGGCTTTGTAACTGCTTTTCAGTCTCCTTTGTGGATGAAATTAAACTTTCTTTACCATTTGACAGCATGGAACTTTCCTGAGATGGGCATTAAGGAGAAGAGAGACAGGAAAAAGTCGCCGATACCATCTCCATGTAATTAAGGCAGTGCAAACAGCTAAATAAAATCGTTGCTAATGACACTTACTGGATTCTGTAATATGAGTCCTTGCTCTAGTCTTGGGATAAATTAAGGATGAGCTGCTCGTGAAATGTACAGATTGTAAATCTTTGTTGCAGGTAATAGGGTGTGCATTTTTTTTTGTAAGGCAGCTTTATGTTAGGGCTATGTTTAGGCTTGTATGTTCTCTTTCTCTGCCTCTGTCTCTCTGTTTCTGTGTCTGTCTCTCTACATACGCACACTCACATTTATGTATATATATACATATGGATGCACAAATATGCGGACATGTATACGGACATGTACATGTGTTTTTGTAAGGTAATAATAATTAGTAAAGGATAGGTTAACACTTAGAAAAAATAGCTTCAAACTTTGATTTATAGACTTAGCTGACCAGCTACCAAGGTATAGCATGTAATCAAGGAACCAATTTGCCCTCTTTTAACTCTTAAAATGAAAGACTAAAAATCAAAACTAATCTATGAATATGTTTTTTCTTTTGGTTCTGGATGTGGAATTAATGAAATTGTCTGAATGTATATGAGAAGGTGGAGACTTCTAAACTGCTGAGCTTAAATTTAGTTAGAAATTTATACCGGTGAGAATGAGTTCCAAACAAAACTGTCTTCATTTACTGAACACGTCATTATTTAGGAACACAATCAATAACATTGCTAGAGATACCAAGAATAATGCACCATCCTGGCCTTCAAATCTAGCAGAGGAGACTAAGAAATAAATAATAACATATTGCGGGATATGTAATGTGACTCAGGGTCTTAAGGGAGTGGACTGGAAGGTGACACAGCCCCCCTAATTTGTATCTGGGAATGTTGCCTGGGAGAAGAGATGCTTGTGCATCATGGGTGTCATCCACTAGCTAACAGGTGAAGGAAAGGCCTTCACAGGACAGGAACTGTGCATTGTGTCCTGAAGAAGGAAAGAATACGTGGAGGGTGTGCAAGTCAGTTTGAGTAACTAGAATTCAGGGTGTGTAATGGGAGGCTGAAGAGTCCTCTGAAGGAGCCCCAACTTTTCCATCAGGTTTCCTCCGTGAAGACTCTCCTGACAGCTGGAGCTGGTAGTCTCCTCCTCTGTGTCCCCATAACTTTTTGCATATTTCTATTATTGGATTTTTACACCCAACTTAATTATTCATGTCTGATTTCCATATTTGTCTGGGGGATAAACAATATCAGGACTGTCTCCTACTTCTTATAAAACCTAGAAAACAGTAGGTGCTCGATAGCTGTTTATTAAGCACATTCGTGAATGTTTGGCTGGCTGGATCAATGAATGATTATGCACTGTTTGGGGATGAGAAAGTCAAGGATTGCCTTGGTTATCAAGTAACACTTCATAAAACCTTATGGTTTCATTTTTCTGTTTCAGATTACTTGCAGCATATAATAGTCTTACCGATAAACACCTGGCTGGATATTTTAACAATACAAGGATAAGGCGGCATCTCTTAAGATCAGGGCTGGTAAGATTTGGTTCACTTTCTTCTACCTGCCCTCTTGTTCCATGAAGTCCAATAATTCCCTCCCTTTTCTGGTTTCCTCTTTGCCTAATCAGTGACATCCTTTCCTTCCTCCTCATTTTAGAAAAAGCTCTGATTTATCTTTTTTTAGGCTGTGTTCCAAAAGATAGGAAGAGAGGTCACAATAACCGCTAACACAACTTGTAAATTATTGAGGAAAAACTCTGTGGGTTTCCAACAGCATATTTCACTTGTTTGTTTATTTATTCATTTATTCAACACATATTTATCGAACACATTGTTTGAGCCGGGAACTGTTAGGGATTAAGGATAGAGAAGACTTTACTGTCTTCAGGAAAAAAATAGTGTTTTTAATAATCACAGACTATGATGTGGAAAACATGGACAGTTCAAAATTTCTCCTTGAATTTTTTAAAGCTGTTTCATTTCCTGGGATGGTTTATTGATACATTAGTGTTTTTTTGTTAGCTCCCAAACTATCATTAGCACAAAATTTCCATTCCTCTAAATGTGTTTAATGTGAAACCTTTTAAAAATGCTGTAGTTTTGCATTGAAAGAAATAGGTGTGGTTATAGAAAGTGTGATGAGTGATTTTAGCTGTTTACCTTCTTAAAACACAGTGGCTTTCCTTAACTATTGTTGCCATGGTGTTGAAAGGACATGCGTTGCGTTTCTAATTGTTGTTTTACCCGCTTGGCGCTCTGGTTGGGTAGATCTTAGAGAGCTTGCTTTTTGTCCCCTGGGGCTTTGTTATCAGACAGACCTGACTGAAACCTGGCTCTGCCGTTTACAAGACAGAATCTTGAGCAAATCACTTAACTTTCTCAGCTTCAACTTCCTCAATTCTAAAATGAAGATAATGATACCCAGCCCTCAGGATTGTTGTGGCAATTAAAGATGTATAATAAACGGTTGTTGTAATTGTTGTGGTTACTATTGACATTGCTTCTTTGGATAACAATCCGTGAGCTTCAAGTGTAAATGGAAAGGACTTTTTTATTTACTCATCAACATCATTAACAAGCACTTACTGAACATTGGTTATGTGCATGGCACCTCAAATAAGGAAGATACAGCCCTAGTTGACTCTAGCGCAGTCATTCACATAAAGTCCCTGAATCAGCCGTGTTCAGCATCACCTGGGAACTTGTTAGAAAATGCAAATTTTAGAGCCCCACCCCAGACATATTGAGTCAGAAACTGTGGGGTGAGGCCTATCAATCTGTTTTTCAACTTGCCTTGCAGGTGATTCTGATGCAGGCTCAAGTTTATGAACTTCTGCCCTGTGCCAATGTCCAGTCTAGTTGAGGAGCTCAGACAACTCCCAGGGGAGAGATAACAATGACTCAGGTTAACTGCAGAGGGAGCAGCAGCGCAGGACGCTCTCAACACTTTCCCCGGTGGACACACATGACATGATAGCCGATGGACAACACACTTCAAGGACTGTAATTGAGTTATTCATAATTCCAAGCACACTTTCTGTAACCACAACCCTTTCTTCCATTGTAAAATGTATTCATCAAAAAAGATTATCAATAACTAATCGCTGGTAGCCCATCTCTAGCTGATCTCAACAACAGTGTTAAAAGACCAAAGTTATCAAAATTAAGAAATACGTGGTCTTGGATTAGACCTGAAAAGAAGAGCAGGGCTTAAGTAAGTGGAAAGGAAGAAGATGAACAATCCGGGAAGAATAACACCCTCTGCTTACAGAAGATGTAGAAAAATACAACAAATATGCCCATAGAGAGGATTAAAAGAAAATAAAAACAAATAAATAAAAACCAGAACCTACCGCTCCTGAGACTGGCATTAATGCCCATTGAAACCAATCTGGAACACTTTATATCTGCAGTACTGCATAATCTGAAAAAATCTGAATCACAACAAATTAAATTACATTCTGGGCTGGAGAGTGAAAGAAGAAAATGCAGTGTGAAAACAAAGTAATTAAACCAATTATTTTTAGAATAAACTGATGAGCGCCTCTGTAGCTTACATGTTTTGCTCTTCAAAGTATTTCCTGTGAGATCATCAGACCTGTGAGCACTGCTTCTTTTCATTGTTTCAAGGTATCGCCCCACCCCTTCTTCCCGAATGTGTTCAAAAAGAGAAGTGAAAACCACACCTGGGTTCCATCAAGGGAAAATTGTTACTCTAATGAGAACCTTGTTTTCAACGTCAAGTGCAGCACCTGTGTGTATTTTCACAATGATGGGTATATGAGCCTGCCTTTCTCTTCTTTTCCCTTATGAAATATTCATTAAAAGTGAAAGTTTATCAACCATAGTACAATCCTCCTTTAGGCTTAGAAGACACTGCCACTCTCTGTGTGTGTCTGTCTGTCTCTCTCTCTCTCTCCCTTTTTGGTAACTAACACCACATTTTCTGCTTTGTATTTCTATGTATGTTCTATTTATTCATGACAGATCACAAGAAGTGGAAGAATTCTTTCTGAAAAAGAATACAAACTAAATATCATGAAGAGGGATCACCAAAAATATATCCGGGAATGCTTAGCCCAGGCTATTTTCCATAAGGTTCTTGATATGGAGGTACAAGTATTTATTATTTTCTTTATAACTTATATTTTTTAATATGATAATTAATAATACTTCTGTACCCAGAAGCAGGGGAATTCTTCCTGTATTTCATGAAAAAGGAATGGAACAAGGTGACCTGAGAAATACCCTTTATCCCTCCAGGTGGCAAGGAGCTGAGACTGAAGTCAGCTTTTCTCCATTTCATTTAGGGACAAATGTGGACATCGTTATATATTTTGTGATATTTAATTTAACAAATGCAGATTTTTAATCCATAATGGCTACTCTAAAACATACCATCCCTCACCATCTGCACCTCAATTTCCATTTGCTAAAAAAAAAATGTGACATCTGTTTAAATATCAGTAATTCCACTGCCATGAATTATTTCAGATTTGTTATTCTTTTAAGGCTCTGAAGCTTGGCCGTATGCTAAATTTCAAGGAATAGGCATTGAAACATCTGCTATTCCTCCTACTTTAGGCCGCATTGGTCAGCACAGATTCACAACCCAAGCACCAACACTTTTTTTAAATCTGACATGGCATTTTTAGTAGGATATCTAGCTCACTTGAAGAATTATTTTAGCCTTACTCCATGGAACTTGTAGTTTCAAGCATCAACACCGTTTTAATTTGTGTGAAAAAGGATGTCACTTCTTGGCTTGACCATGCAGCGGTAAATCAGGACACTTGGCTCATAAAACCATTGACCTGTGGGTGCAGTAAACATTTATGAACAACTGTAGAATCATTGATAAACCAATGGTAAGTGTAGTGCCACTGAAAACATTTATTATTATGCTACCGTTATAATGAGTAAGTGTTATATTCACTTACGATGTATATGATCTGTTAATTTAGGAATTCATTTTGTGCTTTAGATCATGTGCATGAATTACATAGAATCATTGTTCATGGTCCCCAAATTCACTTGCTTATAAGTATTAGTTGAAATTTACAACTGATGTTAAAAAAAAAGTACAGTGTGAAATTAATCTATATCTAGTTTCTAACTTAATCAATAGGCACCAAGTTCCTTGAAGTTTGGTTTTCTAAAATTTCATGTAACCGACACATCATAACTGCTAAATATGCTATTATTTAAGAGTATTTGTGTATTCTTAAAGTTTGGAATAAATATCTTAGATAAATATTAATATGTATGTATAATATACTTTTATATAGTATATAATTATAATATATAATGTATGTTAATATAATTAACAAATAGAATATTTCTAAATTGTCACATTTGTCTCACATTTAGTTTATGCTGATGCTGTTTACTAATGTTGTTGTATTAATATTCATGTGTTCATTCATGCAACAAACATTAATTGCAGGCTTACCATGTATCAGTATGAGGTTATGTGATGTAGCTGCAAGATGTAATTAAAAAAATACTGTAGAAAATGATCAAGCGCTAGAAGAGAGGAACAAACAGACGGAGGTCAGAAAAGAAAGGAATGATGGCTTGCCTCTGTGAGAGTCAGGGGAAGCTAAACGGAAGTCCTCTATTTGAACTGGACCTTGAGGACTGTGCAAGAGTACATGAACACATGAGAAAGGCATTCCAGAGAGTGAAGACAGCAGGTGTGAAGTTACAGAGGTGTGAAAGGACATTGTAAATGGACAGGAAAGCTCACTGAGGCCCGACTGCACAGTGGGTTGATTGAAAGACTGGCAGGAAGTGACACTCCCCAATAAGTTGGGGCCCAGTTTCTGAGGGCCTTCACTTCCCAGCTAGGTTTGGAGTTTAGGAGATGAGGTGATAAAACGTTTTTCAGCAGGGGAGTGAAATAAATGAGCAGAGCTGTCTTAGAAAGATGATGTTGCTAAAAATGTGGAAGATGGATTAATGAGCTGGAGAAGATGAGAGGTGGGAGGTCAATTAGGAAGATGGTGCCAAGGGGTGTGGGCTGACAGCGGTAGTGGAAGCGCTGGGGAGATGCAGCTGTCCACAGAGCCATGGAAGAGGGAGAAAGACAGACATTGCCTGAACAAAGAGGGGTGAAGAGATGGAGCCCAGAGCAACTCTCAGATTTCTAGCTTAGTGGGTGGTGCATTGCAGGAGATCAGGAACAACATGGGCTGGAAAAGAACCTTTAAATGGTGGAAAAATGTGTCTGATAGAGTGGTGTCCTGGAAGCCAGGATGCTCTCATAAGCTGTAGAATGGTTAAATAAGATGAGCACTGAGAAAAAAAAGAAATTAGGTTTGACCCCGAGGACAAAGACATCGGTGGCCGTGGTAAAAGTTGTTTCAGTGACGGTGAAGGGTGGGGGGTGGGAGTGGATGACTGCTGTGAGCTGGAGGTACATGGAAGATGGAAAATGGTTGATAGTGAATTTAGTAATGAATGGGTGAGAGAACAGGAAAAGGGAGAGAAGCAAGGGACTTGTCAAGAAGAGGATTGATGACGCTTAAGCAGGGAATGAATGAGTCTGCAGGGTCCCAAAGGCAACGGGAAAGGATCAAGAACAGAGACACAACACTTTTTAAAAGGGCCAACAAGTAAAACACTCTCAAAGTGTCTAAATGATTTCAGATCAAATTGTAAGCAGATTATTTTCACATGGGGTTTACTTTTAAACTGTATAATTAATATATTACAGAAAATTTGGAAAAGAAAGCTTAAAAACAAGAAAGCATAAAAAAGGAAAATAACCATGTATGATCCCTCCTCTCAGAGATAACTGCTATTGACAGGCTCACATTTCCTTTCGGTCTCTACTCATATGTAAACATTAATAAAAGCTCTATGTTGTGAGAGGGGCATGGTTTTGTGAAAAAAATAAGAACCAAAAAACGAGAAGTTAGCGTCAGACAGACCAAGGTTCAAATTACCGTTCCACTGCCTACGAGATGTGTGACCCGCGGCAAGCTCATGATCCTCTGCCTCAGTTTCTTCATTTGTCAAGTGAGACTGCTTCACAGTTAGAGTTGTTCAAGAAGGGACAATGCACCTTCCTAGCACAGGGACAGGCACACATTATGAGCCTGATCAGTTAACTTGTATTTCTGGGCAATTCTGTGTCCTACTTTTTTTCTGCATTACGTGCATTTTCCATTTTTTTATACAGAATCTTTATGAATCTTATTTTAATGATTATATTCTATTCCATTATATGGATGTGCCAAAAACTTAACCATTCACTTTAAGGCTTGTGTTGCTTCTGAATTTTTGCTTTGAAGGAAAAACATAAAAAAAACTTTCAGACAGCATCTTTGTTCATAACACATTTAAAAAAAATTATTCAGATTCTCCCCTAGGTTTGGAAGTGAAATTTACTGGTAAAAGGGTAGAGACACTTTCAACAGCCTAATCTACGTTAAGAATTGGCTTTCCAAAGAGTTGTACCAATTTATATTCCTGCTTGCACACTTATGCAGATGATTCTCCTCCATCTCAATGACAAGAGGGGTAATTGAGAATACAGTTGGTTGCTAGGGTTATTTTCCTCTAAAAAATTCTTTGCTATAATTTATATGATTCTCTTCTCTGTCCTTTCATGTATGCTTAGCGTTACCATCAGCTTGAAATAAGAAAGAAACTGGAGACCTTAGCTAGGAAGGAGCGAATTCAGAGATTTAAGGTAAGGACCTACATAACTGTCTTTTATTTGACAATATTATTTTGTGATTTTGAAAGCCAATAATGCTATTATTGAAGTTCCTTGGGGCACTTACATTTGGGTAACTCATAGCTGAGGTCAAATGACAGTTCCATCAAGCCTAAATTTTGGCCACCGTTGTTACAGAAGATCATAACAAAGTAGGAGCTGCCTGTGCAAAGTAAGTTTTATAAGGCACAAACCTTTCAAAGAAAAACTTGAAAACATTCAGGTTTTAAGTTTTGCTCTTGTATTTTCTTAACTGATATGTGATAGAGGCCAAAGGATTTTTTGCTTTTTTGTCTTAGGAAGGTAAAAATAGATAGTGATGTTCCCAATGTGATGGAAACCAGGGCATTCTAAGAATTATCCAATGGCACATTTTCCTGTGAATGTGAGCCTTGAAAATATATGGTAGGAAAGATCTACCTTAGCAAACAAAAGCATAAGATTTAGACATTTTCTATAAGGTATTTGAAAATCCTTACTTGTTTTCTGTTTTTGTATTTGATATTCCTACTTCAAAGTGAAGTTACGAAAATGTATAAATTTGAGTCAAGAGATGAGAGACTCAGTTAGGCATGTTTGAAAGGTTTCTCCTTAGGCTGGCAGTTTTACTCAATTTCTTGGGCCATTCAGATTTACACGTTGTTCTTCATTTTCTGTGTCGTATTACAGATGTGGGGCTCAAGACTCATTTCACAAACTGATCAATATTTGTAAAGCTTCTGTAGAATAACTTGCCATCTAAGACAGTAATTTTTCCCTCTCACTTGACAGACTCAAATCTGTCTATTTTATCATGGCCAAAAGATAATCGTGTTACAAAACTGTTGTTAAATACTAGAAGATAGGTCAGTTTTTCAAGATCAGAAAAGTTGGTGTGTAGAGATTTGTGGTTAATGCAACGTTGCCAATATTGTCCTACATCAAGGACTGAGGTATAGATTCTGTAATGTTGATGGACTAAAATGGTTACTGGAAATAAAGAGTGACTGGCACTGCCTGAAGCAGATTGCCAGACCTGCTAATGAAGTACATGTTATAGCACGAGCGAAGTTCATCAGAGACACTCCAGTTCCTCCTGTGTGATTTTTATCTGTAACAATTTTCACTTTATAGCTGCGCTTGAGGAGATACCTATGTTTAAGTCTCTTTTTTGTAATAAGCAACCCTTTTGCTGAAGGCATTCTTTAATTATTTTTAAAGGTAGGAAAGTAATATTTTCTGGTAGTCCCTACTCATCAGTGTAACGAGGAGCACTGTGCTTCTTGTGGTGATCTACTTAAGGCAGATGAATAAATATTATCACAGCATTGAGGATACTCTGCTTCCACAGCTATTTCTTTGAGTAAAGTAGACTCAGTTTCCCACCTTTCACTACCACACCCAACTCCCAAGGACAGCTGTGAAAACTTTTTCTGACTCTCACGATAGGTCTCACAAGGAACATTCTTGAAAGTAATGAGAAAGGACTTTTTAGTCATATGGTATCTCTTACTTGGCAGACAATAACATAACCTAGATTACTAATGATGCATTAATTTGTTAAATCACTTTCTTATTCTAGGGAGAGCCCACAAGATGGTCTATAGAAAATAACATGCCAATCCTATCTCCCCACCCACCAGTTGGCCCAAAGACCAACCGTGGCCATAGTGTTCTGGTTGATGAAGGACATTCCAGTCTAACAGCACTGGTGAGTCGCATTAAACACTCTGTCATACACTATCCCAACTAATTAATTTATAATTTCTTATCATTCCTAGAAAGAATGCTCTCTGGGTATATGTCTGTACAATCCTGCAAATGCTGCTGAGTAAAAACATAGTCTTGCATCTGTTCAACTCTCTCTTTACAGAATGCCCCACCTCTAATCAATGTCACCTCTGTCAAGATCTGTCAAATCCATTTTGCTTGTTACTGCTAGATTTGTTTTCTTGAAGTGCAGATTACTTATGACACTTACATGCCCGAATGCCTTCACAGCCTCTGTGTCACCTATAGAAAAGCCTAGACTTTTTCACCTGACATTTAAGACCCTAAACCATATGACCTCGATTTAGCTATTGACATGATTACCCTTTTGTACTGTGCAATGCAGCAAAAATGTACCACTAGTTGTTCCATACACGTTCTGTATTTCCTGATCTCTGGATTTTGTTCTTGCTGTTCCCTCTACTCTCACCTTGTTTATGCACAAAGTCAGTGGTACTGTATAGCATTTTGGCCAGATACTTATATTTGTGCTTCTTTTATGAAAAGTATGTGCACATACTCTAAGATAAAAACAATTAAATGTACAGAAATTCTATTTAAAGAAATTATACACTGATATTTCATTCCAATTTCATTCATTTATAACCTAGAGGTGGTATTTGCTTGAAATAAGGTAAGGTAGCTTGAAACAATACAGATACAGGAAAAGATTTGCAAAATATTTCCTGGAGGTTGATGGTTTATGTTGTAAATGACCTGCTTGATCACGTCTTTATTCTTGCTTTGTGTAGCCTAATATGTTTCCTTGTTAGCATGAACATTTTTTTGGATTCTACAATATTTATAGAAAAATTGCAGTGCTTTCACAGATTGATGAAGTAGGTTTATCACATATATGTAGTGTTAAGCTTTGACATTTTTCAAAAGGTAAATATGTTTTGACATTTCCCGAGGAACAGCTCAAGTTAGGAAGAGCAACTGTCTTCCCTTTGTTGTTACCATATTTCCAGGCTTCATTTAAATGGATACGTACACAAATAATTCTTTTATTTGATGGCGAATTCACTAGAGTCTCAAAAGCTCGGCCTGGTGAAACAAGAGAAACAATCAGGTGCTATTTTCTATCTTCCCACCTGTTTAGGAGAGGAAAAACCCTTGAAAGGCTTTCTTTTCAATTTTCCAGCTGAACACCCTCAATAAGTAGTTTATGATACATCCAGGAGATCTTAATGTGGCAGGAGTGAGAAGGTAATTTAAAAATTACAGGAACACTGACACCAGCACTTCAGAAACCTTTCTCTCTGGTGAGCCGCAATTCTTCGCTCGGTCCCCGGCTATGGTGCTTCTGCTCCGTAAGGGATACCTGTTGTGATTCTGGAATCATAGTTCCCAGTTTACAGAAATACATGTTCTCCTCTTTGTTTTCCCAATCTGGATACGTATCCTTTAAATTTGACTCCTGTCCTCCAAGTGCTGTTGAGATGAAGATAACAATCATTTTGGGATGTTGCTGTTGATTTTTCTTGTTTAACTTTCTTGAATGAATAAGGAGAGCATCCAGTGAATGGTTATTGCACTTGGTCACTAATTGCACCTAAACTTTCAAAATAGCATATAGGCTTTAGCTGCACTGTTCCTATTAAAACTGGAAAATCATTCAACTAAATCTGTACATGCTTGGAAAATTCAGCCCCAGAGATCTTCTACTGAGAATTAGAAATGCTCAGCTAAGCTGAGTAATCACCAGGTAGTCCATTTCAGTTCACATTCATGTGCAGTTTTGGAAACGTTAAGCTACAGTGTCATATTTATTCCAAGAAAATATATTACAAACGATTTAAAATACAGCAAATTTAAGGTGGCCTCTCATGTGAACTACGATAGTTTGTAGCTCACAGCTGGTAGTTGAATGATGCAGATTTATTTTTACAGATAAATGTAATCAGTTAAACATTTGACTGCCTTATTCATCTAACTGAGTGATATCTGTATGCAAATGTGAAAAAGGAAAATTTCGCGTTTAGCAGACAACAGATCATGTTCTAGTTTGCAGTAGCCTGCTTTCTTGAATTCCTACATTAGATTTTCAGTGTTTTTGTGTTCCAGTGGATTATTTGACAGGAAAGAGTCTTAGATATATTTGTTTTACAGAGTTCAAAAGAATTCTTTTGGATGATCTAATTCCCTTGTTCAGAAACCTTTAGTTTGATTTCTCTTTGTGGGTTTAAAGACAGTTCACCTTTTGGCTCATATAGTGTTATGTCCTGTTTCTTTAAATCAAAGGCTGCTCCAGTCCATCCACTTGGCTTCCTGTATTAGTCATGACATAGGTTTGTGTGCAGAGACCCAAAGTAACAATGACTTAAAAACAAGGATGCCCTCCCCACCCCAACAGGCATATGCGACTCTCAGCTGATGTGCCATCTCTACTATATTAAGTCATCAAAAGCTCAGACTCCTACTGTGTCATTTTTCTGCCAAACTTAGTTTGTTGTCTTCATCCACATAAGCCAAGATGGTGTTTCATCATGTGGCTATTTCAGCCAGAGGGGAGAAGGTAAAGTGAAAGTGACAGCACACTTCTTCCAAGGGCATGATCTGGAAGTTTCATGTATCATTTCTGCTCACGTCTTATTGGCCAAAGCTGAGGCATACATTATACAGATTTGCAAGAGATCCTGGGAAATATAGTCCTTATTTGTGAGAACCATTCTCCTTGATAAGAATTCTGTTACTGGTGAAGAAATGAAAAGAGATGTTGGGGAATATTTATGTTTGCTACCCTTCCCATGTCTGACTCACAACTGTTCTCTTCTTACCCAGGTATTCAAATTTCCCATTCCTCGTCTCTGCTCATCCATTTTCTTCTTTTGCTCATCCATTTGGATAAAATATAATTGCTTCTGTGAAACTTTAATTTTTACTCGTCTCATTGGCTTGCTCCAAATAACTTTAAGTTCTAAGATGTTTTAATTCTCAGGTATCTTGTTGTTATTGTCTCTTTGGCAGTACGTGCGTGGTTCATTTGGCACTAATTGTCTTATGTCACCATTACATGTTAAAAATTACTTTTTCATCTCCACATAGTGCCTATAGTTGGAATCCAATAAATGTTGACTTAACAAAATCAGAGATTTAGCAACATATGACATGCTTTTCAAGATGGCGCTGAGGCCGAATTTTTGTAGTAGGACCTACCCCGTCATCATTTTTTTTCTGTATTTACACAACACTTTTCCAGAGTTGGATATTTGTTGTTCATGATTCTTTAGAGTCAATGTATTGTACCTTATTCATGAGTCATTTATATACCATCCTTTTCACAACCTCTTACCCAAATACTCATGTATTATTCTTAACAGATTTTCTACTCTCTTATTGTAATCAAACAACTGGGCCAAAAGCCTTGTTTTTCCCACTTTTGAAACATTTCTGATCTTTATACTAAAGTTACAATGTTCTGTCAGTGCCCCAACAGGCACTTCTAATGCTTCATACTGGCACTTTTGGTATTCTCTGCAGTACAGTCTTGATTAGAAAATGCATCAGTCAGGGTCTCAGCAGGAAACAGATGGCTCACACAAATAGGATAATTAGGAAGGGTTTAATAAAGAAACTATTTACAAAGATGCAGGCAGGGTTAAAGGAAACCAGCTAAGGATGTTAAGCATGCTGGGGTCAGCAAAATGGGAAACAACACCACATTGGCCTAAGGGAGAAAGGGAGGGATTGGATACCAGAACTGGCAGGCAGGACTTGTAAAGTAGGAGAGGACTTCCTGATAGAAACTGTGGACTTTGGTGGAGGGACTCAGCTGGCCCATCACGACCTTGGTGGAAAGGGTCCAGGAGAATTAAGACTGCAATCTCGTTCCCTTCTGTCTTTTGATCTACCAGTGCCTTTCATCGGCCAAATCCAACTGGCATCCTGAGGTTAGCTGGTGTAGTCCATAAAGAAATGACTCCCACCGGCCAGAGCAGGGCAGAGAAGAGGGGCAAATGGAAGATATCCAGCCTGGAAAAGGTCTCCATTTTTACACAGTGTTATCTAATGTTGCCAGTTAACTATTTTTCATTTTTGTTTTCCTAATATTTCAAGGAAGAAGTAGAATAAATGGTAATGCATCACAGTTGAACATCCGCCTTTCCTGTTTTGAATCACATTGTCTGCTTTTATTTCAGCACCAGTCTTAAGACTTAAAAGACTCACAGGAGAATTTATGTTGAAGACATTTAAACAGAAATGAGTCCATTCTAATCATATCCCTTTAGATCTCTAAAATAGGAACATTATTCAACTTAACATTAAATAGAGCAAAGCTATTCTACGCACAGCATAAATTGGGTGTTGTCAGCAAGTTTACAGTATGAATAAAATACAGGAAACTAACAGAGAACATCTCCTTTGTCTAGAATACTCTATAATTGTAGCATTTAGTTATGTAGAGGACTTCCACACCATATGTTTTAACAAATACTTTGGGTCATAAGGGTATGGATAATGGAGGGACATAATTAAAGTTTAATCTGTTCAGTAAAAAGGCACCATTAATTACTCTAGGCAATTTGTTGGGTTATTAATTGGTTCTGGAAACCTGTCAAGATACTAATTTAAATGGAATTTTTTTTCCCTAATTGTCTAGACAGCCCCTCGACCATACACTGCCCCAGGAAATATGCAGCCTCCAATTCGATTACAGCCTCTTCCCAGTAATCCTGCAATAGGAACTGTTCCAAAGATGACTTCGGGGTCCAGATCAAAAGCCTCATTGCTGGAAAATGAAGCTCCGTTTCCCATTGGGGTAAATGTTATTTCTTTAAGAAATATCTTTTTTATTCTTGATCACTGTATTAGATTACCACAGTTTTTAAGGTGCCAGATTCAATTAATCTACTCTGCGAAATTTATATTGAAATTTACTGTTTTTTCCGTGTATTTCTGTTTACTTATACCTTACTCTAACTGGAAAGCCTATAATTTCTGTATTATTGGGCAAAAAGAATAAGGCATAAATTTGTAATAATATAAGGTGATCTCTCATTAATTTGAAGGGTTGTATGAAAAATAGAGGACTTTTTAGAGCCAGATATGACTTCTATCAGAATAGACCCAGTGTTGATCCAAATTTTAAATGCGTGAAAACTAGAAAATGAAACTTTCCAAGAATAGGTTTGCATTTGCATGCCGACTGACTTTACCATCAGTGTATGAAATTGCTGCAAGTTTGACTCTGCAGAAGGATAGATATAGAAGGAAAAGAATGTCCATCTTTAAAAAATGCTGAATTAATCACACACAGGAGCTTGAAGCTGCTTCCTTTTCAAGGTTGTGTCTCAGATAATTTTTACTTATTTTATTAGAGTACAGGAAGGAGGTATGGTAACCATAAAATATGAGTTGCTTAACCAGGGAGGAATAATTAGGACATTTAGTAATTAGGGACGGTATTGTTTGTATTTCTAACATGAAGAAGAAACATTTGCCAGCTTAAGAAAGAAGCTGTGTCATGAGTGTAATTGTCATTGTGTTCAAATGGGTGAATTTAATTCCATTCCTTATTAGGAAATGTAAGACATATGAAATTAAGATATTTTTATCTAAGACTGACAGATAATCTTGACACTAAGAAATTAATTATTCAGACAAATAAATGATTGTGTTTCACAGTAAAAGTATAAATGTAACTCTAAAAGTGGTAACCAATATTTTAGTCCATTTGATATGCTTTTCAGCTTGTGAAGCAATTTTCACAAATCATATTTAGTAGCTTCTCAGAAAGCAGGAGAAATTAAGCCAAAAGTAGTGGCACTTTGTCTAGGGAAGACTGCTTAGAGCTAAGCAGGAACTTGTTAGGTCAAAAGTCAATTAGGTTGACAACTTCTAGGATCTGGTCTCTTTTTTGAGGGCCCAGAGATTTCCTGTTCCAGCTCGTACCCAGGAATGGTCAGGTCCCGAGAGATTGTCTCAGGCTAACTAAAATAACTCATAACAAGCTCATTTTTCTCCCTTTAGTAGACCAAAATTGGGAACCAAATCATAATCAGGCGCCATTAATTCACCAGATATTAAGTAATCAAAGCTTGTAGAAGCTGTGCATTTTCCCCTGGAGACAGACCTACATGAGAAGCCAGTTCACAATGAGAAGGTTGCCTGGTGAGCATGGAATCAGAATGAGGGGATAGGGTGAAATGGAATGTTAATGGCATCAGGCTAAGATGGCTTGATGCATCTATCTCATCCTAGGAATGGGCTTGCCAAAGGTACCAGAAAACTCCAAGGTCTTTGGCTAAAACCCCCTCTATCCTCCAGGGATAACTTTGCCGTTAGGACCGGAAATATTCAAAGTCCAATGGGTGGGATTTCCTCTCCCCTAGATAGTACTCAGATGGGCACTTTCCACATTTGCCAAGGTGATTATATTCTTTTCTAAGCTCCTATAAGTATTAACTCTACTTTGATAGACACATTTTCCTGTTAGATATGTGAATACTATCAATCAGGTAATATTCAAATTCTGCTGGCTATGGAGGGAGTTTTTATCTTTCAGGTGATTTTCCAAATCTGCTCTGAGACACTGGGTGGATTTGTTAATTAAATCTGCACAGGGCCTTTTATTTTCCTGTTTTCCAGTTTTGGGGTGTGAGTGACTGAGGGATAGGCACTTAATGGAAGTTTACATGGGCTGACAAGATTGGGATCAATTCTGTGTTAATTTAAACTAGCGAAACATAGTTTTCCCATTCAGTAACTATTTATTGGGCACTTACTATGGATTAGGTACTGCTCTAGGCATTGGTGATACATCAATTATCAAGTCAGACAAATGTATCTAACTTATTGGAGCTTATACTGTATTGTACATAGGCAAAATATACTGCTAGAAAAGACGTGCAGTTTTTTCAATGTCGTTGATGATGAAATGATTTAAAATAAAATCAGACAAGAAATTCCTAAAGAATACTAGTCTGCATGATTGCTGAGTATGTAGTGAACACCCACTAAATTCTTATTGTTTTCTTAAAGAATAAAAGATATGCATGTGGGAATTGTTTGAAAGTGCAACAGATATAACCAGGTTGAACTTTCTAAGCATCACGAATGAGGATCTTTGATTTAGGCAAAAGCAATGTGGTCAAAAAACAGACTGGTTGAGATGCAACCGAGTAAAAATAATGACTTGATTGAAAATGATTATCCTTAGAATGAGAGTTTCTTGTACACTATAGATAGGAGTAGAAATTGGTAGAACTATTTGTGAAGGCAATATTGGAATATCTATCAACATTTTAAATGAACATGCTCAAACATTTTAGCATATAGGAATTTATCCTGGGAATACACACAAATGTGGAAAGACATAGATTTAAGAATATTTAACAATATAATATTTGCTATAGTGAACAATTGAAAGACACCTAAGGATTTAAATAGAGTATTATTTAAAAATGTTATAGCATATTAAAGTATGTTAAAAAAAATAAGGTAGAATTATTTATACTGGCATGGAAGGATGTCCAAGATACTTTGGGCTAAAAAAGCAAAGTAAGGAGCAGCATGTTTCTTAAAAATTTACTAAACCATTCCCAAATAAGTGATGCAATTGACTGATAACTCCTTAGAAATTTAAAAAACAAAAATCCCCAGGCCCCAAAATTTCTGGATTCATTGATTTTATTATTATTATGATTTTTACTTCTTTAATTTATACTTCTTGTTACAATATCAAAGCACACATCACAGAAAAATTGGGAAATGTAAGAAAAGCGAAAAGAAAACATAACACTTGCAATTTCAACTATTCTAACGATTCTAAACTCCTTAGTGAATATCTGCTTAAATCCCTTTCTGTTCACATAAATGTTGTTTTCAATCAAAATATGGACTATACATGCGTTTATTTAACCTGACTTTACTTATTTAGCAATGAGAAATGTTTGGAGAATGACTTCTCTTTCTTAAAAATGAGTTTTCTCAAAGTTTAAACATCTCAAAATAAAGAATAAGTTGGGTGAAAATTAATTTAAAATCATACCAAATAAATTTGTATAAAATGGATAAAACTGATTAAAGATTCCTTAAACTTTGAAAAACTATCCAAGATACATAAAAATTACCAATTTATGAAAATTCAGAGACTCAAATATGCCTGAAAAATGTAATATAATTATTGGTTACACCTTTGGTGCTTTTTAATCATTAAGGTAATGCACATTGATTAAATTTTCAAATAATACAGAGATATATGAAATGGAAAATGACATCCCCCTGATAATCCAAATCCCCAAAGGCAACCTCATCTTCAAAGTCTTCCAGTCATCCTTGATTTTGTCAAAATCCACATATAAATTATTTAAAATAAACATGTGATCACACCGCATGGACCTTTTTAGGTCACATTATTCTTTTTAAAGCCTGATGAGAATCTATTATAAGAATAAAGCAAAATGTAGTTAAATATTCTCCTATTGATGGACCTGATGGTTCAACTAAATTTGTTATACGTGTGTGTGTGTCTATGTATGTATGTATCCTTATACACATTTACATCCGTGTGCTTGTGTAATTATCTGGGTAAAATATATTTCCAGAAGTTGAATTTCTAGGAGAAAATAAGCTATATAAAGTCTTTGGGTCACCATCTGGGTTTGGTTCCTTGATGTTATATTATCAAGGACCATTACAATACCTGGATGGGTGAAATCAATGTGAAAAAAGTACTCACACCCCATTGTTAAGTGGACTATCTAACCCTACTGCAAAGGACAACACTTCAAACTTCTTGATTTTAAATTGTTTAATTATGCTGAGTCCCCATAGCTTTAATGGGTTGTTGAGAAAAAAATGTCAAAAGTACTATAAAAGTGCCATCACTGTCTCTTTGGTTTAAAAATATACTTAAGTAAAGTTAGAAATTCATGAAAATTTAATTTGCTGTGGATACTGCAAAATGCCATTTTTCAGCAGACTGGAGTGCTTTGAGTTTCCCTATTGATATCAGTTGTGTTTGCATGCAATGCCAATCATGCAATCTTCTCTTTAATTTTGGGTTACATTGGGTCACCACTTCTATTTCACTGGTTCTGATGTCATGAAATGTGATTACAGGGCAAGAAAGCAGTGATGAAGTTCAGGAACTCCATGGACAATTCACAGGGAATGAATCGATATCAATTTCCGAACATTAACAATTACATGCTGCCTATTCCGCCTCCACCTCCTCCCCACAGTGGAACAATCACAAGGGGAAATAGACCTGAAACATGCAGAAGGAGAAGATTTCGCCCAATCACTGCTCCAAATGGCTTAGAACCTCTCTTTACCAAGGTGATTGTGGAATCAAGTTTTCTTTTATTAATTTAGCACAGATTACATTGCACTATTAGATTTCCAGATGTGCAGGAAAAGAATCTAGGGAAATCAAATGCAAAATGCACTGTGTAAAGAAATGTATTAATTTTATAAATGTAATTGTAAGCTTGAATGAATCTGAAACCAAATATTTGAATAGTTCAGTTGAGTAACTAATTTAGCACAATTGATAAAAAATCCAGCAATTCTCGTGGTCAAATTTAGTTTGTGTTCTACCTATTTCCAAATAATTTATTACCTTTAATTTGCCCATTCAATCGTATGTTGTCAGAAGTATTTTAAGATTTAATTTGTGAAAATTCAGGGACTTACATATACCAAAAAATTTATACCATATAAAATACCTGATTAAAGCTTACTCTTAGTGATTTTTGGCAAATTAATGTACTATATTAAGAAAAATTTTTCTTTCAGTGTTCTTCAAAAATAGTGTAGTTTGTTGTACTTATTTCCTCAAAATACTGATAAAGAAAATAGTCCTAAGGCCAGTTAGACTTTATACAGATACAGGCTAGTAAAAAGGCAAAAAGAGCTCTTAATTTTTATTGTGTAAATATACAACTAATAGTAACTATAGGTGACTTCTATGATTATTAGCAGATAGCTGGGTCAACGTTTCACCGATGGAGAATCAGGGTGCGGTATTTACTGCTTGTCCACATCTCGCTCCTGGCATCTATCCTCACAAATAACTTTCTCAAAAAGTTGGTACTGTCTTCCTTGTGCTTGCTCAAATTTCGTCCTTTCAATTCTGTTTTCTCCACTTCTCTTCCTTTGTTCCAGTCTCTGGCAGAGGACTGTATCCCTTATGTCTGAGGCCTACCCTCCACCCTGTGTCCTTGATTTTCCTTTTTAACTGCCTGTGGAAAACCAACACCATCTGTCATTCTCCTTTCTAATTTGCATTTTCATCCTCCCTCTGATATTCATCTCTGTCTTTCAACACATCCAGGTCTTATATGGAGTCACATTCTGTAGCCTTAGACTTCTGTTTTTCTTCTTTCCTACTGCAGAGTTCTCTGAAGCATAGTTTACTGCAACTTACTCTAACAAACAACCGCAGGCAACTCAGCTGACAACAACAAAGTTTTCTTTCTTATTTTCATTATTGTCTGTTGTTGGTCAGCTGCAATTCTGGAACCAGACCAGAGGAGTGGTCCCTGTCTGGGATATGTTGGCCTCATGGACAGCAGAACCATGGAATGCTTTAAGATTCTATTCAGGAGTGACACATGTCACTTACACTTGAACTCCATTACCAAAGCCTGACAGCAATGGAGTAGGAGGTATCCTCCTGTCACAGAGAGGGGCAGTGAATATTTGGGGCAATGATAGAATCTACCATATCCACTAACTTACTTTTGAACTCTTTGCCTGCTGGCATTGGTCTTCACTAGGCCAAAAAACATGCTCTCCTCAAGGATGTGGCCCCCGCTTAGCAAAAACAGTGACTTCCTAATCATCCTCACTTGGTGGCAGCATTTGATTTTCTGATGTTAAAATACGTTACTGGGATAAACTCTTCCTGGTCATACTTTTTAAAAAAAGTTTAAATGTCTCATAAACCCTAAGAGTATGTAAAATCTTTGTGTACAGGTTAAACAACAATAATCAAAAAAACACCCATGTTCACACCATTACTTCTTAACAAAGTAGAACACTACAGTCATGTTATGAGCACCCTATTTCCTGCCCCATCATATCCCCTACAGCTTCCCAGAGCAACCACCACACGGACATCTTTGTTAACTGAGTTCCTGCTTTTCTTTGGAGTCCTATCACTTATATGCATTCAACTTCAGAAATGAGCTCAAACCTAGCATTGTAATGAAAGGACAATATTTCCAGAAGAAAATAAGTTGAACAGAGTCTTTGGATCACAGTGTGGGTTTGGTTTCTTGGCAATTTTAAAAGCCCCTTCTGGGGAAGTCAGAGAGGCTGCGTCATGAGTGAGTCCTAGGAAAATGGGCTCACCGGAGTCAGGGCATCTAGTGAGGTCCTACTGTGGGCCAGCCACTGGACATCCAGCAGGAACATGCTCAGGGAGGTAGGCTTCTGTAGCTTGGCACAGAGGAGAGAGCAGCAACTTCTGCGTTCCGTGGTCATGACAAGTGAAGCACAGATAAGCATCTGAGGCAGCTTCCCCTGGGCATTCTGCCTCCATGGTGCCAGCAGGCGTCCTGGCTTTGACAGACCTTAGCAGTCTGTCTCTTGAGTCATAAGCCTTCAGTCCGACCTAGGTGATTTTTTTTTTTTAAACTTCTGTTCTCTCTTTTTGAAATCTCTTTTTTGGGAATGTTGGAACTATTAGACTGATGCTCTAATATTCTTAACTTTTCTCTCCTATTTTCTACCTCTTAGACTTTTTGTTCTTCTTGCTAGGAGATTTCTTCAATTTTATCTTCTACACATTCTACGGAATTTTTCCTTCTGCTGACTTAATTCTAAGAACTCCTTCTGTGATCACTGAGTGTTACTTTTAAAAAACATCTTATTCTTGTTCTGTGTGGTATTGATTCTTTGGTATTCATGGAGACTTACTTTGTGGGCTAATACATGTTTATTCTTTGTAAAGAATGTGATTCGCTAAATGCTGGGAGCAGAGTTCTATAAATGTCCAATAGATAAGAAATTTAAATTGTGTCATTTGTATTTTTACACCCTTAGCCTTCTTTTTTATTTGCTTGGTCTCTTTAGTTCCTGAGTTCTGATGATGATTCATTCTCTGTCATTATAGATTTATCAATTTTTCCTATAATTATGTCAAGTTCTGCTTTGTAAGTGTTGACAATACCTTGTTATATGCTCTCAGATTTAGGATTACTTTGTCTTACTGGTGAAGTGATTCTTTATCATTAAAAAATGATCTTGTTTGTCACGTTGCTTTTGGCCTTAAAATCTATTCTGTCTAATAGATTCTCATTTTCTTTAGATTGATGTTTAACTGGTACATACATATTCCTTTTACTTTCAGCTTTTTGAGTCTTTATGTTTAAACTTTAGGTTTAAAATGTTTTCATGGAGTGTATGGGTGTTCTGTGTTTATTTCAAGCTGAGAATCTCTGTTCCTTTAATAAGTGAGTTTAGTCCAGCTACATTTACTTTATTTAGTAGTATATTTAGACTTATTTGTGTGATTTTAGTTTGTATTTTCTGCTTACCTTGATTTTTTTTATAGTAGCATCTTATGCTATTATTGCCTCTTCCTTGAAACTTTCCTCTCTTGCCTTCCATAGCACTCTACTTTCATGGTTCTTTGCTGTCTCCTTTTACCTCTCGTCTTGCTCCTTTGTAGATCTTCTTTGTGTTGACTAGCTATCACCATAGGCTTACACTTTGTTTTTCTATTCAAGATGTGGTCATCTTTGCATGTGGCTTCAATAGCTTTCTAAATGTCTCTTGGATTTGTGACTATTTCCTGGGTCCTGGGGTGTAGAATGAAATTGGCACAGAGGGGCAAGTCATGTACTTTAATTTAGTACTTGGATTTATTTTCTCTTGATCTAGAAAAGATTCATTTAAGGGAGAGGCAGCTCTCGTGACTAATTTACACATTAAATTCAGTCTTTCATTTTATGACTACCACCTTTAAAGCATCCTTAAAATGCTCTGAAAAGGAAAGAAAGAGGTAAAAGGCAAAGGAATATGGCTTGCTGGTGGCCTCCCACCTGTTCTTCTATGAATGTGTAGAACATGGTCCCTGGCTTCAGTGATCTCTGTCTCTAGGGGATGATGGGTGGAGCCAAATGACAAGGTGTGGTAGCTCTCACAGCCCAGCATGATGCTTCTATACCCATTGCTTTGTTTCATTCTGTTCCAAGACCTGAAGAGCTTTGTACAGCTTTTATAGAATCCATAAGACTAGTTAGCTTTTTCTCTGAGGTTTGCCTCACCCATCTGCAGAATTTTGTGTTCTCACTCAGGATTGCTGGTCACCTACTCTACAGAGCAGCCTACTGAAAATGGGGATGGTCCCATAAATAGTGTTTATAAATGTGAAAATACAGGCTTTAAATACAAACCTATTTAACCATTATGTTTATCAATTAAAAAAACAAAACAAGTGTGTTTTAATTTTTTATATGTTTTGTGAAAGAGAGGGCAAAGAGCTCCTCCAGGCATGATTCAGTCTGGGGCTTTCTCCATGTCTGGTTGAGGCCTCCTGTCCACTTCCTAGACTGCAAATGAGCCCTGTGCAATTACAGATGCCTGACTGGTAGGTCCTACTGCCCCTCAAATTTGACATGGTTACAATTTAAGCCAGCTTCTCTGTTTAATTGCGTTATTGCTCATAAAGCATGACCTTTTCCCCCAGTAATTTAGGCTCAAAATCTAGGGTTCCTTCTTCCCTCTTCATCACACGTCCAGTTAACTGCTAAGTCCTCTAGATCAGAGATGTCCGACAGAAATATAACGCAAGTCACATTTGCAATTTTAATTTTCTAATAACTACATTAAAAAAGGTAAAAAGAAACGTGAAGTTAATTTTAATAATATGTTTTCTTTAATCAAGTATATCCAAAATATCATTTCAACATGTAATCAACATGAAAAATTTTCATAAGTTATTGCACATTAAATACCATGTCTTTAAATTCAGTAAGTATTTTATACTTACTGTATTTTATATAACACATCTCATTTGAATGAGCCACCTTTCAAGTGCCCAAGAAACAAATGTAGCAAGAGGCTGCCGCCTCAGTACAGCTCTAGCACCTTAAGAGTGGCTCGTGTACCTGATAATCCTTTTCCATTCTCACTGCCATATCTCCAGTTGAGGGGCTTGGTACTTGCGTCTTGCCTTTAAACCAATAAATAGCTCAATTCAGCTTTTATGGATAACGACAAGAACTATGCTAGGTGCTGAGGTTACCAAGATGAATAAGACCGAATTCTAGTTCTCAGAAAGGTTGTAGTTTAGCAAGGGAGACAGAAATATCTACAATTATCCGTGATACATTGTGATGAGTACTATCATACTGGTATAAATAAAGCACAATGAGAACACAGAGGAAGGAAATATTAGTTCTGACTGAGGAGATTGGAGAATGCTTCAGAGAGAAAGTGGCATTTGGAATTGCCTTTGAAAGATGAGTAGGAAGTTAGCAGGTAGAATCAGGGAGCAGAGGGTAAAAGGCAATAAAGGGAAAAAAGAGTAAGGAAAGTCCATCTCAGTATTAGTAGATTCTACATAATGATGTTAAATTAAACTTTGTAGAGTAGCTCCCAACATGCTCCTCGCCTCCTTAAAATCATCAGTAGCTCCCCCTTTCCTAATGAAAGCAGGTATATTCTTCTGCCTGGCTCTTTTAAAATGTAGGTTTTAATATTATTCAGATATTTTGAGACCTGTAGATCAAGAGACAATTGCCATTAAAAAGACAGTTTGTAACTTACAGTTCCCAAGAGGAGGGGGTACACCACATATATTCGTCAGGGTTCCATCCAGAATAATGTATGACAACATATCTGGGCACCATGGCCTGGCTAAGGTGACAGATGAAATTAACCATCACACCATACCACACAGGGCCACGCAGGGAATCACCAGGGTTGGTCAGGAGGCTGAGGGAGTGGGAGGAAACGTGGGCAAGAACCTTTGTTGTGGTTTCCGAGGGAAAGGATGGGCCAGGCAAGGTAAACAGGTTTAGGATTGGATAGTATGAATAATGTTGGCAGGTTCTGGAGTGTAGGGGCTGTCTTGAGTTATCTGATACCTGGTCCAGGGGTGATTAGGCAGAGGAACATTGGCCCAGAGTGTAAGATCCCGATAGAAAAGGTGAGGGCAGGGTGGATGTGCGCTCTGCGTTGTCTAGTTTGCACGTGAAAAGCACTCTTCTAAGCAAGTCATTTGTTAAGTGTAGGAATTGGTTTATCCTGGGAAGGGATAGTCTCCCCAGGGTCAGTAAACCCCAGGTGTCAAAACATCAGGATAAGAAAACATGCTCAGTACACTGGCATTCAAGAGCTTTCAGATTTCAGCCCCTTTCCAGCTTTCTCTCCACTCCTATCCAAGCCAAACTGAATGACTCCCTACACCCTCAGTGGGTTAGTCCACCATTTCCCCACCTCTGACCTCTGCCCTTTTTTGTCACTTTCTGCTAGAAGTTCACCCACTGTCGAATCATCTATATTCTCATTTAATTGCATGCTATCATGTTTTTGCCTTTTGTTAACTCTTAAAAAAATATGTAAGTTTATACTCAATGATGACAACAATGACTATACCTTTTATTTAGAGGGCCTTTGCCATGTGCTGGAAGTTTTGCCCGGGATTTTACATGCATTTTCTCGTTTAATACACACAATAAACCCAAGAGAGAGAATAGTTTCTCCATTTTAAAGATGAAACTGAGACAAGAAAGGTTAAATAACCTGCCCAAAGTCAGATCGCTAGTTAGCAGCAGACTAAGTGTACACACCCAGTAGGCTGACACTTAGAGCCCGGATTTATAATCCTCAAATCCGAATTATATGGATTTGATTTGCAAGTCTTTTTCTCTCAAATCTTTGAAGATATTAATTGTAATTGATCATCTATTTCTTCAGCACAGAGACCAGTTAGATCTCTAACTGATATTTCTATTAGGAAGGCAAATGCTGTTTTTCTATGAATTGCCTGAGTGCCTGAGAGATAAGAAGGGTGTGTTTCCATACCCGCCCTTCCCAGCCCTGCAAAGGCTTTGTGCTCTCCGGTGTATTTCTCTACATGGTAATAGGATTCCATCTCTTCCTCTCTTCAAAAGGATTTTGTTACTTTTCTTATTTCCCTTACTACATTCTGCTTAGTATAAATACTCAAGTACCTTTATTATTCCCTATTTCTACTACCAGATTATGAAGCTTGTTGAGGGCAGGCATTTGATTTTCCTTATATTTGAGCAAGTATATCCATGCAAAAAATTAAACTCTTAATTTTACTTTTTAGGTGAGGTAAATATCATGGAAATCAATATGCCTTTCAGATTTTTCCCCAACAACCAATAAAGCCTAATGAATATTAGCTTTGCTGGAGAAATTGCACATTTCTTTTGTTTGACTTAATTTTGAAATATTTGTTCAATTTCCATTCTAGTCAATGCATTATCTTGGTATTTTTTACTCTTGGTTTTTCTCACCAGTGGACTCAGGTTTGAGAACGAGAAAGGAAAATATTAGCATGATTTTAATATATAATTCAACATGTCTCATAGTAGGCTTGATTTATTTCAGATAAACCCTTTCCTGTAAACAATGTTTTTACTTAAAATTAACATTGCAGTTTGGTAACTACATAACTGAAAAAGACTTTAAAAACAGTTTAAAAAGCCAATTCAACAGTCAAAATATCTCAGCAGCTGGTACTGTGGAACACAAGCCCAGAAGAAAGGAAGTACCAAAGATGCTTCTGGGTGCCTGCAGCAGGTGGCGGTTAAGGGCAGACCTCTCTACTAAGAGGGTCAGATTTTGAGGCCTTTTCACCAAGAGCAAAATCCAACTGGGTAATTTCTGGGTCTTAACAAACTTACTGAATTCATTCTGTGGAGGGAGATGAGGAAGGGGAGGCTCATGTGTCAACTCAGCATCCTCAAAATCTGAAGCTCCGATACCTCCAGGATTGACGTGTTTGAGGGCATGTCAGGTATAAGCATGAGGTATGGGTTACACAGTAGTAAGAAAAATGGGCAAGAGGAAAGTGAAAAGAGGAAGCACAGTAAAAGCAAAGGAGGAAGGAGGAGAGAACAAGGAAAAAGCAGCGCGAGAAAGAGAAGAACCAAATGAGTATAGCGAGGAGAGGTTTCCATTACAACCAGCTCCTCTGAACCTTCAGGATGTGAACACTTAGTGCTTGTCCTCTGGCTCCTATCAGAATTTTCTCTTTGTAAGATCTGAATCAGAGTCAACATGGGGACTGCCTGCCACTCGTTATGGTCAGAGTTTTTGTCAATCTTCATCAAGACTCAATCATTAAGGGTGGTGTTTTGTTGAACAGGACACTGCGAATCAGTTTTCATCTTCTGGTACCTATCAAGCTCTTATAAATGTAGAAATCTCCTGATTTAGGGCAGGGTCAACCCTACTGTAGCTTTTGTCTCAGCAAAGAACAGAATGTGGAATGCCTAATTGTTCCATGTCTGTGTCTAGCCAGATCAATGTTTATGAGGCCCTTACTAGATGTCAGCACTGGCAAGACACTAAGGGCATAAAGATTGGTGAGATGCTGTCCTTATCTGCTGAGAGAGAGAAATACAAGGAAATAGTTTCAATACTATGTGATTCATACAGTTAAATAAGCCTGTAGATTAAAAACATGTTGGTAGTGTTTGGGCCACTACAATTAGTTCAGTTGCTGGAACTTTAAATGTAACATGAGGAATTGCAATAGTTGAGAGACAGTAGATTAGAGAATGCAAGACATTTTATATTGTCTGAGGAATGTCGGACCTTATCCCGTGGATGTTGGGAATCACTGAAGGATGTTAAGCAGGAGAGTAATGTGATCTATTTAGTGACAACAGATCACTCTGATACCCAGGAGGAGGGAGATTTTGAGGGACATAGGCTAAAAGTGGAGAGACCAATTAGTAGGGTGACCTTACTAACTAGAAGTTTACTGTAGTGGTCCAAGTAAGACTTCATGATGTCCAGAGTTCATCAGGGCTTGGCCAAGTGGATGGAGAGGAGTTGCTATCAGCAAGAACGGGCGCTTTGACAGCCATACAGTCTCTCAAATCCACCCCTCACATAGGCCTGGGCAGGGATGAAAGAGATCCCAGTGAAAATTAGTATGTCAATTGAATGCTGAATGTTAAAAATATATCATGGCTGACTGGTTAACCACTCAGTGAGCTTGCTGTTTATTTGTCAGCTCAGATTGTGCTTGCCTGAGAAATAGGAAAAGAAATGGGAAGGAAGGTCATAAGCAGCTGGTGAAGGGAAGTGTGGAAGGTAACCCTTAGTTGTGAGGGGCATGAGGCCTTGCTCTTGTTCTTGAAATTGGACTGAATTTTTGTGGGAGATTTTAATGCTTTGTTAAACTTTCATCAGTCTGGGGTCACTATAACCTTGGAAGATGGTGTGTATAGAGGCAATTTAGTCAACTGAAAGAAACAACCGTTCATTTCCTAGTGCACGTATTTAATCATGAGCTGTCACTTGGGCCTCCCTTAGAACCCAGAAAAGGTTACTCAGTGGCAATAACTGGGGAATATTTTAAAAAGAGTGAAGTAACTAGGCCCAGGAGAAAAGAGATGTTGCTATCAGGAATACATTTCAGCAAAAAAAAAAAAAAGAATAAGAGTAAATGAAAAGGGTAAAAGCTGTCATTTCCTTTATTTTATTTTTAACTCTTCTTCCTTCCAGTTTCTCATTTTGCACATACAAGGCAGGCCTTTCCTCCACTCTAATCCTACTATTACCTTGTATTTATATAGTGCCTATCTCCTAGAAGCTCACAGGGCTGCCTCTGAATCCATGCCACTTTAGAAAGTGTTGCTTAGCAAAAGGGGGACACTCTTATTTAATCTGTCCTATCATTAAATGTTCTAGTGGGAGCTTGGAGCTGGATTTTCCATAGGCTGCTGATTGTGCATTGGGCTGCACACATGCATGTCACAGCAGAAGTGGCCCAGGCAAGAGGAAAGGTAGGATGATTTTGCATCTAGGAGCCAAGCCTGCCATCATCCCTTTGCTTCAACTGTGACTCAGGGGGGTGTTTTTAATCTGCAGAGAATTATCCAGTTTGCTGATTTCCCTTCATGGCTCTTGATGTCCCTGAAACATTTCTGTTGATTATCTCTCTATTTGGGAGCTCCTTGTCCATAGACAGGACAATTTGCTTAAATTTCAAGTCTTGGGCTTGTCCCCCCATTTACAGTTGTCGGACTGTCACTTGCAGAATTTCACTTATTTCCTCTGGGTTTTGCTTCAGAGAAATAGAATTTAATGAGAAAAAAATTCCACTGAGGTGGAAGGGGATGGGTTTGGAGATGGAAATATTGTGGTAATTCCTTCAGAAATTTTTGTTGCAGGTTTGTTATTCTTTAAAAAAAATGCATCCTTCCAAGGCATCCATAATTCAATGAACTCAAACTCAAATAACTACATTGGATTCATTGAAAGTTGGTCTCTGCACATTTTTTGTTTAGCTAAAAGTTGGTTTTTAGAAAAGTGAAGTGGGTTAAAAGTCATGAGTGACCTCTGTATAATTTTAGAAGCTGACAATATTCTTACTAGGCCCTCTTAAAGTCTCTCCACGTGCCATTTCTCTTTCTCTGCCTCGTCCTCCTCTTCCTTTTCCTGTTTCACTTTCCTCATCTTCCTCTTGGAGGTTAGACAAACACTATGCTCTTTCACTATTGTGAAAGTACTTCAAAGTATAAACTAGGAGGCAACGCATAGGATGTTTCCTTTTGTCTCTGGAATTGATTATTTTATAAATAATTTAAATTTGCCAACGCCATAGAATATGAGATAGGCTTATGAGGTGATTATTCTCTTGTTGGGTATATTGTTTGATATTAAAAATAATATTAATGTTGGTTTTTCATTGAACTGAAAGCCTCCTATGAAGCTGGATAATCCCAGACACATAATGTACGTTGTCCCTAGTCCTCAGAGTGACCACAGAAGGAATCAAATGTGTTTCATCTCCCTCTCACATAGAATAAACTCAGGGAAGGATATATTGTCAGTGCTCCAATGTGAAGACAGAGCTCTCAATTACAAACACAATTGCTAAATCACAGTCAATATCTATTCAAATTAGAACAAAATTATGTCACCAATACTTAATTAATTAGTTTGATTTGGATGTTTATTTCATAACTAGCTAAAAGAGCCAAAGGCAGTGTCCTCTTAGAGTCATTGACATTTCTCTTGTATGTAAAACACACGCACATGTAAAATAAAAAGTGACAAACTTTGTCCAAATCCCCAGCATTTACATTAAAAATACAAAGCCAAAATGTATGTGTTATAATTGCTAGAGGCATTTATTTTGTAGTGGGCTTGACTTTCTGTGCACCAAGTAGACTGACATATTATAAAGGTTTTGTTGCTAGGTACATAAAAATAGCCTTTTCTACTCTTCATATTACCATGTCATCACACTCTGATTAGAAGGTAATTAGTTGATAAGCTCCCTTTTGTTGTTTGTTCTAGGATTCAAGAAGAATTCATAGTAAAACACCACTGCATAGTAACGCAGCTATTACAATGATCTATTTGGGGAAAAATGTGCACCTATCCTATGATGACCCAGACTTCCGGGATGAAATAAAAGTTTATCAACAGCACTGTGGTGGGGAAAACCTCTGTGTCTACAAAGGCAAACTACTTGAAAAAGGTATACATAAAACACGAATTTTTTTTAACTGCTTGGAGTTGATGCTATAGATAAGCCATTGTTGATATAATATCAAAATGACTTCAGTCACTCTATGAAATTACGCATATCCAGGGACTTGTAAACCAGCTGCCTAAAAAGCAAATCTAGATTTACTTCTCCGTGATTGAAACCGAAGCAGCAATTACCCTTGCAGACTGGGGAAGAAAGAATTTGGAGTGATTTAATCCAGTAACAGATTAATTTGGGGACGGAGAAATATGATCATTAAAATGTTGCACGAATAAATTGTCCCCCCAATTACAAGTTAAGTATTTGGCTTGCCATAGTGAATTATATTGTACATTATTCTAAGAGAAAAGTACCAGATTGGCAATTTGTTCTTTCGAAGGATGTTGAGATAAAATCACAAATTCAATAAACTTCAGGGTGAATCACACCTAAATAACGTGGTGCAGAATTTGGCTAAATGGCCTTTAGTACATTTCTGCTTTCATTTGACCATAAATCCATGTTTGTTAGCATAAGATAACTTTTGCATCCAATATAGGGTTTCACATATTGTACTCAAGTGGTTTTCATCAATATTTAGTTCTGTGGAACAGCAGTTAAAAGGATGAGTTGTTACGGGATTGTGTTTGTTATTTCCTTGCTTAAGAAACTCTGTTTAGAGAGTAATAGTGTTTTTACTAATTAAAAGAAATATTGATATTTGGGGAATCTTGGTATAGACTTGGGGCTTAAGGGAGGAGTTCGGGGCAAACATGGTGGTTGTTACTTTTGGTTTTTCTGATTTATCAATCAAAAACAGGGACTATTAATTTAAAAAAGAATTCAGGTACTTGAAGAGAAACTATACCTATGTAGAGATTAAATGTTTAAAACTTTCCAACGTATGAAAGAGTAAACATTTGAATGTTAGTTTCAACTTAAAGTAAAATATATAGTATTTTACTTTATAAAAATGTATAAAATTTATTTATAAGAAATAATTCTCAATAATGCTAGAAACTATTTTTCCCCATTTTATATACTTGGCTGAAATATAATTTACTTTTGTCTCATTTTGTTATAGCATTTGAATGTTCATTCCTCCCATTTTGTAGATGAGGAAAATGAGAGGAGTCCACAGCACAGTGGCTTCTCAAGGTCACGTGTGCAGCCCTGGACAGGGTCAAGAGCCATCCCGGCCCCCTGACTAGTTGCAAGACCCTTGCTCAGCACTATTCAGCCCCACTTAGTTATTCTCAGTAGCAACAGGTTTCCTATACTTTCATAATATGAGGGGTATGAAACCCTTAACGATAGTGGCATAGATACATACACTTATATTTTAAAAGTATAACTTTCAACTCTTCATTTAGGAGAGTTACTGAAATGAACCATAGTCTAAAATCGGAATTAACACAATGAAACTTCTCCTGTGCCTTAGATCACACTTCATTTAACAAAATGCGTGTATAATATCTATTTTACTGCTGGAAAAATGTACATACAAGTGAAAAAAGAACCAGACTTAAAGACTTAGCCGAATGATTTTCTGGGAGACCGTATGTACTCTGTGATCAGAGTGCAAAACCAAAGGTTATGGGAGAGTGTAACTTGGCTGAGTGTTATTTTGCATACATAGTGATCCTGGGGCTGACTTTTTGTTATGTCATTTGACAGTCTTGAATAATAGGACGGAATGGGGACCTAAATAATTGAATCCTGTCCACACGATAATTTTGTCTCAGCTTGCCCTTGATTGCCAGGAAAGTAATTGTTCAAAATTGAAAAGTTGGGTGGCTCAGAGTTGACTTGTGGTTCAGCAATCTTAGCAATTTAGCTGGACTGAAAAGAATCTGCCCTTTTTACAAATCAAAGCTGTGCATGATTCAGTGAAATGTGAATAGGTTTTTAGAAGATTTCTGTTAAAAAAAAAAGAGTGTTTGACGTCAAGCTTGGAGCAGTAAACTCATTAAAAGTGTGGCATTCGTTAATTTGTCTTGCTTTTGGATGAGAAATAACAATAAAATTAATTATTTAGGAGTGTGGCAAGCGCATCTTTTATTCCCATGGTAATTCATGGTGTCTCGCAGTTTGATTTTAGACATCAAGCCACACGTTGATTGTTTATTGAGTATACCTATGAAGTCACCAAGTATATCTGCTCCTTGTAAAAAATACAGGTCTTCTCATTTTAATTTTTTTCTATCGTGTTCATCCTTTCAAACAAGGCAAACCTTAGCTCCTGGGTTCATGTGGATACAAAGAACAAAGTAACTTTTTTCTGGCCCTCTTATAATCCCCTTTTTCTTCTGCCTCATTTTCTTGTATTCCCATAACCTGATCCTGTTGTACCTGTCTGTGCATTCCTCATTACTCCCTCACAAATACGGCTGCTTCACTGGCCCCGGCACTCCCTAATACTGTTATCTTGTCTTTTCTGTGCTATTTCCTTTGTCTGCAGTAGGACAAAGGATTTTAAATTCAAAATAGGATTTTAGATGTCTTCCTCACTTTTTAAGATTCAGATTAAGGCTGTGAAGCTTTGTCAGCTGACTTCTAGTCTTTTTTATCCCTCTCTCTTGATGTCTCTGGCTCTTAGACTACATTTAAAACTGAAGCGTTTCATTGTACTGTGACTTATATTAATTGTGTTTTATTTTTCTTTTACTCGTTATTGTATGTTGATTTTAGTTTTTAAAAATAGCTTTATTGACGTATAACTTACATTCCATAGAATTCATCCATTGTAAGTGTACAATTCATATATTTTGGGGAATTGTGTAGGGTTGTGCAGCCATTATCGCAACCCAGTTTTAGAACATCTCTATCACTTCAAAAAGTTCCCTTGTCCACATTGGCAGTTAATCCCCTCTCTCATAGCCAGCCCCAGGCATCAACTGATCTGCTTTCAGTCTCTCCAGGTTTGCCTTTTTGGGACATTTCATATAAGTGAAATCATATAATAGGTAGTATTTGTGTTTGGCTTCTTTCACTTAGCATAATGTTTTTGAGAGTCATCCATTTGTAGCATCATCTAGCAATAGTTGCTCTCTTCTTATATCACTGAATATATTCCATTACGGGAATATACCATGCTTTCTTGTTTTTTTTTTTTTTTTTTTGAGGAAGATTACCCCTGAGCTAACTACTGCCAGTCCTCCTCTTTTTGCTGAGGAAGCCTGGCCCTGAGCTAACATCCGTGCCCATCTTCCTCTACTTTATATGTGGGATGCCTACCACAGCATGGCGTGCCAAGTGGTGCCATCTCCGCACCCAGGATCCGAACCAGAGAACCCCGGGCCGCTGAGAAGTGGAACATGAGAACTTAACCGTTGCACCACCGGGCCGGTCCCTATACCATGTTTTATTTATCCACCGCCAGATGATGGATGTTTATGTCATTTCCAGTTTCGGACTATTATAAATCATGCTGTTATGAATATAGAAATACAAGTTTTTGTGTAGACATCTGGCTTCCTATACCATTGTCCTGGGATCTGGAGAAACAAAGATGAGTAAGGCCAGTTACAGCTCTCATGGATTTCACAAACATGCAGGGCAGCAAACATCTAGATCAGGGTTCTCAAAATGTGGTCCCTGGACCAGCAGAATAAATGTCACCTGGCAACTTGATAGAAATGCAAATTCTTGGACCCTACCTAATCAGAAACTCTGGGGTGAGGCCCAGCAATCTGCGTTTTAATAAGCCTTTTAGGTGATTCTGATGTACACTAAAGTTTGAGAATCACTGGTGTAGCTATATTTTAATATATTGTAATAAGTGCAACAATAGGAAATATGTCACAGCAGATAGGTGAAAATTATCACCTCTATTATTGGTAAAAGTGGAAGAGTCCAGAGAGGCTTCTTTTGTAGGAAGTGACATTAGAAGTGTCATGAGAAACAGACTTCTGAGTCTTGGTAGACTCTGAAGAATAGGGTTTCTCAGACTTGGGGTTTGGGAACTCTAAGCTGAGACCTTTTCAAAGAGCATTATAAAGACTTGGAATGATTAAAAACTATTAATTGCAAGCAGTGGTTCTTAATTTATTGGTTGGACTTTTGGGTAGGTGGGGGAACAAGAAAGATTCTCAAATCCAGGCAGAGCTGAGAATGCATTGGAGATGGAATAATTCTGCCTCATCCATGTATGTGTTAGGATGTTTCAAAATGCAACTAAAAATATAAATTTATTTAAAAGCATTACTGAGCTCATGGTAGCCTTTTGTCACGTACTTTATTGCTAGATAACATAACAAAGTAGAGGCATGGCATGTAGAGAGATGTCTGGAGTCAAACACTAACTCTTCCACTCACTGTGTGATCTTGGATAAATTACTGAATTCCTCTAAACTTTAATTTCCACACAAAGAAATGAGTGATAACAAATTCCCACTTCATGCGCTTGTTAAACACAGCCAAGATAATCAGGCATAATGCCTGGCCATAGTAAGTGCTCATATAATGGTAAGTATTATTATTTTCTTAGAAATCAAAGAGTTTTATAACATCTTGGAGTATTTTATTATAAATAAAAGTAATAAAATATTATTTATGATTAAAAAATTGTCCTCGAGTTAAAAAGGTGATCTAGAGCATAATATTGTACTTATCTAACAAGAAAATGTGATTTTGAACCTGTTAGTCCAAAGTCAGTAGTTTTCACTAATGTATTTCCTTTTTTAATTGCAGAGACCTTTCAGTTTATTTCCAAAAGGCACCATGGTTTCCCCTTCAGTCTCACCTTTTACCTGAATGGGATGCAGGTGAACAGGTTAAGCTCCTGCTGTGAATATAAGCATCGAAAAGGTTCCAGACTTGGAGGCAAACGAGGCTACTTCGGATTTGTGTGTGTCGAGAGATCATCTCCTTGCTACAAGTATGGAAACACATGTCCTTTGGTAGAGGGCAAGTTTTGCTACGTTTTCTTCATATGCTTTTACTGATGTATTTCTCAGCACAATTTGTTAAGAAAGATATCAGTGTAGATAAGCCTAACATATCAAAGTTAAAGGTTATTTATTACAACCCTGTGTCTTGCATTTGAAATTATAAGACATAAATTAGATTACCAGATGTGTTATGTAATGGGGATAAATGCTGGTGCTGTTTCAAATTTCTCTTTCTCTTTCTCCCTTTTCTCTTAGTGCTTTAAGTTCTGTTTCTGAAGTAAAGGAGAGAGTTGCTTTTTTTCCCTCATTCCTCTTAGTAACTCGTTTTGGGCTGAACCCCAAAGCATGTGCCAAGCATCTGTCTTATATGGTTGGATATTATAGGATATGCATATTAGATGTGTACTTGCGTTATGACCTGGCCCAATTATCATCTCATGCTCCTAGTTTTAATCTCAGGAGTAACAAAATGCATAATAAAAGGTCAGTTTTGACTGTTGGTTATCAGCTTTCGTATTGGACATTCTGTTTGAAATCAGGATGCTAGCTTGCAGGCTTTCTTTAACTTTTTCTGAAAATACTCATGGAGAATTAACTATATGCCAAGCTAGAACACAGGACTGAACCAACCAAAGTGCCTGCCCCATGGAGCCCAATCTAATGGGGGAAGGGCAAATAACATACCAATAAACCAATTAATATATGTCAGATGGCAACAAACTTGGTGAACACAATACAGAGTAAGGGAGATACAGGGAGTGAGGAGGGGCAAGGGTCAGAGGGCAGTGTTATTTTGTCTAGGATGGTCAGGAAGGGCCTCTCTGAGAAGATGTCTTTTGAGCAGAAACCTGAGGAAAAGTCTCCTCTTTCACATAGTTTTTCAGGGAGAGAAAAAGCATGTACAAAGGATGTGAGGCAGGAGCGTTCTAGGTGTGCCTAAGCTAGTGTGGCCAGAGCAAAAGGAAGGAATTGGGCAATGATAGAAGATGAGGTCAGAGAGACAGTGGAGCCAGGTCATGTAGAGTCTTAAAGTCACTGCAAGGACTTTGACTTTTATTCGAAGGGAGATGTGAAGCCTCTAAGGTAGGTTTGGAGCAATGACCTGCCATGATCTGACTGTAGCTCCTATGGGAAAAACAAACTAGGGGGGAGGAGGGGAGAAGAGCAAAACCTACTTTAATCCGGAGGAGAGAGGATGGTAGAAAGAATTAGAAGTGATTGGAGTCTAGATATATTTTGAGAGTAGAGTTTACAGGATTTATTGATGGATTGGATGCAGGGCATGAGATAAAGAGCAGAGCCAAAGATGATTGAAAAGTTTTTCGCCTGAACAACTGGACAGATGTCCAGTTAACATGTACTAAGATGAAGAAGACTGTGGAAGAAGCAGGTCTGGGAGTGGAATGAAGGGGTTTTGGTTTTGAACACATTAAACTTGAGACGTCTACGAGATATGCAAGTAGAGATGTTGAGTAGGAAGTTGGATATGTGAATCTGGGTCCAGGCTGGAGATATAAATTTGAGAATGGTTTGTATATAGATGGCATTTAAAGTTATAAGATGAGATAAAATTCCTTAAAAATTGAATGCAGATAGAGAAGATGTCTGAGTAATGAGCTTCAGGTCACTCCAGTTCAAAAATGAGGGAGATAAAGAACAACCAGCAAAAGGCCCAAGAACGAAAGCCAGTGATCAGAAGGAGTGATGTCTTGAAATGAAAAAAATGTTTGGAGAAGAGGGCATCATCAACTGGGTTGAATGTGTGGAGAGGTGAAGCAAAATGAAGAAGGGAGATGGAGCATGATTTGGTAATGTGTTGGTTATTGGTGATCTTAGACAGATTAGAGTGGAGTGGTAGGAATGCAAGCTTGATTGGAGTAGGCTTAAGACATAATTGGAGAAGAGTTAAGGGCAGAGAATATAGATAACTCTTTTTAAATAGTTTTCTATAAAGGATAGAAATTGGGTGGTAGCCAGGAGGGAGGATGTAGGGATCAAAGGGGGCTTTTTATTTCTTAAGATGGGAGATATTATAGTATGGTTATATGCTAACAAATGAGACTGATACCCTAGAGAAGAAAAACTTGATCAGCATCACAAAGAGGGAGAAATTACTGGAGCAAATTGCTTGAGTGGACTAGAGGAGATGAGATCTGGGGCTCAAGTGGAGGCATTATCCTTAGAGGAGGAGAAACATTCTTCCATAGTCACAGGAGGAGAGATGGCACATAATATATAGAGAGGTAAGTTGCTGGATGTCTTGGGACCAACTGGAAGTTCTCTGTTGATTGTTTCTATTTTTTCAATCAAAAAAGAATTTATCAGCTGAGGTTAAGGCTGAGGGAGGAGGGATTGGAGACTTTAGGAGAGAGAGGATGTATGAGAGTCATCCAGCAAGTGGGAGAGTGAATGGCCGAGAACAATATAGTAGGAGCGCCCAGGTGTACTTAGGACCCACCTGAAGTTGCTTTCCTGTTCCAACTCAAATATGCTTTCTCCAATTTTGTGAGCAAGTCATTTAATGAATTTCTGTTTGGCTCCCAGGAAAGCTTATGAGCTTATACAATCATCCACATGCAAACACTTTGCATTCTTTGGGAGTTGCTGTATAAATACAAGCTGTAAATGTTTGGTCTTAAACACTTTCTATGGAGGTTTAATAATCAGTACCAAAATCTGATTGATGACATCTACTCTCCTACTCAACACTTACTAGCCTCTGTACAATTCTTTATACGATTTCACTTGGTCCCTTCTAGCTTCTTTCTTTGACCTTTTCAAATAATGATAACAAAATGGTTGAGGTATTAAAAAGTAAGGCCTATTTCCTTCAACTAAAATGGCACAGTCCTTACAGGACATTGATTTTCAATGTTTTGTTAGCTGCATAATCATTTCTCCAAATGAAATCTGTGAATGTCCAAAGTAGAACAGTGTGGTGTCATTTTATGTCTCCCTGGCGCAGACTAGGTAAAAGTCGAGGCAGACTGGTTTAAATGGGGCAGGGAGGCATGGGTGAGTGCTAGAGCCTTGCTTATCTGGTCCTGTCCTGCTAGAGACTACTCTGGTCATTCCAGAAGCACCAACACTGCAGAACTCCAGTGAAAATTGAGAACAACCCCTAAGGAGACTCATATCACTTATCATATTGCATGACCTTGTTTTTTTGGTCACATCCATAAAAATACTTTCAGTTATTTTAGGGATGTACATTATGCCCTCCAATTTGTTGGAAATGAAATTAGTTTTAATTCATTTAAAAAAATTGGTTCCTGAAACATTTATTACGATAAAATAAAACAATAGGGAGTTCTATTTCTAAATATGATTATGAATTACCTGTTTAAGGTCCTCAGAAAACAAGAAAAGCTCAGCTGTGGTCACTTCCAAAGTGTGGAGATTCCACAATTGTACTCATCCTTCAGTTTCTGGAACAGTGTGAAGAGACATGGTAGCTATTTTCAGCTGCTGGAGTGAAACACAGGAAGAAGAATTGCCCAACCAAATAGGACGCAGACTGCTGTGAGCTTTAGTGATCAGAATCAACACCTCAAATTATACTCGGAAGTCACATAGGTAGTCAGTGACGAGGACACACAGATGTTACTCACTTTGTGCGTCCAATTCCCTCAAGCAGATGGGCACTAAAAAGTCTGTGTGTGCAGTAGGGAGGCATCAAAGCCTCTACATGGTCACAACATAAACTAAAAGTAACAGCATATCAGAGGCTCCAAATCAATGGATTTGGGGTTGCCATTGACAAGGGAAGAACAGCTTGAACAGAAGGCAATGCTAGTCATCATATTCTGGGGAGATTCATGACACTTCTATTCCAGGGAAAGCAATGTGCTAAGTACATCATCATTACAGTCAAGAAATATTTATCATGCTTAATATGGGTGAGGTAAATGTATTCTTATTATCTCATTTTTTAGAGCCTGATAGTTACTTTGAGTGCAAATCCTTTTAGCTTTATTTTATGGGGAGCTATTGAAAAGATAAGTGATATAACTAAGTTCTCATATTTGCTTGTTGGGAAAATTGATTAAGATCAATCTCTATGCTATTTCTAGACTGGGGATGGCTGAAATTCAGCGAAATCTTCAGTTTAAGAAATTACCAGTGGCTTTGATTCACATTGAGGCAACTTTCAGATTTTACATATTATATCTGTTCTTCCTGACCTGACAAGTCTTGACTTTATTCTGATCCCTGTTCACCTGCTCACTCTAATTGATCAGTTCCCTGATAGTCGTGTAACACGTAGAGAAGGTGACGTGTAGTTCTAGAGGAGGAGGTGTGTGAAGACGGATAACTGCCAGGCGCCTTCCTCAGGTTGTGGATTTTCTCTAGGCGTAGTTTTCTCGGTGAAAACTTCTCCGGATTGTGTTCGTTTCTGGTGAGGAGAGTGAGTGCTTTCCCTGGCGTCAGTCCAGCAGTGCAACGTTCGTTGGTGTAACTCGGCATCTGAGAGGCTCTACCCACCGTCTAATGATGTGGTTGTACTTCTGTGTGAGGTGATGGAGTCTAACAGTCCTGGGCTGGAATCCAGCTCCATCACTAACCTGCTGGGTGAACTTGGGCAAGTCATGGAACCCTTTAAGCCTCAGTTTCCTCATTTGTAAAGCAGTGACAATAGTTCTTAACTCATTGGTCTGTGGGGTAATGAATCCTGTAAGATAATGTATGAAGTACCCAGCAGCTCAGCATAGAGGGAGTGCTTAATAATCTTGTTATTAGCATAATCATCATTTTTATTAATGTATTATTGTTGTTATTGGAATTCTTATTTCAATATTAACTCGAGAGAGAGAAAAAAACTATATAGAATTTATTCCCATTACTTTCATTATAATTGATTTAAAAAATATTTTTTACTGTCTTAATATGTTCAGATTATCTGCTCAGTTCACCAGATTTGTCTTTGAATGACTTTATGACCTCTATAAATTATTGCCGTCTTCAAGGAACAAAAGCTTATTGCCAGCAAAAATCACCAAGATTTATAGGCTTCAAAAGGCCATTCTAAAAGCAATAATGACAGTTCTATTAAAATAAGTGTGCAGGCTCCCCAGGTGTTTATTTAAAGGGCATAACAACATTTGACTATATATATTTCTTAAAAAGTCAGTCATATTTATTTAGAGTCAACCTTGTAAGTCAGTCTTTTGCTGTTGTGTTGTTGAAATAATAAATTGTCAAACACTGAATGGCATCTTTATTCTTCTGATATATACACATATAAATCATATATATAGATCTCTGTTATGAGGCCAAAAATATGCTTTAAGGCACAAATTATATTTTGAGACTATAGTTCTTAATTGTTTTCTTTCTTTGTTTATTATTGTGGATAAAATTATTAAGAATTTATTGTGTTCACTTATGAGATTTTAGTGTTAATAAAGATAAAACAGTTTATTTTAATTAACTCTGTACTATAATAAAAATATTCCTTATAACATGTCTTACTGGAATAAGTGATTTAAGAAGCGCTGAGGTTCCACTGCACTATATATAAAAGTTAATAAATACTTTATGTTAATATTTTTCATAGGTGCATTATTGCCATGGGCCTTGACAAAAAACCAACATCACCAAAGCTTCGGAAAGAAAAGAGTATTGAGAAAAGAGAGGAACTGAAGAAGGGTGAGGGGAAACTGAAGAAGGATAGAGAGTACATGATGCCAAGAAGGAATGAGATGGAGGGGAGCAAAACATCGGCTTCAGCCATTTTTTCAGCTCAAGAAGAAAAAACAGGGTTCCCAGAAGTGAGAACTGCTGTAGAAGAAATGGAACTGCGAGGAAAACCAGGGCAAGATATTTGGGAAGATGACCAGGAAAATATACTTAAATATGGTAATGGATAACACTGGTTCTTTTGTTGTTGCTTTTCTTAAGTCTTCAAAATCTGATTATTAAAATTTGCAAAAATATCCATTAAATGTTGTTCTCGGTTATCATCTTTAGGCAGCTCCATTCCTTGTGAGGAACCCCTGACCATCTTCCTCCGCTGCTTTGCATGGAGCCCTGTGTCACCTACCTCGGAGGAGGGCAGGCCTAAGTCCAGAGGGGTTGAAGTGCTTGTAGGGGCACGAGGGGAAGGGGAGTGTATGGTTGTGTGAGCCTGAGGCTCTGTGCACTTCTGCAGAGAGAGACCATTTTGACCAAATAGAATTTTGCCAATTTCTTTTTTAGTATTTGAATCTACTTGCTTTGGTGAAGTTGATGATTTGGCCTCAGGTAGGCACAACCTATATAGTTGTATGGTGATAGAATATTCCGTAACTAAAACAGTTGACATACGCTTGGGGTCCTGGAGCCTGTCTGCCTGCCTGTCCGGCTTTCTTATTCTTCTCTCCCTTCCTCACCCCTTCCCACCTCTCTCTTTCCCTCCCCTGCCCTCCTCTCCTCTCCTCTCCCTTCTTCTTCTTCCTCCTCCTCCTCTTCTTCTTCCTCCTCTGTCTCCTTTTCTTTCTTTCTTTCTCTCTTTCCCTCTTTCCCTGTCTCTCCCTCTCCCTCTCTCTGTTTCTGTCCACACACACACACATACACACACACACACACACACACACACATCCATATATACAGTAGTAGTAGTAATAAAAGTGCCAGGCACTGAGTACTGGGTCAGGCACTTTCCACACAGTATTTCTTCTTAGCCTCCCCATTCCATGTGGTAGAACTATTACCCCCTCCAGTTTACTGGTTGGGAAACTGAGACTCAGACATACAGAGAGAAAGTAACAGAACTAGGATTCATACTGTAGGAGAGGAAAAACTGTTTTCCCGCTCCCCATCTTAGGTTCATTGGCTGGGGTCTTGTGAATTACACTGACAAAAGAGGTTCAAAATGGAAAAAGAAACAGACGATTATTAGCATGTGCATTGCACACACACATAAGAGCACTCAGAGCTGAGTACCTCAAAGAGATGGTTAGAACTTGGGTTTATATGGCATCTTAACAAATGAAAAATGCATTTTTAGAGAAATGCCAAGACAAAGGAAAAGGCTTTGAGTTTCTAGGGGCAGCAGATTGTGGGAAGGCAAGTATATGGGGGAGCTAATGTTAGTTTTAGTGAGGTTTGTAATGTTGATTCCTCTGGTGCCATCTCTGGGCTGATAAGCGTCTAGAGTTGTCCCCTAGGATTAACGTCTGTCTTCCTGGTAGAGAGGGGAGCAGAGAAACCTCCGAAAATTTATGCCCTGCTTTTAGGCAAATAGGAGGAGGGCAGAGAGCTTTTCTTGCATTTATACTTCTCAATTGCCTTCAGCTCACAATAATCCTTATGCCAGAGTGGCGTATTTTGGGGCAGCACACTCTGCTACCCTTAATCCCCAGGCTTGTTTAATTCCAAAGCCCAGGCTTTCAAGCACTGTCCAACCTCCTATTCTGTGCAAGTTATCCCTGATGTTACCTGGTTGTGGGTGAGGTGTTCAAAGAATCAGAAAGGAGGAGCTGCCTGAGTGTTCCTCTTGCACCCAGGAGACAAAGCTGGACTAGAGGAGCAGTAGCCATGGGCTGGGCTGAGCTGCGGAGGGGCTGGCACCAGGAAAGGGGCAGATCCCAGGTCTCTCCTTCCTCACCGCATCTTGTTGCTGCCCAAGGGGATCAGAAATCCAAGAGAATAACTACAGGGCTGTTATAGCACTGGACTTCATGTTTATTTATTACTGAAAGAATGTGACTGTCTTGAAGAAGATTTCACTTACAACACTTTGACCCAGTTTAGCTCTCTCATGATCCCTTCTAGCCTTTATTCTTATCTTAGACTGAGAATGAAAAATATCTATGGCAACAGTAGTAGCAGAGAGATTAACAAACGGGATGTGTTTTTACTTTCAAGACGTGGGTTTATTAAGGCCGTGTTCAATAGATGCTTTTCGTTTTCTTCATTTTTTTCTTAAACCAACATGGCCAGTACTACGCATAGTGTACATTATGAGTATAATACAGCTTTCCTCAAGATCTTTCTTCTGTGTTGAATAGTTAATGGACTTTAAATGCCCATTGCTATTTAAAAAAAAAAGAAGAAGAAGAAGAAGAAACAGCTGCAGCCAGGCTTGAGCTGCCTGCAGAACAGCCGCTGATGGTAAGGGCAGTAGAAGCTTGAGTGGAGGTCAGCGAGGGAGGGTTGCAGCTGGATTGATGTTGACCTCGTATTGACTTGCTTCCTCATTAGTGGGGATGATAAACAACAAGCTAATTAAATTCTCTGGAAGAAGGAACATGAGATGGGGGAAACAGAAGAAATTACAAAAAGGAATCCAGAAAGCATGCCACCAGTTCATTCACATTGAAAACACAAGTAGATGACACCGAGGAGGTGTGCTTTGTGCTGTAATGCTAATACAGTGCTCCTGGTTAACAGAAGCCTAGTATTCACATATGGTGGTGGTGGTGAGTAGAACAAAGCCAGGGCAGCCTTGAATTTCATATTTTGAGAGAAAAACAGAAGCTCCCGCAAAGTAGGATGCAGGGACTGTTCTTGTGGTTCATTACATGTTCCTTCAATTTTATGCTTTGTTTCAATAATATAACTGTAATGGTGTCCTAATTGTGGACATTTGTACTTCTCTTAATCAGGTATCTCCATTAAAGTGTATTGCTGTCAACAGAGCACATATTGTGTGTGATTTCTCCTGTTCTTTGATGAACTCCCTCCACCCCAGTCACAATCACTGTGACTACTAATCCCTAATATTTATTAGGCACCTCCTGGCCAGGCACAGGACTAAACATAGCCCAGGGATTACTGCTTATAATACTCACCACAGCTTTGTGGTGCTGGTACTACCCGTGTCACAGATGAAAAAACTGAAGCTTAAAGATGTTAAGCAAATTGCCTAAGCTCACTCAGCTAGTAAGTGTTTTAACTGGGACTTGGGCATTGCTTGACTCCAAAGATCTCCTATTTCACCACTATGTAATACTCTTGATGGAATTGCAGCAATTCACTCATGTTCTGTCCGGCCCCCTGCTTGTTCTGTGACCAGCAGCAAATATCTGTAAAGAGATGCTTGTTTCTCTGTGTGTGTGTATTCTGTGGCTAACGTATACTCCTTTTATGAAATCTTTCATGATCTCCAAATGACATTCTGCCCTACTATGATTCCATTCCACTCATCTGACACTATTTCACACAATCATAAGTCCTATATAAAAATCCATAGCAACTGAGCCCAGTAGTGTTGAAACTAATGTTACTGAGGACCACGTATAAAAACTACTATGAGTACAACATGTCTTGTGTACCTACATCTTATTTCTTCAAAAAAAAAAAAAAGAGGAAATTCCGTGATAGCAGGGGTTGTGTTATTGTAATGTCTTTTAGCTTGCAATTTTATCCCTTTCTGCATAGAAGATTCTCAATAAAGGCTTATTGATTGACAGCTAACTGGGACTAGTCAGGAACTATCCTATTACTTGGCCTGAAATATTTGGATCAAAATATACGTTTTCATTAGTATTTTCTGTTTGTTTCATGCAATATAAACTGAATTCTTCATCTTCTTTCTTATTTTACAGTTTTGTTTTATTGATAATAATTTGCATTTCTTGTTCCCCATATTGAATCTCTTTCATGAAAACCTTCTTGTGATGAATTCTCTTTGTTTGCCTTTCTTCGTTACAATTTCCGATTCACTTTTCCTCTTACATCTCCCTCGTACATTCTCTGCCTTTACAGAGCTTTCTTCATATGCACAGGGCGTGCATTTCTAAATTAAGTTTCTTTCCTTGCAGCAGGGTGGATAGCTCTCAAGTAATTACCCGAGAGGCCCCCACCACTGGAAAAGAAGCCAGAATATCTAATAACTAAAACACAGAGAATACAGAAAGCTTTATTTTTCCTGTAGTTTTTATTTTAAAGATAATTGTTTATTTGCTTAATTGGTTCTGCTTGAAATCATTTTGCTCTCTATCCTTGGCATGTTGTCACTTCAAGATTTTTAGTTTTTGGCAGAAGCAAAAAGGGGAACAATTAAATATGAAAGGTGAAAAATTATAACCACAAGGGACAGCTGGAGTTTATCTGATGTGACAATTTTCTTTTTCTGCTACAGATTTGTTACACCTCTGTAGGGAATGAAGCAAATTAGTGGCTGTGACAGGAATGTTCTATTTTATAAGAATTTTTATCCTTGGAGAGTAATTATTTTATTGATTGTAGGGATGAATAATGCATATGATTCAGTTCTGACCTAGGTATAGAATCCTTCATAATGCCTTTTCTTGATGTCCATTGGGTTCTAAAAGAATGTGCTATTCACAGTGTTACTTCTTAGGTCCTTTGGACTTGATTAATTGAATTTTTCCACTTCACTATTCATTAACTTGATATCCAAATATTTTGAACATTCTTCACATGAAATATGACTCCCTGGGTCTCCAAATTAACTTTTATTATTATAATCCTGTTCTCTTCATTTTTAATTTATTTCTAATGTATTGTTTTCTATCAAGTTCTCCTCTTGTCCATTTTGGTTATTGTAGATGATGATATCCATTTGTAAATGAACTTTTATTAGGTTTCAGGCTTGTCATTTGGAGCTTCATTTCTTTTGTGCTCTTGTGTATGTAACTGATTGCAATCTTTGATCATTTGCTGTTAGTTTTTCATGTTCACTAATTGTGTGAAAAAGAAGTGAAGAAAGGCCGGGAGAAGAGAGGATAATGGAGTCAAGGTTCTCATTAAAGTGAAGTGGATTAAGTATCAGGGATTCTATTTTCATTCTCATAGTGGAGATTTTCTTTTCTCAGAATATGAAGAAGATTTTGAAGCAGATGAAGAGAAACAAGATGAGAAAGCTAATGAAGAAGGACAGGCTGATGATCAAATGAATGGAATGTCAAAGTCACCCTCAGATGATGAAAAAGATAATTTAGACCCTGAAAAGGAGAGTGAAACCTCGTGGCAGAAGGCACCAGATGCTGATGACAATATGAAAGATGAAGGTGATGGATGCTCTGAAAGTGAATTGGAAGAGGATAAGCAAGGCAAGTTGTTCAGCTTATCATATGACATAGGCTGTTTAGCAAGTGTGCTTACTGCTTTTCTTTCCTTACGTTTGCTGAAATAACCCTCTTTTAAGGGACTATTTAGAGCCCTGCTCCATTCCCTGATCAGGGGATGCTGATGAATCAATCTTCTGTAGATATCCAGATTCTAGAGTCACTCTTTAATCTTTTTTCTTCCCTTAGTTTTCTGAGATTTTTCACGGTGTCAGGTAAAGCTTGTAGTGATGACCGTCTTCTGTTTACTTACAAAGTTACTACTTTTTTTTCTTTTTAAGTTCCAAACTATCCCCTCTTACACACACACACACACACACACACACGACTCATTTTGTGGGTTTTGAAAAATGAAAATTACCTCCTATTCAATTAATGGAAAAGTTGAAGATTCCTGTCTTAGGTTCATTTTTTTTTCTCAGCTTACTTTGAACACAGGATGCTGGCATATTAGTCTCATGCAAGGATTATCTCTCTTTGCAAAGGTGCATCCCTCATAATCTTCAAGCCTGAAATGACTCTGAGAAAGAAATCCTCCTCATCTGAAGCCTATCTTAAGTTTTTAAGACCTTTTTAAAGAACTTAATTCACCAAAATAATGTCTAGTCAAAGAAGGAAACCATTGCCTGCTTTGTCCTGTGGAAGGATTTGGCCAAGGCTTTGTGGTTCTTAGTTAATCAAAGATCCTCCTTGGTACATTGAGAGCATTTAACAGTAATAACAATAACCCTCTCTTACATGTAAATATGTGTGTGCCTGTGTAGTTTGCTTTAGACTGGAGAACGAGGTCACCTTATGATGACTTTTTGAATTGCTCTCCCTTTTCCCCATTCTTTTCACCTCTCAAATTTTTTTCTGTATAAAATCTTAAAATTTTGAATTCAAGGAATATATTAGAATAACATAAAGTAAGAGTAAATTAAGTAATGAAGTAATCACAAGAGCAAATATTTATAGTTCTACTCTCTTCAGGAAGGAATTCAAGCAAACTTATTCTAAAATTTCATGCATGCAGATACAAGGCAATAAAATAGAGAGCAGAAATTCTATAGAGTGAAAGAGAAGATAATTTTACTAGGAACTGTAGATGGGAGCATGACTATGCTAGAACTAAAAATTTAACACTGAGCTTCCTGACGGGCAAAGGAAAGAGTGAAGCACAATGTGAAAAGTTAGAGTGATGTTAACTTTCAGTAAATTTGAAAACAAGATTTGCTGCCCTTTTTATTACACTTGAAGGAACTACTCAATAATAATAGACATTGAAAGATTTTTTGTAAAGTCTTAAACTAGGCCTTTTCTATAATTTTTCTTAATACTTAAATTTTGTATTTCTAGACATGCTTAATATATAAGCTCTTTTCTCAACCTGAATTTAAGTTTATATTGGATTTAAGTTTATATTCCTATATGACATAGGGAAAGTTAAAGACTTCAATGGAAAAGTGTTATCACCTGAGTCAGTGATTTTAAAGAAACTATACCAGTGACTTGAACCTGGAAGAAGATCGAAAGTCTGTTTGCATATAAACATAACTGGTTCAAAACACAAAGGACTCAACTTTTTATTTCTTCAGTAATGGTGGGGAGTTTTCAAGTGTTGATTCATGGAGATTCAGTACATTCTTTCAATATATGGTCATCGGGGGATTATTTTTGTGCTGAATAATCACCTTGCTTTCTCGAGATCAAATGGATTTTTTCTAAGACAGAGTAATTTTTTTTTATGTTCAAACAGAGAAGGATGTAGGCAGTACTTGAATCTTCCTTGGAGAGAAAGCTTTAATCATTAGACTTGTAATTATAGGATAACTGAGAGCGATAGGTGAGCTTTGGCATTGAATACTGCTTGCATATAAATAATTGGAATCCTGTGTTTGGAAAGGCCTCCTATAGGTATTGCTTATTAAGACTCTATTTTGTGCTAAGCCCTGTGCCAAATATTTTACATGAATTATCTGATTTACCTCAAACAACCTTAAAAAGCAGGTGCTTTTTCTTTTTATCTCCATTTTACAAATAAATAAACTTGGAAATGGTGAGATTAAGTAACTCACACAGCCAGAAAGTGGTGGAGCCAAGATGCAAACATCTAACTTCAGCACCTGGGTTTTGGAGAAACAATATAACATTTCTCCAAATCAAAAAATATCTACTTATCTAAAAGTAAAGCAAATCCCCCCACTACAAGGATTTTGCTTCCTTAAGAATATACATTTTAGAGGCATCTATCTTGAGCTCTTCACCTTATCCTATTCTCTAGCTTCTTTTTTAGTTTTGTTTTGAAACAGAGGAAATAAAAATGGACATTTTCTAATTTTACCCAAATTTACCCTTCTCCTCCCTGCATGGACCTCCCTCCCCACTCCCTGTCTTTCTGCTCAGTTCCAGCTCATCCTCCTCCTCTTCCATGACACTCTCCTATTTTGGCAGCCTTCATTGAGCTCTTTATTTTAGAAACTCCATCATTCGGTAGTTCATTTTTCACTTGTTCATGTGTGTTAAATTTTGCCCCTCGAGTTACACTAGTTCATAGCACACAAATTAATTACACCATGAAAGCTCGGATTGTATGTTGTCTTTGTTGTTCCTCATAGAGGTGATTTCCTAAAAGATATTTTGCGACTATTGAGCAATTACTTGATTGTGTTCACACCAAGAATACTAAGGTGCTTTTGTTAGCGCCATGATATCTAGTTACATTTATGCTATATGATTACCAGTGGGAGTTTATTGAAAAAAACTGTATAGAGTTAGAGGCATTAAATAGATATAGAATATAGAATATAGAATATAGAATATTTTAAATAGGTATGTAATGAAAGCTATCAGAACATATGAAATCTAGTCCACAAATGTTGGGAAATTTTAGAGCCAAAAATTAAATTGGCCAACTATTTTATCTTGTTGTTTTAATCATAACAGTATAAAACTATTCTTTTAAGAGCTCCTTTACCTTCTTGGTATTTACATTAAAACTTTGCCATTATTCTGAGATAAAATCTCATTGCTTGTTACTGTTTCTTTTTCCCACCTCCAGGTTCTTTTCTTTTCCATCCCTTTATTTTGATAACCTGACCTTGTGTTATTCAAAAACATGCCTTTTAGCATGTGGAGTATCAGAATTAGAGATTTCATCCAGCAAACAAGAAGCATGTATTAAAAATGATAATGACATGATAGCTTCCTTCGAACATTGTTGAAAAGCCAGACAACATTTCATCTTCAAAAGTGTAAGAGGCATATTGTGACCACTGAATGCCAGACACCAGTACATCCCTTTTATTGACATGATTAAGAATCTTGCTGTTAGTATTTGGATGTGTTTCATTTGAACCTGCCTGCACCTGTTCCCAGAGGGCAAACAATTGCCCAGGCTGTCACTCTTGTGACAAGTGGGCCCCATTTGAACTGCCAGCTAACAATTGCGTTGGCCGCCTTGATGAATACACTGTGCTGAGCAGCCCGTGAGTGATCGAGTGCTGCGGACTGAGAGCTGACTGAGAGAGGACCCCGCTTTAGGAGTGATGTGTGAGACTCACCATCGTTTAAAAAGAACGACAGCTTCCTTTTCTCTGCATTTATGTTGGCAACCCCAGGCGCTAATTCACCAGTTGAAAAGATATTGTCATAGATGAATGTTATAAAGGCTGGGGGGAAAAGTGTCATGTTGCTCAGAGTAGCCTTTTAGACTTTTATGGGCAATTTGGATGATAGTGCCTATGAGTAAGAGGGAGAGACTAAGTAGCTCCTCATGAGAAAGTTGAAAGAGAACTTATTCCCACAATACGAAGAAAAGAAAATAAGACTAAAAACAATTAGTTTTTTCCTAGTAAGAGAGATATTTTACTTGTGCTATTTTTCAATCTGTTGAAGAAGTAAACTTTAAAGACTTTTAAAATCCCAGAGTCACAAAACTATTGTTTACTTGGCTCACTGACTTCAGAAGCTCACTCTTCATTTCTTGGCCTGATGGTGGGCTTGAAGAGAAGGCCGAGGGGAGCTGCTCCTTCTGTGGTGAGGTTATACACTCCATGGACTCACTGTAACTTGTCTGCTCACTGGGCCTGAGAGGATTAGGGGAAGATTGTCTGTGTCCTTCTGGTCAGAGTCTATATGTGTGATTTTTGCATAATTAGTCAAACTCTAATTTTTCTTAATGGTGAGAATTCTTCAATCTATATTCACTTTTTGATTGTTGAAGTAGAAAGTCATGGCTTTCAGGTGAAGACTTAAATTCAGCTTCATCTTTTCATTCACATAAAATACTTTTCTATGAGGGTTTTCTCTAGTTTTGAATCTGCCTTATACATGGCAAAGGCGCTACTGAGATAACCAAAAAAATCTTGTGGAATGCACAGGTGATTGACTAGATTAATGGATAAATATAAAAAGACTTAGGCAGCACATTGTGATAAAAGATTTGATTATATTCTCAATATTCTAGGTGTGCACCTTAGTGTTTAGAAAGTGCAATTAAAAGTAAATATGGAGGAACTTTTAAGCTTTCTTTATTTCTTCTTCTCCTCCTGCTGTATCTGCATTTACCTTTAGATATTTACCCTTACAAAGTAATGTATATATTTGTCTCATTGATTAATTGAGTGAATGAATTATCCATATGAGGACATATGCTCTCCTTTGAGACAAATAACTAGTCACTGTTCATAACTGGGAGTTAATGATTTCTACTTCTATTTTCATTAAGCATACTCTTATTCTACAATATTTGTGGAGTACAAAGCACTTGTCTAATTAGGCATTATTGTACATGAAGATATTGACTGAACTACAATATCTAATATAAAATATAAACAGATTTTTATGAACTCATGAGTATAATCAAGATAGAACTATTAATACAGTGATAGTAGGATATATAAATTCACATGTAATGGTTGATTTGAAGACCATAGGAGCAGTATTTATGCAGATTTTGCTGAACCCTTGGACTAAAGAAAGGGAAAGAGAGACACAATTCGTACTAGAGTTCAGAAGGGTTTTGTGTCCACTGGGTTGGGACACATGGTACGTCATTGGAGTGATCTAAATATTTAACTGAATTTATGTATTTGAATTTGTGCACTTTAATCAAAGCATCTGTATAGGCTTCAAGCTAGTAAGCCAAAACAAAGTAGTTAAAATCAGGCCACTAATGGAGGAAATGACGAATTTAAACTGTAGTAACACCGTGCTCCATGCTAGGGGGTGAGGCAATGATTGAAAACTAAGGTCAGGACTTGTAATTGGTTCAGAACAGACACTATGGCTACTGATTGCAGTATGAGAATAACAACAGCTTCTAGGGGAGCTAGCCACAGTCACTTTAGGAAAATGAACAAACACTTTCCTGAACATGCACAGTTGACCCAGTGTGCTCATGCAGAGGGAGGCAGTGTGTGTCCAGAGTGTGTAACCTCTGTGGAAGCAGGGACCTGGCCTGCCTTTTTCTCCATTGTGTCCTCAATACCTAGAACATTGCCTGACACATGGGAGGTGCTCCTTTAGTGAATGAATGAATCTATGTAAGTGGGTAGGAAGGTGGAGGACAATTCAGAACCTCAGTTATGAGGAGGAAGAGCTGAGTTCATCCTGAATTTGCTGGACTGGTGTTGACTGTGGATGTGTCTGTGGTTTTTGCCCTTGGTCAGGTGTATATCAAGTTTGCTAGGCAGGCAGTATAAACAGTGGAGATTCAATTCCACTGGTTAAAATCAGTGGAGTTAACTGATATATACATATAATTTTTGTGAACGCCCACACAGTGTTCAGTAGCTATTTGTTAAGTAACAAATCACTGGATGACATATATTTTCATGCACATAGTGTCATGGTCAGTATTATAAATAAACCAAGGAAGGTTTTGACAGCTATCTTTTCCTTTGTATTCATATTGTATGCCTCAGAGTGTTTTAATTGGACTGTGTCTGGGTTCCAGAGTGGTGAACAAAATGAAGAATGACCAAAAGATATAAAAGGGAGGGCAGACCATGAATTCCATGAGTTCTGGTGTTTTGGAGGGAACTATTTTCCATTCGTATTCTGGGATAGTAATAGTGGAAAGTGAGGTAAGAGAAGCAGTGGCGGGTCCCTGACAGTGGGGACTTTCTGTCTGAAGGCCTTTTGGCAGATAGAAGGGTCTTGGTTTTACTACAGTGGGTCATTACAAAGAAGTGTTTTACAAAACTTGCTACCTTATAGCTAGTGGACATTTAACTTCCCGGGGCCTTACATTCTAGATCTAGAAAAAGAGGATAAATAACTATTCTTTGGGATTAAATGAGATGATTGTAAAATGCTTACCTTATTATTTGGCACATAGTAGGTACATAATCATGATCAGGTTTTACCTTTTATCCCTCAATAAATGGTAACTGTGATTACTGTTCTTAATATAATGTACAGGGTGGAATCATGAGAAAGACATTTATTAGAATATACTATACGTATGATTTCATAGAGGGAAAATGACTGAAAGTCATAAAGAAATGATTAATTGGTTTGATTAGGTGAAAATTTTTTTGTCATGTAATTTCTACAATAACTTATGGAAAGCAAGTAGAGTTATCTCATTTTGCAACCAAGAAAACAGAGGCTTAGAGAAGTTAAGTAGCAAAGCTAAAGTCAAAGCTAATAAGTAGCTGAGTCATGATCAGAACACCTAGGTTTATCTTTACAGGAAAACATATTATTTTCTCTCAATCTTATGTTGCATGAAATAGTAATGATGCAAAAGAAGGAATAGTTATCAATGACAGGAAAAGAGAAGGCAGTAAAGGATTTGAGGACTGACTGAAGGTGGAGAGAGAAAAGTCAGAGATGCTGTGTAGGACATGGAAGCGCAGCACCAAACTCGCTGGCTTTGGCCAAGGACTCAGGCAATGAGTGCAGGTCATTTCTTTACCATAAAGACCAACAGCAGATTCTTTCACCATCAGTCCCTGGGGGGAACACTGGAGAGACAAATGGAATTGGGTAGGAGGCAGAGTTGTTTACCAATCTGCCTCGAAGATAACTTTTTACCTCCTAATGACAAAAAAACTTACATATGTGTCCTCAAACTTCCTTTATATAAAAACTTGCTTTATTTCTAAGAGAATAAATAAAAGCAGTGTTGAAAATCCCATTCCATGGCCCTAAAGCATTTTGAGCTTTTTCTTAACCAAAGTCCCCAAAGTGTCGGTATGAAAATGAGAGCAAGAAATGAGAGTGAAGCTAAATCATGCAATGAGGTTAAAGAGAGATTTGAAAGCGGAAATGAGTTTATATGGGAGGTCAGGTCCCCTCTCTACTTTGAGGCCATTCATTCTCTTGATTTTTCTTCTCTAAAGGACTGACCCAAAGTTGAACAAGGGCCTGTTTATTTCAGTGTTTTGAAATAAAAGAATACAGTTAATAGAAGCTACTCAGGAAAGATAGAGGAGCACTCAAGTATTTATTCTGTGAACAACTTTTAGAGTCAAAAGTAAGAGTCAGCATGTCAATATTCAGCTGGTAAAGATGCATATTTTTGGAAGTGCAAAACAAGTATAACATTGTGTCCTAGTTAATCGTGCAGTTAATGAAAGCCATTGATCAAACTACTAGCAAACAGGAGTTGTTTTTCTTTTTTAAACAAACAAATGTGAGATGCTTCATAGAGGAGGAGGTCATAGTCCCTAAAGTTTCTGAACTGGTACAAATAAGAGAGAGGACAACTGTCCTTGATCTGCTTTGTTCCCTACGGAGAGACAGCATATCCAGGTTTTATAAAATGGAGAGAAAGAATGAGTGGCTAAAGCATGTGATTCCTCTGAGAAACAGTGGTCATCAGGTGCCTGTCAAGGTACTGGGACACAAGAACAAATGGAATTGTGCTTAAGGGGTTCTGTTGCTTAAAGGCTCTTTACAGTTTGTTTTTTACTGCTGTGTAGCATCTCTTGAATCTTTGTGGAAACTCTGATATGTCTCTGCGACTATACTTAAAATGCTAAGCCCTGTCATGGAGAGCCGTTGGGGCTGGAGGAACTGAGATGAGAGGATAAAAGTAAAGACAGGTTTTTCTTTCCTTAAACCCTGCACCAGCTGCTGCAGCCATCTATGCCGCTGCCACGCAGAAATAAGAGAAACAGAGAGCAAGGAGAGAGCAGAGAAGAGAAAACAAGAAAGTTAGGCAGGTTGAAGTATAGGGTATTTAATTTGAAAATGTGTTCTATAAAAACAATTATAAGCACAGACTTATTGGTTAAAAAATCAAAAGCAATTTTGTATATCTCTGGCCTGCATTGTGAGCGGTGACTTTTAGGCGTCCTCTTCCTTATAGAGATTCAGTGTGTATATTACTTTCTTGGAGATTTTTGGAAGTTTTTTGGGTAGTACCAAACCATTTTTGGCTACCGTAAATTTCTAGACTGCATATCTGTAGCATCATATCAGAGTACTGCCTAGATCTCCGAGAATCTCTTTCACAGATTCTGTGTGCCCAGCTCCCAGCTTCCATACCATCTGCTGTCTTCAGAGGACAACCCTGGGCTACCAGAGTTACTTCACCCTCAGGCACAAAGTGCCTGGAAGTGCCAGGGAGTTATGTCCCCTAGGGTGGCCCGCAGCCATGTCTGACTGGAGCAGAGTATGAAAGTTCAACTCCTTCCTCCAGGGAGGAAAATTCTAACGTCATTTAGACTTCAGAGGGCCCCGTGGGATCCAGCTGAGGTTGAGATGTTGCTTGAAATTGGTCCCTTGATTGACTTCTTCCCTTCTCTGCCCTGCTTCTCCTACACTCTTAAGAGTTTCTCCTGGAGCATATCCTTAATACGTCACTTCCACATGAATCCTCATCTCATCGTCTGCTTCAAGGGAACCTGAAATAAGACAATATCTCCTTCTCCACACAGACACGTACACAAGCATCACTTTAAAATATTTATTAAGTGTCCAGGTATTGTGTAAATGCATAGACCTTCTTACCATACCCAGCTACCAGGGTATACTAGTATGGTGGATATTACAATTGATAAAAATTTAAATTTGATGCACAGAGAATACTGTGGCTATCCAAGGCAATAATTAAATAAGGGCTCTTGCTGAACAAGCAAAAGATTAGTCAATTTCTTCTATAACAAAATAGGTGCTTACAAAGCTATCCCAATAAAACGGCTTTCAACAAATAGAAAAATACAGTTGGTTTTCAGTTAAATGCGATTTCCTGTTGAAGACTTCTATAGATTCATAGATTACAAAGGTTTTTCTTCAACATGACAATTATCTAGAATATATGGGGAAAGGATATAAAATCTAAGTTATGTTAAAAATTTCAGTATGATTCATTACTAACATAATTCTCACAGTTAAATAAGTTGCTTTATGGAAAAACAGTGATGTCATCATTTTTATTTCTTGTAGATATAAAAACTGCTTCATCAACCTCATCCAGAAGTCACTCGTATTCTAGTTGCAGTGAAGATGAATCTGCACTGGGGGACAGGGAAGTCCACATGGAAAACAGTCCAAATGAAAGTGCCAGAAGTTCATCTTCACAGGACCTGAATGGAAACGATGAGCCAGGAAAACCCCACCTTCCAATTGAGGATCCCCTAGAAATTGACACTGAAGACCAAGAAATGATAAAAGCAGATGTGGAGACCAAGCCTCTGCCGATAGAGGAAAGCTTGGAGAATGTTCTTGAAGAAGAAACGAAGAAAGGAACCCTAGAGATTGCAGAGGGCTCATCTGAGGAATCCAGGGAACATGTTTCCAAGGAAGAAAAGGAAAAGGATAAGAGTAAGCTTTGGGAAGGAAGCACGGATAAGGCAAAGGACAAAAAGGCAGGTGCCTGTAGGGTGGAGCAAGGTGGTAAGTATGGTCAGTGAGTTGACTGCCATTGTCCTCATGCATGGAAGCTGATTTTGGTCATTGCATTCTGCCAAAGCTTGAGAAATACTATTGTGATAATCCCAGAGGGATTCAATTTTTTTCCTATTTCTCTCTTTGTCACACAATCATACATGTATTTTCAGCTTCCTGTTTTCCTTCTATTGCATTTAAAAAATTACTTGAAATTCTTATATGGCCTGTTTCCTATTTTCTGTAAATTCCTTCCTATGGTAATTCTATCTCAAGAATCAAATAAAACACAATATGTGTCTGAAGGCAAGGGTATGTGTGGCTTTTTAGAGGTTATTTAATACTAGTAATGCTATTTATTTTTAGCTATATATGCACTTCTATATACTTAGCTAACACTGATAGCGCTTACTATGTGCCATTTCTAAAGACTTACAGACATTAACTCATCTAATTATCACAACAGCCCAATATCCCCATGAGTTAGGTTCTATGATAATTTCTCTTTTTTACAGCTGACAAAATCATGGCTTGGAGAGGTTAAGTAAATTGTCAGGGATTCCACAGCTAATAAGGATTCCTAGGATCTAAATGCAGGCAGAGTGATTTCAAATTTTCTAAAGATTCCCTATTATATCTGTCTAATAGGAATTTAGATTTAGATAAAAATATAAAAATTTCATAGAAAATTCCAAACTTTACTTTGAGCTCTTCTCTGAAACCATGTAACTTCCTCGTCCAGGTGGTGCCTGGGTGTGTAGGACAGTCCCGTTTGACGCGGAAGAGTGAGAAGTGTCCCAGGGCAATCAGGCCCCAGTACCCTAGACACATGGGAGGTCTGACACTTTTCTTGACTTTAGAGGGCAGGTAAAGGACTGAGTTGTATCCTGTGGGCAGCAAATTGTGCCTGCCAGATACTTGACTCTCACACAGCACCCTGTGCCCTGTAACTCATGCCTCAGTCCTTTCCCTGCTCTCTCATCTGTCTCCCGTGCCAACATGCCAAGCATTCTACTTGATTCCAAGATAAAATATGTTTTTACATTTTAACATTACTAGAATCCATCTGTATTTAAAACTTATGAATACTTTAACAAATGTCTATAATATTTCTTTTAGGACCTTACAAGCTGTTAATAAACTACTGGGGCCTGAATTTAGGAATTGAGGATGTTGAATAGTTAGCTTTCGATCCAACCATTGTTATTAACCTTCTACTATGTGCAGGGCACCGTGGCCAATAAGAAATGTGTAAGAGAGGGTTCTTCTCATAAAATATTAAGGGGAAGGCTTGGCACACCAATAACTGGACAAAACCAATAGTCATACATAAAACCAGACAAGGTACAAAGGCTGTGGAGTTTCAAAGGAAGAGAAGTCACATTTGGTTAAGGACACCCTGAAAATGTTTATGAAGGAGGTGTTTGAGGAAGACTTTAAAAGTTAGGTAAGATTTTGAAGGCAGGGTGGAGAAAGATGAAAGCATTCCAGACAGTGAGGTGTAGCAAGGAATATGGCCTTTGAATAAGTTATCAAAAATCACACTACAACGAACAGTTTGACAAACTTCAGGCCATGGGCAAAATCTGGCCCTCAACCTTTCTTTTTGTGTTGCCTGTAAGTTGAGAATTTGTTTTCTTTTATTTTTAAATGGTTGGAAAAAATCAGAAGAAGAATAGTATGTGTTGACATGTGAAAATTATATTAAATTCAAATTTAGATGTCAGAAAATAAAGGTTTTTTGGGAACAGAGCCATGCTTATTCATTTACATCTTATTAGTGGCTGCTTTGTGCACTACAAGGGCAGAACTGAGTAGTTGCAACAGAGATCCTATGGCCCACGAAGCCCTAACAATGTACTCTCTGGCCCTTTATAGAAAAAGTTTGCCAATACCGCCCTAGAATTATAATGCAAAGACCCTTCACATTTTCAAAAAGATTTTCCCACCTATGAGTCAAGATTCTTGTTAAAATATGTATAAAACAATTCAAATCTTTGATCTTAGATTTCATTGCTCCATTCTGGTGTATATAATGTATAACCTAGAAAATTTGTACCATTTGGCAACCGTTGATCACAAAAGGTAGAGATGTTAAAGTTCAATAGTAATACTGACATCATTATTATTATTCCTTTTATTTCCACTTCAGAAAACTAGATTGTTTACTTGGACTTATGTAATTAGACATCTTTTTATAAAGATGCACAAAATGTAGGCTGTAATTAGGCGATGGACAGAAGCAGAGGTGTTGGACTAGGATCATGTCACTGGAAGATAGTGTTTTTTTCTGGATTTGTGAAATGAAAAGTGTGTTGGTTTATTATTTTTCTCAAAAACATTGGGAAACCTGTTTTCTTGACTTGATAACATCTATAATTTTAAAGCATTTTGTTATTATCTTTTTATTAAGGCAGGTTCAACACTAGATGGCAAGGTTTGTGACTATTTATCTTTCTTACACTCTAATATATGTACCAAGTCTCTTTATCAATGTTTATTTTTCATTAGGAGCTTATGAAATACATGAAATAACATTTAGAAAATACAGAAAAGTAGGGGCCGGCCCAGCGGTGTAGCAGTTAAGTTTATGTGCTCCACTTCAGCAGCCTGGGGTTTGCTGGTTTGGATCCTGGGTGTGGACCTGCATGTTGCTTATCAAGCCATGCTGTGGCAGGCATCCCACATATAAAGCAGAGGAAGATGGGCACGGATCTTAGCTCAGGGCCAATCTTCCTCAGTAAAAAGAGGAGGTTTGGGGCCCGGCCCCGTGGCTGAGTGGTTAAGTTTTCATGCTTCACTTCAGTGGCCCAGGACTTTGCTGGTTCAGATCCTGGGGCGCAGACACGGGACTGCTCATCAAGCCATGCTGAGGTGGCGTCCTACATAATACAACCAGAGGGACCTACAACTAGAATATATAACTATGTAGTGGGGGGCTTTGGGGAGAAGAAGAAGAACCAAAAAAGATTGGCCACAGAAAAAAGAAAAAAAAAAGAGGATTGGCAGCAGGTATTAGCTTGGGGCTAACCTTCCTCAAAAAAATAAAGAAAGAAAAGAGAAAATAGAGAAAAGCAGTTTAAAAAAATTACCCATAGATTTATCACACACAAAAAATCTTTGCCTTATTGGGTCAGGCTTTTTATTTATAAACTTAGTTTACAAAGGTGTCATATTTTTTGTCATCTTTTTATAAAATGTTATATTCTGCTTTTTATTCTTAATGTTATACTATAAGCATTTTTATGTTGTTATGTAATCTTTATGAACATATTTAATGTCTGTGAATTATTCTATTCTGTGGTTTTCTCATAATTTAACCATTTCCTTATTATTGGATATTATATTTTTTCCTACTTTCACTATTATTAATACTTTAGTATCTTATTACCTAAGGTAATTTCAAATTTATAATTACTTTCTTAGGCTAGGTTCCTAGAAGTATAATTTCTGGAGCAAAGGTTATAGACATTTTAAGGTTTTTGATACATGTTTTTTCTTACAAAAAATTGGTTGAAAAGTTTAAACAACGCAGAACGGATGAGAATAAAATGAGAGCTGAATTCTTCCTTGTCCAGTCTCTACTCTTTTTCCCGAGACAGAGAGAGAACTGTGGATAACACGTTTTTTGTACATGATTCCAGAAATTTTTATATGTGTATATATATATATATATAAATGTATTGATATATTATGTACATGCATATATTATTATATACAGATGGAAACATATGATACATTTTGTTTTGCAACTTCCTTTTTTCACTTAACAGTATCTTGAATATCTTTTCATATCAGCACACATAACTGTACTTTATTCCTATTTATTGTACATATTATTTCATTATATTGCCTTAGTATTTTATAACTTGGCAAATTTTCTTAAAAACATCTTGCTTTCTGTGCAAGAAATCCTAGTTTCGTTCTCTGGCCCATCTTATAGAAAAAAACAAAATTTCTGGGTTATGGAGGCCTAGAGAGTATAATGTGCACTAGAAAATAAGACATTAATAGATAAAACAAAACAAAGACTATGTGAAATATTCAGATGATGTCGAAGGACTAACGCCTTCAAAACCTGAGCATGAGTGGATTATAACAGTTGGGTGCTGATGTTTTTAATTTTTTATTTATTTTTTTGGAGGTAAGTGCCAGGCTGAGCTTATCTTGAACTTAGAATTATAGAACACCAGAGCTAGAAGAAAAATTTAAGATCACTGAATTCGACTTAAACATAGAGAAGGAAAACAAAATGACTGACAACTGGAAAGTGGCAGAACGAGGATTAGAATTCACATCTGGTTTATAACTCGGTGTTCTTCCTGCCATACCGTGCTCTTTGTGGTTCTCAACTTTTCACTGAACTGTTCATCGACATAAAGCTAAATCAATTAGAATGAGAAAATATAATTGTGAAATTTATATATGCTAATTCATATCAGTTTCTGGAATTGGAGTAGATTTGAGTAGAGGAAAATCGGAAATCAAATTCAACTTTTTTATAGTTTCTTTTGTACTTTATCGTATGTATAATTTGGCTTACCCCTCAAAACCTATGACCTTTTAAATATATACACAAGGAAATAATGCAATAAATTTGTAAATATTTAAAGTAACAGACTAAAAGAAGTTCTAAATATTCTCAAAGTCCTTTATATTAATAAACATTTCTAAGAAAATTTCAGATAAAACCAAGCAGGTCTTGATTGCATAGTTCACTACGTTGATATTAAAGTCAGGCAAAGAGGTTATGGCTAGTTTCTCTTTCTTAACCGAGTCTTCAGTTAGATGCCTCAAGGAGAGAGGGATGGCACCTGTTATATACTTGAAATGAAGGTCATTTAGGTGACTATGCTGCAAAACCAGCTTATACAAATTAGAACAGAACGCTGGTGAAGATTGAAATGTGTATATTTTACTTAGATCTGGACTAAGTAACCTTAGGTCAAAATGAAATGTGGGCTGAGATAATGTATAAAAGATTTTCTCTCTGGTGTCGGCCTGGTGGCCCAGCGGTTAAGTGTGTATGTTCCGCTTGGTGGCCCATGGTTCCCAGGTTTGGATCCCGGGTGCGGACATGGCACCACTCGGCTTGCTGTGCTGTGGTAGGCATCCCACATATAAAGTAGAGGAAGATGGGCATGGATGTTAGCTCAGGGCCAGTCTTACTCAGCAAAAAGAGGAGGATTGGCAGAAGTTAGCTCAGGGTTAATCTTCCTCAAAAAAAAAAAAAAGATTCTCTCATATTTATATGGTGCTGAATTAATCATTTTTCAATTAGACTTGGATTAAGAACTGTGATTATGTTAAGAATAGTCTCTGGTCTAAAAAATTACCTACAATTAATGATGTTTTCTAGTGTCTGAACTAATACAACTTAATCTGAATTGTTTTCACTTAAGTTCATAGCAGGAGTTAAATTAGTAAAGTACTACATTCAGTGCCTTTGTACCTTTCAGATTGATAACATAAAATGATATTTTACTTCTAACTACTTTATAATACCTCTGACTTAATTGGGCTTTGCCCAGTCTACCAACAAATCAGGTGAATTGATGTAAAAGATGTGTTGTCCTCAGTTAAGTGGATGAAGTAAAAGATTATAATTGCTAGCCAAAACGACATAGTGTCCTTGGGAGTTAATTCAGTATTATAGGGCATAATGTTATTTTAATGTGTTTATTTTTCTTTGTTATTTTTGGTTTAAGCTGTCTTAATGCATTGCGACACAATCTTTGCAAGGTTCTAATGGTGGAATAATTCAGGTGCATTAATTTGTGAAGTTAATATAATGGATACATTATGAATATAAAAACATAATTGAAGAATAGAGTATTTTGATGTAAAGTATAATATAAAAAGTATATGGAAGTAGGCATTTTATACTTTTACAGGTTTTCCCTGCCATCCGAAAGTAGAGCATTTCTATAAAATCTTTTGTAAGCTGAAACGGCGTAAAGCAAAGAAGCAATTACCATTAATTTGTATGGGAAAAATTTGGGGGCGTTTCCAGACCCCCAAAATAACCTCCCAAAATAAATCGAGATAAAGCACAGATGCTCACAAACACAGTTCAAAGCTTGGTGCTGAAATGCTGAGTGCAGTTCCCGGGGACGGAGCTGGGAGCGCCCACTCTTGCTCTTGGGGTGTGCGGGGTGCCTGCTGCCTCAAGCAGGGCTCACTGCCAAACAAACACTAAAGCTATTTTTCACTTTTTGCCTGTTTTCGTAAAAACGGACAGCCTCTTCGGATTTCTTTCGATTGGTGAAAACAGGTACTAATGTAGGTCTTTCGTACAAGTAAAGTGACTAAAGTGAGCAAACTTTTGGTTGATAAGGGAAACCTGTATATGGGATTCAGGAGAAGTCCTAGTGCTTGGCCAGGTAATTTAAACCTAAATAATGGTATGAGGAAAGTACAATGCAATTTTGTCATTGCACAGGCAGAATAGAATCGTCCTGACGAAAAAACAAGAAAATTCTGTGTTCTAAGACTTGCAGTCTAAGTACAACTTCTGAGTGAACTGTGAAAGAATGATTATTGGATCCAATAGATTTCTTTTTGTTGGGCGTCTGCTTTATGCCACACACTGTTCTTGGTGCGAACATGATGAAGTCCTTGCCTATATGAAGTTTCTATTCTAGGGGGAGAAACGCCCAGCAAGTAAAAGATAACCATGTAATGGGCTATCTGGGCTAAGTGCTAGGAGAAAAATAAATTAGGGTGAGCCATAGAGTGATCATTTGGGGAAAGGGTGACATTTTAGGATGGCTTCTTTGGTGAGGGAACATTTGAGCAGGGACCTGAATGAAGTGCAGGCGTGAGCCACGCTGTCATCTGCAGCGGGAATGGCATTTGCAAAGACCCTAACTGGGAGCAGAGTTGCTGAATGAAGGATTCGGAAAGGAGGCCAGGGTGACAGCAGCAGAATGGACAAGCCAGAGAGTGGTAGAAGATGAGGCCAGGGGGAGAATTTTATTCTGAGGTAGGAAACCTTTGGAAAAATTGGGGCATACAACTGACCAAATGACATGACGGGAAAGTTTTGAAAAGATTATTCTGGCTGCTGTGCGGAGGATAGACTCTAGCTTTCTGCAACTGTTATCTTTGAACAGCTGTGGTCTTGAGTTTGTAATTAATCCTGGGTTTTCATGGGCCATGTTTCAAAGCCAAAGGTAACACAGGAACATCTTTACTGTGTAGGTAGATGATGTTAGTGATGAATTTTGTCATGAGGAGTTGTTGGGAAGATAATTGATTGGCTACATAAGGAATGATCCAAGAGCTGGGCTAGTTTTCAAGGTGACCGGGAACTTGGAACAAACTTAGGTATATCTTTACTCTGCTTTTATAGCCTCCTTACATTCTTAAAATGTTCTTAAAATTCAGATGAAAATTTCTTGGCAAAGCTTTCTTCTGATATTGACTTGCCAAGAATTATTATTATTATTATTTTTTTAAAGACTGGCACCTGAGCTAACAACTGTTGCCAGTCTTTTATTTTCTGCTTTATCTCCCCAAATCCCCCTGGCACATAGTTGTATATCTTAGTTGCAGGTCCTTCTAGTTGTGGCATGTGGGACGCCTCCTCAACGTGGCCTGATGAGCGGTGCCATGTCTGCGCCCAGGATTCGAACTGGAGAAAACCTTGGCTGCTGCAGTGGAGCACCCGAACTTAACCACTTGGCTATGGGGCTGGCCCCTTGCCCAGGATTCTTAGCATGTTTTAAGATGGGATCAGTTTGTTTTGTTTCAAAACAAGCAGAGGAGAGGGGCTGAATTTAGACAGCTTGCTTACTAATATTGAAATCTATATCCTTGCCACTACTTTTTAATTACTAAATTATCAAATGTAGAAAGAATTGGTGGAAATTGTGGCATTGTTGGCTGTAGTGCAGGAACATAAGGCCTGTCATCATTATAGGTGAAATTGTCAATTGATACCTAGATTTTTGAAGAACATCTAGAAACATATATCAAAAGCTTCTAAAAGTATCATGTTCTTTGACCCAGAAAATCTAATTCCAGGAATTTATGCTAGGGGAATAGTCAGAAATAAGTACAAAAATGATTGTAAGTAGTACTTAAACTAGCTTTATAATCACACACAAAAAATAGAAATAACTCAATATCCAATACCAGGCACTTGGTTAACCAAATTTTAGTAAAACCTTATTAGAACATTCTATGCAGTTATGGAGAATCTTTTTTATTTAATGATATGTGGAAATCATCACAATATATCGCTCAATGAATAAAATGGGATACAGAATGCTATCTATAGTAAGAGTAGAGTAAAAAAAATACTTAGAAATCCACCAAAATGTTAACGAGTAGTTCTCTCTGAGTGGTGGAACTAGAATAATTTTAGTTTTCTTCTTTACACTTTTTTATCTTTTCAAGCTTTAGGTAATAAATATGTACTATTTTGATATTTAGGGAAATTACAGTGCATATTATTCTTAAATGTATTTATTTTCATAATAAAAAAGCTAAGATTATAATCCAAAAAATTTTGGTACTTTAAAATATATCTTATGATATCCTATATCATTTGGGTGGAAAAGGTGCTTTTCTAAGAAAGTCTCTGTATGGGTCTCTTTGATTTTGCTATTAATACTCTGAGAACTGACAACTACCTTTGCTTTCAGTGGTCACCTTTATGGAGAGGTAACGGAGGGAGCCTTGGGGGATGAAGGGCTAAACAGATAGCGGAAACAAAGTGATGTGTCACCTTGCTGGCATGGGGGTCTCAGCGTGCACAGTCCTCCCTCACTGTAGTAGTTGAAAACAGTCAAGGTTAGACACTGGCCAAGTTCTTGCTTTTAAGTTTCAGTTTCAGAAGAGCATCTGAGAAAAAATAACCAAGTGAGGCCTTTTCTGGTCTCACACCTGATGAGCCCTTGATGCTCAGGCCAGAATCTCACTCTTGCTGAATCTGAAACTGCCACCATCTAACTGTACAGGCTCTCATCTACTTCCAAAGCCTAACTCACCAGGGGCAAGCAGCAGACGTGGGCAAGTGGCCAGCACAGTCCTGAGACACAGGGACTACAAGCTTCACTGGCAATTCTGAGTGAGTTGTAATTTTGAGATTATGCTAGCACTGTTTGGCTTCTTAAAATAGTCTTTTGGTTCAATAGCTGCTAATTATTTATTTTAATTATTGCTTATTATTATTATTGTAAACCATATTTCTTTATAGTCTGGCAACTACTTGGGAAAAAGCCCTAGAGGTATTGTTGGTTCTAATGAAAGAAAGCTTCATGTAATTGCTATGAAATCAGACTTCCTCCCATCCCCCTGTCCTAGGGATTCTTGAGTTAAGACAGTTCTATTGTTCAATTAGCCAAGCAGATTTATATGCAAAGACCTAAAATACTCTTTATTTAAACTCTGTAGTTATACGGTATCAACATTATTATAGTGGGTAAGATGGTATTTAACTTATATGTCCTATGTATATGAAGTTCCTAAAATAAAGGTTGACTTGATAACAAACCCAACTATAATGTAATTGTCATGAGTTGATGTCATCTCTAAACTACATTTTTGTAAAAACTTTTTTGTTTGGCATATTGGATGAATGAGGAAAAGATGTTAATTTTGTTTAAGAGAATACATTTGAATTCCATGATGTAACTCTCTTAATTTCCATGTTTGTCCTCTTAAGATTAATATAGTTAAGTCATTCCATTTTTTCCCCAAAAGCCACATGAGGCAGGCATTTCACTGTTTGTTTTCAAACACAGAGAGAGATCAGAAAGTAACTAATTACTCCTTAGCAATTCACCTTAAGGTGAGCAAGACACCATATTCTAGTTGTTTTTCTATAGTTACAGTCTTTGGATAAACTGAATCAGAATATCTGAGAGGAAAGGAAGGAAGGGAGGGAAGGAGAAAAGGAGAGAAAGAGGGAGAGAGACATAGTGGGAGGGGGGAAAGGACATTTTGGCGATACCATGTTCTCACCTAGGAAGGCAGATCTAGGACTAGTGTTTCCTGAGTGAGCTTTTGTTAACCAGAAAGTGGCATAATGGTAGATGTCAGGGATTTGGAACATGGATTATCAGATGATAGGCAAGGGATGTAGACAGGAAGGTGTTAGAGACTAAAGACAAACTCAATTGATGTTACAGCGTTGCCTAGAAGAATACCAGATTGGGTGATGATACTTAGAATAGAAATGCTTATCATCTTCATCATAGCGATTACTAATTACATGCTTAGGAACTTGCTGATGAGTGGAAAATAAGCACGCTCTACATAGATTCCTTCATTTAATCCTCCCAATAGCCATTGAGTAGATGTATCTTTTTGACAGATGAGTAAACTGAGGCTTAGGTTTAGGTCAAAGAACTTGCCCAAGGTGACTCAGTTAGTATGAAATCTGGGCCCTGAATTTAGGTCTTCGTGATCCTGAAGCTCCATGCTAGTAATCAGCTGCAAATAATGGAATTCACACAACAGCTTTTACTGTCAAATTTGTAGGAATCATGCGGTAGCTTTTTTGCTGTGTCCACATGGAGTGAGTATTGGGGTCAAATCACTAAAATCTACTAATGGATGAGATGCTCGTAGTGGACTCAGCTCTGGTAGTTTTAGCAATTTAAAAGAGCAGTGATGATTAGTGTCATAAAAGCTATGACACATGTTTCTAGAAAGGAAAAGGCAACTAAACTGCATTTTCAATCATTTCATTGCATGTGCATTTGGCAAATCTCTCACTGCTTCTGGCTGTTGTTTTTTGTTGATGCAAATATTTCTTTGCAAGGATTCCTTTGCTTCATGATCTATTGTCTTTTCTTTTTGAAATCATAGCTTGGAAGCTGTTTAATCTTCATAGATTTTTAAAACATGGTCACATTTTAATGTGAATGCTTTTAAATTAACCCCACTTGCCGAAATGTGAAACAGCTCAGCAATGTTCCCATGACTTTTTATACCTTTTGATATTTTATATGGTCTCCAATCAGTTGGACAGATAATAGATGAAGCCGTGGAGCCTGGCTGCCACTGCCTCGATGATGCTGAGTCTGGTGTCAGCAGCCCAGACGAGGGGGAGAAGTGCTCCAGGAGGCCAGAGATGGATACAGGTGCAGGTAAGGGCACATCATTACCTACGAGAGACCTTCTGAATCCTCTGCAAAAGACAGCCCCATCCCATCTTTCATCTTCCTGTCCCTGTTTCCTTCTTCTGCCACCTTTCTTTTCTTTTCAACTAGTGAATATGGTGGCAGGAGGTGGTTGCGAAGCCTGAAGGGGACCTTTAAAGCTGACATCAGATAGGAATGTCATTATCCTTTTTTGAATGCATTGGTGCCTAGAATGAAAAAAAGGACTTCAGATAATAAAAAATATTGGTAGGGATTTGCAGATCAGTCTATTTCCTAGCCCACCTCCCAGTTAGTTGACCAGGTAGGTGGATTTGTCTCACCGACCCGTTGGAGACATGGAGAGCCAAGGCACATTTCACAATGATTTGTCTGAGCTCCTTATTTTTTAAAATTAGGGAAGAATTCATTGCCATCAGTATGACCTGGCTCTTGGTGATGAGCATTCCAGCTGCAGGAGTGCCAATTAGAGTGACTCAGCAAACCATGACTCCTATACATCTGGTCAAACGGCTGTGTCCTTGAAATCAGCTTTCTCCATATTTAGTGGGTAACTTTTTAAAGACATCCTGATTTGAATACATGTGTCTGTGTGTGCGGGTGTGTGGGAGGGGATGTTATTCATTTTATTCATCATACGGTCGCATCACTCCACCTCCCATTTTCAATGATAGTCATCAAGCATTCTGAGGTATTTGAGATTTTACCCCATTTTCAAGCCAAGTTACCCATTTTCAATGATAGTCATCAAGCATTCTGAGGTATTTGGGATTTTACCCCATTTTCAAGCCAAGTTACCCAAGTTTCAGGGATGCTAGCAGAAGATACAAGATTCCTGGGTCAGAGAAAAAGGACTTTATTACTCTCAACAAATAGCAACAGTCAGAATATTTGCACTTAACACTGGCTCCGTGAGCTCCAATTCCCCCTGGACAAGGTGGAGAGGGCCAGGTGGCACTTGAACATGCAGTGGGCAGAGTGACAGGAGAAGGACCCTGAGCTTAGAGAATCCACATCTTTTAGAATGGGCATTCAGCCAGAGGAGTTCTGGTGCACCTCCCCAAACATTTTGCAAGGCAGGCACAGGAGTTGTTATCCATCAACTCCTATTTCAGCAAGAAAATCTAATCTACTGTAAGCAGTGGGAGGAAAGAGTGGAAGGAAAGTTGGTTAGGGCTTTCTGTGTTCCAGGCACTGTGCTGAGCATTTTACCATTTTCTATCACAAGGATTCTGTTCCCATTTGATGGCTAAGAGAATGAAGGCTTAGAGAGGTGTTCTTTCCCAAGTTCATCCAGATAGTAAGTGGCAGAGCTGGCATTCTCACCCAGGTCTGTCTGACTCACAAGCACACACTCATTCCACTAAATCAAATTGCTCCTGTTTGTGAATATTGCTTGCTCTCATATTCATTATTTTTTTCAAAAGCCAATGAGGTTACCATCAAAAACCCTAAGTCATGTATTTACACTGATATTTCTTAGAAGGGCTTTAATTACTCTTTCTGACTTGCTTCAGGGATGTCCTGACGCCCCTATGGTGTGTGTGTGTGTGTGTGTGTGTGTGTGTGTGTGTTCATATAATAGCTCAGCTGGATGCCATTAGCACTTTCTTTCCTAGAATTTAAGCATAGTATATTATTATATAATGGCAAGGCAATTTTATTCCTCTGTTTTCCTAAATGTTCTTTAATTAATCTATAAATTTAGAGGCCAGCTTAGCAAGATAGAGGACTTTATTACAGTTTTTCATAACTGATTTTTAAATATACTTTCATGCAGGAATTTGATTAGCAACAGATATACTATTAAAGAGACTTGACACGCACTGTTGTTTCTCATCGTTTCCATTTAATTTTGTTTTAAACCCAGTAATAATCTGTAATGAAATACAATGGACCATAATCTCCCAGGTGTGTGGGCTGCATGTCCTCTGAGTGAACATTCAGTTCTACATTTCCCTTTGGGAACTTCTAGGTACAATTTAGGAAATAACTGCTGTGATATGCTGATGGCCACCAATGAAAGTCAGCACCAAACCCACTGATAGACCTGAAATTTCTATCTTACTCCTTTGAAAGAAGATATTAAAACTTACCTTCCAAATACATTTTTAAGGGAAATGTAATATCTGCTATTATTGGCTTGCCTCAAAATGGTTTATTGTAATAGCTGGCAAGAGACCAAGGGAATGCAACAAAGGATAGCCATGTTTTTTATTGGGAGAGGAAATGGAGTGATAAGACAGTCTTGAATGAGGTAGCAGAATAGGAAAGAAGTGAGTAAGATTAGGGCTTTAGGTTTCTGGTAGACTGTGGGTGATGGGATGGGGTGTGATGGCTAGCAAGTAAAAAAGGCAAGTGAGTAAAAAAAATGAGGAAGACACCTTTGCCTACTTCATAAGTTTACATAATTTGAAGGCTGACACCTTGGTATGATAACTTCTTTTATAGTATCTGGTCCAGTGTCTTCTATAAATGAATAAGATTAGATTGATGGAAATTATGAAGAAGACCATTTTAGAAGCTCCTCTCTCCCTAAGAATTATCCTGCATTTGGAAAATTTAAATGCTTTGTGTATTTGGAATGACATGCCTTTATTTATTTTGCACGAATCATTCCAACAAAAATACATGTATTTGGTAAATAATAAGAAATCCATTTGAAGCCTTTTAAGAAATACATTGAAGTTATATTTATAGAAGTATGATAGCTAGTACACCCAAATTTGCCAGGGAATTATGGATGAGAACTTATGAAATACTTCAAGAAGGTTATGTTGAAAATTGTCCCAGACTACAAAGTTCTGTCTTGCTCTGTGATCCTGTTTTGCCAAAGGCAAATCAGTTTCTGAACATAGATGGGAGGTATCCTGACCTGTAATACAAATTGGTATCTTTAGTAAAAAGTCTTACCTTGAGCTACAGTGTTATTTGATGACTAAATCTAAATAGAGTAGCTTTAATATATGAGAGTAATGTATTGTATAATGATCAGCTCACACTGTATTATGATTGTGTTGCTAATGCCCACATGAGTATAAGAAACATAAGCCCAGGACAGGCGTAAGATGATGCTATAGGGAATGATGGTTTTTCTAAGAAAATAAAATACTCATTGCTTTTCTTATTGCATAATTTTTCTGCAAGTCCTAATATTTCAAATGAAAGTAGGAAGGGGGTATGTGTGTGTGTGTGCACGTGCATGTGTGAGTGAGAGAACGAGAAATTTTGCTATTCCAAGATAAGGAATTTTTGTTTGTTTTCAACATTTCTGATGCTCAATTTTCCTTTAATATCAATGTGTCCATTAAATTTGATAGCATTTCTTTTCATCATGGAAAACCCTTGATATATATAAATGTTTCATATTATATAAGATTATATGTAATATCTCCTCCCTTGTGCTCTTTGATTAAAGTAACCTTATTTTCTAACCTTATTTTTATAGCACCGAATGGGAATTTAATGATGGTAATGATGGAGGAAAGTCCAGCATTCGACTCAAACAAGGAATCAAAGCAAGCTGTATCAGAAATGTCTACACTGGAGAAGACAGAAGCGGTGGAGGAAGACGAAGTTCCCCGGGGCAGGGATGCTGACATCATAGAGGAGAAGGGGGACGTAGCACTGAGGGAAGAAGCAGGGGCCGCCGAGGTCCCCTTGGACCGGTGGAAGCCCGAAGCAGAGCAGTCAGCAATAGTAGGGCAGTTTACAGAGGAAAGAGAGATCCCTCAGGGCATAGCCAGTGGGGCAGAGGTAGCAGTAGAAGGGGATAAAAGGCTGGATAAAGAGGAGTTAAACCCCATGGGAAAAGAAGCAGTAAGACACTCGGGAGGTTTGAGTGAAGACCAGGCTCCTGAAGAGCAGGCCTTGACGCAAACAGTGCTGCAGACAGAGAAGGCAACTCCTGAAGAGGAACAGGGTTTGGAGAAGGTGGTGCTTGCAAGCAAGGCAGCAGCTCTGACCTTTGAGCACATTCCGGAGGCAGCAGCCCTGAAAGAAGCGGTGACTCCAGAGAAGGGAGAGTCTGAGGGAGGGGCAGCTGTGAGCGAGGCAGGACCCGAAAAGCCACATATGGAGGACAGTGAAGAGGAAGCATTCACAGACCTAGAGGACGTGGGGCCCGTGGAACACACTGCATCTGAGAGAGAGGATGGGTCAGAAGAGGCAATACTCAGGAGAGAGGAACCAGCCAAAGAGAGGAAGGCAATTAGGGAACTAGAAACACCTTTGAGCCCCTCAACTTCTGAGAAGGTCCAGGCAACCCAGATGGGGGTTTCAGAAGACAGCCTGGAAGAGCTTTGTGAGGAAGACGTGGAAAGGGAGAAGGCTGAGAGTGAGGCAGAATCTAATAGGGAAGATGATAGGAAAGAAATGCTACCTGGGGAATTAGATGCAGCAACAGAGAGGAGGAAAGCTGAGAGGCCGAAAACAACTCTGGGGGACACTGAATCTGAGAGAGAAGAGGTGACAAGGGCAAATGCCTTTCAGGATGAAGAGCAAAAGTGTAAAGGGGGAGAGAGGGAAACTGTGAGGGAAGGAAGACCTGAGGAAGAGACACAAGCCCCCCAAAATGAAATGGAATGTGATGCTGAGAATGAAGCACTGGTGGGGACATCTAAATTGATTGAAGACACAGGGCCTCAAGGAGAAGATTCACTGAAAGAGGGACAGGTGACCATGTTTGAAGCAGCACCTGGATTTGAAAAGTCACTGGAAGATATAACAGCTCTGAGGAAAGAGGGAGGAGGGGAAAGACTGAGAGACGGTGGAGACAGGGAGCAGGAAGGCAGAGCAGAGCTGCTCGGCGGGGAGAACATGGCTCCCCCAGAGAAGGAGAACAGAGTTTCCTCAGAGCAGGATGAAGGGCCTGGACCAGAGGGAGAGGGCATGTTAGGAGCTCCTGAGAGTGAGCTAGCAGGAGAGGCACAGGCCCCTGAGGCCAGGATGACAGCCACAGGCGAGGCCCAGGAGTGGGCAGCCAAAGGTCAAGATGGCCTTGCAGGATGGGAGGGGAGAGAAAACAAAGAGCCTTTACAAGGGCCAGAGGGAGTGGGGGTCATGACAATGACCCAAGAAGATGTTCCTGAAGGTGACTCCATGATGGCAGGAAAGTTGAGTGAGGAAGTGATGGATGAGGATCCAGAGGAAGAGGTGGATAAAAAGTGCACACTAGGGACAGGAGTGATGAGGAACAGGGCCACAGAGGGGGACAGGAGCTTGCAAGGAGGAGTGGCTGTGGCTGAGGAAGCTCTCCACCAAGGAGGAGGAGCCGCAGAGAAGAGGGAGGTGTTGGCAGATTCGAAGACAGCTGAGGGGAAAACAGAAGCAGAGAAAGCCGCCTCCTTTTTAGATGTTGCTGGTGAGGAAACTTGCCACCAAGCAGATGAGTTCCTAGGAAACACGGCAGCTGCAGAGAAGGTGGTGGCAGAGGAAATAGAGCTGAGCAGGGAGGAGGTGCCAGTGGTGGAGAAGGTGCCAGCGACTTGGGCACCAGAGGTGGGGGTGGGGGCTCTAGGGGGACGCTCAGATCTAGAAGGGAAGGCCCCGCAGCCAGGGCAGGATCAAGAGGACAGGGAAGCTGAAACCACTCAGCGGGCAGAGTCAGAGGGGAAGGAGCCTGGTGCGGGGAGCTGTGGTGGGAGGCAGGAGTGGGGCACAGCTGAAGGATTCAGACTAGAATTATCCCAAGAGAGAGAGCCAGAGCTGAGGAGAGAGAGTCTGCTGGATGGGGAAACACTTCCTGTAAAGCCTGATTGCACTGGAATCCAAGAGAAGCAAGAGCAGACAGTGCAAAGAGAAAGCGATACAGACATTTCCCTGAACAGCAGGAGGGCCTAAGAGACCTGGTGACAGATGGTGAGTTTAAGCCTGATCTGTTTGCAAGACTAAACAGATACCCCACCTCGAGTCCCCTCCCCTTTGGGATGGCTCATCTCTTTATCAGTCCCTGCATACACACAGGCTTCAGTTCTGTGCTGCTTAGCCCCAAGCCCATCAGGACACAGCCAGTAACATGGAGGTGGGCCCAGAGCACATGCAGTGACCCACCACCCACCTCTATCCCCTTTGCAACTCTGAGTCACCTTCTCTGTCTTTGCAAGCACAGCTCTCTGGAATAGGGAGCCCCGTACCTCTCCTCCAGGGCCCCAAAGATGAAATACAGAGAGAACGTGCCACAGGGACCCACCACAGAAGGAAGGAATCAAACTCTGTTCCAGAATTCATTTCTCTTTTAGTGTTTAAAAGGATGGCTGAGATTATTTGTTTTTAAATGGGCTCTATGCCTTCCTTCCTGTAGTTTTGTGAAGTTGAATATATATATATGGATATATAGCATAAATATATGATATATCAAAATATTAAAAATTTATAAAAATATATGTATACATGTAAAATATTGAAGATTGTAACCAAAGGCCAAAATTATTTTTAGCGTTTCCTTGTTTTCCTGCTCTTTCCTTGATGCCCTCAGATCCTTTGTGCCCAGTTCCTACTATCCTGAGTGATTATATTCATAGTTCCCCTATCCTTTTTATTATTTTCCAGGATGTTTTAAAGATGTCTTCCGGAAGACGTAAAGAGTGGAGAAAGATTCACCCAAGCATCTCACCAGGACTTTAGACTTTATCTGGTTTGTTGTTAGTCACTGTGCTTGTTGGAGCTGGTTCCCAGTTGTCAGTGCTGGTGGGCAGCTCAGTGCGCACCCGGAGAATAGCTGACTAGATCCGTAGGACCTCCTGAGGGCAGTGCTTCCTAAGGGAGGACTGTGAGGCTGTTAGCTAACGTGTCTATGTTCAAATCAAATGACTAGTTTTCAACTGTTTGACTTTTACCAAAGATCACCGGAAAGGCCCAGTCCTGATGTCTGGGGTTTGTTTAAATTCCTCTTTATTTGTAATCAAATATTACTCCCAGTTTCATACACGAGAGTTTTATTTAAAGTCTGTGGCTTGAGGCTTTAATGACTTGCTCTGTGAAGATGCGCCCTAAGGGTCCTTCCATGTACATTCAGTTCTACAGTTGGCTCCAGACCTGTCAGCCCTTCCAGGACAGGATTCCATGGCGTGTGTATTCACTTACACTGAGAAATGTCCATTCTTTCTATTTATGCCAGAAGCATAATTTAAAGCAGAAATCTTATTTCAAAATGCCCTTTTTTGTGTATGTTTCTGTAGTTTTGCTTTCTGAGGTAGACTGGTGCATGCATGTGGCATTTTGTCCCTGGGGGCCTTATTTACAGGGCTGCTCAAATTTAAATTGAAGTAGTGAATAATTTAGCTGAGTGAAATGAGTAACAATAATTATAGCAGGTAAACGTTGCACCTCAGTACAAATACCAACATTCTAGACTCTAGACTCTTCGCTTGATGTCATTCAATGGAAAAGAAACTTGGATTGAATTAGTGTGCAGCTCACCTTCCTGAGTTAGGTTATTTCAAACCTGTGAACTGACCTTGCAGTGCATTGTAAATCAAGTCACCTGGCTTTCTAAATTACTCCCTGATATTACTAGAGATAGTTGTGCATCAGTGTGCCTCCTGGAGATTTTGATTTCCGTGAAGACATCTTCGTTCACACCAGTCCTCCAAAAGGCACACATGTTTGGCCATCCTTTCTTCATGTGAGGAGGTGAAAGAAAATTTCCTATTGCAGTGGTTCTCCAGCCACACTACACATTAGACTTTCATGGGGCGCTTTCATGAATGAGTCAACCCCTGGCCCCACCCCAGAGATTCAGATTTAATCAGTTGTAGATGGATGTAGGTGTCAGTATTTTTTATTTTTAATTCTTTAGTTGATTCTACTGTGTAGCCAAAATTGAGAACTGCTGCCGTAAATCATCATACGATCCATGCTGGCTGCCCTCTGTCCCTAGGGACCAGGCATATTCTCTTTATAGGTGTGTTTCGTTCTAATAAATGAAGGAGTCATTCAATGATCAAAGATATAATGGACTAGTTGCTCTCAAAATATGGTCCCTTGATCAGAATATCAGCATCACCTGGAACTGTTCCAAATACGAATTCTTGCCCTCATCTCATGCCTATTAAATTGGAAGCCATGTGGGAAGCGCCTAGCAATTAGTGTTTTAACAAGCCCTCCAGGTAATTCTGATGTACACTGAAGTCTGCAAACTGCTGTCGTGAACTACTGATTGTACTGAGGATTAGTCTCAGTTGGAAAATGGGTTGCAGAAGTATTGTGAACTTTCTCTCTTTGTTTCTCTACATCTCTCTCTCTCTCTTTTTCTGTCTACATTTCTTTCTTTCTCTGGGAAAGGGTACTCACTATAAAAGTGATGAATTCAACTTTAAACTCATTTTTATTACGACTATGATGATGTGTGCATGAAGTCCTTCAGCCCCAGCCCCTATTGAGGATGAGCATCACTCATGCACATCATAGATCCTATTGTCTGTCTGAGGTTTTACAGATTTTGTCTACATTGTATCCAATTTTGTTTATTACTGAGCTGCATTACTGTGGAGCTCTACAGTATTTTTTCACTGTTCTCAGTCTCAATGCTACAGAGCACTTTGAATACGTAGCACCTTATGGGCAAGATTGTAAACTCGTTAATTCCATTGAAGAATGAGATTTGTACGATGTGCTAAATGGAAATTGCATTGGATTATTTTTATATGTAACACATTCCGTCAAAACATTCTGTAACATAATTCTACAATCTGCATGTGGGTTTAACTGTGAAATTCAGTGTTGTGATATTTTGATGAAGTGAATTCTTTCTCTGCAAATACCATGTTGATAAAATTATTTCTATGTTCAATTGAACTGATTTTTTCCCTAAGTTCATTATTAAAGGCATAAATAAACCATATGTTTACAGATAAGACATGTGAATGATTCTTTATAAATGACTAGACTTTCGACATCTTCTTTGTCCTTTTCTTACAAAACTGAAACTCCATAAAGCAGAGCAGAGAGAATTAGTTTCACTGGGCTGTGTTTTTGAGTATATGTGTTTATATCAACTGACTGCATTCATACATGTCTTTCACATAAATGGAATAATGCCAGAGAGGAAAATTATCACCACCGTTTCATACATAAGTAAATAGAAGCTCGATAAAGTTAAGTGGCTTATCTAAAATCGTGGTCAATCTCAGGTTTTCTCAATCCAAACTCTGATTTATGTTTTTAGTCACATAGATTTCCTTCTAGGAAGAGGTATAAAATAGATACTAGGATACTGTATGTGAATCTTACATATTTTAGTTTATTTGCAGAAGAGGAAAAAGCAAATTTTATTAATATATCCTGTACCAACAAGAAGGAAGTTATATTTCCAGCCAGTGTAGGTCAAAGAATACAGTAGATTATTTAAATAATTCAAGAGAAAAATAGACAACCAAAGTAAAAGTAGGGAGAATTAAGTGCCTTGAATTTCTTGAGTTAAGCCTATTCTATGGCTTTGTAAACTCTTGTGTTGCAAATGTAAAGTATAGTTGTGTTCCTTAACACTTCTACGATCAATGATTTTGCCACAATGATTGCGCTTGGAAAATGATTGATTGTTTGAGAAAAGTAAAGAAAGCCTTAGAAAAAGATTCCTGTAGTATGCGAAATATTCCAACAGCTTCAAGGATGGCCCAGGACAGGCCACTTCTCACTTTGGGTAACATTTCCTTCCAGTTTTCTATACCACCTGATTGTGTCATTTAAAAGAAGCCACCATACCAGCAACAAGAGATATAAGAGAACATGGAATAAATACAGCTGGAATTCTTTAAAAGTTGCTCTCAAACTCACCCTTCTTTCAAAAATTTATTCAGTTTTCCCCTTCCCTCTAATATCACGCCCTGTGACAGGAAAACTATGCTCTTCAAATTAAAGGGAAATATAAACTCTGTATGATAAAATGCCGGATATTTGAGAATGCACATTTCTTTTGAAATTTCTTCCAGAAGCCTCAGACTGTTTAATAATCTGTGCAACTTTTAAAATATTTTGGAATGATGCAATACCCCCATTTTTTATTAGAGAAAATGTACACAGAAGATTCCTGTGACGGATAAGCTGGTACCAAAGTCTAAGAATCAGATCTCTGCCTCCTTTGTCAAATGTTTCCTGGTCTTATGAAATATCTACTTATAATTAGAAGTTATATTAAGAACAAAATTGTAGGAGAAATCTCACAGTTGTTCAAGAGCTGTGTGCTAATGTGACACGGAGTCCTTCAAGCTGGTGGGGGTGTACCCCTTGCGGGGAGATGCGGCTTTTCACAGACTCACTGGCAAGGTTCCTTTGCAGATGTTCAACCTCCTCTGCACGTTTGTCATAAAATGGACTTGTCTGAGAGCTAGCCTGCAGTCAGAGCCTTCTTTTTTGCCAATCCCCCATTCTCTCTTCATAATAGAGGCCAACTCTTTATTCATTACCAATACTACTGTGTTGTCTCTGGAATGTCACAATTGACAAAGGAATGATTTGAAATATGGTGTAGGTATCGAAAAAGAGAATGACTTTGATGCCTGGTTAACAAATCCTTCTGTAAGCCAAGTGGTTTCCAATTCTTTGTTTTCAAGCAAACTAAATGAGGACCTACTGGAATTGTCAGCTGATAAGCCATTAAAATAATTTTTGGTATTTAATCAGTCTGTGATTTTTGGTAAATCACTCAGAAGTTTATAGAAGAACATTGCTGCACATTACTGCACCCAAACTACTCCCATTCCCATCTACATATTTATGTGACAGGCACCAATTCTGTTTGCACATATGTACAATAAAATAGAAAATGGAATAGAACTGATGTTGAACACTCTCATTCTACAGGAAATAATATTTGTTAACAGATATACAAACTAATTAAAAATAGAAATCACTTAGAGAAGCATTTCTATTTTTATGTGTAATGTTTATCAAAATTTATAATATATGTATGTTGTTTTGATCAAATGTATATTACTAATTGTTGCAATGATAGCTCAGTCCAGAATAAATTTAACACATGGAACCTTAGGTTCATAAGAAATTTTTTAAATTAAATTTTAATTTACGTAATAATTTAGTTTCAGAGAAATATGACAGGGTGATCAATAAAAGGCTTCCAAGCATGAAAATATACCATGGTAGGATGAAAACCTGTGGGCAAAGTGGAATGGAAATGTAAGTTTATTAAGAAAAAAAATAACAGGAGATTTCCTAAGCTAAAGAAGAGCTTATATACATACTTTTGAAAATGGCTATCTTAGACCAGGTTCCCCGGGACACACTCAAGAATACAGGTTTGTACACAGAAGGTTTATTGAGGTGTGCTCTTGGGAATAACACTGTTGGGGAGTGAGGGAAGCAGAAATGGGTCAAGAGAAAACAAGGGTGGTGATGTACTTGCCCTGGAGGCTGCATCCATCCCATGGGGAGCTCTGGAGCTTGGATGGCAGGATGAAGGTGAGGGGGCCAGGTCTTCGAGTGCCCACAATAGACCAGTCACTGGATGTTGGCTGCCTCCCCAGGAGGGAGCATAACCTTTGACTAGGTAGCTCCCTTCAGTCAAAAGCACTTCCTATGTAGAGACTCAGATAGATGCCAGCAGCAGCCTCTATTCTGGGAAATGAATGTGTCAGCTTACATAAAGAGGGTATCAGGGTGGCACCCCACAGCATCCATTACATGGATAAAGGTGAGACAAATTGAGATAGCATTTCGATTTCTTTGGATACATTTAGGAAAGAGATGTAACCATTTTATCTTAAAATATCCCATTTTATAACACACTAGGAATTATATCTATAGTTACTCTTTAAACTTATGAAAATTTGTAGATGTCACTGTAAAAAATGTGTGAGAGAGTACCGACAGTTTTTTAAAGCTCTCTTAGTGGTATGTGAGCAAAAATATTTGAAGAGCTTCGGTATAATGGACGAGGTGAACGAGTTTCTCAAGATACAAGGCACAGCGGCCATCACAGTTGAGTTGTAAAAATTTTGATTAATGTGTGAGGTTTCTTGTGGCTGCATACCATTAAAGCGATGTCTGTCAGAAAAATAAATGCGTGGGTCCTGCAGTTTAGTGTTGCTACAAGGAAGAAGTAAGAGTCCTAGCACAATGTCTAATTGTTTCTAGGGAAGGAAACGTGCCCCTTGAGTGTGTCTGAGTACAGGGGGAGCAGTCAAGAGTTGTGCTTAAACAGGAACTCTGTGTTAAAGAGCAGGGGCCAGCAAACTTTTTCTATAAAACTTTTTCTAGTACACATTTTAGGTTTTGCACAACACACAGTTGAAACTACTCAGTCCTTCCATTTGAGGGCATAAACAGCCATAGACAACACTTGAAAGCAGCCGTAGACAATACTTAAATGAATGCACGTGGCTGTGTTCCAATAAAACTTTATTAACCAAAAAAGATGGCGTGCTAGATTTGGCCTGAGAACTGTAGTTTGCCAACCTGTGCTAAAAAGCAATGAAGTAAACAGTTCTATAACTATGTAGTCTAATACTTCCTCACCCCAATATGCCACAGAAAGTTTAGTTTTCAAAAGTACGCCTTAGTCACAAAAGTTTGGAAACAACTAGTGCAAGAAACTAATTGCCCTTTAACCCCTTGTTAGAATGGATGATTTATTATCTTTCTCTCTTTTTAAGACTATTATTAAATTTGAGTCAGGTTTTCAATCCCTCCTTCACCATCTTCTCTGGTACATCTGTTGGAATGCAAATGTGAGACGTTGTGAAGAAGGAAACAGGAACTGTACAGGAAATTGCATTTGATGTAACACAGGCTGACTCGTTCTTCAGTAGAATGTCAGCTCCATGAGAGAAGAGACATGGACCGTTCTGGTGCGTGTTCAATTCCCTGTGCCAAGAACAGTGTCTGGCACATGACACGCGCTCGATAAATTTCTGGTAAATGACTGACAAAATGAACTGAAGTGCAGATTGAGGTCATATTGTTACATGTTGTTCTGAAATTTTTCGAGTCCAAATCTGATTGATGCTGATAGGAAGTAGGGAGTATCTGAATTTATTGACTGCAGAGAAAAATGATAATTACTTTCATAAAATAATAGAGGTAATGGGGACTAGAGATCAAAGATTCTGCCAGCCCCTCTTTAGATATCAGACTGAGAATGCAGAGACCCGGAGTCTGAGGAATGGGCTAGGCATTAGAAGGAACAAAACGGACTGCAGCTCCTCTCTAGTCCCGAGCTTGTTTCACTTGACAATGCTGCTTCTCAATAGATTTTCTTCTTAGAGATACAGAATCTTAATTTCTAATCAAATTCACTTTCTAAAACTTGTTTTGTTTTTTTTTTTTTAGAACAGCCAATTTTGTTCTTGCCTTGCAAACACTGAAATACAAGTTTTCAAATGCAGCCTAAGTGAACATTTTGGTTGTCTGGGTTATAGATGTCCCTGAGGTTTCTCATTGCCCATTTGAAATCCCAACTGAGAATGCAAAGGTTTATGGTTAGAGACAGCAGAAGCCCACATACTAGTTATTTTATGCACATACACACATACACCTGTCATTGATTAAAGCAAAGACAATCTCTGAGAACGAATGGAAGTGCTCCCCATTGAACTAATCATGTTACTGCTCCCTCCTTAGCACAGAACTCCCCAGGAGAATTCAACAGATTACAAATCCATCTAGGCATATACAAATTGACTTCAAATCAAATCTCAAACACTGGTTCTCAACTTTGGCTGCACATTAGAATTCTCCTCAGGAGATGTTAATAAATCTCTGGGCGTGAGAGTTGAGCATCAGGACTTAAAGAGGTCTCCCCAGGTGATTACTATGCGTGGCCAAGGTTTTGCCCCACACAAGCCAAGTCAGAATAACCACTGAGATTAAAGGTAGACTGTAAATGTGATTCAGATGCCTAATTTAAATCTGTATAATATAGCTTAACCCACTATGCCTTCACTATTTTACTCATTTTATTCTTTTACTCCTAAGCCTCACAATGCTATGAGGAAGGTCCTAGTAGCCCCATTTTACAGCTGATGAAACTGAGACACAAAAAGACGAAGCAACATATTCGAGTCACAGTGCTGGGAAGCGTCAGAGCTGGGATTTAACCCCCCAAAAAAACGGCTCCACGTGGACGAGGAGCTCTCAAAGTTTAGCTTGCATTGGAATCACCTGGAGGGCCCATTACATTAAAATTTCCTAGGTCCCTCTCCCAGAGCTTCCAACGCATTAGGGCTGAGAGGCACCTGAGAATCTGCATCTCTAACAAGTCCCCACATGATGCTGATGTTGCTGAACTGGGGACCAGACTTTGAGAACCGAGAGTTCAAATTGTGTTTTAAAAAGCCTACCAGGTGATAATGGTCCAAAAAGAAATGTGAAAAACACAGTTCTCAAAGGTTCTCAGCCTGGGCTGCACTTAGAATCCACTTGGAAGTATTAAAAAATCCTGACACCCAGGCTGTTCCTCAGACCATCAGAATCTCTGGGGAGTAGGGCCAGGAGCCAGTCTTTTCTAAAACTCTCGTGCAGCTAGGGTAGAGAACCACTGCTTTAGAGCCTACTCTCTTAGCCTCAACATTCTATCCTGCCCTCCATGCCATGGAGATGTGGGCTTCCAATGCACAGTACTACTAATTACAAGAATAACTCTGGTGGGGCTGGCCCAGTGGCACAGGGGTTAAGTTCGCATGTTTCGCTTCAGCAGCCTTGGGTTTGCCGGTTGGGATCCCAGGTGCAGACACAGCACCGCTTGGCAAGCTATGCTGTGGCAGGCATGTCACATATAAAGTCGAGGAAGCTGGGGCCAGTTAGCTCAGGGCCAGTCTTCCTCAGCAAAAAAAACAGGAGGATTCGCAGCAGATGTTAGCTCAGGGCTAATCTTCCTCAAAAAAAAAAAAAAACAATAAAAGAATAACTCTGGGATCATTGTTCTGTCACCTGAGAAGCAGTAATTCAGTCATATTGTATTAGTCCACTTTAGGTGAGCAGGATTTGCCACCCCAAAAAGTCACTCTTTGGCTTGATTATTTTTAAGAACAAAAGACTCAGGAAGAAACTTTGACCTTCCCCCTAACTGCCTAAAGGAATTTAAGATAGAAGACCTGTTTTAGGCAGGAGCTATCACCATAATAACTATAGTGTGATAGGAACTTGGTGTGATAGACAGGGAGGAATCTAGCGAGGCCCATTTGATCCAAGTCCTCTCTATTGTCTCTGCATGGCATGGCAAACATTTGTTTACCAAGCATTTGCTTTCCATCTCCATGTGAATTGCCTTCCTCCCCTTTGATGTCCCAAACCACCACCCCCAACATCCTTCTTTGTCTTTTGCTGAAGATGGTATTTAAGGCGGTGGCTTTGGCCATTTTGGACAGTTAGTCAGTTTTCCTGGGTTTCTCTCATGTGTACATGTTATTAGTCTGTCTCACATCAATTTAATTCTTAGACCATCCAGAAGAACCTAGAAGGGTAGAGGAAAATTTATTCCTCCCCTACACTACTTATACAATGCTTATAAATATTGTTCCCTTGACCACTGAGGCCTCTTCCAGAGAGGAATGCTTGTCAATAATTAGATTCTGTTGTTTTCAAATCTTTAATGTCCATTTTCAAACTGTAAGATCTATGAAGCTATCTTGGTAGATTCGTGGCTGATTTAGCTTCTGGACAGACATGGAGTGTTAAATGCTGCTTCTCAGTAGGAGAGCCTGTGCTCCTGGCACTTTTTAGCCCATGTGTCTCCTAAGGCTTAGTGTAAAATGGTTGTGCACCCTGACCCACCCAAGTCAAGGGGTCTCCTCTAACCTGAGCACCTCTAACCAGTATGATAAATAGCTCCACACTTGTCCAGTTCACACCTGAAAACAAGTGCTCGGTTGATTTAAGGGGTTGAGAAAGGGCCCTGTTTGTATTCACATTGCCTCCCAATAGTGAGGTTTGGGAAAGTCAGGTTTGAGGAAAACCAATGAAGAGAAAAATAAGTTAGATGAGGATAGCCTGAGGGAAAGAGACAGAAAGGGACAGAGGTAGTCTGGTTATACCTCGTTGGTATACAATAGTGGTTTCCTCTCACAGGTTATTATGTCTCATACTTTGCATTGTTCTCATGAAGTAGAATCTGGTAGCAAACAAGCGAACAAGATAGGGCAGGTATTTTAATTCCTATTTTACAGATGAGCAAAAAAGCTCTCAGATTTTTCCACCTTTCTCTTCCTAAATGTTGCGTTCTATGTAATTTCAGAGCTATCTGCCAATTCTCTTTTTTCTTTATCTGTCTAATCTTCTGTTTAACGCATCTGGTAAACCTGTGCTTTCAACAATTTTATCTTCATTTCTTAAGGTTGTATTTAATCTTTAGTCCAAATCTACCTGTTCATTTTTGATGGTCCCATGCTGCTTGCTAATTTTTTCCTACTTCATGTCATTTCATTTTTTAAATTTAAGTATTTTATATGTAGTTATTTTCTACTCTGAAATCAGTTCTTCTGATATCTGGTGTCCTTGGTGGTCTGGATCTGTAGTTTGTTATTTCTGCTGACTTTTATTCATGGTGGTTTGTTTCTCACTTGTTTGTGAATGTTGAGTTAATCTTAACTTGTGAATAATCCTTTCAGAGTCCAGTTTAATGTGGCGATCTTCAATCAATGCTCCCCTCATTGTTGCTCAAGGCTTAATCTCCAATTTCATTATTAATATTCCACTGCCCTCAGGGAAACCTTGGTTTTCCCAGATCACTAATGGTTTTAGGTCCTTTTTTTATTTTGAAAGAGTTTCCTTATTCCCTGCAAATTCAGCAATAAAATAAAAGTTTAACCTTTATGCAGGATCTACTTGTACTGCAGTGGGAAGGCCCTTCAACGTACTGAGACCCTATATTACAAGAGGCAGATTTTGACATATCCTTCAAAATGATTACATCATTTAATTGTAAAGGGGGAGAATATATTCATGGGTACAAGTTCCCAAGAATAAAGTTTGGATTGACTATGATGATACTAGGAATTGAGACTAAAATTTTCCACAACTGAAGCTTCTTAAATGATGGTTTAACACAATTGTCTTCAAATGGTTGTGGAGAGATTTTAAAAGCGCAATGCTCTTGTTATTGGCATTTAACATTGTAATGCTCTTTTTAGTAGCATTTAAAATTGTAATGCTCTTGTTAGTGGTATTTCTTCCCTTATTTCAGCTCCAAGGAAGAGTTCATCTAGGGGTCACGGGAACAGCTAGGCTGTATGAAACTTTACAGAAGCAAAGAAGTATCTTTGGAGTATCTCATTTTTCAGTTTTTCTCACTCTCATGTAACTTGTCCACTGCAGCTGGTAAAATCAGATGGGCTCACGGCCTCTTTCCACTTAGAGGCTAGCAACAGGCCCTTTAAAAAGGGGAGTGGACCAATGTCAAGTTCTAGGTTTCAATATTGTGCTGTAATTATGCAAGATGTCCCACTGGGGGAAACTGGGTGAAGAAAATACAGGACCTCTCTGTACACTATTTTGCAAATTCCTGTGAATTGACCATTATCTAAAATAAAATGTTTTAAAAAAATAGCAGAGTGGAAACTAGGGTAAGGCCCAGAGGCAAGGGGGTGTGCAGGAGGATGTTGCGCCTGTCTCTGACTAGGCCTTAAAAGAGTGGGAGAAAGGGACTCTTTGTGTCACACACATGATTTATCCTAGTTCTCCGAAGGCATTGGGGGCCAAAGCTCTAACTAGTGATAACAAGCATTCACTTACCCGCTGTGTACTCAGCTCTGAGATCCTCCAGCGACCCAGCAGGGTGACAGGCTGCTGTGTGAGGTTGCCCAAACCAGTCATCTTCTCCTTGGAGACACAACTAATAGCTCACTTTAAATGCATGGTGTTTTTTGATAGTTATTAATGCCAATGTTTACAAATAAATACCATAAATTAGCACCACAGGAGAAATGAACTCTACAGAGTCTATAAAACTAAGAGAAAACATGACTTTGAAGGCAGATCATTTAAAATTATAAGGGGAAAAAGGAAGACCTGTTTTTGAACTAGGCTGGGAACTAACAGCATTTGTAAACATTTGTAAATACCTCTGTTTGTCGTGCAATTTGGCTTTGATTAATTGCGATGTATGCTTCTATTATGAATAATCACTTTCAATACAGTAGTAAGACATCTAACAGAGAAATTGCAAATAAGGAGGTGTCTCTCTGTGATTCTTGAGCTATATTAATATTTTAAATCAATTAACAGTTTAATGGATACGGTGGGGGAAAGGAACAAACTAATTTAGCTTCAGCAAGCAACTTGAACAGTTTCCACTACTCACTACTTCACATTTTGCAGAACTTCCACTTGTATTAATAACTTATTGCTTCTATTAAACATGCATTTTCCCTAAAGTCTAATGTTTCTTCAGTAGAGATCAATTAACTGGGACAGTCTTTTCTTAGCTGGCCAATTATTTTAATTACTACAACTTGAAAAAATGTGCTTGCTTCACATAGATTTGACCAGTTGCACTTCCCTCCGAAATGCATAGACTTTGTATTCCAGGAGACGGAAGGTTTTTGGTGAATACGTGGATGCCAAAAAAGCCTTTTAGACCTTTGGGATTCTGTAGAGCAGCAGACTAACAATCCTGCACCTTGACTCCATTGCTTTTCACCCTTAACCTGGTCACTTTCCAATCCAGCAGTCCTTTGTTCATTTTTTATTCAGCTTCCTTGTTCTCTTTGTGAGGAACTATGACTTGAAGGATGGGCCTGCAATTACTGTAACTAAGGAGGAGCTGTAATATGGTAGGTGGGGCTCTATCATAACAAAACTTGAGCATTTGCTTCCTTATTCTTTTGGGACTGGTGTTAAGAAGTGTAGGAAGCTCATATTCAATGAGCATTGAAGAGTTAAAAGCAAAAGCAATCAAAGAGCCTTTCATTCATTAGACCTCCAAAGGGGTGAGGGCTGCTTAAGCTGAAAGGACAAGAAGCACCATAGCTACAGAGTTTGTTTGGGGCTTAGTACCCTCCTGGCAATGCCAGGAAGCCAGTCATTTTCATGCAAATGACAGGACTTCCTGAAGGGCTTGTCAAAAGTCATTTCCAACTTGCAGAGAGACACTGGACATGCAATGAGGGGGGAAAATGAATCCAGTAATGATGAGAAGGTTAAATAGGAATATGCTAATAAAGTAGGAGAATGAGTAATCAGATTGGCAGAATGAGAGAAATAACAAGAATCAAAAAGGGAGAGAAAAAAATAGCCTATAGAAATTTAGAGCAAAGGTAGCAAAATCCTCATGACACGGGACGAGTTTTGCTGGTGATGGGGGCATTTCCAAAGGGCGTTTGCTGGGTAGAGCACCCCACACAGAAAACTGTGAAACAGAGTGGAAACAGTGTGAACAAAGAAGGAGGCCATTGGGCTGAGATGGCTCTAACGTCTCAGGAGCCTACAAACAAACCAAAACCTAAGCCTGAAATGCCTCAAGGTTAAGAAATCAAAACCTAAGGACAACCACTCACAAACAGCAACTAGGCTTTCCCAAATAAAGCAACCGCTTAACTACAGCCAATCAAATAATATCCTCGCTTTGCTTCTGTGTCTTCTCTATAAAATTCCAGCCCCTAGCTCCCATGGGTGAGGTATTCCTAACCACTTCTGGTTTGGTGCTGCCCGATTTGAACAGATTTTTGCACATAAACTTACAATTTTTAATATGCATCAGTTTATCTTTTAACAAGAGGAGACTCAAAGGAAGCTGAAGGAAACAAGGTTAAAATTATGATCCGAACCCCTGCATTCATTGGTTAATTCATTCTTCCTCTCATTCAATCATTCAATTATTCAGTTGCTCACTTATTCCTTCATCCCATAAGCTACTCCTTAGTAAGGAGGAAGTAGAGGTCAACACTCAATTTATCTGCATCCTGTCTGTTCGAGTCTTGTCTCCCCAGAAAGCAGAGCCTGAGCAAAAGCTCATATGTTACTACATGCTAGGAAGTGCAATCTTGTGGAAGCAGGAATGAGAAAAGTGGGAGTGAGACAGGAAAGGAGGGAGAGCCACCCCTACAGTTGTGGTATTGAGCTGGATGCTGTTTGACATCAAGGGGAACTGTCAGCCTCCCCAAATCACCCTCTGCAGCTCTAAGAGTAACCATGCATCAGGACAACTGGGGTTGCTGTGGAGAAGGGAGAAGAATTTGCTCCCTGGCTCTGGTCTCCCAGTGGTCAAAAGTTCACTTCACAGGTCAACAAGTGTTAACTGCCAGGTTGAGTTGCAAAGGCCCAGGGAAGCTGGGACATGTCTCCTCACGGCAACCTGGGAGCTCTATGGCAGTGATCTGGGTGTGGAGGGCAGTAGGGAGCTGGCCTGACATGAGGCAAGGTCTAATCAGGCTGTGTGCACAGCAAGTTATGGCGATGGTGATGGTGGGTGACTCAATGGCCAATGGCATAGGTAAGGCTAAGAAGATCTGAGGCGACATCTAAGAGGTGTCTAATACACATTCCTTGGAGATATTTGTAATTAACTGTTTATGTTTAACTTAACTGCACCTTCAAATCTGGTTGTAATTTTATCCATGTTGTGCTTTTTGTGTTATCCACATGTTCTTTTTGTCATATAGCCTTGTTGCAGGACCTAATTTAGAGCTTCTTTGTCTTACAAACACTTAAATTTTCTCAAGCTGTAATCCTTTCAGTAGCATCCAGGAGCTGAATGATTAATCCTTGGTTGATTTCCCTCTCAGTCATGTCATATCCAGCATGGCCATTGTTATGGAACATTTATCAGGTGCCTAGGACTACGCTATGTGATTTTCATGCATTATTTTACTCAGTCTTCTCTATGAGGTAAGAATCATTTTCTCCACTTTATAGATGGCCTATCGAGGATTGGAGAGACTAAGTAACTTGCCCACGGAAGCTCACACAGCGAAGGGAAGAAGCAGCCCTTCACCCAAGCCTGACTCTAAAGATCCCGCCCTGTGTCACTATGTCAAGTCTGGTCCCGGGACCAGCAGCATCAGCATTCCCCAAGAACTTGTTGGAAATGCAAATTCTTGGGCCCTACTCCAAAGCTTCTGATTCTCAAACCCTGGGGCCAGGGCCCTGCAATCACCTCCAGTGATTCTGATGTAGGTAGGCTGAAGTCTAAGACCTGCTCCATGCTGTTCTGCCTCCTACAGGTTCGCACCTGGTATAGGATAAACATACACCATCTAGTGACCCATTCATTTTGATTCTCATCACCTCAGATTACCCCAACCTTGACATTGATTCTTTTTCCTTTATTTTGAGTTTGTGAAAGCAAAAAAAAGTACCCTGAAAGAAGAACCTCATATTTTTCACTGAGGATTAATTTTTGAAGTGGTGTTAAACAGACCATGTGTTATTACAAGTAAAAAAACTGAAGGACAAACCAACATTTGAATTATTTTTATTGCATTTCATGGTCTTGTTGGAATCTTACTCTTTCCTGATTAGTTGAGATAAAAAAAGAGATGGAGGTTAGTGAAATTAGTGAGCTTCAAAACTGTCTTTAACGATGGTGGAGGTATCTTTTTCTTTTTTACCTATGAGGCCATTGCTTAAAAGACAGATACTTCAGACAATATTCTTTTTATCTCACTAATTAAACATGAAGCTGGACCAAGAGTGCTTTGGAGATGTGTCCTCATCAGCAGGGCCTGGCACCCATGGCAGTGTTTTAATTCCAGGAGCCTAATTTAATTAGCATCCTGCCACAGGGTCGGCTGCTGTGCTGCCTGGGATCTCTGGCCTGAGGAGAAATGTGCATCCCCTGCTCTTTTTATTTCTACTTAGCCTCATCAAAGGTAGGATGTCCAAGGAGGAGGAGGAACTTTGCTTCTCCATCATGTTTTACAGACAGTGCTAATTGAGCTGACAGTCTTGGACCACAGTCTGTTATTGCAGCAACTGAGCCTTCAGCCGACACCTTGGGAAGGGCTTGCAAATGTCAAATGCCTCATCTTTGCCCTCGTGGCTCTTGAAATATGGAAGGGAATTGATCTGGGGGAGCTCTTCAGACTGCACGCTTGAGTAACTGCAAGCAACACAAAACCAGGAAGGAATAAGGTATTCAGATCCTACTGGTAATGGCTACCCCATCTCCTCGCTTTCCCCACCCAGCATGCTAATGAGGAGAGCAAAATGTGAAACTCCTTGGCTTCCCTAATTGCTGTGCTTTGCCCTCATAGCTGTTTTGTTCCTGCTTATCATGGTGAGAGTCTTGCTTCTGTCAATCATTTCTGGTTCTTCCTGCCTAGAAAATAACAATGGATGCTTTTCGAGCCTTGAGATTATTCCAGCCCCTTCTCTTCCAGAATTAAAACAGGGAAAATGTTGATGATTTTTTTGGTTTTACTTTGCAATCATGAGCCATAACAATCAGGAAAGGCTTGTTTTTCTGGTCCCTGAAACTTCTTCTGGGTTGGTTCCCAAATTTCCTCAGGACTGCAGAACTGTAGACTGGTTTGCTCCCGCCGCAATTCTGGATCGTGAGTGTCTGCTCTTCTCGTCCCTCTCCCTCCGTCATCGTGGAGTGAGACTGGATAGCGAACAAATCAAGGAAACTATACAAGACAGACCTAGTTTTGAGACCTGGCTCCCTTCTATACAGCGTGTGTTCATTACTTCACCCACTCGAAAAATAAAGCAAAAAATTCTCCTTTCCAGAGCTATTCAGAGAACTAAGTGAAATAATACACTTAAAATCACCTAAAAACAGTTCCTACTATATAGCAGGGGTCAACAAATGTGTTTTCTTTCTATTGGTACTTAGTATCCCCCCTTGTTTTGGGAATTCTTTCTGGTTCTTGTAGTTGATTTAAAGGATTTGATTTCTCTTTTGGTTTTATTTCAGGTGTAAATAAGACATTGCTACCCAAGTCTGCTGGGTTGGCTCAAACTGCCTCAGAAGTGTAAGATTGGCAGCTTGCTCTTTGCATAGATGGGGTTTGTAGAGATGTTGATAGTTATTATCACAAGAGGAAAAAACTCCACCCTTTTCATGCTCTCCTTTTGTAGTACAGCTCTTTGGCTACATGGTGATATAACAGTAATAATAAGCAACAACAATATTTACAACAACATCTGTTATGGTGTGCCAGGAACTGTTCAATGTACTTCATATTATTTGCAATCCTTATAGCAATTCTACAAGCTGAAATTTGTTTTTACCCTCTTATACATCATAAACTGGAGCTCAGATAGGTTAAATGACTTGCCTAAGGTCACACAGGGTAGAAGGTCTGAGTGACTTCAAAGTCAATATGTATTGTTCGAGAAAGAGAAGGAAGGAAGTTTCGAAGGAAGGAAATTAAAGAAAGAAAGTCAGAGAGCAAGAGAGAGCAAAAGCAATCAGGCCTTTCATTTCAGATGGATTATCTACCAGCACCCATTTTTTTCTCTTTCCCAGGGAAATGCCAGCTTTGGAAATAATTTAACCCAAATAATCACTCTGTTGGAATAACTCTCTCCTGGTGCTGCTGTAATTTGGCTTACAATTATAGCTAATTGAACATCTTCAAAGTGAGCTCAGTGCTGCATGCACGTGAAAAAAAATTTTAATGTGCTAAGCATGCAAAAACATGATCAGAGAAGTTCATTTTTACCAGCAGAGAAGGAAAGCAATTAGTGAGACATTTTTGAGCAAGGAGGAAAAAAAAAAAGCACAAAAAAATCCATGGTCTTGAGACAAGCTCTAAGATGATCCGTGGGCCCCATTAAAGGTGCAGTAATGAAAAGGGTTTGTGAGCTACAGGTTGGCATCTGTGAAAAGGTTCCCCTTCTCAGGAATCAAGACACATTAGTCTCATTATTTGCAGATACTTGACAAGACAAGAGCCAGAGGGAAGCGGCAACATAAGGAGATACAGTGTGGAGAGAGGAGGTGGCTAATTAAAGGAAACAAAGAAAGAGAGCTTGACAAATTTGTTCTAGAAAATTCTCCTCTAAAAGAGGGGTATTTTAGAAGCAAACAGTCCTTCCTCTGGATATGAAATGACCTCCATTGAATGGGAACCTGGGAGCACACCTAGTTTGCCCCAGCACTGTTCTTTACTCACAGATCTGGCATTACATCTACCGTGAATCTTTTAGTTAAGGCAGGTATTTACTTATTTTTTAACCTTCTAAGGTATTCCTTTCAACTCAACTCATAAAAGGATTAAGCCCCAAACTCTCCCGGGCTGGGGGCTGGCTCATTCCCTGAAGCCTCCAGAGCAGAGGAACAGAGGGGGAGCCGTGGAGACAGGTTCTCTTCAACCACCTCCTTTTCTCCTCTTTTCTGTCTTCACCAGAGGCTTTATGGCTGTCTGGCCACTTTAGGCTCCTTGGTCCTGCTTATTCTAAAGCCCCTTGACAACTTGCTTGGTGGGATAGAGTACTTGTGACTCCAGAATAATTGGGTGGGGAAATGAAAAGGCTGGGGGCTCAAAACGGGTAAATCTAATTGGCAGTACCATGGTTTTAACTTCTACCTCTGGACTCACATTGGGCAATTGCCCAGCTATTCAGAGCAAGTGGAGACTTTCAACTTTGCAACCACAGGTCATAAGAAAAGGCTCAGAGGGATTTTAGAGGTGGGGTTGCAGTTCTGATGGAAATTGCCCTCGAGAAATCTAATTTCTAATTGGTAGGGGGATTGTGGAGGATGGAGAAACTTGCCACAGACATGGAAGGAGCAATCAGCACTTCTCTTCAGTTCCATTTGTATAGCAATCCACATTACTCCACACCAGAGTGCGGCCCAGGACACTGGAAAGATATCTGAGGTACCTGCTGCCTTCATGTACCTCAGTCAGTCAGAGTCTGCTCCCTATTGCCTTCATTGCTCTTCAGGCCCCTAGTTCTAAAACTCCTCCAGGATTCAGAGCAGTACTTCTCAACCTGGGGCATTTTGTCCCTGAGGACACATTTAGAAGTGTCTGGAGACAGTTTTGATTGTCCTTACTTACGGGAGCTTTCACTGATATCTATGGTATAGGGGCCAAGAAGCTGTTACACCTCCCCCAGTGCATACGACAGCCCCACAAAGGATCACCCCCCTCCCCAAATGTCAATAGTGCTGAGGTCTGGAACCTTGATTCAGAGGATGCCCAATCATCATTTACTAACTTGATTTCTCTTGCCAAGCTTAAAAGCAGTAATGATCACGTTGAATTCTCATGGTTTCCTGCCTGCTTTTCCCAAATCTGACTCTCAATGCAAAACTATTTTGTTTGGTGGAAGTGTTCCTGTCTTCTGGTTGGAACCAGCATGGAGGGCAGAGTTCTTGTTTTCTGAAGGCAGCAGATACCTCTGAATTCTTTCCAGTGCCCTGGGCCGCACTCTGGCGTGGATGGCAGGTTTGCATTCATAGGCTGATTTCATAACTGTACCAACAGCATGTGTGACACCTTGGTGCTGACACCGACAGGTCCAAGCAGAGCACAGAGCACTCGGTACGATGTAGGAAGGAGGTTAAATAACTAAGTGCTATACTTTTGCAAGCTTCTTGATCTGAAGGTCATGACTCCTTTTTCTCAGTACGTCTGAAGGAAGGTAGACTCAGGAGAAGTCTTTTGGAATGAAATACACTTCTGAATCAATTTCGTACGCCATCAAAGAATCTTTAATCACAGAGCTCGACACTAGAAGTAACATAATGAGGTAAGAAAATGAACAATATCCTAAGAAATCAAACCTGTGGCTCTCAAATACAAGTGTTCATAATTCAGTCTAGGATAACATAGTAATTGTTAAATAATTGTTAAGTGCTCACCATGGACTTGGGCTCAATCTCCAAGTAACAATATAAATTTTTTTTTTCCATTTACAAAATTAAAACCAATTCTTCAAATACATTCTGTCTTGGTTATTTTGCATTTCATTCCTTAGCCACAAATCCAAAGCCTAACCTGTGATAGGGATTTAAATAGGACCAGTATAAACAGGCCAATTTAAGGAGACCTTAGAGGGTAAAATATTATAATTGGAAGCACGCCTGCCATGGTCGGAACTGCTGCTGTCAGTTTGGGGGAAAACTCTCCTTAGGTGTGTGCGAATGCTGTCAGCTGCTGTCCTCAAAGCTGCCACTATTCCGGCAAGAATGAAAATGCATCGGGCTCAGGGGATCAGACACGTAGCCTGCATCAGAAAAGAAGTTCAGCTGTTACTTACTGGCCTTTCAGTCCATCTCCCCATTTCTCACACCCAGCCTCACCCGGTGCAATTCCCAGCTGCCCAGCTGCTTCTCTCAGCTCATGTGAAAAGGGAGTCTGGACAACAGTTGTTGGCAAGCAGTTGCAAAACAAAAGTAAAACGTAAAATGAAAAGACAGAGCTGAGACCAGAGGAACATAAATGATGGATGAATGATTTGGACCCACGCTGGCCAGGTGACATTTTGAATTTGGAGTAAAGAAGGGTGCAGTGCAGGAAGGTGGTATATCCTGATGGCTAAAGGCTCAGGTTTTCACGTCAGGCAGATCTGGGTTTAAATCCTGGCTCCACTGCTTACTGGTTCTCTGATTTTTGTTATCTTAACCTTTCCAAGCCTCAGTGTCTTCATCTGTAAATGGGAGAAGTATTAGCACTTACTTATAAGGTTGGTAGCAAACATAAGACAATTAGTACAGTGACGCATAGTCAGTGCTAAACAAATGATGGCTAAAAAGGAAGGGGAAACAGCAGTAGAGAAAAAGGAAAGAACGATTCTCTATTGCAGTTTGTTTTCTTATCCCCGAGAACCCAATTTTTAAGTGTGCATCAATGCTTAAGTGTAAATATCAGTGACATTTGAGGCTCGTTGAAACAATATCTCATGGTGTGTCTAGAGAAGGGAGCTCGTGGCTCAAGACCGGGCCACTGTCATAGAGAACACACGACACGTGCAGGGAAGCAGTTACCTTACGCTTGAAGTAAGGAAGCCATTCATTGCTTCTGTGAAAATGGGCCTATTTGCCAATAGTGATTGCTGCTTTAGCTCCCCTTGGATAGCTGGATTTTCAGAACCAACTCAGCCATCTACATTTTCATGAGGACGTGGAGCAATAGGCAGTTGGATGGCACGTTTATTTTCATAAGTAAGGTCTCTGTCCAAATCTCTCAGGCAGCACACAAACTCTCCTGAGAGGAGCAGCCGGCTGCTGTGGCCTCTGCTGCTGCCATCCTCTCTGACTCATCTCTAGTGGGGCTGCCCCGGTCAGATATGAGGAAGGTTGTAGCGGTGGAGGGGGGGGGGGCGGGGGGAGGGGGGGCGCTAAGACAGGAGTATGCATCAATGAACCATAATACTTGGTGGACTAAAACAAAATCTACATCCTAGAGCAAAACATTTCCTTTTGTCCAGCCCGAAATGGTGACTTCACTCCAGGCATAGATAGATGCTTTAATAAGCTCATAATCCCTTTATCACTATACTCAACCCTCTAATGTACCACATGCGATTTTACTGGCCTGTGATTCTGCATGCCTCTCTCCCCACAGGACTCCACTAGGAATCTGATGGTGAGTGTACAACCCTCCAGTGTGGGCAGGCTCTCCTCAGGGATAGGTAGCAAAATCAGCAGGGAATTGATGCTGGCCTTTATTACTGATGCCATTATTGCCAGAGTTGAGGGATGAAGGTGTTGCACTTATGTAGCTGCTCAGCTTAAGAGGGCCCCAAGTGAAATATGACCACAGGCTTTAGGAAAAGACTGAACCACATCTGCATGTTTTCTTACTTTAGGGTGAAAGGTCTCAAATACGGAGAAAATAGCTACGTACTTAATTTTATCTTCATTCTCTAGCCTGCTCTTCGGGGAAAAAAAGAAGAAACTTCATACAGTTGCCATTATACCACAAGGGGTTTATGAAATGGGAATGGAGGGCAGTTGAAGTGTTCTTCCTTGTATGCTGTGATGCTCCTGGTGGGAAATATTAAATGAATCTTCTTTGTCTATAGACGCTCTCACTCCCTTCAAACAGCGCGGTGTTTCCTTAGACCCTGGTACAGATATGCACAGGAAGACTCAGCTTTTGTACTATTGCATCACTTTGTCTTACTTCTCCATCTTGAGGAATTCTGCTCAAGGTCTTATCCTTTTAAGAAACAGGTAAAGAAATGCCTCATCTTGAAACTCCACCATGAAAGGAAAGACTTCTGGTCAAACACACATTTCAAAGGGTGCCCTGTATTTTGTGACTGTGCAGTCAGATCTGTAAAGGTTTGAGAAAATGATATTATATCTATAAAAAAATGTGATGATGTGACACCTAGAGCACATTTCCCTCTGTTATTAGACTGCCTAATTATGCTGTAAAGCTGATGATAAAAAGCATTTGGCTGCATTCTAGACACGTATCGGGAATCAGAAGCACGGAATTTCCTTTCTTTAAGGTTCCAAGTAGTTTGTCTACATCTATCCAGGCAATTTTTTTTCTTTGTTTCCTAAAGTCTTCCTGATGCTTGAAGTAATGATGCTCTGCAGACAAGGTCATTGGTGATGATCCCAAAACCAAGCGTCCCCAGGGTCTACTGCTATCTAAATCAGAGAACTGGGAACACATCATCCAACTGATTCTTCTCCAAACCCAGTTCTTGTAATAAATCTGATCTTTTCAGCTGGCATACATTTTTCCAGTCCTCCATATTGTCAAAGGAAGTTGCCATGAAGAAATGGGCCCATTGTGCTAAAATTCCAATTAAATACAGAGCCTCTCAGGCTTAGAGTTGGGAAAAGGACATCCCAGGTCTAGCACATTAACATGGCAGCTGACGATAAGGGCAATTGCCCATCTTCTGGCTTCCCAGGCCCAGCATAGAAATGTGCTAGTTATTTCAGAGAGCTTCATTAATTCTTTTTAAAGCAGTTCTGTGCAAAATGAATCCATCAGCAGTACCCTCACCTCTTCTCCAGCTGTTTGAGGGAATGGCCAGGTTTACATTTTCCTCTTGGGTACATGCTAAAGGGGAAGTGCTCCTCCAGCATATTGTGGAAACTCTTCTCTTGTTTTTCTCCTCCCTCCCTACATAACTGTGATGTGGGGCTTAGAGGCAGTGGACACAATAAGGTGGCAACAAGCTGTTTGGAATGTCCTGAGATTCAGCAGATTATTTTCATATGAAGAGTTGCGTTTTTCCCTTGTGCACAGGCACTCCCATGAACTCGCACATACACACACCTATGCACACACAGTCACACACGCTCACCTCGTTATTAACCTCAAAGGTAAATGTAGAGTTATACAAGACTTCTAAGATCCAGGTTTGTACCCTTATTATATAATATTTTTAAAGTATCCCTCATTTCTAGTTGTTACAAAATACAATCTTTTCTTCCTCATTGTCAAATAGATATCACCTCCTGGGGTAGTTTCCTTAATCAGTCTGAAGAATCTGAGTACTTACCGTATTTGTCAATGGGTGAGAACTGAAGACTTCTCTTCATCTCCTCCAAAGACAGGCCTTGAGAGGAACACTGTCCAGCACTGGAAAATTCATGAGACGCACAGTTTCACACTGTAGTGGTTTGCTAACAACACTTTTATAAAACAGAATTTATTCACTAAGCAAAGACCCCCAGAGAAATGGCAAGTGATACAAAGGTGTTTTTGTCTCACAAGTGACTAGTTGAGGAAAAGTTCAGAATTATTTGGAGTAAGTCAGATCTGGCTGTGAGTCCTGGCTCTGCCAGGCAGGCTACAATTCCTAGCTGTGTAACCACAGACATGTCACTCTTTCTGAGCCTCAGTCTATTTATCTGTAAAATTGGGAAAGTACATAAATAATTTCCAATTTGTTTTGATATTAAATATAACAAAAAGGAGTATTGAATCTAAAGTCTGTGTTAAAATACTTGCAATCTTTACTTAAAAGGAACGATAACCAGAGCATTATTATCTGAGTAGTGATCAATATAAATGAAACACATCCCAAGGAGTATCATTATTATTATATTACTATTTTTTTTTTTTTTTGGTCATTCTTTTGCTCAGGAAGATTTGCCCTGAGCTCACATGTGTTGCCAATCTTCCTCTATGTTGTATGTGGGTTGCTGCCATAGCATGGGAACCAATAAGAGGTGAAGGTCTGGGTCCAAGAACCAAACCCAGGCCACCAAAGTGGAGCGCACTGAACTTAACCACTAGGCCATGGGGCTGGCCCCTATACTGCTATTATTATAATGGTAATTATAAGACACAGTGAAAATGATGGTTACTGCATGATTCCTAGGTGTTAAGCATTTACATTTGTCATCTCATTTAATCTTTGTTCCTATCTTATCATCACTATATCATTTCTCTCACTTTATGCATAAGAAAACTGAGGCTGAAACAAGTAACTTGTTACACAGTTTGGTAAATGGCTCATCTAGGATTCAAATCCAAGTCTTTAAGTTTCCAAAGCCTGTGTGCTTGTCCACTATTCAAACGTGAATTACTTCCTCACTCCTGGCCTTCATTAATTCTTCTCTTCCTCAAACTCTTCCTACTCTTTCACCATTTTGGAAAATGACGTTGCTTCCTTTCTACTGCAACACACTCAAAACTTAAATTTACCTAAACCTTCACCCTAATATCTAATCAAATCTGTCAGTTAATTATATATTGATAGTGTCTCTTGTATCCACTTCTCTCATCCATCCATTAGCTTCCCCAAAGAGCCTATCCTAGAGACTCCCAGAACTGTCCACAAGCTCTTCTTGTGACAAAAATCTCACGAGGGCACTCTGCTGCTCCCCGCTGTACCTCCTCAGGCCGATGTCCAGACCTTCTGTAATCTAAATCAACTTGCATTCTGTGTGTATCTTGCATTGTATAATTCCTCAATCCATTTTTTCCCCAAATTCAAGCCACACTAATGGACTTTGGACTTTCCAAACATTCCTGAACTTGCCCTTCTCCATGGTTGTGGCTGAGCTGCTCCCGTTACTTGAATCTGCTTGTGACATTTTATTTATCCCTAATAGGAGGCAGTATGGTGTTATGGTTAAGAATGAGCATTCTGGGACCAGACTCCTTAAATTTGAATTCTCACTCCATCACTTATTAGCTCTATGACTTTTGGCAAATTATCTAACTGCTCTATGTCTCAGTTTACGCAACTCTAAAAGGGGATTCCCACTAGACAGAGTGCTCCTGGAGATCAGAGGTCCTGTCGAACATCTTTGGATCTCCCACAGTGTGTAGCCACTACCTTGTAAGTAGTTAAAATAATAAAAGTTGTTAAATGAAATAAAGGTATCACAAAATGTTCATTTAAAGAAATTAGATTTTTCTAAAAGCTGACATCGATTCACACTGCTTCATTCACTTAGCTGCCTTAAAAATGACCTTATATTTGGCCTTGCTTTCTCAGGCTATAAAGTAGAAATGCTGCTTTTTAGAGAAAAGCAATGACTAAAAAGAAGAAGAAAAAGTATTGGCTTAAAGTGGGACATGATGTGACCTTGGTCAACGTTAAATGGCAAACTACACTCAGTTCTGGGCAATAGAATGTCATTCAAGATATTTTTCCAAATAAAATTTACCTTACTAATTCCTGTAACCTCTTTAGCACTCTAGCTCTTTTTAAGAAGGGTGCTATACTCAGTAGTCTTGGCAACAACAAGATAATAGGTAATAAATATTTTATCACCAAAAAGGCTATCTGTTTTCCTATGAATAGAAAGCCCATCTCCAAGCCCATCTTATTTATTCAGTTGCTGAAGGCAATTCACGCCAGGGGACTTAACCTTCCTGCCCAAGAGATACCACATAGGCTGGCCCTGGACACTGTTCTAGAATGACAGACAGATGGGAGCTAAGCATGCCCAAGTCAAACAAAGCTGAAGAAACAAGACCCTGGTTAATGGAACTAGTTGTCCTCAACCCAAGAGCATCCAGACTTCAGCAGGAGCTTCACAGGAGCCCCGAGTCCCCGAGGCACACCAGGACCCCTGTTTGCTGAAGTCGTGCTCAGGGAAAACTGGCCTTTCCAGGGATGCAGCTGCCCCATGCGTTCACTGACAGCAAATGGGAAATAATGGCAGGTAAGGAGGGCACTCGGTGCTGCAGTGTGTCCATATTACTGGTCAACGAGGTAACCTTCTTTATGCTAAAGGAAGATCCATATCACATATGGGCATACATATGAATGATATATAATTTTACACGGGTAATTTCATGTATACTTCCTACGAGAATGGAATGAAATTTTCTCTTTTAAAGAGAATAAGGTAGTCTTTAGGTCAGTTTTTCCAAACTACCACATTATATTGATATATCTTATTTTCGTTTCAGTCATTTTATGCTAAAAGGTTCGTATTAGTTCTGTGATATATATGTAAAGATAAATATAATCAGCAGCGTTGTCTCTTATAAAGGTGCACTAAGGAATGAACGATTTATCCAGAATGAAGAACAGAACAAAAATTTTAAAAATATTTCTTGTTCCTCAATCCATGCTTTATGGGTATAGACTACCTAGTACACTGTCTGCTAATTAGGCCAGTACACACCCAAATCTACAATATGTAATTTATATTTTCGTGTGTGCACGCCATTGAGGCCATGGTTTGTCAGCACAAACTAGCATGTTTGTAAATAGTCACATGGCTTGTGAATGGACTCATGCACCCTAAGCAAAGATAACAAGAGCATTCAAAACGAAAATATGAGGCTATGTTGGCTGAAATGAATGCAGAGATAATGACGCTTATGACAAGCACATTAAGCAAAAAATATTATCCAATGAAAAGTAAATCAATATGTATATAAGACTATGGAAGAGCTATGAAGAATGGGAAAAGTGGTAGAAGATAGAAGATACCCAAATATAGCTTCAGTTCTTCAAAGTAGGAGTAAGGCAGAATCTACAAACTAAACTAGTGGGTTAGTGTACATCGTAGGCAAAGCTCCAGAAAGGAATATTAAAAGAGAGTTTTTCTGAAAATTTTCAAAAAGTACTGATTACTAGAAGCTACCATGGGTTTAGTAAGAAAAAGAATCATGCTAGATTTGCTTAATTTCTTTTTGGTGAGGATAAACTTAAAGGGGAAATCCACAGGTTAGAACACTGATCTGGATTCCCGCGGACACTGGACAGAGTTTCTCCTGATTGCTTGGTAAGTAAGAAAGGGAGATCCATGCCAGATGACAAATGGTCAGATTGGATTGTCACTGTTGAATATCCAGAACTGATACAGATCTCAGGTAGGTGACATTGCCCACAGGGTTAAATTGAACCTTAGACACTGGGAATAGATAGAACAAAACACCACATTTCTTAAAGTTAGAATTGTCTACAAATAGACTGAATTATTTCAGAAGGGGTTACTGTCCCCTCTCTGAAAGTGTCCAGGCTGTGACTGGATCACCTCACGGCCCTGGGTGCTGTAGATGGATCCAAGCATCACATGATGTGACATCCCAAGTTCCTCCATTTCTTTAGAAGGTATTCGTGAACCATGTTGGCTTTGTGAAACCAGCTTTGACATGTTGGAAAGGTAGAGTGAGCTCACACATTCCCAATTAAGCAGAAAATTTTTCTCTTCCTTATCTGAAGTGTCTGATGTTTGGTCAGGCCTGAATGCCTGATTCCCACATGCACGCCACAGCCTATCTGGCTACACACTACCACTACCGCTCAGGGTTGTGTTTGTAGCTTTTTGTCTATACACATTTCATTTGAAATAGTAACTGAACCATGCTATTTGCTTGAAGGACCCATCTCCTTTAGTGCTCTGTTTCGAAAGAAGAACCACACCACCATCTAAGATGAAGCAAAGGAAAGTGTGGGGAAAGCACCTTTAGGTAAACCCATCATTAGGGATCTGAATGACAGGTTGTGTCAGGCTGGTACCGGAAAATCTGTCACTGCTTCACAAAGGTTTTTATGTGAGGTAAATTTGTAGAATATTCATGTTGCAGTGCCTGAGGAGGGGGAACCTAAAACCCTATGTCATTTCTTTATATGAGGTAAATTTGTAGAATATTCATGTTGCAGTGCCTGAGGAGGGGGAACCTAAAACCCTATGTCATCTCTTAATCTAGAAAGGTGCATTGTTAAGCAAGGCCCAAGAGGAAATAAGGAAAATACTGTTTTGAAGAGACTGCAGGAAATTTTGGTGCCATCTCTCCAGACTGGTGGGAACAGGCAGTGCCACAGTGAGTCCAAATGGCCTCATTTAGAGCCACACAGCAGCCAGTATTGTGGCTTCCAAACGATAGCCCGCCAAATGCTTTTGGTATTGGAGCAAGGAATCATGATTTTGGCTGTGGGGTTTCATGAATTCTCAGTATATTTGCTAGTGCCATAATTGCTTCTGACTGAATTACATTCCAAAGACTTCAGAGGGACACACAATCCAAAAGAAACCATTTTTATCACATTCTTCCAAGAGTGGCCTTTGCAGAGCTGAGGACTTTGATTTGGTAAATTACAGCAAATGTAGACTTGTCTACATGGCTTGAAAGCAATAGTGAAATTAAAACAATCAAATAAAAATAAAGAGACCTAGAACATTAAGGGGCCAGCCCTGTGGCTGAGTGGTTAAGTTCACGCACTTTGCTTTGGTGGCCTGGAGTTCGCTGGTTCAGATCCTGGGCGTCGACTCAGCACCATTCATCAAGCCATGCTGAGGCGGCATCCCACATAGGAGAACCAGAAGAACCTACAACTAGGATATATAACTATGTATTAGGGGGGGCTTTGGGAAGAAAAAAAAAGAGGAAGATTGGCAACAGATGTTAGCTGAGGGCCAATTTTCCTCACCAAAAAAAAAAAAAAGAAGAAGAAGAAGAAGTGAGGAAGTGAGCAATGATGGCAAACTTCATATTTACCAAAAAAAAAAGACCCAAAATATTAAGTTCTACCAAAATGATATAATAATAATTTCTTATATTTGCTGAGGCTTTGTAGCTTGCACATACTTTTCTATTGATTAGCTGAAAGCATTTTTACAAAACCTCCATGAGGTGTCTGGGAAGGCATTAATTTTACATCCGTTCTATGCAAGTGGAAAGTCAGGCTCAGAAAATTTGAATAACCTGCATAAACTCACAGAGCTAGCAAGAGGCAGAACCAGAACCAGAAGAAAAGGTCTCCAGATGTCCAGTCCATGCTCTTTCTTCTAAAACACACATTTAATAGCAGCACATGTCAAACTCTTGGTTTGTTACCATTTGAGGAGCTCACTGAATTAGTCACACATTACAGAGCTTCAGACCCTTCCTTTGCATATAAAGATGCAAATGACATTCTTCATGGAGAAATATCCCTCATCATCATAGAGAACCCAGAATCAGCTTTCCTGTGTCTTGCTTTGTATAAATGAAAAAATTATACTTTCCTCTGTGCAACAATGGCTGGCCTGTCCCCATGCAGTGATGTCAAAACATGAGACACACAGAGTAAAGTTTCCAAATGAGATGTTCATGTTCCCCCCAACTTTCTGTAAGGTTTTCTAAGCTGCATGCATGGATTCATCTTCCTATATACTGCCTTCCTGTGCCAAATGAACAGAAAACCATCACCAGTGTGATGAAAGACTTCAGGCAAAATTTTCTTCCATTCAAATTGGTCCAATTAGTTTTTATGCAGCTAAAAATGCCCTTAGGCTACCCGTAACCTGGAAGACTTAGCCATTCGGACTTGGCAGAAGGCAACACCATCCAAGCTTTGCAAATATGCTTTAGGTTTGTTGGATCTTTTTGCCATTTGTCATAACGATGCTACCTGTGTAAGAACATTAGCATGAGGATCAACGCCATATGCACCCTTATCCCTCTACTCAAGAGGAATGCATCATTTCTTTCACTCAAAAAGAAATACATATGGGTAACATCTGGCCAGAATTTCAGTTATTTGATGCTAATCTAAGGGACTAATACAAAGACAAGGTGGGAGAAACAGCCTGCTGAGATCTCTAATAAGGTGTTTACACTCGGAAAACAAATGCCCTGCCATAGAAAAGGCTGTGAGAGTCATCTAGTTGCTCCTTTTGGCATTTAGCTGAAAACAAATAGATCTACTTAAAACAGATCTGTCAGAAGGGATAATTGCCTTTCTACACTTCGCAATGTCTTTCTATGCAGCCCACCTTTTCTTCGGCCTAAAGAGAAAGAAGAGATTTCTATTAGAAATGAGATCACCTTTGGCTTAACTTTGAAATAGTCCAGTCAGACTCTTATGAATAAATATTTGTTAATTTATCAGCTAGATTCAACATAGTTATTTATTCATGATTTCATTCTGGCTGTTTTCAAAACATTATTTTGTCTTTGTCCATATTCCCTGTTTGATAATATTCTAAATTAAAACAAATTTTTTGCTCCCATTAAAATGAATGGGCAATGGCCAAAGTATTTAATGGGGCCAAGAGGTCAGTGCAAAATATCTCTTTCAGGAAAATCAACCCCATCAGCTTTCTTTCAATGGCAAATGTCCCCAGGCTCTAAAAGGACTGAAAGCCTTGGCAAAGGGTCAGGGCTCTGTTTGAGCCATTAGGCAAATCTCCAAGTTCTAAGCACCCTCATTTTTAAGAGAAAAAGCAATTAGGCAAAGAATTATGAATAAGGAAAAATTCAGCAAGAACATAAAGTGTGTGTGAATTCCTTGATGGCTCAGAAATTATTAATGTGCTCGACAGTAACCCAACAACACTGCCACTTCTCAATTTACCTGTAGGTTAAGCAGGTATAAATGAGTCAATCGTACAATCCAGTAGGAGGTGCCTTGCTAAAACTGAGGAACATCCTTTAAATACAGCAAAATCTTTCCTATCTCTCACCTTCTGTACTCACTATCATCCAAAAACAGGAAAGCATTTTAACTTTTGAAACTATGAGATTGTGGTAGCATGGCAGTCCTAAAACCCACTCTTCTCTCGTCCATTTTCCCACCTCCCATTTTACAGAAAAGGAAACTGAAGCCTTTCAAAGTGACAGAACTTATCCACATTCATATATTAAGGTTATAGTGAAGTCAGGAATATAATCTGGAGTTCTAAACTGCTAGTCTTCTTTGATGGTTTTTCTTCTTATTTTTAAGGATTAAAGAGAAACTAAAATTTCTTCCATACCTGCTAAAGTGCCAGGGACTCCACCAGATATTTCCCAAAATTTATTGCATTTGTTCCCCGTAACAACCCATTTCCCATGTGAGGAAATGAAGGCCCAGAGAGTCTCAGTCTTGCCCAAGATCACACCACTGTTAATTCAGACCTAGGCCAGGCAGTATGCAAATCTCTGGCTTTCTCCACTTAACCCTGTTGGCTCTAGAAATGATTCCCAAATTCATACCTGTAACCTTGCCTCTCTCCCTCTCTCCTTGGCTGTTTATCAAGCACAATGCCTGGCGCTGTGCTAAATTCTAGGGGTACAGATTTGAGAATTACAGACATAGACTGTGCCCTCTGGGGTAAACAGAAATGTAGACACGCACAGGTAAGCTTCAGCACCCTGGAAGAGACACATACTCTACAGGGTACCCTTCCTACACAGAAGATGAAGGACAATGAAGGGTTTCCCAGGAGAGGGGAGATCTGGGGATAGGTAGGGGCATGTGCAAAGACCTAGGAAATCAAATGGCCATAGTAAACATATAATATTAAATATGATATTAATGTGATAATATATTAATATTAAATATATGTACTTTACCTCTTCATTTTGAAAGAATCTCAAACATGAAGTTGCAACAATAGTACATTTTTCTTTTCTGAACTGTTTGAGAGTAAATTGCCAATCTGATGCCCATCATGTCCCAAACACTTTAGTGTATTCCTAAAATAAAGATATTCTCCCACATGACCGCAATATAACCATTTGATTCTACCATTTACTCTCAGACCTTGTTCAAGTTTTGCCAATTATCTCAATAACGTTCTTTATAGCAAGAGGATCCAATTCAAAACCATACACTGCATTTCATTGTCATGTTTCTTTAATCTCCTTCAATCTGAAACAGATTTTCAGTCTCGACTTGAATTTTATGACCTTGACATTTTTGAAGATGACAAGACAGTCATTTTGCAGAATATCTTTCAATTTGGTTTTATCTGAGGTTTCCTAATGATTAGACTCAAATCATGCGTCTTCGGCAGGAAGTATCACAGAAGTTCTTTTCATTGCATCCCATCACACTTTGATTTGTCCCATTATTGTGCTGCTAATTTGATCATTTGATTAAAGTGGTACCTGACAGGTTCCCCACTACAAAATTACTCTTTTTCTCTTTGTAATTAACTATTCTGTGAGGAGGTACTTTAAGATTATATAAAGATTCCATCTCTCAACCAAATTTCAATATCTTCATTTATTTATGTCTGTATGGATTTAAAGTTACTATTTTATTCAATGGATTATAATGTTACTGTCATTATTTATTTGGATGCTCAAATCATCTCATAGCTGGTACGTGTGAGCCCCTTCAAGCTGTTCCTTTGACATATAGCCATCTTTCTTTGAGTAGCTCTTTACTTTCTTACATAAGATGTTCCAGGCTTATTTTGTACATTCCTTGTCCCATACTTGAAATCTGCCATTTCTCCAAAGTCCCCTGTTTTCTGTTAGTGGAGAACAGTATTTAGAAATACTAAATACTTCTGCTTGCTGTGCTCCTTGCCATTGATGTGTTGTTGCTCCCAGGCCCTCTCATTGAGCAGGCAAAGCTGGAGAATGTGCATATATATACATACAGGTGTAAAGCTATTTAGGTCTCCCCTGTCCTTAAATCATAAATTCATCTCCAGTTCCAATCCAACATGACAGGGTTTTCTAGTTTTCTCCCCTTCCACATCTATAACACCCTTCTCTGACAATGAGAAACCTGCTTCCCATTACCCTTAATATAGTTACTTATTTGATCACAAATCTCTGGTTGCTGTCACACTGCTTGTCAACATACACACAGACACGCTCCTTTACTCCACTTGGGCTCCAACATCCCACACCCACTGTTGCTTCCATGTGGATGCCCTCCTTACCCTCCTGTGTTCTGACACCCTGCTCTGGGCTATTTCCTACCTGCCTGCCCCAAGTGGGTGCTCTCCTCACTTACGTTGGGCTTCGGCACTCAGCACTGAGCTGTGCACCGTGCCATGCCCTGCTCGAGTTTCCATCACTTGCACTGGGCTGCCGGCCCACACTTACACCCTCTTGCCACCCTCATGCTCCAGCTTCTCCACCCCAGGCATCTTCCTCTACAGACAGACCTTCTCAGTGGGCATGGAACCACAGTGGCCACCACCTCCCAGCCTGAACACCCTTCTTACTGTGCTTGGGCTCCAACACCCCATGTGGGGCTACTGCTTTACCACCCCCTCTCAGAGATGACCTCCTTCCCAGGCTAGGACACAACCTCCCATGCCAGGTTGCTCTCCCATGTGGACACCTTCTTCATCAGACCTAGGTTCAGCACCTTGGCAGGGCTGCCCCAAGGCCCAGAGAAAATCCTTTCCTCCTCCCACTCTGGCTTTGACACCTTATGCCAGGCAGCTGCCACTCACCACTCTCACTGTCCACATGGACATTTTCTGCACCATACTTGGACTCAGACATCCTGCTCCACACTCTGGGGAATTCAGTCTTGCTTTGCCCTGTCTAATGTCTTCTGGACTAAACCATTCAGGAAGGGAAGAGAGAGAAGAAGAGTAACAAGGATGAACTTTTAAAAATGTTAATCAGATCATGTCACGTCCCTGCTCAAAATCCCCCAGTGCCGCCCAACATGTGTAAGACAGCATCCTAACGCCCTGTCCTGGCGAATACAGCCCTCATGGTCTGACCTTTACTTAGCTACCTGGGAGTTCATCCTTTTCCACTCTCCCCCTGCCTCCTACTCTCTGTCCACCACGGAGGCCATCTATTTCTCCTCTTTATTCCTCCCTTATGAACTCTACACTTGCTTTTTAGCTCTGCCAAATGCTGTTTCCCAGGGTCTTCCTTGTTTTTGCCATTCTAACCATCCCATCTGAATTAGCCTTTCAGTCACTCTTTGTTCCATCAGCCTATTTTGTCCGCATAGCACTTACCAGTTTTCCTGTATGTTTACTCATTGTTCGTCACCTGTACAGGCAGGTGAAGTACTCCGCTTATACTCCTTGACCTCTTGGAAGTCACCTTCAGAGGTTTCTATGGATGCTCCAATTTTTCTGTGTCTCTCTGTCCCTAAAGGAGAGGCGGGAGCTAATGCTCCTTCCCACCCACCCAAATGACCCTTAATCAATGAGGAACAAGAGTTGGTGGATAAATACTCCAGCTTCTTTGCTGCTCACTGGGAGAATTCTGAGGTGTGTTCTATACCCTCGGAGGTTACAAGATGAGATTAAGCCTCAGTTGCCCACAGCAGTGACTTACTCACTAACATACCCCTTATTTACTTTCCTTCCTTCCCTTTCCCTCACTTTGCTTGAGATCAGATCCCTGAAAAGTGATTTACATGTAAATCCTTGTCTCATGGTCTGTTTTTGGAAAAATCCAAATTAAGATGGCCTCCCCTGACTAGAATGAAAGTTGCCAGACAGCAGGGACTTGTCTGTCTTGCATGCTACTGTGTCTTGATCCCAGTGCCTTAAACTTATTGTTATATACTAGGTACCTAATAAATATGTATTAAATGTGATTGAATGAATGATTGAATTACAATGATAATTCTTCCCTCACAACTTTATTTATGTTTATTGTTGTTTGTTTATCTTTGATTAATTGGTCAACTTCTTTCCATTTCTTTAGCCACAGCTCAAGAACAAGCTGTATCCCCTGACTGTTACATGCTTAGAGCAGTGACCTTTGCAGAAGGCTCTCTGTTCCCACTCCCTGTCCAGCCTGTTCCACCCCCTACATCATTGCCAGAGAAATCTGAGAATGAGTCTCCGTTATGGCACTCCTCATTCATTCGGTGGGTCTCAGTGCCTTCTTACAGATGGGAAAGTGAAATGGAGCACAATGGGGAGTTTCTGTTCAAACTTCATGTCTTATGGGCTGGAGGTGATGGCCATACAGGAAGGAAGAAGGAACCGCAGTGGCCTCAGTGCTGCCCCAGCCATTTGCTCTCATCATTGGCTCAGAACTTGTCTCATATTGCATATTCATCTGACCCACAACAAGACTATGGATTCTTCACAGGGAGGGACCCTGCCTTATGAGTCTTTGTACCCCCAGGCCTCACACAGCATTGCCTCAACCTGGCATTGCCTAGTTGAAGTAAACATGTTGACTTCTTGAACGCAGCCTTTATATTTTCCCTGGGGAGAACATGAGTTTCCAGTGCATGCAGTTTCAGAAATACGTGACTTGGAAAAATTGGATTTTTGTATGTTTCTAGAGCAGGGGTCAGAAAATTTTTTCTGTCAAGGGCCAGATAGTAAATACTTTAGGCTTTGCAGACCATATGGTCTCTGTTGCAACTATTCTATTTTGTGCTGCTGTAGCACAAAAGCAGACGTAGACGATATGTAAGCAATTGAGTGTGGCTGTGTTCCACTAAAACCTTACAAAAACAGGTGGGGAGTTTGATTTGGCCTTTGAGCCATATTTTATCAACCTCTCCTTTAGAGCAATAGATAAACCCTATATGTGTTGCTTCCCTAAGCTGTCTTCTACCTTTGGGCCAAACGAAGCAATCTCAATGAAAGTAGGATTTCCACTCATGTTTCATTTTGATAGTTTCTCCTAGAAGAGGAATAATAAAGACTAAAATACATGAGCTAATGGCAAAACCAAAAAAATCCATAGTTTACATTTATTCAGTGTTTACCATATATCAGACATGTATAAATTATATTCTCACTTCTCCGACATTGAAATGCTAGGAAAAAGGTGATATTCTTATTTTCATCCTATAGATGAGGCATTTGAGGTTTGGAGAGCACAACTTGCCCAAAGTCACACAGCTTATAAATGGTAGAACTTGAATTTGAACTCAGGGCCATCTGAGCCAGAGCTCTTAACCACGACTTTATAATAATGGCCACTGGGTGGGTCTATAAATAAAAGTCACAAAACCAATTTCACTGATGGAAGATAAAAGCAATAATGAGATCCATGCCTGCAGAGCAGTACATATAGCTTCCCCTTTCAGATGGAGGAAAGTTCGAAGGCCGTCTTTGTGGATTTGACATCTCTAGGCTCCGTTGTGTGAATGCGGATCCCTGCAAGAAATTCCATGTTCCTTTGTTCTTTATGACAGGCCAGTCTGAATGGGAAGATTTTAAAACTCCCTAAACTCTTTGAACATGCAGAACATTGATCTTCACAAACCATTTGAAACACCCTAAGGAGGTTACAAAATTACAAGCAATGTTTTTTTGTTTTGTTTTGTTTTAAGTGAATGTATACCAAACCTCTGGGACCCTTTGCCTCGTCATACAACACCAAAGCTCCCTTTTCCTCCTCTGTGTATTCTTTGCTGTCAGACCCTGAATAATAAAATGGTATTATGTTGCCAGGGTGCCTTGTTCTCACTGAGAAGTTCTTCTCCTGCCAGTAATGTGGGGTCCCTTACCCTGGTCTGTGTGATGTGCTGTGTGATGCTTCTTTGAATCCTGGGGCAACCCAGGGTTGGACGCTTCCTGCTGAGCCGACCACTGCTCCTGCCTTCTGTGTTGGCAGGAACATGACTGTAGATCCTGTAAGAAGTGCTCTGCGGCCTTCGGCACAGCTACACCTCCAGGGTCATTTTTGTCTTGGTATTTATTAAGCCCTGCTTCATGGCACGCCAGACGGGAGCCTGCAGAACAGGAGCCACGTTCTGTTATTTTTCTCTGTAGCCCCGGCATTTGGGGTCTGGCACAGAGAATGCTCCCAATACATACTCAGAAAATGAATTTGGTGGGTGAACTCCTGGCCATTTCTCAAGCCTCATCTCGCAGCCCTAGTGCTCTGTGCAAGTTGGCCAAGTGGTTAGGAGCAGAAGGTGTGAGTCAGACAGACTCAGATTTTCAGTCCAGGCATCTCCACTGCCTGGCTGTGGCCCTTGAGCAAGTTACTTAACCTTCCTGTGCCTGACTTTCCCATCCTGTACCATGGAGGATAATAACAGTGCCCATCATGTACGCAGAATCTTTGTGTAGGTTACATAAGGACACACGCGTGAAGTATATAGAAGAATCCCTAACACACGATTGTCATTCTCGTTCCCATTCAGCCTATCGCACTCTTTCCTTCTCTTCTTCCTCGAGTAATGCTACTCACCCTGCAGGCCTTGCTTCCTCCTCCCCAACACGGCTTAGCCGCCCTCTTTAGCATGGTCTTCATCATATCACTCATCATTGCTTTTTTCACTTGCTGTCTCCCCCAGGGCCCAGCCCACAGCCTGTGCTAAATAAATATTAAATAATTGAATGAGAGGAAGGTAGGTTTAAAAGAGCAGATTAACTGACTACCATTCCTCTCAGTGCCGTAAAGTATGTCAGATAGAGTGATCCTTTTAAGAAGCAGCCCAATCGTGTCACTTCTCTGCTCAGATCCCGCAGTGGCATGCCTCTCGATCTCAGCAAATGCCCACGTGCTCCCAACAGCCTGCGCCTTCTTCATAATCTGGCCCCCTGTCACTTCTCTACTTTGTCTCCTGTCACTCTTCCCTGTGATCATTTTGTTCCTTCTTGCCTCCTGGCTGTTCCCTGGATTCACAGACATGTTCTCACCTCAGGGACTTTGCACTTACTGTTCCTACCATCTGGAATGCTCTTCCAGGCACCTGTGGTTTTCTCGTTCACTCTGTTTACATCTTTGCTCAAATGTTACCTTCTGGGGGAGGCTTTTCCTGACCATCCTGTTTAAAACTGCAAACCACATCTCTTTTTGCACTCCTTATCCCTCCTCCCTGCTTTAATACACTACATAATTTACTTTAAAAAAAGGTCTGTCACTCCCTTCTCCCACTAGAATAAAAGCTCTATGAGGGAAGGGATTATTTTGTTTGTCTTATTTGCTGCTGTATTGAATAACCTAGAAGTGTAAGCCCAGGATAAATATTTGCTGAAGGAATGAATGAATGAATGAAATTAAAGGATGCCCACAGCCCCCAGAGCAGAGAAAAATCTTTTATGAGCTTCTTTCTGGAGAGATTTATGTGGCTTTTTGCTAATGCATTTTTCTGTATAATTTTTGCATAAAAAGGGGTTTGTGGAGGCCCTGCAGTGAGTCATCAGCTGGCCCTACCCCAAGTCTGGCCACCGCCAGGGGACCAGGCTGCAGAGCAGGAGTCCAGAGGGTGCCAGGCGCAGAGGGTCTGCCCTTCCCAGTTGGAAGGACCAACCCCCCTGGACTCCAGGAAGCCCCCAGAGGCACCCCCTCTGCAGGTCTCGGGAACCAGCTGAGTGGGGCGGAGATCAGGCTGTTAAAATACCCAACAGGCCCTTCTGAATGCTTCCAAATGCTAGCTGGTACCAATTACCACCTAGTTACTGTGTGTTTTAAAGACTTTTCACATAGAAGCCTTTACTTTTGTGGACACTGCAGCAAACATTACTCCACTGTGTTTGTGGCGGGCGACAGTGGGCTGTTGCCAAAAGCCAAAGTTTTGCAAAAACACTTATCTCGTGAAAGCAGGAACTCCACGTTGGCCCGTGCCTGTGGAACTGTGGCTTGGGAGAATTGCTCTTTTCTCTTAGATACGTGACCCAGAGCACACAGCCAAACACAAGTATCACACTCACAATCCTATGACACGTGTCTTTCCAAAGCCGCAAGTCTCACAGAAGTATCAATTAGGATAATGTCTATAAAAGCACTTTCTAAAATCCTAAGTGTTAGAACATCTATTTTACATATATATTTAATTTCTCATTCACTCTTCCCAGCAACCATGTGGGATGGGTATTATTATTATTATTTTATGAAAAAATCAAAGGGCAGAAAGGTCAGGTAATTAGTCAGAGGTGAGTGACCTGGCCAGTGACAGTGTGAGGGGTGGGACGCACCCTGGGGCTCGCTGGCTTCCTGCTCTTCAGTGTAGCTGCGTTACAGGAAGCCTCAGGGCCTGCCGAGTGAAGTGGACGTGTGGGGCTCTTCTCTCTCATTAGTCATTTGGATTTTTCCATTTCCAGTGGACAAGTGGGCTTGCTGTTAGAAATTCGGGCTCTGGTCATGAACCGATTGAGGCTTTGGATCACGCAGTGCTGGGTTTTATGTGTTCACAGTCTAATCTAGAATTCTCTCCACAGGCAAAGTTTCCACTAAAGTCAGGGGCTGAGGGAAAAGACAACAGATTCTGAACTTGAAAAAATACCAATTTTAATCCAGATTTGAATCATGCAATCAATATTCCAATCAGAAGATGAATAATGTTATTCTGAGATTGCTTCCTTAAATATTTCACACACACACACACACACACACACACACACACACACACACATACACACTTTAGGGACTTAGAAAAACAACAGCTTACATTTTTGGAATAAGTGGAAAAAAGACCCCCTCTTTTTCATGCGACTCTTTGAATGTATAAGATCGTGAGGAGTAAGTCCTCTATACTGTGTTGGAGATTAGCCACGCAGCTCCCACTACAAATACGCCCCCAGCACCGCTCTGGAAGCGCATCCCTGGTCTACCTTTTAACATGAGACGCGAGGCTGAAAGAAGCGGTGTCTGTGGGCCGGTAATCCGAGCTGCCGCGGGTTCCCATGGGAACGCCAGGAACACGCTTCCTTTATTTATGCACATTTGCAGCAGCTGCCTCCTTCGGATCCTGGCTCTTAGCAAGTGCAGGCAGCAGCTCCCAGTGCAGAACTGCCCTAAATGGCTCTCTTTGAAGCCCTTCAGTCCCCAGCCTTCCATTTGTGTCTGGCCCTGACTCATCAGGGGCCTGAATGCTTCACCTGCTATCTTAAGTTTCCAGTAGAGCCTGAACCAGATTTTAACAAAAGAACAATCCTTGACCAGAATCTCAGCAGGAGAGAGTTGGAGAAGTGAGGAGGGTAGGACCCAAGGCAGATCGCAGATCACAGTCACTTCCTACCATCTATCTTTCGAAAGATACTGATCTTTCTCCCTCCTCTGGGTTTTTTGCTCTACCTGGATCCCAGCTCCCTGTTTACAAGGTTAACACCAGCTGGATGCAGACCCACACTCACTCTGGGCTTTGGAGTAGTTATGATTCAGAGCAGAAATGGCAGCATGAATAGACTGGCACAAGTTTTAAAGAAATTTTTACCTATTATCAGGGATCAAAACACTTAATATTTACGTAGAAGTAGCTAGAAACATTCATTCACCCATTTATTCATTCATGCTTCACTTATTAGACCCTGTATGTGCCCCTCTTATCACAGAATGTATCATGCTTGCTGAAATGGCCTGTTCACCACCTCTGTGAGGGCAGAGGTTGGGTGCTTCTTGCCGATCACTATATTCCCTGTGCCTGGAATATAGCAGGTCCTTACCAATTATTTGCTAAACAAAGAAAGGAGAAAAGGGAAGAAATGAAAAAGGCTTTATGGAAATAGTAGCATTTAATATAGAAGATATATATATGTGTGTGTGTGTGTATGTATGATAAGGTAGGAATTTATCGTACTAGTATATTTCATATAATAGCTAACATATATTGAGCAGCAACTATGTGCCAGACGTTTTAAGTGACTAACGTATATTGTTTCATTTAATCCTCAGAATAGTCATGAAGTAAATGTTATTATTTTCCCCATTTTATAGGTGAGGAAGCAAACAGAAAGAGGTTAATGAGCTTGGCCAACATGACACATAAGAGATGGTATTGCCAGAATGTGAACCCAGACTGTTCGACTGGGAGGGTCTGTTGTTTATCACTACTACACACAGCCTACAGATAGACCATAATTTCACCTGTGCTAACCCTTAGGGAGATGGAGAGAAGACATTTTCTAAAAATGTTCTGAAGTTGAAGCTTGGGGTTGAGCTGTTGCCCAAAATGGAAATACCTCTAAGAACACTGTCCCCTCAGGGCACAGGGAGCACAGAGAAAGTGGGTCTGTAATCTCATAGATAGGACCCTGACACTGCCATACAGACCACTGGGGACTACTCAAGCTCCTCTTTACCTCTGCTCCTGTGTCACCCCTGTTCACAACTGAGCAAATTAAATCCTCAAACACCCCAAGATGAATCAGCTCTACATGGAACTTCCATGTTTGGTGAGGGGCTTCCCTGCCTTCTATCAGCCTGACTTCGAGTCTCCCCAACCCAGCTGCTTAGACATGTTACAATTCAGAGACCTTTCTCTGTCACCCCCAAGTGGACCAAGACCCACTACCTCTAAATACGCTCCAGGGCTCCCTCCTTCTCTCTCTTTTGCTGTCAGTATATTAATATATTAAAAATGGAGGTGGAACAACAGGTTGTTGCTTTTTAAAAGCTGTGAGACATAAATTTTGGTGTCAGAGGACAGCAGGGAGAGAGAAGGTCAAAGGAGACAAGTAGGGACTGAGGTAGAAAGAGCCAGAGGCAGAAGAAGCGAGAGGGACGTGGGTGGACCAGCGAGGCCTGGGAGAAAGGGAGGTCAGGCCTCGGAAAGGAGAGGCACTATTTCTCTATCTGAACGTAAAGAGGGGATTCATGTTTTAAAGACGTTTGGAGGAACTGAGGAAGAAAGGTAATGGCAATCATGAAGATGGTCTCAAATTTTTAAGAAAAATAGGAGGCAAGGGCAGGTGAATTCTATGAGTGTATTTAAATGTCCTGCATTTACATTTTCACACTAAACATCCTAGCTCGATGTTTTGAAAAAGTGAATTGTCATTCATGATCAAAGCATAGATAACAAACATTTCTTAAGAGAATGGTGAGCATTATAAACATTAACCTTTGGTTCACCTCAGCCATAACGTGTCCTCCTTACAGACACCTGTCCTCACTTTAGGAAAATTCCATGTGTAAAATCTAACTTTCCTTTAAAAATACATTCTGTGGGATTGTTTTGTAAAACCAATTACTTTATAAACAGAGTCTCAGAAGTTTTCTTTCCTATCATTCTAGCTCCCCTGTTATTTTAGTTTGGAAAAATCAGTTTAGGGACTTCTAAAAATTGTTCTTTTAAGGTAAGGTAATTTGTTTTAAGTTGAAGACTAAGTACTCCCTCAAGGATGCATATTTGTAAATGGTGTTTTAAAATGCATCCTTTACTTATGGAAAAGAAATTACGTAAAAACAAAATGTGAGACCAAAAACCAATACAATAATTTTGAACTTAAAAAACGGATATTATTTTGAAAATTGTTTATCATGGGTTACGAGGCCTCTGTCACTAACAGTATGTTCCCCACATAGGCTTCAGGTAAAACACAGAAACCATAAACTTAGTCACAATTTATAGAAGCCACTAAGATCCTTGAGCAGAGCGTGAGCCACACTGCCATGCCACAAAGTGGTGCTTGCTGGCAGGAGTGGAGAATCAGAAGTCCTCTGGGGGCAAGAATAGCATCTCAGAAGAGAACAAGAGTCTATAGCTGCCCTTTGGAGACATTTGTCCCATAGGTAAAGAGGAAGAAGGCAGTGCTATGGAAATCTTATCAATAAAAACAATAAAAGGAGTGGATGATAGGAAGCTATGTGGAAATGGAAGGTGAAATACACAAGAAGGCAGATGGCCCTCCTGTTCTCTCAATTTCTATGAATGGCTCAACAATTCTTCTAGCTACTCCAACCAAAAAATAGAGGGTCACCTCTGATCATCCCTTTTTCCTCAATCAATCAGCAAATCCTCTCCATCTATTACCATCTCTCTGTTTCTACTTGCCTTAGCTGGCAACCTCCTGGTCTGCCACCTGTCCTCTAGTGCCCTACACACAGCTGCAAGATTTTTTTTTTTCTTGAAGAAGATTTGCCCTGAGCTAACATCCATTGCCAATCTTCCTCTTTCTTCCTTTTTTATGTGAGCTGCCAGCACAGCATGGCCACTAACAGACAAGTGGTGATGGTCTGTGCCCAGGAACTGAACCTGGGCTGCTGAAGTAGAGCATGCCAAACTTAATCCCTAGGCCACCAGGACTGGCCCCCAGATTAGTCTTTTAAAAGCAGAAATCTGGCCAGGTCACCACTTGCTCAACAACCTTGAACGACTTCTCACTGTGTCCTGAACACGGTCAAAGACGATTACATGAAGTCTTGCTTACCGCAGTGGTTCTCAAAGTGTGGTATCTGGATCATCAGCCTCAGCATCCCCTGGGGACTGGTGAGAAATGCAGATTTTTGGGCCTGCATCACACCTACCCAATCAGAAACTCTTGGAGTGGGCCCAGCAATCTGTGCTTTAAGAAGCCTTCCAGGTGATCCTGATGCATACTAAAATTCAATAACCATTGGCTTAGTGATTGAGACCATGAAGTCTGGCTTTAGATGGTCTAGTCTCAAATCCTTTTTCTGCTTGCTAGCTGTCTTCCTTACACAAGTCCCTGTCTAAGCCTGTTTCCTCATTTTAAACATGGGGTGTATTTGAGGTTGCCACTGTGAATTACAAACAACAGATCATATATAATGCTCAGCACAGGGCCTACACCTATGAAGCCCTCTATAAATATCACTAACTATTGTTATGAAGGGCTACCCCTGCACTGATCCTAAACAGCTTTCCACAGGCTGGCTAGTTGACCCACACACCATTCCCGGCAGGTCTTCTACCACTAGCACGGTGCCTTGCTCATAACTCATATATGGGCTCAACTGTTTGACACATGAATCAGTGAGGAGCTAACGCCAGAAAATTCCTGATACTAATTAAGTGCCTTAGGGAAAGAGCTTAGTTTGAAATTGAATGGAGTGAAAATTCTAATGAATGCTAATGAGGCATTGATTTACTCTCTGGCCTGAGAAAATATGATAAACCAGTTGCTTTTGTTCCCATCTGTAAAATGGGATTAATGTTATTAACCTCCTTTAGAAGAATTACCCCTACAGATACGTTGCACGTAGAAAGTGCCCACAGGTGCTGAGAATGAGTCCTGTGATCCATCATAAGGAATTGCATCTGCCGAAATGGGGACAAGCTTTGAAGAATCTCTGTCAACAGAGCTGGGGACAATGATGTATCTGTTTTGTTTTGAATTGTTATCAGTGTTTCCTCATAATTCTGCTCATGGGAACATGCACTGTAAATATTTCTTTTAGACTTCTGTCACATTTGGAGAGAGCCTGCTAGAGAAAATAGTCTATTGTGTGGTTCACAATTAGTGAGATCATTTGTGTGAATTGTCAGTAAGGACACATCACCCATGTAGAGTATTCTAACACCAGAAAATACTGGAAATAAGCTGCCGTAACCTGTCATTACAAGGGTTAGGGAAAATGTGGATGTCTGAGGACACATCCATTATTACTACTGGAGAAACAAAATGTTTGAATTAGTGGTGGGGAATATGTAATGCCATCCTCATCTACGAAGTAGATACTATGTTATTTACGATCTGAATTACCCCCACAAGACTTGTCATTCCTCTTTTAAACCTAGTAAAATTAACTAAAGCCTGATTCTGACAATATTATAACTGTTTTCCTCTGCCACCAGGCAGCCCCTTCCCCTCTTCAGGCCACAGCACAGCTGTGGAAATGAGCTTCCTATAAAATAAGGCTGACCTTGCCACCTCCTGCCGAGGCCCCTTGGCCCACAGGAGTGAGGCCCCATGGCCCAGGTCGCTAGCAGCAGACCTGGGTTGACTTCTGCAACCTGTTGCTCTCTGCCTCATCAGGTAGGCCTGCCCCAATAAACTCCTTTCTCACAGTTTCCCTCACATACTAAGCCCCACAGTGGAAGGACTTGCTCTCGATTATAGGTACCTTGCATGTATTGTGTGGATTTGATAATGCCTTCCTGACTGGACTGTTATCATCTTAAGTCGGGAACCATGTCTTATTGTCGCCTTTATTTTCAGCATTTAGCAAAATATCTGAAAGTTAGGAAGCCCTCCCAATTCCAGTAAATCGTGCTTGAACAAACAGGCAGATAGCGAGTAGAGAGCAGCATTTGTTGACCAGTCTCAACATGAGCTAATCTTTTTCTGGCTAGTGAGAAATTTCAGAACAAAAAGAAATGGCCAGATTTTTAAAAATCTTGAAATACAAAAGTTATCATCAATAAAAATTACAGAGATGGATGATTTGCACTTCAGATTCACATTTTCAGCCCAGTTCCAGCTCAAAGAACCCCGAGGATGACTTCATGAGTAAGTGGATGATCTTTTCCTCCTCTCCATTGAAGCTTCTAAAGACATCAATACTGTTCTCCATTCGCATTCTCTGCTGAAGGCAAGTTCCTCCTTCTCAATTGAGTCAGATATCAACATCTTGAGGGAATAAGGGAAACAAACTGGCTCCCCTGGGCCTTAGGCTGATGTAGGTAAGTATAGTCCTTTTAATAACTGAAGATCTCCAGTCTAAAGAAAAGGCCAACTGAGGAAGACTAGATTTCTGAAGACGAAAACCTCAGACTTACCCTAATTTCATCAAACTTATATTTGACCTAGCTCGAACGCCCTTGTCAGATCCAGCTTTTAATTATTTCCCTCAGCGTTCAGTCTCCAGACCTCACCTGTTGTGTCTGTCCGCCTCAAACCTTGATCCCCTTCATTTGCCTACTTCAGATGTCAGTCACCTGCCCGACCTCAGTTGTGTTTGACCTCAATTACCTGCAATCTCTTCCTGACTCCTGCCCTAATTAGGACTTCACTTGTGCCTCTTGTAGGACTGGTTGCCAACAGCAACCATCAGAGAGACACCAGTGAAACCTCAGTTAAAGAGCACATCCTCTTCCAGTGTCCTTGTGACATTTACGGGCATTATAAAATGTTAGAATTTAACCATAACTTTGGTTTGTCATATATATTTTCTTTCTGAGAAGGCACCAAAAACATGTCTTTCAAATCTCTTATTGGATAAGGTGTGGGTTTTCCGTGCGACCACAAATGATGAAGGAAAAAGAACAAATGACTGTGTCTCCCCATGTGGGCCACTGGCCTAACATCGAGTCTTGGGCTTGTTTTCTTCCTGGGCTCGATAAAGCTCTATTAGGCCCTGGGTTCATTTCCTAGGGCTGCTGTAACAAAATTCCACAAACAGGAAGGCTTAAAACAACAAAAATTTATTCTCTTACAATTCTGGAAGCTAGGAGTCCAAAATCAAGGTGTTGGTAGGGTTGGTTCCTTCTGAGCACTCTGAGGGAGAGTCTGTTCCATGCCTGACTCTAGCTTCTGGTGACAGCAATTACTGATGTTCCTGACTTGTAGATGCATCGCCTCTGCCTCCATTGTCTTCACATGGCCTTCTCCTGTCTGTCTCTCTCCTCTTTTTATAAGAATACAAGTCATATTGGGTTAAGAGCCTACTCTACTCCAGTATGACCTCATCTTAACTTATTATATCTGCAACAACCCATTTCCAAATAAAGTCACACTTTGAGGTACTGGAGGCTAGAAGTTCAACATATCTTTTTGGGGGACACATTTCACCCATGACATCCCCTCACACTTTTAAGCAAAGCTTTGACCTTGTTTTTATCATGAGTTCCAAACAAAATTTCTTATTTTGTCTTGGAAAAAACACACATGGGCTTGGGGTTAGTCAGACTCCCTATTTACCGTCTCAGGGCATATTTCATGTTTTGACCAGTCCTACCATCTTCAAAATGGAGATAGTATTGACCTTCTAGGTAGCTAGGAATATTAAATTAGATAACATATGACAGTACATAGTAAGTTCTCAATAAATCCTGTTGAGAATTTCCTTCTTTAATAAATGATAATTAAACAGCAGAGATAAGAAAAAGCAATTTTTATTAAAATGAACCTTCACATCAATGTTTCTCTTGGACTTAATAATGAACATTTGAGTACAAGAACGTATATAGTCACAACAGTTGCTGAATGCATCATAAAGCCCTTTCAGTTTGTCAGCTTGTGAACCTCAAACAGAAGCAGAATTGTGGGGAAGCGCCTTAAAACAATCACTCTTGACATTTTGGTAAGAATGCATTTACTAGACTGGATCTCAGACTTGATTGTGAAAATAAACAAGAGCCAAAATGATCTGGCTTTAAACGCTCTATAAAATCTGCATTTCGGTAGTACCCTGTTCTATGAATCATAAAGAAAGCTTCTATTATGGTGAGCCTGGGTAAATCTGGCTATGTAAACTTTGAAATGCCTTTGAATTAAAAGACGTGGTTATGATTTACTGCTTGACAATCTTCTCAAGGGAAAAGAGGCAGCACTGCTTCACCTAGATAACTTTATTTAAACTTAATTAGTCGTTGGAAGATTATTTACTACCCTTAGTCTGTAAAAAAAAAACCAAAGGTCTGTCAACACCAAATGCATCTGATTTTTGCAGATGTGGTTGTGGTTTCCGAAATCTTTAAAGATTCATCTTAAATATGCCTTCAGGTCTCCCTGTTGTGAAACTTTGACAGCATAATAGAATTAGATTTGCTGAATTTCACTAAACTGTAAAGTAACGTGTCATCAGCTTCACTTACTTCTGAAAAAATATTTCTCTCTGGTAATGCTCATCACTCTAGCTTTTCAACCCCTAAACATGAAACTGAAACAAAAAGGATGACTCCATCAGTTTCACAAGTGACAAGATGTTAAACATTTAACACTCCCACATTGTAGTACCAGCTGCCTCTGGATAATGTAGATTTGCTTAGGTTTAGTTTAGAGAAAAAGGGAGGAGGAGGAGAAGAAAGAAGGAAGGATGGGAAAGGAATTACTCTTGCAGTGAAAATACAAAATTCTCTGCAGATGTGGAGGATTCTGAAGAGAGATGTGCCGACTGAACAAACCTCTTTTCCCCAGAGGACACTGCAAGTGAGTCACCATCGGGTTCTGCACTCCTGGCTGTGCCCTGTGTCTCCAGCTTCCCATGGACTCCCTCTGATAAGATCACTTAGTGCTTTGGATTAGAATAAATTGTTCCTTGAGAGAAGGTATAGGCCTTGGTCAAGTATGTTCCCAAACCCTATTTAAGTGCTCAATGAATGTCGGCTGAGTGAACGAGCTGGAAAAGCACGTGTGGCCCTCTGGGTCACTCCAACTCTTTCTCCACAGCCGATTCCTCATCTCAGGCACCTCTGCTGTGATCTCAGGCCAGTCACACAGTATTGACTGAGCAACCTGTGTGCTCAGTTGATCTAACCAAAATCCTTTGACAAAGTCTTTGTTAACAATCCAAAACTAGTATCCACTTTAAAGAGCCAAGAGTGTTCTCTTCTTAAAGTGTCTTGTCAAGAGAGGTGGTTGTGAGATGGAAAAGTTATCTATGGCTTTCCATGGTGAGCCATTTTCCTGGGTGAGAGGCAGAAAAGGCTAACTTTGGGATCTTGCACAGCTGCCCAGTCATAAGGCTTGTTAAGAGCGAGGTTTTCCATGTGGACTGAGGCATGCCACAGCCGAGGGCCCATTTTGAAGAATATACTATGAAGCTCCCAAAAGGGAAGACAGAACTGTATAAATAGCACCCTGTCAGTGGTAGGTGGTAGTTCTTCTACTCAACAAACTTTTGATGAGGAATTACCATGTGCCGGGTGCTATTCTAGGCACTACAGGACGAAGGCAGATGGGAGTGGTGTGGGAGTGGAGATGCATATAAAGAGGAAAAAGGCATATGGCTGAGACGCTGGGCAGTTAACTCAGTAGGTCTCAGTTTCATCATCCATCTTTCAATGTAGAGATTAGCAAACTACAAGCTGTGAAACCTTTGGGTAAGTTAATTTTTCCTTCTTTCTTTTTTTTTTTTTGTTCAGTCATGATGCCTGGATCCTCACATCTTTATTTCTCTTTCCTCACCATTTAAAGAGACATCCTCAAAAACAGATGATCATGTGCGTGGTGTCATCAATACAGGACTAGCTGAGTGCCAAGAGCCACCCTGTAGTGCTGCCAAGTTTGCACAGTTCCGGGGCCATTCTTGGGTTCAAGGTGGAGCCTCACCGTGTCTATGTCACTCATGTCTCATCTGTATCACCACATTTTCTCTACCCCACTTGAGTCTTTCCGATGAGCCATTCTAAACACAGCTATAGAAATCATGCTCGTTCAGAGTTACTCGAAATTTAGAGTCATGCCCCAGTGCAATTTCAACAAAGAATACTGGTTTCTGTATCCAGTTCCATCCAGAGCCTTACATGTTCAGTGTCTGGGTGAAGAGTCTAAGGTCTTAGTGACTGGAGAGGAAGCTACATAAAAGAAAGCTGTTCTCTTCCTTCCAATATTCCTTGGATAACTGAACTCACTTGTCTCCACATTCCTCTCTTATTTCTACTTCTGCCCACATTAAATCACCATGCATCTCTTCTGCTCTAGTCACACCCAACTCTTTGCCATTCCCCAAATGTATCACGCAGGTTCCCACCTCCCTGCCTTTGCTCCTGATGCTTCCTTTCCTTAGCACACTTTCCTTCCCTTCTCTGCTTGGTTAATTCTCCCAGATTCAAGTTAAATAGCATTGGCTTCAGGAAGCCTCCTCTGACCCTCCCCCAACCCCCAGGGTCTTCTACACCTGGCTCAGTACTAATCTTCCTGTTTGTTTCTCTTACCCCCTCACTAGACTAAATTCTCTCAGGGCTAGAGAAATACGGTATCCATTCTGTAGTCCCAATATCCACTAGGACCTGGCACATAGTAGGTGCTTAATAAATGTTAAATAAATGTATCTCCAGTAACAACCCAGAGAAAGAGCAATAGAATCAAGTAAATGAAGGGTGAGAGTAACAAGGGAACATGGCACACACTTTGGGTTTTCCTCACTTATATGTGAAATAATGCTAATCCTTTAAATGAAGTAAAAAAGGGAAAGATAAAACAGGAGGAAAGAACAAAAGATAATGTACTCAGTTTGTCAAAAGTGTTTATATAAGACTAGCTATCAAAATATTGGGGGTTCTCTGGATAGGGCACAGTTCTGAGTACCTAGTAGGAGCTCAACACATATTTGTGAGTTAACTGATTAATTCCATGAACTTTCCAATTCTAGCCATATTCAGATTAAATTAAACTTTGAATATGGTTCAAGTTCCTATATATGTTTCCCTAAGATAAAGAGGCGTTTATTTAAACAAATGTAACACATAGATCTTTGTACTTTAGGACAAATGATAGTGCAAGGTGCAGGCTTAATTTAATGGTCAGTAATTGAAAAACAAACAACAAGAAACTTGATAATATTTCAATTATCTCTTTTTTCCTCTTCCATCCAAATATGAGAAAAAGAATGGGAATTTATCGCCCTTTGTGGTAAGGATCTTAGTAAGTAAAAATCTGGAGGTAAATAACACAGTTCAAGTTTTCTAAGTAGTCTTTAAACTCAGAATTGTTCACACTTTAAAAAAAAGAAAAATAGCCAAAGAATACACAAGCAGTATAAAACTTATTTTAAAAAAAGAAATTCAGATCACTCAATACCAGAAAGTAGTTCACAGGTACCTTTCATGGTCAAACACTCTATTTCTTAACATGTCACATGTCAAAAACAACAGCCAATGTATTAACATGGTGTTTTGGCGTCAATTTTTATTTTATTTATTTTATGATTCCATAATTTTTTTCCTCTATGCTGATTTGGTAAAATGTTATTGAAGAAAAGAGTATAAGCCTCATCTTGCCCCTGACCAATAAAGATTTTTTTTTGGTAGAATGAAAAATGTTCATTTGAGTAAAAACAGTATATTGAGATTTGTTGTTTCTCAAGTATTTTAAATCTTTTCCATTTTCATGTAGTATTCTAGCATTTAGCAGGCACAGTCACAATTAACCATAGTTTTTTTTTCAGGGATTACAAAGAAGGAAAAATTGAAATCCTCGAAAGTCATTTCCCCTGATTTCTGTCATTTTCATGTAAATAGCTGCTGCATAGAAAACATCCAGAAACCTTGACTTTAATCCAAATGGCACCTTGACTGAGGAATGATCAACATTATTGAATTGGACAAACAAGTAGTGTAGATAGGTGAGGAAAAGGGATGAGAAATTTATGGGCAAAGCTGCTATTTAATGAGCAAAAGGAGTGTCCTATGATCTCAAAGAGAATAAGTGATAAAAAGGAGAAGAGAGTGCCCGAATTAGGATTCTGAATCCCAGGCAGACAGAGGGTTTCTCTTCTCAGCCTCAGAAAGGTGTTTATGCATCTCTGGGTAGAGCTATGAATTACTGGACAATTATCTCTGGTTTAAAACAACACAAACTTCACAGGGGTGATACTGTTTTATATGTATTTTCTCCAATTTTTGCAAAAACCAGGCAAGATAACATCATGATACCTATTTGAGTAAACCCAGGCCCAAATTCACACTGTTCTTAGGAGGCAGACCTGGGATTTGAACACAGATATCTGGGGCTCCAGGATGCATGCTCCTTTCCAGTGTAGCACACCAACTCCCAATTCCATTATTAACAAACCACCTGCTTCCTCCTGAGCTTCTCTTCTACCAGACACCTGCCCGGGGCCAGGTTCTGACCATTGACTCAGTCAGGATTCTCAGAAGGCTTTTGATTTCCTGCTACAAGGATATGGGACAGAAAAACATGCTGGTACACACTGGCCCCCATGCCTGCTTTAAATGAAGACATGATGCCTGGAGCTGTTGTAGTCACTTTGTGACCATGTAGCTACAAACGTGAGAAAGATAGACCAACATGCCAGAGATGATGAAGGGGCAAAAATGAGCCTGGGCGTCCATGGGCTGTGAAGCTGCAGAACCACTGCCCATGACTATCTCCTTCCAGACTTCTTGTGTGAAAAACAAGCTCCTATTTTCTTAAACAACAATTATTGAATTTTCTGTTACTATCAGCTGAAGGCTCTCCTACCTGATACATTAGTGTTAGCTGAAAGCTAACTAATTAGGTATTAGGTGACTAATGATATATTGAGTAGGCAAGGAAGAACTTGATCTCTCTCCCTTCCCACTTCCTATTCCTTATCCTGACACCATCTGGAGGAGAGACAAACCTGATATGCCCTGAAGGCTTGTGTCTTTCTCCTGTCAGAAGCGTAGGAAAGGACTGGCTCTGTAGGTCCAAGATATCAGAGGTCAGCTCCAGAGACTGCCCCTTTCTAACAAGGCCATTTCTCTGCCTGGCAGAGAAGTGTCACCATTAAATAGTCACCCAGCTCTTCCCTGTTTCATTTTCCTTTTAAAAATATAGAGAGTAAAAGCAGAGGATCCTTCTATGGAGTGGGCCATTCTGAGGGATAACGTGAGCTCAGGGGATTGTGTACACTTGGATACTTCTCTGTTTATAACTTCCTCCCATAAACCTTGTTTAAATTTACACCCTGTGCTGCTAATGAGCCTGTGCCCCACAGCTTTCCTTATCTTCCGTTCTATGTTTTCAGCGTCTCTCCTCCTCAGTAGGGATTCATTGCCTGGCAATCCACAGCTAGTGTTCTTCTCCCTTTCCAATTTCACTGTCCTTTCCAGAGACAGAAAAATGAGTGACCTACTGGACATACTTCAAGGCCACTGGTCTGTCTCTCTCCACTCTCATTAATACTGCCTTCTTTGTTTACATGACCCAAGAGTCACGTGCCCAATATAATATCATATTGTATTATAAATACATTTGGGGTCTATTTTCCATCCTCGTCTATTTAAAAGGAGGAAAGACCATACTATGCACCTTTCTTACCATCTCCAATCCCTGGCGAACTCCTGGCACAATGTAGGCACTCTGTAAATGTTTGAATGTATGGATGACCGACTGACCGAGGGAGGAGAAAAACAAACACTGCTTCAATTTTTAACCTCAGGTGTCCAAAAGGTACTCAAGTTCCTAAGTCTCAGGGCTCACATGCCTGGATGACTACTCATGTGACACTAAATTAAAGTGCCATATTAGTAGAGAACGCCAACATGGCTGAAACAAGTACTTCTTAAATCTCACCACATGCTTCTCCATTTTCTCGGTGTCAATGAACCCTAATGTGGAGCAAAAAAGAGACTTTGGAGTCAAAAGATTTGTATTGATTGAGCCATTCATTCATTCATTTGAGATACACATGCCTGCCACTTACTATGTGCCAAGCGTTGTGATACATATTAGGAAGGTAAAGATGAAAGACACAGTTTCTGACCTCAAGGGAGTGTACAATGTGTCTGTGTGTCTGAGTCCAGGGGGGTAGTTGAAATGATTATAAAATGGTATCCATGTTCTGATGGGATATGCACAGAATAAGACGGCGATAAACATGACAGGTATTTAACCAGTTGTGGGCATCCAGGGAGACTTCCTAGAAGAGGAGATTTTGGGGTTGAGCTTGGTCTTAATTGAATCTTTCATTTATTTGTGTGCTAAAAAGGTGGAATGAGAAAGTTTGAAAACCTCTTATGCGTGCTATTTGCAAGCTTCTTTGGACCCATATTAAAAGAACTGTTAGGGTGTGTCTGCCTTGAAATATTCATAATAGACAATATGGGGATCTTGCAATCAGAGCACTATAGATACAGTAACTAGATTAAGATAATGATTTATTCAACATTTCTGTCAACATATTTTCTTTAGTGCAACATACTATGCCAGTTGATATTACAGGTACAAAATTATTTCACATGGATGGGTCTTCCCCATCAAGGAACTTACACAACACAGTCATGATCTAAGTAGAAGGTGGAAAGTGAATTAAGGTAAGTGAAACTTTCCTTAGAAGAGAGAAAAAAATCTTTCCATCAAGTGTAAGGATGGGATTAGGAATGTGTGTTTGAAGAAGTGATGCAAGCTTGGAGGAGGAGCAGGACCTAGGAATACAGAGATAAGGGGGACAACATTCTAAATATACTAGAGCTAGAAGGGTCAACAGAGACTGACAAGTCCTACGCTTCTAAAATTTTAATGTACATTCACAAGTCACTTGTTAAAATCTTGTTAAAATGCAGATTGTGATTTAGTCGGTCTGTGGGGGGCCTGGGTGTCTGAATTTCTAACAAGCTCCTAGGTGATGCTCAGCTGCTGGTCCATGGGCCACACCTTGAGTAACAAGGATCCAGTTCACATGCCTCAGAATAGAGGAGAATCATGGAACCCAGGGCAGGAGGGGACTTGCCTATGCCACACAGCTGATCAGTATGAGAGCAACTCTGTCTCGCACGCACCGCAATAGCAGCTCAGCAAGCAGTGCAGAGATCATGGGCTTTGGAGTCGCGCTGCTCTGGGCTCATTCTTGGCCCTGCTGCTTACTAGTTGCAAAGTCTTGGGCAGGTCATTTATCCTTTCTGTGCTCCAGTTTTCTCATTTGTAGAATAATGATAAGTAACTCCTACCTTGTGGAAAGGTTGTGATAAGTCAGCGATATGACTAGTGTACAAAAAATGCACAATAGTGTCTCTGGAACACAGAGGTGATCAAAACTCAGAATGTGTCTTCTCTTTTCCTTTTTTTGGCCAGGTTAACTTTGCCATCAGTGCACACGCCCTTATCTCAATCATATCTCCCCTAGGGCCTGGACTGTGCTAGCACCCAGTGACACATAGTAGAACAGTTAACACTGGCTGGCAAACAGGTGCCTGATTAAGGCCAAAAAAAGAGGATTTCATTTTTTTCTTTTTGCTGTCTCTTTGGAAGAGGATTCAGGAAGGTAAACATATGTCCACTAGTGATTTTTTTGTACTTCTTTGCAATAGAGACCTTTAAAACATCTACTCATTAATAGAAAATGCTCAGCTAATATCACAAATATTAAGGGTGGATGTTTTTCATTCCACTTTAGTTAATATCGGAATTATTTTTTTTCCTGGGTCCACGATTTTGTCAGGCTGTCTCAGCTGCTTACTTAAATACGAAGAAAAACTCAATCTCATAGTTTCCAAGGTGATAATAAGAAACAATGACTTGTGAAATATCTCCTTTAACAAGAAACTTCCTGTTTCAAATACCAGCAAGCTAAGGGAAGGATGTTGTCACTTTTTGCATTATTTGAGGGTTAGATTTAGTCTCAACTGGACTAAATTGGAAGGTGCTAAAGGTGAAAGAAGAAAAGAAATCTATGAGGAATTAAACCTGTTAAACTGTGCAGTGCCATTGCAAGAGCTGCTTCAGAAATCCATTTAGAAATCATTGCTCTTGTATCTGAATCATTACAGAGGCACCAGCATCACCCACTTCTTATTACTGCAAACATAGCAACAGTTGCCATGCTAGCAACAGCTTCGTAGCACAAACACTGGAGTCAGGAGAGAGCAGGGCGGGGCCGAGCTGGAGTCAGGTGTTGAAGGCGCAGGGCGCTGGCTGTACAGATTTAATGAGGCCAGTTGTTCTCTTTGGTCCCTGTGTTGTGTCCTGTCAGACATTTCAGCAGAGCAAAAGAAGTCTCAAAAACAGCATTTTGGGACCAGTCTTACTTTCAATTGTCCACAAACGTCACCGCCAAAGGCAGGATGTGTGTGCTTTGATGTACCCGAGTGGGTCTCGGCCCTCTTTTGGTTATGAATGGAGAAAAGGCCAGGGTTTCTCTTCATTTCCAGGAATGAAAAACTCATAAAACTCTCATCATTAGAACATCAGGCTATTCATTGTCCCAATATGTCATTTCTTCTAATTGAAAACGGAGAAATCTGTCACCGTTTATTTAGCCGTTTGCCTCTGGCGAATCTTTGTAGGTTCCCTTCCTGTGGCTGGGATTAGTTAATTAGTATCACAAAACACTTGAAGAGGGAAATGCACTCTGGCTCGCCCTTTGGGTTATGAGGGAGCCCGTTTCAGGTTGCTAACAAGCACGCTGAAGGATGGAGAACACTACGTTACAGCATCAGAATGGCCACGGCAAAGGCTGCGTCTCATTCTCTCAAGTGCATATGCTGTAGCCTTGCTCACTCTTTCCATGCAAATCTTTTATGGTTGACAATAAATTCAGGTCCTCACAGCTCATAAAGAAGGTGCCAATTTTACACACGTAGGGCTCTTCTCATATCTCCACTGTTATTAATTTCCCATTTTTCATCACTTCCTCCTCTGAACAGAATATTTGGTTTGATGTTCTTTCTTTTACATTTTTCATGGAGAAAGGCTGTTTCAAACTAAGGGTGGTTTTGAAAGTCAAGGAATGGAAGGAAAAAATTGACATTTTTTACATGCTCCTAACTCTCAGGCTGACAGCCTTTGTTCCATGTGAAATCGCAAAGCCTCTCTCCTTGGTACAGCGGGCAGAAAGGCAGCAAGCCCCACTCGCCGTTTGCCAGCTGATTGCTAGGTGGTGCTAGAGAGCTAAGTCCACATGAGCTGAAAGGGAGTACTTAACGGAGAGCCCTATCACATTTCAGCACAGACTATTTCCAATTCTGATGATTTGTAGCATAACAGTAGCATGAAATGCAGAGGGCTCTAGCAATCAGTGCATAGTCTTCCGTCCACTTTTTGTGTGTATGAGTGCATATGGGAACTGTTGGCTTATTTCACCACAGTGCTTTCTGGGCATGGCACCTAGGGCTGTGGTGAAGAGGTTTTATGTAAATACAAATAGATGGCTATGCTTACTTTTTGGACCTTCATGGAAATAGTGTTAACTTCCTGCAAGACCCCTCTCCACTTCCTTTAATTCTCCCTCCTTATTAGATGACATTCAGGGACATGATTAGGAGGTATACCAAGTTCTTTCACACCCTCAAATCAATGTGAATAGCTCTATATTTTCTCTCTCAACTCCATACTCCATCACATTAAGAAATTTTCTGCTTTTGTTAATTAGAAAAATTTATGGGCACCTCAAGAAGATCTGAGCTTAAAAAGAAAGAGATAAAAGGCAACTGACAGGCATCCTGGCACTGGCTTAGATTCTAGCTACACTCCTTTGGCTTTTATGTTTTTCCAGTGCAGACCCTTAATGAGCTTGATAACTGACCTTCAGCAGGTGAGTGTCACAAAAATTATACATCCCAGAGGTTATAACTATCCTGAGAAAAGCAGCTGTCTTGTCTCTAGATTAGGCAAACAACATGTTACTCTCCTCATTATACAAACAATGTGAGCAAAGCCCGCAGAACTTAAGCCAAGTGAGTCAGTAAGGCCTCTCTTTGTACAAGCTCAGACGACAGCACTGAAGTGAGAGTTAGATACCAATGTGATGCTCTGAAATGCATTGAGGTCTTTTGTAAATTCCACAGATGTCATATTTTAAATCAATAATCTTTAATAAGTAAGAAACAGTTCAGAAATCCAAAGATGATATATTTTTATTGTTTCCTTAATTTTACAAATCTTAAAATTATTTCTATGTAGAATCAGCTAAGAGAGTCTAGGCATTCACTGTGTTTATGAGTGAGAAAGGGCAGTCTTGTTGAGATTGAAAAACTCATGAAATCCTCATCATTAGATCGTCAGGCTTTTTGTTGCCTCAAAATGTCAGCAAAAGGATTCTCTTAAAAAATACAGTGAATGCAATTGATTACTGTAGTGGAGAATATATTTAATGAGGAAATTAAAAATAAGCCTAGTTTTACAGTGTACTTAATTCAATAAAGAAATCATACTAAAGTAGAATTACCCTCAAAATTGGTCCCCAAGTGTCTAGAGGGAAAGAGTTTGTCGTTTTATATGTTCTGATTGGGTTTTTGCTGCTTCAGAAATGTGGCCACGAAGTTAGGCTGGCTTCCAGAGACATCTATTAAAGAAGATAAGGGGGCAGGGTTAGGCCACAGCATGCTGGTGAATGAGGCAGGAGATGTGGAGTTTGCTGTGTTGAGGTTAGGTCTATATTAGTGCAGGCAGCTGATTACAAAGATCTGTTATGAGCAGGCCTAAGCTGAGGTAAAGTGGCTAGTTTCAGAGGTAGTCAGAATGAGAAAGGAAAATTTCCCTGCAATCGAACGTTATATTTGCTATAGACTGAGAGTGCACTATGTTCCATTGGATCTGGCAGAGCTTCAGAGGGAAGTGGTTCAGCACTGTGGACAGCTCCCTACTGATTCTCCTCAAAGTGCAGACCAGAGGTTAGACGTTTCTGCTTCTTAAAGATGGTTCAAACATGCTGGTAAATCATAGTCTCCAGAAACAGCATGGTATAATGGAAACACTACCAGACAGGCCCAGATTCAACCATTAACTACCATTTTCCCACTACATAGTTTCATACAAATTACTTAAATCATTTGGGTTTCGATTTGATTTACATGCAAAATGGAAACCATGAGGCCTACTTTACAAGACGGTTATGAGGATTAAATGGCATAATATTTGTGAGGACCTGTCATGATCATTCATTCATTCCACAAATAGGTATTTAGCACCTACCATGTGCCAGACATTGTTCTAAACATTGGAGATACAGCATCAAAAAGGAGAGAAGTTTATGTTCTCATGAGGCTTAAAATTTAGTAGAGATAATAATGAAAAAGTAAATGATTGGCTAAAACTATAATTACAGGTGGATGTAAGTGCTATGAAGAAGCTCTCATACTGATTCTTGTTGGTCTAAAGTTTGAACTTTACTGGACCAGCTGGGGGAAACCCAGCGTGGCCCAAGCAAGGTGGGAGGTCAGATAAGAAACACTGGTATAAAGCCAAAATCCTAAAAGATAACCCCAGGGTGAACCAGCAAAAATAAAATCCACTCTATATAGGGAGATCCAGTGGATAAGTGCCCTATTTTATCCTTGGCTCCAGGTAAAGTGAGAAAATGAGAAAATGAAATATTTGCCCTGAGAAGTCCATACACAAGGCCACACACATATAAGTTTTAAAAACAAAAATATTACTACATGAGTTTTATGAAAAACTCCAAGTTGAAGTTTTAAAGTGGTCCTGTGGGGTTAGTGTTCCTAGATGATCAGCAAGAGCCAAAGCAAACCATCTGTGAAGTAACTTACACCAAATAAGGGCCAAAGAATTGGCAGAGATAAAGTTCCAAGGAACAAGATCTCACAATAGGAACAAAAATTTCTAAATACATGATGAAACCAGGTGCAAGAATTAGCAGAAACAACAAACTACACAGTTAGATCTACAAAGACTGCAGAGATTAGAAATATTGGATATTCAGATATAGAATACAAAATAAATATGTTTGAAGAAAGAAAAGAATCAATTAAAAGTATGTGGAAGGAACAAGAGGTTTCCAAAACTGTCCAGTCTAATTGCAAAAAACCACAACTTTTAGAAATGGAATAGAAATTAGAGATGAGTTGAAATAGAAATGCAGTGAACAGAACAATATATTAGATCTAGTTACTGAAAGAATATGTGAACTGGAAGATAGATTTGAAGAAATTACCAGAAAGTAGCATAGAGAAAATAAAGAGCGGGAAATATTTAAAAAAATAGATTGAGAAATATGCAAACGTGAAAAATAGTGTGAGAAGATCTAAAATACTTCTAGAGTTCCAGAAAGAGAGAATAAAGAAGATGTGGTAAAGAAATATTAAAAGAGATAGTGGCTGAGAATTATCCAGAATGTATGAGTGATGCCAACCCTCTGATTCTGGACACCCAACGAATCCAAAGCAAGATAGATAAATTAAATCCATAACTTCACATGACATATTTAAATTGTAATGTACCAAAGACAAAGAGAAGCTCTAACAGCAGTTAGAAAAGGCAGATTGAAAATAAAAGTAATGATAATTAGATTCACAGATGAAATTTTACCAGCAACAAGGAAAGTCAGAAACACGTGGAATGCATCTTGAAGGTGCAGGGGAAAAGTAAACACCTCAAATCCCATATCCACTAAAATATCTTTTAAGAAAGAGGGAAAATTAAGATGTTTTCAGATGCTTAGTTCTCTAACAGAGTCATGTTAAAGTAATTTTTAAAGATGCACCTGAGGGGCCGGCCTGGTGGCGCAGCAGTTAAGTTCGTATGTTCCGCTACTTGAGGAAAAGGAGAATGATCTAGGAGGAAAGTGTGAAATGTAAGCATAATTAACAATGAAACAGTTAATATGGGTAAGTCTAAATAAACCATAGCTGTATAAAATAATAAAATAATATCTAGGCTGTCAAATTAAAAAAATCATGATGAAACTAAAATAATGGACAGAAATATAGATTTCAGGAAGGAATAATTTGCAACTAAAATGCTCTAAAATCTCTCTTTTGTTTGGGAGTAGGACAAATATATTAAGTATAGAATTTGTTAAGTTAAATAATGTGCTAAAGTTTTTAGGATACCCACTAAAGAATAGAAAACAGAGTGCATATTCAAATAATACCAAGGAAAACAAAAAAAAAGGATAGGGTGAGAGGGGTAAAAAAAATCAAGAGAATAAAATAATATGGTAGAAATGAATGCAAATTATTTCAGCAATCACAATGAATGTAACAATCAATATGACAAAAGGTGTATAAGAATCTCACAGAGACTACTCTAAAGTCTAACTAAGAGATATTAAAGAACATCTAAATAAATGCAAAAATGCACTATGTTCATGGGAAGGGAAACAATATCATAAAGATATCAGATCTTCCGATATTGATTATAGGTCTAAAATATCTATAAGCAGGGGCCAGCCCGGTGGCGCAGTGGTTAAATACGCACGTTCTGCTTCTTGGCAGCCCGGGGTTTACTGGTTCGGATCCCAGGTGCAGACACGGCATTGCTTGGCACGCCGTGCTGTGGTAGGCGTCTCACGCATAAAAGTAGAGGAAGATGGGCATGGATGTTAGCTCATGGCCAGGCTTCCTCAGAAAAAGAGGAGGACTGGCAGTAGTTAGCTCAGGGCTAATCTTCCTCAAAACAAAAAAAATCTATAATCAAAATCCTACTTTTTGTATGTGGAAAATGCAAGCTGATTATAAAATTTAAATGGAAGAGTAAAAAGCAAAGAACAATCAAGAATAGCCAAAATGAGACATGCCCTACCAGATATTGAGACATTTAATAGTGCTACTATAATTAAAATTGTGTACTACTGACACAGGGATAAATAAATATCCCAATGGAACAGAATAGCAAAACTGAAAACACACCTATCTAAATGTAGATCCTTGATATTTGAAAGAACTGGTATTACAGATCAGTCAAGAAAGGGATGCCTATTCTTTTTAGGAAGGAAGGAAAAGAAAGTTCATGATCATTCTTTCATGTTTGTTCATCCTTTTCTCTTTATACCTGGACTACGTCTTCATCATCTGCCTCTTCAGTGAAACCTTTCTTTCTTTTGAGGAAGATTAGCCCTAAGCTAACATCTGCCGCCAGTCTTCCTCTTTTTTCTGAGGAAGCCTGGCCCTCAGCTAACACCTGTGCCCATCTTCCTCTACTTTATATGTGGGACGCCTACCACAGCATGGCTTGCCATGCGGTGCCATGTCCGCACCCAGGATCCGAACCGGCGAACGCCAGGCCGCTGAAGCAGAACGTGCACACTTAACTGCTGCACCACCAGACCGGCCCTGAAACCTTTCTTAACCACTTAAACACAAAGCAATCTCTCCTTTTTCAAACAGATTGGGAATGAATGCGTCAGTCACTTCTCTCCTCACGCATTTCAGGTACCTACATTCTATCTTTTGTTTGTTAAAAAGAAATAAGTGGATATTTAATGCCCTAATGGTGAGGGAGTGAGGGGGAAAAATGTTTGAATTATCACGTGGTTCACTATTTTTGGATAAGAGTAGACTTGAACTTGACAGGAATGGAGGGGTCAAAACTTGAAGTGCCAGAGTTTTACTCACTTAAATGCAGAAATGCAAAGCATGGCATCCATAGCCCAACCAATTTTCCCCTAATTTATTACAAATAAAAGTATTTAATATTCACCACATACGGTTAAATTATAAACGAGATATTGTAGGCACCTGAATAAAAACAAAAGAAAAGACAATTTCTGTTCTTAAACTACTTGTGAGTTAATGGGGAATAAAGATTAAATAATTATAACATAAGACAAGATAACGTAAGTGCATAAAGTAGCACAAAATACTACGGCCTTTCTTAAGGCATGGGTGGGCATGGGGTAGCCCCAGAAAAAGCTCTCTCGGGACATAGTGATTAAGCTGATTGAGATATTACAGGGGGCTGATTAATATTTTAACAAGATTGGGGGGGTGTCAAAGTTAAAAACAGTTGGGATACAGGGACAGGTCAACAGTACAGTAAACACAGGGTGTGCACACGAACCAGCAGAACTTCTGGTTTTTCTTTAGTGTGTGTCACCAGCGATTCCATCACTGTTTTGTGCAGGATAATTCTTTATTATGTAGGATTCTCCCAAACACTGTAGGAACTTCAACATTCTGGCCCCAGCCCACTAAACATCAGTAGCACCTCCCTAGTCACTGTGTCTACCAAAAAATGCCTCACACAGTTCCAAAAACCCCAGGATGCAATTGAGAAGAGAAAGAGTGGCAGTATTATTCTGTCTGGAACCACTGGAATGTGTCATGTTCAGTGGGAGTTAAAACTGGAAATGTGTATCATTGATCATTTGGGATTCCAGAATGACATAATTTCATTTCATTTTAGAGGCAATGGAGAATTATTGGTGGTTTAAAAGTAGAGTGAATGATGTAACTGGAGTTCTACAGAAGGAAAATTCTCCTGGCAGTAGACGGTTAAGTGGATTAGGGCATGAGGAAGCTGGAATGGGAGAGAAGTTAAAGACTTTACAAAGAAAGCAGCGTGGTGTCAAGGTTGGACACATGAACTGAGGTTAACTCTGTGTGTGAGTGTGTGTGTGTGTATAGTGCGTGCATGTGAGAGAGAGCTGGACCCATGGATTGCATGAAATCACAAGTAAACTCACGAGGAAGAGAGAAGCAGGGTGGGAGGAGTTTGAGGTGGTCATGAGCTCACTGTTGAAACTGTGGTGAGCTGGCAAAAGAAATAAAATGGAGATGAAGAAAGAATTGGAAGAAAAGAGAACATTTAAGGAGCCTGAGGGAAGTTTTAGTGCCAAACAAGCATGAGGAGAGGTGGTAGTTTAAAAAGGGCAGTATTTGACCTTTGGTGATAAGGAGGAGACACCACTCCTGTTACTCTGTTCCACAGCAGCAAATGGACACAGTCCCCTCAGCGCTCTCTTTTTCTCATTCCTCCCAGCAACATCAGTTTCGTAGTGCTATCATCTTACACAATTGCTTCATTGCAGAAAAACTATGTGTAAATTAAAATTTTATAACTTATATTCAACTTTTATAGTTGAATTGCATTCTAAGTACACTAGGCAAGCTTTCTATTTAAAGGAACCCTTTGATGCACCCTTTTGTAATGTGAAAAATTAATTCCAATGTATCTGTTTTACAGTTCTGATCTCTGGATCTCTGATTCTCTTCTGGACAGCTAACTAGGTCACAGCTTTCTATTCTCAGAGCCCAGCCCCACACAAACACTAATTGGTTTTCGGATCTGAAAGGTTGTGCATCACTTTGCCATTTCTAAATTTACATGATGTAATCCATGTACAAGATGGCAGATTTCATACCCTGTGGGAGGAGCAAGTGCCACATGCTTAGTTTTCCAAATATATCTAGAGACATAAAATATTTTAAAAGAGGCAGAACTTCAGGAACGCCTTCCTCAATCTCAGATTTCAGCAATTTGTAGTTTTAATAGAAATTAGTGCACTTCTATTACTTATGGAGAAAATATCTGACACAATTTCCCATCTTGACATTTAATTTATGAAGGAAAGTAATAATCATTAAAAACAAATATGCAAACAAACAGCAACCAAAACCTCCATCAAATCAAGCATTACAAAACTACGGACTGTAAACTCCAGAACCAAAAACTGAAAAATAAACGCACTATTTTAAAGACATTGTTGAGGGCTCTGAGGCCCAGAATTGGAAACATTCATTAGGTAGGACTGTAGGCCAAATCTTGTACCCTTTTTTTCACAGGCATGAAGCCAGGCTAAAAATTATGCCTTGTGTGATTTCAACGAGTGAGTTAGAATGCCTCTTAGATCAGAGGTTACTAGTACATTACAAGGACTTTTGGGAGAGACCATACAAGTAATCGACCTTCAAAATGATCTCCTTCGGTCACAGCTGCTGTTTCACGAACCTCTGCTCTCGCTTTTCTCTTCTGTTTATCCCATCAGTTGCATCCCCTTCCCACAGAGTGACTGGCAGCTTAGCACTGTAGCACTCTGGTCTAGCACGCTTCTCGGACTTGGATGTATATTGGAACCACCTGGGAAACTTTGAAAGCTTCTGACGTGTGGGTGCCACTCCTGCAGATTTTGGTTTAAATGGTCCTGGGCATTGGTATTTGTAAAAGCTCCCCAGGTGATTATTTTAACTTGCAGCCAAAGTTGAGAGCCACTGTCTTCCAGGCTGTCAAACTGGCCCTCCCAGAGTTAGCCCATCAGTTCCTGTGTCGTCCGGCTCTTTGACTTTAAAAACCTATTGATCTCTGGTCTCACTTGCTCAGTCTTCTATATACACAAGCTGAATAGGCAGGCTTGGGAGGAGGAGCTGAATTCTTTCCCTGACCAACTTCCAGAAGAAGCTGGAAGAAGTCCAACAGATACAAGTATTGGCAAAACATATGAAGCTTCTGAAAAGTGCCACCTCTTGTGCCAGAGAAATTCAGAAAGCATGGGGGAGTGCTGGGTGAGAAGTCGAGCTCTGCCTCCATAAACCTAGAAAGCTACTTACCCTGTCTGAGCCTCAGTTTCCTCATCTATAAAAATTGGCATATCTACTTCCTGAGGCTTACTTAGATGACTATTCAGTGTCTAAGATAGTGTGCAGCATGCAGTGTATTCTCGATAGTGATAGCAATTTAAATGGAAAGAATAGAGAAAATAGTTGAAGCTCGTTCACTGATTATGCTCCAAATTAATAATAATTAAGATTTATTGAGCCAATTTATCCAATTCTTCACAAAACAAATATTTATTACATAGTGACTTTATGCCAATTATACCGCTAGATACCAGGGATACAGTTATAAATAAAACAGACATGATTCCTATCTTGGTGTACCTTACAGCTTAGCTAAATGGTTTACCTATTTCTGGAGTTGGTTTCAAGCAGTCCAAAGATTGAGCTCACCAGAGGGATGGGAAAACTCACAAACTGAACTTCAAAGCCCTCTCACAGCAAATACTCAGGGTGTGTTAGGTTGTTAAGAGAGATTTGAACCAAGTACACAGACAAACACTTATCAGAGTTCCGTAACACTTGTGAAGGGCCCGGAGGGTATAAAAATCCTTGTGAGAATATCAAAGGGAGAATCTCAAAAATTCTGATTTTTTTTCACTCCATTCTGGCAGTTGCACGAGCGGTGGTGTACCTCTCTGCGTTCCCTCTACCCCCAGCTCACCCAGTTGGGAGCGCTGCTCTCCCTCCCATGCTGTGTAGCTGTCTATGTATTGTAAGTTGAGTGACTTATCTACATTATAGGAACTTGTGTCCTTTGCTTGGGTCTGCTGGCATCTTTTAATCACTCACTCACTCCTGTGACAACACTGTCTCTCTAAATAACAATTCTAAGAGCTGGTATCATTATCTGTGTTTTACATATAAAACCTCGGTAACTTGCCCAAAGTCATTGAGCTGGTAAATGGCAAAGTCGAGATTGAATGTCAGATCTGACTCCGCAACTCATCCTCCTAACCTCTGCCTCAAGTGCACAAACCTCAGGTGACTGCGCTTTGGAAATATCAAAATCTGACTGCTCAGAGAATTAATTTTAAAATCACAAGCAGAGAATGAGAAGAACAGATGGAACTAGAAGATGACGCTGTGACCGAACCTAATCTAATCTTGGCCTATGAACCGCTTAAGAAATTATGTGAGAGACTGGAAGCCAATGAAGAATTGTGTCCAGTTGGCCTGGTTATCAATCAAATCCGCTGATACTTAAGATCATGACATTCTGTAGACTAAAATCTTCATGATTCAGACTCCCATCTATTCATAGCTGCAGCTGCAACTCTTTTGTCAGACAGGAATATAGTACCTATGGCTAAAAAGGCAACCGTAGCAATTTGTAGGTGGGATAAGAGCCTTGCTAACTCCGGATAATCTTTCCCCACCTTCAAGATAAAAATTTTTACTCTGATGATGGAGTGTGAATGTGTGTGCGTATATGTGTGTGTGTGAGTGCACATATGTAACGACTCACGTGCAAATGCTCGTGAGCTCATGTGGAAGGACAGAGATTTCAAGCCAGTCTTTTCTGATTTTCCGTGGGTTGCAGCACGCACTTCCTAGAGTATCCATCCAGTTCATACACATGACTGCCTTTTCTGCTCCCCATCCAGAACAGGGCCCCCAGCAGACATGTTTATATTAATGAAACATGACCCCACCTCCATTCCAACCACATTTGCTTAGACCAGAAGTGTCCATTTGATCCAAAAAAGGCCAGTCAGTCTCTCTTATGGCAGACTGCATTTACTCCTAATTCATCATGCTTTTTGTGTCTACGTTCTTTGGCACGTGACTTTGCAGTTCCTCCCACTGGAGGTTGAGTATAGTTTCTCTCCCTATTGATGTTGGACTCAGCTATGTGACTTGCCCATGGGATGTCAGAGGATGCAACTTGAGCAAAAGCTTTAAATGTGCATGCGAAGTTGGGCTTATCCTATTGAGTTCTTAACCTTTGCTCATGAGAAGAACATGCCTTAAGTAGCTGCCGGTCCAAGGAGTGGGAGAGACACGGAGCTGACCTGGGTACAACCTGCAGATCAGAGTCAAGCCCACCTAAAACCAGCCCACAGACACATGAGCAAGAAATAAATACTTATGGTTATATATCCTTAAGTTTGCATACGGGTTTATGTAGAATTATTATGGCAATAGATGACTGATATGGCTCTCCTTGAAACTTCCAATTAAACTGAGAGGCAAAGAGACTATTGGGAACTGGGGCATGTATACGGCAGAGCTTGCTATAGAATAACACTGAACTTTTTTTTTCTCCTTTTCTGACTTTCCCCTTTGCTTACATTTTTTTTTTTGGCTTTTTTTCATTGAAGTGAAGTTCACATAACATAAAATTAACTCTTTCAAAGTGAACAATTGAGTAGCATTTAGTACATTCACAGTGTTTTGCAGCTACCACCTCTATCTAATTCCAAAATGTTTTCATCACCCCAAAATAAAACCTTGTACTCATTAAGCAGTTACTCCCAATTTCCCCCTCCCCCAGTCCCTGGCAAGCACCAATCTGCTTTTTGTTTTTATGGATTTACCTATTGCTATGGACTGAGTTGTGTCCCTCTTCCACAAAATTCATATGTTGCAGCTGTAACCCCATAAGTGACTGTATTGGAGAGAGGGCCTTGAAGGAAGTGATTAAGGTTAAATGAGGTCAGAGGAGCGAACCTTGGTATGACACAACTGGTACCCTTATGAAAAGATGAAAAGATGCCAAAGCTCTCTCTGCCGCTTGAGGGCCCAGTGAGAAGGTGGCCATTGGAAGTGGAAAAGATGGCCAGCTGTAAGTCCCACCAGAACCTGACCATGCTGGCATCCTGATCTCGGACTTTCAGCCTCCACTGTGAGAAAATAAATTTCTGTTGTTTAAACCGTTCCATACATGGTTTTTGTTATGGTAGCCTGAACTGTGTAATACACCTATTCTGGATATTCATATAAATAGGGTTATACAAAATGCGACCTTTGTGCCTGGCTTCTTTCATTCAGCTTGCTTTCAAGATTCATCTACTTTGTAGCATGCATTGGTACTTCAATCCTTTTCACGGCTGAATAATATTCTATTGTATGGATACAACATTTTGTTTATTCATCCATTGATGGATATTTGGGTTATTTCCACCTTTTGGCTATTGTGCATAGTGCTGCTATAGACATTTGAGTACAAGAATTTGTTTGAGTACCTGTTCTAATTCTTTTGGTTATATATCCAGGAGTGGAATTACTTGGTCATATGGTAATTCTCAGAATTCTGAACTTTTGGTGCTCAGATCTTCAAAGCTGTTTCTTGGTTCCCACACAAGGAATTATTCCTTGAATTCCATAAGATAACCCCAGAATACTTCCAATAAATTCCTTTTGTTGCTGTAGCTAGATGATTCTTCCCTAAGCTAGAATTAATTGCTGTTACTTGAAACTTGGAGAACCTAAACTAATAGACAATGAAATTTCTAATTTTTGGTCATAACATTATAAGAAAAATGAGCTCAAAACTCCTTTTTCAAAGTTTGCCACAGGGGTAGTAAATCCCCTGTCAATACTAACCAAGTCAGATGACTATTTTGATGAGATTCTGGAATCTGACTTGACTAGGGGACTGTTGCTTAGATTACACTTACCTTTGGGAGCAGGCAGCATAGGACCTTGCATTCAGAGCGTATTCCAATTCAAAACGGCTCCTTAAAGCTGCCACATGGCTCCGGCCAGGCCCTCCTCGGCTCGCCAGGCAATCAGAAGAAGAGGAAGGCGAGAGAGACCCGCTGCTGTTACTCGATGCAGGAGACATCAGCTGAATGAAGGAGAGGCAGCGTCAATCCTTTAATAAATCCAAGGGCTTAAAGGCATAGAATATGCATTTATTTTAACTTTCTATTCTAGGATTTCTCATATTTTAATTTCTATTCTTCTCAGCTTGCTTCTGGCTTTTCCTTTTGGCCTCTGATGGCAACAACTGGCTAGCTTAATTTACTTTTTTGACTCAGTTCTATGCTGAAAGCTGGCCCAGTAAACTTAGGCTCATCTTCCAGAAAATACAGTAGGCTCAAATCTGATTCATAAAATAGATATTTAGAAGGTTATTATTTAATGGGTAAAAGATCCTCTACATTTTTCACTATGATGATAAGATTTCTGGCAGAGTTCCTTTAAATTGTAACTTAAAATTATTCCCTTTCCATGAGATTATTCCCTTTACATAAAGTGGATTTGCACACTTTTCCAAGGATACATCTGTTTTAGGAAATGAAGGATGCTTTACTGTTTGGCAAGCATGAGGACTAAATAGAGTTGTTGCAAAAGCATTTTTAAAAATAGTTACAAATAGTTAAGTATAGTTGGAAAATAGAAGATGGAAGAAAATGAGAAAAGAAGAAGAAAAATAGAAGATTAGTTTTCTTGAATTTTTGACAACCTTACTGTTTGTCCATTCTACCTAACGAAACCGAGAACATTAGTGCTTTTGACATTATAATTTCATTAGACATGTAGACAGTAGACTTTGGTTTTAAAAAAACAATATACATAAATTCTAAGTTCTTCATAGTAGACAGGACATTTCTAAGTAAAGCTCTGAGAATCATGTGATTTCAGTGTTAAAATGAGCCTTCAAACTTGTCAATGATTGAATCTCTTCTGTGCATCCTTTTCAAGTCAGCTATGCAGGCTGATGGGGAACCTCCAGTGATGGGGAACTCATTGCCTCTAGATCCGTTCATTTATCTTAGGACAGCTCTCATCATTAGGAAGTTCTTCCTCATAATAAAGCAAATCTATTATTGCACTTCATTTCCATCTGTTGGCCCACAGAGAACAAGGCCAATCCCCTTGCCATATGATAGTTCTTCAGATGTTTAAAAACAGCTGTTGGACTCATCCTAATTTTTCCTTCTCTGGGACAAGCATCCCTGGTTCCGCTAATTGATTCTCACATAATGATTTTCCATTCATTCACCATTCTGATCTCTGTTCCTTAAAATTTGTCTTCCAGTTTTAACTCTCCCTTTCAAAGGACATAACTGTGTACTATTTTGTTTGGCTATCTCAGAACGGAGAGGAATGATTACATCCTTTTTTTCTGTAGCAAGACAGCTACTTCAAATTCTAACTCCCAAGAGCTTATTATGCACCAACATTCATGATGTTCCTAAACCATATCTCCACCATTTAATACTTTTACTATTGTTCCTTTGACTCTGGTGAGTGACATTCTATTTATTCCTGTTAAATTTATTCTAGTTAGACATGTCGTATTACTTTATCTTCCAAGATATTCTAAAATCCTGCTTTTGAATATTCGCTGTCTCTCTCAACTTTGTTATATTTGCAAATGTAATGAGCAGCACCCTCTTGACCTTGATCTAAACCACTGACTAAAAAGTTAAAGAGTAGAGAGAATAGAGCATCATGGAACTCCATAAGTCAAGCCCCTTAAAGTTGATTCTCTTCCATTAATTAGTGCAACCCAGTTCAGCAAATTCCCTTTGCATGTAGCCCATAGTTATTAATCTTTTCCACTAGGGGAGATTGTGTTAAGAGGCCTGGTCAATATAACAAGACAAGATAGTTTGGCAGATCCTACCATCGTCCTGTTTCTGGAATCCGCTCTCTGATCTAATTGGATGTATCCCCAGACTGGGAGCAAATTTGCCCTGTCAAACACAAAGGTTCAAAGTGAGAGGATACTTGGAACTCAAGTCTTAAAGGCATCTGCCAGCATCCAAGGCCTCTGGCAGGTGCTCTGGTTGGTAGGGGCTGCTGAAGCCCCACCAAGTATACTACTACTTCTCTCCACTATGTATATTTCAGGACTGAAGAGAAGAGAAAGGAAGTTTTACATCTAAAGACTGAAACATCCCTCTACAGAATAGGCTTACTTTTCAGAAGTTCTAGTAAACAGTCATGAGACAGAGCCACTCACTGCAGGCTGCAACTGCAGACCTGGAACCCTTTGCCAACAGACTAGGTTCCAGTGACTCTTACTTGAGAATTTTTTTAAGGACAGAAAAGTTTCTTTCAATGGTTCCACTTTGGGATTTAGTTGTGCAATCTCAGGTTGATGCTGTTTCCCCCCATTTTTGCCCCTTCCCTTCACATACGCATGTATACATGAGCCTATGTGTGTAATGTCCATCCTCCTTTCCTGTGGCTCTCATTTGCACTTGGGAATATATTATTATTTTTTAATTAGTGCTCATAATTCAGCTCCTTTGACTATCTTCAAATGCTATCCCCTGACCAGGTGTATAGAAAATTAAGGCAATTATGGAGAAAATTAAAGCAAACATCTCCTTGATATTAAGGGAAGACAATTTCATTAGCCTGATTAACAACATATATCACTTTATACAACATGTGTGGTATAAAAGCCATGCCTCCCAATTAATTTATGCACTAATTTTAGTGATAACTTTTCTTTTTCTTGTTGAACATAAATAAACAATGGCTTAATCTTTTAGCTTATGTTTCACGTATGCAGGGATTTTTGTATGTATGGAAAAAATTGATTTAAATAATTACCTTCTAACATATTTGTCATATTTTCAAATTCCTACATAACAATTTTTTAAGCTGGGTATACCTGTGTTCATTTGCCTGCCTGACTATTTGTTGGAAGGCCTCAAATTCATTCTGAACTTGCCTTTGCTCCTGCAGATGCAGTCAATTCTGCTCCACCCTAGGAACTTAATGAACAGAGTAAAAATATGCAGGGAGTTATGGGCCCTCACACTTACATTCTCTCCACAAGCACCATTTTACCTACATTCCCCAACATCCTTGGGTAGTCACGGCTTCTCTAAGGACGTATTTCAGAAGCTAAAGTTCTTACCTCAATGTTGCACAGACACTCTTCTAACTTGGTAACAACTTCAGAAAATTCTGGTCTTCCCTGTAAATAAAGAAAAGACTTTTTTCCTAAAGAATAAAAGGGAGGCAACTCTTTGGATTTTAAAATTGGGTATTTGCATTTGTAAAGAATGAGATTAACAATAAAGTATATTTTTTTATTTCAAATACACTTGTATTGAGGCGTTAATTGAATGTTCATTTGCTGCTCAGGGAAGAATGTTGAGTTTTCCTCTGATAAGAGTTTCAAGTCAGAATTTGCAACTACATTCAGATAATGAAATAGTGGAAAAGCTTTAATTAGCTTTGCCTGTTTTTAAATGGCAGGTTTTCCTCTTCAAAATGAAAGAATAAAAGTGAATGCTAAAAACTATTAACTATCTCAGCGCCTTATAATATACTGTCCAATGTGTCTGTAGGAAAAGAACTACTCAAGCTAAACTTTGAAAATAACGTCTCAGATTCAAAACTAAGATATATAGAAATCTCATGACGATGACCTATTTTAGGGGTTATGGTAAGCTTTTTATTTTCAAAAACTGTGATTACAGATATTGTTCATGAACCTCTGTGTCAAATGAGTTTGGTTAAACAAACATGTACTGTATTCTGATTATATTCCAAGCTTTGTTCTAGCTGCTAAGGATATAAAAATGTCTATGGATCTATGGAAAAAATTCTTGGAGATTTTAGAAAATGTTGGTCTCTTCTGAAGGAATTATATGCCTCCTTTTGTCATATCCGGAGGACTACATAACCCATCATTTCTCCCTTTATGAAACTTTCACTGCCAGGAGGTGGATAACCCAATTTAACATTCAGGTGCAGTAACCAACTAATTTAGATTCTTAGTAGAACAATTTCTTCCTTAATATCTAGCCCTCCCCTGAGGACACTGCTTTCCCCAGAGCCCTCTCAAATGGAAGCTGTTTTCTGTCCCATATTCCTTGTACCTCTAGGTTGGTGGAGGTGGCAGTGGGGTGAGTGGGGGTCTGTATCTTCGTTACTGTCATTGCAATTTCCAAATGGCTTCTCTTCTAAAAACCACCAGCTTATAAGGCTATTCTACTGAGTCTCTCTCCTGAAGGTTTTAGCATTTGGCTCACTGTCATATTCTACAACACCACTCAGTGCTTTTATTATCCAAGTAGATAATCATGACAAGGGCCTGATCTCTGGGTTCCTTTGTCTCCTCTTCTGCAGTGGTCTTATCCTCCACCCTCCCTTCGTCACTTAGCTCCTTGGTCATACCCTAGACCCTGTTATGAACAATGCCTGCAACCCCTCCATGCTCTCCAGCCTCTCAGTTTCCATCAGATCACTTTCTCGGTTCAATCTCCTTCCTTTCTAGCTACTTCTTCTGGAACCCTGACTCCAACAATCTTTGATCACACAAATCATCTTACCATTAACAAAACCCAGCTTTTTATTGTGAACATTTCCAAATATACTTTAAAGTAGAAGAGAATAGTACAATAAACTCCATGTATATATCACTCAGCCTTAAAAACCATACTTTTGCTAATATTGTTTTATCATCTCTCTATCTGTCGAATCTATCTCCCTTATTTTTTGTTCACGTTACCATCTTCTCACTGTCATTCACTCATCTCATTTCTTCCCTCACTTAGCTCAGATTTCATTGGAAATCATAATCACTCTCTTCCACACAGCATCAACTCCCTTGCCCTACCATGCATCTTGTGCACTACTGGAAAAATCTCAATCCTGATTAAATTCATCCTTACTGGTTTTACTTCAAAATCATGACCCTCTAACCTCAAGGAGATCCTCAGCACCACATAGCGAGCCTATTACTATTTCCAGCTCACTCTCTCTCTCACATTCCAGGTGGCTATTTTGTACCTTTTTCTCTTTCCTCAAACCTTTATTTCCCACTACATCGACCACCCACCTATGTCTATACCCACATAATCTGCCTTCACTCCGGTTTCTGTGGTTGAACTTTGCCTGATTCTATCTGAGGCCAGTTCCTTCACTGTCTACTCAATCTTATCCCAGCTGATCTACTCAAGGACATTGCTCTAACAAAAATTCTCCCTTCTATTTTTTTGCATCATCAATGTTCTCTTTGTATCATTTAATCCCATCAACATACAGACATACTATATTCTCCCATCTTAAACAAATAAACAGCAACAAAATAAAACTCTTGACTCCACTTCTTCCTCAAGTTAATACTCCGTTTCTCTATTCACCAATATTGCTCTGAAGAGTTACCTAAATTTGCAGTCTCTTATTCTCCTCCTTCCATTTGTCCTTCACACCAATCAGGCTTCTTTCTATAACACTCTGCTGAAACTGCTCTTGTCAAGGATACAAAGACCTACCCTCTTATTGCTAAATTCAATGGCTAAGTCTCAGTGCTCATCTTAACGTGGCACAGCCTTAAATAGAAATAATCATTCCTTTGTCCCTGAAACATTTTTCAACTGAACTTGAGGTCACTACTTTCTTAGCTTTTTTCTCTTCTCTCACTTGCTATTTCTCAGTCTCTTCCTTTGGTTTCACTTCTTTTTATCTTTAAATTTTGGATTGCACCAAGACTCAGTTTTCGTCTCCTTTCTCTGTAGAGTTAATTTATTGAGGATTTAATTCAGTCTCATGGCTTTAAAAAACAACTCCCAAATGTCTATATCTAGCTTAGTACTCTCTCTTGAACTCTAAACTCGCAATGCAATTTCTTGTATTTATAGTCTTCCCTTCTTCAGCAAATGGCAACTCCATCCTTTTACTTGCAGAGGCCAAAAACATAGGATAATCTGTGATTTCTCTCTTTCTTACACTCTTGCTTCTAATCCACAAGCAGATCATAGTCATTCTGCCTTCAAAATGTATCCAGAATTTGAATAGACAAGTAGCATTTATACTGGATCAACCTTCCCCAGGATAACAATTGTAAACTCTGGACTAAATGTAAAAGACAGCTCCCTGAAGGCAGGAGAGAGTGAACAAAAGCAGATAGATTCTGGAGGGTAGTCACTCGGAGAAAAAAGAAGGGAATGGGGTAAGTTTACCTATTTTTTTTACATTTACCCTGAAGGCAGGCCCCATCTTCATCTCAGGGATCAATTAAAATTCTGAGGGAATGCCTGCAGGTTTGTTTGCTTGAAGAACCAGAGGACAGAATCCAGGGCAACCAGAGCGATTGGCTATGGTTTTGTGACACATTCATCACAAATTTACTGGTTTAAAACAACACCTACTTATTATCTCACAGTTTCCATGGGTCAGGAGTCCAGTATAGATTAATTGCGTCCTTTGCTTAGGGTCTCATCAGACTAAAATCAAGGTGTCAGCTAGCTCTGTGATTCTCATCTGAGCCTCAGGGGCCTCTTCCAAGCCCACTGGTTATCGGAAGAATTCATTTCCTTGTGGTTGTACGACTCAGGTCCCTGTTTTCTTGCTAATTGTTGTTTGGGGTTGACTCAGCTTCTAGAGGATGTCCACAGTTCCTTGCCACGTGGTTCCTATATGCAGTTCACAACCTGGCCATTTACTTTCTCCCAGACCAGCAAGGGCATGCTTCTCTTACTTCTTCCTCTGTGACCAACTGGAGAAAAATTCTTTGCTTTTAAAAGGCTGATCTGATTAGGTCAGGTCGGGCCAACCCAAGATTATCTTCTTTTTGCCAAATGAGGAAACATAATTATGGGAGTAATATCTCACTATTTTCACAGGTTCTGCTCACACTCAAGGGAAGGGGATTATCCTTGGCATGTACACCAGGGGGCAAGAATCTTGGGAGTCATCCTAGAATCTGCTTATCACACATAGACACTAGAAAACAAGAGGAGATCCTGGAAGAAGAGTCTGAGACAGGGAGCCCCAGAATCTGCATATAAACTCTTTCTAAATCTCTGGCTGACCTCTGAACCACATGTGCAAGGGGCAGACTCTAAGCAGCCCAGGTAGGCTAAGAAAAGTGAACTGAGATTAGATTTTTTGTCCAGTGCAAGGACATTGTTCTATTTCGTCAGACTGGAATTATCTAACTCTTATTCTCTAACCGTGGAAATCCTCTGCTCTCTTCAAGGCCCAGCTCACAAGACACAACCTTTTAAAGTTTCCAAGTGATTCCACAAAATAATTTTTCACTTTTTTGTTTTTTTGTGAGGAAGATCAGTCCTGAGCTAACATCTGTGACAATCTTCCTCTATTTTGTATGTGTGACGCCACCACAGCATGGCTTGACATGCAGTGTGTGGCTTTCATGCCTGGGATCTAAACCTGTGAACCCTGGGCCACTGAAGTGGAGCACACAAACTCAACCATTACACTACCAGGCCAGCCCCAATTTTTCACTTTTATTTAGATTTGCTTCATTCTTTCCTGTTCTATAACTATGTATTTCCATGTCTATATCACTAGCTAGAAAGTGCTTTGAGGGTAAGCAATGGTTTATTTACTCCTGTATACCTAGCATCTTCCATTGCACAGGATAGCTTAGTTGAGTTCAAATTTGTTACATGAAATTACATCATACTAACAAAAAATTATTTAGAATCTGACTACTTCTCATCCTTGTCTAAAATATCATCATGTCTGGCTTGTATTATTATAATTGCCTGTATTATAATGCCTTGTATTATAACTTTTGCTGCTTCTGTTCCTTGCCTATTAAAAGTATGTTTCCAACATGGCAGCCAACCCACAGCTAACATCATACTCAATGATGAAAAACTAAAAGCTTTTCCTCTAAGATCAGGAACAAGACAAGGACGCCCAATCTCACCCCTTTTATTCAACATAGTATTGGAAGTCCTAGCCTGAGCAATTAGGCAAGAAAAAGAAATAAAAGTCACCCAGATTGGAAAGGAAGAAGTAAAACTGTCACTATTTGCAGATGACATAATATAATACATGGAAAATCCTAAAGATGCCACCAAAAAACTCTTAGAACTAGAAAACAAACTCAGTAAAGTTGCAAGATACAAAAATCAATATATAAAAATTTGTTGTGTTTCTATATACTAATGACAAACTATTAGAAAGAGAAATTAAGAAAACAATCCCAATTACAATTACATCATAAAGAATAAAATTCCTAGGAATACATTTAACCAAGGAGGTGAAAGACCTGTACACTGAAAACCGTAAGTCATTGATAAAAGAAATTGAAGAAAACACAAATAAATGGAAAGATATTCCATGCTTATGGATTGGAAAAATTAATATTGTTTAAATGTCCATACTGCTCAAAGCAATTTACAGATTCAGTGCAATCTTTATCAAAATTCCAATGGTATTTTTCACGGAAATAGAATAAAGAATCTTAAAATTTGTATGGAATCAAAACAGAATAGCCAAGTGATCTTGAGAAAGAAGAACAAAGCTGGAGGCATCATGCTCACTGACTTCAAACTATATTACATAGCTATAGTAATCAACACAATAGCCAAAAGAATCATTTCAAAATGTACTATAGATCAAGCAATGCCACTCACAAAAGCCTCCAATTACTCTTATCTTATTTGGATGAGAAACCAAAGTCCTTGCATTCATCTGTAAGAATAGTAAGAGCAGCCTGCCCCTGCCATTCTCTGGCTGTCTCTTCCTCTTGTGTACTCCACCATGCCGACCTCCTCAGTCCAAGCACTCTATGCTTTCAGGGACTTTGCATTTGCCATTCTGTCCATCTGGAGTGCCCAGCGCCTTCACCTTCTCCAGGTCTTTGTTCAAATGCTACTTTATCAGAGAGTTTTTCCTTGTCCACCATATTTAGAACCCCCAAGCTAATGCTATCTACTCCCTTTCTTGCTTGATTTATTCCATAGCACTTATTATCAGGTGACTTAATACAAATCTTCAATTTTATTTGCTTATTGTTTATGTCCCTTCATAGGATATCTACCCATGAGGGCCGGGATTCATTGTTGAACCCTCCTCAATCCCCAGGGCCTTGAGCAGTGCCTGGCCTGCAGAAGGTGTCCAAGAAATACTTGTTGACCGGAGGATAGTATTCATAATTTTATGTTTTATTTATATTTTATTTAATTCTCAAACTATCTTATTGTATGGGTAGAGGGTTCTTATAATTTGTTTCAAGTTTTTTTTTTCAATTAATCAGGGAATACATTATAAATGAATGGCCTTTTTTTGAACATTAAATCTAAATGGTGTTAATATTTCATTGGAGGGCTGAAAAAACAACAAAATAATGGTAAAATTTAACATTTACTAAACACTTAGAGCATTTCATGTAACTCTTACAATGCTCTTAATGTAGGCATTTATTATTCCTATTTTAAACATGAAAAGGCAAAAAATAAGAAAAAATAAATAATTTCTCTAAGATGGTATTCTCTAAGATGGTCATTACAGAACTGAATCAAAGCCAGGTAGATCTTGTGATCTTGGTTCTTCTTCATACTCCCTCTTTAAATGTGGCATCTAGATCCGTGGGGAATACTCAGTTGCAATCATAGAAAATGCAGTGCCTGAGATGAGCTTCTGCACAGCAGAGAGAACACTGGACTAAGAGTGGATAGACTTGAGGTTAAATACCGAATGGCTGTGTGACTTTGGATGGTTTATGAACCACTCTGAGCTTCAGTTTTCTCAGCCTCAAATTGGGTTGCAGAATTAAAAGAGTTAAATAAGATAATGCGTGTGCAAAAGCTCAATACTGTAAAGTATTTTACAAAGTAACTATGTTTTAATAATCGATATTAATGGCTGTGCCCTGGATGTCAGATCTCTGAATGTACGGTCAAATGCTTTAACAGTTCGGTTTAAATTCCATACAAATTAAGGATTCTAGCCATTTCATTTATCTGACACCTTGTGAGAACCTAAGGTGCTCAATAAAAAGCAGAAATCATCAAAATGCCTATGAGCTGAACATACTGAAGTCACGGATAATAACTGCCACCATCATGACGTGCCCTTGTGTCTACTTTTCTTTCAGGTGGATGGCTCATACTCTTAGCCATCATGCTGCGGTTGGTGGTGGCTTGTCCTGCGTCATGTGCTGTGTGTGCCAAAGATGTGACCCTCTGTCACCAGCTAACCTATATAGTAGGTAATAAAACCGACAACTCTAAAAAGTGTTTCATGTACCTAGCAAATTTGTTGCCATGCCTTTCATTGTACTACTGCTCTCTAGGCTCAGCCTGAAAGAGGTAAACTTTTAAAGAGTAAGCCTTGCATGGTGACTAAAGAATGATAATATTATTTCATTTTCCTGTTCCTGGTGGTCTCACCAAAGCTGTTTTAAGACATTTAGAGGTAATTGAGATATCTTGCCACTACAAAAGAATGCCACCATTTCATGCAGCTACACACATTTTTTTAATTAAAGAAAAAAATAGATCCCTTTAATTATATTTTTGTCCACACTTTGTGCAGGTTTGAACCCTACCACTGGCTGGAGGAAATATCAATGAATTGAAAATCTGAACTGCAATTGTTCAGCATTAGTAAGATTAAGTGATGTACCAGCAAAACAGATTATTATCAAAGTGCATCTAATTTTGAAAGTCTGGTCTTTTTTTATTGGTGGCAAATGAGCTGTAGAAATGCTAACAAGATGCACTGCCTGTATTCATTACATATTGCTTGCTTAAGTCAACAATTTAATAAGACACCTTATTAACAAATTTGAGGAGAATGTGATTTACATCCTGATATCCAAGGAAAGATAAACAAGCTATAAGCCCTGCCAACGGAAAATTTTCAGAAACAAGTCTGAGTTAAGATGGAGTGAAAGAAGATGATTTCTTTTATTTGTAAAATCCTATGGCTCTCTGAGAATTAAGAGGTAGCTGTTATTGTCATCCCTGACAGAAGAGAGACAGCTTCAAGGCTAGTTGGTTGCATACTGTTTCCAATCAGTATTGAAAACACTTAAACCCTAAACTCTCATCCTTTCAAGTGGATTTCCTGACTACATATTTTTTCTGATCAGAGATAGCTGATGTCTGCAAGAAAGAAACATTGTGCATCTACATTGCTGCACCTCTGCAACTGTATCTCCCTTCTCATTTACAGAATAACACATTTGCGAAGTTAGATTTCATAAACACTGAAAATTAAATGGATGATTTGTGAGTGGAGACTCTGTCTACTGCTGGACAAGAAGCAACAGACAGAAACAATAGCCTGCTCCCTCAGGGTTGACAAATCCCTAGAGGATGGGGGACCCATAAAAGCAAAACTCCCTCAACCCATGCCAAAACAATGATGATAAGAACAAAGTGCCAAACCGGCCAGAATTAATAGAAGTCAAATAATCAGTAATACGTACTACAAAAAATACCATGATTTACGCTTGCTTGTGCTGCAGAGATGGGAGCAATTCTTCCAAAGGAAGGCACTCTGAAAATCCTTTGTCTTTTACTTTTTTTTTAATCTCTTTATTTCAGCGGTGTTGTCTGAATTTCATAAGGGAATAGTGATTTGCTTCTCCCACGGTCGATTGTTCTAATATCACCTGCAGACCTCCCAGGGACAATGGACTCTTCCATCCTTATGACACTGTCATCCGCAGTCAAAACAATTTTAGCATGATAAAGATGTGGCACAATAACTCCTGATTATAATACATCTTTATTGAGTTAAAGTGCTTTGATTTCTAATGACAGAGCAGTGATAGCGCTGAGGTGATTATGGTGAAGGGATTTAACAGTTGGAAGCCCTGAGTACCACCTGTCATCACATGATGGACTTCATTGGAGGGAACAGATAATAGACAGGAGGCCAAGAAGGCCCAGACTATAATGAGAACCCCACTGACAGATCCTCGGGTTGTCTGGAGAGAATATAGATCCTTACCAAGTTGCCAACTTTTAGCCTGGAGCTAAAAAGCAGAAACCAATGCTCCTTCTCACTCCCCTAACCCCAACCCACACCTTTATGTTTGAGAGAAAAGATGATTGACTTCACAGCACAAATATACATTGCTGGTGGAAAACTGTTTAGGAAGCCAGACGCAGAAGCGGCTTTGGGTGAATCTGTACGGGGCCAGCAGGGCTGGAGCAGGTCAGTACACAGCCCCACAGAGAGGAAGCCTAAAAAGCCACCTTCAGAAAACATCAATGATGATAATCCCAAACAACGAATTAACTTTGACATCTAAAGGAACAGATGGGTTTACGTTTCTCAAACAAATATGACATAGTAACAAAGAATATGAAAATCCATCATTCTGATAAAGAGCTGGCTTCCCCCTCAACTAAGGAATCAGAGAATTATCTTCCTTTTGCATATTGTCCTTACCCAGGTGATAAGCTTGCTCAGAGGGTAGAGATTATCTGTGCCCTCCACTGTACCCACCTGCGTGTACCTTGCTTCTAGTTTGTGCTTTTCTTCCCCACAGCAGCTCCTGTGACCACGAGGGTTTTAATCCTCACTGACGGATACCTCTCCTCTATAGAGAGCACAAATCTGTCTCTCCTGTTTAATCTTGCCCTGCTCTCCTTGAGCAGAAATGGCATTGAGGATGTTCGGGAAGATGCCCTGCATGGCCTCGCAAAGTTGCGGACGTTGCTGCTGGAGCACAACCAAATATCCAGCTCGTCGCTCACTGATCACACCTTCAGCAAGCTTTGCAGCCTGCGGGTGCTGGTGCTCAGCAATAACGCCCTCCGCACCCTGCGGGGCTCCTGGTTCCGAAACACCAGGGGCCTGACCCGGCTCCAGCTGGATGGGAATCAGATCGCTAATCTGACAGACACTTCCTTTGGAGGCACACATCTCCACAGCCTCAGGCATCTGGATTTATCTAACAATTTTATTTCCTACATTGGGAAAGATGCCTTCCGGCCCCTGCCTCAACTGCAGGAAGTGGACCTTTCCCGAAATAGGTTGGCCCACATGCCGGATGTTTTTACTCCACTGAAGCAGTTAATCCTTCTGAGCTTAGATAAGAACCAGTGGAGCTGCACTTGTGATCTCCACCCCCTCGCTCGATTTTTAAGAAGCTACATTAAGTCTTCTGCCCACAAGCTCAGGAATGCCCAGGACTTAAATTGTCAGCCCGCCACCACAGCCATGGTCGCTGCAAAGAGTGTGCTAAGGCTGTCTGAGACCAACTGTGATTCCAAGGCTCCCAACCTCACTCTGGTTCTAAAGGACAGAAGTGCCCTCCTCCCAGGGCCGGATGTGGCCCTGCTGACTGTCCTTGGCCTTGCAGGTATGCCACGGAGAAGTGCCCTCCTCTTTTCCCTTCTCTTGTCCATAAGCCTGTTTACACTCAATGATGCCTTTCTCAGGCAGCTGGGGAAACTTGCCAGGGCTGGTGGAAGAGAGGTTGTCAGTAGATGCGGGATGATGTTGGCTGATTTGGCACAGGTTGCAAGAATTTCCTGTTGCAGAGAAGCTAACATAGAGGAAAGGGTTTTGCACCAGAACTCAAGAGCTCTAGTCCTAGTATAACTAGCACTGTGATCGTAAGTTCATTTGCTATTTAGACTTCAGTTGTCCTAGAGTATCTGTGTTTCATCAATCATCCATTCGCCGAGGAGTACTGGTACATCCATTAAGACGCTAGGAGACAGGGATTAAAGGAGTTTGAGACCCAGTCCCTTTCCTCGAGGCACTCATCTGTGTGCCTCTCCATGGTGTAGTAAGCATCAGTGGGCTTTACCAAGTGCATGGGGAGATGCTATTATGACAGCCACACGCATCCTACTCTATAGTGCTTGTATAGCACAGCGACTGAGTGCATGAGCTCTGCTGTTGGACTACCTACGTTTGAATTTTGGCTCTGCTCTTACTTGCCATGTGACTTTGGGCAAGTTATTTGACCGTTCTGTGTCTTGATTTCCTCCTGTTTGGAGTTTTGAGTTCTTCTAAGATTTCTGTTTGTTCAACTCTTTCAAAAACTTGGCCCATATTTCCCCAGACTGACTAAGGAGAAGATAATGTTCAACCCATTAAATTTTCGATGGTAATTAAAAAAAATTTAAACTATGCACCAGCTATCATTATATCTCACTGGATGAATGACATAAAGTGATGCTTGGTGTGATTAGTTGAAGACCAAATATGCATGAGATTTCTTGAGTTATCAACCTCCATGTGTGTTTTTCACCTATGCTTTCAGTGCATGGTGAAATCCTCTGCACCTGTGGGTAACTATGGTGATGAGAATTGTGCACCTGTGTGTCGGGGGCGGGGGTGGGGGGGGTGGGGGGGGTGGGGGTGCGGGGGGGGAGGGCCCAAAGCAGAAAAACCAAAGGCTCACAAATGGCATCCAAGACTGAACTGATGTCTTTTGAATATGTGCTACAAATAATTATTCTATAGCCGGTTTCCAGTGAATTAATTGAACATCAGATTTTTAACTCCTGACCATTACACTTTAATCATGATAGATGGAGACCAACATCAGGTTGAGACAATGGAGCTACCATTAACAATAATCAAACTCACTTGGAAGTGAATTCAAATGTTCTCAGAAAGATAAATTGTTTTAAAAACTGTGTAAACATGTCAGTAATTATATGTATTGAGAAATAATTTACCATAAAACACAAAAGCAATATGGCAGCAGAGAATTTTTCCTTAAATGTGCTTCTTAGAATACTAGTTCGAGAGGATAATTAATAGATATTCCAACAAAAACACACACAGATGCACATATAAGCAATATGCTGTGGGGTTCAAATAGATTTGGGCAATGCTGGATTAAACAAAGTGAAACAGACTTCGTTACTGCGGCATCTCTCACTGCCTCTAATTTTCTAATAAGCATTATGAATCTCTAAGAGGAAGATAGAATATGGAGCATTTCTCAACTTTATTTGACCATAAACCCTTTTTTTCACTCAGGATTTCATTGAATTAGTGTTTCACAGGACATTGTTTTGGAAACATTACAATAGGGTAATTTTCAGTATCTTCTAGGTATCTTTTGCATCTATTTTCAGAAAAGACTTTGCTAACTTATCAACTGCATTGTGTAGAGATAAATAGAAGTTTTGGAAGATTCCACAGGTTTTGTCAAAATGATAGGAAGCTTAATATGCATGGATAAATTCTGATAAGTTATAAATATGATTATATACATGTTAGATTTAAGGTGTGAAATTATCATACTAACGTATCTTTCATTGAGTAATTGTTAAAGGTAATATTTTTAAAAGAGATTCTTTTTTTAAAAAAACTCTGACTTTTGATATCAATTTATTCCATTAAAATTCTACTCCTTCTAAAGTAAAAGTTTAGTCAATTATCTATTCCTCTAGATTGTGGGGAAAAGGCTTAGAACTATAATTTGGCCTCTGATTCCATTTTCTTTTTCAGCTATAGATAAATCATCACAATTCAAAGGAATATAAATAATCATATTCAGGGAATTTAAAACTAAAAGTGGTTATTTGGCACCAAACATTGACATCTTGATGTTTCCCATTCTGTGACCTGGTGGATATAAAGAGAATGCTTTCATGAAGCTGTAACTTGTTTCCAATACTTCAATGAGAACTTATCATTAATTTTGCTTTTTGCTTTGTTTTGTTTTTCCAACTCAGAAAGATTGTTAGAGTACTTTTTAAAAATAGCAACAATGCCCACGGCAATGAAACGTCAGCCATCCGAACAGCACGTTCAGCCTGCCTGCAAGTTTCCTTTGCTGCTGTTGCTCTCTGCACTAATAGATGGTGACCACAGCTGAGTGGTCACATGATACAGACACAACTCCAGCATCGACAGCGGGGGAGTCAGTGGTTCCTTGCCAATTAGACACAATTAGAAGAGAAACTCTATCCTATAATCAGATTATGCCTACTCTCATTTCAGTGGCTGCTGCACGTATCTAAGAAGATTTAGGTCTTTCTTTCCTTTATTACGTGGTTTAGTAGATGCACCAGCCATACAAAGTATTCTTTTAATGATTTGTTTTTTTGATTTTTTTTCCCTAACGGCTGGGTCTTCTAGAACATAATAGGGCAATACAAAACCTCAACAGCAGCAGCAGCAATCACAACCATAAATCACAAGGACCACTCATTGAACCTTACTATATCAAAGCACTGTGTTAAACACGTCACATATATGACGTCATTTAATCTCCGAGTGGTGTTGATTATCCCCATTTGACAGAGGAGGAAAAATAAGGCTCAGAGAGGTTAGAAAGCTTGCCCAAGAAGTGTCAAAAGAGAGCGCTGAATCTTGAGTTTTCTTACTCTATGTAAGCGATAGAGTCTTTCTAAAACTATTATTTTCATATGTTTTTAACATTTTAAAACTAAAACCTTTGTTTAGAATAACTCAAATTCTAGGATCAGCCAATAAAAATGTTTTTATTAGTAGGAGTTTTGCTACTACTTTTAAAAAATTTGTGCCTTTAATAAAAATTAAATTATTTCAATACGTTGTAGCACTCTCCAACAGTGTATTGTTGTCAAATAAATTAACATGGGGCTTATAAGACCTTAAGATCTGCTAAACTGCACAAAGGTTGGAGGATTTTACCAGAAACTGCTATTCTCCTTAGTTAATCTTCATCTTAACAGAAAAAGTGAAATAACTATGCCCGACACCTTCCCTTTTTTTTTCAAGTTCAAAAATTACCGTCACATTTCCACTAAAGTTGTCTGCAGTGGAGAGAATCAGGCATGAGGCAGTCAATCAATGAGCCTAAGAGGCTGACATCATCTCATTCACATCTCATTCATCTAGGGATGTCTTCACTGCCAGAGTCAGGGAGCTGAGGTCTCTGAGGGAGCTGACTTGCCCAAGGTCACACAGCAAGTTGTAGGCAGAGCTGGACTTAGAACACAGAGCCCCTAACTCAACTGATACTGACACCATGTCTTCCTGATCACCATTTTGGGGATTTGTAGGATTAGACCACTTAGCACTTTTCATTATTAGGATTTATAAACAGAATTTCTTCTGCTTATTTAAAAATATCTAATAAACATTTCTGGAATGCCTCCTCTGTACCCGAGTCATGGGCACTGGAGACACAATATTGAACACGACTGAAAAGATTCTCTTCATCACAGTGCTTGATTCTAGCAGGGGAGGACAGACGGTGAACAAGAAGATGCGTAAGTGAACACAATAATTTTATACTGTTATAAGTGCCAAGGAAAAAGGGAAATCACTGTGACAGAGAGGGAGACGGGGTATAACTCAGAGACGTGGGTTTGAACATCTAGGTGGTTGAAGATGCCACTTCTTGAGATGGGAAACTGTGGGGGAAAAACATGTTAGACTCTGCACTTGGGTTTGAGAAACATTGTCCTTTACACTTTCATTCAGAAAGTAAGCTATACCTACATAGAACATGCAATGATAGGACCAGGCAGTCTGAGACTAGATGTCAATTATTTTATTGTGGGAGTTCATAGAAGGGTGTGATCTTTGCAAGATGGAAAAAACAGCAAAGGTATCAAGAAATGTGGAGGTGTTGATTTAGATTTTAAAGGATAAATAAAATTCCAATAAGCAGAGATAGGATAAAGTATTATAAGCACCACCAAGAGCACACAGAAAGCCTTAGAAGTACATTTTAAGACTAATGAATTGAAGAGTTTGAAACATGGTATTTGAATGGGGGAAATAATGAAAAATAAGGGAGGTTATAGCCGGATTGCACTGTGTCTTGAATGTCAAGCAGTTTGACCTTTATGCTAATAGGAATCCAATGACGTATTCTGAGCTGGGGGTGGATCTTTAGGAATGATTAAAATATAGCAATAGCATGTAGAATCAATTTTTCTTTTTGAGGAGGTTATGGTATATGAGAATTTCAGGGTATATACTAAATGAGGTCTATTTGGGGGATTGATTACAGGATTAAGAAATAGGAAATTTGGAATTAAACTGGTTTGCCATAGGCAGAAAAAGAATTTTAATGCAGGAATTATTTTATCTTGAATGAATTTTAGTCCATAAAGAAAGCTTTTTTCTACCAAAGATATTCCAGATGGTATTGTTTCTTATAATTTTTAACAGATACAGATAAAGATCCAAATTAGAAAGCAGAACAATGTTGATTAAGCAGCCTCTGTCTGGACCAATGTTTTTCCACATGGTGATGGACTTCCCACGCATTCCGATGCCCTTTAAACCATTAACCTTGATATTTGTGGATTTCACACTTGGTGATTTATATGTTTCTCCTGTGATGTTATCTTTTAATGGTCTCTCTATTTGTCACAGGAGCTGTTGGTCTCACTTGCCTAGGTTTAGTTCTATTTAACTGGAAACTCCAACAAGGCAAAGCAAATGAACACACATCAGAAAACCTTTGTTGCAGAACCTTTGATGAATCCTTGTGTGTTCATGAGGCAAGAAATTACCACGCTAAGGGATACTGTCACTGCCACTTAACTCAGGAAAACGAGATAAAGGTCACGTCCATTGTGGGATCCAGAAAGGAAATGCCACTTTTACAGGAAAGCAGCCATCAAGCAGCACTGGCCTCTGAGTCCACAGCCCTTGATGGATCATTTAGAAACCTGAAAGGGAAGGACCACGGGGCAGACAGCACTTTCTTCTGCCTTGGTGGCAGATTGCTACAGTCAGGATGTTCAGAGCCTCCTGGGAATACGGCAGCTTTTAATGAAGCAGGCTTACTTACAAGAGGTTGTCCAAAGAGAGTTGAAAAGCTAAGGAATCTTGAGCCTGGGGAAGTTCAACCTCAAACTCTGCCACAGCATGTAACAAGAATAATAGGTGAGTTGTCTTGTTTTAGAAAATCCAACTCTGTTTAAATACCTCTGAAGGAGGTGGCCTCTTTTAATTTCCTCAAAAGAGGAATGCCCCCAAAATCATTGTAGCACTAATCTATTCCTCTTCTAAAAATACTGAACCTGTGTGTATATGTGTGCTCACACGTGTGTGTGTGTGTCTGTGTGTTTGGGGTGAGGTGTCGATGGAGATTCCTCACCCTCAGGAGCTGAGAGTACATCTTGCACCTGTTGGACAGTGAATTTTGTGACCTAACAGCTATCAATGTTTTTTTTTAAAAAAGAAGCCTTTTAAATAGCAATAGTGCTGGTAAGATTTATGGGAGGCTAAGTATCGGCTTCCAATCCAACATCTTTCAAGTTCTAATGCCAATTCTGCAGTAAGCAACCCTCCCAGAGCATGACATGTTAGAGGAATGGGTCTTCTAATGCTAGTGATTCATTTCAGGAATGATGTCAAGACACACACTTTGCTTGCTGAGCTGTCAGGGATGATAACTTTCCAGTCCAGGGAAAGTCAGGACTTAATTCATCGTCCCATGTTGGGAGCCAAGTGAATCTGGCCATGACATCTACCCACGGTATGTGGGCGATGTCAATATTTAGGTGGAGGCAATGAATTAAATGTCTTCCTTTTCCTTCCTGAACAGTAAGGCAATGCTTTCAGTCTCAGCAGTGAAAACTTTGACAGCTGCTCTGTAAAGGAGTTCCTGTCATTTATTTGAATTGGTTCACAACAAGCAGAGCTTTCTCTCAGAACACGAATGACAGAAGTGCTGCACCAAGAAATTCTTATCATGGGGATCCGGATCTCAGGATGGATTTGGGGGCAATTGGAAAAGAATGAAACTGTATGTTATTTCACGTGTGGCATAAGGCAGGATGTGAATTTACTCCATTGCATTCCCCAGACTCTACTTCTTAACAGTTTCTGGGAACCGATGATCTGACTCAAGAGAGCAATGGCCGACAAAAGAAACATCTGCCATAGAAACCAGATCAGATTGGTTTTATTTTATAAAGAAATAAGCACTTAGCCTTTCAATAGAATCGTACCTTAGGCAGATGTTTCTTTTTGGCTTTGTCCAACGCCTTAACTTTCTCTAGGAAACTCCTAGGTGGGAGGAAATGTGGTCTCTTAACCATTTAAAACCCAGTCCCTTGTTTCACACAGAGAACACTGGTTTGTCAAATTAATACAGTTACTTTTAAGAAAGACTTGAAATTCTGTTTCATGCCCGGCATTGTACTGAAGCTGGAGAGGACAGGTGTTTGAGGAGAAAGCAACTAAGGCCACACCTGCTCCAGAACAGAAGTCAGTAAGAGGCAATCTCAGTCTGATTATGTCTTCTCCCTTGGGCACACAGAATCTGTATTTCAGGAGAAAAGGAGACTTTAGAGGTGATCTAATCCAAAGTCTTAATATTTATCTTCGAATCACAGAGCTCTCTTAGACTCTGATAAAGGCTACAAATTCTTTCCCCAGAATAATTTTGTATCCACATGAAGTTCCCATCTAAGTCTAATCTCTTGACACCCAGTGAGTAAATGGCTTCTCCAAGGTCACTCAAAAAGTTTAAGGCAGATCTTAGATTAGAATTAGATGCTAGCCTGGGGCTTAATTCATGTCTTTCTTTCTATCACTGGACAGAAATACTTCTTTCCTCCTCTGGATAAAACAAAATTTCACAAAACAAGAGAAAGTACAGTGATAAGATGTAATTTTAAACTTAATATGTATCGTGGTTAAGAGGATAGGGTTTAGTATCAGACAGACCTGGGTCAAGTTCTGCCTGTGTCATTAAGCTGACACATGACTAGGGGAGAACATTCAGTCTCTCTAAGCTTCTTCCTTCATCTCTACCAGTGATAGGATAATAGGACCTGTCCAATGGATCAGGTCTCCTGTGATTATTAAATGAGATAATGAACATACAATACTTAGCACAATGCCTGGCTCTTAGTGTATGCTCAATTAATGGTAAATATTACTATTACTTAGTCATTAATATTATATTAAAATGCACCATTTAAAAGTTCCAGACAGAGATTCCTGCAACACAGACCAGGCCATATTCCAAAACACTTATTTATTTAACAGATATTTAATGAATACTGTATTATGTGGTGGGAAATAAACCAGATATGGTTTCTTCTTTAATGACACCAACAGTATCACAAGTATTTCTCTTCGGTTGTTGAGATTATTCTCTGTTTGAAACCTGAACACTACTCAATATTAAATCATGTTCTTCCTTATATTTAGTTCCAAGTGGGAAATAAATGAAGAAAAAAATTACTATGGCCATTTGAGAAGAATTTAGATATTACTCATATTTAAAGCTAACCTAATCAACAACTAATCTAAAGGTATACAGCTATGAACATTTTTATTTCAAATCCACAACTTTTAAGTCAGTATCACAACTGATTAAAATGAGGCACTAAAGACTGCCATTGTAAACACACCAAATAGCCAAAAGTCATTTGTGGGTTTGGTCAAAAATTAGGAAATATTCAAGAATTGTTTAATCAGAGGAGCCATTTTTGCACCTTGCATAAGATTTCTAAGCATCTGTTTGGTTGGGGTAATAAAACTCTGCTCAGTGCTAAATTCCTGCATTTATTGTTCAGCAGATATCAGCAGTGACACATTTAGTAGAAGATATGCAACATCCGCTTCAGCCTTGGCAAGAGAAAGTCTTGAAAAGCATTTAACAAATGAATCATGGCAGCCTCCAATAGAAAAAGAAGACAATGGCTTACAACCTCACAGGCAGAGACATTTTATTACAAGCTCATCATCCAAGCCTTGTGAGCCTGAGGAACACTATGTACAAAAGATCTTACAAAAACATGAATCAAAATATGATGATCCTTGTGGACTGTTAAACCGGAGTAGGCCTAGGTATTTTCAGCCAAACAATTCTCTCATCTGTAAATATGTGCCCTGTGATCAATTTCAAGATTATGTGAAAGAAAAGAAGCCAAATCGTCAAGAACATTCAAAACCCAAGAAAGAGCAAATCCAAATTAACAGTGCAATAGAAAGATTCCTTACGAGTGAGAACAACATGGAGTTGTTGGGGTTATCAACAAAAATCAAGAAAACATATTCCCCTAAGAGGGTTAGCTTCCATGATCCTGATTTAGTAGAAAAAAATAGGTTGGTGATGTCATCCAAAGCATCAACCCACTGGACACGGCAGAAAAATCAAAGTAACCACCTGACCAAATTGGATCTCAAAAATCGTAGCAATCCTCAGGAGAGATACAAAGGAGGAAAATGGCTTACTGATCCACACATTCTGAAAAAGAGGAAGACCATTCAATCTGACCTTAAAGGGAAAATTAAAGGACAAAATTTAAGGATAAAATTAAATTTACACCCTTTTAGAAAAATCAGAGTCTATCCCGAAAAATCCTTGCCAGAACTCCCAAATAAATGCAAACAAACATTGTTACCTCCTAATAAATTATCCAAAGCTTCTGAGAAAGAAGCCAAAACAAACCTTGTGTCCTCTGCTGATTTTTCCCAACAGCCAGAGAGTAATAACTATTCTAGACTCACTTCAAAGAGGCTGCCTCTCAAACATGCTCCAAAGCAGACCCCATATTACAAAAAAAACACTAAAAAAGCTCTTCTGCTCAATGCTAGCAACTTATCTGTAGTCAATCAGAGCTCTGTGGAAGGCAACAGTCAGCCTAATGGTCACATTCCTGGTAGAAACCCATCAACATTGCTTCAGCCCACACCCATCGTACCTGAATATGGGCATTCACACTCTCAACTCCCAACTGAGCAAGTGGAAGGTGCAACTCACCTTGCATTGGAAGTTCCTAGTTATTTACCAGCTACCTGGGAAAATACAGGAAGTGATGTTTTACCATCCTGCCATTCCCGGGAAGCTACTGATCAAGGGGCACCAGAGTCCACTGAGCACATGGAGCAGGACAAATCAAAGACCAGTGAGCTGAACCAGTTTGCTTTGTCCCTGGGGAATCAAACACAACTTGCAGGCGGCCACAAGACTGACACCTACAAGAAACATACTTTGGATCAAAATCAAACTTTACAACATGTAGAGCAACACTTAAGTCGTGAACAATTTGGAAATGAAGAAAAACCACTAATGATAAAACCCAAAACATCACATCAAGTTGTGGAAAGTTGTATTATGGATGAGGGAAATATTGCAGAAAAAAACCTTCCTAAAACTGACACTTATGATGCCTCTCCCATTCCCCGGACACAATCCAAGGGCAACCTAACATTCATGAAGACAAATTCTATTCTATACCATGATAGACTAGAGCTTCCTGAGGATATCAGTGCTTCTCTCAGATCTCAAACCATGGGGCATCTCACCGATAGTGGTGAAAAGGAAAATGCATTGGTTAGAGATGACAGCACTGAAGCACTAGAGATAAAAATAGCAGGGAAAGAAGAGAAAAAAATGCTTGATGAAAGCAAGGCAAATTCCAGTATATTAAGTAGGACCACGCAGATGACTTTAAGAGGTACCACAAAAGAAAAACAGCAAACCTGGGAAAATGGAGAAAGTGGAAAACATGTATTACATGATTCAAGCTCTGTTGAGGCGACTATTATAGCTAAGGATTTGAGTACCACGAGTTTCCACGGAACTGAAAATAGACTACCTCATAGTGAAACAGATCTTAAAATTAACGGTAATATGCATACTTTCAGAGAAGTTCAAAATACTCAAGCAGATAAAGATAACAGTGCACACAAAGAAGATGCAATGACAGTGGAGACGCATGAAGCATTCTCTCTCTTACCAGAGTTAAAAGACTTCAGTTTTGAGGCAGAAAATGAGATGCCTCTAATTCCTAGAAGAATAAATGAAGCTGAAAACTCGGCTCCCAAACCTGCACTGTCTCCCCCATCTGCTGATTATGCTAATCCATCACCTTTAGAGGCAGAACCGAGTGAACAAAATAACTCATATAATAATCATTTTCTACTTTAGCTTTCTTCAAAAGGACACACAAACACCCCCTAGCCTTTGCGTGCATTTCAAATGCATTATTTTGGAGGAAAAAATCCCAGTAACTCTTTGTTATCAGTGAAATAAAAGTACGTGGTTGAATATAATGCAAAAATCAAAGACGGAGACACAAGATATGTTTGACACAATTAATTGAATTTGCTTCTCTAAGGAATGGGAAAGAAAAGTTTTGCCTAGTCCTGGAAAAGAAAGCAAACTAAAAAAAAAAAAAAAAAAAAAAAAGCCTTAAGCAAATGGAAGATTAAATAAGAAAAAAATACTTGAGCAGATTTACACTTGATGTTTATTTTATGGAAATTACCATACACATCTCAATTAGTGGTATTACAATATTGCTTTGTACACAGATGATTATATATTCATACTTGTGCCTGATCTGTTTTCCTAATTATGTTATGAAAATAAAAATTGAGCTTTGTTTGTTAACTATAGTCTAGCTGATACGCATATTGGTATATTTCAACCATTAGCAACCGTTCTGTTGACAATTATCCTAAATCGTAAGTAGAAGTTTTTAAAACCTGTTATTTCTCTAAGAAAAAAACATCACGGTACTTCCAGGGGTAGTAGGACATTTCTGTATGATCTGTAAAATCCTGTAAATCCACTAGGTGGAGATCTCGTCTTCAATCATTCTAGAAGAACAAATGGGGCTTCAAGAACACAATAGATCCTGAACAAAAGGAATTTTAATGAGATTTATTGCCAATTGTTATTAACTTTAGATTTTGAAAACTAAATTACCCATTAGCATATAAGCTTTCAAGGTTTGATCTCTTGAATTTAGCATGCCACTGTTGTTTGCTGTCAGTATTCCTCCTTGTGCACAAGAATTAAACATCCTTATAAATATTAGTTTAAAAGCAATAGTAGAATAAGCATCTCTCATTCAAAGCCACACATTTGAAAGACAGAGATGTACTCAAACAATTTTCTTACTGATCTCCCAGTAAGATGTTGAAAACAAACCTTCATGGTATATAATACAGTATTTCACGTTTCCTAGTGGGAAAAGAAGTTGCAAAGGTAATTAACTTTCTCTGCCCCTAGCGCTATATCTAAGTGTCTGTATCTTTATATCCATATTTGGCAACATATAAAGCTTAAAAGACTATTAGAACAATGTAAATATTGCTTACATGTCCCACCTAGCTTCTGTTTTCTTTCCTATTCAGGATTGCCAGCAATGATGTAACTTTCTTATTTTGAAAGTCCCTAACCTTCTTCTCTCTCCTTCTTCTCTCTTCTCCTTGGATTCAAAATTTTCTTGCTTTTAAGTCCAACTCCTCTCCCCTCTATTTGTGCTCAGCCTCTCTGCTTGAGCTTAACTCCTCTGCCATCTGGCTGCCTCCCCTGATCTCACTTCGTTGGGGTAAGCACCTTTAAGGTGAGAAGAGCATCTATGCCAACTTCTTGCACAATAACTTCACTGGATTCTAATTGACAGCTCCCTCAGTTTTGCGGACTAGGTTACTTTTTTTCTTGGTAGCTACCTTTCTTTTTCCTTTCCTTTTTTGTTTTAAGCACCTTCACCTTACTGCAGAGCCCTTAGCTTTGTTCTCTCTCACTGCCAACAAGATGCCAGATATCTAAGGGTCTAATGAGTACTCTGGTCACTAGCTGACTCTCAGGAGGCAGTGATGATGGTTCTCCTGGACTCTTTCCTCTCTTCCATTTCCTAAATCCAGTCTTTCACCTCCTTATGATGTTATGTTTCCTCTGAAGTAGTTCTCAGGTTTACCCTTGCTCCTGGATCCCCATGGTAACCACTGTAGTCTTTGTGTAGTAATCGGCTGGATTCCTGCAATCAGAGCCCTGCTGGATGCTCTGATTGCAGTGTCTTTTGCGTCCGTTTCAGCCCACTAGTTAGTTCTCTGTCTTTACTGGGCACAAATCTCCTGGGGTACTTGTTAAAATGCAAAGTCCCAGGCTCCATCCCAGAGATTTTGATTCAGCAGATTTAGAATAGGGCCCCAGAATCTTCGTTTTAACAAATACTCCAGGGTAATCTGGAGCGTAATGTGCAGCCCACACATTAAGAACAACGCTTAGCTGTTAGCGAACAATGCCCGCTAGGAGATAATTCAGTGCCTGCCTCACTGTAGGAACTGCATACAGTTCTTTGAGTAACTGAATAAATCCTTTTATACCAAACTCAGATGAATTTTCCAAAACAACTACTTTTATCATATCTCTTCACCGCTTTAGAGACAAAAATATAATTTCCCAGGATTTTATGTCCAAATTCCCTGTTCTGGTTTCCAAAGATTTCCAAAATCTGATCCCATCTAACTATCGGGACTATTTCTACCTCTCACTGTTTTCTGATAAGCATTTCGCATCTCCAGTAGGCTGGTGTTCTCACTGTCCTTTCTGTCTCCATGGGTCTTGACTATGAGGACGTACATAAGAGACAATAATGAGCTTCAAATTCAAGGAGTGTGGCAAAGACAGACATGAAAGAAAGAATGAGTAGTGAAGTTGATAACCTAGAAAGCGATGACCAGGAGAGCATGATGTTAGTGTCTAAAAATGAACTTGTTTCAAATGATGCCTGGTAGAGAGATTTAACCCCTCAGTGGCTACAAGTTTCCAATAACTAATAAGCCTCTCCCTTGTGTCCTTTCTGTAATGAAGCTGCATGTGGTCTCTTCACTTGGGCTGTTTTTCTCTCTCACCAACCCCCTTCATTCAGCAAACTCCTATTTATGCTCATGATCTCAGCTCAAGTGTCACTTCTTCCAGGAAGCCTTTCCTGACCTACACTATTTTTTTGTCCCCCACCTGCTCATGTCCTTTAGTATGCATTCTCATCTACTCTTGTTTTCCTTCATTTAGGCTTGTAACTATAAAATCATTGTTTATTCATATAAAACCAATGTGTTTATTCAATTAATCTCCATATGGCCACTAGGTCTTAGGCTCCATTGAGAGCACATCACCAGTGATCCGCCACTCCTGTTCCTGGGGCTGTATACAGTAGATACTCAATAAATAACTGTTGAAGGAAAGAATGAAAACTAGCACAATTGTTCCCTTTTCCTCACCACTCAGCCTACTGATATGGTGAAGAGCTTACAGGGCAATGCAAAGATGACTCAGGCATGTCACATACAGAAGCAGCTCAGCTTCGTGCTGCTGAGGTGGCTACCACAGCCATGCCAGGGCCCACCTGACTGACCAGCCCAGATACTAATAGCCGGTCAGAGCCTCTGCTTTCCTGCCATGCTCTGCCCCATCCTCCACCCCGAAGGTCACCCACAGGGCCCAGACCCTCTCTGCTCATACGCTTCACTGAACAGCAATCAAACCTTTCCACTTAAGTACTCCCAATTTGAGCCCTCTTAGGATTTTTTAAAATCTTAAATGTACTCCTTTGGCCCTATTCTGCTTCTTTTCCATTTTTTAGCCTATTACTTGTGACATCATTCTACCCAAAAAAATCTTTTTAGAAGCTGCCAATGACTTGCTTCTATCTCCAAATTAAAACTCCCATATGTCCCTTATCTACAGTCATGAAGAGTCAGTTAATAAAAGCAAAGGGAATTCCCTTGGTTGTTACTTTACATTATACTGTGGAACAGCTCACATCCCACAGAGAGGAGGAGATTCTAGATTAAGTGCTTGACACACATATTCCCAGAAAATACACCTCAAGTTTATATTGAAAGACAAGGGAAGCTTTTCCCAAACTATTTTATGTCATGTAATTTTCAAGACAAAATTTTCTGGACATCGAAATTTAGATGAGGGATTGGAGGCACTGAGAAGCAACAGTGGTATTCATTCATTTACTCAACAAATATTTTTGAGCATCCACTCTGTACAGGTCTAGGTGCTGGGGTTACAGCAGCAAACAAAACACAACAAACAAACAAAAATACCTGCTTTTATGGAGCTAACATTGTGGTAGTGAGAGAAGATTCTGTACAAACATATAATGTGTCAGATTGAATGGTCAGGAGAAGAGGTTATTTCTTCTGCGATACTCAGTCCCTTCCCATAATTTTCTTCATTTGTCTTCATGAGGGTTTCCCTGCACATTTGTGGGATTGGGTAATGACTCGGTCTGGGCTTTGCCTTTAGAAAAAGGATGGGAAACTTGCTTTTTCCTTCCAAACATCTGGACTGGGGCTGATTCTGTTTCTCCTCCTTGAGATAACAAAAGCCTCACTTTATCTGCTCCCTTGTCGAAGAGAGATAAAGTGCCTGGGAAGGATCTGAAACAAGGTTGTATAAGAAAAGGACAGCAATAACTAGGATGATTTGGACTGGACAAATAAGGGCCATTGGTCTTTATGTACGAGGATCTCCAGTGTGAAGAATGTGAACTAATTCCCTCCACTCAGAGCAGAAAAATCAATGTGGGCTGATGTCAAAACAGAAGGATTTCAATAGAGAACAAAGCATCCTGGCAGGGAGATTCTTCGACACTGTACTAAACTGTGTTATCAGAAGAGAGTTGTGGAATCTGCTCCTTCGCCAGCCTCTGAGAACAAAGTAGACATCAATCTGCCTGGGACAGTTAAGAGGAATCTTTCCTCAGACAGACGGTCTGGGATTTCATTCTGGGATTTTCTGACTGTTCCCCTCCACTCTCTTAGATCTATGATCATATTTAAAAACATGTTTGTCACTGTTTACATATCCTACCGTACTTATTCCTTCCCTAACATCGATCCCTCCACTGGGACTCTAAATCTCTGTTCTTAAGCACTTTCTCACACAGTCACTCAGGGAGCAGAGAAGGACCAGGACCAGGGCTCCTGGCTCCTGCTGGAGCCAACACTACCTAAAGACCACTTGTCCGGGGGCCTCTGCCTGAGGCCTACCTCACGGTGCAAAGCCCACACAAATCCATCTTCTTTCTTCAGAAAATGACTAAGTGTGGCTGAAGCGTAGTTAATAAAATTGCAGCTGAGATGAGACTGTGAGTCATCTGTCATAGCCTGGTCTCTCTTTCACTAATCAGTGGGAGAAACATTTCAAAACCAGAGAACAGCAGCAGAGAAATATGCGGTCCTTGGACTTCTCGAGGCAATTAGAGACTAAAGAGCGGAAGGCAGATCAGTCTTCCTGCCTTGACGGCCTTAAAATACACGCTCAAAGTAGACTGTGGAGTTACACTGTTTGTGACAGATTTTGACCATAACACATTTTCTAAGAGGAAATAAAAATTACTCACTTCAGGACATGCATTCCACCCTCGCATCAGCAGAGACGATATGGGCTTGGGAATGGAATAGCCAATGGGAGGTCTGATGTGGTGGTAAGCCATGTCCGCTGCGGCAGCCGCTGCAAACCAAGTGGTCGTGTCAGTTTTGAAGTTCATGTATTTATTTCAGGAAACAGATGAACAGACAACGAAAAGTGATCAGAGATCAATCTGTGCAACATCAGCAGAGATTCATAGAGAACTCAATGCTGTTTTTTTAAATGCGTAAATAAAGTATTGGATAATTTGATACTATAAGTTTATCTTTATAATTATGCATTAATCCAGTTGTTAATTCAACAAACAGTGAGCAGAGGGAATTTATACAGCAGCAAAGGAACATATAAAGGAGCTTCAAATAGCAAAGAGTTTAGTGTCTGTGTCTGAAGTGTAGGGCATGTACATGACGTTACAGGAAGTAAAGAATGAAAGGTAGATTGGACCAGACTGTACAACGTCATAAACCCCAGGCTAAAGAGCTTGTGCCAGACACAGCAAGACATGGGGTGCCACTGAACTTTGCACTTCTGAAAACATCTCTATCACTTGGGAAAACAGATTTTTTTGTTGAAGATTGGCACCTGAGCTAACATCTATTGCCAGTCTTCTTCTTTTTTTTCCTTCTTCTCCCCAAAGCCTCACAGTACGTAGTTATATATTGTGGTTGTGGTCCTGTTGGTTGTGCTATGTGGGATGCTGCCCCAGCATGGCCTGATGAGCAGTGCTAGGTCTGTGCCCAGGGGCCAAACCAATGAAACCCTGGGCCGACGAAGCGCAGTGTGTGAACTCAACCACTCGGCCACACGGCTGGCCCCAGATTGTGTTTTTAAGCACAAATTCCATTGCTGGTTACAAGAATGTTGGAATTTTAATTTTTAATATTTATAAAGTAGTTATTATTTGCTGAACTTGTTAGATACTTCAAATCCACCATTTTAGCTAATATCACTCATTGATTAAACTCCCTCGTGATGCCTGCCTGCTTGGATTTCTGAACGTTGCTCCTCTCAAACTCCCCATTACTGTATTGTGATTCTTGGGACTTCATTGTAGATTCCTGATTGCTGAATATTTTTCTGTTCTGCCACCAGTGATTTCTATACTCCCTGGGAAATCAGGCTTATAGCTACTTTTATGAAAATGTTTTGTATTAGGCATCATGGTGGATACACACATAAGCACTTTCAATCCCCCTAACAGCCATGCGAGGTAGACCGTACTGGTATGTGTGTGTTTGTTTAACTATTTTCTAATTTACAAAAAATTTAAATATAACTGGTAGTTGGAGTAGCCTCTTATTCCAGATTCCATGCTCTCTTCAGCCACTTCACAGTGGAAACACTTTGTAAACAACATGTGAAGCTGTTTTCATTCCTCAGAAAAATTGCTCTGCATCAGTGAGCGGCTGAAGCTCCAGGACACTGTGCTTCTTATCTTCTAGACTGTGATGTCATGAGTGTCTGTCTAAATCTTGATGACTTTTGAAATATGACCCACAACCACTACTTCTTCTCTGCCAACGTTTACTCCAATTAAACTCTGTTTAAAGTAGATCTAGTAAAATTATATGTAGTGTAATTGGATCAACATTTTGCTTTATGAATCAGTCAGAATTACTACCTAATTTCACCATATGTAACATTTATACTTGTTTTTTGTAGAATTTTAGAAAATTATGAGAATTAGCAAGAATAAAATCTTATTCAGAGAGAACAATTGTTAAAATATTTTGAATATTTCTTATATATTCCTTATAACATTGAGTTCATGTCCAATATAAAGTTATGTAATAATTTTTTCACTTAAATTAAATATAAGCATTTTCCCATGTTATTAAAATGCCATGTTAGCATATTTTTAATGACTCTGCATTTAGTGTGATTTACTTAATCACTCCTCAATTTTAGGTTGTTCAAATTTGGGTATAAACACTTTAAAGAATGAATTTTTCAATATGACTTTTCTGATTCCACAGATTTTATTTATGATATTTTTAGGGGGTGAGATTAATACATTGAAGGACGTAACTACCTTAAAGACGTTGGATACACACCAATAAACTGCTCTCCTGAACAGTTGCACTAATTTCAACTCTCCATAGCAAGTGTGTGAGAGGGCTTTCATTACACTTGAACCAAAATTAGGTTTTCTCACTTTATAAAAGATTTTGCTAATATGAGAGGTAAATATATCAGCTCATTTGTTGTTGTTTAAATTTTGTTCTTTGATAAGTAGTGAGGTTTAATATTTTCCCAAACATTTATTAGTTATTAGTATTTAAAATCTTAAATTCATGTCCTTTGCCTGCCTGGTATTTTAATATTTCCCTTCAACAGCCATTCTAATTGTCCAATGATTCCAGGTTGAAGGCAGAGTCAGGAATTTCATTTCTGCTTTTGTCTTTGATGCCCTTTGTAGAATATTTGCATTGTCACATTTGCCAATCATTTCTTGGCACTATCAGGTAGAGTTTCAGTTGCTGACACTAAGAAAAAAATATACAAAAGACTGGTCAAAACATACTCAGCAAACTTAACATGTATTACAAAATGTGTCTTCCGTGTCAAAAAACTAGACATGTTAGATTCCTTCTGTTGGCTATTCTTGACTATTTTTATTTCTTTTTGGAATGAGGTAAATAAGGAAACAAATTGATGCTTAATGATCACTAATTTTCTAACTCTAGCTTTTCACCTTATGACCATTTCGATATTGTTGAGCTGGTGCAGCTATAAGCACATAAACCAGTGTAGTGAACACATTTAAACTAATTACACATATCCTAATGAGTGGGGAGGGACTATTCATAAAGTGAGTTAAACTCAGATGCAGGTGCCAAACGTCTCCTTTGAAACTCTTTTAGACTCTGATATTAAGAATATGAAGTTACTCGTTAGCTTCTTGGCACTGCATCTGGAAAATCAGTTTAAGATGAACGATATTTAATTCTTCATTATTCAAAGTAGATTCTGTAAGGCCTGGGCTTCTCCTTCTCCCTCTGCTTTAGGCAGTCTTGGCAGTGATGGTACTCATTAGCATCTCCGCCAGAAAGTGGGCAATGCAACATGAGGGGTCATGGAATTGAAATTTGTCACCTTTAAGATTGTCTTGTCGGTCTTGCCTAAGTGACCACGCTACACTAGCAGCTGGGAAATTTTCTGGTATTCAAGATTCAGGAAAGAGACTGTCAGCCCATTAATCTAATTTTACCTTGATTGCTACATAAAACATGTTAAATGATTTATGTAAATGTTGGTTTCTGCTTTCACTATTGAAGCTTTGCTATTAAAAGAGAATAAGGCTAAATTTAAAAATATCAATAACTATTTATTGAGCACCTATTGTTTCTTCAGCACTACTCTGGGATAACTATCAATAGTTCAGTAAAGCTTATCATCCAGATTTTAGAGTAGGACTCTCCAATAGAACTTTCTGCAATGATGAAAATGTTCTTCTTCGCTGTTCAATATGGTAGCATATGGCTACTAAGCACTTAAAATGTGGCTACTGTGATTGGGAAACTGAACTTTTAATTTTATTTAATTTCGATTAATATAAATTTAAATTTAAATGGCTGTGTGTGTTTAGTGGCTTCCATATTGGACAGCATAATTCTAGAGCATAGCTGTCTCCCATTTGGATAATTCCCAAATGAGACTTGAATTAAACACAATTTTGTGAGTCAGCCTCAAGGGTCTACAGAACCATAGTGTCAATTTGTGGATTCAATTTCTTCATTGTTTATCAATACCTTATCAAGAAAAGAAAAGACATGGATGGAGATTGTCAGTGTTGTCTCTCAAAAGATATAGGCCAGGGAACTACACAAAAGGCATTCAATGCAACATGTGCTAATCTTCACTCGTGTATTCATGTGAAAAAATATATTAAACATTCTATGTGAGTGATAATAGGCTAAGAAAAAAATGGTGTTATGCTTTTCAATAAAATTTGGTAGATCAATGAATAATTAATAAAGAAATGAATCACTGGATTTTTCACTGCTTTTTATGGTTCAATCGTAAGTTCTGAAATGTGATACCTTTTTCCTGGAATGTTCTTCCCTACCCTCTCTTCCTGTATTACATCTAAGGACATTTAGGTCTTAGCTTAGGAGAACTGTCTCTGGGTGCCCTTCTTATGTGCTCCCATAGCACCCTGTACTGCAATATTATGTATTATATTACACTTAATTGTCTATTTACTTACTTGCCTTTGCAAATAGATCACAAGCCCCTAGAGGTCAGGGACCATGTTTTTTCACCATCATATCTCCTGTGCCTAGCACAGTGACTGGCAATCAGTAGTCATTCAACTGATATGCACTGAAAAAATCAATAAATGAGAGAGTCTAAAGTATGACTTCACCAGAAATAGTACAAATCATGGTACATAGGACTCAGTAAATATTTACTTATTTATTTTTTTTCTTAAAGATTGGCACCTGAGCTAACAACTGTTGCCAATCTTCTTTTTTTTCCCCCCAATCCTCTCAGCACGTAGTTGTATATTTTAGTTGTGGGTCCTTCTAGTTGTGGCATGTGGGATGCCGCCTCAGCATGGCCTGATGAGCGGTGCCATGTCTGCGCCCAGGATCCGAACCGGCGAAACCCTGGGCCGCCGAAGCGGAGTGCGAGAACTTAACCACTCGGCCACGGGGCCGGCCCCAGTAAATATTTATTTTACAAACAAATGAAGATGATGGATCAATGTCAATATCTTGCTCATTATTATGTTTTTAGGCCACAGCATTCTTATGCCTAGTCACCAAGAAACACTGTAGAATGAAGATGATGTTTAGTTTAATATTAATTTACAACATGATTAGGTAAATTATTGAGATCTAATGACATATTTAGTTCATAACACTATCTTCTGTTCAAAACATTTGTGCAGGGGGCTACAATAAACTGAAGCAGTAAGACTGTTAAGAAATGCCCTTAACAAGGAAATCTAGAGGCCTAATTTCCAGTCTGGCTCTGCTTTTAACTCTCTGGGAGATCCTAATTAAGCCAATTTGCCTCTGTGAGTGCTGATTTCTCTAAATGAAAGATGAAGCAGTGAAGACACAGTGTAATGGTAACAAGCATGGACTTTGGGGACAAGGAGCCATGTGCTGAAATCTTGACTACTCTTCTTACTAGCATGTGATGTTGAACATATATCTTAGCCTAATAGAGCCTAAACCACAGGTTATTGTTAGAATTAACAGAGATAGTGTACACAGAGCATCTGGCACATTGTTGGCTCTCCATAAGTGTTAGCTGTTGTTGCTATGAGTATTGTCATCTACAGATCTAACAGTCTTACTGATTCTTTTTAGCCTGAACCTAGAGAACTAGATATCAAAAAAATTGTTGCATAATTCCTGTTATGTTTAGACCAGAAATCTTAGTTCCTTTTGAGGTTTTCTTTGGGTATCAATACCAAGTAAAATATTGCATTGAGTCACTGCAAATTACAAGGCCACAAACCATCTCATCTGTCATTAGCCCCCGCTCATAATGCAATATGGCCATGGTGGAGAGGATGACTATGCAGCTCTCCATGATGAACTTAATTAGCTATATATTGCTTATGGATACATTCTGAATTCCTAAAGTAACCTATCACTTACTCTCTTATGTTATATAAAAGTAAACGTAGGCATTCATACAAAAAAAAGCAATAAAGAACAATGTTTTGTTTGTGAGTTTGAGATAAAATTGCCAGAATATTTTTTTTTTTCAATTTTGATTGTGCGTGTGTGTGTTCTAAAAAAAAACATAATTGATTCTACTTCATTGTTTTTAAAGGTCAGGGCTGTGGTGAAACAAAGCAAATGCATTCTACCATCCCAGCAGGAGCTAAGACACATTCTTTGTTAAGCTGACACTTTTCGATGATGTGTCACCAGAGCATATAGCATCTGAGAGAGACCATGGGATTGCAATCTTGAGATTGTACTAAGAATGGCTTAATTTTTTAAACCACATCCCATTCTCATTACAGACTGTCAGAAGAATAGATTAATTTGCACCATTGTCTGTTCTCATTGCAATCTTTGTCAGTGTAATGAAGTATTGGAATGTTAATATCAGCTATAGTCACAGAAATATCACCATCCATTGGACCGATTTGATCTTTCCAGTGATCTGTGTAGTTATTGGATGGCTTTGCTTTTCTCAGTGATAAACTGATAAAGATTAGCACAGCAAACACAGGATTTCAGAATGTTAGCTTACTCCTAGGTCCCTGTCACTTGTCAAAGCACAGTCCACATCATCAATGTGCTTATATCCTTTGAGGTTATTATATTTGGGATCTTAATCATATATGGAGAAGAACATAATCATCTAATATTTAAGCAGGGATACCAAACACAAATGGCTACAAATATGAGACCTGTTACATAACTGTGTCTCTAAATGTACTTTAATTTATATTTTTTAAAACCATATGTAAGACAAAAAAGGTCTGCAAGCCATAGTTGACTCCTGGACTACAGTTTGCAACTCTGAGTTAAAGCCTCAATATAAAGTCCTACCAAAATCTGGCTAGAATAAATTGGCAGAGGTTTTTAATTTGCTGCCATATCCAAGACTTAGTTAGAGCCTGGCGTTAAGGAATCCCAGGGCAAAGAGTTGAGTTTCCTTGTGAATCAGATGGCATCACACAAGAAAATAAATGTAAAACAAGAGACTCTCTTCTTGGACCCAAACTACAATTTGAAAGTGATCTGCAAAATTTGGTACCTGGTTATAAGGGGATGGCACTGGATAAAACACATATTGATGGATTCATTCATCCCAAATTTCTTCTTAATTTTTCATGAGATATCAGAGGAGACAGACCCAGAAGGGAAATAAAATCTGGGAAGTAGTGTTGATTTCTTCCCCTGAAATATATCCAGGACAGCTTTTGTTTGCCAGGTCACACCCGTGCTTTTTTTCATCTTGCCCAGTTCTTCTCTCTCTGCTTGACTTCATACCTTAGCTCCTTCTCTTCCTAATCTCATCATTTCTCTCACAAATCTGTTCTTTTCCTGTATCCATCACTCTCCTGCTGACTAAGCCTGAAGGCTGGAAGTCATCCTTGACTCCTCCTTCTCCCTTGTGCTCCCACCTCACTCCATCGGCAGGTCCTATTAAAATCTCCCAAACTAACCTCTCCTTTCTCTTCCAAAGCTACTACCCTAGTTAAAGTCTTATACAGTCTCTTCTAGACTGCTTGGCCTCCTTGCCTCTGGTTTTGAATATCTCCAATAGAGCCTTTGCTTTGTAGTAAGAGGGAACGTTCTAAAATAATAGTAGAATTGTACTATTACCCCACTTAAAATCTTGCAGTAACTCCTACTGTTGACACACAAGGCCCTTCACCAACTGGTTCTAGTTTATATTTACAGCATGAGTCTTGTGAATGATTCCCTTGTATTCTCTGATTCATCCCCCCTGAATTATCTGTGGATCTCTCAGACCTCTGCACCTTGCCCATACTGCTTTCTGCTGGGACACTCTCTCTACTTCCCCACAATTTACCTATCTAATTAGCACTCATCATTTTTTTTCTTCTCTCTCTTTTTTATTGAAGTAACATTGGTTTATAACATTACATAAGTTTCAGGTGTACAAAATTATAATCTGACAGTGTTCTCACCCCATAAACTCTAGTTTCCTTCTATAACCATACAATTGACTCCCTCTACCCATTTTGTCCATCCTCCAAGCCCCTTCCACTCTGGTAACCACCAATCTGTTGTCTAGATCTATGAGTTTGTTTTTGTTTAGTTTGGTTTGTTCATTATTTTAATATTCCACATATGAGTGAAACCATATGGTATTTGTCTTTCTCCATCTGACTTATTTCACTTAGCGTAATAGCCTTCAAGCTCCATCTATGTTGTCGCAAATGGCGAGATTTCATCTTTATTTATGGCTGAGTAGTATTCTACTGTACATACATACCACATCTTCTTTATCAATTCACCTGTTGATGGACACTTAGGCTGTTTTCATATCTTGGCTATTGTAAATAATGCTACAGTGAACACAAGGGTGTATATATCTTTCCTAATTAGTGTTTTCATATTCTTTGGATAAATACCCAGAAATGAAACAGCTGGATCATAAGGTAGTTCTATTCTTAATTTTTTGAAGAATCTCCATACTGTTTTCCATATTGGCTGTACCAATTTACATTCCCACCAACAGTATACAGGGTTCCAGTTTCTCCACTTCCTCTCCAATGCTTGTTATTTCTTGTCTTTTTGATAATAGCCATTCTAACACGTGTGAGGTGATATCTCATTGTAGTTTTGATTTGCATTTCCATAATAACTAGTGATGTTGAACATCTTTTCATGTGCCTATTAGCCATCTGGATGCAGTTCAGGTATCATCTTCTCTAAGAATCCTCCTATGATAACCTTTTCCCACTACCAGTCTGGGCAAGAGACCCCTCCAGGGAGCATCCTTAGCATTCTGTGCTTCTCTCTAGTTGGGACTCTCCCCCTCTGTACTATGAGGGCCTGAGCAATGCTTTATTTCTCTTTGCTTTCCTCCTACTCTAGCACAGTTCCTAGCCAGAGGAGCACTCAATGATGGATTAAAGATAATAGCTAATATTCATTTAGTACTTACTATTGCTAGTCACCACTCCAACCCTTTGAGATAAGTGCTATTATTATTCCCATTTTAAAAATAAAGAAACTGAAGTATGCCTAGGTTAAGTAGCTCGCATAAGGTTGCAAGACTCATGTTCTTATACATTATGTCACTTCTCTGTAGCCCAAACACTGTTAGCTAAAAAATGTTTTCTTAAAAATCAAATAATTTGAAACATTTAAAACTCTTTATATTTCTAAACAAACACACAGAAATTAGTTGACATGGTAAAAGTGAGCAGGCATCCCTACATCCCTCATGGCACGTTTAGCTGGAGCTGGGTAGCAGCTGTCCCCTTGAGTCAGAGCATTGGATTTCCTCTTCACCACCTTGTCCTGCACTGAGCATCTGCCTGATTCCCCCAGCTCTGTGAGCATTTGATCTGGTGTCTCTTGGGATGCAGGATATCACGGCTTTTTTGGTTCTTTCTAAACCTGAGATTATAAGGTTAATTTGAATATGTACTGTGCAGAAGAGACCCTAGCTTCAAGTTCTGAATGCATATCTATCACTTGTATAGGAGTCAATGCTAATATTTGCATTCTATGTTTATATTTCTCCCAGGAGATAGGATTCTGCTAAATCCAGGAGGAAGAGCCATGTGTAATGTTGCTACTACCATAACTGATAATGCTGCCCAACACTGTAGTCATGGATTTGTTCTTCACTCTAAATGGCTAATATGTAGCTTATATTGAATCTGATGCTTTACATAATTTATTGCTGAACATATGCTAGATTGCCTAACCACTGCAATGATATTAACGGTTCGTTTCTTGATGCATGGTCACTGCCCAACTTTAAAAAATTCCACATCTATCATAAACAAACTCTCTTTCCAATAAAGTGCTATAAATTCTAATATCTGGGGTATTGGAAACAAATTATTCTTAGGCAAAACTTTTAACTGTTTTATTATATAATATTCTCCCTCTAAAATAAGTAAATATTTCTGGGGGTCTATAAGAGAGGGCATATCTACCTCTCTGAAATATTAATTGTATAATTAGCAAAGGACAAGGAGTAGAGAAAATTGCAAAACTGTACGAGTAAAATATAATAAATACTGTGATAAATGATGACTTGGGGCATGGAGGAGACTGCACTTAACTCAATATTGAAGAAATAAGGAAGATGTTTTTGCAAGAAGTAATATTTAAGCTAAGACCTAAAAGTAAATTGGAGTTAGTACAATGAAATGTGGGGAAGAGTGTCTCTGGCAAAGAGACAAACATGTGCAAAGACGTGGAAGTGAAAGGAAACACGTCATGTTGGGGAGATGAAATAAGTCTCTGCAGCTGGAAAATAGAAGAGAGGCTTGCAAGTGGCAAGAGGCAGGCTTGGGGAGGAAGGCAGGAGTGTAATTATGAGTAGCTTTGTAGTTTGTTTTAAGCAATTTTGTTTTTGTCTTAAGAGCAAAGGAAAAAAATTGGAGATTTTAAGTAAGGGAAGCCAGATGATCAGATTTGAGTTTTTAGAAAGCTAACTCTATCTGTAGAATGGCAATTGATGAAAAAAAGATGGTAAGCAAAACTGGAGACAAGGATGCCATTTAAGATACTGTGCAGTAGTCTGTAGTGAAATAAGGAAGTAGCAGTGGAGAGGGAGATATGTGGATAGATTCGAGAGATATTTAGAAAGTGGGATTGAAAAAAGAAAACAAGTGAAAAAAGAAGGAAAAGAAGGAAGGGAGGGAGGAAAGAAGGAAGAAAAGAAGAAAGAGGAAAGAAAAGAAGGAAAGCGATGCATCAGGATGACTGAAGTTTTTATATGGACTTTCTGGCGAATGAGAGGGCCACTCAAGGACAGAATTGTAGGAAGACTAGATCTTGGGTTAGACTTTGCCTTTGTCTCTTATCTTACAGTTGCAGAGAGTTTTCAGTCTACAAAGTTCAATCCCAAACGTCATCTCACTTGATCCTCGCGGTAATCTTTGTGGAGTCATCATTACCTGCATTTATTGAGGAAAGTGAGCTTATAAAATGGCTTGGAGGCCAGAAGAAACGCTACGCATTGAAAGAAGCAAAAGAAGGCTGGAGTGGCTGGAGCACAGAAAGTAAAAGGATAACAGCAAAGAGACAGAATCACATAGAGTTTTGCAGGACATATTAAGAATTCTGAGATTCAATCCGAAGAACATGGGAAGCCACAGGATGATTTTAGGCACCGGTGACATTATCAGGTTTATGTTTTTAAAGTACCATTCTAGTAGATGTGTAGAAATTGGGGAGGAAGGAAAGACAAGAATAAAGGGAGGGCAGTCAGATGGCTATTGCAGCAGTTAAAGTGGTAAGGATGGCAGTCTGAACCAGGGTGGGGGTAGATGAAGCTTTGAGAAGTAGACAGATTTGAGCCCTGTATGCCACCTCTTCTATTCAGTCTTGTACTGGAGGTGTCTGCCTGTGCAAGAGGGCAAGAAAAAATATAAAAGACGTACAAATTGGAAAGAAGAAAAAAAGTTTTCTTATTCACAGGTGACATAATCATCTATGAGGAAAATCTCAAAGAGTACCAAAAAGATACTTGAACAGATATGTCAGTTTAGTAAATTTGTAGGGTACTAGATTGTTATTTAAAAATTAATTATATCTCTATTCTAGCAAGCCATTGGATATTGAATTTTAAAAATTAACATTTATAGTAGCATCAAGAAACACAAATACACACAGCTGAGGCTAAAAAAACATATGCAAGGTTTGTATGCTGAAAACACTGATGACAGAAATTAAAGAAGACCTAAGTAAAGGGAGAAATGTACCATGTTTATTGATTGGAAGATTCAATATGATTAAGATGTCAATTCTTCCCAAACTGATCTACAGATTCAATGCAATCCAATCAAAATTCTAGGGGCCAGCCCTGTGGCACAGCGGTTAGTTCACACGGTATGCTTCCACGGCCTGAGGTTCGCCAGCCCAGATGCCAGGCATGGACATATGTACCGCTTGTCAGGCCATGCTGTGGCAGGTATCCCACATATAAAATGGAGGACGATGGCACAGATGTTAGCTCAGGGTCAGTCTTCCTCAGCAAGAAGAGGGGGATTGGCAACAGATGTTAGCTCAGGGTTAATCTTCCTCAAAAACAAAAAAAAATTCTAGCACGCTTTTTTTCTTTTTCAGTAGAAATAGACAAGCTGATTCTAAAATTTATGTGGGAAAGGAAAAACCCTAGAATAGCCAAAGTAATTTTAAAGGAGAGCAAAGTTGGAGGATTCATATTACTTGATTTCAAGACTTACTATAACCTATCAATACAGTGTGGTAGTAACGTAAGGGTCGACTTGTATCAATGGAACAGAATAGAGTCTAGAAATAAATGCACACATATATGGTCAATTAATTTTTGACAATAGTACCAAAATAATTTAATGGAGAGAGTTTTTCAAGAAATTATGCTGAAAAAAATTGGACGTTTGTATTAAAAAACAAATAAATTAACAAAAGAATTAACAAATGCAATCCATAGCTTGTACTATTTTTTAAAAAACTCAAATAGATCTTATAAATGTAAAACCTAAACCTACAGACTTCTATAAGAAAAGATAGGAGGAAATCTTTTTCTTTTTTTTTTTTGAGGAAGATTAGCCCTGAGCTAACATCTGTGCCCATCTTCCTCTACTTTATATGTGGGACGCCTGCCACAGCATAGCTTGCCAAGCGGTACGTAGGTCCGTGCCCAGGATCTGAACTGGCGAACCCCAGGCCACCGAAGTGGAACATGTGAACTTAACCTCTGTGCCAGAGGGCCAGCCCCATAGGAGGAAATCTTTGAGGCCTTAGGTGAGGTAGGAATATTTTAGATAGCATACACAAAAAATTTGATTTAAAAGTCTGATACAGTAAACTTCACTGAAATTAAAAACTTATGCTCTTTGCAAGACATTGCTAAGAATATGAAAAGGCAAGCCACAGACTAGAGAAAAATACTTGCAAAACACAAAGCAAATGAAAGACTTCTACCTAGAATCTAAGAACTCTTACAAGTAAATAATAAGACAATTTGAAAAAACACTTCACCAAGAAAAGGATATGAACAGCAAATAAAAACATGAAAAGATTATCAACATCGTTATTAGAGAACTATAAAATAATACCACGATGACATACCATCATACACCTACTCAAATGGCTAATATTTTATTTTAAATAGATAATGGAAAAGTGCTGATAAGAATGTGGAGCAACTGAAATTCTATACACTGCTGGTGGGAATCTATAATGGTACAAATGCCTTAGAAAAACTTACCATAAAAACTTTCTCTCATGTATTTATCCAAGAGTAATGAAAACATCCACACAAATACCTGAATGGTTTCAGCAATTTTATTTATAATAGCCTCAAAGTAAGATTGATTCAAATGATCATCAACCTGTGAATGCATAAATAAACTAAGGTACATCAACACAATGGAATATTACACAGGAATGAAAAAGATTGAACAACTAATAAATGCAACAACATGATTCCAATTATATGACATTCTGGAAAAGGTAAACCTATAGGGACAGAAATCAGATCAGTGGTTGCCAGCGCTGGAGGTAGGAAAAGTGAATTGACTCCACAGAAGCACCAGGAAATTTTTTGGAGTGATGGAAATGCTCTATATAGTGATTGCAGCTGTGGTTATACAACTGTATATATTTGTTAACACTCCTTGAACTGTTAACCTAAAATGGTAAATTTTACTGTATATAAGTTATACTTCAATAAACCTGACTTTAAAAAAAGACTTGCAATAGTTTAAATGATAAAAATAGTGGCTTGAGCTGGGATGGTGGTGGATGATGGTAAGTAGTAGATAAATCCACAATGTACCTAGGATATAAAATCCATGGGAAAGGTGAATGAATTGAGATGAGAGGTGAGGGGAAGGGAGACGTATCTCTCTCTTATGAAAAATACCACAGCATGTCTAGAATGGTGACGGACTTTTAAAAATACACTCATCTGTCTTATCACAATGCAAATGCTAAGAGGTAAAGAGACAGCAGCACGATAGAACAAGGCGTGACAAATGGCAATGTTAGTCCAGTTCAAAGCAGAGTCCTCCAATCTACACTATAATAAGGGGCAAATCTCATCATGCAAAACTATGAAGTATGTAGAGAAAGATTAGGACAATTAAATAATCATCGTACTCAATAACTATGTACAGAGCCTGTAATTTGTGAAAAGCACTCTGTTAGACACTATGCAGACTGTAATTAAAGACCATATGGTATTGGGGGAAAAACACCTTGAAAAGAGAGTAGGAGATGTGGCTTTTGTTCTGCACACGAATTCTAATAAATACTGTGATCCTGGTTAAGACTTCTAACCTGTGAGTATCCGTATTTGTCAGATTTGTCTTTCCCTAATACCCCTTTGATGTTATCCTTCTGATATATTACAATAGGGCAGCCACTAGGAGCTGAAAATTCATTTAAAATTTAATTTGAAACCTTCTTTTCAAGCATGTTAGGTTCTGGGGATGCAAAGCCCTTAAGGAGCTTCTAGTCTAATGACGGATCCGAGTAAGTAAACGGTGTGACAAGACCCAAGAGTAGCCCAAATAAAATAGAGGGTCAGATACAAATAAACTTTACCTTAAACCTCAAATATGTGCACATTTTTGCTGTGATTAGATTCGCCACCTCCACCTTCGACATGCACAGAGTATGAGGTACCTTATGAACAAAAATTGGCTCACTCACAAAGCCCCGGGTTTGGAATGTATCCATATATGTAATACAAAATTATTAGGAAAAGCAATTCTCTTTTTATAATGTGAGATGAGCAGAAAGCAGTCCTGATAGGTTATTTTCACATATTGCTACTTTCAGTTCACCCTATATACACTCTAAAAAGGCACTTCTAAAATCTAATCTCAAAAAACAAATATCACATTGTCCAAATTATTTGCACCCACATGCTACATGGCCACGAGTCATTTGCTTGTTTTATTAACAACAGATAAATCAAAGCCTGAAACGTCAATAAAATTTACCTTTACTTCTGTGTGTCTGTGTCTGAAATCACAGTTAGGTCATTAAATTTTCTGGATTGGGCACACATCTTAAAACAATTTGAGATTGATTACTTACCTCTCACCTTGCCAATCCACCAAGAATAATCATTTTGAGGAAAAAAGTGTTTCTTGAAGTTGTGAAAATGCACGGAACTCTGGAAAACAGAGAAACTTGAAGTGCAGCATGGCTTACCTGGCTTGAGATGAGCGAACGGAATTTCTCCTGTGAGAAGTTCCCACAGACACAGAGCGTAGCTGAAGACGTCAGCTTTGATGGTGTAACGTGTGCACTGGGTGAACACCTCGGGAGCCATCCAGCGGAGGTTCTGCATGTCAAGAAACATCCACAAGCCATTTACCAAGTGTCGAGTTCTTCCACTGTAGCACAGCGTTCTTCTAGTGGGGAGTCGTCAAGTGTTCTCCCCACACTCTCAAAAGACGGAAACTTAAAACAACATCCATACTGCCCTCGACGTGTGCAATAAACTGGCCTGTTTATGCATAAATAGCATAATGACTGCTGCTGCTCAGTTTTTCGAAGGGCATTTTTTAATCATTGGAAGATCATGAAATCCATAATTATTCTAAGATCTCAAAATACTAATCATCAAGCAACCTTGCCTCTTATAAAATGATGATCGCAGCAGCACTTTTCCTTATCTCTGAACATTTTCCTGCTAGAAGGTCTATGAGCTTCTGAATAGCCAACCACGGATTCATCCATGAACTCTATGCCTCCCTGGGGGTGAATCACGCACTGTGGGAGGGACCTTCTCTCCTTTAAATCTTCAGGTAGTAATTGAGGAAGTCACTAGATTAGTGCATGAATAGTGCCCTCATGACTGAGGAGAGAAGGGGCCTTAGGGAATGCTCAGAACGTTCCTGTGAAGCGCACTGCTCACTGGCAGGACCAGGTCTGTCAGACCTCCCCTGTTGGCCCTGTCATGTTATTTCTGAATGCTGTCAGTGCAATATGTTCCAGAAAGAAAGCCATAACGTGCTACAAGGGTCTCTGTACAAAGTTCTATCCTCATGTTTCCACGGCATTATTTACATTTTTTTCACTTGCCATTAGATAGTTTTCAGTTTTAAATATAAGTTTCCATTCTGGGATGCAAATGCATATGTTCGGTTTATCTGTGGTTTAGGAAACAGAGCACCGGATTTTTGAGTTAGGAGATGAAAATTCTAGTTCTGGCTCCACCACTGACTGTTTGGGCAGCTTTAGGCAAGTCCCTCGTGCTTGCTGGGACTCAGCTTCCTCAAGGGCAGAACCGGGGAGGAAGCCCTTCAGCTCTAAGGTCCCATGGCTCCGTGATCATATCAACGGACTTTGCCAGACACCTTCTGTCTTTGTATTTCCACTGAAGGAAACCAGCGTTCTTTTATTACTCTAACTGAAATTCTGAGTGTGGTGCAGGCTGCTGATAATTCTTTTGAAGTGTCTACCTTATTTTGAAATCATGCATAATTACAGCTTTCCAAGAATATCTTTATTCCGATTATGGTGCTTATGTGCGATTCTTCCACATGAGCTTTCACATTCCAAATGGCCTCCACGTACACAGCAGATTAAGCACTGTGTCACAACATTGCATAAGTGGGAGTAGGCATACAGTATGCCCATTGTTTCTCAGGGGAGTAATAGAGTAATTAGCAAACTGACATAAGGCCACATAACTAGTAAGGCCTTGAAAAGAAATCTAGAGTAGTGCTGTGCTTAAAGACTACACTACTAGGATAAAACAATATTACTTGATGTTGGTGAAATTCAATTCAATTCCATTAAACAAAAGTTTATTTAGTCAGAGAGTCTCAACTGGCTGCATTCTAGAATCACCTGGGGGGATCTTTTAAAACATACAGGTACCCAAGATCAACCTCAGACCAATGGAATCAGAACTGCTGCATGTTGGATTCAGGCAGTGTGTTTTTAAAAAGTTCCCAGAGTGATTTCAGCGTGCAGTCAGGGTTGAGAATCACTGATTTAGCTGTCTCTATGTCCCAGGACTGGATGAGGTCTGTGTGTCCTATCAAAAGAGGACTCACTCTTCCCACCTCCCTTACCTCACATCCTACCCATGCTCCTCCTGCTCACTCCCTCCCAGTCACTCTGCCCTTGAACACACAAAGAACTCTTTTGCTTCAGGGCCTTTGCACTTACCATCCTCCCTGTCTACACTGCTCTTCCCCCTACATGGCTGACTCCCATGTCAGGTCTCTTATCAAATGTTATTCTTCCCCCTGACCCTACCTACATGGCACCTTTATCACTCTCCATTCATATATTCTACTTTGTTTTTTCTTTATAACACTTATCACCTAATATATATTTTGTTCATTTGCTCAATGTCTATCTCCTTCTAATAGAATATTAGCTGCACAGGAACAAGAACTTTATTTTGTTCACTGCAATATCCCCAGTTCCTAGGAACACATCTGACATCTAGTAGGTGTTCCATAAACATTTATTGAATGAATGAGTGAAATCTAACTGGGGAAACGAGCATGCACAATCCCACCTACAATACAACATGGCCAATCTGTGGTTCCTGCTTCCTCTCTAACTCATCTCTCTCTTTCTCCCCCTCACACAGAGCACGCCAACAACGCTAACCTATCTGACGTTTCCCCCAGGAAGTCTGGTGTTTCTCATCCTCCCTTGTGCCTTTTGCTCATGCTGTTGTTCTCTCTGCCTGGCACCCCTGCCATTCTCCCTGCATTTAATTTACTCCTATTTATCCCACCTGAGCTCCTGTCATGCTTTGTCATACCTCTGTCACTGAACCTCCACTCTGATTTAAATCTATCTGCTTGTTCCTATGTTTTCCCCACTGCTTAGTCCTGTTTTCCCCACTAGCTCCTTGAGATCGAGGACTAAGCCTTTATTCACATTTTGCATTCTTGGCCCTTTGCAAAATGCCTGATACATTGTAGGCCCTCAATAAATGTCTGTTGAATGAATAAGAGTACAAACTAGCAGTACATACAAAGTGCTACAAAAGCACAGAGAGAACAGTGTATGGGAGGGCAGAGGGCAGAAGGTACTGAAAGTGGATACAATTTCCTGAGCCTTGCAAGATAAGGAGACTTCCTCCAGGTGGGGTGTAGTGAAGGGCTTTCCAGGCAGAGAATACCACACTGGCAGGGTCACAGGAAGGTATGCGCAAGGGAATGGCATGTTTGGGGAATGGCCAGGTGGCTTGTGTCTGGGGCACAGGGCACTTGAGAGAACTTGTGGTGGAAGAGGAGATCACAGAGGAGCCCGGGAGCCAGACTGGGGAGGGCAGGAGGCTGCTGGCATCGTTGATGGTTAACAGGAAGAGGTGAGTTGTCAGAACACAACCCTTGGCTGATGTTGCAAAGAATGAACTGGAAGAAAGGACTGGAGTTGGAAGCCTATTGCAGTGGTCCAGAAAAGAGATGATGAGGACACGAACTCAGGCAGCAAAATATGAGGTTGGGATGGACTTAAAAAAAGAAATAGAAACAAACAGAAAAAGTGATTCACTAATGTGTAGGCAGAATCAGGAAAAGGAAGGAATAAAAAATTACCCCATGCTTGGGTAACTAAATAACATGGGTAGTCCAGAGAGAGAAGCGTACTTCCTTTTTGAGAGGGGGAGTGAAGAAGAGGTCAGGTAATGCATTTAATTGCAGACATTTTGAGCACAATTATGCCTGCGTCAGATGTTATAATTTATATTTTACTTTAACATTAATGCTTGGCTATACCACCTATTGCCTTATAATGCTGAACTGGAAAACTATGAATTGTTAACAGATGCAGGTAGACTACGAATGTTATAGTTACCTATTGAGTGTTGATTCTATTACTTAATAGGGAGATCTAAATATGAAAGCCAATTATCCATGCCCACCGTGTACTTTTGAATTATATTTGAAATAAATTCTGTATTATTTTATCCGTAACATTTCCCAAATATATATCTAATCTATTTCTCTGGTATGGCCTTGAAATAGATCTTTTGAGGGCTTACTGAAAATAAAAATGTAAAATATTATCCTGCCCCTGGGACAATGCCATCTCTTCCAGTTAAAGCTGCTCTCATCTCACTTCCTCTCATGCTGAGTTTACGCATTTTAATTGTTTCATAATTATAGGGAACACAAGCAGCAGCTAACCCCAGGTTGTTTTGTCATGTTGTCTTCATCCAGAGACTGTAGAAATCTTGATTCTATAGGAAACAGAAAATGAGTTCATGTCAAAGGAAATATCTTAAAAAACCAAGGTCAAAGATTACAGCTAAAATTTTGAAATCCCAAGAAACTTCTATCTTATTTGAATTCTCACTTCTTTATTTTCTAGTTGAAGATATCAAAGAGAAAAAACTGAAAATAGGGGCTGGGCCTGTGGCCGAGTGGTTGAGTTCGTGCGCTCTGCTGCAGGCGGCCCAGTGTTTCATTGGTTCGAATCCTGGGCGCAGACATGGCACTGCTCATCAAGCCACGCTGAGGTGGCGTCCCACATGCCACAACTAGAAGCACCCACAACGAAGAATATGAAACTACGTACCAGGGGGCTTTGGGGAGAAAAAGGAAAAAAAAATCAAATAAAAAGAAATGATATACTTTTAAAATCCAGGGTTATTGAAATCTGAATGACTTAGAGACGTACAGCTGTCAGTGTGAAATCTATTTTCAGAGGCATCATGTGGTTTAGGCACCGACCGGGAACGAAGAAAGAACTGATGTCATTCGGGTAGTGTTCATGGAAATCTCACCTCCAAAATCTGCCACCACAGCGTGCCCATCCTCATAGAGAAGAATATTGTGACTGTAAAAAAAAGTAGACTTTGAGTAAACTTTACTATTTCCCAGTCAAACTGACCCCTGGAGGAAGAGGACAACCGTCATCATTTGCTTACCCCAGAGGCTGAGTGAGCCCTGAAGGCTAACAGAGATCTCAGGTTAGTGGTAGTGATTTTTTCAGTTTTGCGAATTCAAAAGGGATATTTACAAAACATGGTCCTCTTATATCTAACTTTGAAAGTATACAAAGCATCCTACCTTAGATAAACCCTCTAAACTTTTCAAGAAGCCCCCTTAGCTGAAGATCAGTTTTTCAGCTCATTGAGGCTCATTTTCTAACACAACTGTGGTTACAGGAAGAGGGTAAGAGGCATCTGTGAGCATATTGGAGTCAGAGCAAGGGAGCCAGCTTGCCAGAACCCCTAGGCACAAGGCAGGGTCTGACATGAATATAGTCAAAGGACTCTATGGAGAATGTTTTGGCCAATACTTTCTAGCCACAATCCCAGGACAAAGGAGTGTTTTTAGGGCTGTAAAAAGAGGCCAGCTGAACTTTTTAAGTTCACTTTTTAAGGTCTTGGATAGGAAAAGGTTTGTGGGTCACCAAAAGTCTCCTTTCCAAGCCAGAATTAAGCTAGATTAAGAGTCTTTCCTTTTCAAGAAGTAAATCAAGGCAGGGACAGTTCAAAGAGAGGCCATTCCTCCCACATATTGGTGAGTTGAGTTGTGGGGAATCTTACAGACAAGCATATTGTGACATGAGGTTGTCTTCTTATCGAATGCCTTTCTTTATGCTCATTTCACATTTGGCTTGTAAACGAGTGATTCAGTATTAGGAGATCCCCCACTGGATTTCTTATAGTTCACATAGGCTATACTATAGCTATTTTATCTGCTTTATCCTTAATTGCTTTGCTTCACGATCAAAATATGGAAAATGGTGTTATTCTCTAGTCTTGAATAAGTCCAGTAATATATTGAATCATTTATTTTTTGTGCTGACTTGAGCTTTACAAGAAAGTTACTTTTGAACTTCTCTTGTATCATTAATGAATTTTATTTTTCTGGTATAGATTTAATCCTCTTTTCAACTACCAAAAATCTAGAATGTCTTCAAAGTTACTTTGCTTGGAAAAGCCCAACAATAGAGGATGTCAAAACAAAAACCCCCCAACATGCTGTCTTTATAAATTATCAATTAATAAGTGTGATGAGAAGAACAGTGTCATGATAAAGAACTCTACAGCATCAGGAGCTTTGTGGAAGTTCCAATGCAACAAGAAAAATCCATCTACTGCTGTACCACTAGGTTCTTTGAAGGATTTAGCAGAGTTTCAATACCACAGTCCCTTGGCCTATCAAGAGATAATAGGTGTTACATGTCATAGTTATCATTAAAACACATACTGAGCATGGATTCAACAATCATAATAAATTTATATGTATGGCATCCTTGCCATTATTTTAATTTTAATTCCAATTGCTTATCTAGAACAATGGTTAATGAAAAACATTTTCAGCAGAACAAACTTAATATATAAAACAAATTTATGAATGGAGCTGCTCTAGTTAATATAGGGAAAAGCTCACAGAGCTGCTCCTTAACTTTCACCTTTTCCACAATAGCAATCATTGAGGAAATAGCCTAAAACCACGGATCTAGAGAAGCCCCCAAATAAGTTATGATTCTAAGGAATATTTTGTTAATTCATTTGTTTGTTGAAATTTTTTCCAAAGTAAACATTTTATGTTACTAAGGACGATTATAACAGCTAGCTGAAATTGGGGTGGAGTGTTTAGAAAAATTTTATTCTTTTATCAAAGAAATTTAAGTGAGTTTGGTCACTGGTTGCCCAGTGTATTTGGTCTGAGAGACAAGATATCTCAGGAGGCAGGGATTATCCTCATTGCTGAACCCCCAGGATTGTTAGCAAACTGATTATTACACAGGAGTGTTCAATAAACATTTGCTGGACAAATAAATTAATTAAAAGAGACTGACATTGTCAGTTTGACATGAGTTTGGAAGGGTAAAGATTATATTAGTTAATCAGCAAGTACTTATTGAATACCACTCATCAAGCCATAAATAAATATTTAGAATTCAGAGAATCCTGGAATTGGAAGAGACATTAGAACTAACCTAGTCTCACCCTCTGAGTTTCTAGAGGAGGAGTCCAAAGCTCAGAGAATTTAAGTGTATCGACAGCTAGTGGCAGTGAAGATACAGAATCCAGTTCATCTAGGCCCCCATCTCAGATCTTAGAACAGTGATTGGTAAATAGTAGGTGATCAGTGAATTTTATGAATCATCCGTGTCATATTATGGACCTTTCCCCAAAGCATGATGTTTACTTTCCTCACATCTTCAAGACACCCTCCCCTGAGCGATACAAAGTGATGCAAGTTAAGGATTCCATCTTCAAGGACCTACCTTATAACTGGATGATGAAAATGAAGATGAATGTGGGCAATATGAAATTCAAGGAAATAATGTAGGTTAAAAAGGGAATAAGTTTTGAAGTCGGCCTTGAGGGACTGTCAGTAAGCCTATAAATGAAAGCTGGTCATGTGCCAGGAAATTTCCTTTGTACTGGGATATAGTGGTGAACAAGACAGGCAAAGAGCTTGTGAGCTTCTGTTGCAGTGGGAAAGAAATGAGGCAGAGACAAAGAGGAAAAAAAATCCAGGTTAGGGGAAGAACTGAGTAAAAGCCAAATTGAGAGTGTGTGTAGTCTGTAATAGGAATTACAGGAAGAATGTGCTTATTAAACTGGAGAGAACATGCTGAGGCATAATCAGGGGAAAGTGAGTGGAGGTGGTGTTGGATTATAATGGAATTTGAAAGCCAGGACAGGAACTCTAGACTTCATACAAGGAGCTAGAAGTTTTTATGGCTAGGGTGAAATGCTCTGAAAGCAGAAAGACTAATGTTCAAGAATAATTTTAGGCCCTAGGTACTGAATGACTAAAGTAAGAAGATAGAGTGGAAAACAAAGAAAAAGATTGAATCCATCAAAACATCTGAAAGAAGTGTCAAGATCTTGGAACAGTCTAATTTTGGAAATAAAAAGGAACAAAAAAACAAGGATCACCTTCAAGTTTTCTAGTTTGGAGTTCTTAAGCACAAAGCAGTAACATATCCAGTTAGAAAGGGTTGTCTTACTAAAAGTCCTATGAATTTCAATGAAAAGGATAGTGGTTGAATTGGGAGGCTGAGAAACTTGGCTAAAGTCAATGCTGTGTTTGGCAAGACTCACCAGACAAATAACTATTATTTTTGTCAAATTGAAATATCATTCAGAAGAACTCTTGTGCTCTTAACAAACAGTAGCAAACTAAACAAAACTCAGGATGCAGTGACAACTTAGGAGCACAGAATAATGTGAGTTCATAGCAGCAAATGGGAGAAATGTCAAACAGGATGCTATGAAAATGACACTACAGGATGAGAACATTTTGGGAAGTTCTGTAATTAAATGAAATTTTCTATTCACTTCAAAATGGTCTTTTGGATTTTTTCATTCCTTCTTTAATCACTCAGTAACAATGAAAACTAATTTTTACAACTACCTCTAAGATTCATGCATTCATCTTTTAGTTAGAGCTAAGCGAGACAGGCAAGGCTGAAGCTGACAGAATTTGTGCTAATCAGCGACAGCATCAAGGCCTCGTGGCGGGTGTCACCTCAGAGCCAGAGAGCCATTGGAAGAGTCATCAGCATTGGGGTTGAGTGTACCTAGGGAAGGGGATGAACTGGGAGCTGAAGCCAGCTACGGCAACAGAAGTGGTACAATTATTACTAGTGATGAGTTCAAGAGTTTACTAGTGAGGTGTGTCATGAACTGGAAGTTTTGAGAAGAGTGAGAACAATGAGAATTGTGGAAATGGTGGGGCAGTAACAGCGAGGGTGGTAGTAAAGACCGAGGGAGTAAACATTGCGTGAGAGCCTCCTGTGTGCAGGCACTGGTGCTTTCAAGACTTTTCCATTCCTCATGGAGCCACTGAGTGGTTGGTTTTAGCACATCTATTCTATGGATGGATAACTGAGGCTCAGAGTGGTTACAGAAGATGGCCAGTATCACAGCTGGTAAGAGGTGGAACATTCAAATTTCAGTCTCCAAAGTCCAGCCTTTTTAGGAGATGCTGACTGCCATATCACCTAGACCGGCTCTCAGGAGCCAGGACTGCTCCAACTAGATATCTAGGCAGAAATTCCAGAAAGCCTGCTTGGGTGAAGAGAGGCCTACCTGCTAGTGCCAAAATACCTGTGTTCAATGTCTGACCATAAGGTAATGAGACTGAAGTCAACGAGCTCCATGGAAATAAATCTGATACACCAGTGTACCACCAGGACACAGCAGGCACAGACTAACCCCACTCCCTTCCAGAGCACGGTTAATATGTCATATGTGGTGAATGAAGCACAGTCACTGTGAACATGGAACCTGCAATCTGACCTGGGAAGTAAGGCAGGCACCGGGGAGTATCAGTGCCATCCAGATCAGGAGAGAGAAATAAAAGAAAGCTGACGGAAATTCCAAGACTTTTTCTTTCCCGGAAGGCTCATTTTCATCTGTTTGCTTTGTGTAAAATTTTGGGGACAGGCATTCTTCTGTTATATATGACACTCTGCAGAGTACCTTCATGCACATAACATTTGGTGGAAACAGCCCTGTGAGTCAGACCCTTTTGATTTGAATTTGTTAGATCAGCAAACCTGTCAGTAATTGGTTGAGCTGGCACCTTAGCCCAAGTCCTACCATTTAGGGGAAAGGAATCGAGGAGAAGTAAGGGGCAGGAGATGAAAACACATAGGTTTCACTGAAGGGAAGAAGGAAAATGGTGAGCAGATGCTGTAATACACAAACACGTATACATAAACAGTGCACACACACTTGCCTTCTAAACTCTCCAGAAACATCTTTAAGGGTGAAGTGCCACGGAGGAATGCTCTCCAGAAAGCAGTGAGTTTGGTAAAACTATTAAAGGAAGTTAAGTAGATAAAAGTCAACAAGTCTTTAATTCTTACAGTAATTTTCAGCATTTCTGGACTTAACATTTTGATTTCATCTAAATAAGTGTGATTCTAAAAGTCTGTGCTGTTTGTTAACTTGTAATTTTGTTGTGTCCTGTGAGCCTTAAGCTCAGAAGCAAGTTGCCTAGCTATGAATGTGCCAAGTCAGCCTTGCAGCATCAGCAGCTCAGAGGCCTTTATTGCTGCCTTTAGTCATCCTGCATCACTGGAGAAATAATGTGCCAGAATGATGTTCACCAGTGTGGGGATCTGCACAGCTTTACTCTTCTTGCCATGATGGCCTAGTTCTGTGCTGGAAACTGTAGCGGCTGCCTTCAGAGAGACTACAGTCTGACTGAGAATGAAATACAAACTAACAGGAAGAAACATTATCATACATAGGCTCGAATTTAAAGTGGTTTTCACTGTGAGAGACATAGAAAAAAATATAGAGAATCTAAGAATTAATTCTGAAAAAGATCATTAACATAGTAGAAGAAAAGTTCTTAAGGAACCGGAGGGAGTATGTAGGACAAGGGCCTAGAATCGGAATACGTGGTTTTTACTGTTACTTGTCCTGTGACTTTGGACAAATTATAATACTTTAACATTTTGAGTCTTTCTTTCTCATCTTGAAAACTTGAGAGAGGAATGAAAGAAATTAAAACAGATAATACATGGAATTTTGCAAATTCTGAACTGCTAAATAGGGATTGGTTATTATTAATACACAGAAGACCTAGCTTACAGAGTGTCTGTACAACTCAAATGTAGACGTCCTTTGTACACTATAAAGCTGTGTAGACGTTAGGTAGTAAGTGATGAATCTTGAAAGCAAAGTACCTTCCTGAATCAAAACTTAGAATAGAAACTGACTTTACTACGGAATATTTCAACCCACTCTCAACCCTAGAGTCTCTTCTCTTTCCACTTCCATTGTCTAACTCTACAAAACTGTCACTGCTTTGCCTGAATGACTGCACTTCACCTGAAGGAATCTTTGTTGCCGTGCCTGCATTGATACCACAGTATTTGGATAAGGCTCTAGCTTTGTCTTTTATCATGAAGCAAATATTTGGGTCAACTGTTTATGGAACAGAACTGAGTATTTATCTTTTTGAAGTGTCTGTCCCTTACAGATCCTTCCACAATAAAGTCCTTCCAACCTTAGCAATGCATGCACTTAGCAGAATACATAATAAAACTGAGGGCGAGATTTTCTTCATCCAAATAACTGATGCGAATACAATCCATGCTCTGACCTTCAGTTCCTTCTTGCACAATTGCACAATTCACTTTCAGAGAAGAATAAGCTGTTTTCAATGTGGGGTGTGTGTGTGTTTGTATCTTTTACATGTTTTCTCCAGTTTTCTTTTAAATAAAAGTGAATGGAAGTTAAATTCTGCTGGTTCCTTGCAACAAAAGAAAATTTTCTCCAACCTCAGAACTGAATTAATTTAATGAAGTCATTATGTAAGCATCATGAGTCTTTTCATTTTAATTGCCTGTATTGAAAATTTACCTAAAGTGCTCAAATGATTCATAATCAGTTGGTTATGCACTACAGTCCAATACTAATTGTCACTATTAATCAGACTGGCCTGATTATTAGACCATTTTCCAATTCTGACTTTCTTCCAGAGCTGGACTGAAGTTCACTGTGGCCTTAGAAGTATCAAGGTGACTTGCTACTCTCAGTCTGCTACAATCAAGAGGGTTTTTTTTGGTTACTTAAAAAAAAAAAGCATAAATATTAATTCTTTTTTTTCTGAATTATAGAGCCATGTAATTGCCTGTGTCAGTCCCTACTAACGAACACTAGTAGTTTAAGGGCACCATGGCCAACCTCTCAGTGTCCTTATTTGATGAGATGACAGCCATGGAAGTGTAAACCTAATAACGCAATAGCAATGCTTCCCAGACTTCATCTGAGCCACTGTTTTCTGTTGTGTGCCTGAAGGTGATTAACTTACATGATTAAAGACACATGGCTATCGGCATGCCTGGAAGCATTCCAAGGGTTAAATCAGTGGGAGCAATTAGGCTTCATTTTGAATCTCATCACACGGTGAAAGTCATTAGTTTACAAACACATCTGCCTGACAAGCAATCATTCAGACCTGATGCTGAGTCCGGGTCTGCCTGCTGCTACATTTTGCTGTGGTGTATGTGATGGCCCAGGATGCTCTCCTGCTACAGACCTCTCTCTGGGGAGTACCACCTCCTTGACCTTCAGCACAGGCACCGATATTGTTCTCTCCTCTCGAACCACCCTTGAAAACCCCTCCTGAACCTTTGCCACTACCAAACTCAATGTGGTCTCTTGACCTCTGAGTATGTGACCCCCGTGCACTGAACTGCTTCCAATTTGTTTCAAGTATAATGCAAAGTGCTAACTAGACCCTTGAAATGCAGTGCAAACTCACATCTACTTGCTTTGGAGCATCATGATCTTTCTTAAAATTTACCTTCGGGTCATCTAGATTAGCTCCTTGTAGTCAGATATAGTCTCATAGTCTCACTATTTTGGCAAATTTCTGCCTCTGATTTTAAATTTCTATCGCTGCTTCTTACATCATTAGGTAACAAAAACTAATTAAAAACTCATTATCTTCATGAGGGTAACTGCTGGAGGTCCCAAGTTTGAGCCCCAGATAATGGAGACAGAACAACTGGGCTCTGAGAGCTTATTTATATCTCCTTATTATGTATGCTATGTGGTGATTGGGCCCTCAGCAACCATCTGAGGGTCCTCATGATTTTGGCTGCACATAGAAACCTGGTAACAATTATATTGTGACGTCAGAAATCACGTAGTTTTCTTCACAGACAAATAAAGCCTCTACTTATATTCTTGATACCTCCTTTGTAACTTGTGGCTCAACACAAACTATTCCAGGACTCCTACCACAACCAGAAGATTTTATTGTCATTCTTCTTCTGCAAGAAAAGTGAAGCCTCTGAAAATCCAGTTTTTAGATTTTATTTCATCAGGACACCTCTCCTTACCAAAGGCCAGAGAAACCCAAGCCTAGTTTCCCCATTAATATCTTTGAAAGTAGCTCTTTACCAAAAATAAGAATTGTACTTCTATTTTTTCATACTAGCAGAAAGCAACCCAAGTGTGGCTTCATACAGACTGACTTGGGATATTTTGAATATACCCCTAGTTCTTTAGAAAAGGCACGCAGGCAAAGAGCCACGTAGCCATTACAATAGCCCCCCAAGCTCATTCAGGAGTAGCAATATACAGATCTTGAGCATAATCTAGGTAAGAGAGAGGAATTTACCAAATCCCCATATCATGAACTCCTAAACACTGAAAGCCTAATTTCAGTGAACTCTTGGCAACCATGGAAACAGAAAATTCCAATAAATGCAAAGGATTGCAGAACCTTGACTTTTCCTAAAACAAACACCAGTCTGTCAGGAGAAGTATATTTGAAAGCTTACCTCTAAAGCTACTGGATTTGTCCCACTGCCAGAGGGACTGAAGAGGTGGATTATAAGATTTGTACTGTGGTTAAACCCATTTATTGAGGGTAATGTGAAAAAAACTCCATAGTCTTCACTTACTATTTGCTCAGCACCATGAAATGCAAGTGGAGGAGCAATAATGACTGAATAAATCTAACCACACACACACACATGCTATTGATTGTGAGGTTTCTACGAGTTAGTGCCCTAGAGTCAGCAAGCAAGTATAATTTTCCTTTCTATGTATGGCTACAGTTATTGCTTATCCTTCTTATTGGGTACAATCTTATGAGGAATCTTAGGTACACAAACTACAAAATGGAACACTTTTGAATGCTGAAGCTAAAATAAGATAATATCACAGGTGATGGCAGATATGCATTCATTACGTATCACTTGTTTAATTTTTAATTTAAAATTGAGAAAGGGAAGAATAACATTGGAAAGCACTATATTGACTCTATTTTCTTTACAGGGTCTAACATTTTCTAACGCACTGGGACCATGGGTGATCAGAGGCTTTTGACTTCAGGCAGCTGATTGTGAAACCTATATTTGAGAGTCACAGGAGGTCAGTGTGAGAAAATTTTCTCCAACAAAGCACACAGCCAAAACTTTGAGGAATGATGAAAATGACTAAGATATGTAACATCCAAGTGTGGAAAAGTAATAATTAACTAATCTGATTACCAAAACAGCCACAAAAACAAAAGCATCATCAAAGAAGTCTCCAACTTTTGCTCTTTTGCTATCACCTAAATAATGCCTCCTAGTCACTTTTCTGAACACCCATTTTTAAAAATACTGAAAACTCTAAGGTCTCTATGCAAATCCCTCTCTGTAGGTAAGCGGTGAAATGAGTTGAACATTTACATGTGACAAGAGAAGATGAGTCTTCCAAAGCAAAATACAGACGGGCAAATAATATGAATGTTTATGAAGCAGAAACTTGAGGGGCTTAGGCAAACAGGAGAGAGAGCAAGCATATTTTAGAGGTGGAAGTGATATTAAAGGCTATCAAACAATCTCTTTATAAAGGAAGAATATGAAGAGCTTTGGTTTTTTGTCAAGGTCACCTAACGGATCTCCTAAGAACTGTTCGTTTTCCTGCATCACCACTTCCTTCACCCTGATCTCTGAGGGTCCAAGCCCATCCCCAGCCCACGTGACGTGTGGAGACACAGATGCTAAGGGCACCAACTACAGGGCATGCATTTGTACTGAAAAGTGCCACGGGACTCTTCTCGCTCACGTTTAAGAAACAGGATCCAGCACTAACTCTCTGGGAATGTGCCACGGCCCTTCTGAATATCTTTTTAACACTCAGACACAAAAGGTCTGTGATAGACCCTCTATGTCTGCATGTTAAAATTAAATCCTAGACACTAATGGGGAAAAAGAAATAAGGCCAGAGAGAGGAGGGAAGAAGAGCAGAAATATATGAAAAACAAGTAAGGCAAGGAAAATCTGAGTTCGGCATGGCAGACACCACTGATGTTTTGGAAGCCAAGTTTCCTGCTAAAAGACCCCAAAGGAGGTGTACATGTGTCCAGCACGGGAGGGCCGAGCTTAAAAATAACAGCTCAGAGGAGAGCTGGGCTTTATCAACAAATAAGGCTTTCTGCAATAAGGAACGCGTCGGGGACTCCGTGACTCCCCGTGCAGTGGCAGCTATCTCTCTGGAGACAGAGGCTGTGCTCCTGCAGAGCCCGGCCCCACCAGGCTTCGCTCTCTAACCTCTCGGAATAAGCCGCAAACAATTGTCTGAAAGCATGGCTTCAGGGGAATTTGTTTGCAGTCCTTTGGAGCAGGCACTTGTAGGTAACTCAGGAAAGGCAGCAGCTTCCTCCTGGACGAATCTGGAGCTCTGGCTTTACCACAGTGTCTGTGTGCCCCCTTAGCGACCACAGGGAGACCAAACGCCCATGTCTCTGCAAAAGGGCAGGTAAAAATGTACTTAGTTCCACATGCCTTCCGTCAAGGACACTTTGAAAATTCAAAAGAAATGAACGGGTCTATTTTTAAAAAACTCACTGAACCATTCAGCATCTCTTCAGTTGCTGAGAAAAGGAGCTGTTGGTTTTTTTCAAGACACTAGATAGTCTATCCCTGTGGGATAGAAGTATTAGTCACAGAAATGTAAGTTACCAACCATGACAGTTTAGGTCCATTTTCGTTCTACCCTTTGTCAGTGCGGTGTGACTGTCCCCACCATGCCCCCTGGCTCCTTCCCCCTCTCACCTTTACTTTATTCATCTTGTCCCCTCTAAGTCTGAACTCACTTCCAACTTTTCCTCTAAATAAATATCCCCATTTTCAATACCCCATCCAGTGATTTCTTCTTATCCTAGCGTTCACTTATCCTAGTGCTTGTCCCCCAAAAGATTATAAACTCCACAGGAGCAAGACCTATGAGCCAAAGAAATTATTGGTGATCAATAAACTCTTATTGAATTAAAATTTTTTCTTGATCCTGGAGGAGCAAAGGGCAGGAAAGAATGGGAATGATGGCGAGATTTTATGGAGTGGTTATACTCAGCAGTGACTTCTCCTAAACTCCACAGAAATGAATTCTCTAGTTACTCAGACCAAATTGTTGTTTCATATTTTCCATAAAGATCCAAATTTGCAACTCAAAATAAATTCTCTGAGACTTAAGACCTTAATTTTCCATTTTTAGTCTTAGTCCAGGCAAATTCTTATCTGTTAGCTTCCTATATAATCAGCATTTACCCAACAAATATTTGGTTAATATTTGGCATCTACTATACTGCTGGATATTGTGCAGGACACAGAAAAAGCTTTAGAACAAACCCACCTTTCCAGGGAAGATAAGGAAATGAGCTGAATAAACACTACTTCGACCCCTCTAATCACTGCCTGCCATGCACAAGCCAGGCCCCTCCTCCTGAAGCCATGCTTACCCCATCTAGCCCTCCCCACCAGGCCCTTCCTGACCACTTAAGTCCTAGCCCTGCTTCAAGAACACCTTAAGCCTTGTGTCCCTTTTGAAACCTTACCTAAATATTCTAGCCCGCACCAACGACTCAGAGACTGAATACTATGACAGTATTTTCAGTTCCATACAGTTGGTACTTTGCATATGCTGTCTGTGCTTATTTTTTTTTTCTTTTTCTATGTATCTTCTATTTCCTCAGATAGATTAAGACCATTCTTAAACCACTTTTTATCCTTTGTCACCTAGGACTTGGCAAATTATAGCACCTCAAGAAAAATTATGGCTATGAATAAGCAACACAGTTACTGATACAACATCCTGCCTTTTTCAAAGTAGCCCTCTGAACAACATTCTATTTCCGCCTCTTTAGAGTCAGTATTCTTGGAAGGCTTTCCTACACTTACTGCTTTTACTTCTTTACTGACCATCCCCTCTTTAATCCACCAGTCTCACTTTTTCCCTAACTCCAATAAACCTTACCAGCGTGAGCTTCTGAGTTGCTAAATGCCATGGACTCTTTAGTTCTTGTACCATATAACATACTGAGCCCTTCTCCTTCTTGACCAAAGCTTGTTTCTCTTCTCTGAGTGCAGGATATCACCACGAATCAAGTTACACAAATAAAAACTAGGGAGCCGTCCTTGACTCTTCCCTGTCCTTCAAGCCCCTAAGAAAATCAGTCACCATGTCCTATCATTGCTACTTTTCTAGTATGTTCTACATCTGTCCAGTTATGCTTTCTATGCATTGAGCACTTATCTCCTTTTGAGAAGTCAATAATCTAAGAATATGTTTATTTACATCCTTTTTTAGTAAAAAAAACTGCCTGTAGGAAATCTCCTTTCAATGCTAAGCATAAGTCAATAATAAGTGACGCATATATTACTAGGTGCTAGCATAGATCTAAGCAATATATGTTAACCAATTTAATAGTCACACAACTCAATGAGGTAGATATGATTATTACACCATTTTAAACATGAAGAAATTGAATTGCAGAAAGGTGAAATAACTTCCCTGAGGTAACATGGCCAGTTACTTCGAATTCCTCATCTCATTTTAGTCTCCACAGTAATCTTATATGGTGGTATTAATATTTCATCTTACAGCTGAAGAATTGAGGCTGAGAAGCTTAAAATAATTTTCCTAAGGCCACCCATTTGGTAAAAGTGTCAGAATTATGATTAGAATCCACATCTAGTTGTCTTCAAAATTCATTTACTTTCCTCCACATATCCTTTGACAGAGTCACATGGAATGGTTTAAGAAAAGCTAAACTAGAAAGTACAGCCTAAATTTCTAACTTTTTTCATTAATTTGGGGACTTTTGTTTTGAATGCTGTTTCTAATGGAAGCAAAGGGGATGAGTGTTAAAATACTGGAGTCTATAAGTCAAAGAAAGTAAGTGCAGCAAAGGTCAAAAGAAATGATGACTAAGGTGAAAAGACTAGACACAGAGAGGGAACAAAAAAGGACCAAATGAAGGAAAGGGGCGAGGTGTGGGAGTGGTGGGGTGCAGGAGTCGGGGTAAGGGTCGTGGTAGTGGAGGGGACCTATGAGACCTGGAGGAGAAGCTACGCTGGAGCATGAAAGGATGAATTGTCTTGATAGTCTTTAGGAAATCTAATGAGAATGTGTTAATAGAAAATGTGATATGTGACTAAATAGTTCAACAACATGCATATTTCATGATGTTGGCTTTATGTGACTGGGTTACTCATGAATCTACCAGTTGAAACAAAGCCAAAAGATACCCAGTGATTTTATTCGAGTTTACCAACAGCTACCCAGACTTTGTATGCAGAATGAAGTGACAAATGATTAGTATTCTCAAGATGTCTACAAACTATCCAGCATGTTGTGGATACTTTGTATTCTGTACTCACCCAGCACTGAGAACATTTTGTTCCCAAAGAATTTATGTAGTGGTTTTTTTGTGGTTTTCGTTTTGGTTTTGATTTGTGTATAGCTCTTTTATTTAACTCTATGATGATGGAAACAACAATCATATAAATGTTACCCTCACACCCTGTATGGTCAAGGAAACAAATGCAAATATCAATCTGTGTGTCTGTTCCCAGGAGATGAAGAATGGGAGTGGCCCCAAACTCAGGCCCTTGCAGGTTGGTTAGAAGGCATTTGTGGAACATGGAATTAGTAAGAGATTAGGAACCAGAACGTCTGGATTCAAATATCAGCTCTGCCATTTAGCCAACTGAAGGACTGTGGGGGAAGAAATTAATTTACTGAACTTCAAATTTCTCTTCTTTAGCATTGTGAGTTTTTTTTAAAATCAAGATTAGATGAAATAATGCTTGTGAAATAAAATCATGTAGCATAAGCCTGACACATAGTGTTTTCTCAATAAAGAAAGAAATAAGGGAAATGAAATGCCAGTGCCAGAGAATTAATTAGTTGGTTTCTGATAAGACAGACCAAAGATGACAACTCAAACAAATGATACTTTCATTACAGAATGATAAAATATACACATATATCTTCACTTTATGGCATGTCAATGGGGATGTGTGAACAATCTTAAATAGTGAGCAAAAGAACAAATAACCTTAGGTAGAAATCTCCTTAAGGCATTAGGTCTTCTAGCTGTGCTAACATCTTGTGGTTCCAAAGATTACAGGTGATTACACCTCTCAAAAGCGTTCATTTAGCCCCCAAATATAAAAAATCCTTTTTGGGAGGAGTAGGTTCCTAAGAAGAAGCTATTGCACTGAATAAATTAAAAGGCAAAGTAAGCCGGGGCTCTTGTTTTTCCCCTGACTTGCATGCTATCCTTGGTTTTTCAGATTTTGCCCAACTCGGAAAGAGGTTTTCAGAAGGTTGCTAGATAGAGAGTTCGGTGATGAGGAGGACATTCCACGTAAGAGTGCCTATGGTGGCAATCTATACAGCGGGCCTGAGGAGGCCCACCAGATGCCCACCTCTAAGACATGATTTATGTCTTTACTCCTGCCAGCTTTTCAGGTGATGGAAGACCCCTTTTCCTTAGCAATCAGACTGAGTTACCCCTCCTTATGAAGTCTCCACCAATTTGCTCATCTTACGATCATCTTTCTTTCCAGTTTTAACTGTTACAGCTATAATGTAATAGCAAGAACAGTGGATTTAGAGAAACAAGACTTAGACTCTAGACTAGCTTTGCCAATAAAGAGAATTTTTTCAAAAATTTCTGAAATTATTTATGTTACCTGATATTCTCTTATCTGTAAGAGCTGTCTTGTCAGGTTATTGTAATGATTAAACACTAAGTCTGTACGACCTTTATTATTTGCAAAACATTATATAAATGCAACCATTAATCATTTATGTCTACTTCTGCATCCTTCACTCAGCTATAAGCACCTTAAAAGCATGAGCCCTCCTTTTTATGTCTTTGAATCTTCAGGGATTAGAAGCTGGTGAAGTTTTTGTTTTCCTTACACACTGGACGTTCAGTAGATACTATCTTTGCTGGCAGTGTTATCAAACATCAGGAAGAGCCCTTAAACTTCACAGGAACTCTTAAGAAAATCTCAGAATTTCTCTCCCATCTAGAAGCTAATAGGTAACTGATGAGGACTATTGATGGAGGTAAAATAGTTCAAGATAAGAAAAAGAACAAAACTAATTAAAATTCCGGACAAGTAAGAACAAACCATTTTACCCGCATTTTAAGGTGCTGTGTAAATTTGAAGTCAATTACTTTCAAAGATTGATAAAAGTCACATTCCTAACTTGAAAGAGCTACCATGTGATAATATTTCCTCTGACACTTATTACGGCTATTGCTAAAACTGGCATCTGTGGAACATTACACCTTAATGCCGACATTGCCTTGTTATAGCTTGAGTGGAGGCAGGGCAGTTTGACTGCAGCTGCTTTAAGACATGATAAAGAATTCTGAAAGTTGCGATGCTGTTTGCCGTGTCCTTTCCTGATAAAGTAATAGTGTGGAGATGTATGTTGGTATTTGATAATTTTGAAAGCTTTGAGAAAGCAATGACAGCTTGGCAAAACATAGCTCGCCAAAAACCTCTTTGAAGTATTTCTCAAGCCCTGTGCCTATCCTTGAAGGCAAACTGAAAGTCAAGAAGACACTTCATGGAAACAAATGCAAGCACCTGCCTCTGGCAGTCTTGCTAGAATCTTCAGTTTTCTTTCTCTCTCTTTATTTGAACAATTAGATGCATAGGATGTATCATGTGAAATCTAAAATGTTTATTTTCAAACAGCAGTTTTTAAATGTATAAATTTAAACATAGAAAACATCTAGTGAATGTTTGTTTGCAGTTTTATTCCTACAAATATATTAAAATTTCTTCCACATAATTTCTGGCTTATACTTACACGGATTTCTACCCCTCGGTAGTTTCACATGCATAAAAATGCATGCAAGTCTATTTATTCAATCATTTCATGCATATGTGGCAAGGGATCAAAATGTAGATCTCAACACCAAATACTGATGAGGATGTGGAGCAACAGGAACTCTCATTCATTGCAGGTGGGAATGCAAAGTGGTAAAGCCATTTGGAAGAGAGTTTGGCAGTTAAATACAAAATGAAACGTAACTCTTACCAAAGGATCCAGCAGTCGTGCTCCTTAGTATTTACTGAAAGGAGCTGAAAACTTATGTCCACACAAAAACCTGCACATGGATGTTTACAGAAGTTTTATTCACAATTCACAAAACCTAGAAGCAACCAAGATGCCCTTCAGTAGATGCTTGGATAAATAAACTGTGGTGCATCCAGACAATGGAATAATTTCAGTGCTAAATGAAATAAGCTGTCGAGCCATAAAAAGAAATGCATGTTATGAAGTTAAAGAAGTCAATCTGAAACAATTGCATACTGTATGATTTCAAATGTATGACATTCTGGAAAAGGCAAAACTATGGAGACAGGATAAAGATCAGTGATTACCATAGTTAGTGGGGAGCAAAGGATAAATAGCTGGGGCACAGAGAAGTTTTAGGGCAATGAAACTACTTTGTATGATACCATAATGGCAGACACATGTCATTATAAATTTGGCTAACCTCACAGAATGTACAAGAGTGAACCACAATGTAAACCATGGACTCTGAGTGATAATGATGTGTAATATAGGTTCATTAACTGTAAAAAATGTACCACTCTGGTGGTGAATGTTGACAATGTGGGAGGCTATGCACATGCAGGGGGAAAGGAAGTATAGGGGAGATCTCTGTACCTTCCTCTCAATATTGCTGTGAACCTAAAACTGCTCTAAAAAACAGTCTATTCATTTTATTTTGAATGCACATCTCTCCTAAAATTTTTGCCTTAAGTTTCTCTTCTTGACTCCCACGTCACCTGATTTCATTCTCTCCTAGGATACGTATTATCTTCTATTTTGATGTGTAGCCATTTACATTATGTCATACCCTTCTGAGATACTGTGAAATCTCTGGGTACAGTATATGTGTCTTAATTATCTCTGTACTCAGCATGATGCCTAGCATATAGCAGTCATTTCAGAAATGTGTATTTAATGAATAAATGAAATAATACTTAGCTTTTGCCATCCATTTTCATTTGCTCTGCTACCCTGATAATATCTTATGTAGGTTATCAAAATTTTCTAGCTGATAGCTGAAAACTCAGGTGAAACTTCTGCCTGAAAAACAATCAATTATATTATTTAATATATGTCCTGAATATCTAAAGTTGTAGACACAGCTCATTGGGTACCCCGGTTTCCTTTTGAAATATCAAAAAAATACAAAACACACACACATATGTGCAAACATACATCACAAATACATATACACACAAATTCACAATAGCATGGTGATATATACATAATATACAATAGCTCAAATCAGTGATTTGCTGATCTTTTGAAGGAAATACCCTTAATTGCAACCTGGATATTATAGTGGGGGGAATATTGACTTCGAAAAGATACGTCCATCTCCTAATCTTCATACCCTGTGAATATTATCTTATTTGAAAAACGGGTCTTTGTAGATCTAATTAAGTTAAGGTCCTCAAGAAGAGATCATCCTGGATGATCTGGGTGGGCCCTAAATCAAATGACAAGCATCTTTATAAGAGACAGAAGAGGAGGAGACACAGACACATAGAGGGGAAGGTGATATGAAGACAGAGGCAGAGATTGGAATGATGCAACCAAGAACCACCAGCAGCTAGAAGAAGCTGAATTTAAGATATCTTTTTTAGCAGTTTTTTGTTTATTTTTTACCAAATTGTAACTTAAGGAAAATTTCAGATCTTCAAAAGTATAGTACAAGGAATACTCAGCCAACATTCTCCTAGACTTTCCAGTTGTTAATATGTTGAGAGATTTGCTCTCCTTCTCCTTTGCCCCCTCCCTCTCTCCCTTTCCCTCCTTCTCTCACCCTGTCTCTCTTTCTCTCTCTCCATTACTATATATACATGAAACCTATGAAAGTAGAGGGAGCAAGAAGCAAGAGAAGGCAGGGTGAACTGAGACTCCTGTGAAGGAGAGGGAGAGGGAAGGAGGATTGGACAGGAAGAGTCTCAGAAGGCAGCACAGTTCTCAGAGAGGTTTGGTCAGGCCAATGGGAAGTCTTGGAGACAAAGCTGCCTGTTTAAGAAGTCCACCCTTTGCAGGAATGGGTTTGTATTAATACACTGACTATGCACAGTCATTGGCTGGGAGAAGCCTACAGGAAGTACATTCTTAGCTTGAACACGGGGGTGGATCACAAAGAACAGCAACTGGAACACTCAATTATGCTCCCTACAACAGGAGACCTAAGAGGTACATTTTCACAGTTGTCACAACCTCTAATACTTCACTATGTATCTCTTAAGAACAGGAATATTCTCCTACACAGCCACAATCTGAATATTATGCCCCTGAAATTTCACGCTGACACAATTACATTATCTGATATATTCTGAGATATCTTTTAAACATTCACGTGGAGATAACCAGTAGGCAGTTAGCTATAATCTTCTGGAGTTCAGTGGAGAGTGAAAAAGTAGAGACAATCTAGCCAAATCTTTATTAATATCTAAAAGTAATGGGAGGAAATTGTCAGATATTCAAAGGCTCAGATCATACACACATCATGGGGTCTTTCACAAAGATATACTCTAGAAGAAATGCATACAAAATAAAAAGACAGAAATGGAGAAATTGTGGTAAAGCAGAACTCCAGGGAACATTACTACTAGCAAAATAAGCAGGTTTTTTCAAATGAGAGTGATGAATATAATGAAATTAAATAGCAAGAGTGAAAATTATTCTTGAAAGACATTTAATAAGAATAAGAAAAAAGCATTAATCAAAATCCATGTATCTAATTTCAGATCATATTAGAAAATATTAAGGAGTAAGATAGAGAGTAGAAAATGCTAAGGAGTGGGAAATAAAAGCTTATTAAAGTCCTTGCTTTCAATCAGAGGAGTCCAAAATTATAATATAGTTCTTGGATTTAAATATATAAGTTATCTTTCCGCAACTGCACCTATTAATTTATGATCTCTATCTCCTGGAAAAGTCCACTCTAATAATTTCTATGATGCTCAGAACTACGTCACATGTGTTAACAAATACTTCTTTTCGCTTGCTCTCTGCCAAGTCAACAGTCCCTACTTCAGCTCTGCCCATTACTCTCTGGCATCAGTGCAGCCCTTCAAGGGCACCACACTCTGGGCTTTTTTGGTGGAACCCACCATGACATCCAAGGTGATTTTCACCAGAGGTCACTGCACATCCATGAACTGAAAAACTGCCTCAGCTCTTTGAATTCCTCTGGTCTTAGAACTCCAGTGCTGGTCTATGCTTCATGCCAAAGCAAGAAAAACTCCCTCTACTCAATTACGTGCCATAGTTGGACATCTGAGAACCAGATACGCTGTTATAAAAAGGGTACCTGTGACTCTCATGTACAGCTCCTTCTGCCAAAGATTTCAGAACGGAGCCTTTGAGGAGGTGCCTGGGACCAGACTGAGCCTGGGCTATACTAGAAGTTCTCCCTTTTACACCAAAGATTCTTTGTGCTCCTTCTGTCCACAGAATTCCTCATGCCAACCATCTAAAGCACAGTCTCTCCTGAAAGGAAAACTAGAAATGGCTGCACGTCAGTAGTAGTCACAGCTTGGCCAAAAGCTAGGACTCCCACCTTGCTCATAATAAACAGGGAAAAAAGGTTCAATAATGATTTACAAAAATGTAAAGAGCATCACAACCCAGAATCAAGAACAGGGTGTATATCGTTCAAATCACTGAGGAAAAGAAAAACAAAGAAAGCTTAGCCTAAATACAAAAGGCATAAGGAAATAGCAAGTACAAAAAATAAAAAGAAAATATATTTCATATATAAATATATAAAAATATATTAAATATATTATTTTGAAATATTTAATGTATATTATTTATATATAAATATATATATAAAAATCAGTAAAGTAGAAAAAGAATAGAAACCAGAAAGTAGTAAAACCTCATAATAATGATGACAATAAATCTAATTGTATTTAACTTCAGTATAAAAAGAGAAAGATTTTTACAGGAAGATTTTTTAAAAAGTAAGGAAAGGGTCCTTAGGAGGATCCAAGATGGCGCCGTGAGTAGTCCTCTTTGTCTCTCCCCCTTCGAGTCGACAATTATTTGGACACTCATCGCTTAACAAAGGATATCCAGACAGCATCTCTGGACGTCTGAGAGACCCACATGACTATACATCGGAAGGCGGACAGACTTCCCTCCGGGAGGTTGTGGAGATAGGTGAAAACTCTCCGACCCCGACCGAACAGCCTAGTACCTGCAAGTGGCTTTCTTCCAACAGACGCCCCCAGAGGATCAATGCACACCTAGGGCAGGAGCGAGTACACAACAGAGGAGCGACGGTGGAAACAGGTGACCAGAACCCTACCTAAACCCCCTGCAATTGCTCCTAAACGCAGGGGGAAACTCTGGAGTTGCACACCTGAGCCCGCGGGGAGATCCCACCTGGTGTTCGCGGTGCCCGGAGGGTCCCAGAGAGAATCTCTGAGGGTACGGAGGCCCCCCGGCTGCCACTGCCTGCACAGTGGGGAAAGGGATTGCCGGAGATCTCGGAGAGGACTGGGGCTGGGTGAAGCTGCAGAGGCCCGCTCTGCACCCCGGAGGGGAAGCTCCAGAGTTCTGCCCAGGCAGCAGACAAAGCTCTCTGTCTGCCATTGGTGGAGGGGCCACGCCCAGCATTCACAGCTCTGGGAGAGTCCCGGGGAGAGAATCCCAGAGGGTGAGGCGACCCCCAGCTGCCGTTGCCTGCCCCATGGGGCTAGTAGGGGAAGCTCCAGAGTTCCGCCTGGACAGCAGACAAAACTCTCTGTCTGCCATTAGCGGAGGGGCCACGCCCAGCATCCACAGCTCCGGGAGAGTCCCGGAGAGAGTCCCAGAGGGCGAGGCGACCCCCCCAGCTGCCGTTGCCTGCCCCGTGGGGCTAGGGATTGCTGGAGATCTCGGAGAGGACTGGGGCTGGGTGAAGCTGCAGAGACCGGCTCCACGCCCCGGAGGGGAAGCTCCAGAGTTCCGCCCGGGCAGCAGACAAAACTCTCTGTCTGCCATTAGCGGAGGGGCCATGCCCAGCGTTCACAACTCCGGGAAAGTCCCGAGAGAGTCCCAGAGGGCCAGGTGACCCCCGGCTGCCGTTGCCCGCCCCATGCGGTAAGGGATTGCTGGAGATCTCGGAGAGGACTGGGGCTGGGTGAAGCTGCAGAGACCGGCTCCACGCCCCGGAGGGGAAGCTCCAGAGTTCCGCCCGGGCAGCAGACAAAACTCTCTGTCTGCCATTAGCGGAGGGGCCATGCCCAGTGTTCACAACTCCGGGAAAGTCCCGGAGAGAGTCCCAGAGGGCCAGGTGACCCCCGGCTGCCGTTGCCCGCCCCATGCGGTAAGGGATTGCTGGAGATCTCAGAGAGGACTGGGGCTGGTGGGAGCTCCAGAGGCCGGCCCTGCAGCCCGGAGGGGAAGCTCCAGAGTTCTGCCCAGGCAGCAGACAAAACTCTCTGTCTGCTATTAGCGGAGGGGCTACGCCCAGCATCCACAACACCGGGAAGGTCCCGGAGAAGAGAATATCAGGCAGGGCAGCAGCTGACCAGCTACCACTGAAATCGGGATCTCTGACTATCCTCCAGACAGGGCAAAGGGCTCCCCGAGTTCCTGGGGAACAGGACTGGGGCTGGGGGGAGTTCCAGTGACCCAGCGCCGTAGCCTAGGGAGAAATCCCACAGGCTCACAGCAGCCTCAGGGAAAGCCTCTGCACAGCACTAGTAGAGAGCACCCAACTGGCAGCCACAAGGCTGGAAGACCCCGGGACAAAAGTAGCATAGCTAGGTGAGCTAACCACAGACTGTAGAAGATGCCAATAGCTCTGCTGCGACCCATAGTGGACAAGTGAGATTTTGTGGGTGCCGACAGTGACGGAGCAGCAAATATAAGTGATCCTACCCCTGGCCGCTGGAAAAGCCCATAACACTGTTGCAGACCCCAAGGAGGGAGCATGTCTAGGTGAGCTGCAACAGTAGGCACCAGCAGCCTGAAGCTCCCCCGTGACGGCCCCCACGGCAGAAGAGGGAATCCAAAGGACCACTGTGACTACAAGGAGGGGTACAGTTAGCAACTGTGGATAGAGTTCCTGGTTGGTGCAGTGTAAACAGCTGCTCCCCCACCACAGCAGCAGAAACAAATGGAAGGAGCAACTAAACTCTATCTCTATGCGGAGGCACAAATCAACAACATCAAGCAATATGAAAAAATACATTAAATCTCCAGAACAGAAGGAAAATAACAAATACACAGAAAACAATCCCAAAGAAAATGAGATATATAACCTAAATGATGATGACTTCAAAACAGCCATCATTAAAATACTCAATGAATTAAGAGAGAATTCAGATAGACAACTCAACGAGTTCAGGAGCTATGTCACAAAAGAGTTTGATACAATAAAGAAGAACCAAACAGAAATACTGGAAATGAAGAACACAATAGAGGAGATTAAGAAAAATCTAGATGCACTGAACAGTAGGGCCGATAATATGGAGGAAAGAATTAGCAATTTGGAAGATGGCAATATAGAAATGCTGCAGGCAGAGGAGGAGAGAGAAGTAAGACTAAAAAGAAATGAAGAAACTCTCCAAGAATTATCAGACACAATTAGGAGATGCAACGTAAGGATTATAGGTATACCAGAGGGAGAAGAGAAGGAGAAAGGGGCAGAAAGCCTATTCAAAGAAATAATGGCTGAGAACTTCCCAAATCTGGTGAGAGAGATGGATCTTCAGGTGACAGAAGCCAATAGATCTCCAAACTTTATCAATGCAAGAAGACCAACCCCACGGCATATAGCAGTGAAGCTAGCAAAAGTCAATGACAAGGAGAAAATACTAAGGACAGCCAGGCAAAAGAAACTAACCTACAAAGGAACCCCCATCAGGCTATCAGCAGATTTCTCAGCAGAAACTTTACAGGCTAGAAGAGAGTGGAATGATATATTCAAAAATCTGAAGGACAAAAACCTACAGCCGAGAATTCTCTACCCAGTGAAAATATCCTTCAAATACGATGGAGAAATAAAAACTTTCCCAGATAAACAAAAGTTAAGGGAGTTCATTGCCACAAAACCTCCTCTTCAGGAAATCCTCAGGAAAACCCTCATTCCTGAAAAATCAAAAAAAGGAAAGGGGCTACAAAACCAAGAGCAGAGGAGATAAGTAGAAGGACAACAACAAAGAGTAGCAGCTCTTCATCAGAACAGATTAAACCATGGGACGAGAAACAAAGGAAAATGAAGAAAACCGGAAAACAAGACATAAAATGGTAGTGGTAGGCCCCCACATCTCAATAATCACTCTAAATGTAAATGGATTGAACTCCCCAATCAAAAGACACAGAGTGGCAGGATGGATCAAAGAACAAGACCCAACAATATGCTGCCTCCAGGAAACACACCTCAGCCCCAAAGACAAACACAGACTCAGAGTGAAGGGATGGAGAACAATACTCCAAGCTAAGAATGAACAAAAGAAAGCAGGTGTCGCTATACTAATATCAGACAAGGTAGACTTCAAAGCAAAACAGATAAAGAAAGACAAAGAGGGACAGTATATAATGATAAAAGGGACTCTCCACCAAGAAGACATAACACTTATAAATATATACGCACCCAACACAGGAGCACCAAAATTTGTAAAGCAACTCTTAATAGAACTAAAAGAAGACATCAACAACAATACAATAATAGTAGGGAACCTCAACACACCATTAACACCAATGGACAGAACATCCAGACAGAAAATCAACAAGGAAATAATAGAATTAAATGAAAAATTAGACCAGATGGACTTAATAGATATATATAGAACACTTCATCCAAAAACAGCAGGTTACACATTCTTCTCAAGTGCACATGGAACATTCTCAAGGATTGACCATATTTTGGGAAACAAAGCAAACATCAATAAATACAAGAGAGTTGAAATAATATCAAGCATCTTTTCTGATCATAATGCTATGAAACTAGAAATCAACTACAAGAAAAAAGCAGAGAAGGGTGCAAAAATGTGGAGACTAAACAACATGCTTCTGAACAAACAATGGATCATTGAAGAAATTAAAGAAGAAATCAAATATTATCTGGAGACAAATGAAAATGAGAACACGACATACCAAATCATTTGGGATGCAGCAAAAGCAGTCCTAAGAGGGAAATTCATCGCAATACAGGCTCACCTCACTAAACAAGAAAAAGCTCACATAAGCAACCTCAAACGACACCTAACAGAACTAGAAAAAGAAGAACAAACAAAGCCCAGAGTCAGTAGAAGGAGGGAAATAATAAAAATAAGAGCAGAAATAAACGATATTGAAACAAAAAAGACAATAGAAAGGATCAATGAAACAAAGAGTTGGTTCTTCGAAAAAATTAACAAAATTGACAAACCTTTAGCCAGACTCACCAAGAAAAGAAGAGAGAAATCGCAAATAAATAAAATTAGGAATGAGAGAGGAGAAATCACAACAGATACCAATGAAATACAAGGGATCATAAGAGAATACTATGAAAAACTATATGCCAACAAATTGAACAACCTGGAAGAAATGGACAAATTCCTAGACTCCTACAATCTCCCCAAACTGAATCAGGAAGAAATGGAGAATCTGAATAGGCCAATCACAAGTAAGGAAATAGAAACGGTAATCAAAAACCTCCCCAAAAATAAGAGTCCAGGACCAGACAGCTTCTCTGGAGAATTCTACCAAACATTCAAAGAAGACATAATACCTATTCTTCTCAAACTGTTCCAGAAAATTGAGAAAGATGGAGTACTCCCTAACACATTCTATGAAGCCAACATCACTCTGATCCCCAAACCTGACAAGGACAACACAAAGAAGGAGAACTACAGGCCAATATCACTGATGAACATAGATGCAAAAATCCTCAACAAAATTTTGGCAAACCGAATACAGCAATACATCAAAAAGATTATACACCATGATCAAGTGGGATTTATACCAGGGACACAGGGATGGTTCAACATTCGCAAGTCAATCAACGTGATACACTACATCAACAAAATGAAAAACAAAAACCACATGATCATCTCAATAGATGCAGAGAAAGCATTCGACAAGATCCAACACCCATTTATGATAAAAACCCTCAATAAAATGGGTATAGAAGGAAAGTACCTCAACATAATAAAGGCCATATATGACAGACCCACAGCCAACATCATACTCAATGGACAAAAATTGAAAGCCATCCCTCTGAGGACAGGAACAAGACAAGGGTGCCCACTTTCACCACTCCTATTCAACATAGTACTGGAGGTGTTGGCCAGAGCAATTCGGCAGGAAAAAGAAATAAAAGGAATCCAAATAGGTAACGAAGAAGTAAAACTCTTGCTGTTTGCAGATGACATGATCTTATATATAGAAAACCCCAAAGAATCCATAGAAAAACTATTAGAAATAATCAACAACTACAGCAAAGTAGCAGGGTATAAAATCAACATACATAAATCAGTAGCATTTCTATACACTAACAATGAACTAACAGAAAAAGAACTCAAGAACTCAATCCCATTCACAATCGCAATGAAAAGAATAAAATACCTTGGGATAAACTTAACCAAGGAAGTGAAGGATCTATACAATGAAAACTACAAGACTTTCTTGAAAGAAATTGAGGACGACATAAAGAGATGGAAAGACATTCCATGCACATGGATTGGAAGAATAAACATAGTTAAAATGTCCATACTACCTAAAGCAATCTACAGATTCAATGCTATCCCAATCAGAATCCCAAGAACATTCTTCGCAGAAATTGAACAAAGAATCCTAAAATTCATATGGGGCAACAAAAGACTGCGAATTGCTAAAGCAATCCTGAGCAAGAAAAACAAAGCTGGCGGAATCACAATCCCCGATTTCAAACTATACTACAAAGCTACAGTGATCAAAACAGCATGGTACTGGTACAAAAACAGGTCCACAGATCAATGGAACAGAATTGAAAGCCCAGAGATAAAAACCACACATCTGTGGACAGCTAATCATCAACAAAGGAGCAGAGGGCCTACAATGGAGAAAAGAAAGTCTCTTTAACAAACGGTGCTGGGAAAACTGGACAGCCACATGTAAAAGATTGAAAATTGACCATTCTTTTTCACCATACACCAAAATAGACTCAAAATGGATCAAAGACCTAAAGATTAGGCCTGAAACAATAAGTCTTCTGGAAGAGAATATAGGCAGTACACTCTTTGACATCAGTTTCAAAAGAATCTTTTCAGACACTATAACTCCTCAGTTGAGGGAAACAATAGAAAGAATAAACAAATGAGACTTCATCAGACTAAAGAGCTTCTTCAAGGCAAGGGAAAACAGGTTTGAAACAAGAAAACAGCCCACTAATTGGGAAAAAATATTTACAAGCCACTTATCTGACAAAGGGTTAATCTCCATAATATACAAAGAACTCACAAGGCTCACCAACAAAAAAACAAACAACCCGATTAAAAAATGGGCAGAGGACATGAACAGACATTTCTCAAAAGAAGATATGAATATGGCCGATAGACACATGAAAAGATGTTCATCATCGCTAATCATCAGGGAAATGCAAATCAAAACTACACTAAGATATCACCTTACACCCGTTAGATTGGCAAAAACATCCAAAACCAAGAGCGACAAATGTTGGAGAGGTTGTGGAGAAAAAGGAACCCTCATACACTGTTGGTGGGAATGCAAACTGGTACAGCCACTATGGAAAACAGTATGAAGATTTCTCAAAAAGTTAAAAATAGAAATACCCTATGACCCAGCCATCCCATTACTGGGTATCTATCCTAAGAACCTGAAATCAGAAATCCCAAGAGTCACTTGCACCCCTATGTTCATCGCAGCATTATTTACGATAGCCAAGACGTGGAACCAACCTACATGCCCAGAAACTGATGATTGGATAAAGAAGATGTGGTATATATACACAATGGAATACTACTCAGCCATAAAAAAAGACAAAATTGGCCCATTCACAGCAACGTGGATGGACCTCGAGAGTATTATGTTAAGCGAAATAAGCCAGTCAGAGAAAGATGAACTCTATATGACTCCACTCATAGGTGGAAGTTAGTATATTGACAAGTATATTGACAAGGAGATCTGATCGTTGGTTACCAGGGAAAAGGGGGGTGGGGGGAGGGCACAAAGGGGGAAGTGGTGTACCCACAACATGACTAACAAAAATGTACAACTGAAATCTCACAAGGTTGTAATCTATCATAACATTAATAATAATAAAAAAAAAAGTAAGGAAAGATTTACCAGATAAATATAACAAACAAAAACAATGAAAGAAAGGATGGTAAAAGTTAAAAAAAATAGACACTGTATCAAGCAAAAACTAGCAGTCAGCAAAACAGGTCAGTCCCTACATTCACGAAGTTGCACATAATGGAACAACACAGTTAACATTTAACAAACCATTTAAATAAATGGTTTGTCAGGGAGTGAGAAGGATGTGGAGAAAACTGCAGCAGAGTAAGGAAAGCAGGACAAGCTGCGGGGATGAGGCTGCTGTCTGTGAGAGGGTGGTCAGGGAAGGCCTCCGGGATGAGGTGATATTTGAGTGTGGAAGGCAGTGAAGATGATAGCCATGTGGATGGATGGCAGAAGAATGTTCCAGGCAAAAGGAGCAGCAAGTGCAAAGGTCTGAGGTTGAGCATGCTTGGAATGTTCAAGGAACAGCAAGGAGGTAATGTGACTGGAGTGGAGTAAACCAGGAGGGGAGTAGTAAGAATTCACGTGAGAGCCTTAGCAGGGATCAGATGACACAGGGTCTGTTAGATGATTGTATTTTGACTTTTATTGCAAATGATCTGGGGAGCACTGGAACATTTTGAGAATAGGAGTGACATGATCTCGCTTTTTAAAAGAATGACTTTTGTTGCTGTCTTGAAAATAGAATGAAGGGTTGAGGGGAGCAAGAATGGAAAGAGGAAGATGAATTAGAGATTTACCACCTGTGATAGTCCAGGTGAGAGATAAGAGTGTTGGAATCAGGATGGTAGCAATGCACCTGGAGAGAAATGGTCCAGTCCTGGACATATATTCAAGAGAGAGTTGACAGATTGGTTAGGTGCCTTTCGTAGCTGTTGATTTGCTTGTTTGTCTTCCTTATAAGACTTTAAGTTCCATGATGACAGAACAAATGTATTATTCAGCTCAGATCCTTTGCACTAACACAGCATTTGCCCTATAAGAAGCAATCAATATTTTTAAACTAAATTTAATTTCTATATAAAGATATTTAAAACGAGCATTGTGGAATGGTAATAGGAGCAGAACAAGGTAAAATGCACTCAACATCACTCAAAAATTATCAGCCCATTACTTGACGTAAGTTCATCAGCAGAAAAACAATGCAAAGTGCACATGAAGAAAAGCTGAGATTAGTATGCTAGACCAAATGGGCATATGTTTCTTTCATTGTTATAATTTTTCACACAAAACTCCTTGTATATTTTATTCTTTAAAATGAACTATTAGATTCTCACATTATAATGTCAAAATAAAAATTCTAGAGAAAAGGCGCAATACCTTTGGTACTATAGAATCAAAGTTGTTGTAAAATAACCAGCTTAGACTGTTATATATCATTAGAACATTTTCAAGGAAAAATTTCAGAGGACTTTTAGTATGTGGTAAATTCAGATGCTACAAGTACAAAAATAATAAACACAGCAGCTCAATTATAAAATCATTACTTTTGATGCACTCAATGATCCATTAATTCGAAATTTTTACAGTAGGTTTTGATGAAGCTAAAAGTTGCAGAATGCTCCTATCCTACTACCACACAGCAAACAGCCTCTGAAAAGGATGTGCTCATTGTTACAAAATCCAATGCAGAATATGCATCTTAAAACATTCTAAATGCAAAATAAATATACTAACCTTAAATCCCTTACCATCAAACAGCTGAAAGAACGGATTGCTACTGATTTCACCGAAATCTATATAGTGTTCTAACTGTACACATTCTTTTCTATTCTCTTTGAAAGGCATCTTGAGCATTTCTAGGAAATAACACTAAAAAGTAAAATAATTTCAATGCACACTAAAACACCAAGTGTAATGTAGTACCCTACTTATAACACATTTTTTTGGCACTCTCTTGCATTCAAATTAAGCAGAACTCTGAACATTTTCACACAGAACTTAAAGGGCCTTCAATTAACTTCCATGAAAGTTGAAATTTTTTTAGTTACATTAAATGTAATGACATGTATAATTTGCATTAAAGGCATTTCATCAGAGGAGATCGGTTAATTTCTTGAACAATAACAAATCAAACTTTGCAATACTCTTGAAATTTAGGAAGAATATGTGGCTCTCCCGTGACCACTCCTTTATAATTGATTACCACATTTTTAGGAACTACAGCTTTCTTAATATAGCTTAGAATTGTTTAGGATAAGGTATGAAATATACTTTATATAGCGAAATGTATTGTATTACTATATTGGGAAGAGGCTAGAAGAGTTAAATAAATCACATGTAGTGATTGTTTTATACTAAGATCTAGGACTTTCCTCTGTGTCCAACACAATTATGAATGCAACCAAAATATCTATCTACTTGTTATTTATATGCTTTCTAAAAGAACCTGTCTGATTCCTTTCTCTGCTCCTACAATGCCTGACACATGGCAAATGTTTAATAAATGTTTAAATAAATGGTTACAATATGAATTAAAGAATAAACAGATGAATGAATGAATGAGTTAACCAACCAATTGATTAATCAAGGTGGCATTGTTAATCTGACATCATTTTTATAACTCTTGTACTGAATTGTTTTTCTAGCCATAATAACTGTCTTTTCCCGAATTACCTACATTTCATTACCTGGCCCACTCAGAACTCATGGCCTATATTTGAGGAACAGTAAATTGAGATTGAGTGTGACCAAGAAATAGTAGAAAATTATGTGGCCCGTTGTTATTAAGTCAGGGTGAGACAGTATTTCGTAGGGACTTTGAATATCCCAAATAGTCAACAACCTCCTACACTGCATCTCCCTCCTCCTCCCTACTCCTAGCTTGGGCTACACATGGTAATGGCAATGTTCCAGAGGTCAAGTCTGAATGAACAAGTACTTATTAAATCTCTGCTTGTGTCACATTTGCTGATTTCCCTTTGGTCAATTATGTCACTTGTCCAAGCCCAGATTGGGGTCAGAGCAGATTACATAGGGATATGGATACTCAGGAGACACAATTCATTGGGGCGGGGTGTGATTAATATAACAATATACCAAAGAGTAACATAATTGATTAGATATTCTGGAACAGTCACCCCAGGTGCAAAGTAGAGTACTGATTAGATGTGAGGCAGACAAAATTTGGGGAGGATTGTTCAGAGCCTATTTCAGCGACTAAAGGAGAGAGATTAGTAGCTCAAACTAAGAGGGTGACAATGGGATAGAAGGTAGTGGGTAAATCTGAAAGCTATTTATGAGTTAAAATCAAAGAACTTGGTATGATTGTATATGGGAGTGAGAGAGAAGAAATTACGCAAGGTGACTCTAAAACTTCAGGTATGTGCTCCTGGGTAAATGGTGGTACCATTTCTGAGAAGAGAAACATTGAACGAGAACAGTACTGTGATCACAAGTTTGGTGCTGGATATTTTCAGTTGGAGACTCCTTTTAGTTATCCAAGTGAGAATGCCAGACACGTAGTTGGATATTTAGGTCTAGAGCACAGAGAGGTCTGTGCCAAAGATAAAAACCTGAGATCGTAATTAAAGTCATGGGGCCACCTTGAAAAAACCACTGCAATGGGATAATCAAGGTAGAAATTCAGGTTGATGAGTATAGCAAGGGAATGGGAGAAGAAACAGAGATCAGTCAGTGTCTTAAACTTTTGCCAGAAGCTTGCTCGTGATGGGGAGAGACCTACTGGGATACCTGCAAGGAAAACGGAATCAGTAAAGTTATTTTTCTTTTGTTTGTTAAATTTCTAAAGAGAGGAAACATTTAAAAAATTCTCACAGCCAGAAACTTAAAGAGGGAAAGATGTTGAAGACACCAGACCTTCTTGACTCATCTATCTGTCTTATTGTTGAATCTAGTAAATTAATCTTATCACCTGCCATCAATAGACAGGAGTACACTCAAGAGGTATTTGGACATTAAGGAAACAGCTCTTTAATTTACCTAATTTCCTCAGCCTGGAATGCCCTTTCTCCATGTTTCTATGTGTCCAAATCCTGTCCACCCTTCTTTTATTAACATAAACCTTCTCTATTTCTTCTTTCCCCATGCCCTCTCCTCCAATAGTTTGATGTTAATAGCTCCCTACTTTATCTGTATCTATGTTCTTCTCTTCTTTTTGAATGTCCTTTCTTTACCTACCTGACTATCTTCTTGAGAGCAGCGATTGTTTCTTATTCATTTTTTTCTCTCTTTAATGCAAGATATATAGTAGGCAATCAAGAAAGGTTTAGCCAATAGGTGTTTTGGCAGAAATTCAGGCAGCAGTCACAGGTCTTTAAGGCCGTTATTTCTGGACAAGAGGAGTGCATGTGTGTATGTAAAATGGGGGAGATCCTTCTTCAATGCACACCATATAGTTTGTTACCTATTTAACCTACTCATTAGATCCCTTTTGGCTGCATTTGTAATAAGAGAATTTCTAATTGAGAGTTGTCTCGGGTTGATACCTACAACAGCCAACAAGTTTTACCCAAAAAGATTTTATCTCAGGATATCCACACTTAGTTGCATCCCAAATGGTTTATAATGATTATAATTAGCATTTAAATAGAACCTTACCTGTTCAGGGACCTTAAAGCCATGCTTATTATTTAATGGAACAGTCACACTATTATCCTTCACTGCGAAATCTTCAAACATAAAAACCTACAGTATATAGGTATCATAAAAGCCTAGGAGCTGATAGAGTTAGTGATGCTATGCATTTTGCCAGTAACTTCAATTTTATGGTATAAAATTGAAACGTGGAAGACCATTAGTACTCTTCCAGCCCTGAAACTTAGCATGCAATGTATGCTGTAAGGTACAACCACGGAAAGACAAAAAAATTCCTTCCACAATAACCCACCATTTGTCAAGGAGAGAAACCTTTTCTTTTCAACAATCTCTTAATCACCACAGGACATGAGTGAGCAGCGAAAGAAATCAGTCTGTTTGAAACTCTCAGTGAGATCTTTCAAAGCCAATCTCAGGCTGTGATCACTCATAAGACACTACTGATTTTGAGAGCACCATAAGAGCATAGTTAGGCCTTCAAAGAACAAATCTCAATTCAAGATCCCTATTGGTTTCTGACAGTTATCTCATCATCTTGGCTGTTATCCTACTGTATCTGGGACGGAATGCGAGGCTTTTGTTTTTTGTTCATTCTCGTCTTATATCAAGTTTATTTCTGATCTTTCATGGCTTAATTTTGCAGCTTGTGAGCTCTTAAGAAAAATACAGAACAAGGTCTGAAACCAGGTTATTGAAAGAACTATGCTATAACTTGAGGTAAATGGCGAAATGCAAATAAAATAGAAATTTCTTATTTTGTTAGAAATTGAATATAGTTTTCTATTTCTTAAGAGGCACAACATTTATTGCCCATGAAATTTGGAATATTCAAACATTGAGTGAGCTTGGAGTAGTGGAAAGAACATTAGATTAAGAGTCAGAGATAGGAGAGTTCTAATCTTCCTTTACCGTTAACTAGCTGCATGATTTTGGGGAAATGAATATAACGTCCCTGGGAAGTCTTAAACTCTACATTCTTAAAATAAGGATTTGGGAGTTAATAGCTACTTTAATCCCCTATTTTGAGATAGATTCTATAAATGGAAATATACAATTAAAAAGGAGAAATGGCCTTTATTGATGTGATTAGGAGACTAGGTCCTTTAATTTTATCAGAGTTAATTCATTATGTAACATCCCACTACTATATTCATCAAGCAAGAATTATTTTAAAACAAAATTGTTCTTTCATTTATGCTTTAAATTACTGCTACTCATCTAGCTTTTTGCCTGGTCAACTGACTTTAAGTAGAAGTCAGGGCTAGAGGTCTTTCCATAGAACCTGTGTTTCTCAAGCATCCAGGAATAATCACTGAATCAGTTGGAATGTTCGTACAATTTCACCCATTTGCTTTCCCAGTGAAGTCACTAAACTATCCAAGTGCCAATAATAAAAGAATAATAATAATTAAAAAAAACTTTGCAAAGTCTCTACATAAAAATTCGCATTCAAATTTAAGATATACAGAAATGCAATCAGAAATATGAAATAAAACAATTTACATATTGCAGAATATATAGTTTAAGTGTTACGCATGGAAGCGCAAGCAAAATCACAGCAATAAAGAACCCTTCTTCGTATTTAAAAATAACAAAAAGAAAAGAGGCAACACTGATGAGAACAAAGTGTGCTGTGTTCTGAGTAAGGAGACTGGGCTGGCTCTGTTGTAATGGGGAGGAACTGGGGCTATATCCTCAGTCAGACTTGGGTTGGAACACTGGTTCCTGGACTTTCTAGTTACATGACCTTGGGCAAACAACATAACCTGTCTTAGCTTCAATTTCTTCAAGTGAAAATCAATGATAAATGTGTCTTTCCTGAATATCTTACAGGCTGTTGAGAAGATCAGATGAGTAATGGACGGAAAAGTATTTATAAATTGTGAAGTACTGTGCCAATGTAATTTTATTTGATGGAGTACCTAATTCTGTACTAAGGAGATCCTTTGTTCTCCTGTCTATATGGAGTCATTAGATGAGTGCCATCTTTCTTGAAGTCTTCTACATTCATATATAACGAAGAGAGAGATTTTTCTAATTAAGGGGTATGTGTGATGAGTTGAAATAGGTTTTCTACAAAAAGTACAATACCACAAAATGCCTTAAACAGACGGGTTATGAAACTCAAATTGAACGCCAAACTATAATCTTAGCTTGAAGGACTTAAAAAATGTAACATTATGCTGCATTTGGATTTGAAGCAAGGACTTTTGATTTGTTTATGGAGACACGCTAAAAAAGGAACGATTTAACATTCTAGGCCTATGACTTGTGACTAACTTGACTAAACTTGATTAATAGGCACACAAAATTAGGGTGTCTATTTTTTCTGAACTTGATTTGTGGGAGGATACAACATGTCATATAGACATAGATTGCCTAGAGAGAATGAATGATTGGGAAAATAAGAATGAAAACCTGACAAAAGCAAGAAAGAGAGAATTAAGGAAAGGATACTAGTATTTATCACACTTCTGCTGCACACCTGGCTGTGTGGAAGGTATTTTAGAAACATATCTTCATTTATTCTTCATAGGAATGCTGAGCAGATGGCAATATTAATTTCAGTTTTTATAGAAGAAGAAAGTGAGAGTGAATAAAATGGGATATTTGATTAATCCCCTGAGCCACTAAGTGGCAGAGGGAGATGACTTTCAGTGATTGCAAAGGTCCTTTCTAAAGCCAAGACTTCATAAGGAAGCCTGGCCATACTTGAAAATTGTCATCAGCTTTGCGTTCAGAATCCCACCCACACACCTGTAGAACTTTGTAGTAGGAAGCAAGGTTGACTGATTGTTATGAGCTATACGGCTCTCATAACCATAATATATGGTGAGGTTGAAACAAAAACATCTTGTTCTTGAAGTGGTTGAGGAGGGTTTTCTAGGAATCTGGGAATTTCCTGAGAAAGATGGTTATTGTATTGGCCATGGGGTTGGTAGTAGTTAGGCAGTGACCGAAGCAGAGTGTAAAGTAGTTAAAATTCATAAATGAGATCTATGAGGATTAGTGACATCATGGAACTGAGAGAGAAAAACTTGGTGATAATCATGTACATAAACCTGAGAGCCTGCAAAAGGAATAGGTGGCTGCTATAATGCTAAAGTTCTACCTTTATTCTTATTTAGGAATCATAAATGGTGTCTCTTTACGTTAGCATATAGCAGATCTAGTAAAGCTAAAAGATCCAACATCTTCTCCGGCTTGGACCTAGGAAGAGGTTCTAGTTTGGACCATCCTGTGCAATTCATAATGCAGACAGAAGATGGAAGTTAGAGACCAGAGAGCTGGTATCAGAAGGCATCATCTCCACTTGAATTATAACATTCTCCATGTTTAGAGCACAATGCTTTTTATTTTGGCCATAGCACTTTTCATCCCTCCCACTCCCCTGCATCTTAAGTATTCTTTCAGTCTCCGACGCCACATGGTCTAGGCTTACAGAGCTTCTTTTCCAAAAATTAAAACAAAAAGGACCTGAAAAAGGCCAACAAAGATAGGAGAAATATTCTGATAATCATTTGCCTTGCTGAATTATTCTGTCACCAAGGATTGTGCTTTGTTCTTCCATATTTTCTATAACACTAAAAGATAATAACACATGACAATCCAAGTATTTCAAAATGAAGAAAGTGATAAGTCTGGAGGAGAAGATATAAGGATCCAAGCCTAAACTCTACGCCAATACATAGTTTTAGAAAACAAAACAACAACAAAACCTGTGATTGTGCCAAATGCAAAAATGCAAATCTTTAATCATAAGACTTGAAAAAATAGTTTTCTGGACATACTTTTAGTAAAACTTAATACTAATTTAATTTCCTACTGATACCTGCCATCACATTTCCTTTTCACATTAGGTACCAGAATCACATTTCTGTGTATCTGATACTGCAGAAATCCCTGCTGGAAGGCAAAACAGTATAATAACTGCAATAAAGGATATTATACAATTATATCTTCCAAAGATTTCTGAGTTAATAGCATATCTGGAAGCCCCTGGTAGACTTTCCAGTATATATTAACCACATCATCAATAGTTGAGTTTTTTTCACATAATAGCGACTTTCAGTGGGGAGGTGGTGGCAAAAATGTGAGCAAAATAATCTTCACTGATTTCCCCATTTACTTTGGCTTTAATTGAACACCATGGCTTCCAACATACGTGCTAACTCTGTGTGTTCATTAGCTTAAAAAGAACTCAAATCAACAACTGATTTATTGTTGGACGGCTTTGACAGAAATTCATTTTCACTGATACTAAAGACCATACTTAGACAAATGGAGTGATGGAAGAGGAAGAAAGAAAGAAGCAAAGAGCAAATCATTAAGTAGTTAGCCTGATGTGGGCTATTTATGGAGGTTCTTTGTGCTAGCTCAGAGCAGAAGCAGAGAAATTCTGCAATGGCAATGGTAAATGTCACAGGCGATTTACACTGGACTATGATTTCTGTTTATCCCAGTAAATGGAAAGGCTTTAATATGAATTGTAATAGGCAGAATGGCCACCCAAAGATGTCTACACCATAATCCCCAGAACCTATAAATACGTTAACTATACACGGCAAAAGGGACTTTGCAGATGTAATGAAGGTTACAGACCTTAAAAATAGGGAGATTATCCTGGACTATCTGGGAGGGCTCAGTTCAATCGCTTGGGCCCTTAAAAGCATAGCACCCTCTTGGGCTGGAGGCAGAAGAGAGGTGGCAGAGGAAGTCAGACAGATTCCAAGCATGAGAAGGATTCAATGTACTTGCTGGCTCTGAGATGTAGTGGCCAATGTGTGGGGACTGGAGAGAGGTCTCCAGGGGCTAAGGGATGCCCCCGCTGACAGCTGGCAAGTAAACAGGCACTTCAGTCCTGTAACCTTAGGAACTGGATCTGCTAGCAACCTGAAGGACTCTGGAAGTGGGTTCTTCCCAGAGCCTCCCAATAAGAGCCTGGCTGACCAACATCTCACTTTTTTGGTTTCTTTGTCAAAAAAACCCAGCCAAGACAACCGAGATTTTTTACCAATATAACTGTGAGACAATAAGTTTATATTGTCTCAAGTTGCTAAATTTGTGGTAATTTGATACAGTGGCAACTGATTAGTAGAAATTAATACATGAATATAACAAAATGTGAAGATGCTCATATAAGCAGAAGTTCAACGTTCAGGTACAAAAATTTCAGATTAGTACTCTATGAGGTTTTGAAAATCATAAGGGAATAATATTACATCAGTGGCTTATTTTAACATTACCCAAAAATGTTGATGAGGAACCCAGTAGTTGATCATAGGAAATCATATTTCCTTCTTTCTACTCCTAGAAAATTTCTTCTGCCATAAAGATACTGAGACAGTCCTTGGTGCTTTTTTCTTCTATGTTATGAAGTCATATAAGTGCTATTTCATAAACAGTCTTTAAAAATCTCTTTAGTTTTCTGCATATAAGTTTTCACTATTTTAGTTTATTTTCCCATTATCATTCATTTAGTTCATTGCTTATTTCCCTAAGACACTTTCCAAATCTAAAAATGTAAAGAGGATTAGATCATTTACCTGCTTAAAATCCTTCAATGACGCCCCATAGCTCCATACTCATTTTCTTGGCCTAAACAACCCTGTGTATTTTAGTCCTTGCTTAATTCTTCAGCCTCATGTTCTTTTTAGACTTGTATCTATTACCCTTTGATCAACCAAACTGAGATTCTTAAATTTTTCAGAGCTATTTGTATATGCTCCACCCCCTCTGGCTGCCTTGTCTTTATTCATCAATTGGATAACTTCAACTGGTACCTCAGGGCTCAACTTAGGACCTTCTCTTTCTCTCTCTCTCTTTTTTTTTTTTTTAGATAGGGCCTGAGCTAACATCTGTTGCTGATCTTCCTCCTTTTTTTCTCCCCAAAGCCCCAGTAAATAGTTGTATATCCTAGTTGTAAGTCCTTCTAGTTCTTCTATGTGGGATGCTGCCACAGCATGGCTTGATGAGCAATGTGTAGGTCTGCACCCAGGATCTGAACCTGTGAACCCCAGGGCACCAAAGCAGAGTGTACAAACTTAACCACTACACCACCGGACCGGCCCCAGGACCTTCTCTTTCTAGAAGCCTTCGCTGCTCCAATAGAGTCAGAGTTAGATCTCTCACCTCTGTGTTTCTGTAGAACTCAATGCTTAACACTATCATAAAACTTATTGTATTGACATCATCAGCTTACTAAATGATATCTTCTTAAATGATAAGCTTCTTAATAATAATAACTATAGTTTTCTCATTTTGTATTGACAATGACTGTCACATACTAGGCATTAAATAATATGTGATGAATGATGGAATGGATAAATGAACCAATCAAACATTCAATCAATCAATCAAATTAGTTAGCAGAGCTCTGGTTACTCTTCAGGATCTGGGAAAACCCGAGTCAGAACCAGGTTGTTAGTTAGCAGGGGAATAGTGGGCTATAAATATGTACAGATAAGAATTAGAGCCAAAAACATAGGAGAGTCACATAGAGGATGATCCATAGGAAATTGAACTTAGATAGAATGAGTCCAAAATCTGGGGGATCAGCATAGGCCACTGATTCTCAAAGTGTGGTTCCCAAAACAGCAGCATCGGTTTCACCTGGGAACTTGCTAAAAAGTCAAAGTTTTGGCCCTAACCCAAACTTCCTGTACTGGAAACTGAGACTGGAGTCCAGAAATCAGTGCTTTAACAAGCCCTCCAGATGGTAGTCTGAGAGCCACTGGCATAGGCCAAGAGAATTAGATGAGGGACTTGGAATTTAGCAAATAAGCATCAAATATCTAAGGGATCAAGTTGCTGAGAAGAAGGGGCAAAGTTAAGAGACACTGGATATGAAAAGTTAAGCTGTCAATCCGGATGGAATTGAACAAGCATAAAGATATAGAGCAATAGTTACAGGGAAACAAAAGCAAATAAGACTGCAATATTGAGCCAATATTTCCTAAGATGGTAGGTCTCAATAGGCTAGGGAGTAATGTGAGGTGTGGATTCTGAAACATCCTTGGGGGTGACAAAAGAGAGGGCAGTAACAATTCATATTTAATAAAATCTTTCCAAGTGATTCAGATATTCATTACCTCTTGTTCCTAGTTGAGATGTATTATCTTATTATAATCCTTATTCAAATATCCTGACTTAGAACCAGACTGAGGTTTAAGCAAAGGTACGAAGCAGCCAATCTAGCTCAAATAGTAGGATATTGGGGTGGAGGCCAGGATCTTAACTGACACCCGTTCCTGAGTAGATAACAGACAAAGCAGAGTGAAGTTTCAGCTCCTTACTCAAATGATGGTAATGAGAACAGGATGTAGGCAAAATAAAACAAGAAGTAGGACTTTAAAAACAAATACTCAGCTTACCCTTCATTATCCACGGTAATATGATTAGCACGGACCTTAGCCAAGTCTTTCAACTATGTTCCTCATAAACTATGTACAAGAATTCTTAACAAGAAACACAATTTCCATGTGGTTGTGTACTTTATGCCAAGGATTCATATAAGAATGAAAACCCAGTAGTTTATCTAGGAATTTCCCCAAATCTAAATATTTGGCATTGCATAAACAAAGCCACTGATTTATTTTTACTTTTCATGTAGCTGTTCTGGTAGCTATAGCCAGTACAATGTTCTTTTTTCCCTCTGGTAACTCGCTATTGTTTTGAATCTATTGATCAAGTATCTATTGAATCCCACTATATGTTCAGTAACGTCTAATTAAATTAGCAATGTGATATCGAAAGTATGGCAGTAATATAGAGGAGGAGAGAAACAAATATAACTCCAGAACTAAGAAAATTCAGAACAAAATATAATCCTATTTGCTATATGGAATTGTACCTGAAACTTGATGTTGACAAATTAAAATCAGTTAAAAGAGGATGTGCCTTGAGAGTTCCACTTTTGGTAATCGGAAATACAACCTTGATCTGAGAGGAACGATGCAAAACATATTTTTTAAATCTTTTGAAGGCACAAAAACAGCTGAAAAACAGTGAAGAATTAAGGGGCTAAGATCAGGAGGAGAAGGAAACTCAGAGATGTGAGCCCAGAATTGGGGATCAATTTCCCCCTTTGGAAATCTTCCTGTTCCATTCTTAAATAAATAACCAACAGAAGCACAAGTACACGACCACCAAAACATGTACAGAGTGTTCAGAGAAGCATATTCTTGCTATAGAAGTAGCCCAAATATCCATCAACAGTAGAACAAAAAAATAAGTATATTTGTAGAATGGAATACTCTAGAGGGTTTTCAGTGGATGAATTCAGAAAAAAGAATACTGAACAAAAGAAGTCAGATATGAAAACCATCTATGAATCCACATATATAAAGCTAACAAACAGGCAAGACTAATCCATGATATTGTACTTCAGGAGCAGGGAAGGAGTAATGATTAGAGACTCAGGTTTGGGTCTGACCTGCTATGGTTCAAGACCCCAGTTTATCTCTAGAATAGGGGAAAAAAACAAGTTTTCCATATGGTCCAGACCAGAAACAAGTTTTTCAGTGGGTTTTGGGGCCAAATTCTGAGCTAAAAATTCCTTCGTATTCTTTTCTTCGTCACAGCTTTCTGTACATAAATTTTCCTCAGGGACTTCCAAAGGAAGATCAAGGCAGGCTTCAGTTTCTTGGATTGCCTACTGAAATGTCATCTTAATACTGCCCCATTCCAGCACCCCAAGAGTCACATAAATACCTTCAAGAAATGATACAAGAAGTAAGGTCATTTGGCCCAGTGCTATTTTCATTTATCTAAATTTGGATAACTCTTTATGATGGAACAAAAGTTAGCTATTAAAAAACAAAGAAATAAACTAAAAAATATGAAGGATGAGAAAACAGATTATTTCAACTTGAGTTTATCATTCAATGTTCAATATACACAAATCTAAACTTTTATCATTTCTCTGAATATCATTTAGGTAGGCAGTAACAAGCATAGATCTGAAATTACATTCTTTTCTCTTAAAAGAATGAGCTCCCCTCCAGATGCAAATACTACGAGTGGTCCAAAATCCAGATGTAATGGCGGACCCTTGTTTGAAGAACTTAATATTGAGAAATAAAATAGGCAGGGTTTTGAAATAATTGCATAGTAATTTTATTGTTTGAATTTATACGGTAAAGACAGATCTGATCATATTTGACATCTTATTTCTTTTGTTATTTCCGTCTGTGTTAAGCTGTTATTATCTCTCTTAGCCTCCTAATGGGAGAATTATATTTGAGCAATTGCCTCTCTAGCAACATTTGTGAAAATGAGTGTAGTGCTCTGAAAATACTTCCCTCTGTAGTTCCTTTAAGTGCTCTTTTCTAACTTGTTCACACGGAATATGGATTATTTAGCTTCCCATAACTGAACAGTAGAATTTACCAAACAATGGCAAGCTATTTATATATTTTCCTTTTTGTTACAAAATGCAGACAGGTACATGCCTTTTCATTGATAGTGTTATTAAAGATTCAATACTGCTTGTGAATAACAAAGGGATGAATTATATAGCTAAGTATTAAAACCGATAAATAAAAAGTCTTTAAAAAATCTTTCTTCCCACTGTGAATGCATTAAAAACATCTTTTCTTTAGCTCATCACAAAGAAATGTACAAAGTACTAAAATTACTATGACCTGCAAAATTAACCAAATATGGCATTCAGTGCATCACATGTATGTACGCATATTGATTTGAATGAGTTATAGAAAGAAATATATCTATGTCTCTATCAAAGTTCTATCTATATAGAAGAAAGAAAAAACCCCGTAGAGGCTACACTCACTCAATCCCTTTGCCAGTAAAGAATAGCCACTTAAAACTGCCTTTTAGTATAAGGCTCATTGTCAACTTTGAAAAGTAAGAAAGTGAATCTTGAATTTAAGACTAAAACTTTTCAATATTCTTGACATCCTATTTCTAAGTGCTGGTAGCTCTTAAAGGTCAGCTCTCTTTTAGATTGTAAAAATCACACAAAACTTTTCTGATGTTTTCTTTTCTTCTTTCCTTACAAGTGGAGAGATTGAAATGGTTCGGGTCTCTGCTCCCAATGACATGAGTGCAATAATCTGAATTTCCTCTCGTTCCTCTCTCTCTCAGCAAAAGGCATTGGTGGACCCTTTTTTCTCTCCTTTTTAATTGGCTTCTCTGCTGCTAAATAGCTCTTGAGAAAAGTTGCACTATCAAACAGTAGTCTGCAATGTCGTATAGGATTTTTCTCTAAATCCCCATAGTGCTTTAGAGTGTTCTCAACCCTCCTCACCCCATTGGTGTTTGTGTCTGTGCTATGTGTGAGCACTCAGATTTCCCTCGTGACAATCATGTACCTTCCTCTCTCAACTCACACGGCAGTAATGGTTTAGGTATGTCGATTGAGCCCCAATATACCCTAGCTTATTTTAGTCATTGCTGTTTTAATTTATTTCATTTTATTTATTTTATTTTCTGGCTAAAAATCCTATTCTTTCAAGTCCCAGCTCAAGTATCAATATGGCTGTGAGCCCTTCACATTCTCTGTACAGAGATGGTTATATTTTCCTCTGTACTTTCATAATACTTGGCTTATCACATTTATTTTGTCTTCCCACTAGATTTAGAGCTCCTTGAGGATAGGAACTACGTCTTAGTCAAATCTGACTTACCACAAAACATAATAAACAACAGTCTCTCAATTAATTCTTGCTGAATAAATGAATAAGCCAATTAGTTGTAAAAACAAGGCAAGGATACACATTCTTCATTGTATAGTCTTTACAGCAGTGATGACCAACCCATGTTCCATGGTCCCTAGGGTGGCAATGGAGTTATTTCTGTGGGGGTTACACAGTTGGTAAACTGTTATCTTTGCTTGTTCAGTATATACTCACACTTCTTTATTTTCCTTGGGAAGTCCCCTTCCTCACTTTTAGTTTATGAGGTTCATGTAGATCTAGGATTCTAGGAGTGGTTTATGAATTATCTGGCCAATTGGAACACCACATTCTCCTATCTATTGTGATCAGTCTAGGAATAAGCATGAGAACATCACTAGCCCAATCAGAGCCAACGATAGATAATTTTAGGACATGTGTTGGTAATGAAGAACTGGAAGACCCCTTTAAACTGCAACACTGGTCGCCAGATGGAGATTGAAAATAAAGCCAACAATAATAAAACCAATAAGAAAAAAACCTAGAGATGGAGAACGAACAAGTTTTGATGATATCATTTGAAATCCTAGATGTGGCCATGCTTAAAACACATCTACTCCTGGACTTCCCACCTATGTAAGTGAAAATCATTTTCTGTTTGGCTTAAGCCAGTTAAGTAGGTTTTCTGCCATGTGCAACTTAAAAATGCCTAATATAGTCTAACAAACCAAATTTGCACTAAACTTTGTCTAGATTAGAGATTAAATATGCATGTACCACACACACATATATATGTATATGTATACTGTTTTATGTATATAGGGATAATGTTATTTCTCAAATATATCCAACACTGCTGTAATAAATGAAAAACAGAATAGTTGTTTATAAGAGTTATTGACTTTATGCCAGCTTGGTTATGCATTCTCTCACTTGATGGACTCTAAAAATACAGTAGCATCCCTTGAGGTCTGCTTGACTTATAATACTAAAATGGACTGTCATACTCAAAGTCTCTGTTACCACTGATTTGGAACATTTGGTGCAGTCCTGAATCTATAATCCACGTTCATAAAATATATATTGATTGATAAGAGAAATTTTCTCCATTAGCTTAAAGATAGTACTACCTAACATCATATGATTTTTTTATATGATATTGTTGATTTGAAACCATTTTGACCACAAAAGGGCAATTTCATATGGTTCAGCCTAAGAGAAGCCCAATATATATTTATTGAATGAATGAATAATTCAATAAATACATCAATATATTTTTACTGTTTTTATTCTATAAGTATATGATACTATTCCAAAAGAAGTAGAAATAGCAATTTTGTGAATATTTGTTACTAAATGCACTTTGTTTTTTCGTTTAAACTGGCTTGTGTGTTTAGGTATAGCCTAAGAGATGCAAATTGCCTGGGAAATTAATTTCTGTTTCCATTTCTGGGTCTGAAATAGCCATTTCAGATGCTAGAACATCAGTAGCTCTTTCTCCACCAGCTAAAGTAAATTCACTTTCTTTTTCTCTTCCATCTTGATGAATGCATCATATCTAAGTTTTTTTATATTTTTATAATTATGTAGTATGCCGATCCAGAGAAATGCTTTTAAATCATGTTTTCTTAAGCTTTCAAATCCTTTTTGTGATTACCTTTTCCCCAAAAGCCTTTACCATCCTATCTGTATCCACTTCTAATTTATTATTCCTTTCTCTCCTCACTGTTTTAATTATCTGAGATATAATCTAGAATGAAATTGAAGAAAATTGCACTGAAATTATGAGAATAAAAGAAATATAAGATCAGTGCCCACCCCCTTTCACCTTTTATACCCTACCCCTCCTCAGCACGTTGTTTTCTGCTAATTGTCACAATAACAGCCATGCTGATTATTTACTGGCTACCTCTGTGAAGATGGCATGCTCTGTTTCTTCACAGTTCCCAGAGTGCTTGTGGAACAAAAGAAAACAGCTAGCAGAGGACTGTGTTTAAGCAGAAGATATTCCCCAAATTCTAGATGCAGAATATAGTTTATTTTGTATTCCTGAAGACATTTATGTACTGCCTGAACCTTAATTATGGTTCCCAACATTTGCAAAATTAAAACCTCAAATTAAACATCTCACTAATGTAGCTCCTTTGCAATTCATCCATTTGTTTCAAAAATGATAAAGGGGGGAAATTATGCATTTCAGGAGGTACTTGGTCACAACACCAACTCACGTTTATTTGAATGTCTCAGAAAATAGAAACGGCAAAGCCTGTTGTGGGAAGAGTGTGGAATACGGTAAGTCAACCAAGTGGTAAACATGAGATGGTGGATTAGCCTTATTTGTGAAGAATCCATTCCAGCAAGAAATTGGGGGTTCTGCATCTAAAACAGTGGGGCTGCTGACAGCACCAGAGGGAGATGAGAAGTAGACTAGACTAAGGACCGTGAGCCAGCAGGGTCTAGTGGCCTGAGAACTAGACCAGGAGTCAGAGATTGGGGTTGAATCCCAGTGCTGTTAACTGCCAGCTTTAACCAATTTATTGTAAGTCAGCAGACTCATACTGAGCCCCTAGCTCTGCCAGGCCCTGAGCCAAGGGCGAGGACTTTGTTCACACAATTAGATACTTCTATCCTGCAACATCAGTTTTTCCTCTTACGGATGAGTCCGTCAGCGTGTTCACATGCTCTGCTAGTTCCCATCTTTAAAACCCTCCCTGACCCACAGAACCCTCCAGTTACAATGGAATTTCTCAGTTTCTGACTTCAAAAATTCTCAAAAATTTCATTTGTTATCGCCACTGCCCTGCCTTCCATTATCACCCTCAAGCCACTTTGATCAGGTTTTAGAGAATAGTACAGTGAAGTGGTAAAGACTCAGATGCTGGAGGCAGCCTGCCTTAGGTTCAAATCCCAGCGCCGTCCCTTAGTAACTATGAGCCTGGTTATTTTCTGCCTCTGTGCCTCAGTTTCCTTAACAGTAAAATGGAACAAAAGCTGGATCTAATTCACAGAGTTGTTATTATGATTAAGTGTAAAATATGTAAAGCACTTAGATGGAAGCTGATATACAGTAAACACTGTGTAAGCGGTAACATTTATTATTACAAGTCCCCACCACTCAATAAAAACTGTTCTGGTCATAGTGCCTGGTGACTCCCATCCTGACAAATCCAGGGGTCACTCTTTTGTCCTCATCTTAAATTCTCAGTTGCATTCAACACAGCTGATAACCCCTTACTAGTTGAAATACACTCTCCTCTTGGCTCCCATGACACTATGTTCTCCAGTTTTCCATCTATGCTTCACAGGCTTTCTCAGGCTCCTCTGACAGCATCTACTCCTCTGTCTTAGGGCCTCTTCTCTTCTCTTTCTTTTCTCTCTCCTTAGATGATCTCACCAACTCCCTTGGCTTTAAAAACAATCTATTTGCCGAGACTCTTAAATATATATCTCAAGTATGGTTCTTTTCCTGAGCTTTAGATTTGCATTTGCAACTGCCTTCTAAAGGTCCTTTCTTAAATAGGCACCTTAAATTTAAAATAGACTCAAAAGACACCTTGGTTTCTGTTTCTCAAAAGCTATTACCCAACTTTGTTGTTGTTAGTGCCACCAAGTGATTCTCACTCCTAGTGACCCTGTGGAAAGCAGAGCAGAACCTGCCCTGTCTTTTTGCGCCATTGTCTCACCATCTGGCACTATATTAGACAATGCTCTGCTGCTGTTCATAGGGTTTTTACAGCCAATTTTTTCAGAAGTGGGTTGCCAGATCCTTTTTCCTAGTCTGTCTTGTCTGAAAGCTCCACTGAAACCTGGCCACCATGGGTGACTCTGCTGGTATCTGATATCCCGGTGGCACAGCTTTTGGCATCACAGCAATATGCACCTACCCCAGTATAACTGAAGGACGGGTGGTATGGCTCCCTGACCAGGAAACGAACCCAGGCCACAGTGGTGAGAGCACTGGATCTTAACCACTAGACCACACTGGCTCTATTTCTCAACTAACACCTCAAAAAAATGGCATCTACATCTACAAACTTTTTCTCTTTCTCTCATCACCCATATGTATCCATCAGCAACCTAGCAGACTCGACTTGCAAAAAAATACCAAATCTGTTCACTACTCTCTATCTCTGCTGTTAACATTCTTGCCCAATTCACTTTCCTTTCTCACCTGGAACACCACTTTAGACTTTTCACTTGCTCTCCCTGATTCCACTCTTGCCCCATATTAACCCATTTACACAATACATTAGAATATTCTATGTTAAAAACATTAATCTACTAAAATCTAACCTTTTTAAAGGCATGATCTAGTTTGCTAACTGCAGTATTATACTCAGTAAATATTTGTTCAATGAATAAATGAATAAATCAGATTATGTTTCTCTCTTGCTTGAACATCTCGGTGGCTTAATATCACATTCAAAATAAGATTTCAACTCCCAAATGGCCCATAAGGCCATAAATGATCTGACTCTTGCTAAAGTCAGGTTGTATCTTCTCTCACTCCTTCATTATATAGGATGCTTCAGTCACTCTAGTTTTCTTCTTGAATATATATTTTGGGTCTATATATATCTATACCTATATAGACATATATATAACATTTATTTTTCATTCCTGCTTTGGGATTTTTCACTTGCTAACTTGTTTCTCTGGAATCATATCCCACTCCTATCTTCACCAGGCTGGCTCCTCTGTATTATTCAGATCTCAGCTCAATATATAACCTCACAGAGGTCTTTGATGACCAACAATCAAAATTAGTCCCTCCATCCCCAACAAGTTTTTATCATCTCTATACAATTTATAGCACTTATAATTATCTGAAACTATCTTGCTTATTTATTTTATTGTCTGTCTCTTCCCACCTACCCACCCCCTACCCACCTCTGATCTGTATGCTTCGTGAGAGCAGGAACCTTTGTCATCTTGTTTAATCCTGTATCTTCAGCATAGAGCACAGTGCCTGGTACATAGTAGGCGTACAGTAAATGTTCGTTGAATAAAGGAATGTCAATGTAAATGTTATCACTACTACAAGATGCTCTTCAATGGAACTCAAAGAATACATCCCCTTCATAGAGTTATCAGAACTAGGAAGATTTCTGACTTAAACATTGAGAGTGCCCATTATTATACCTTTTACAACTAGAGAATGTAAACCTGTTTGCAGTTACACAGTCAAAGCACCATATCTGAATATGCATTCCAGTGAATATTATTTCCTCTGGAACGTTAATAGGTAAGTTGTAAGTTGTCAAAGAAGTTGGTGAAATGCTTTGTTGAAATTGAACAATTACTACAGAACTGCTAATATATTTTCTGCATCTCTAAAAGTGGGAGGTAATACTCAACCTTACCCAAACTTCTTTTAACAGAGAGTCTTGTTCCAAGGCATATCTCACTTGACTAGAATTCTGAGGAATATCCTTTAGGGAAACACTGAATTAAAGAATCCAGTGATTGTAGGGATCGTGATGCCCTTTACATTCTTCTTAAGCTCATCCTTTTAGTTTTGAAATAATAATGGACATCCTTTATTTTTGGTCTGCCATTGCTTTCCATTGTCCACTGCCTTGCAAAGGTCTCCAGTGTCATTGTCCTCTCCCCAGACACACTAGACTTTTTGAGGTACTGGACATTTCTGACATCTTCTTTTAAAATTCCCCCCTTTCCCTTTATCCCTATGATTATTTCTCTCTTCCTTCTCTAGTAGCTTCTCATCCTTTATCAGCTCTTACCCCCTCTGCCATTTCTATTTGGACTCCCTACATAAAGTCAATTAAGCCCATGGTCATAGGTATAACCTCTTTGAAATGTACAATAATCCCTTTACAACTTCCAAAGCTTCCAAGGCACTATTAATCACTCAATAAACAGTTGCTGAGCATTTATTATTTATTAGGCTTTATGCTTGGTATAATGGTACTAAGGTGAGCATAATAGTCACAGTCCCTGCCCTCGCCAGGCCTATGGTCTAATTGAGATGACACAATGAAAAAGGCAATTCCAAAAAAGGGAAGTAAGTGCTAAGGTAAGGAAGGAAGCAAGTGCCATTGGAACACAGAAAGGAAGTCCATAACCTGATATAAGAGGAGAGGTGGATCAGAGAAAGCATCCAAAGGAAAGTAAAATTCAGGCCACTTCCAAATGCCCTATACCATATTCCTCATAATTTTCTATAAAGTAGTGATGATTATTTCACTGGTGTTTCAAACACACGCGGTTGAAATCAATTTTTTTTGCTTCTTAGTGTGCTAATCACCGTCTACCCAGCCACCCAGGCTGAAATCTTGATCTCTTTCAATCCTTTCTTCTCCTCACCCTCACTTCAGTTCAGTTACCAGATCCAGTCAATTTCATCTCTACCATAGAGCAATAGACCTTATGTTCCTTTGCTTTTCCATTGCTACTGTCTCAGTTCAGACCCTTATCACTGCTGGCCTAGGGGTATTTTAACTTTCTCCTAACCTGTGGCAAATGCTCCTGCATTAGATCACTCTCTACAACGCTGCCAGAGATTTTTGTTGTTGTTGTTTTTTTAGCATTTATCTTATAGTGTTCTGATTCTGTGGGCCATCCCTTACCTGCTAGCTAACAGTGAGGTAGGGCATGCTCTCTCCACTCAACAATGTGCTCACAGTGGCACAGGGGCTTTGAGGAAGATTAAAGTTTTGAATTAGCTGCCTGATGCAGGCAGCGTGCAAATGTCACAGATGGGGGACAAGAATTCCTAGAATGGTAGCTGCTGTTCTGTCCTGGACTTCCCAGCTGTTGTTCCATTGAAACCTGGAGGTGGGGAGACATCCTGAGACACTTCTCAGGGCAGGGTGAAAGTTTCGAACGGGATTCTGTGCCTGTGATTTGATGGTATATTTTTCCAAGAGTCAAAGTAAAATAATAAAACACTTTAAAAATGTCCAAATTTGAGGACCATTTCCCTTGTTCTTTTTTCTAGATAAGCCAGAAGATCTAAGCTATGATTTAAAAAAATATTAACAAAAGTAGGCGAGTGTCAAGTCTCAATTATCCATTTATGAGTTATTTATGGTGATCCAATATTACCTTTTTTACTTAACCAGATCTCAGGTGGCTGAGTTAAGGTACAGTCTGACCTTGCAGAAGAGGATAGGAGAGAAAGACTGATTCCTTATGGTTTGAGCGTTGGAGGGAATATTTTAATAATGGCCTCTAGGCTATTAGTTTCTCTGCATTAACATTGTTTCTGCATGTTTTTGTCCTCCTCTTCTTCCTCTCTCTCTCTCTTTTTTCCCTCTCCTCCCTCTCTTTCTCAGCATGATTAGTGGAGTTAAACAAATCACATTATGACCATCAGGAGGGGAATTTTTGTTGAGTGGGAGATGGGAAGACAGAGAAATAATTAGTACATATTTTTCTTTAGAGATATTCTTTGCAACTTTATTTGTGGCAAAGATATGAATTGGAACTTTGATAAACATACAGAAAAATAAATTACTTCTGGAATCACTTTAGACGAAAGAACCAAGAACTAACATCTATTGAATGTCTACCATGTGCCAGACACTGCTATGAGGTAAATACTTTCCCTATTTTATAAATGAAGAAACTGCTGTTTAGAAATAACTTGTCAACCATTACAGTATCAGAAAGTGACAGAACTTGGATTGAGCCTCGATATTTCTGACATGAAAGTGCAGAGTCTTTCTGTCTGGGATATGGGTTCTCTTTCATACTTCCACTGCTCTTAAAGAAACTGCCATCTCAATTCTTAGCCTCTGTATTGTCATCCAAAACCTATAGTAACTTTTTCATAAGAAACTATACTGAAAGCTAGTGTGGGCAAAACAAGCCCAACTTTTGAAAGAAGTGTTTCAATTTGAGAAGTCTAAAGGGATCTCTTTTTGTAACAAATCCCAGTTCTGAGTGTTGACATCCAGGGCAGAAACTTCTTGTGCTTAAAGTTGTGTAAGCTTTCTGGTTATACAAGTGTAGCCGCCCCTGACGCAGGAAGGGTTTATAATCCCTGGAAAAGGCTTGCCAACAAACTGTGACCCAGAGGTGAGAAGGCCGGTTAGCCAATGACGGGTAAGATCTCCAGAGGGAGGCAACCTAAGACAGGCATCGGTCGCCCGGGGGCACAGATGGAGACAAGATATCGGGAGCAGGAGGGGCCGTTGCCTAGGAGGTCTTGTCTGCTCCGAGATAAAATATACGAGCACAGCAATAACACGATAATATCAAAACAGAGGCCGAGGGAGGGCTCCTTGAGAAATCATTAAGAATTCTCGGCGTTCGATAATTACTTCATCCAGAACACCTGTGTATGTTTAACAGCTGTAAGCTATGTATATATTGAAATGCTGGTTATGATAAACTCAGAGTGGCCATCAGCCCTCTCCGCATCTATCCTGATGTGTACATTGGAATGCGACACCAACAATCTATGACTTTAACAGCACTTCATTGATCAAAAGCTCAAGATAAAAATTTTAATTTAATTAATTAATTAATTTTTGGGGGGGGTGTCTTTCACGTATATTCTCCTTAGTTCTCACTACTGTAGGTTTTATTTACCCCAAAACACCATACTTTTCCTTAAAACAGAGTAAAAAAATGAAGCAAAGTAGAAAAAAATATATAAAGTAAGGCATTTGTAATCTCTAATTGCTGAAACATTTGAACAAAGGAGGTAAGATTTTGAAGCCAGACCATTCCAGCTTCCTTTAGTGCTTGTTTGTTTTTGTACCAAAAACTATGTGTTAAATGTATTTGCTGAATAAGAATATATATATAGAGATGATACAAGTTGTGTAGTTTATCCATAGATATTTTAACCTTTACAAGTAAACAAATGGCTGTCTGAAATGGCTAAACCTGCCTCTCCCTGCCAATGCGTAGAGAAGCTTCATATCCAGCTAAGTTTAGCATAATAAGTAAACTACTGCTCAAACGAGAACTATTTGAGCTACACCTTTCTGAGTCGTGTATAGTCATCAAGAGAAGATCTGGTCTACCACTGATACCTTCATTGTGTTTATTATTGAAGTTTGAACATTCACATTGCTAATTTCCTTGTCCCAATTAATTTTGAATTGTCCATTCCAATTTTCTGAATTTGGGCTAAACTGACTTTAGATCAAAGTGCAAATGGGAACATTTTTCACAGGTCAGTTACTGCTTGACATATACTTTCGCATTTGTTGAGACTTACAAAGAAGTGCTCTACAATTATAATTTTGAAGAAGTCTGATTTTATATCCATGCACATGACTTATGTTGTTTATACAATCTTACTTCCATGATCTTTATTGTACATTAATTAATTCATTGTATCTTTTCTCTGTCATAGCATCCATTTTCATTAGATCTCATAGATGTTTTCTCATTTAAATGACATTTTGAAAATGGAAAAATTCATTCTGGCTGCATCCTCATGTTCCACAGCTCCATGCTGCCTATCTAGCAGTACATTGCTTTTAATCAAATTAGAGATTTAGGGTAGTTTTCTTCTTTTCAGATGTTGTGTATGCCAGTTTGCAATTCTGAGATCTAATGTCTTCAACCCACCAGGTTTTGATGGTACATCAACGCTTGGGCCTTTTCTTTGCCATTCAGTGTATGCACTTTCACATTTGGCTGAGGAGTAAATTCTGGTACTGAATATTGTTTGCATCAGACCAGAACTGGCAAGTGTGAATAGAGGGTAAGTGCACAGTCTCAAAGACTCTCTCTCATCTCCCTTCCTGTCAACGTCTGCGGTTCTTTGACTGAACGCTAACATTTGCAGACAACTAGCTCGACCTCCGTGCGATACAGATTTGTATTCAGTGATGGCATCTGAGTAAACCCTTTTTCTTTCAATTCAGTTATGTCGATTCTTCTCCTTTAGCCAGAATTGGTTTTGATATCCTTATTGAGATTATTTGGCAAATGATTATTTCTCCTTTTTAAGGTTTTAAAAGGGACAAATATTTTTTGTTCATGATTAGAAAGGTGCCAACCCATATTACTTTGCATATCTCTTTTTAAGGATTTGACTTTGTATTTACCACTTATGCTACACAATTTACTTGTATCCACATTAGAAGTAAGAACTCATCTATTTAAAGACTACAATTCAATGAGTTTCAATGGACATATACTCCTGTGAAACCACTGCCTCAATCAAGATACAGAACATTTTTGTCACCTCAGCAGGATTCCTCACTCCCTTTGCTGTTCCTTCCTCTTAGGAAACCACTGATTTGTGTTTTGACAAGAGAGATTAGTTTGTGCTTTCTACGGCTGTACATCAATGAAATCTTATGGCACATCCTCCCTTATTGTGCCTTCTTTCACACGGCAAAAGTTGAATGCAGGCAGAGAATGCTGACCATATTTGACTCCATTTCTGATCAATTAGGAGTGAATGGTAACTGAGAAGTGAAAAGGATGACTTAGGTCTTTGTCTTAAAGGAACCTAAGGAAAAAAAATTAATATAATTAGAAGGCATAATATATTTGTTTTGTTGAAACCACAAGGAATATTCAAAAAAGGAACACAAATCTTTGCCAGAGAATAATTTCTGGGTCAATTAAAAATTAAAACTTCTCCATTAAGGCATCCAATAATCACTGTATTTAAGGAGCCAAGCATCAACATAAAACAAAATTGTGAAATGATTAATTTAGACATAAATATATAACAAGTTCAGGAAATGTCGCCACTGGTTTTTCAGGTTCACATGAATCTGATTTTAGTTCCCACATACTCTTTTCAGAGGATATTTAAATAATTTGACTGTGACAAGCCAAACTGTTATGAGACCTCATTGAAAGTCAAATGAAAACATTAATCAAATGCAAAAATATTCCAGTCAGGCACAGAAATGCTGCAGGTTAGAAAATAAAAGTGTTGCCTATGAGAAGGAAAATCAATCGTTTCAGAAAAAGCAGGTATCGGTTCAAATCTATGTGGTCAGTAGTGACAAGAAATCACTAGAATTTCAGAGGATTGTATTTTTCTTAAGAATCGTCAGATAGTCTTGGGCTATGTCTCCATTGCAAAACCAGTTTGTTTGGCTAACTTTTCACCTGAGTAAATTAGAAAATCAGAGCAGTCAAACAACTGATTCTATTTTCTTTTTCACCGTCTTCGGTGTTTTTTTGGACAGGCTTTAGTGACCAGCATTCAAATAATTATCTATAGCACAAAACAGCCAGATAAGTGACTTGTAGAACAGCAGTCTTAACTGAGCAAAAGAATGACTTTCATATTACTAAATGCCACTGAATTGTTCAACATTAAGTGAAGACTACCTTCTCATTTCTGCTATGGATTCTACAAACTATGCCTCCCTTGGGAAGGCAATCTGACAAATACTGCTGTGTTACTCAGTCAGAGCTACTCCTAGCTTGTGGGACTAAATGACTATATTTCCCTATGCTTGGACTACATAACTATATAGTGTGGGTAATAACTTTAGTCTGTTCCTTACAGCTCTATCATGTTGATAATGCTTAGTCTCTTTAAGCCTTTCTGTCTTCATCTGTTTAAAAAAGCCATCATATAGGGGCTGGCCCAGTTGCCTAGTGGTTAGGTTCCTGTTCTCCACTTCAGTGGCCCCGGTTTCACTGGTTTGGATCCCAGGTGTGGACCTATGCACTGCTTATCAAGCCATGCTGTGGCAGGCATCCCACATATAAAATGGAGGAATATTGGCATGGATGTTAGCTCAGGTCCAATCTTCCTCAGGAGAAAGAGGAGGATTGGGAACGGATGTTAGCTCAGGGCTAATCTTCCTCACCAAAAAAAAACCCATCATATAGAGTTATGAGTATTTGATATTTGATATGCTAATAATGCCTGCAAAACATTGAGCTTAATGCCTGGCACAAAGAAACATTAATATATGATACTATTATATCCTTGAAATGTTATTAATTTGTTCATGCATTTGACAGATATTAATTGGCTTTTTATTAGGACCCAGGCACTGTGATAATCATTTGGGAATAAAATGGCAGAAAATCCACAGACCCTGTCCTGATTAAGCTTAGTGTATAGAAAGGGGATATATTCAAATAGATGAGCAATTTTAACAAAGAGCTAACCTGAGATAAGCAAGAGCATGGTGAGCTATGGGAACACATAGGAGGGCTTCCTGGAGGAAGGAATAGGAATTAGCCAGGAGAAAAGTGCTACTGGACAAGGGGAGTGAAGGGGCACCGGGAGGAAGTGGGAAGGAAGCAGCACAGGGGTGGATGTTTCCATCAGAGCCAAAGCATGTGTTATGGCCAATATTAAATTTACCTTCTCAGAGAGACTATGGACGCAATTCAACTGAGAAAGCCAAAGAACAAAACAAAACAAAAGAAAAACCAAAAAAATTCCTGTTTTCTCTCTACTGCTTTCAGTGCTGGGGAACAAGCCTGGCAAAGAACAGCTCTGTAGCCTCAGATGTAGGAAGCAAAAAAGAAAAAAGCTTTGTCCAACCCACAAGAGGTTAATAAAAGCTCAGTGCTAAAATGTCTGCCCTTACGGCCAAGCATTTCTCAGCAGAAGGAGACTCAGAATATCTTTCTCATTCTTTGTATGAAGTTGGGAAAAAAGAAATTAAAGAAAAAGAAAGAATTAGAAGAAGCATGTAATCAGTCCTTTCCTTTACAAATGCCAGCAATTCAGGAGGCCTGCCAGTGGCTAAATCTTTCAGGGACCACAGACAGGAAAAAGCCTATTAAAATGTGCTCCATTCCCAAAGAAAGGGGTCACTCAAGATCCTCAGACCCTCAGCTCTGAATAGATTTAATGAAAGCCAACTGCTATTTTAAGAATTTAGACCAGGATTTCCCTCCCCAAAGAAAAGAAACTGGACATCGTCAATACTCTAATGCTATTTCATCTATGGCACCAGGCATGCTTTTCACTAGCTTTCTGTAGGTTGTTAAAGCCATTAAATGAGGGTTTAGTAACTGAGAATACGGTTCTTCACATACAAGGCTTAAAACGTAATTGATACAAAGACCATCCCTCCAGGATTAGAGTTCTAAGCATTCTGTGAGGCTTGCATGCTCTTTTCTCCTTGTTGGTCAAAGTAATATTAAGCCTTTCAGAAAAAAAGTATTCTGTTCCCCACACCATTTTGTAACCACCACACCTTTCCCCTTCAGTGGGAGGAAGATAATCCAGACTCTACAAATAGTACAGATCCAGCAGCTGGAGACAAAATGAATCTTAGTTTGAGCCTTTCTGGCAACTCAGTTTCACGCAATTAACATAAACAATACACCCCTATTGATTGCAAGGATATCTCTGTGAACAGGGTTGACATAGACATCATTGTCTCCATTTGCAAATGAGGAACCTGAGGCAGAAAGAAGTCAAGTGTCGTAACAACAGTGAGACAATAAGAGCAGGAACAGAAATGAGAAAAATGATTATCTCTTAGGGATCAAGAAGGTATAACGGATGAATACTTCCTTTTCTCTGACTATTGAAGGCAGGGCAGGGGGCAACCTTCTCAATGATAACTTTGAAAACATATTCTCCTGCTCTTTACAGTGAGGACAATTGCTGAGTGGAGTTGCTAGGTGAGCTAATTGGGCATAGGAAGGTAAGCTGCCTAACTACGTAGATGCATCATATATCCTCTGCAAAACTAAGGCTTCTCCTACTTGCCCTTTTTGCCTGGCATGATCTCTGGGATGTATCTCTGATGATGTCTCCCATTCTTTGCCATTATAGTCACCAACAAATGATTGTTGAATGATTGAATGGCTGGCTAAACTGTATGCTTCTGTTTTGTGAATGAGCCCTAGGAAGAAGACTCACTGAGAAGGATCTTGGGTAATCAAGCAACCCTGTCAATCCCCAGCTACGTTTTTATCCAAATTCTGTTCCAGATCTGCATCTACCTAATGGGAGTGTCAGACTGAGTCCCTACTGCACGTTTGAACCATGAAGGGATAGAGAGGTCTCAATGAAGGCAGTAATATAGAGTTAGAATTCCCTGGCCCTTTTCCATACATATAGAGAGAGATCTGCAGTCAAACAATCCAGTTATCTCCTAGATCTTTATGACAAGAAGAAATTAGCCATCTGAGATATTATAAGCAAAGTTTGTGGTAATATAATCCAAAGGAGAGACAGGCACCTAGAAGCATTTAATTCAGTAAAGAAACTTAAACATCCAAGAACATTAACTAGTGAAAATATTCTTTCAGAAAAATAAATAAGAAAAATAATGACAATAATGTATTTTCCCATTTAAACCCAATAAGGTAGTTATTATTATTACCATTTTACAAATTAGAAAACTGGTTTTTAAACAAATTGCCCGAGGACACAGGTAAGATGTGACAGAGGTGGTATTTGGACCTGCATGGTCTGGCTCCATAGCCTGTGCTCTTGACTGGTTCATCCTCTGGACTTCCAGCAGGGTGGTGTCCACACCAACACAGATTCCCAGAGAAGACTAACATTTGAAAGGCTGCTTCCTCCCAAGGCTGATCGGGAGGATTTTGAAATAGAAAATATTAAACAAGGCAAGAAAGTTTACAATTATCTGTATCTCTTTTTCTAGGCCAATTTCAAGGTATAACTATTGAAAATTCAATCAATGGAAAAAGAAATATCTACCTATTAAGATTGTTACTCATTTATTAGCTAGAAATTCTGGCTCTGGGTCCCTAGTCAGGTTGCACTCAATTAAACTCCAGGATCTTAAGAACACAACAACATAAATGAATCTCAGCAAGCACAGGTGAAAATGAACTGAGAAATGCACAGATAACCACAAGGCGGCATTCATATAATTATTGAAAGGTTAGCTGCTGAGGAAATCGACAAGGTGCCAAGAGGGGCACTCAGGGTGCCTCCCAAGAAATGAGAGCAGAGAGGAAATGGGGCCAAACAGAGCAAAGCCTTTGCTGACATTTTCAAAAGCTGACTTTATACAGGCCACATCCCCGAGGAGTGGAAAATGGCAACATAAGGAACCAGCAACAGTAGAAAATTGCAGGCCAGTAAGTTCACCACCAGTCACCAAGAAGCGTTTGAAAGGTGTTAGAGGATCAAGACAGGCATCACTTCTACTCCTCCAAGTTCAGCCCTCAGATGAGAGAAGGTAACACTGTTACAGGGAAAGCACTCCTGTCTCCCCAGCTTTGGGAATTCTCAAGGTATGGCTGCGCTATACAAAGGAAAGAGGCAGCAGAGTGAACTACTTCATCACAAAAAGCACTGGAATAAGAAATCCTGAGGCCAGATCCAGTGTGGAGCAGTAGGATTTTTATGTCAAATCAAAAGTGAATTTTGATATCACAGAATTCCTGTTTTTGGCCAAACCTCGAATTTTTATGCTCTGTTATATACACAGATACATTTATTTTGCACACATAGATAATCTTCTGTAGTGTTTCAAATGGCACATGGTGGCTTAGAACCCACCTTTAAAATGTGAGATTCGGGGATTTTGTCTGAGTGGGATGACTGAGGCAAAGGTGCTGAGGGCAGTTACAGCGAGAGATGGCAGGTTTGACCAGGTTTGTGTGAGCAATATGATAGTGTGTGCAGAATGAACGAGGTTTCCTCTGATTTAAATATACCTGTTTTAATTTAAAGGGAGTATGTGTCTAAGGGAATTTACTTAATGGGGTGTTAAGGAAGACCACTATTTTTAGAATTAGTGGACGCAGCCAACATTAAATGAGACATTCTAATTGAGGCAGCTGAGAGAGGAAGAACATTTTAACTGGGCCTAGAAGGAAATTTTAGTTAATTCCATTGGAGTACAAAGAGGACGACTCAGGACTAAAGGACATTGCAGCAGTGGAGTAGGAGTGGGAGGGACCTGCTATTTGGGTTCAGGATGAGGAACCTGAACCAAAATGAAACGTGATGAGAATGTGTGGGACATAGCTGGCCTTCTGGGAACTGTGAGAACTAGGTGAGGAGGAAGGCATGCATCTACGTACTGTCAAAGACAAGGATGAGTTGAACGGTGAATTTCTATTCAAGTGATAGGTAGGAACTTGAGAGTCAGAGGGAACTCTGCTTCATCTGGAGCTTCCGGGAGCTGAGGACAGACTGACTTTAAATGGAGACTGAGCATGTCAGAAATGGGAATGGAAATTATGACTAAACACCAACACTTGAGTGAAGCTTCCAAACAGGATTAAAGTAATTTATAGAATTAAATGGTTGAGGAACTCCTTCTGTTGGGTATGGCGCAACATGATTTTCTGAATGGAGTGATCATAGCCTTTCTGTGCTTTAATTTTTACTGACATAGAGCACATGGATGTGACTCATGTTTTTGAATTTATGTAGCCTATTTCATGCTATTATATCTCATTACAGCACATCTTTTTACTTTTAAACCATGTTTTGTTTCAGGGACATATGTCCCCATACTCCCAAAGCTATTCTGATGTTATAACAAAAGTGAATAAGTATTTCAAAATTAATTCATATATAATATGCTTTATTAAGTAGCTTTCACTACATTTCCCAATTAGTGGTATTAGTTTATAAATTGTGAAACTGTGTTTATAAGCTAAAAATATTTAGTATGCAATTAACATTATATTTGTGCAACTGATTCATGCAAATCTAGATCAGGCTTCTCAATTATTATGTTTACCCAAACCACAGTACCTGTTATCACTAGTGTAAATAGAGTGAATGCAGCACAGACTGCTGGCTGCCCACCAAAACTCATTTCTTCTTCTGGGCACACAGCTAGACTATACTTCCCAGCACCCTGTCAAGTTGGGTATGGCATATGATTGAGCTCTAGCCAATGAGATATAACTGAAAGTGTTGCATGCCACTCTAATGTCTGACCATAAAACATTTCACGCACATCTCACATCCTCTTGTCCCATTTATGCTCACTTGAATAGAGACGATTCCTATGGAGACCCTGGAAACCACATGTTGAAAATGGCTCCTGAGTGACTTCATAGATAAGGGCCACCTCAACAACCTGTTCATTCACACAATCAAGATATAAACTTCTATTATTTTGAACCATTATACATTTGGTGTCTATTATTGCAGCAGATAACCTACCCTAACAAATCCAAATTTCATCTTGGAAAATTGTACAGCTTAGCTTTTTTCCCCATTACTGGAAGTAGTAATGAAATTGACACAGATAGCAACTGATTGCTTTTTAAAAAAAATTTTCTTAATTTGGAAATCTGAAGTCACATTACAATTTTGGACTTAAACATTTCAGAACTACAGGCACCCCTGAAGCCCAGAGGCCCTAAGCCCTAAGCCACAGAGTGGATGTAATGAATTAAGTTCTCTTCTATGCATCCCAAATGATAACAGCTATGTCTCATCCTTGGGAGAACTGACAAAATCTTCCCCTCAAAACACTTTCGCTAGGGCTTAATTCCCTCAGAACTCCAACTGAGAAAGGCTAGAGGTATCATAAAAACATGGAAGTGGGTATGCTTATATGTACATTGATACATAAAACACACATACATATTTATATGTTTTTCTTTCTATACACATGTATTGATTTATTATACATAGTTCTGTGTTTTTTCAGGGTTTCATAGGCCTTGAATACTCACATGAACTGTGTGTACTGCAACTGTCCGATATTTAAACTTTTACTTCTGTTTTGGCTGCCTATCAAGATTCTAACTCCTGGGAACTCTCTGGTATCAACCATGAATTATAAATTAGATGCTCCGGAATGCCTTAGTATCCATAGCACAACTCCTATGGCAACTGCTGGATCTTGAGACCTACTCTGTGCCTACGTACCATGGCCGGTGGATCTCTGTCTTCTACACTCACTATTGAGTGATTATACTGTATTTAGGGCAATGATTCTCAAAACATCGGGAGATACATTGTGACTTGATTCTCCAATATTCCCACTTCACTCTGGGCAGGAAAGAATGCAACTGTATGGCAAATGGTTAAGAGGAGTAATTGGCATTAGACTACAAGGTAGTTCCCCATACTGCCTGCATATTGGAATCCCCAGGATTGCTCTCTAAAAACGATACCTGGGCCCCACTTCTGGAGAGTCTGATTTAGGTGGCATTAAGATTTTCCGAAAGTTCTCCCACAGATTCTAATGTGCAGGCAGAGTTGAGACTGCTGCATTAGACCAATGTTGCCTCTCATTGCTTGATCATAAGAATTAGCCAGCGATCTTACTTAAAAGTTTAAATTCCCAGGCTCAATTTAGGACATTCTCAATCTGTGCCTTCGAGGGAGAGGCCTTGGAATTTTTTTTTTAATGTTTGCCCCCAGATGATTCTTACGATTCAGAAATTTGGGGAAATACTTCATTAGGCTCTAAACTCTGCTAGAAAAAGTGCTGTGTGCTGTCATTCTCAGCTGTATCCCCAGGCATAGCGTAGACTCTGGCTCATATCAAGCATTCAAATATTTTATATTAATTAATTGATTCACTTACTTTTAAAGTGGAAATAAATGAAAAAATTTTTCGACAAAATTTAAAATGTCATTTGTGACTAGTTTTGTACTAGAGATTTATAGGAGTAGAGTTGTCAAAGATTTCACAAGTTTCAATGGGTTCTTTTTCAAGACTTTGTCTAAGTATTGTAATGTAATCAATTAATTGGTCTGCATTCAGGTATTCAGAATTCTCTGCAAGATGGTGTTTGCCAGTGAACATTAAATTATTTCTGTCTAACAGCTTATTAGAAAAGTCACAAGTGAAAGGAGTAGCTGAGAGGGGACTTTATAATCTATGTGAACCAAGAAATGCAATTTACCTAACAGGTAATTAGAAAAACAATTAATAATTTGTTTATTTGTACTTGATTCTTGCTTTTTAAACATGCAGGACTTTTATATTTTGTATTCAGTTGAAAGGCAAATGCAACATCAACTTAAAAACAATTATTAAAATTTTTTATCAATAATTTTTCTGATACTTTCTGAAATCTTCACTAATTTAGGTATATGTCATCTTCAAAATTGAAATTCCTCTATCCCTTACCAGCTTTGTCATCTTAAATTATCTGTCATTTGCTGTCAGTAAGTTGGCTGTTTTTAAATTATCACTAATTATTTTCCTTTATAGTCACCCAAATAAGCTGACACTCAAAAACCAACAGGGAATCTTTCTCAGATCTAGACCTAGTCCCTCAATTAATTAGTTGATTTATGTAAAAAGAAATATCTGCATGTATGAAAATATTGTGGAGTGTTGTCTTCATCCTCAGCGTCTAAGGGAACAAATGAGGCATTAATAGCAATAACATATGGCATTTGTATAATGCCTCACAATTTACTAAATGCTTTCACAGACATATCTCACAGGAGTGCCATGGCCGCTCTGTCATGGAATTGTCACTATTTCATTGCTCACAGTGTTGTTATACTGTGCACTTATAGAAGGAAAAGACCATTCATTTGATCCATATATGTCTGCAGTGATGTTTCGGTTTCAATGTCAAACAATTTGGAAAATGTACTTTTCCAAGAAAACACAGACAGCTGCTAGTAGTAAGCAAAAAGCTTTAAGGTTTTTAGCTGTAAACCATGATTTGCAAGCTCCAATGACACAAAATAAGTGTATAAATAGAGCCAGGTGTAAGTTGGTAAGTTGGTAGGTGGTGGGGTCTATGACAAATTGGAAAGTGCATTCGTGCCTAAAGTTATATACGTTTAAAAAATATTTAAACACTATGGGCCAAATAAAATATATCTGTGTGCCTCATATGCAAACTCTGCTCCACACTAGCAGAACATGAGGTGCAGAAGAAGAAGAAGAAATAAAGTAGGAACACAGAAACATCAGAAGATGATATGAGAAATGGTTTGGGTTGTGGCAATTGAGCCCGTTGAGAACTGAAGTACAAAGAGCAAGGTTGATAAATACGGCTAATGCTCATCCAGTATCACCAATCTCCTTCCATTTCTCTGTTTGGACTTCGTTTTGTTCTTGTTGTTGGGACAGCATAATATAGTGTTTAAGAACATTGTAAGGATGTGACCGCGCACTTAAATCTCTTTTGTCAGTTTTCCTACAGTAAAATGGAGATAAAAATAACTATATATGTATTACAGAACTGTTGTGAGATTAAATGATAGCCTACACGACAAGGGCTTAGCAGAGCTCCTCTCACATTGGAAGCGCTAAATCAATTCTCATCATCATCAGAAAGAACCATTTCCTTACTCATTCCTTGAACTTCTTAGTATATATGGAAAATTGAAATGAACTTTCAGCCTTATATGGTAAGAAGCTTGCCAGGGGAAAGGGAGAGTTTTTTCTTTCACACAAATAAATCAACAAGCACAAAACCAAAGATAGAAGTGTCCCCTCTCTGTGGGTTGATCTGTAAGCTCTAACAGCCTTTTTGCTTCGGAAGTATAAAAGGTATTGGGCAAGTTAGTCATACTCTGTCTGCAAGTAGCCATACTCGTGCCAAATAGGCCATTACTTCCTGAAACAACAGTCACAGAAACACCTCAAGAATTTGGTTCGATTAAAAATGCATTGATTGAACATCCTCTCTGTGTGAGACACTATGTTCAGTTCTGGAAACCTGAGATGAAGAGACCAGGATCTCTGCCCTGGCAGCCCTGACGTGCCCAGAACGTGAGGGAGAGAAAAATGTAAACAGGTCATTTCAATACAAATGCTAACACATGTCTGAGTTCCTCCCTCTCTGATGTGCTTCTTTCCCTTTAGTCTCTCTTTCAGTGGGACTTTGTAAGCATTGTAGAAATGTGAAGATGAGTATGCTGTGAAAACACGAGGAAAGATACATGTCTATTCTTCAAAGTCTACTTTTAGCTCTACGTCCTCCAGGAAGCTTTCCACTCTACTTTGATCTTTGATTTACTTGAAATCCTTTGAAAATTGCTGCTTAATCATCTTGGTCCTTAATCATTTTCTACCTTAAATAGCAATAAAATTGCTTCCTGGGCATACGTGCTATGTCCCAACCAGATCCCAGTGAGCCCTATGAGGGGAAGGACAATACTCTTTTGGGAAATATGCAATGCTATGTCTGCATTAATCTGAAAAAGTGAGTGTTTTATTGTTGCCAGATTAGAGATTAGTAGAAATTAGTCCACAAGTAATAAATGCAATAGTTTTGGACTATATTATATCAAAGGCACCTATGAAACAGTGTTTCATAAAATTTGAAGACTTTTTGGTACAATTTACAAATTTACATTTAGGTTAGATTAGAGACATAAAAAATGGTAAATATAAACTTATGTCTGTTATATAGTCAATGTTCTATTTTCACTTTTAATCAACACTTATATTTTTGGTTCTGCTTTATAACTTGCACTTACTCACAGGGCAACAGAACACACATTAATTGCCCCACACATGCAGAGTTACAGCTAGAGGAAGCTTTCAATGACCTCTCATTTGTTTTAATCCCCCATGAAACGATGGTTAGGATGACAAGATAATACTCCTAACACTCACAAATTACAAGTTTGCATTATGTTAATTTATCACATAAATCTATTTCCTAAATATTTTCCTGAAACTCAAAGAAAAAATATGTTCATTAACATAAGTGTTTTTAAAAGAGAGGTAAGGAAAAGAACTAATAACTAACAGTGAAGAAATGACTTTTATTTGAAAACTAGAAAAGAATTATAAATAGATTGAGTCCTTCATATGTTTATTTCCAATATCTAAGATTTAACCACTTTCATATCTAATTTATTTTCTCTCTCCTATCTTTCATATCTGTCTTTTCCTTTCATTTCCACCTCCACTAGTAAAATTCCGCTTTTCATTACTTCTCATCTAGATTACCACAACAACTCCTTCACCAGTTTCTTGACCCCCTTCAAGCTGATCTTTTACAAAGATGCTGGATTAATCTTTCCATAAAACAGTTCCAAATTTGTGATTCCTAGCGCAAACATCCTCAATGCCTCCTTCTTGCTTATAGAACAAAGTCTAAAGTACCTTCTTCTAACTTTCACTCATTTCTGTGTTCTTGTTCCAATTTATTTTTCTGAATTTCTTTCCCAATAGTTGGCATCATAAATTACATACACCACATATATTTATACACCTCACTAAAGTGAAACTATTCATTGTTCCTATATATGGCTTTAACTTTCTAATTTCTATTTTCCTCATGCCTTCCCTAACCCTAGGATACTATCCCAAAGTCTGTCATCCTTCAGGGCCAGGCTCGAATGTCAACTCTTCCATGAAGTTGTGTCTAAATTCTCAGAAGTAACTCATATTTTTCTTTCTGAAATTTATGAAAATTTTCATTATCTCTTTTATAGAACTTGTCATTTTATACCTAAAATAGATTTAAGTAAGTATTTTTCTTCTCTATTAGAGTATGAAAGCTCCTTGAGAATGGAGTCCGTGGCAGTTCCTTTTGCAAGCTCCATGCCAAGTATAAAGACTGTAAACAGTAGATACTCAAATAGCTGTGGAATAAATGAGTGGATAGTGTAATTAATTAATAGTAGTTTCAGAACTGTGGACTTTGTGCAAAGTACTATAGATGGGATCTATAGGAACCTTATTGATAATCATGAAATGAAAGTTAGTGATTTTGAAATATGACTTGTTTCATAAGGTAGATTGGTGGTTGTCCATCTATTCTCCACAGCACCTTCGGGATTCCACTGAGGTGGCCCAGGAATCTGCCCCCTTGTTAGTGGGAAACGGTAAGTGAACAGAATTCTCTACCCTACTCTCTGCCTTCAACTAAAGCTGCTCTATTTTGTATAATGTCCTTCCTGTAAGACTTTTCTTAGAGAAAGCTTTCACTGTTTAAAAAGACATTTTGAAATCCCTTGGGGTTCCACCCCTGGAACACTCTAATTCTGTATTTGTTTCAAGTCTCTATTCCACATGAAAATATCTTTACATGAAAGCTAGGTAAATGAGTTGCTGTGCTTTGGCTGAATTTACTACTACAAAAATACCAAAATGGTAGCACAAAAGTAGTGTTTCATATAATTTTATATCAGGTCTTCCTATAACACCTGACTTTGTATGAGACATGACATTCTATAACAGTCATTGATCTCAATCTTTGATCTGGCTTTACCGATCTGAGATCTAGCTAGCTGGTGAATTTTATAGACATCACTATCTTTCTGGACATTTTTCACAGATTTGAAAGATCCCTGAGAGGCAGTTATACCGTTTTCAATTTCTGTAAAAGAAAATACAACACTTTATATTGCATTGGCTTACGGTGGCCTGTCCCCTTACCCACAGAGTAGAAAACCCTGATTGCAATACATCTAAACTATCTCTTCACTGAAATCCATCTTAGACTCCTCATCAGTTACACAATTCTAAGTTCATTATTTAGAGGAAAAAAATACCTGTTTAAGTCACGGTGTATAATTGGCTGTGTCAGGTTGTGAAGGTACTCCATACCTTTGGCAACATCTACTGCAATAATTAATTTAGACTGCAAATCAAGAATCCTAGAATTTAAAAATAGATTTAATGAGGATGAAACGGTCAAAGTCAATACCATATCTTTCTAAAAGAAATCAATGGTGCATGTGATTTGTTATTCTGTATAATTTCAGCCTTTTTTGCTTTATTGGAGGTTAAGCTAAAAATTCAATAAAACTGGAACAATAGCTTTTCTACATCAGATAATGCTTAATTATAGATCAATTCAGATACCAACCCCTCTTATTTAAAATATTCTACTTGATTTTATAACATTTGCAATATTATACTTAATTTCTTTGTAATAACATAAAAATGAAATCTACTTTAATCACTGAGTGAAACCACATTCTAATTATTGTATGCATAGATCTAGGAAGTAAATTCAAATTAGACTTGTGCAAGACTATTCTTTTTTAAAACTTTTTTAAATAAATACTGTGACCCCTGGTAATTATTTTATCTGAGCTTACATATATCTGCTTTATTGGTATGTCAAATTTAGCCTAATTATTATAAGCTTTAGTTACTAATTTAAATTCCTTGAATTTGTTGTCTTCAACTGAATTCCTGTTAAAAAGAGCACAGAAATATTTCTTTTCACTAAAACACAATTATTGGGCATAAAATATTAGCCACCTTTAAAATGCCATGTTTCCTGGCACTCAGAGGTTTAGGAAGGTAAAGACTCATCGGAGCAGAGAGCCTCTGAAGTGTTGAAGGATAGTTCCAATGATGTGTCAAACACTAAGCCAGAACAAGAGACCCATACCTCTTCTGTTCATGAAGGAGGGAGAATAGAGAACCCCCTGATATGTACTGAGTGACGATGGCAAACTGGCTGGGGTCATTCAAGCAAGCACCCACGAACTGAATTACACAGGGATGGTTGAGCCTGCAGAGAATGGACACCTCTCGGCAAAACATATCCACATCTGACTTGGAGCAGTAGGTGTTGGCTCGATAACTGGAAATGGCAGCAACAGGAAATCCTCAGTCAACAGATGGGTCAAAACAAGTGGCTCTCCATGCATATGCTCTCAAACTGCACAATACTACGTGGATGCTAAATTTTCTCATTCGCTTTCTTACCGTTTTATAGCCACTATTTTATTTCTGCATCGTCCTTTATATACTTTCCCAAAAGAACCTAAAATTGTTTAAGAGAAATAAATGAACACATTATCTGGAGCTCATTAAACTAAAGCAGACTAGTATTTTGTTAGATTACCTGAGCCGATAATCTCATGGAACTCAATTTCTGAGAGTTGAAGATGGAAATGCGAAGGCAATCCAGCCCTTAGGAGGAGAACTTCTGCCTTCTCTGCAAACAGTAATTGTTATTTTATTTTTCAAGATAAAAAACAAGCATGTAAATGTATATACACACATGTACATATACACTTAACCAAAAATATCATTCCCTAGTAACATTTAATTTTTCAACTATAATTGACTACTTGGAGATACTAAAACCTTATCACGAATGATCCTTAACCCCCCGCATTAAAAGCGTGTTAGTTCTCTGTCTCTATTACCCGAACTTTGTTATCAGGGCTGAGTTGATTCCTGATCTGATCAACAACTAGCTTGTCTACATGACATGGCAACCCTGGAGTACAGTCCATATTACGTCATGATAAAGAGTCTTATCTGGTCAATCCCTGCAAGCTATCACAAGAGGCTTAGGCAAATATCCACAAACTAAACCTCAAAGGGATGCCAACTGGATGTCAGGAAATAAGCACACGAATCATGCAGAGGAGACATCTCAAATCCAAAATCATTTTTAAAAACTTCAAATTCTAAAGAGTTAAATATAAGTTTACAATTGATTCATATTTTTTACTTTCCTGATCCAATGGTATTAATTTCTGTGTACAGCATACATTCAAAGAAGTCCTCAAAGTATTAGTTATCTGAGATCTTCTGAAAAATAATTTTTTTTCTCTATGGCAAATCTATTCCAAATTCTCCTTAAAGATACTAATATTTTTAACTTAAATTTTGTTAAAAATACAAATTTGTATGAGAATTTGATCTTTCATTAATACTCATACAAAATTTTCAGTCATAACTTCGTGAACTGAGAAGGCATATGCAAAACAGTAGAGCTGGTAAGGTTAATTATGGAAAGAATGGTCTGCTAATAATATTGTTTATCCTTGCAAAATAGTCCTCATTTGTAACATGTAAAACAAAATAGAAAGTGGCAATACTTATCCTTAGTCATAAAATATAACAACTGTCCCATATTAAAATACCTTTCGTCATGCTTTTAATCTTCCCCAAGGGGGATGGAACAGAGACATAGGAGCCATCTAGAAATCAAATTATATCATAGAGTTAAAAAGAGAAATAGTATTTTTCCTCATAAAAGTTAAACATCAGGGGCCAGCCCGTTGGCACAGCAGCTAAGTTCGCACGTTCTGCATCTCAGCAGCCCAGGGTTCTCCGGTTCGGATCCGGGGTGCGGACATGGTGCCGCTTGGCAAAAGCCATGCTGTGGTAGGCGTCCCATGTATAAAGTAGAGGAAGATGGGTATGGATGTTAGCTCAGGGCCAGTCTCCCTCAGCAAAAAGAGGAGGATTGGCAGTAGTTAGCTCAGGGCTAATCTTCCTCAAAAAAAAAAAAAGTTAAACATCATAAAAAGAAGCAGGTGACAAAAAAATTTTGCTAAGAAAACCAAGTGAAATTATAGCTTAACCCCAGGTATTTCTCTGGATACTGAAACTGTACAGCAAGTGTTTATTTAGAGTGTACATAAAAAGTTTAAAAATAAAAATCTAGGGGCCAGCCTGGTGGCATAGTGGTTAAGTTCACATGCTCTGCTTTGGCAGGCCAGGGTTCGCAGGTTTGGATCCCAGGCACAGATGTGCACACTGCTCACCAAGCCATGCTGTGGGCAGCATCCCACATACAAAAAATACAGGAAGATTTGCACAAGTGTTAGCTCAGGGCCTATCTTCCTCAAAAAATAAAACAAAACAAAAAAAGCTAAGGTCTAGCAGACTCCAGCAGGTTTAATTTGTGTCTGGCTAAGAGTCTTCTCCATCCTGCCTTAGTAGATTACTGAAATGGAGAATGCTCTCAGCTGACCCAGGCCTTCCTAGTCATACACAAGCCTCATAAACATCCCGTCCAGGGAATGTTAAACTCGGAGGGACAGCAGACTGGTGAGTTAGAAAATAGCCTCACTGAGGCTTCTTTATTTTCAACCTCACCCACATAAATTTTCTTAAAATAAAGGTAATCTAACATGCCCTCCTCCCTAACCCCAGAATGATAGTCCTAATAGAAACACAGGTTTACTTTCAGGCACAATATTGCATTAATAAAGAAAACTGAGTAATAAAGGGGGTACCTCCGCCAGGCTGAGAATATTCATTACAGGGCAATTCATCCTGCGGTCTCTTATAATGTTTCAGGAGTGTGACAATTGCATCATGTCCTTTGTGAAAAGACAAAAAGGGCAAAGAGTCTTAATTTTTGTTTGATTTATGCAGCTCACCATCTAACCCAGAGGTGACTAGAGGTAGCTTGAAACATAGGATGTATCTTAAGAGATAAGATATTGCAATAGGAATTGAGTACTTGCATCCATTCGTTCAAAATAATTCATGAAGACTCTGTGTAAGGCACTATGTTAAGTGCTATGCTGGGTACTGGGGATACAATGAACAAGGTGACTATGGTCCTATCCTTAAGAAGTTTAGTTGTAGTTGAACAAATAATAAGAATGATGAGAATTTCTAAAAGAGGAAATACCAAGTGCTATGGGAGTCTATAATAAGGGTGCCATTAAAAGGGTGATACGCACATACGGTAACCAGGAAGGAGAGATGTATCTGCTGTGATTGAGCATTACATTTGGTTGGCAACTGTAGTGTAACATGGCGCTAAGATCATTTATATAGGTTTTTGGAGCAGGAGACAGCTGGCTGTCCACCAATATTTGTACTCCCCATTCATGAGGCATTTTGTCACTGGGAATGTCCACCCAAGGACAACAGTTCCCTATCTCCTTTGCATCCAATTGTAGCCTTGTGACAAATTCTCACCAAGGGAACATGAGCAAAAGTGATGTCACTTCCAAGTCTGGGCTTTAAGAAACAGGTGAGCCTTCTCTACTCCCCATCTTCTGGCTGGAGGCAGAGGGTTCTGAGGCCCTAAGGGATAGTAGAATGCCATCCACTGACCGGAAATGCCGACCCTGGACTGTTATACAACTGAGAAATAAATTTCTATTATATAACATCACCAAAATGCGGCAGTTTATTAATTGCAATAGGGACTTATTGTGAAGGATAAAAAATGCTAAATGCTCCTCTGAGTAGACCAATGATTTTCAATAGAACTAAATTTTGATACTATTTTATGTTTTAACTATAAAAATAATCTATTGAAGCTAATTTATGCAAGAGAAAGACAAAGTCAACCTTAAAGACTCTGCCAAGAGACTTCTGAAATGCAACAGAATTCATTGTAAAAATGGCATACTCTAGGAACTGCAAAAGCATAAGTTCTTATCCATCACAAAGGGTTTATAGTTAACATTGGTTCAGAATACACCTAGTTCATGTGTAGAGTATATGTTGAGAGTTGTTCCTGCTTATCAAAACCACCCTTCAAAAACAGAATTAAAATTAATAGAGCATGCAAGATCATGAGATGGAAGAAAGATATTTACTAGCACTAAAAGCTTTTCTAAATGTAACATCTCAAGATCAGTGTCTTCAAGGAAAAAAAATAATTGTGATTATAATTACTAAAACTTGTAGCAAAACAAATCTACAGAGTTAATTACTAGTGTCCATTTTCTTATCATCCATAGATTTCTATTCATGACTGCTGAATCTGTGATTTTTTCAACTCACAGACATAGTTATGATGAAATAATAGGGAGCCAGTCCTATTAGCACTTTTTCTTTGGCCTCTTGTGTGCTCACAAACAGGGAAAGCTCAAGACCCGAAAGACAGCCAACAGGCAAATTTCTAAAGGAAAAGCTAACAGTTAGAAGGAACAGATAGTGTGAAGGTCCCAAGATGGGTGCAAACGTGCCATGTTCAGAAAATTAAAGAAGGCCAGTCGGGCTGCAGCAAATTCCCAGAGCTGGTTGGAGAAGTAGGTAAGGACACACCATGTGCAGGAGTGCTTCACAAACTTTTCAGTGTGTATAAAAATCACCTGGAACGCAGGTTCAACCACAGGTTCCTGAGCCCTACCCCCAGAGATTCTGATTGGAAAGGTCTAATAGGACCTGAGAGTTGCTTTCCCAGCTTTTCCCAGGGGAGGCTGATCAGGGGTCCACAGTTGGAGAGTACGGATGTGGAACTTTACAGGTTAGGAAAGGATTTGGGATTTTAATGAAGGAAAGATGGGGGACCACTGAAGGATTTTAGTTAATTAAAGGACATGATGTTTTACTTTTTATAAAGATCCTTATTTACAGAGTAGAGCTGATGATATTTCCTCATAAGGCTGTTGTAAAGATTAAGTGAGATAATGTATGTAATATGCCTAACAATTCTAACACACAAATTTACCTTTTGGAGTTTCACTGCTTTCTTGCCTTACTATTTTGCTACAAGAATTGTAAATGAACTTGGAAACTCATTTATGGAACTTCAGATAAATTTCTAAGTATCAATATATTCCGTTTCTTTCACTGCTACTGTTAATGATCACAAACTTGGTGGCTTAAGCAATACAACTTTATTATCTTATAGTTTGGAGGTCACAAGTCCAAAATGGTTGCTCACCGTCTAAAATCAAGGTGTTGGCAGGGCTGCATTCCTTTCTAGAGGCCCTAGAGGAACATCAGTTTCCTCGCCTCTTCCAACCTCCAGAGGCCACTGATAGGCCTCGGCTCGTGGCCCCCTTTACACAGTCAAAGCTGGCAATGGCTGGCTGAGTCTCCCTCACTTCCTATCACCCTGACCTCCGCTTCTGCCTCCCTCTTCCACATTTAAGGACCCCTATCATTACACTGGGCCCAATGGGATAATCCAGGGCAATCTTTCTCTTAAAGTCGGGGAATGAGCAGCCTTAATTCCACCTGCAACCTTACTTCCCCTGTCCCATCGAAGGCCGCACACTCACAAGCTGCAGGAATAGGGCTGGACATCTCCAGCGTGTTTTGTGTGTGTGTTGGTGCCTCCTGCGGGGCACCTCCCCTCCTTCCCCACTGCTGATGGCCATTTTAGCCTGAGGAAAAAAGCAGCAGCACCAACAAAAATTTCTGTGGAATTAAAATACCCCTTCATCTGTCCTGTTGCTAGATTCATAGATTCTGAGGTTTGCTCTGCTCTTCTCCACACTGTTTGCCCCACTTTAACAGGATCTTAGGTGCTTTTGGAGTGTTTTTTTAATGTAATTTTGTCTTTAAGTGTTTGGGACCAGAAAAAAAAAAAAAAAAAAGAAAGCTTTTTTTCTTATTTCTGTTTTTTTCTGGGAGAGGCTCCTTTGGGGGGAAAAAATCAACTGAAACCCCAAGCATTTACCCAAGCACAACAAAGCTTGATTCAGAGGCCCCCTCCCCGCCTGTCTCAGCCCCTCTGTTGGACTGACTGGCTGACAGCTGAGAGGGCCTCCTGCTTTCCCTCATGAAGCAGAAGCCGCATCGTGAATCCTGAACGCCTGTGTGAGTCAGTGATCACACCCTTGATGTTACCTTTCATTTCAACAGCTCTCTTGGCTCCACTTACTCTGAGCAGTTTTAATTTCCAGCCAGCACAGTGGCACAATTTGCTGGCATTTTCTTTGGGATGCTTTTCATCAAGAACCTAATGAGTGCCTGGGTTCTGGCTGATGATAAGCATGAGGCTGCCAGGGAAATGCCAAGAGGCTCCCTTGGCTCTGGAAGGCATCTCTGCCTGATTTCCCACCTCCTGCTAACTGTGGGCTGAGGCACACACGGATGGGAAATTCTCCACTGCTCTCACTGCTCTAACAAACTACCAAAGTGCATGTAAAGAAACCTGAAAAGCACTAAGGCCCAGCTCCCAGCCTGATACTTGGCCACAAGGAGTTAAACAGAAAAATGCCCTGATGGAACTCACTAAATGGACTCATTAAACCAAACTCCTGATAACGGATACACCTAGATAACCAAGGCACACTAATGGAACACATCCAGAGATAATCAAACTTCCACTAATTGAATAAAATGTTTTCCCATATCGAAGAATTTACTATCTACATCCAAGTATTTTATCCAAATAGGAGGGTGCTACGTTATTAGTCTAATGCAGTTAGAATAATGATTTGCACTTTCAGAGTATTATTCATTGGAGCCCCTGAGGGTCTTGGCAAAACGGACTCTCCTGTGGGCTTGAAGACTTTTTTATTTCCTGCTCCCCACTCTTCCAGTGCTGTCTGTAACCCCCAAATTCCATGCTTTCTCTTTACTTTGTCTTCTTGTGTTCCTTCACTCCTTGCATATGGAGTGACATCCCCCCCCGCCAAACCTCTTTGCTTTCAACTTTCTAAATAGCTCTTCATTTTCAAACCTAAGTTGTTGTTTAAGCCCACAAGTCCATCCAAAGGGCAGTTACATGCACAGTTTAGTATCTACATAATGGCCGTGTACAAAAGGGAGGGTTCATAATTATTCAAGAAGGAAAAGTACAAATTTTATTATTTCCCTATAAGGTTGTCCCTCTGTCCCCACCATTTCACATTAGGAACAATGAATGCTGTTCATTGCTATAAGAAATTATTTTAAGAACATAGAAGAAACTTTCCTATGAAAATTATTTTAAGAACTAGGTTTGAAGATTAATGGCAAATGACACCAGTAACTAAGATCTTCTCCCTGACTTTGTGACTCCGAGGCTCTCTGGTCCAAGGTTAAGTAAAGAACACAGAGATTTAGTCTCCATTACAGATGCCAACGAATTCCTATAGACCTCATATGTCCCACATGCCCAGGTCATCAAAGGAGCAGTCTGGGCCTCTGTTTCTACCTGCCTCAAAGAATGAAACATTCATAGCAATGGTATAGATGAGATTTTGCTTAATACTTTGCTATCTCCCCTTCCCATCCTGTTAATAACTCACTTTCCAGAAGCATTGAAAAGTGGGATCAGAATATGGCTCCTGACATTTGCCCTTCTGTGGCCCATTTTCCTCCTGACAGTTCTGGTCCCACACACTGTCAATTAAATGAGAGGAAACAAAAATTCCAGACTTGCTGTATCTTCTCATGACTTATATCTGAAAGACGTTTTAATTTTATCTTACAAGAAAGGGGACACACAGCCCCTTTCCCCCATTATTCTTGTCCCTTAATCACCAGGCCCAAACAAGAATGCCACCAGTCCTTTTTCACCTTGAGATAAGAATCCACAATCCTGAATGCTTTTGACAAAAGAAGATTATATACAAACCAAGTCATTTGGCATTCCTCTTTCGTCTTTCTCTCTCCTTCCCATTTGGTCTTTCTTCCCTTTTCCTTCTACAAATATTAGAGACCAGCTCAAACAGCATCTTCCCAGGGAAGCCCTCCATGACTTCTCAGTTTTAAATAGTGTCCTTGAACATTTTACTTATCATTGTGTTTCCTTTTTACTTGATTCATAGCACTTACTATTATCTGATAGTTTCTACTTGTTTTCTTCCTCATGACCTGTCTCTTCTTCTAGAAATGCAAACTGCCTAAGAGCAGGAGAATATTGTCTGTCTAACTCACTGTGTTACCTTTCTAGTACAGTCTCTGTCATGTATTAGGTTTATAATAAGTTGTTTTGAAGGAATGAGTGGTACAAGGTACAGGAGATAAAGTGTTAAAATAAAAATGCTCATTACTCTTGTGATGAATTCTGTCTAGTACAAAAGAAAAGAAAAACAATTATACAAATGTTCACTCAAATTTAATTTAGCCAGGCTCTAGGAAGGAAAGGTAGAAGATGCTGTGAATGTGCCTAATGATACTATGTTACAATAGGCTGGAGGGGTCAGGAAAGAGTACTTTGAGGAATTGTCTTTTAAGCTGAACTTGAAAGATGAGTATGAGTTGATTACGTAAAAAGGGAGGGGAAAAGCATTCCAGCCAGAGGGAAGATTTTCACAGTTCCAATGCATAGAAAGAGGAGCTGTATTTAGAGCATTCTTCACAATCTTCTGCCCGCCCGTTAATTTGAGTATTAGGACTGTGCAGTTAATAAGAAACCTACGAAATTTAAAGATATACATAGAGACAATTGAATAGTGATAAATAGTATTCTTGAAAACATCAGCTATATTATGACTGACCAGATACCATTTAGTGAGCATGGAATAGAATGTTATGGCTGAAATATCTGCTCATTCTCTATTTCACTTCAACAAACATGTATTGAGCATCTATTACGAATCAGCTGTTGTATTGTTTTTGGAAGATGAAGATGAATAGTCCAAATGTTTTCCCTCAAGAAGTTTACAGTTTGGTAATGAACAGAGTGTTTCAATATGGAGTGGTAAATACAGAGATAGAGGTGTGCACATGGTACAATAAAACATAAAGAAATGACATGTTTGCGAGGCTGGAATTCAGGGAAGACTTTCTGGAAGAGAGGATCCATGAACTGAGTCTTGAAGGCCAAGCAGAAATCAGAAATTTAAAGAATGGAATGAGGCGGGGAGGATAGGAGGGTGTAGAGACAGAGAGGACTGCACGAGAAAAGGTTTGGAAACACGGAATAACATGATATGCGTAGGGAAGAACAAGTAGTTTTATATCATGATATGTAAATAGACACTGTCTCACAGGGCTATTGTGTAGATCTGGTGACTTAACAGATGTGAAGTGTTTAGAATGTGCCTGGTACAGAGTCAAGCCCCAGTGAATGTTAGTGATCTAGTGAATGTGGTGATGATTATGGCGTGTGGGTCACTTGTGATAGGAGTGACTGGCTATGAGTTTCGAGAGGTAAAAAGGGCATAGGGCATAGGAACAGGGTGTTTCATGATAATAAATGGGGACTTTTTCCTATGGGTGATAGTATGTCAGTGAAGGATTTTAAGCTGGGGAATTATTGCTCTATTTACACTGTGAATATATCTTTCAGACTACAGTTGGCAAATGGAATCAAAAGATGCTGAAGACAAAAAAAGAGTAGTTAAAAGGCTATTAAAATGGATAAGGAGAAAGATGATAAAGTTACAAACTAAAACAGTGATAGTAATGATGAAGAAAGGATGGATTCAAAATGTACGTCTGAAGTAAAATAACAAGACTTTTTGATTGAATGTATGTGGGGAAAGGGAGATTGAGGGAGAAGAAGCAGTCGAGCATCAATCCAGATTTCTAACTTACGTTATCAAATGGATGGTAACGCCATTAAATGACAGAATGAATAAGAGATATGGACGAGAAACTGACTGAGGAGGACAAAAAAGATACTAAGTTCAATTCTGGATTCGTTGAGTTTTACATACTTCTCAGCTATCTCAGTAAAGGGATCTAGCATATCAGTCAGTGTGGTGGTTTGAAAACATGGCCCACATTCTTTGACACTTCTCCATGACTGAGGGGGACAACCCTGCCACAGTAGAGACTTAAAAATTTGTGCTAAAGTTGGTAAAATATTGTTTGATATATTTGCATGCAACTATACATATTAGAATAATGGTTTTAAAATACTTTCATAATATTTTGATTAGTGATTTTCAAAACTTCCTTGATCTTGCCTCAGTCCTGAGGTTTTAAAATAAATGGTATTACTTGAGTCACAAATAAGAAATATAAATACAATAAAACAACACATGCTGTTATATATTACAGGTTTGTTCAGTGGAGTTTGGCAGGGATATAAACCCTTCATTAAAAGGTTTACAGAAGATGCCCATCATCCTCATGTGTCAATATGTTGTATTTCTTACTGGACACTAAGGCACATTCTAAATTAAGAAAGACCATGAGATTTGGGACTTATGTAGAGCTTGACTGAATCTCTGCTATGCACTTAATAATAGCAACAGATACCACTATTTTTATTAAGAAGCTGTTATGTTCCAGACGTTTACATCTTATCCCTAACCCTCAGCAGAATTCTGTAAAGTGGTTATTAATTTACTCATTTTAAACTTGAAGATTAAGCCTTAGAGAGGTTAAATAATTGCCCAAGGTCATTAAGCAACATGGATGGAATTTGGACTTGGAGCTCTCTGATTCTAGACTGAGGTGGTAAGAACTCGAACTCTGCAATAAGACAGACCTCTGTTTGGTACCAGCTCTCCACTCAAGAGCTGTGTGGCTTGGGAAAGTGTGACTTAACAGCTCTAAGTCTCAAACTTTTTATCTGAAATAGAAAGGTAATACCAATTTAAAGTGTTATTTTGAAAATTAAGTTATATATACACATATATGCTTACGTAAAAGGTGCTTAATGAATGTAAGTTCTCTTCTACTGTCCATTTTAATGTGTGTGGCTTCTTACATAATTGTGTTAACCCCCTAAATGAATGAAAGTTCTTCCCACTCTAATGAGAGTTGGTGTTATTTTATTCATCTATTTTTAAGAAAGAGTAACTAAACATGTAGACAAGTAACCAGTATACACAAAATCCCATATAGATTTTGAAACACTCTCTAAGTCTTTTGTTTATTCCTTCCTCTACCCCACCCCTAATCCACTCTAGCATACTAAACTAGGTTACTAAACTCCAAATAAGTAAGAATTCAATACAAAAGCAGCTTGGGAATTTATATTCTATTGATGAAGATTTATCAAAAAATGTAATGAATCCACCTCTTCTTCCTTCTCCTCTTCTCTTACCCTTATCTCTTAGTTATTTTTTTCTGGATGAAAACTGTGGAAACTCACAACTGTAAGACTTCATTACTTTTAGAGAATACACTATAGTTTACTATAAATAATTCACACCATACTACACTTGTCAAAAGGAATGAACAAAGTATATATCATGGTACAGGAGCCTTGATTTTTATTGTTTTTGCTCACTTACTCACTAATTCTCCAACTGCAGCTCCCTGTCACTGTGAATTAGAGTAGTCCTGCTGTATACCAATATTGTATTCTGGGTAATTAGATATTGGGATAGGAGCCTCTGTAAATTACTTTAACTGGCGTCAGTACTGAAGCAAGTAAGAAGTTTTTAGTTTTGTTTCTAGTTTGGGCTGTTTTCTGACCCTAAACAGCCTGACATAAAGGAGTGCTTTTCTTTGTCAAACGCAGTCTTTTCAAATCTAACTGCCAGAAACAGTATTGAGCTATGTGTTCAATTCTAATTGGCTGAGATCTTTTCAATTCGGTAGTTTCATCTTTAATGCAATGGATGTAAGATTATGTGTAGGTCTTTTCAATGGGTTTTCCATACTGGTGATTAGGGCAGAGGATTTGAACATAAGCAGGCTGCTGGCTATTTCTTCTGGCCAATTTAAATTGATTCATACAAGTCCTTTGTACCCCAGGGAAAGGGCAGAACAAATCCAAGTAAGCGAGTCAGCTATCGCTACTCTCAGATGGAATAGCAGAAAAGAAGAGGTTGGGGGGAGACTTGGGGAGGGGAAACACTCTAACTATTGCAAAATTGGAGATCTGAGGAGTCTGGCAGAGAAATATTGAAACTTAACCAGTAGGCTTCTGTGTAGAATCAAGGTCACCAGAAAAATTATTTCCAAGATTGATTTTGATATCCTTAGGTTAAAAGGGCTATGTAAATAGGAAGGTTTCTTCATATCTGATCCCACAGGGATCCATAGTGAGTAAACTCTTTTCTGAAAGTATTCTAAAAGAGAGTAGATAACTCTTCCAGAACTACAAGGCACCACTGAATGTGTCATATCAGAACAGTAGAGAGGGTCAGCTAAAAATTTTGTTTGGGTGAAAAATTTTTCTTAGAACCATTCAGAGATGGGTGCTGTTGAGAAAGACTCGCAGTTTTCTGTTAAGAGGGTAGACTAAGATGAGCTATTCAAACTGGGCACATCAAAATGCAGACCCTGGTTATGAAGCTCCCTCCTGGTTTCTCTCTCCTCGGGTAGGATAGGGTACAGGGTAAACCATGCTGGGGCCATTTCTACATCATCTCTATTCTATAAAGAAGGAACTCCAAGTGAAGTTTTAGTGCTTCCTCCACTCCATCTGTAAGTCGGTCAGGAAAATCGTCAGTATGCCACATCAGTTAATTTGGTGACTGTCTCTCTAAGGGAGAAAGGAGAGCTCTTATTTATCTAAAGAAAACAGGGACAGTGCTCTGTTGACAATATTTTAACAAGGCCATTTCAGTCCTCGCTGAACACATGGAAACAATGCAAAACTTCTCTAGCACGAAAAAATAGCAACAATTTCATTTTGTTGGTTTGGCTTGCTTTGCTCTAGAACATATGCAAAACATCCATCTGTCTCCTGAGTACTAACATTCAATTTGTTAAAATTCATAGTAATAATGAAATGCAACGCTGATGCCTGGCATATTAGTTGAACAAATAAGGGTGACAAGTATGGCATATGTTGCAGAGACCGGTGGGTAAGTCCTCTAAGCTAAAGGACTTTTGTTGTTGTCATTTGGTAGGATATCTTAGGAGCTTACACAATGATTCATTGTTTTGTAAAGTGTGGAATTCCACAAAAATAAAAGTAAAACCAGTTTTCAACTATCACTCTCAATCATCTAAAAACAAACAAACCCAGCCCCTGTGAAGAGCGAGCTGCAGCAGCTATTTCTGAGCTGTCTTCCTGAAGACTAATGCTTTGTAAACAGCTTCTCTGAAACTCAAATTTCTTGAGAGATGCTGTCTGCGAATCACTTGAATAAATGAAAAGTGCTGAGTAACTAGAACTTAGTAAGGCCTCCCAAGGCTTCAGAATATGTAAGATTTTCCAACCCATACTCAAATATAAAACTACCTGGAATTCCTGTTATACAAGGTAGAAGGCTGTTATACCTAACAGAAATGCATCCAGAGATCAAAAGGCATATACATAAATGTTCAAAGAAGCAATATTCTCAACAGTCCCCAATTAAAAATTATCCAAATGCCCCTAAACAGTAGAATGAATAAATTGTGATATAGTTACAAAATACTACACCATACAACAAGAATGAACAATGTACAGCTACCTGCAATGACATGGATGACTCTCACAAACGGTTAGTCAAAAGAAGCCAGACACAAAGACATATATACATAATAATCCATTTATATACAGAAAAAGGCAAAGCTAATTTATGCCCCAAGAAGGCAGTGGTACCCTCTTTGGGGAGTGACTGGAAGAAATGTATGTGGAGCTTTTGGGTACTGGCCTTGTTTAGTTTCTTCATTTGGATGCTGAGTGAGTTTAGTTTGTGAAAATTCATTGAGTTATCATGTGCAAACACGTGTGTGTGTGTGTGTGTGTGTGTGTGTGTGTGTGTGTGTTTGTATTTATACAACACTCAAAAAGTCAAAAACACAGCAGGCCTATCTCTAACTCATTTCATACTATTCCATGTCCGTTCACCTGTCTCTGTTAAAGTAACTCCTACATCACTTTTTCACTAAAAGTCTTCAGACCTGTATGTTTTCTTTCTCCTCTATGTGCTTACAATAGCTCCCCATTTCTATCCATCAAACTCCATCTCTCTCTTCATTAATGGACTTTCATGTCCTACTTCAGGCAGACAACCTTTCAGATCAACTTGGTAGCCTGAGCAATCTTCCAGGTTAGTAAGTACTCTTTTTTAGTATGGTCTTCTAAGGATCTAGAATTTAAAAAGTTAAGAACATTTCTTTATATACTTTAAATATTCTAATAAAACAATGCAGGCAACAAAGTCTGATATATTTTACAGTATTTAGTTGTAACTCTCTGATTTCAGTGACAATGTATACTGTTCTATGTCACTTGAAAATTTAAACTCCTTAGGAGCTTACGTGCATATGTAGATCCCACTTAGAGGTAAAATATGTATTAATAACAATGACAAAGATGCTTTCTCACTTTCTGATTGTCTCTGGTTTCCTCTTCCTTAAAATTGGCGAATAAATTATTAGTCTTCCTTATTTCTGAACTACTACTGTTACCACTGCTATCATTACTGAAATACCAATTATTAGGTAGTTATTTTGTGCCAGCCACTGTTGTAAGCAATTTGCCCGTATTATCTCATTTAATCTTTACAATCTTGTGAAGTAGGGGTGGTTATTATCCTAATTTTTCAGATGAAGAAAGTGAAGCTCGGCAAGAATAAATAATGTGCCCAAGATCAAAGAACATGCTTGAGTTAAACCCAGGTGTTCTCGTATCACAGCCCAAGCTTTTACCACTTTTGAGTTCAAGTAATTTTATACTTAAGCACTAATCATTGGCTCCCCTGATTTGTCCAATGCAGGCATATTGTCATTAGGTTTAGATCTGACAAATACTCCCTTTGTTTATTTGTATTTATTTCATTTTTAAAAATTTGAATCCACATCAAAATTCCCCTGTATAAGAGATAAAGACTAGCTCTATGTCTACTCTAAGAAAGTGGCTATTATTACCTACAAATTTTGTTTCTTTAGTACCTAGGAATGTGATAGCTTGTTCTCTTTTCAAAGCGCCAATACCAAGAATGCCTTCAGCTCATCTGTAGCCCAGGAGTTGCTTTCCCTAGTGGTGGTCTATTGGACTCTTTGATCCAAGTCCCCAAAGACTCAAATGCAATCTATAGGGAAAATAGGAGTATACAAGCGAAGCAAGTAAAAGAATTATTGATGCATTGACATAATCTATGTACACAGTTCAATGTGTGACGACAGAGATGCAATGATGAAAAATATACCTTTTTCATAAGCCCACATCAAACATGTCTGCTCATCTTTTTCACCACTAGACCTGCTGGAATCACAAGCTACCAGATTCATATCAGCTCCATTATCCAGTAAGAACTGAACCAGGCGAATGTGACCATGGTAGCAAGCAGAGTGCAATCCTATTAAAGAATAGAATAAAAGTGCTAAAGGAGAAAAGAGGAAAACTGAACACTGATTTTCAAAAGACAGTCATAACCACATAGTAACAATGTCACCAGAGATACAAAGCTAGGATTGATTTTGTTGATCAAGAATTAATTCTGCCATTGAGCAAACAACACATACTTTAAGCAAAAGAAATATCCTATTCTAGTCTGCATTTTGTTTAGCACAATTTCTAGTATTTCTACATCCACTGTAATTACCAAGAACAAATGTTAGCTCTTTGTACAAATCAAAGAACAAAGATCTCAAATAAGTATTTTTCTTGAGCAGAAACCAAGGGCATGGCCATATAGTCAATCTGTGCTGGTGCAGGCCATAATGGAAGCATGGGCTGTAGATAATTTAGCACAATAACGAAACTGACCAAAAGTTAGTCTGCTTTTTATTACTACCATGCACCATCAATTATAAATGATGCCACTGATAAAATATCCCTCCTCACTGGGGTTGACCACTCCCACTACTCCCTTCCCTCTTGAGCACAGCATTGTTCTTGAGCATTCATGTGCATCAGAAGTTGGTGATGTTCTTACTACAGTCTTACCCGTGTGCCCGTCTCTTCCTTGGTGGTTGATGCTTACGACATTCTGATCAAGAAGAAATTTAACCAGGTCAATGCTCTTGCCATAGGTACAAGCACTGCAAAATACAACATAAAGAAAATAGAAAGGCCCTGTTATGGGCTGAATTGTGTGCCCCTCAGATTAATATGCTTAAGTTCTAACTCCCACAACTTTACAATGTAACTGTATTTAAAGAGGTACAATTTAAAAAGTAATTAAGTTAAAATGGAGTCATTAGCGTGGGCCCTAACCCGATATGGCTGGTGTCCTTATAAAAAGAGAAGATTAGTGTACAGATGACTGACAGAGGGACAACCATGTAAAGACACAAGCAGAAGGTGGCCATCTGCAAGCCATGGAGAGAGGCCTCCGAAGAAACCAGACCTACTAACACCTTGATCTTGGATTTCCAGCCTCCAGAACTGTGAGAAAATAAATTTCTGGTGTTCAAGCCACGAAGTCTGTGATATTTTGTTATGGCAGCCCTAAAAAACTAATACAGCCCTGATTCACCCAGGCTATTGTAGATGCTGATGTGTATATTAGACAGCCAAAGAGACAGAAGGGAAAAGGAAGGAAGAGACAGAGAAGGAAGTGATAAAAAACAAGCATACAGAGCAATAAAATCCTGAAGATTCTCAAATCTGGCCCTTCAAGAAAGGAACTGCATAAAATTTCTAATATTTTCTTATTAAGTATTTCCTATTATATTAATTCTGCTTCATAAGTGGAGGGGAAACATTGTGAAGAGTTCCATGCAATTTCAACTATAGGACCTAAGCATCCCGCAGGACAATCAAATGGGGGAACCCAGAAGTGTCCCGAGAGATTTAGGTGACAACCTGGACTTGTGATTAGCATCTGAAGTGGGAGGTAGTCTTGTGGGACTGATCCCTTAACCTGTGAGATCTAACTCCAGGTAGTGTCAGAATTGAATTGAATTGTAGGACATCCACTTGGTGTCTACAGAGAATTGGAGAATCGCTTGGTGTGGGAAAAACTCACATACAGTTAGTGTCATGTATTCTGGAAGTGAAGTATTGAGCGTAGTAGGAGAGTAAAGAAAAGGAGGCTTCCTTCCAGATTTGGTTTTAAAAACTGTCGTTCACTAGGTCTTACTATTTCATCTTCCTGGGGTGGCCTTGCCCAAATCCTTTTTCTTTTATGAATTATAATTATTCTCTTTAAAGAAAACACCATTATTCATCAAGCTGAACTGGTGCTCCCTCTATGAAGTCTTCTCATGAACCAAAAGCTGAGTTGACTGCTATCGCCTCTGCTTCCTTGTCATTTCAGTCTTAGGGCACTTGTTACCTTGTGCTTTGGCAGTGGACACACCTATATTTACTCTGACACTTTACAATAGAGTTCCCTTAAGGAGGGAAGGGATTGTGTCATGTTAATGTTCCTACCGGCGCCAACACAAGGCAGGTCCTTAATAAATCTTTTTTTGAATAATGAGTGAATAAAAAGCCACCAACTCAGGGCAGGGGTGGCCCCCTGGTCGAGTGGTTAAGTTCGCACGCTCTGCTTTGGTGGCCCAGGGTTTGCCAGTTCAGATCCTGGGCACGGACATAGTATCGCTCATCAAGCCATGCTGAGGTGGCATCCCACATAGCACAACTAGAAGGACCTACAACTAGAATATACAATATATACTGGGGGGCTTTGGAGAGAAGAAGAAATAGCGATAGATGGCGATAGATGTGAGCTCAGGACCAATCTTTAAAAAAAAAGCCACCGTCTCCGTGCAATAGATCATATCAACATTAATTATTTGCATTATAAATAGGACCCATAACACTACACTTTTAATGTTCCATTGTCTGAATGGCCTCATTGCTTCTTTTCAAAGCAAATACTTACAGGAAATGATGAGTTCTGAATATACACATATTTGTGTATACATATATGTATACATGTGTGAATATATATGTGTGTGGATATATACATATGAAAATAATAACAGACGTGTACTGAGTCCTTACTATGTGCAAAGCATTGTAATTTGTATGTAGAAAAATTCATAAACAAAGCAAATTCCTCATGTAAAAGAAGAGTTTATTTTAATAGATATGTGCCTAAAATGAATAGAATAAAAATTTTAATATGTTATTCCTAGTAGCTACAGGCTTGTGCAAAATTAAATAATTGGACACATACTTTCAACTTACTTTACTAATCTTGTCACATAGACAATCTTCTGGAGGTGACAATCGCCCTCTGATTATAGTTGGTTCCAATCTATGTGCACAGAGCGGCAAAAGGATTTGAAAACTAGCCTGAGGTGTCAGCCTCAACAAGCATGAGCTAATGGGGAAAGAGGACACCAGTAATCTGCATATATCAGTTCTGCCCATTGTCCCTTATGGGACAAATTTCATTGATCCTCTTTGACTGAAGGCGTGATCTGAAGAGTTCTTGCATCTGTTCTCTTACAGAGTGTGTAGAAAACAGACAAAATATTTTGGTACTAGAATATGAAGATATGTAAAAAGCATAGGATTTGGAATTAGTCAGGCATTAAATACATGCTTTCCTAGCTATAAGAATCTTTGGCAGTTTACTTAGCTTCCCTGAGCCTCAATTTTCTCATCTGTAAAAGAGGGATAATAAATCCAACTTCATAAAAGGGTTATGAGGACTAAATGAGATAACGAACGCAAGCCATCCAGCATATATTCAGTGCTCCATAATGGAAGTCTTCACCACCCTGTTCCTGATCTCTTTGGTTGATAAGAAAAATCTGTAAATCCAAGTGAAATTTGACAAGTTGATGCCTGATGCAAAAGCACAAGCTTAGTTTTAGTTCAGTATGAAAAAAAGAGTCTCCTCTTTTCTATTATTCACCAGTGCAATAAAGATACTATGTAATAACACAATAGTCTCAAATACATTTTTTTGAGGTTGCAAACTAGCCAAGAAATCTGTCATGTGTAGGTAAATGATCTTCTATTCAAGGTTTGCTAAATTCAAATTGCTACATTTTTTGTAGCAAAATGGTAACTCATCAAAAGTGAGGGTTTTAAATTTTATAAAATATCTGCCTTCCTTTTGGACATTTTAGGGAGTTATGGCTCTGAGTGTTTAGCAACCCTTTCCTTCCTCCTTCCCTCCTCTCCTCTTCCTTCCTTCTCTCTTTCTTTCTTTCTTATTTTTTGCAGGTTTTCCAAACCTAGTGGCTCCTTCAGTGTGCTTTTCTAGAGGACCTTGTAAAGGGCTCTCATGGATTCCTAGAAAGGAGCTAACGCTTTCTTAGATATCTCAGTGGCCACCCTGACTAAGCTTCTACAGGCTGACAGATGGATGTCTTAGATAGGTAGATACATTTGCACACAAGGTTTAAGTGGTAAGAAGAAAGTGTCACATTTAATGCTGATGAATTCCAGTAACGAGATTCTTGTCGGAGGAGGATTATGGGCACTACCCTTTCGGCAGCTTTCTGCAGAGTGAAGTGGAATAGAAGCAATATGCTTACAGATGTTGATATGCCTGTTGCCTTGGCAACATCAGTCCCTGTCTTTGTGGCTGCTGCCAGGAGCGCAGCATCTGGCTCCGGCCCCATCTGTTGTACTGACTGCAGCATCTGCCTCTACCTTTGCTTCTGTGCATCTAGCTTGGGCTCCTTGTCCTCTGCCCACCCTCTGCTCTTGCTCTTTGATTGCAACATCTGCCACTCCTCATTCTTGCTTTGTGTACACAACTTTAGGTGCTGCAGGGTGTCAGCTAAGTTTAGTGGCTATTGCACTTAAATATTCTTTTACCTGTGAAAAGCTGTTTCACTGAAGATGTTTTCCTTGGTCAGACTTTCTATTCCTGATATTTGGATGATTTCTTTGGCGACTTCAAATTTGCCATTGTAGCATGCCCTAGAGTTAAAGAGAATATTTTGATGACAATAAGAAGGTACACACAGTATAGCTGGAGGACCCACAGAACTATATACACAATACTCACAGGTGCAAAGGGGTATCTCCATAGATATTAACAACATGTGGCTGAACTTCCAAATTGCTCTGAAGCAGGTACTTCACTATATTGTGGTGTCCAAAGCGAGAACAGAAATGGAGTGGGACGTGGTCTTCATTGTCCTGAGCGTTCACTGTCATCAACAAGAAACAAAAAGGATGTTATCTTTTTTAGAATCCTCTGTTCCTCAGCCTTCCCATGTGTAGTGTCAGGGACTTTTCTGAGTGCCTGAGAGACTCCTGGAAATTGCCAATTAATGATAATAATAAAGGAAATTAAGTGCAACCAATTTAAAAAGTTATAATTTTATTCTATTACCTATTACCACATTAAAAAGGCTTTGTTCTAGCTCCCATAAATTCTATGGAATGCATCTAATCAAATCTATCTTGCACAATAAAATAGTTCAGGAAACTAGTAAGCATCTAAAAGGTACTCGTGGTCTCATTTCCACAAGTATCTGTGTTCAAACTGATTTTTTTCTGTAGAAGATCTTACAAACTACAGATCATGGCCAGAGCAACATTCCCAGAGATTTTGGTTCAATAGGTTAGGGTGGGGCCTAGCACTCTGCATGTTTACAATGCTGTGGAGGAGGTTCCTATTTTCCTTAACTGAGAATTGTCATACTACAGAATACAAAGCATGGTATAATGAAACGACAAGGAGCTTTAGAGTGGGGCGGGGCTCATTAATTGTATTGCCTTAGACAGCTATTTAACATTCAATTGTTTACTCAGTAGTGGGCATTTGTCCTTCTATTTGGCCCATTCAGCCTCATAACCCCTTCCCACATTTGGGGAATTCCCTGTACTGAAAGTTCTGACTGGAGGCCAAGATCACGTTCTATCACAGAGGCTGAAAATATGCTTTCCAAGCCTCTTTTGCAGCTAGGGCACAGGATTTGTAGAGGGTGACCATATGTCTCAGCGTAGGCTTGTCATCCTGACATAATTTTTAATAGTGATCCTTTCACTCTCAACAGCACCCTGGTTTGGACATTATCTATGGGTTCCTCCAATCAACACATTATATCAGACTACGACATGAGAGCCAATGACACAAAAAAGCAGAGCCTAATCGATCTTGGTAATGTAGCAGTGGTGGAGTGGGCCCATCCAATCTCTAGTGGTAGTGATTGCAGCCACAGACTCAGTGCCCTGCATTGTTGGTGCTAGAAGCACAAGTGTTGGTGTGTGTGCCTAGCAGGGGTGGCAGCGTGTCCTCAAAGGACTAGTTTGGGGTGTGAATTTTCTTTGAGGAAGATTAGCCCTGAGCTAACATCCACCTCTTTTTGCTGAGGAAGATTGTCCCTGAGCTAACATCCATGCCCATCTTCCTCTATTTTATATGTGGGACGCCTACCACACCCTGGCTTGATAGGCAGTGCACAGGTCCGTGCCCAGGATCTGAACCAGCAAAGCCCAGGCCGCCAAAGTGGAGCACAGGAACTTAACCATTATGCCACTGGGCCAGCAATTTGGGGTGTGATTTTGGACATTGCTCCTAACTGTGAGAATTCCAAACTTGGTTTTCAACCTTGTCCTGAAGAAGATTCCGTGTGCTAACTGATACCTTCAATATATTCCTTTTATGCTTAAATTACCAAGAGTTAGTTTCCGATGCTCACAAATAAGAACATCTGACTGATAGATACTCATTCCTCAACAAGTATTAAATGATCACTATGAACCAAGCACTGTGCTAGGCGTTGGAGATATTGATTTCTTATCAGTAACAATGGATACAATAACACTATTGTTCCAGGGATGCTGAAAAAATTTAAGGAGAGCACGATTGGAAAGCATCTAGCATGATATCTGTCACATATTAGACAATGTCAACTCTCCCTTTTTATGAATTTTCCTCCCTAGAAATCTGCTAAGTGTTAAGAACAATGAGCTATAAAAGAGTCTATACCCTCAAATAACTTATAATCTAGTCAAATTGTCAATAATTACAGGGCTGAAGTAGTAGTAACTGAATACCAAGCTGCTAAATTCTGGATTTGCTTTAGCACAATTTTTAAAACTAAAATAACTGAATCAACTGCTCTATAGCCATTTGTTTTACTATTTTATTACTTTGTCCATCTGTACAGGGTGCTTTATTCAAAATGGAAAAAAATAGCCCTTAATAAGCCTATTCCTTCTTATTCTTACACGTATCTATAATAGAAATTATCCACAGAACCAAAAGAATTGAAGGAAAGAAAATTAAAAAAACAAACAAACAAAGGATACGAAGAGAATGAAAGGGAAGATAATAGTTAATTTTAAAAATGTGCAAGTAGTTTATTCCTACTGTTGTTACAATCATCATTTAACATTTAATAAACACTGACGTAGGCCTTGTGCTTGCTATATTTGTAGACAATGATTCTCATTTTATTGTCCTGCAAGATCTTAAGGCAGAGGAAAATCTTTAACAAAGTCACTGAACTCCTCCTCCCAAGGCTGTTATTGAAAAATAAGTTTTGGAATCTTTTCTATTAATGAGTGGCTCAGAAGGATACCCTTCCTTCAGAATAATGTTCCCGGTTGTTTTGATTATCTTCTTTTTATGATACTTTTCCTTTGTTCACATTCTGTTGGAAGCCAGGGAAAGTCAATACCATGAGTCGATGCTTGGGAACAGTAGGAAGTCCAGGGCATCTGGAGGTCACATAAGAGTTCTTGAGGTTCAGAAGGGACATTGTAAGGTAAAAGGCAACATAATCTTCCATTAATTCAGAATTTGCCTTTGACCATCCCTGGCCCCACCAAACATTATTCTTCAGTTGAATCAATAAACTTCAAAGTAGATTATCCACTTGGTAAATTACCTGCAGTGGCCTAGAAATTCTTCCCATCAAAGAAGATATAAATACCAACAGAAAGGACAAACCAGGAGAAATTTGGATCAGATGCAGAGTTTATACATATGCATCTGTATTTCCACTTCAGTCATTGTGGTATACTTAGTTTTGTCTTGAACCAATTTGCAAAGACAAAAAATATATATATATATATCTATATAATTATATCTTACCTGAGAAAATTGAATATATGAATGATATTCTATTTGCTTTAACTTATCATCTTATTAAATAAAGGAGAATTTCAAGCAAAGGAATACATACAAATCATTATTAGGAAAATATTTAGTACCTAGTCTTCTACTTTGAAGAGACTATGTGTTCAGTGATGACTTTTGAGAGAAAGATTGCATGAATGGGTAGGTGGACGGATGCTACTTCTGTCTTATTTCTGCCTATTGATCTTAAAGATAAATTAAAAATTTGTATATTAACCCAGCAATGTCAGCACACCCCATTAACTCTGGAGAACAAGTTCCAAGTGTGTCTTAAATAAATTTTCAATAACAAATCTATGTAATAGCTCTGACAAGATATTTATTTAAAAATAAAATACTTCCTCTTACTAACCATGCTCTAGAAGTTTTTGTGATTTTCTACAATATCCAAGTCCATGTTAAAAGAACTATAGCATTTACCATTCAAATCACAAAAAATTAGTAAGTTCTGAATTTTAAATTTTCCACGGTTAACTTTATTAAAGTGATAAATTGTGAGGACTGTATCACTATTTTCTTCTTACAGAGTCTGACAATATTTTGACCTTTTTCAATCTCATTCAATAAGCATTACATTTCTCCTTTTTCATTGCCCTAAGAGGTACAGGGAAGAAGACCAGAGAGTTAAAACACACATGACTGAATAGGTCAGCCTCCCAAGCATGCTGAACTGAAGAGATTGCTTTCAGAATTACATTTTGGCTAATTTTGTAACCTGAATTTATTTTCACTTGTGACATTCTGTTATCATGGAAACAAACTGTAAATACCAGATTTCAATTTGTGTTCCTTTTGGGGTCATTCATTTACTTTTCCTAGTATGTCCATTCACCACAGGCAAAGTCCAGATCTAAAATAAATCATCTGGAGGCTTAGCTACATTTTGGAGTAAGTGAACCAGCTGATAATAAATCCTGTGCAGTGTCTGTCAGCACAACAGATCTTCTGGTTTATTCTTTCCAATTGGTTGAAATGCAAAAGAGACTTAAATAGCAATTGTGCATTAGAAAGAAATAAAAATACTTAAAAATCTGAGTCATGCTGTCTCTTGACTTGTTAAATGATTGAGGAGGAGGCACGTAGTGATTGTGTGAGTCAGAAAGAAAATTTTAAAAATTATATCCTATGACGCTGGTATGTAAGGGGAATACGGGTACACATTTCAATGCCTTTCATAGAAGAGTCCTTTGATCCTGGAGACATGCTGATCATAAATGACACTCATTTCAACACCACCGAGCTTCGGAGTTGCACAGAGGAATAAAAAGCTAAAGTTGGCATCGGTAATAAAAGGAAAAAAGTGAGTGGATCCTGAACCCTTGGCAGAGCGAAGCAGTTTCAAAAACACAATTATGTGTTCAGTAGTTCACACAGGTGTACCTCTTCCTATTCTAAACCAGCAGAATCAAAGAGACTGCTTAAACAAGGTCCAAGGAACATGCCCCTTGCATCTTGACAACACAGATTGCTTATGATAATGCTATAGAGAAGATGCCTGAGTTACTGCACACTGACTCATATAGAAACTGACATAAATTATGTTTCTCAGACTCTACAAAATAAAATGCCCCTATTTCCAACATGGAAACTGGAAAGTGCCCTAGCCTCTTGCCATAGTTGTCTCTATGAACCTTTGTATTTTCCTTAGGAGTAGATGAAAATATTGATTAGCTTTATTGACTGCGTATTAATCTCAATTTTGGACCAAGGAACTGGCAGTTCTGGAGCTTTGACAACCTTGTCCTTTTGGAAACGTGCATCATTTCTGTTGCAAAGGCCAGCAGGTCTTACAGCTGGGCTTTTAATTAGGTCTCTTGAGGGTCAACGGAAGAATGTTGGATATGCCTGAGAGAATTTAATGATAAGATGTAACTCTGAGTGAATCTGCGTCAAAAAATAAAGTTTGTAAGGAAGAAAAAAAGAAAGAGAAAGTAAGAACTTTTTCCATAATCTATTTTTAATTAATTTTCAAAAATTCATTTTATAATTTAAAAAATAAAAAGTTGCAGGGAATTCTACTCTGTTTATTGCATCTAAAATCTTTCTGTGTATTCTAAAGCTTTTTTCCTAACTTGATCATATTCTAACTCAATTTCCATTAAAAATAAGAGTAATATCAAACACTGGGGAGGATGTGGGGACAAACTGGAATTCTCATGTGTCGCTGTGGGAGTGAAAAATAGTACAAACTCTTCGGAAAATTTGTCTGAAATTTCCTAAAAAGTGAAACATATGCAAACCCTTTGATCCAGCAATTCCACTCATGTATATATATATAGCTAAGAGAGGTGAGCACATATGTCTACCAAAATAATTAAATAATAATATTTCTGGCAGCCATATTCATAAAAGCTAAACACTAGAAACATTCAAATGCCCATTAGTAGGAGAATGGATAAACAAATTGAGGAATATTCATATAATCTTCACCAATAAATAATCATGGTAAAAAATAAGCTACGATTCATACAACAACAAGGATTACAGTCAAAATCATCTTATTGATCATAAGAAGGAAGTCACAAAATTATATGAAATTTAGGAACAGAAAAAACTAACCTATGGCAAGAGAAACCAGAATTTTGATTACCTTTGGTGGCGAAAGCTATTTACTGAGAATGGGGCATTGGGAACTTTCCAGATGAACTATTTTCAACTTTTCAGATGAAAATAGTCTATCTTGATCTAGGTGGTTTTTACGTGGGTGCATGCATAAGTAAATATCCACTTATGTCAATACTCATTTAAGATCTGAGAATTTTGGTATATGTAAATTTTACCTCAATTAAAAACAAGATCAGTGAATAACAACAAATAGGAATAATTTATCTAGGAAAATCCCTTACTTTTACTGGAGCACCAGATATATTAAGAGTTGAGCTACAATGTGTAAAGAAAAATTAACATATAGGTTTAATTAATATATTAAAAATAATAAATTATGACTTGTGGAACAAAATAGTATATGAGTACAGGATTAATCAGCTTCAAGATTATTTCCTAGTAAATAAGGAAAGTACAAGTAAAAAGTACATGCAAAGTAAAAGATAGCAAAGGTCTTCTAAACGTACAATCTTACCATCTGCTTTGCTGCCTTCTTCCATCAAGAGTTTTGCAATATTAAAGAATCCTTTTGCAGACGCTAGGTGGAGGGGCCTATCTCCAACTTCGCCACTTACATTTACATCAGCACCAAATTTCAAAAGGAGGCGTGTTACCTAAAGGATCCATTCATTTGAAATTAGTATCAAAAATTAAACAATAACATAAAGCTTTCAGTAATATGGAAGAAGACATATCATTAAGGCCTTCTCTTAGATTATTTTTACCCGAAAATAACAGAAAATCCTAACTCAGCTTGCTAAACAACAGGAAATTTATTATTATATCACCTAACAGGAAGCCCAAAACTGGAGCGATCTCAGGGTTGAGTCTTCATTGTACGTAAATAATCCTCTCTAAAGCCACCCGTAATCTTCTCTGAACAATCTTTTCCAAAGTCTCCTTCTGGCCAGAGACAGCAATGCTCATTTGATTCTTGATTTTCACAGCAGCTCCAGGCATGGGTCACCGATGTTCACCTTGCTACTGGAGTTCTGAGTTCTTTTCTGGATTTGTGAGTAAACGGAAGATAGCTACGCTAGCCCTCGAATCTTCCCCAATTAGTTGAGATCCACATCCAAAGGAACATAGAAAGATAAAGTATTAAATAACTTAGGAGTCGTCCAGGGGTTGTTTCAGGTGACTTAGGAAATTCCTTCAAATTATGTACATATCCATCTAGAAACTTTCTAAATAATTTCTCTAAACCTGACATTGCCTCCCCTGCGAATTTCAGAAGTCATCACAGTGATCCCAAGAGATAAGTTAGGAGGCATGTGTCATTAAAATAACAGTTTTGGGAGGACCCCTGCAATTGTCCTGACCACTGAGGTGTCAGTACAAAAGCGAATTCAAGCTCTAAAACTATTTTGACTTTCTATGTGGCAGCAAATAAAAATGTCTTGGGCAGAAACCTCTCAAAAATATAGTACATATTTGAAAGAAATTCTGGGCAAAAAGTTAGCCAGGTGGCATGTGGGGAAACTTTCTATTGAGTTTAGTGGGTGAAGAAAAAGTGTTCTGAAATCAGGCTTCTACTCATTAGCTACATCAACTTGAATACATTATTTGACCTTTAGAAACCTCAGTCTCTCCATTGCTAAGATGGGGATGATAATAGTTCGACCTCACAGAAGTGTCGTGAGGAATAAATAAATTATTACATGTAAAGCATTTTAAAAAGTGCTTGGTACTCAATTAATGCTAGCAGAAGTAGTAGCCCCAATGTGGAATACGTGTATTTTATCAGTTTGTCAGCTAATGGTCAGACAATACTTAATTCAGGAGAAATCAGAACAGTGTAAGTTTAGTCTCAAGAACTTTGCACTCCTCAGCAGATATTTCCACTTACACAGATTCCATAAATTCTGATTACGTGACTTTATAATGGACATATTTAAACTATCTTTGAAATCGATTGTCTATTAAGCATTATTATTATATACCTAGGAAATATTGCTCTTGGTACAAAACATCTACTCTCCCACTTAAAAATAAGTAAATAAACAAATGGCTAGGAACATGGCACATTAGGCATATTTATATATCGAATGTACCATTTTCCTGTCAGCATATTTTAGAAAATGACAATAGCATCCATAAATTACTTACGTGCTGTCTTCACACACAGAAAGTGAGTCCCTTATCATAAAAGGGCCATCCACATTTTAGCATAATTTTATAAGACTGTGACTATATATTCAGGGAAAGTAAGCAAATTTAGCTCTCCACCCAACATGCATAGCAGCTCTTTATGTTTCTGCTGGGTGACAAGGTTAATTGCCAAAGAGGACGACTCTACAAATAACATGCATTGTGTACACTCTGTCTGTGCCTGAAGTCAGGAAAGTATGGAATTTTTTCATCACCTGGGCTGTTGGACCCTGTGCTTTCAAAAGCCTTTTCAGTGCCCAGCTCTCCAGTGCACTCCAGTGCACTCTGAGCTGCACATCAATGAAATGAGCAATCTTCCCTAGCTGCAGGTCACGCTTCACGGGTCTGAGAGTGTCCAAGCATATGCCAGCTAGCCAAGAAAGAAAGGCACAATGACTAGAACAGCACAGGGACACAAGTGAGTTTGATTTTCAACTTGGGATTCTCAGGCAGTGCAACGGCATGACCTCTACGAAAGTAAAAAGGTATAATTCTACCTCATAGTTGAGTAAGACTAGAGATCTAGAGATATAACATGAGGAAGAGTGAACACGCCATCTCAAAAGTTTTGTTATCCAGTAATGTTTGTATTTCTGTTTTATTTGGTTCTATTTCGTTCCTTCAGTGTAATTAAAGGGCAGCATTTGAAAGTAGCATATAAAAATTTTGTCTTTGGCTATGTTAAGGTTGACAATGAATGGACTTTGGAGTTAGAGCACCTGACCTTGAATTCTAGCTCTACCACTTAAGCAAATTGCCTGGACTTTATTTGTCTTAGTGATAGAAAAGGGGTAAGAAGAGGCTCTTTGCTACCATAGGATGAGTATGGGCTTTGGGATCAGACAGACCTGAGTACGTATTCCAGCTCTTCTACTTATCAGCTGCATGACTCTTGCATGCTGCCTGACTTGAGCGAGCAACGTGTATATCATTGCTAAGAAGGGGCAAATAATAGCTAATTTCAGGCTTGTGGCAAAATTAGAAAAAAAATCCACATAAAGGTCTTAACACAATGCCTGTCCCACAGTATGAGCTTTTTCACGTGGTAACTCTTACTAAATTCATAAGGTTGTCCCTGTAGGTCAAATGAAATTATTTATTGAATGAAGGTACACTGTAAACTTTAAAGCATTCTATACATATTATTACTTTATTACAGAATCTCAAATTTTATAAATATGTATGTTATATAATTATTTATTTAAAGCAGATTACATATTTAAAACACATTTAGTGATTGTTCTTTAGTTTATCTAGATTATTCCACATATTAGTTTCCCATTGCCACTGTAACAAATTACCACAAATTTATTAGATTAAAACAGCACAGACTGATTCTTTTATAGTCCTGGAAGTCAGAAGTCTAAAGTCAAGGTGTTGGCAGGTTTCATCCCCTCTGGAGGCTATCATTTCTTTGCTTTTTCAGCTTCTACAGGTTGCTGCATTCCTTAGTTTGCGGCCCCTTCTTGCATCATTTTATGCCGGGAGCCGCCCACCAGTCAGCTAAGCCTCTACCCAAGGGCAACGGTCCGGGAGAGAGATGAGGGAACGAACGGTGGACCCTCAGAAGATGGCGGTCGGCCGCTCCTGATCCTACTCATGCTACTAATCTTAGCAGTATTGCTCTCGCTGTTCTTTTTCTGTACATGGGGATATCTTGGGGAAAATCTCTCCACGCAGGACAAAGAAGCTGGTGTAACCTGGCCTTCTAGGGTGGGTTCAGGGGAACAACAGCCTGAAGGGAAAAAACGTTCTGATCCCCTCCTGGAAAGGCGGTAAATGAGCTTGGACAGCCCTCAAGGAGGAAGCCTTCTAATAATCAGCCTCTAAGGAGAACATTCCCTCCTCAAGTCCTTCTAGGAGGTAGATATTATCCTAGGCCTGTTAGGACAGAAGGTAAATGGTGGCACCCACCCAGGGGCAGAGGCATGCAAAAACTACCCCTTCCTAAGGCAACTCACGATCCTGATAAAGTTGCAGAAAAATATCATAATATATTGACACAGGGGAACTGGGATTATGATGAGGATTGAGAACCTTATAAAATAGTTAATGGTAAAAGAGAAACCCCAAGCACTGTACCTGTGTGGCTTTCAATCCCCTTATGCTTTGCAATACTTCTGCTTTCATTATTATAGGAATAAAGATAGAGGCTTAGGGCCATTCGACTCATGGGGAACTGAGTCTAGACATTACACCCCGTTTTGCAATCAGTCTTAGACATCTAGACGCCTAGTAGACATATAGAAAAGGTCAACATCTATAATTAACAAAGGTTGCTTGCTTCTCACAGACATACTGTGCTAATATTGTAACAAGATATGCTTATATACCCATTTTGTTTGCCAAAATTATGTACTGAGACAATTCCATGAAATCATAAGCGCGTGACCTGGACCCTATATAAGTGCTTGAATGCTTTGAATAAATCAGACTTGGAAACCTCACTTCCAGTCTCACCGTAACTTCTTTTTTCGCTGACACCGTTCATCCCTCAGGAACCCTACCAGCTGGAGCTGCACTCGGGCAACTTTAACCTCTTGCTTCCATTGTCACATGTCCTATTATCCATTTTGATTTCCTGCTGCCTATTATAAGGATCCTTGTGATTGCATCAGGTCCACCCAGATAATACAGGATAGTCTCATCATCTCAAGATCTTTAACTTGAGCCCATCTGCAAAGTCCCTCTGGAAGTAATGCTCACAGGTTCAGGACATTAGAACATGAACATATTTTGGGAGACTTCTTAGCCCACCACATGCCAGGACAGTAGAAAAGAGGCAACCATGTTTCTGAAAGACGTCTTTTTTCAGAGAACTGTTGGAAAGACCATTAAGATTTGTTTTATTGTTATTGTCATTAGCATCATCACAGTGACATTTATTGAGCATTTCCCAAACACTATAAATTAATATCTCATTATAACAGCAACACTAAGAGGTAGGTAGTATTAATAGTTTCTCTATTTTGTAGATGAAGAAACTGAAGATCAGAGAGATTATATAACTTACACATGGTCATAAAGCTAGGAGCTTTTCAACTTCAGGCTGACTGACCGCTGCGGCTGTGCCCTTACCCACGTACCCCACCGCCTCCCTGTGTACTAAAGTAGGCAGTAAAAATGAATAACTCAGCAGCTGCAATGTTTCTGTGGATCTGCAAGCTCCTCCAGGGTGGAGCTGATGAGAATACAGCAAAAATAACTCAAAGGATATCTTAAATATCCTTTCTTTGAAGCTAAGACAGTTCAACAAAAGCCTGGAGCACTTAAGTGGTCCCCCAGCCTTTGAAAGTTCTCTTGTCAGACTTACCTGTTCGTGCCCATAGTATGAAGCAATGTGCAAGGGAGTGAAAAAAACTGCATCTTGAACATTGACATTAGCTCCATGTTGCAACAGTATATCAGCAGCCTGGACAAGAAAGAGAGCTCAGTTAGGAGCTTCATTTGGGGCATCTGCCCATCAAAATTCATTTTACAACTACAATGCACAGCTCTTCTTCAGGAGTCACCATCTGAAACAACTTTCTTCCACCTCCCTTCTCTGAAACCTCCAAAGGCTTGCTCCTACCTAGAACATAAAGACCAAACCACTTACTACGGCATTCAAGGTCCTCTCAATCAGATGGTATCCTTTTTAACATATTCCCATTAATCTCTTTTCATATACCCAATTGTATAGTCAAACTTCATTCTGTTTCCTTCTCCTTTGAGTCTTGGTTCACATTATTTCTTCAGTCAGGAATCCTCTTCTGCCCAATCTACAGATCTTTAAACTCAAACTAAATGCCATGTCCTCCAAGATTTCTTTGATTTTCCTCCTTTAATTGCCAACTAATTTGCTGAAATTTTCTTTCTCTTAAATCTCATATATCTTTATTTCATGCTGTTTAGAACATTTAAAAAGTTTATATACACACCTTATCATCTCTATTAAAGAGCAAATTTTTTAAGGACAAATCTGTCTCTATAATCCTACCTTAGCATGTTGCTATGCAAATAGTAATCATTCAATAAGCATTCATTGAATGAATGAATGAATGAATGAATGAATGAGCAAGTGAAAAACAGTGCCAGGAGCTGTTATCCAACTGTCTTGATGGAAAGCCATAAATTGCCAACAAATCTGCTGACCCTTCAGATTTCTTCTCGTCCCAAAGACCCATGTCTAAGTCCCTCTTCTCTGGAAAACTGATTGGAATCATTGCCTTCAGATGTGCTCATTTTCACTGTGGATTTTTCTAATGCACTGTCTATTCTTCAGTTGGTCAAATAATATACATGTGGGGAAATTTTCAAAAGTCTGTTAGACTTAAGAGAAAAAAGGAAGATGAGATCTAAGAGCTCTGGGAACTTATGCTCCAAACACCACTTCTGTTTCTATAAACAAATGGCTTCCTTGCCTGTTTGAATCATAGCCCGTCAGGAGTGGAGAGGGACCATGGACATTACATATCAAATCCCTATGTTTTAAAGAGGAGGAAATTAAGAATCAGAGGAATCGGGGAATTTTTTTCTTTTTTTTGAGGAAGATTAGCCCTGAGCTAACTAGTGCCAGTCCTCCTCTTTTTGCTGAGGAAGCCTGGCCCTGAGCTAACATCCGTGCCCATCTTCCTCTACTTTATACGTGGGACGCCTACCACAGCATGGCTTTTGCCAAGCGGTGCCATGTCTGCACCCAGGATCCGAACCGGAGAACCCTGGGCTGCCGAAAAGCGGAGCATGCAAACTTAACCGCTGCACCACCGGACCTGCCCTGGGAAATTTCTGAAAGTCATGGAGCAAGTCAATGTTAGCAGAGAAGTGAATCTTCAGTCTCTGGCCTCAAGCTTTGTTTCTGAGTGCTCCATAGTTTTAAATAGTTCATTCATTCAATCATCCACTTATTCATGCATCAATGCACAACTTATTGAGCCTATATGAGCTAAAACTGTGCTATTTTATATGCTCATTCTCACAATTTTTTCAATCACTGGGATAACATTAGAACTTATTGTAATTGTCACACAAAGAGACAAGGAATTCTTGTTGTAACATCTGAAATTTCTGGTGGGGCCAAAAATATAAGCAGGTGTATAGGCTTCTATACATTCCCAGACCAATGTTTTTGCTGAGATCTGGATTTTGCTGACTAGTGATCAATACAATATACAATGTGTACAGTGAGTTGTTTTTCTAATGAAAAATTAAAACCACGATTAACATTTGTGAAGAGCATATTATGTATCAGACCCTGAACTAAGTGCATAAACGGTAACTTGAGTGACCTTTAACTGTTCCACTCCAAAACACAGAAAGATAGGTGCTACTCTCTCATTTTAAAGGTGAAGAAACTGAGCCTCTAGGAAGCTAGGTAACTTATTTGAGGTCACATAGCTAGTAAGGGGCAGAACTGGAATTCAAATCTAGGTCTGTTTGACTTCAAAGTTTCTTTGCATCAGGCCCCTCCTGTGACCTTGATCTCATTAATATCAACCTTTAAGTAAATGAACTAACTAACTCAATCTCAGATGAAAAGAAGCTTTCTGTCAGTTGGAGCTCTGTAGATTCAGCTTGGAAAAGAATGCCAGGGCCATTTATATCAAGCGCCTGGTATGTTAAACTTCACATGCCTGCAAGTTCAATCTTAGGAATCTTTAAAGGAGGTCACAAACGATCAAGGTAAATGAAGCTTTTTACATTTTCTCTGATTTTAAATATAGCATAAAATAAAGAAGACAGCATGAATTTTTATTGTAAAAAGGACTCTCAAATGTTAACATATAGAGCCAATTTCTTAGGCATGGTTCCAGAACTTACTTTCATTCTAAAAGATAATGGCTCTTAGGCTTCAATAAATAGCCCAAAGCAAATTTTTTTTCCTCCTCAGTTTGCACTTATCCACTCATTCAGAAGGTCAATCTTTTGGCTGAACATTCATTAATTATGAAGTGTTGGCCTTCTGAGAAACTGTCAAAATGTAAGTTTTAATGAAACCGCACAGAGTCATTATTGAACTGTAGGTTTTATTTAGTTTGTTTTAAAATTCAAAGAAATATTTCACCATTGAGAGTAATGTACATTGGAATTATCTGAATAATTTCACATTATTTATATGAGAAAAATGCATTTATTGATTTTTATGGTTTGGAGAGTCATGATGGGGAGAGTATCTTCTAAGCAATCTTATGGGAATATAATATATTTTGATGTACAGATATTCCTGTCATGTGGCTAAGACAAATACACTCATATTAACATTTAGGCTGGGACATATATCCATCAAATCATTTTATCCTTGCTTCTCCTCCAGAACCTGAAAAAGTTGGTAAAACAACTTCACATTCTTTCTACTACATGAAGCCCCACGAAGTCATAGTCTGAATCTATTTTATTCACCACTATACTAAGTATATAATAGGCATCCAAACAATTGTTGAATTGGACTGTATTTCTAGTAAAAAAAAAAAATTGGAATATATACCTACCACAGTCATAAGGGAATTTAAACATTAACAATTAGGACCCAATTATATGACACAAATTTTAAATAATTCAATTCAACAAACATGTATTGATCATTTATTTCAAATTAACCTTTAGCAAACCCCAAGTGCCTGCTTCATGCCGGGAACTGTGATTGGAGTTTTACATACTTTAGCTCATTAAGATTTTTATAGGGCATAAAATTCTGTTGTTTCAAATTTTTTTGACAACATAGATAGTTTTGATTTTTTTCCTCAAAAACAATAACAAAACTACTAGTGAAATTGTGAGACACAAGTTTCTTCACAGAAAAGATATCTTAATTTTTTAAAAACTCTTTAAGGAACTGAAGTGAGTCATACTTAGGTTTGCATAACTGACATACGTATCAGCATTACTGTTATTAAAGAACCAAGATTCAAATATGGGCTGGTAACTTGGTACCTGCTATGATGGAAGGAAGGATAAGCCCCACAAAGTGCCTCCCATTAAGTGGTTGTTTTATGAGCCCAGAAAATGGATCAAAGCTCTTTATTTTGATAATAGGGAAGCACTATGTACATAACACTTTAAAGATATTTTTATTTACCAGTTGACTCTCAAAAAGATCTCCATGAAGTCCTTTCAATTCCCAGGTTGTAATTTAAACATTTATTTGCATGTTCTGCTCCTTCTTCCTAGAAAGCCTCCCTTACCTTTCTCTTGCCACACACCCAGTCTCAAGCCCAAGCTCAGTTTTCAAGTTCTCCATGAGAATCCCCTACAAATACCTTACCTTATTGATCATGTTTTTCTCTGAATGCTTATACTACTTACCCTTGCAACTTAATCTTCCCATTAATTATCACTATGGGTGAACCACTATTACATAAAATTTTAAACTTTTTTTTCATGTTCTAAACTTGTCACAGTAAAATGTAAGCAGTAAAATGATTTCTCACCTGAGGCACTGGAATTTGATCCTTTTAACTAAAATAGGCTGATCTTATCATTTAAATTCCAGAGATTCCAAAAGTAATGCCTATAAGAGCACAGGCCCTACTGTTCTTGCTGAATCTTTCTCCTACTTTAACTTATTTGACTTGGCCCCATTTAGCTCCCGCTCTATACTGCATCTTATGAAAGTAACTGACAACTATGAAGAAGGAAGAAATGACCATATCAAGAGGAAATAAATATCCCACAGAAGAGAAAGTAGAATAAGGTAATGTTCAGATGGAATGGAATGGCAATAAATCTCGGTTGAAATTGCCAAAATTAAATATGGCATCTTATACCTAGTAGGCCTTCAATAAATATCTACACTTTGAAATTAAATTTTTCTTTGCTTTAAGTGGTAACTCATTTCCTATGACTTCCTTGGAGTCTTCCTCAATTTATGCTTATGCCAATGTTTTCCTTAGAATTTGTAGTTTATTTAAAGCCACAGTTTTCTCTTCTGTATGCCTTTATCTAACTTTTATTATTGAAACTTACAGAGAGCACAACCATGAGGCTATACTGGATTAATACTCATTTCCATTTAGTGGAAAAATCTGTATTAGCAAAGCTTTAGAGGAAAGTATCTTCTAAATCTATGCCTCATGAATTCAAAATGATTCCCAAAACATTAATATGCAAGGTGAATTAGATTTGATATTTCCAATTCTAACTTTCAACAACCAGTTCTCAATTGTGTCCCTTTGAACTACTGCCCTTTCTCCCAAATTTTACAATCTTCTTTTAAGAGTAGTCTACACCTTTTGTCCAAATTTCCTCACCTCCTATTCACTCCTCAGCCCACTATAATCTGGTTTCAGACCTCACCACTTCAGGGACATTTCTCTGGAAAATGACATCGAAGGCCTCCTAACTGCCCACTCCAAAGGACACTTTCTGGTCTTTTCCCTACTTTAATATTCCTCCAGCATTTGTTCCTCTTTGTCTGCTCCTTAAGATCCTATTATCCCTTGATTGAGCAACATCATGATCTTCGAGTTTGCTCTCTGTCTCTCTGCCAACTTATTATTATTCCTCTATAGAGGTGACTTTTCGCTGTTCATCTCTTAAGTGTTTTTATTTCCTCACTGAGTTGTGTTTCCTTTTGATCTCCTTTGTCTGCATTAAGTCTCTTGTATTAATTAACACATGCAAAGCATTTAGCACAAGGCTTGGTACATAAGGGAAAGTGTTCGATAAGTGGTAGCTATTAGCTGTCTTGCTCTACACATTCCCTGGTTGATTCCATCTATTCCTACTACTACTAGTATTGCTACGACTGCTGCTACAACAGCAACTACAACTACTTCTACAACACACACACACATATTTCTCTCTCCAGTTGCTTGTGTCTTCCCAGACTTCTTCCAACACAGGGCCTACCTTCTTTGTCAAATGGTAGTCCTGTTAGGCATTTCCACCATATTTCCAAACCACTTTTACCCTGGGTTGATACAGTCCCCTGCACTGATTTCATCTTTATTATTTGCCCTTTGATTCTTGTTAATGTGAATGAAGCATTAGAAGGCAAAAGGAACTACTATTTCTTGAATGTGCTTTAAGAATATCTATAAGCTAAGTGAGAAAGTCTATCTCATTTAATGCTCACAACAATCTCATGGAATTGTTATTAATAGCCCCATTAAAAATAAGAACAATGTAGTTCAGAATTACACAGCATGTAAAGAAAAGCACCAAAGTTTAAACCCAGGTCTATGGGAGTCCAAAGTACCATACTACCCCATGCTGTTTTTCTTTTTATGTGTGTTATTATTTGAGGCCAGTTAGCAATCCCTCACCATCTCAGACAATACTGTAGTGGATATACCTTTTGGTTAACGTTATTCTTCAAGGATTTTCAGGGATGGCCATTTAGGCAGCATATCAGTACAAATGATCTTGACTATGTAACCATTTTCAGTTGACTGAAAAAAAATCAAGTTAAACTTATTCTAAGTAGGATTTGTGTGCTAGGATGTTGAAGAGTCTTATATACTATGACAAGAAGCTTAGGATCTCTCCTAAACTTTTTTCTTGCAGGGACTCACTAGGAGATTTTATATAGGAGTAAGGTATGTTCTGATTTGCATCTTAAAATGATCCTTCTAGTAACAGTATAACAAATGGATTGAAGAAGGAGCAAGACTAGAAGCAGGGTGATCAGTTAACACGGTCCTGCAATTAGTTAAGAAAAGAGAAAAGGATAAAATGAGCTGAGGTAGTGGTAGTGGCCTGGGGACGGAGAATGGATTTCAGAGATATTAAGACGGTAGAATCATATGATTCAGCATATGGGAGGACTGGGGATGGAGAGAGATGATGAGAAGTTGTCAACAAATGATGGCAGTCAAGAGGAAGCCTATAAGAGGAGATGAACACGAAGATAAAACTTTGTCTACTTCACTAATTTAGGAAGTAGGAGGATCACTTACAGTTTCTGTCTCTCAGAGTAATCACTTGTAATAGCTGGTTTCTTCCAATTCCCCTTGGTAGTTCACTGTGCTTTATCCAACAGCATAAGCTGTTTTGATTGAGGCCAATCCCTCAATCAAGATGTGAACATAATTCTCAAGTTTTCAAACAACTACCAAAAGCTATGCCAATTAAAGATATCAATAATTGTTTATCTATTTGCATTGAAGGCTTATATGACTTAGAAAACATTTTAGATGGTAGCATTTGCTTTAGATTTGGTAAGTACTTCTTTTGAATTTATGTTCTATTTTCTGTAGAATTTTCTATTTTTAAATATATATATTCACTTCTCAACACCCATTGCCAATGTTAGGTAAGAACTCTCCATCATGTAGTTGCAGAGTTTTTCACTTATAATATTGGCTGAATATTTTTGTAATGACTTTTTTTTTTTTTACCTGACATAGCTCTAATTAAATATTTGAGTACAAAAACTTATTGGAAAATGGTTTCTTCAGGCTGTCACAGAAATGAGGTTCTCTTATTTGATCTTTCTCTTATTATCTTGGGTTAAAATTAAATTTTGTCTCAAAATTACTCAGAAAATGATTCCACAAGATAATATTATCAAAGAAATTAAGGGGAAGCTCCACATTCTTAAGTTGTAGAAACAGAGCTTAAAAATATATTAACTTATATACAAATAATAAAAAGAATTCCATTGAATATATAAATTTATCACTTCTCAGGAAATGATGAGAATGTAAGTAGAAAAGCCAATGGATAAAGAAGAGTGATGAGAAGCAGTGAGGTCAAGGCTGGAGACACAAGTGGTAACATTTTATAGAAGTAATAATTGAAGTGAGGAGATAACATCACTTCCTTAAGGTCAGAGGAAATATCTGTAGGATATTTATAGCTAAAAAGAGGGAAAGAAGGGAGCCAGTAAAGAAAAGAGATGAGTGATCTAAGAAGGAAAAACAGAACAAAGGAATGCGTGTTAAGGAAGCCCATGGAAGAGATATTTTTAAGAAAAGAGGGGTAAAATTTTTGGAGCTTTCCAGCTAATCTTGCTGTGCTATTTTCTTCCTTATAGATATACTTTTTCACAGCATTTCCTTATGTGAGGGTTTTATTTAAAATCCCTGGCTGAGAAAACAGGTTTTAATGTTCACTATGTTATGAATATATCAAGTTCTATGCAGTTCCAAAGTCACAATTTTTTTCTTATGAGATTTATTTATATAGCTTGCCAAAGGACCAATATTTTTCACTGTCTTGCAATTGTAGAGACTTGAAAATTGGAGTTTGAGTTAGGCTCCCTCTCACTGGTGCTCCTCCCCACACTGCACACACCCTAGACATCATAATCACAGAGGAGTGCAAGAACCACCTGACAACCAGTTTTCTCATGACTTTCGTTCTCCAGCCCAAGTCACTTGTCTGTCCATTTTCTCAAAAGAAGCTCTTCTGCCAAAGCATTTTGAAAGCAAGTGATTTGCCTCCACTTGAAAGATCAACTTCTAAATTATACTTTGAAGATGAGTTGGAGTCAACTCACAGAACGTAAGAAGGAACACTCAAAGATTTTTGCTCTTAGACAAGACTAAGTAATAAAAACCTTCCTAAAAAGTTATATCAATGATCAATTAATATCCAGCAGCTGAAATTTAAAAACAAAAAAGACAACACCAACAGCTAAATCTCAAGCTCAAGGGTTAGTCCTGTTACAAGCACAATACATGGGATAGTTAGTGCTCCCCTTATTGAGCTTCCTCATTAATTAAGCCAGAAAACTCATTATTTGATGAACTGTAAGATACTACCTTAATTTATTTTAAGACGCAGATGTGGGCAATCATTTGTGTCCTACAGTCTCTTTACTTAACAATATAATTGAAAATGCTGGTCTGCAAAAACTCAAAATAAGTGACACAATGATATTGGTAAACCCACAGCTGTAAAAATGTTTTAACTGGTATGAAACACTATGCACTCACAAGTATAAAAATCAATGATAGATAATTTTCTTTCTAGAGAAGGAGTTTACTAAAATGAAGAACATACATGATTTACTCAGAGACCTATTATCAGGACAGAAAACAGAAGGTATAATGGTGGTAAACGTATTGATTATTCTATTGGTCATGCTAAACTAAGATAAATACAGGGTGGCTAAGAACAGAAACCTACAATGAAAATAAAAAGAAGCACAGATTCAAATCTCTCCAAGTAGTTTTGGCTTCAGAAACAGAAAGGGCCAAGAAACAACTGTGGATGGGACTCAAGCCCAGACTTCTAAATCCCGTCACATGGCTAGCAAATGGCAGAAGCTGGATACAAAGAAACCCAGGCAGGCTGGTTCCAGAGCCCACAGGCTTAATCACTATGCTCTATGATACTCCTACAGTCAAAAACCATTGCTCTAGGATCCCAGTTTTTCAAATATTTCAAACAGTTTTTTTCAAACTTTCATTTAATGAACTCAGAACTCAACATAAGTAATATGATAGAATTGTGCTGGGTGGCATCAGGTTAGGGGGCACAGGCCTAATACTCCTTCCTTTATTCTTGAATAACCTCTGAGGTACCATCGGAACCCTAGACATCCAGAGAACACATACTAAAATCATTGGTCCACAAAACAGAGTTGGCAGTTTTTGGAGAATAGAATTGCCACCATATCTACTTGTTAGGTCCTCTGTGTGCCTAGGAGAAGACTGGGTCAAAGAATATGAGTGTAGCATCATGCTAAGTTTCCTGGGTTAATAGAGCCCATATCTTCCAGACATAACACATAAACCCTCTATGAATCCATCTCCGTAAATATCTGTTATCATCTTTGATAAAATATGTGATATTGGCTATACATGAGGCTAAGCAGTTCCCTTGAGTGTGGGCTTGACATAATGATTCATTTCTCATGAATAGAATATAGTAAAAGTTATGGACTATCACTTCCAAGATTAGGTTACAAAAAGACTGTGACTTCATCTTACATGCCTTCTCTTGATCTCTCCATCACTCTCTCTGATGGAAGCCAGATGTCTTACTGTGAGCTTTCCTATGGACAGAATGACATGGCAAGGCATTGATGTCTTTGGATAACAGCCAGAGTGGACTAAGCCTGTCAACATCTATGTGAGCAAGCATGAAAGTGGATTCTCTCTCTTTCAGTTCTTGAGATGACAATAGCTCCACCTGACATTTTGTGAGAGACTCTAGGTCAGGGGACCCAGCTAAGACACCCTGAGATTCCTGAACTACAGAAACTGCAAGATAATAAGTGTTCATCGTTTTAAGCCACAAAGTTTTGGGGTAATTTTTAATTTAACAATAGTTAGCTAATATACTGTTATGCCTCTCGATTCATTATTGAAAATATCCAGGTCAGAACTGACTTCCACAGTTGCCTATTGCCCATTTGTGAATATTAAAAGAGTAACAGTTCAAATCAACAAATATTTTTGAGCATCTAGGAATTCCAAACATTGCGCTAAATTCTGAGGGTCAAAGGTAAATTAATAGTTCAAAAGCAATATACAAATTAGTGGAAGAAAAAAATAACTATGATATAAGGTAAATATGGATTTGACAGAGATAACATATGGGCTATAATAACAAAAACATCAATTTTCTCTGGGGAAGATAGAGAAAGCTATAGAGGGGGAATATAAATTTAGTACTTGAAGTAAGAGTTTGCTAAGGAAAAAAAAGGAAGATCAATGAATTCATTCATCTTTCAAACATATTTGATCATCCAACTGTACCTAGCACAGACTATTAGCTTGTCAAATTCTACTATTTCTTAAAATCTAGTTCAAAGTCTACTTGCCTCATGAAATCTTTTTAGACATCTAGGCTTATTGAACTAATCATCAAGACAAATGATTATAATATCCTGATAGCTTTAGAGTCACATTGAGGCTTGTAAAAAGAATTTATTAGATACCCTCCCAAGAATTACTAATTCAGAATCTCTAGATACTACAAATGTGCATTAAAAAAAACCTCCTTAGAGACTTCCTCTTGCATCCATTATGTAGTAACAGGGACTAGTCTGGAGAAGCCCAGGTGGCTAGAGTTCATAAGACAGAGTACCACAGACAAGAGAACTATCCAAAGAGAGAACCACGAAGATCTGGAGAGGGCCCTCTAGGGGGTTAAGCTGAGTGATGATCATGTGAGCGTGTAGGAAACTGCCGTTGACTAAGAAAAGAATTAACAAGGAGATTACTGGTAATAATGCCCAGTGCTCACACAAGTCCAGGGATAGTGCCTATTCCCACCATCCAAACTGGAAAACCTCATGAGTCATGGGCATTGGGTAAAATACTCAAAAGAGACTGCCCTCAGCAGTTGGTTATTAGCCCCGCACTGAGCACTGCTCCAGTCCCATCAAACAAATCTTAAAAGCTAGATCTAAAAGGACTAAATTCATTCCAAGTAAGTTAACTGCATCCCAGTAGGGATGGAGAGATTGTCTCAAGAAGATTTACATGAATTCAAAAATATCCAGCAACTAACAACATAAAACTCATAACATCTGGAATTAATCAGAATTTAACAGGAATGTAAAGAGGCAGGAAAATATGACTTATAATGAAGAGAAAAAGTAATCAATCAAAATTGACCCCAAATTGATATAGACGTTGGAATTTTCGAACAAGGACAATAAAACAGTAATTAAAACTGTATTCCTTATGTTTAGGAAGTTAAGTAGAGGCACGAAATATATAAAAACGACGAAAATCAAATTTCTAGAGATGAAAGTTATAATATGTGAGTTAAAAATGAACTAGATGGATTAGCAGCATATTAGACATTACAAAAGAAAAGTTAGTAAACTTGAAGACATAGCAATAGAAATTCTACAAAATGAAATATGAAGAGAAGAGAGAATTTTAAAAAATGAAAAGACCATCATTGAGGTTTTGGACAATCAAATTTTAATAACAATTAATTTTACCTACTTTGAAGGGTTGTTTTAAGGAGTAAGAGTTAATGCGTGTAAACCATTTAGTACCTAATCAGCACTAAAGGTAATTGTTATTACTACCACTGCTACTATCATTATTTTTTCTTCCTCTCTTTACTTGGTTAACATCTACTTAGGTCCTTGAGTTATAAGCCAAATTACGAGTTTCTTAGAGATTTTCTCCCGACCTCCATGACAGTGGACCTATTCATTCAACAAATATTAATTGTATATCTACTATGTGCCAGGCAGGGCCTGTGCTAGGAACTGAGAATAATGGAGAAAAAAACAACAGCAGCAAAGTCTGTGTCTTTGTTGAGCTTATATTTTAGCGCAGGAGACAGGCAGTAAAGCAAAGTACAGAAACAATAGGCTGTTATATAGTGATCAGTGCTGGAGAAAAATAAAGGAAGGAAGAGACTAGAGAATGCTAGAGATGTGATTCTTCAATTTAAAATAGAAGGCCTTATAGAGAAAATTATATTTGAACCAGGATCTTAAGAGGTAAGGCAGTAAGAGATTCAGTTACTAAGAAAGAGCAGTCTAGACAGTGAGAAGAGAAGTGCAAAGGCCTTGAGGCAGAAGCATCCTTGCTACATTTGAGGAACTTAAAGTTGAAAAAAGAATGAGTAAGAAAAGGGTGGAAATTATATTTAGAGAAGAAATGAGTACCTTTGCTCTGAATGATATGAAAAGTATTTGGAGGAGAGGAAGCACAGGATCTGACATACATTTTAAGAGGCTCACTCAGGCCACCTTGTCAGAGCAGGCTGAGGGGGAAAGGGCAGAAGAACGAAGACCAAATTTCCCTCTTTAAGGCATAGCATCGTGGTAACTTTCATAGCTCTCATCACCGTGGCAATTTTATGTTTGTTTGATTATTTGATTGCCTGTCTTTTCCACCAGACCATAAACTCTGTGAGGCTAGGAATTGGATATCATTTTACTCACCATTGATTTACCAGTGTCAAACACAGATCTGGGAACCTATTAGTTCTTCAATAAACATTTGTTGAATAATTGAAAGAAAAAATGAATGTATATTATTATATTCCAATTTTTGATTTCCTTAACAGATTGCAAGCTCCTAGATGACATTTAAAGCTATATTTCATACTTTCAATTTCTACCACAACTAGCCTATGTTCTTGTGTATAAATGCTCAATAATCATTTGCTAACTTGATTTGCTCTTCCCTAGTCAATTTTTACATCTTCTACACTATAAATATCCTTGAGGAAAAAATTTTAAAATAACAAAAGAAAACTTCTGAAAGTCAAAATAAGCTCCGAACAGGGAACATGAACTCTTAAGGCTTACATATTGCCAGAAACTATGAAACTCACCCAAGGGAAAACCAATAATGGATTTTTTTCCTTGTCTTTTGGGAAATAAGACTTGATAATAGAAGTTTGTTTATAATCATAGCTGTAAAATTGCCTCTAGGAAAGCAATAATAGTGGGGCAAGCTATCTTGTTTTCTTACAGATCCAATTAAAAAAAAAAACTAAAACTTGGTCATATTTGTCAAAAATACACTGAAAAAACCAAAGCTACAGTATTTACTAGTCAAGTCTCAGTCCAATTTACTAACGTTGTAACATACAAATGTAGGCTTTATTGGTCGACTAAAATATGCAATAATGATAGATTTTTTTGCTTGAGAATATTTAATAAATTCAGTTTGTATGCAAATCATGGACTATATGCAGCATTCATGTAACTGAGAAGTTCCAATGAGTGTGCCTCCTTTCCAGAGATATCCTTCAGTATCATGTCACAATTAGTGGACATTTAGTAGAAGGCATATTGTGATTTTTTCATGATGGGATAAGTTTAGATAGAGACGTAAAACACAAATTTCAAATTGTTTTCATTTCCTTTGACCTATTTCCCAAGTATCAGTTACGAATGGCTCAGAAAATTTTCCCAAGCTCTAGCAAAATAGAACATATGTCTTAAGAGGCTATGGAGTAGCATTACTATCATTTAACTAAATATGCTTTTTCCATCTCTATTCTAATCAAATTAGGGAGAACAGAAACATTCTCAGTCTTTCATTTAATTACCATTTTGATAATTTTCCCACTAAGAACATTTTCAGCAATATTTATAAAATTGTATGATAAGTAGGGCAACATCATAGTGTGCAACCTATGCAATCACACAGGACTCCATACTTAGAATGGCCGTATGCTCATTTTAATGCTCTGCTGTGGCTATCTTGAAATGATTCCTATTTTTTTTTTAAGAAGGGGATCCAAAATTTTTTTTCATTGAGACCTGAAGATGATATAGCCAGTAAGTAGGCTAGTCCAATCTTTAAGCAGATCAATAATATAAAAGTTTCTGAACAAAGAAGAAAGCAATAGGTGGAACCATAAATCTTTATGTACCAAGACAGCAGCTGAAGTAAATGATAGAGCAACAAATGAGACAGAAGCAATGACAAAGCAAGTGACACTTTCTTTGTTGCAAAACTTTTTAACAAAATGTTCTTTGATACTGAATTAAAAAAATATTTCAGCGGCCGGGCCCATGGCACAGCAGTTAAGTGCGCACATTCCTCTTCTCAGTGGCCCAGGGTTCACTGGTTCGGATCCCAGGTGCGGACATGGCACTGCTTGGCAAGCCATGCTGTGGCAGGCATCCCAAGTATAAAGTAGAGGAAGATGGACAAGGATGTTAGCTCAGGGCCAGTCTTCCTCAGCAAAAAGAGGAGGATTGGCAGTAATTAGCTCAGGGCTAATCTTCCTCAAAAAAAAGATTTAAAAATATTTCAGTACTATAGAAAATGAGTCCTAATCAGAATTAATCAAGAAAACATTTATATTGAAAAGTTTTGAAAAATAAGTCTTCCTTGCTTTTCTTGTTCCTTTAGAATACACTCTTAACACTCTAGCCTTTCACCAAAGACAAATGAAAAAAAGAAAACAGGAAGCATAATTTTCAAAAGATTTATTTTATTGATGAGGAATCATGGGCATAATCTTTAAAAAAAAAGCCAAATTTAAAAGTGGAAATACTGAAAAATATACATAAGCAATGCACTTTCTCCTGTTAGTTTTCCTGAGGTAATCTTTCCAAAGGTCCTCTCTCTTTGGTTATATAGAAAAAATTGATTAATAAGAGCTCAGTCTTTGGAGATAGACACTCTGGGTTAGAATTAAGTCTCTGATATGTAATAGCTATGTGGTTCAGTGCAAATTAGTTTATCTCTTGAAGCCTCAGTTTCCTCATCAATAATGTGATGTGATGATTTAATTAGATGGTGTAATGATAAAATAAGCAAAAGACCTAACTAAAGGAAATACTTCACAAATGTTCATTTCCTCAGCTCCCAGTTTCGAAGATCAACCCTATCAACAGGGAGAGAAAGAAGCTTCCCACCAGGACAGAGCAGGCAGTGAGGTGGCAAGAGTTCCAAGCCATGCCTGGTTCCATGTCTAAAGGCAAGTCTAGCTCCAATGGGGCAACTCTGAGGGCTGAATCTGTGGAAGACGCCCAGTAGTTGGGAGTCCTGAGTGCACTAATACAGTCCAGCAGGCAGATGATTATCTTCTGGGCAATCTGTTAACCTCAACGAGGCTCAAGAAGCCAGGACTCCAGGCTTAGGAAGAAGTCTGACAAGAATTAAACAGGAAAGGAGGAGCCTAAACACCGGGCCAGATCTGGGAATTGGTGTGAGGAAATGGTGACTCCAGGGCCACTTCAGACTGAGTCAGCCAGTCATTTATTCACAAGTACCCACTGCCTACTCTGTGGCAAGCATAGGAGACAAAGAGAAATGCCTGGTTTTGGATTTAATAAGTTCATTGTCTAGGGTGAGAGAGAAATAAATACATGATATCAGCATAGTGAGAGAAGTATGCTAGAGATAAACCTGCTGTTAGGGGGCAAAGATAAGGCACTGGAGGAGTGACTTCCCTACAGAGAGAAAGTCTATATTAAATCTTGCTTGGAAGGCTGTGTAGGAGCTATCCAAGAGAAAGGTGAAAGAATATCCAAACATAAAACGACTAGAGGAATCCCAGGCTCTAGGGTCCAGGACAGTGAAACATTCTTAATTTCATAGGCAGGGACTGGGTAAAGTATGGCTGAGGCTGTTTGAATATTGTCTGCTTAGGTCCAGATTGGTCCTAAAGCAAAACTGAGTCTTCTTAGGAGAGCTCAGTTGGCTCAACTGGATGAACTAGGAAGGCAGAAACTAAGAAACTGGGGCAAGAGGAACAGGGACAACAATAGAGAAGATAGTAGCAGGAATGGGAAATACACAAGAAATCCCTGATGCTTGTTTTAATTAAGATTCCCCCTTCTCTCACATAGAAACTTAACTCAGTGACTAGTGAAAAGGCCAGATGTCTTGGTCTTTTCTTTTCCTAACCCTCCCATTAAGGTAATGATAAAGAGAGAAATGGCCCAAAAAACCATTTGGTAAGAGTTAGCTGGGACACTTTGCCAATTAGAAAATAGTTCAGAATAATCAGGAATTGACTTCCTGTTCTTTTTTTTTTTTTTTTTTTGAGGAAGATTAGCCCTGAGCTAACTACTACCAGTCCTCCTCTTTTTGCTGAGGAAGCCTGGCCCTGAGCTAACATCGTTCCCATCTTCCTCTACTTTATATGTGGGACACCTACCACAGCATGGTGTGCCAAGTGGTGCCATGTCCCCTCCCAGGATCCGAACTGGCAAACCCTGGGCCGCTGAGAAGCGGAACGTGCGAACTTAACTGCCGCGCCACCGGGCCAGCCCCTGACTTCTTGTTCTAATCCCTCCTCATTACATAACTTAAATTACTTGTGTTTATTTGTATTGAAAATGTACAAGACCTCACCACCATCTCTCAGTAAGTCTGCAAAGGCAAGAAGATCAGTTACAAATAACCTCAGTTGAAAATACCCTGCTTCTTTTTCCTTATGTTTGGTTTGTCCTTAACTCATCTCTGCTGCAATTCCATGGACACATTCTGTGGCGAGCCCTGCATATTATATAAATATGTCACCCTGACCCCAAACCAGCCAATGCCACACACCTTAGGACACATGCATTTTGGGACAGAGGACCACAGAGAAGCCAGAAGGACCTCCAGCTGCTGGTCTCTTAGGCAGGTGACCGCTTATAACAAGTGAGATTGATGGTGACTGATCCCACTTTTAGTAATCTATAAAAGAGAGTTCCACAATTTCTCTGACTTTCTTTTTATGGCCATATGCTTCATAAATTCAAAAATAAATAAATGAACATATGTAAATCTCTACACAAGAAGCATAATAATCTGATATCCCCAGAAAAGCTGTTCATCTTTTAAAAGAGCAAAAGAACAAGAAACCCACAGAACCTTAACACATACAATATAAGTGGAAATCACAGAGGTTATCAGATTGTTAATGCTATAAAGTTAGACGGGCATAATCCAAAGATCCATAGCTTATATTTTAATTACTCATGATTAAGCCAGAATGTTGTGAAGTTTATAAATTCCTTCACAACACACACCTACACAAAAATATATTTTATTTGTCATTTAGCAAAGTCCTTTATTTTCTGTGCACAAAATTTCAGTATTCAGAAGAGAAGCTCAAACAAAGAAATCAAAATTTCATTTTCAGACCCATGGCAAGACTCACTCCAATTTACATAATAAAATCTCCCTAGAACAAAGAAACCTCAAATTTGGTCCAGATAACAGAAATTTCTTAATTATATTAAAAACAATTTACTACTCGATATCTTCATAAATTGTGCCCTGGGAATTTATTGTGGAAAGAAGGGTTTGCATCTACTTTTGTCATGTTTCAGGTACTATATTCTATTATGTTAATATATTTTTAGCTATTTTCATAGAAAAAATAGGGAATGTAACATATCCAATCCTAGTTCATTGGAACCAAGGGGACTTATAATTGGACTAATGACTTTTTTTACTGAGGGAAACTAATTAAGTAATAATTTAAAAAAACTCTCCATTGTATATGACAGACTTTTTTTCCCTGACAGCTAGAAGCCTACAAGTTCTGAATTAATTTGTCTAGTTATGAGAACTGAAAACTTATTAGTATAACTCATTTTAACTCCTAAATTGCTCCACATTTGTGAAAGAAGAATAATGACTAAAAGTTAAGTTTTCAAATATTAAACAGCTCTATATTTACTGGATAGCCTAGTTCAAAGGCAACGAATCTTGCACATCAAGATCAATTGTGAAAAAATTTTAAAAATGAACTTATATAACAATAAGTTGATCCATAATTTGAAATGTTTATCCTGAAAAGAAATAATGCTTAACTAGGGACCAAGTGACTTAGAGCTGTCTAAAGGTTAGCCCTGTTTTATTTGTAAGTACCCAGAGAAAAGTACAACGAGGTGGTAGAGGTTACCACACTTGGCTATCCTCTATCTTCTTGGCTAGAAGGAGGTGCCCCATCATTGAGGCTAAGTGAACATGAGGTGTCAGGTCACAAAATTCAAACAGAAGCATGGCAGATACTTGTGGGCTAGACAGGAATGAATTTATATCCTATGATGCTATGTGTAGACAGCTATCTCCTCAGAAGCAAGTCAGAATCAGCACAGTGTGGGGGTGTCTGGGAGTGATATCAGCAAGAGGGTAGAGTAGGAGATACCAGCCTTTGTTCCCTCCCTCCCAAAAGAAAAACAATTAGATTGCTATCCATGAAGGAAAATAGATCTCAGAGGGCCCAAGAGTTCACTTAAGAACCTGCAGCAATACAGTAGAGCAAAAAACATAGAATAACCACACACATAGGATTGCTGGGGAGATCAGAATAGCTGAGATGTCTGGAGATGGCTAGGAGCAAAGAAGGGCAAGGGCTGTCAGCAGGTGCAACCATGGTTCCAGTGACCTCCACTGCAGTGGACCCCAGCAGCCTCTGTTCTGAGGACCTCAACAGTCCCTGTAGCAGACGGCAGCCACAGACTCCCCACAGCTTTCACAGTGGAGGACCCCATAGTGTTTGCTGGTGTGGACCCAGTGGCCTGCTCCACAGAGAATATCAGCAGGTTTTGCTACGGAGGTAGGTCACTGTTACTGAAGATCCCTGGAGAAGAAAATGTCATTATGCACCTCCCAAGAAGGAGCTGCTGTTGCACCACCCTGGGACTGGGACCACCATTCCCATTAACCTTGCACATGCCCTGGACTTTAGAGCTGCAGTGTTCTACACACATCGGCTCGCTAGACCTACAACAGAACTACACACACTTGTGCCTTAGACTCCAGAGCTACAGCCTCAGGGGGCATGTCTGCCCCCTGAACTCCAGAGCCACAGTTGCTAGACCAAACTCCATGAGTACCCTTGTCTAAGACAGCTCAGCTGCTGCCACAGTGAGAATGCCCATGGCCCAGATCCTAAACATTCTATAGCTCTATGTGTTCCTGAGCTATGGACCCCAGCTCTATCACCTCTCTGTGTGTTTCTGGACTCCAGACCCTGGCTCTGTGTCTGCCCTACAGGTGCCTATGCATCAGGCACTGGTGCCACTGCAACCATGAGTGCTTTTGTAGCCAGTCCTGATGCCAAGAGGGAACCCCTTGGCCACAAACATTCCCATGGGAGAAAAAGAGATCAAGAGGACCCCACCAGCCTTTGCCACCAAAGACCCCAACAGCCCTTGCTGCCACTGTGGACACCTGCAATCTTGGCTGTAGAGAATTCCTACAATCTTCATTAGTGCTGACCTCAGCTGACAGAGCTGCAAGAATATACCACTGAGCCCTCCTCAGAACTGGAACTGCCACACTACGTCTGGGTTGCACTCCCACACTCACCCATGGGTGAAAGTCTTTCTCTACTAAAAGCAGTCCATAAATTCTGGAAGAAGTAACTGCTCCATCAAATGTGTACACATCAATACAAGGATACAAGAAACATGAAAAATCAAGAAGACATGACCCTATCAAAGGAACAAAATAATTTGCCAGTAACTGACTCCAAAGAAATGGAGATGTATCAATTGCCAGACAAAGAATTAAAAAGAATTATTTTAAGGAAGCTCAGCAAGCTGCAAAGGAACACAGATAGACAACTCAACAAAATTAAGAAAAAAATACATGAAAAAATGAGAAATTCAACAAAAAGACAGAAATTATTAAAAAGAACCAAACAGAAATTCTGGAGCTGAAGAACACAATCAATGAAGTGAAAAATGCAATACAGAACATCCACAGCAGACTCAATCAAGTAGAGGAAAGAATCTGTGAATATGACAAAAGATCATTTTAAATTACCCAGTTAGAGAAACAAAAAAGTAAAAATAACGTAAGAGTGAAGAAATGGGACACCACCAGAAAAACAATGTACGCCTTATGGGGGTCCCAGAAGAAGAAGAAGAGAGAGAAAGGGGCAGAAAGCTTATTTAAAGAAATAATGGGTGAAAACTTCTCAATTCTGGGAAAGGATATTGATTTCTAGGTATTTGAAGCTCAGAGGCCTCCAAACAGATTCCCCAAAACACATTATAATATAACCATCAAAAATCAAACACGAAGAGAGAATTCTGAAAGTAGCAAGAGAAAAGAAACTTGTCTCATACAAGGGAAACCCCATAAGACCATCAGGGGTCTTCCCAGCAGGAAAACCTCATCGCCTTGCAGATGAGGAAAGAGAGGGATGATATATTCAAAATGCTAAAAGAAAATAACTGCCAACCAAGAATATTTTACCCAGCAAAGTTGTCCTTCAGAAATGAAAGAGAAATGAAGACTTTTCCAGACAAATAAAAGCTGAGAGATTTCATCACCAATAGGCTTGCCTTAAAAGAATTGGTGAAAGGAGTTCTTCAAACAGAAATGAAAGGACAGTAATTAGTAACATGAAAACATATGAAAGTAAAAAACTCACTGGTAAAGGTAAGTATACAGTCAAATTCAGAATACTCTATTACTGTAATGATGGTATGTTATTCAATTTTAACTCTAGTAAAAAGGTTAAAAGACAAAAGTATTAAAAATAGCTAGAGCTATAAATGTTTGTTAATAGATACACAGTATAAAACAAAGTAAATCATGCCACCAAAACCCATAAAATGTGAGGGGAAAGGGAGTAAAAAGGTAGAGGTTTTGTATGCGACCAGAGTTAAGTTGTTATCACCTTAAATACTCTGTTGTAACTTTAAGATGTTTTACATAAGCCTAATGGTAACCACAAAGCAATACTATGAAGGAAAGATAGTCTTTTCAACAAATGGTGCTGGGACAACTGGACATACACGTGCAAAATAAAATGAATTGATACTTAGACTTATACCCTTCACAAAATTAACTCAAAATTGATCTATGACCTAAATGTAAAAACTATAAAACTCTCAGAAGATAACCCAGGAACAAACCTAGATGACCTTGAATATAGTGATTCCCTTTTAGATAAAACACCAAAGACAAAATCCATGAAAGAGATAATCGATAAGCTGGACTTCATTAAAATGAAAAACTTCTATTCTGTGAAAGGCAATATCAAGAGAATTAGAAGACAGCCTACAGACTAGGAGAAAATATTTGCAAATGACAAATCTGATAAAGGACTTTTTATCCAAAATATAAAAAGAACTCTTAAAACCCAACAATAAAAAGATGAACAGCTGATTAAAAAATGGGCCAAAGACCTTAACAGGCACCTCACCAAAGAAGATATAGCAGAATGCTCATCCACTGTAAGTGGGGATAAAAAACGGCACAGTCACTTTGGAAGACGGTTTGGTGGTGTCTTTCAAAACTAAATATGCTCTTCCCATATGATCCAGCAATCGTGCTGCATGCTATTTAGCCAAAGGAACTGAAAACTTAGGTCCACGCAAAACCTGCACACCAACGTTTGTAGTAGTTTTATTCATAATTGCCAAAACTTGGCAGCAACAAAGATGGCCTCGTGTAGGTGAATGGATAAACAAACTGGCACATCCAAACAATGGAATATCATCCAGTGGCAAAAAGAAATGATCTATCAAGCCATGAGAAGACAAGGAAGAACCTTAAATGCATATTATTAAGTGAGAAAAGCCATCCTGAAAAGATCCATACTACACGATTCCAACTATATGACATTCTGCAAAAGGCAAAACTATAGAGAAAATAAAAAGATCAGTGATTGTCAGGGGTGGGAAGCAGGAGAGGAATAAATAGAACACAGAAGAATTTTAGGTCAGTGAAGATACTCTGTATGATATAAGGATGGATACATGTCATTATACATTGTCCAAATCCACAGAATGTCCAACACTAAGAGTGAAGCCTAATGTAACCCATGGACTTAGGGTGATTATGATGTGTCAATGTAGGTTCATCCTTGTTAAGAAATATACCACACTGGTGAGTTATGTTGGTAATGTGGGAAGTTATGCATCTGTTGGGGCAAGGAGTGTATGGAAAAATCTCTGTACCTTTCCCTCAATTTTGTTGTAAACCTAAAACTGCTCTCTTTAGATTTAACTTTTTTTTTGGTGAGGAAGACTGGCCCTGGGCTAACATCTGTTGCTAATCCTCCTTTTTTTGCTTGAGGAAGATTGTCACTGAGCTAAAATCTGTGCCAGTCTTCCTCTATTTTGCATGTGGGATGCTGCCACAGCATGGCCTGATAAGCGGTGTGTAGGTCCATGGCCTGGGATCCAAACCCACAAAACCCGGACCACTGAAGCAGAGTGCACAAACTTAATGACTACATCACCAGGCCAGTCCCCTAAATTAAGTCTTTTTAAATTAAATCTTTAATTTAAAAAAACAAACAAGACCCAACTATATGCTGCCTACAATAGACTCATCTCAGCTTTAAGGACACACAAAGGCTGAAACTGAAGGGATGGAAAAAGATAGCCCATGTAAATGGAAACCAGAAGGGAGCAGGAGTAGCTATACCTATATCAGACGAAATAGACCATGTCAAACCTGTAGTAAGAGATAAAGCAAGTCATTATATAATGATAAAGGTATCAATACATCAAGAGGATAAAATAATTGTTTTCCAAAAATAATTCATATTTCATCCAAAATCTGATAATGCTACTTTTCTCGTTATTTTATATATGTAATTTGTACTAATGGAAACTAACAAAATATAAGTAGAAAAAAGTAGTAATAAAAAATGTATCAAGAATCTGTACTCAAATTACTTTGCACGTGTCTTTAAATTCTTAATTTACTCAAAAGAAAATAAAACAGTAAATTGCAGCTGATCCATTACAAGTGTTAAACAAGAAAGAGGATTCTGAATACCAACCTGGTGACTTGCATTTAAAGAAAAGGCTTTGGCCTCATATCAAAAGTGTGACGAATAAATGTGTATTTATATGTTAAGTTAGAACAAAATATTCAACTATGGTATGTGTTTTTAATATAAGTTCTCTCTTTTATCAGTGCTTTTTTCAATAAGCCAATTAAATCTGGGTCCTGATCCCTGAGATAAGAGGGCTTTGTAATGTCTGAAGAATGTATCACCTAAGCTGCTGAGAATACTGCTGGGCCAATAGCTTAGCTCTCTGCTGTCTATCATCCCTGTCCCACTTCCAGCTCCTCTCTTCATGCCCCCTCCTTCTGTGGAGGCCCACAGAAATGGACACCAGATGTCCTACTTCAGTATACTATAACTTCCATTTATCTCATTGCCATATTATTGTTATTAATAACTATCATAGGGTAACACTTGCTGCTGTAATAAATGGATCCACAAATTTATGTCTCAAATCCAATAGAAGTTCATCTCTTAATCATTTACCAATAATCACTAAGTGAACAAGTTGGCATGGTAGCCCTCTTCCAGAAAGTCGTTTAGAAGTTTTGGCTATTTTCACCAAATAGTTTCCAAGGTTCCTCTGAGAGCTGGCTTCACTCCAGTCAAAAAAAAGAGGAAAAGTATATGGAAGAGCAGCTATGGAGGTTTTTGAGGCGACACCTGGAAATGGTGCATCTCACGTTCATTGGGTGCTAAGTCATGAGGCCACACTCAATTACAAGTGAGACTGGGAAACACAGTCTTCCTGAACATCCAGGAAGTAGAAAAGAAACATACATTTTGGTGAGAAGTTCTGCCACACTAGGATCATCCAAAGGCTTCACCTCCCAGGATGCAGTGGGTCAATTCTCTGACTTCAAGTCTTATTTTGGGACTTATGACAAATCTATGAATTTGAATCCTTCTTCTGTTAGGCCTTCTCCCTACCTGAGCATCTAATGCGACTGATGCTGTTGATCTCTTTTCTGTTCTTACCTTTTCTAGAATTATCTAGGTTACTCCCAATTACACTCCTTCTCACTAACACAGATAAGAGAGAAATGTGTACATATTTTATTTTTTACACAGTTTTATTGAGGTATAACTTATACACAAAGAACTGCACATATTTAATGCATACAATTTGATAGTTTGGACATATGCAAACAGCCATGATATCTTCACCACAATCAAGGTAATAGACATATCCAACACCTCCCAGAGTTTCCTGAGTATGACACCAAAAGCACAGGCAACGAAAGCAAAAATAGACAAACGAGACTACATCAAACTCAAAACTTCTGCACAGCAAAGGAAATAATAAACAGAATGAAACGAAAACCTATGGAATAGGAGAAAAATGTTTGAAAACCATATATCTGACAAGGAACTAATTTCCAAAATATATAAAGACCTCCCACAACTCAATAGTAAAAAAAAAAAAAACAAGAAAACAATCTGATTAAAAAATTGGGCAAATGACTTGAACAGATATTTCTCCAAAGACGATACACAAACAGCCAGCATGAATATAAAAATATACTCAATATCATTAATTATCAGGGAAATGCAAATCAAAACTCCAATGAGATGTCACCTCATACCACTTAGGGTGGCAATTATTTAAAAAAAAACAGATAAGTGTTGGTGAAGTTGTGGAAAAATAGGAATTCTTGTATACTGTTGGCAGGAATATAAAATGGTGGAACTGCTATGGAAAACAGTATGGAGAGTCCTCAAAAAACTAAACATGGAACTACCATATTATCCAGCATTTCTGTATACATATAAAAAAGAATTGAAATCAGGATATCAAGAAGATATTAGCACTCCCATGATCATTGTACCACTATCCACAATAGCCAATATATGGAAACAATCCAAGCGTCCATTTAGAGATGAATGGATAAAGAAAATGTAGTATATACATACAATTGAATATCATTTAGCCTTAAAAAAGAAATAAATTCTGCCATTTGCCACAATGTGCACGAACTGGAGGATATTATGCTAAGTAAAATAAGCCACTCACAGAAGGACAAATAATGCATGATTCCTCTTATGTGAAATATCTAAAATAGTTAAACTCTTACAAGCAGAGAATACAACAGTGGTTGCCAGGGGCTGTTGGGGGTCGGGGGGTGGAAATGGGGAATTGCTGTTCAATGGGTATAAAGTTTCAGTTGTGCTAGATGAATAAATTCTAGAAATCTGCTGACAACACAGTGTCTATAGTTAACAATACGGTATTGTACCCTTCAAAGTTTAAGAGACGAGATCTCACATTAAGTGTTCTTACCACAAATAAAACAAAACAAAGAGGATGTGTATGTATTTTATATACAGGCATGTCTATAACAGAATTCCAGTATACATCTCCATAGAAACGAGCAATCACACTTTATCAGCGTCTTTATGCTAAATAAAGGAAACAGAGCCTGCATATATCAATACTGGTCACGGTACCAGGCTCTTTAGTTACATTTATTCCTCACAACAACATAAAAAGTAAACCATGTTACTAAGATTATGCTAGAAAGAAATTTAGGGTTAGAGATGAAGTTATTGCCCCACCCCCACCCAAGGCCAACCAGGTAGAAAACAGCAAAATTAAGATTTAAAACTAAATTTGTTTACTTCCAGAGCATGCTTACACATTTAACCAATAGGTATACTGCCTCATGACTGGCGTCTTCTAGACACCGGGATAGGAATTATGAATAATCATGCTCAATTCTATCCTAGTATCTTAGTAGAAGTATAGTCTTAGTAAACTCAGAGCACCAAAGCTGTGGCCTTAAGATGTTAGTGCTCTATTTTCCTCCCCAAGCACTCTCCTGACTTTTACTTTGCCCTCTGGCAAGTCATTTATGTGCTTTAATCTTCAGCCCTAATACTGAAATGATAATTCTGTAATTCCACTCAAGGAGTTTCTATCAGGAATAGTAACTAACATTGGCTGGAGGTCAAGTATAACTTGTGTTTAAAGAAAACGTTTAGGAAGCTGAGATACTGATATAGCTATTTAAATACACTGTGAAATATATGACTTTGTGAATGTGCTAGGTCTTTTAAAAGTCACTTTTTCACACAAAAACAAGTCTTGTGGACCACAGCCTGGATTTAATGCATCTCTGGCCAAGTAACTCTTTTCAGAAATGTTTCACTTTCTTACTGTGTCTCTAGATGTTCATGGGTTGCTTAGGATTCTGTTTCCTGCAATTTATGATAATCCTGTCCACAAAATTGATAAGGTGAAGAAGATAGTTTTACTTTCAAAATCAGAGCAAATATATAGAATTCTAAGTTATAAAATTAGCTATAGTTTGGAAAGCTTTTTGAATGTGAAGAAAAAGAATGAAACATTTCTTTGTATCATTTGGTACTTCTTTAACTCAATATATTTGTTTATATGTCACTATCAGCAAATAATTCAATACAATATAACAAATATTGGCTTCCCACTCCATAAGATGACACACAGTTCTCACCACAAAAGAGCCTGCCTTTCCAGCATCTGTCTGCCTCTCCGGCATCATCTTTCCAAATACCCTTATCTGAAACTGCAAAGTCAGACATCGAACTTCTTTTATTTCCCTGCATACATCATGCCTCTGTGACTATGTTTATACTGATTCCTTCACTTTGAATGTTCCCACACCTAAAAGAGTGACTTAGTTTCCTCATCTATAAAATGAAGATAATAATATCACCTATCTTGTGGAGTTACTAGGAGAATATAAAGAGATAATCAGTGTAAAGTGCTTAGAAAACAATCAGCGTATTGAAAAGGTTCAATAAAAGTTGTTTTCATAGATAGGTGGCTTACTCTGTGTTATATTTTACTTCCCAATAGTTTAGCCAATTACATACTGTTAGTATGGAAATCTACTGTATCAAAAAATGTTTTTCCTCAAAATTGCTGAAGTCTACCTTATTTGATATGTAACTTTGTAAAATACTGGGCTCACACTAGCAATATGATAAAACAGCAAAATAAACAGGATTACACAAACATACGTTGGTAAACTATCTAAAGTAAAATAAATTTCTCTATTGTCACAAAGGTACAAAAGCCAGTGGACCATACGCATACAAACACTTAAAGTCATCACCAGTCAGCACATCTCAGGTTAGAGCCTGCTACATTTATGGTGGCAGATAATTTGACATGTTTCACAAAATCAATAATTTAAGAGATTATTTCTGTTTTCTCCCCCTCTGAAGAACAGGACCTCACTCTGTCTCTTTCCACCTCTGATACAATTCAGAAAGAAAAACATCAAGTCTTAATTTAAAATGAGTGATGAAGTATAGAGTTTCAGAGCATATATCTCTTCAAAGCTGTCAGTTTCCTTTCACCACTTTTCCTATATTCGAAAAACAAGTTTAAATTAAACTTAGATCAACAATAAATCTGCCAGTTGCTGTCTTATTTACGGCACTGTTAGAGGAGATACTGATGTTCTTTTATAAGCCAAGATGGACACTTTCTGATTCTTTCAGAATTAAAAATACAACAACTGAAATATTTTATGGAATTTTATTAGCCATGAGATGTCTACTATTTCAATGCTCTTAGATGTTATTCCCGCATCTGTCTCCCATATAAGGGACAGGGAAGCATGTTTTACACAGTATATGGGCCAAAAGCCTCAGTTTTCATGGCCCAATCTTGATAAGTATAAAATTAGAATTTGAGGATTTAAAAGGAGAGAAAGCTGCAGTAAAAGATGATTTAGCCAAATACCTAGGATCTGATCTATTGCAGATTTATGAAACTTCTAAAAGTTTAGATGCTTTAACACCCAAAGTTGAATGATCAAAAAAAGTAGCGTACTACATGGCACTATAAAACTTGTAATCATCAATTTGCAGTTGTACATTTATATTTAAATGCAACATGCACACATGACAGTTTATTGCTTTGAAATGCTTACCTTCAAAATTGTATAAATGACTAAGAGCCTTCACAACTTACTAACGATTGCTCATTACTATTTGCACTGCCTGACTACAGTGTGGTGTCTGAGTCTTTGTGACACTAATATCAGGTTATCTGCTGTGTGCTTTCATTTTCCACCTTTTGAACAGGTATGTCTATTGTGATTATCTATGCCCACTTCACCATTGTATCCTGGGTATGCGGGAGGCAGGTAACTTGTCTCCTTGGCTCAATGTGGATTGAGATTAACCATAGTAGAGGATCAAGGATCCTTATCCACACTTGGATCTGATTTATTTGATGATATCCTAGAATCTGAGCATGATGTGGTAAAGGAATGTGGCTTTGGAGGGAAACTGTAGAGGTTGAGTGTATTTTGAATATGAGATTAAAGTAAATAAATGAAAAAAATAATTGTAACATCAGAGAAATTGAAACTCTGATTTTAAAATTTATAATGGATGTAAAAGGCCAAAAATGTCAAAGAAAATCTTAAATAAGAACAAGATAAGCACATTTATTCTCCTGTATATCAAAACTCATTATAAAGCTTCAGCAATGAAGACAGAGTGGTTTTGACATACAAGAAACAAACAGAACAGTAGGACAGAGTAGAGAGTCAAGAAACAGACTGTCACACATACAGACATGATTTTTGGCACAAAAAAAGATGAAACAAATGGAAGTACAAAATATGTTGGTATATTTAACTCTAAATTTATAGGTAATAACACTCAACACAAATGGCTTATTCTCTAAATTAAAAGAATGAATATCTGGGTAGGATAAAATAAAATTCAATTCTATGCTATTTATAAGAGACACATCTAAAGTACAACACTTGTAAAGGCTTAAAGTAAAAGGATAGAAAAAGATATGCCAATAAATTCTAAGGAGGAAAGTTGATACTGTTATACTGATATAAGAAAATTAAACTTCATGGGTAAAGTAAAGCATTGCTGGAGATAAAGAAGGTCAATTCACAGTAATAAAAGGATCTATACCCTCAGGAAACTATAATCATGTTAATTTTCTGCATACTTAATAATTCATCAAAATATATTAGGCAAAACCTTATAGGATTAAACAAGAAACATTTCCACAATCATGCTGGGAGATTTTAACACATAGTTGATAGAATAAGCCAAAAACACACAAAAAAGTATAGAAAAGATATGAAGGACACAAACACTTGACCTAATTGGCACATCAAAAGCATGTAAAACAACTACAGGACGCGTATTCTTTTTGAGAACACACAGAATATTCACAAAATTGACCATATACTGGCCCAAACAGCAACACTCAAAACATTTTAAATAATGGGAAACCTAATGATGAATTTCTCTAACCACAGTGCAAATTAACTTAAAATCAGTAAGAAAAGGGTAAATAAAAAATACTAAGTTTGTAAAGTTGGAAACTTACTTCTAAATAACTTGTGGCTCAAAAAAGAATTGAGAGTAGAAACAAGAAAATATTTTGAACTGGATAATAACAAAATATGATACACCAAAACTTGAACAATATAGCCAAAGTGGAACTTAGAAATGTATAACCTTAAAGGCTATATACATTAGAGAAAATGCTAAAAATCAATGAGCTAAGATATGTATCCATCTTAAGGAATTAGAAAAAAATAACAATATTAACTCAAATAAATTTGAAAGTAAGATAAGAAAAAAAGCTAAAAGCAGAAATTGATGAAAAAGAAAACAAACCTATAATGGAGAAAATCAACAAAGCCAGAAGTTGATTCTTTTGAAAGACTACAAAATTGCTAAACTTCTGATAAGATTGACAAGTGAAAAGAGAGGCCAACATAACCAGTATAAGGATTGAAAAAGAACATACCACCATTGATGCTGTGAAAAATTAAAAATATTAAAAGGATACTGTGAGCAATTTTATGTAAGTTTGAATACCGAGATAAAATGTCTAAGACTTTTCCATAGGTAGTAATTAATGTGATGATAGACAAATAGACCAGTTGAACAGAATAAAGATCTAGAAACAGATTCACAATTAAATGGGTACTTGATATATGACAGAGTTTGTATTGTAGATCACCAATAAGGAAAATATAAGGCTTTTCAATAAAAGTTGCTAAGACAATTGAACATAGAAAAGAATTAAGTTGGACCCAAATCTTACCATAAACTGGAATTGATTTTAGATAGGTAAAACACTTAACATTAAAGACGAATCACCAAACTTTAAGAAGATAATATAAGAAAATAGCTTCATGAAATTAGTTCTGGGGCATTCTTCAACACCATATGAAAGCATTAACCATTAATTAGGAGCAGACATTTGTAGCACATATAACAGTAAAGGAAAAGGAGAGACAGTTTAGAACAGTGGTTAAGATCATGGACTATGAAGTCACAACACCTAGGATAGAATGTCACCTACATCACTTACTGGCTGTGTGACCTACGTCAAGTTATTTAACATTTCTGTATCTCAGTTTTCTAATTTGTAAAACAAGATTAATAATGATGTCTATCCCTAGATAAAAACAAGATAATTTGTGTAATGTGCTTAGAACATTTCCTGGCATATAATAAGCCCTGTATAAGTCTATAATTGTTATCATTATTATCTTTCATAGTACATTGAAAACAATTAAAATAGACCAACAATTCAATAGAAAAATATACAAAGGTGCTTCACAAAAAGAGGAAATTCTAACAGTCACATACATATGAGAAATGTTTAATCTCATAAGTAATTAGATAGCTGCAAATTAAAACCAAAATGTAATGCTATTTTATACCTACCAACTTGGGCTAGGAGGGAAACAAGTGTACTACACAAATGTTGGTGAGGTATGAAGTAAGATGATCGTACCTTCGATCATAGACTCGGTGGGATTGTCAAGTAGTTCAATCCCTTGAACATTCACATACTCTGTAACCTCACAATTTTAATCTTAGATTTATGTCCTAGAGAAGATCTTGTGATAATACTCCAGAAAATACATACAAAAATTATTATACAACATTGTCTATAATAGAAAAATATTTATAGCAACTCAAATGTCCATCAAAAGTAAATTGGATAAATAAATTGTGGGAAAATAAATGAACCACAGCTACACAAATTAACACGGATTTTACACATTTAACGTTGAACAAAATAAACAAGTCACAAAAAAGGTACATGTGTGATTCATTTACATAATGTTCAGAGACATAAAAAAGTTAAAAACAATATAATTCATGATGTTATACACGCACACACACACACACACATACATAATATCTAGGAAAACAGAATAGCCATTATAAGTCAAGAGAGAGAGAAGTCTTACTCTAGGGGAAAGAGATGGATATGAGGGCAGAAGGTCAGACAAAGTTCTTTGGAGGAAGCTCTTATATGTTACATGTTTATACACGTCCTTTTGTATGCATGATATTTTCTCAATAAAAATAGTTTAAAAAAAGAATAAAGGAATGTGTTTTACAGCTGGAATGCTGTCCAAAGTACTTTTTTTCAATAAGAAAAAGATGTTTGAGAAGCATTTAGTGTGATTCCATTTTTGAAAAAAATATATACAGAAAAATCTGGAAGAATATCCATCAAACTGTCAATAGCAACTACCTTTGGGTCGCAATGAGTGGCGAGAGGTGTATAGCCATTAACTGTGATCCCATTTCTGTAAAGTTGTATTTTTAAGGGAATGTATCCACTCTAGTAATAAGATAAACTAAAATGAAAAAAGAACCTTAAATGTAATAATTAAGCTTAAATAACACTGTATGTTTCACGAGTACTTGTGAGTCTCTTTCCATGTCAATGTGTAGTCTTGTAAAATGTCATGTTTAATGACTGCATACTGTATTACACTGTATCCATCTACCATTTAGATTTAATCAATATTTATTGCTGGGCATTTAGTTTGTTTTACTTATTTATTTTACATGAGCACCCTTGCAATTTAATCTCTTATTATTTCCACAAAAAAAACTTCTAGAAGTGGATTTGCTGGATCATGATGTATGCAAAATTTTGAGACCTAAAGTGCAGAAGTTTTCATCATAACTTTGACAGCAGCACTTCAAAGGTAAATTTGTTATTCACATATTGGTACTGAGTTTTGTTCAGTTACAAATGTTATGTAAGCTCAGAGAGATTTAGAAGGCTTAGTTACCTAAATTACAGACAATTTCAACAATTCCAGAATCCCCAGAGAGGGCTCAGACTTGATCTCTTGCAAAAAGAAAGAAATGTAGAATGGCAAAATATCTTGAGCCAAGGATGCACCCCATACACCCCTGTAACCCTAGACCTAGCATATTACCTCATACGTGGAGGTGCTCAAAGAGTGCTTGTGTAGCTGGAAATTACTTAGTTTGCCTGATTCACAGGAGATTTTTACTTTCCTGAGGAATACCCAGAAAAGTTAGAAGCAACTATCTAATAGAAACAATAACACATCAAGCTAAAAACCCAGAGGACTTTACTATAAAATACTATAATTCCAGAGCTTGTTGACTGGATTTTTAAGGATTTATGTTATCACACTTGCTCACGGGAGTGCCACAATCTAAACCAAGTGACTGTCCTTTATTGGGACACATTTCAATCCTTCTTAGCATCATCAGTGTCAAAGTCGTGTATTCAGTTTAGCAACCAATTAGGCTAAAAGATATAAAATCAAGTTGGAGAGGGACTAGACATATAATAATTCTCTAAGTATGAGGTTATTTGGAAAAAATGGCAGATATAAATAATCCAAAGATCTTTATTTATCCTGACAGTTCATAAATGGATCACAAGCTATCAATGCTGAGGCTGTGTGATAGTATAGGACTGTGAGTCGGTAACTGATTTTATGCCAGAGAGCACAATTCTCACGTTAGATTGGAGACATTATTGATTAGAATGGAGATTAGGAAAATTCAGCAAGTCACAGAGATAGACATGCAGATCTGAAAGAATAACGATGCTCCCTTATGGGTATGTTGGAATTCATTTTTGTGGAGTAGAATAAATCTAAACTCTGTTACTCTCTTCTCTTTGGGTCAAACTTCATCATTAGATTAAGTCCAAATTCCTCCTTTATATTTTAAATAGCTCAAAAGATATATTGAATGGGCAGGGAAAAGTTTTTAAAGACAAAACTTTATCATTATTTTTGATTGTATAGGCTGTATACTTACTTCATTTTATAGATTTTATGAGTAATTTGTATGAAGCTATTTTGAAAACTGCTTGTAATTTTGTAAGCTACTTTTCTCATGAAAGGTGTCATTATAATCGCCCCTGCATTTATTGAGAGGAGAAATAATTTTCCTCATTCTGTATAATTTCTAAAACAACATTGAATAATCATTAATTTAGTCATCTAACAAGCATTTGTTAAAAACCTACTATATGCAAAAGCACAATTCTGGAACTTGTGAAGGCTATAAAGATTTTAGCATGCAGTGCCTATGCTCAAGAAAAAATATATAAGAAATCAAATAAAACCATATTTATAAATCAGGATGTGTTAAATACTAGGAGAAAAGTATAGATATAGTGCTATGGTTGTTGAGAGCACGGAAACACCTCAAGCTAGGGAGACCCAGTGGTTTCATGAAGGTTGGCATTTCGGGTGAACTTTGAGGATGGGTGGAAGAGGCAAATTATAAAGAGACTATGGTGTGATAAAAAGCACAGGGCATATACGTGAGAAAAGGTTAATTTAATCTAGAGTCTGGGTTCAAAATGAAGAGCATGAGGACCCATGGCTGAAAAAGTAGGAGAGCTGGATCACTACCACTTAATCCCTTACTGGGTGTATCTTGGAGTCAGTAAGGTTCTTGGTCAGAGGAGTGACTTTACTAAAGTCATGCTTTACAGAACCTGGTAAATTTTCAGGAGTGTTCAGGATGAAGCAGACTGTAAAAGATTGAGAGACAGGCCTTATAAGTAGGAGTATTATTGCAGGAAGTCCAGGAGGCTAATGACAGACTGTAGAGAAGATTGTAGTAACATATTGACGTCTACTAGGAATATCTTTGATAGTTCTAGACAAAAGATTTGCATTCACTGCCCTTTGTCTTATTTAACTTGGAATTTTCCCAAAGTCTCCTGGATAGCTCAATGTGTACCTTTTCAGGAGGGACTTATGAAAATGATTCTTCAACTCCTGGCAGGACCTGCCCAGGGGCGGAGACGTGCAGTAATTATGAGACAGCTCAGCCCAGAGCTAAGAGAGTTAGTTAGTAGCTTACTTTGGGGCACAGAAAAAAGTAAAAGGGCAGCAAGGTTAAAGATGCTTCAAGGGGTTATGTTTGAATTGCTTCTCAGAGTAACTCTAGATGGCTCTGTTATGCTTTATTATAGCTATATTGGCCTGCCATTCAGTTGTGCAAGAACAAGTGATAAGAGGCAGAGGTGCTGAGTGCCTTTGAGGGACACCTCAGGAGAAAGGTGCTGTGAGAGAGGGCAGCTGCGAAGAGCCAGCCATGAGGGCTCTAGCCTCTCACTCCCACTACCCCAAGCTCAGCAAGTTTCTAAAGGCTCTTTGGAGATCCACCTCAGGGAGGCAACAAGGAGAATAACTCACACAATGTTCAGAGGAGAAGATTAAGACACCTAAAGGGCTCTACTCCCTAACTACCATCCAGAATGAATCATCCCTGAGAGAAAGCAGGTATCACTCACTGTCTACTTTAATACTCTATAGTTGATGGTTGAGTAGAAAATATTGGTTTTCCAATATATTCCTAATTGAAGGGGAGAAGAGTAATAACGTCGCACCCTCCTGAGACACAGGGAGCTGGGAGGCTCTGAAACTCTGGGGATGTGACATGAACAGCTATAGAAACCTTGATTCATAACCCAGCCTTCAAATTCCCGGTGGGGAGTATGCATGGGAAAAGAAGGTTAAGTGCAGATGCACCAAAATATATAGCTGTTTTTTAGCAGCTGTCACAAATATCTAACACAGAAACTATTTCTGCCTAGCTGATACATTGCATAACATGATTTATATATAAATGATATGTCTATCTATAACTATCTGTATATCTATCTATTGATATCTTTTTTTAAACAAATAGAGGGCCTGGGATGTTGGAGTCAGATTCAGTGCATAGAAGGACTGGCATAAAGAGGCAAATTCAAACAAAACACTGAATAGTTTCAAAAGGATTTCTCATTCAGATTGATTTGATTAGCAATAATCTTTGAATCTAATTTCTCAGGTAATGTTTCTTTCATCATTTTCCAGGGTAGCAAGCTGATGAACATTTCATTTACATTTTTATTTGCCTATAAAACTTTTCCTGCTTAAGCTTTTTACCTCACCCCAAAAAGTGACACGAAAGCTAGTGTCTTCTTACATCACTCTTACAATTGATACATGCTTAAGGCATTGCTTCTGAGATCGTAAAATTACTGATTATGATACATGATCTATGATCTTGGCTCAATCTTCAGACCAAAAGCCTAGACAGTAGGAGACTGACTTCTTGCCTTTAGCAAAAAGTATTCTGTAACACAGGGCACATTCAGTAGTTGAGACATAGAGTTTCTGGTTTTCACTTCTGAGAAAACCACTTTGGAATGCCACAGATGATGTAGTGTTCCTAAATCAGGTCTCAGTTTTTTAAGGCTATGTGTACAATAAAGGTTTAGTTTCAGACTTGACCATGTGACACGAAGGTATATCAAACTTTGGCATCATGGAACTGCAAATGACGATTTAGGCCAAGTTTCAAGTTAATACCAATGAATGGTGATTAGAATACCTATCAATCATTAATGGCATTCACTAGAACGATATTTAAACAGTAATTTATCATGATGTGCATTGACTGGTACATTTGGCCCTTGCTATGCTATCTGTACCTGAATTGTGGTAGCTCATGATTTTCTCATAGAATTTGTTTCACCTTCTGCAAAATTTTGGGAGCCATCAGAGATAGGGTAACAGTGCTGTACACTGTGAAATGACGTAGGGTTACACACCAGAATCTCAGAGAGACTGAGTGAGAGAGAGAGAGGGAGAAGTCTCTAAACTCTTTTTACAAATCCAGTGCAGCATTTATTCCAAAACCTGGCAAAGATAATTGTTATGGGCTGAATTGTGCTCCGTCACCTACCAAATTCATATGTTGAAGCCCTAAACCTAGTAGCTCCGAATGCGACTGTATTTGGAGACAGGGCCTTTAAAGAGCTAATTAAGTTAGGGTGGTTTCTAAGTCAATATGACTGGCCTCCTTCTAAGAAGAAAAGATTAGAACAGAGAGAGACAGAGATGCCAGATACGTGCATGCACAGAGACACAACCTTGTGAACACACAGCAAGAAGGCAGCCATCTGCAAGCCAAGGGGAGAAGCTTCAGAAGAAACCAAACCCGCCTACACCTTGATCGAGGACTTTCAGGTTCCAGTCTGTGAGAAAATAAATTTGTGTTGTTTAAACCACCCAGCCTGCGGTATTTTTTTACGGAAACTCTAGCAAACTAACTTAATAATGCAAAAAAGGAAACAATAGATCAAATTTACTTATGAAAATTAGCAAAACACGTCCAGTAGGAAGCTAAGAGGATAAAGTGCCAGAACTAACTGTCATTCCAGGAGCGCAAGATGACTCGACTGAAGAATGATGATTGTCTGGAAGCATCAGCCAATACAATTAAGACAGAGAAAACAAAAATGTTTAAATATTTGAAAGGAAGCAAAATTATTACCACATCTAGCAAATTTAGTTGTAAACCAGGAATATCCAAGAGACTCACCAAAGAAATCTATTCGAAACGACAAGATAAATCAGTAAGTTCAATGGTTACAAAATTAAAAATCAATAATCAATGTTTCTTATATATAAACTATAACAAATTAGAAAACATAACATCATTCGCGTTAGCAACAAAAAGATAAAATATCTAGGAATAAATTTTAACAAACCTATGAGGAGCGTATTCCGCTGAAAGACAAAAATAAACTGAGATAAATGGAGAGAAATATATTGTTCTTGAGTGGAACAGCCCAATATATTGGCTATATTAATTTTTCAAAAATTAATTTATAAACTAGGATTTATTTTAGTCAGTACACCCACTTTTTTTCTAGAAAAAGCAAATAACAATAAAATCAGAAACAAAATAGAACAAACAGAAAAAACGATCGCCAACTTTCTTAGCACTTGTCTTCTAGGCAGTGTCTAAAGCTAACATATATTAAGTTATTTAATACACGCATGCACACAACCAATAAGGTGGTAATAACATAACCCACTTTCTAAAGTTAGACAACTGACACCCAGAGCAGATGAGTTACTTTCCCAACGGCATATAGCTGGAAGTGAGAGATACTATCTGGGACTTAAATGCAGAGAGTCTGGCCTTAGAGTCCATGCTTTTTGCCACTGTACTATAGTGCCTTTCCATGGATTAAGTTCACATAGAAAAATAAAAATGGAAGAATAGTCAGGAAAGTTCTGAAACAAAGAAGTGCCAGGGGAGAGTACTCGCACTTTTAGGTATTAAAACATAACCTGAATCCATACTAAACAAAACAGTTGTGTTTGGTATTAGCACAGGAATACACAGATCGACCTAAGTAGAAGACAGAGGAGAAAATAACAGAGTATTCGATAAATACTATTTGGGGAGAAAGGACATTCCAGATACAATCTATAAACAGGAGGGAAAAAAAGTTAAAAGTACTTGAAGTAAACATTTGTGATTTCTTTTTGCACAATCTTGAAAGGAACAAGTGTTTCTAAGCAGAGGCCACAAAGCAAAAAACTGACAAATCTGGCCACACAAATTTAAAAGCACTTATAAAAAATACTCAAAAAAGAGGAAACTAATAAAATAAGCTGCAATAATTATGACAAAGCGTAATTCCTCAATATACAAAGATCTTTTACAATTAAGAAAAAGACACTCTGTTGGATAAGGAATATAAAATATAAATAACATATCAAATTAAAAAAAGACTTAGCCTGCCTTACATTTAAGAAGATTTCATTATTTTTTTAAACTGGCAAAGATAACAGAGACTAATAATTTAAGCAAACTGAAGTATGTATTCATACTGTAAAAGCCTTTTTTGGAAGACTTTTTGTCAATAACTATCAAAATTCACATACCCTCTTGCCCAGCTACATATAAAAGCATGAATAATCACGGATGTTCGAAGAAAGATAATTCCCTTGCACCCCTCCTCCCAGGTCATTCACAGGTCAATGGCATTCGCAGGTCAATGGCATTTTCAGGGTTCACCTATGTTCTACCATGTAACAGTACGTCATTCCTTTTTATTGCTGACTAATATTCCACAGCATGGATATACCAAATTTTATTTATTCACTCATCAGTTGATGCACATTTGTTTCCACTTTTTGGTTATTATGAATTAAAATGCTACGAACATTCATGTACAAGTTTTTATGTGTCTTGCGTATATACCTAGGAGTAGAATTACTGGGTCCTATAGTAGCTCTATGTTTCACTTCTTGAGGAAATGCCAAGCTGTTTTCCACAGCAGCTGTACCATTTTGTATTCCCACCAGAAATGTATGAGTGTTCCAATATCTCCAAATCCTCATCAACCCTTCTTATTGTCTTTTTTATTACATTCACCCTACTAGATGTAAAGTGGTATCTCACTGTAGTTTTGATTTGCTTTTCCCTAATGACTAATGACGGATATCTTTTCATGCAACTATTGGCCATTTGTATATCTTCTTTAGAGAAATATCATTTCAAATCCTTAGCCCTTTTTTAACTGGGTTATTTACACTTTACATATTGTGTGTATCTCCACTACATTTTAAACTTCCTTCTTTTATTAAATATTGTTCCTATAAGATTTTGTATCTAAAGAAGGAAAAGAGAGGTAACATGCATGGAATGCCTACCATGTAGTAGGCATCTTTTATGTATAGTGAGTGATTATGATCTTGGGTTCTGGAATAAGCCCTGAATGTTGCTTTAAGAGTACTAAGACATTCAAATCAGTCAGTCAAAAGCAAAATTATAAAGCAAATGAAGAGTCCCTCTTTCTAATCATTCATTCATTGTTTCAAGTTATCTTTCTCTCAGATAACTCTTTCAAATCTAATGTCTCCTAACACTGTTTAGGGCAGTGCTTCTTAAATTTAATATGTACATAAATCACCTGGGAATCTTGATAAAATGCTGATTTTAGGTAGATCTGAAGTAGGACTTGAGATTCTGTTTTCTAACTAGGTCCTTGATGATCCCACATTGCTGGTCAGTGGACCATATTTTGATTAGCAAGGTTTTAGAGTATGAACTGATTCCTAAGATTTTAACTATAAGAGCTAACCCCAAGCATGAGGAAATTTGGCATTTTTACAGTGGTATCTTAAAATTTGTAAATGCTTCAAAATCTAAAGAGTGAGCCTATGGTAGGCAGGGGGATTGATCATCTTGAGCAGAGGCCTTGTCTAGTCCCCATGTAAGAGGTGGTATGCCCATTCAGAAACAGGCCCTATTTGGCCACTTTCTGTAATGGGGATGTTCCTAGACTGACAATTTGAGCACATGCTTGTGACTACATAATACAGTTTGAGGATCTGAAGTTTTAGTTGAAAGTTTTCTTCCAGCATGAATTTTTAATGAAAACAGAGGAATAAGTGAAAAGAACTACAGTTGCACTATTGGTTCAAATAAATACATTTTGCTGTTTTGCTAAATAAAGTTATATATCATTATAACATGATTCTGATAGAAACCAACCCTGTTGAAATGGGTGAACCTTGAAAACATAATGCTGAGTAAAAGAATCCAATCAGAAAAGATCACATATTATACGATTCCACTTAAACGAAATGTCCAGAATAGCCAAATTTATAGAGGCACGTGGTAGATTAGTGGTTGGCTAGGTCTGGGTAGTGGAGGGTAGATGGGACTGATGGCTATTGGATACTGGGTTTCTTTTTGGGGTGACAAAAGTGTTCTAAAATTAGATTATGGTGATGATTACAGAACTGTGTGAATATGCTAAAAGCCACTGAATTGTACATTTTAAATGGGTAAATTATGTGGCATGTGAATTTTATCTCAACAGAGCTGCTTAAAATGTAACGCAGAAATATCAGAAATAAATAATAGAGCTTATAATAATGAGGTCCATTTAAAGAGGCCAGATTATCTTGATTGGCTTGGTCTTTGAGATGATTCAGACCTGAGTATAGAGCACATTTTCTTGACACTTATTATTCTAAGCTTCTACCTACTGTTTCCAGAGCTTACATTCTGGTCAGGTGGGCTGAGAGGTTGTTGCCTAGGTTAGGAGAAGGGCAGTGCAGCATGCTGAGTGAGAGCTGGCTCGCACACTAGACAGCATGTGAACATCTGCTCTACCAGTTATTAGCTCTGTCACCTTGGACAAGTTACTTAACTTCTCTGTGCCTCAGTTTTCTCATTTGGAAAATGAGGATAAAATATCAAATGAGGATTAAGACAAGTGATATGATTTGCACAACTTTATCACTTTAAAGTTGTTAATTATTATTATTTTTTACTATTTGTTCTGATTCTAAATGAAGTTCTTAAGAGACTACTACCTATTTATGAGATTGGAGGCAGATCTGACACTTTTAGTTATAAAATTCATGAGTACATTATGTCTTTAAAAAAAAGAGCGAAAGAGAGAAATTACATTTTATAATTCCAAGCATTTGCTTGTTGGCGCCTTTGGGGAGAAAACCAAAGCCATTTTAAAAGAAATAAATTAGAGTCAGAAGCTTCTTGGTAAACAAAACTCTCTCCCAAAACATTCAGATGATTTAGTTACGAATGAACTGGAACAACATCAATTGCATTTCCTTGAAATCAGAAATAAATTTCAAAATAACTGGGAAGCATTTCTGAAACAGGGCTTGGATAACTGTCTGCAATCTGAAAATGGGTTAAGGTGGGATAGAATAAACTCAACTATGAAAATAATACTCTCACCTGCACAAAGCGTACATGAAACTACGCCTTTCTGTGAAAAATAAAACATTCCTTAACTCCTGTGCATTATATATTACACCACCTCAGATACACTTTTCTGTTTGATATTCAAACAGTTTTCTACAGCTATAGACAATCGATTTGTCTCCTGATAAGTGCAGAAACAACTGCATGAAACACCAAAATGTAACAGCTTTGTAAAGAGTTATTTGACCAAGTACAAAGTGTTTTACACTTGGCATGTGTGTGTGTGCATGTGTGTGGTGTGTATGTGTGTATTGTGTGCTCACATACACGCATTATATCTCCATGGGTTCTGGAGCTCATATACTAAGTGCCATGTAAAATTGTTCTTGAGCCAATTAATGTTGTTTTAACTGTATATGTAGCAATGTCTGAGCTTTAGATAGTAACATATTCAGTTTATGTTTTGTTTTCTGAATACTTTTTTTGTGTCTTACGGGTGTAAGCCCTGTTTTAGCAATACACACGAGTCAAAAAGGAGTAAGTGTTCTTTTATTTACAAGAGTACGGATTTGAAGTCAGATAACTAGCCTAGAGTCTTATTCATCTCATTTATTTGTTGTCCGAATGGCCCTGTGGAAGTCATCTAGCTTCTCTAATCTTCAGTTTCCTCAAACTGAGTCTAATGGTAGCTATTTCACAGGAGAACCAAATGACAAATGTATGTGAGTGATAAAGCACCACCAATTGTTAGCTAATATTTTTCATTTTCCATGCTGAGAGAGCATATGACTCATGTGCCCCTGGACTCAAAGGGGAAAAGAGCGTTTAATGCATGTTCATTGATTGCTGACAGGATCCTAGGCCTTGTATAAGGCAGCATATGCACATGTATTGATAGATGGATAAATCGGTCATAGAGTAGTGCGACTCAAGACAACCAATATTTGCCTGCTTTTCAAAGCACACTAAATCTCAATCTGAGTCTCAAATTGCAGTCAGCATATATAGGAATCTGCAGCACAGGTTCTCTTCTATTATTGAAGGAGACAGCTGCCTAGTCAATGTAAATTTTATTGTAAACTTGTTTAATAGAATTCACAATTATGGGAGGACAAACACACTTGAGACACTAATGGAGGGTCTGAGCTTGATATGTGTAGACGGAGGCCTATCAGACTTAGCATCAGTTATTGTTTCATAGAGAAAGGAGGGCAATAAAAGAAAGTGACTACTAATGAAAAAGAATTCCTGCTGATCCATTGCCACCATCCCTGCTGACCAAGAGTACAAAATAGGAGTGGAATAAGCATCTAAAGTTTTGGTATAGTACGTAAATACTATATGGATATTTTATCCTGTGGTACTCAACATTTCTGCCCCATTTGATACCTAGGATCCTTTATCTATTGAAACTCTCTATACCCCTAATTATTGTGATACTATAGCATCCTTGCTTTCCTCATACCACTCTGAGCAATCCTTCTTTGTCTCCTCAATGGCTCTTCAGTAATTCCTCAAGTCTCTGTGGATATTCCCTTAGGCTCAGTCATTGACCATCTATTAGACCCAATTTGCAACTTTCAGAAATTGTGAAGGTATCGAATATCAGCTCTACACATATAATTTCCAAAAACTTACATTAAGACCCAATTTCTCCATAAAATGTGAATTGTATATTTCTAAATTAACGAGTATTTCCACTTGAAAATTTAAATGTCATCAGCAAATCAACATGTCTAGAGCTAACTGATTTTTACTCCAAATTGAATCCTTTACTCAATCCTTTATCTCTGTCCGTTTAATCATCATATCATCACTCTGGGATCCATACTAAATACTGCAGTCAAATAAATCCTCTTTCACACATTATCAAATCTGCAATTATTCTCTTGCTCAAAAAGTCTCAATGACTCCCCATTTCTTACTGGAACAAAATCCAGTTGACTGTAAGTGTCTTTAAGGAGCAGAAATTTCTGTGTTCTATTAATCTCTTTAACTACCACAACATCAAGTCTTGTGTGTTGTACATTGTAAACTACAACAATTGCTTATTGAAGTGAATTAAACTCCTTGGGCTTCTATTCTCAGTTTCCTTAGCATGGTCCATTCCTACAGGGACTCTTCACAATCTGTTTCATGCTATCATTCTATTCATCCTCCCCTAAAGGTGCTCAGCTCATTCTTCCTTCCTATTTGTGAACATGATTCCTCTTCTTTCTCTCTCCAGTTCTCACCACTCTTCAAATTTCAGCTGAATTTCAAACCCCACTCTCATAATTTCTTCCCTAACTCCCCTAGTCCACATTGCTCTCTATTCCCAGTGAACTCTGAACCCTTCTAATTTTGTGTTCTTTGCTATTTCTAGCTATACAATTATCGTATTTCTAATTATCAAACCCCACTCTGATATTTGACTCTTTTCTGTACTTATGACTATTTTGATTGCTTACATAATTTTTCTGATGTATTCATTTTTTTGTGTCTAGCTACACTATAAAGTTTTTAGGTGGAAAAAGTATGTCATATTTTCTTGTATCATTCCCATATTCTATCAATACACTATGGCAAAAGTAGAGATTCAACAGTATGTGTTAAATGAATGAAAAGTGTGGGGGAAAAGAAAATATATTCAAAGTGGGTATTTATTGCAATTAATAGCTTTGAAAGAAATAATTCAAAGAAAAAATTTCTGCATTTCAAATATGGCAGTTTTAGGTTTTCTGGATATCATTTTCCTTTATTATCTGACGTGTAACTTAATTAGTCCATTAGATAAGAGAATAAAGCCTAATGTGAATATACCTGCTTTCTGCATCATCAGTGATTGACTATATAAGTTATTAAATGTTATACAATAGCTAATGAAGGAAGTTAGAGAATCCATGAAGAATTGCAGGACAAGAGTACAGATCTATTTGGAATTATTTTGGTAAAGTTTGCCCTAAGGTTGGTAGAATCGATACAATATTTTCTTCCATGCTATGACTTACAAAGCAAGAAAACAGCTATGTGAATAGGAGATGAAGAGACCAAGCTCTTAACCACCTTGCTTTTGACCCTGTTATAATTCTGTCACTCACGGCATAATCTTCTCAACACTAGACAGAAAGGATGTTGTTTTGCAAAACCTATTCTGTCATTTTCCTGGCATTAAGAGCTTGTATGTGCTTCACTCAAACTTAATATCTATCTCATCAATTCTTCCACGCAGACTTCTTTATGTTTACCTTCCATTTATTTTATCACTAGCCTTGGTTTCTTTTTTGGAAAACATTTATATATAACTGATTCTAATGGCATTCCCCCTCTCCCCATAAGTAACATAAATTCACTATATTTACAATGAATATCACCACAAAGATTTATTTCCTGAGAAATAAGATAATATGGTAATAGGTGAAAATGTCAACATGAAGGAAACTATTTTGCTTACAATGAGGTATGTTAATATTCATTGAATGTAAGAGCCCTTAGAAGTGACACTGCTAAAGAGAGATGGATCACACCTATTTTATAGGTTTTATTTATGATTTTATATGCAGCTCTATTTGTTCACAGTTGGGGTGTGTTTTTGTGTGTGTGTGTGTTAGTGAAAAATGTACAATTTAACTTGCAACATGAATAAAAGAGAGAAATAGATAACTATTTAACAGTGAAGTTATAAGACTTCTCATTTATTGCGTTTCTGAGCTTACATGTGGTTATCACAACTGATAGAGTGTGAAAATCATGGGCTTTTTAGTGAAATGACCAGGATTCCAGACATGGCTCTTTTTCTCAATGGCTTTGTAATTTGTAGGGCAACTACTGTACAAAAGCCTTGGTTTTACATCTATCAAATGGCAGTGATAATAAAAACTATTTCATGAGGATTCATAAAATAACTTAAATAAATAATGCAAACAAAAGTGCTCTGCATAAATGAAACTAATATTTCAACAATTAAATTTAGAACAAGATCCAAAGTCCTTCCCATAGTCTTTAAAACACTGTAATCTATTGTAACCATCCATCTGACCTCATCTCCATTGCTCTACCTCCAGCTCATGCCAAACTAATAACTTTGGCTCACTCATGCTCCTCAGACACACCTAGCTCTTTTCTGCCTCAAGGCCTTAGCATGTGCTATTATTTATATTACATATAGCTTCACTATATAGTTTATTTAAAATGGTGCCTACTTCTCCACTCTGTTTTCGTTTTACCTCATTTTATTACTTTTCTAGTACTCACTACTAACTGACCTTATATAATATTTGTATTTATTGTCTATCTTGCTCTCTACAACTAAACTCCAAGAAAACAGAGATATTGCCTGTCTTTCTTGCTACTGTCACCTCAGCAAATAGAACAATATCTGATGCATAATAGATACTTAACAAATCAAATAATGAATGAGTGAATGAACAAATGAATGATCTTTCATTGAGTACTCTGTATGAAGCAATCTGAAAAATGCTTTATATGGATTATCTAATTTAATCATTACAATAGGCCTGTTACTATTTCTACTTTATAAATGAAGAAAACAGAGATGTCATGAGGTACAGTAACTTGTTGAGGTAAACACAGTAAGTGGTGGAAAGTGAGCTGCCTGACTCCAAAACCTATGCTCTTAATCACTGCCATAGAGTCTCTGTATATCCAGTCATCCTTATATTCATTGACATTTGATTACGCTTTAGCAAAATAGACTGAACTGACCACCAAAATAATTTATTTAGCTTAATTTGATCTTTAAAATAAATGTGTGTGTTTGGTAGCTAAAAAATAAACTAGCTCCTTGAATCTCAAAAGCCAGTATTTGAAAACAGTTGAGAACAGGAATCCAAAGAGGCAGGTTTGTTTCTACAGGTAACCAAGGTGTGACTTACCTCCAGGTGACCAGCTATTGCAGCAACATGCAGGGCAGTGAGGCCGCCATACCCAACCTGCTGTATATCAGCTCCACTGTGAAGCAGGGAAGTAATCAATTCTGCACTATCCTGTAAGGAAACACATCTTTAGTGTTACTTTTCTGCTAATAGCAGGTTTGAACACTGTGCAACAGGATTTATTGATTCCCTGACTGTCAGCCAGTTTAGGCGCTCACAGAAAACTTAAATGTGATTTCTGGCATAAGAGCACATAGGATAGCAGCGAGCAGCTCTCAGATGGTTGAAATGTAGGAACAAATGATAGGGCTGTTCAGTTACAATAAATCCTCCACCACTTGACCATGAAAGACAGAAAGGACATTTACCTACGGTGAGGCTCTTGGAAACTCAACTCAAACTTACATGTAGGTCACTCCACTAAGTGTGCTTTCCTTTGCAATTGCACTACAGAACTGACTGCAGTGGACCATTTCTGGATACTTCGGTAATTGCTTCTTCTCTAATACATACATGCCATGGGTCCTATACATATTTAATCAGCAGTGTCTTTCTTAACTTGACTCATTTAACAGTGGAAATGTTTGAAGCATCATTTAAGCCTTTAAGTTAGAATAATTTATGCAATGACCAAAGTGATCCTTACTTTCTTCACACTATAATTTGCATTATATTTCTGTCTTTAGAGAGATGTGGAACTTTTTAATAATATTAATAGCAATTAACATGCATTGAATTTTTATTACGTAATTAACCTTTATGTGCAGTCATTTGTTTAAACCTAGCACATGGTAGGACTTCAAAAATAGTTGTCTATAAAAAAGCAAATTAAAAACTAAACATTTCTTTAAACAATCGTATGAAAGATTACTCTTATAAACCTCATTTTATAAGTCAGAACACTCAAAGGAGTGATGGGAGGGTCACATAGTCATAAAACCCCATACTTGGAAGAGAGTGCAAAGAAAGGCTTTATGTTGAATCCTCTCCCCCAAAGGAAGAATTGAAACCTCAACTTCTATAATACTTGGCCCATGAACATCTCAAACACATCCCGTGGCAAGAAAGTCAAATCTTCACAGGCTAGGCTGTTGGATTTATGCTTTTACATATAATTTCAAATACCGTTGGTTAGGAAAATATTCCCATGCACGTACATATAACTTCAAACGCTGTAGGTTAAGAAAATCCTCCCATTAAAAAACAAGGTTCGGTTTCTTAATGCTGCCACACATAAATGAAGGCCTAGGAGAAGTTATAAAAAAGCGAAAAAAACTTTGATAAAGAACTTCAAATAGAAAAATTAAGGTTATAGTTTCCAATTCTTCCACTCTATATGCTTGGTTTACCAAGAAAGTTAAATAAAGATTTTTGTCTTCTTTTTCTGTTCCATTGGCTCCTCCTTGCTCAGTCTACAGACTATTTTCTATTCTAAAAAAAAAGCCACCATTTTTTCCACCGAATCTGAGCTAATTTTATCCCCCTCTTTGCCTTCATTTTCCAAGATTCTGGAAAGTTATCAACACTACTGAAAGCTCGGATTTCGTTTCTTAGTAATCTCTAGCTATGTACACCCAAATCTTGCACAAATCCTGAGCTCACCATGCTCCTTACACATTGAACCTTGCTTTTTCTCATACTATCCCTTCTCACAAAGGCAAATTTATTCTCCCTTCTTCCTTGTCTTGTAATATTAAGAGAAGACACCATGCCTGTTTCTTCCACCTAAGACATAAGGACCTCACCACTGTCCTGAAGTCACCTCCTTAGTTTCAGAAGGTAACCTTCTGTTTACCAAATCCAATGTCGATCACCTTCCTCCTCTCTATAGTCAGAACATCTCTTTCTTCTCGAAATCCCATCCCTTTTGCTTTCCTAAAACCATATATTTCTTGTTTCCTTCTCTTTGCCTCTTCTTTGTTTCTGTCCGTCTACAAAAAGTGAGTGGTTTAGGAGTTTAGCCACAAACCATTTTCTCATTCTAAATGCCACCTTTGATAATTCCTACACAATCTGATGACTTCATCTTTGGTCCTGACTTCTCTGCTATGTCCAAATCCCATATATCCTGCCTACACATGGCATCTCAAATTGAAAATTCAAATTTTCTCCTGTAAATACCATTCATAATTTTCAAAGTGTGATCTTTCATCTCCTAGCATTCCTTATTCATATTAATGGCACTTTCTTATTCCAAATGACCTTGAGTTCCTTCAACTCAGTTTCAGAATTCTGCTGGTTTTAACTCACTAGTACTCTTCAAATTTCTTCTCCTTATTTTTAACATCACCCTCCACTTTACACAGCCTCTTAACTAGTCTCCTTGACTAAGACTTTTCTCATTGCAGCTCATCCTCCACATTGCTACCAGATAAATTTTCTTACACACACTTTTGATCACATCATTCTCCTTTTCAATAAAACTTTCATACACTCAACAAATATTTATTGAGCGTATATGGTGTGTGAAACATTGTTCTGAGCAGTAGGGACACTGCAGTGAGTAAGATAGTTAAATCCTTGCCTTCATGGAGCTTATATTTCTACTAAGTATATGTGAGAGGAGAGAGAGAGAAATTAAATAAATAAGAACATATTATATAAAGTATCATAAAGTACCAATGGCTATGAGATAAAACAGTCAATGATAAAGCAACTACTTTAAATTGAGTGGTCAGGGAAAGCTTCACTGAGGAGGTGACCTTTGAAATAAATGGTAAATACCAGAAAAGAGAAATCAAAGCCACAATTTCAAGGAAGGGCATTCAAGCACAGGGAGTAGTTAGTGAAAAAGTCCTGAGATGGAAATAAGCTTAGTGTGTTTGAAGGTCACTGTTGAGTACAAGGTTAAAAAGAAAAAAGAAGGGAAAAGTAATGTTAAAGATGAGGTCAAAGACATCTGATCTTGTAGGACCTTGCAGACCATTGTATCGAGTGTTTGGATTTTTTCCAAGTGCAATAGATAGCAGGGGAATGACATGAAACTGAGACAGGGAAGAAGCAGGAAGTAGTTTTTGAGGTAGAAATAAAATGTTTCATTTTTCACATGTTAAGTTCGAGATGCTTACAATGCAGGGTTAAGATTGTGGGTACTAGAAGTAGCCTCCCTAGTTAACATCCCAGCTCTGCTAATGCAAGGTGTTATATAACCCTTTACACTAATTCCTTGGTTATAATAAAAGGGGGACAATAAATGTATCCATCTAATGTGATACACATAAACTGTGTATCCACAACTGATGTGATAATACATATAAAGCACTTACAAGGTACCTGGCAAAATACTGCTCAATAAGCTGATTACCATTGGACCTGGAAGTCTGGGGCTCAGTATAGTCCTCACTGGAAACTTCCAGATAAGACTGTGATGTGACTCCATCATCTAGCTCCCCTTTCTCCTTTCCCTTTACCTCCTCCATACAACTTCACTTCCTCTGCTTCACTAGTTACTGAAATAATCAAAGGAATAAAACATAAGAAAACTCTGAAATTTCCAGTACTGAAAATTAGGAAATGTCTACTAGCTTTGCCTCCTCCAGAAAAAATAATTCATAAGAGTTAACTCTAACCCCACCAATAACCTTTAATTTTGAATGGTGAGGGCTAAAGACATGGGTAGTCTCTGAGATAAATAGGAAAGACATCACCTTAAGGCATTTTTCCCTGCAAATGGGCAGGCATTCAAAGGCAGGGAAGTGGAGAAGGTCTTTTTACACATAAAATCATTTTTAAAAATAGAGGGAAAATATGATAAATTTGAGCAAATGAAAGTATTTAAAAAACACAACATTATAAGGTAAATGACAAATTGGAGAAATATTCACAATATGTAAAACTGACAAGTGGTTTGTATATTTAATATATGAAGAACTCATACAAATCTGTAGAAAGATGGATACTCTTTAATTCGATGAATATTTATTAATAACTGTTTACATTACGACAAGCACTGTACTAGGCTAAGTTAAAATAAATTAAACATTAATCATGGAGCATATGAAGTATATATCCATCAGGCAGATTCTAGTAAACACACATTCATCCTTCCCTCAGCTGACTTTGTATTTTCTTATTTAGCCAAAATTTGTGGAATTTAAGAGAAAATATGTTATGATTTCTTCAGAATGGGCAAATGGTGAAGTCTAAAGTTAGAAGTACTAGATTATCCTGTCATGTCTTAGTTGGATTTCTCAAGTTGACCTCTGACTGATCTAAATACTTTTTAACTAAATACTATAAAAATAGAACTTTTATCTTACCAAGCCATGCTACAGAGAATGTAATAAAACAATCGCTGCTGCTTGTAAATTGCTTACCATGGGGTAAGTACCATGGCAAATGTTTTGTCTAGATTATGTCTTTCAAGCTTCACCTATGAGGAAAATATTACTATCACTATTTATGGCTGATGACAGTCAGGCTCAAAGAATTTAAAGTACTTGTAGAACCTAAAATAGTTTGTAAAGCGTTGGAACTGGATACAGACTTAGTCTGTTCGGCTCCAAAATCCAAGCTTCACTTTTCACTTTCCATGGTGTGTTCGCTGATCTTTTCTTGGTTCCAATCTCAAGGAAAAACTTGAGTGGGTGTACTTGTGTTGTATTTAACTGACAAGTCCCAAAAGTTTCTCCCCTACTCTACAGCAATATTGTGTCCTAATGGAGTAATTTTAAAAGTCAGCAATATGATATGTACCTCCTGGAAAGAATATTTACATACAATAAAAACACTAGGCAAGTTTTAAATATTATAAAGCTGATCTCACTTATTGCTCGCACTCTACAGTTTACAACAAGTATCTAAGGGTAAATTTTTTTTTTTTAAAGATTGGTACCTGGGCTAACAACTGTTGCCAATCTTCCCTTTTTTTTTTTAAGGATTGGCACCTGGGCTAACAACTGTTGCCAATCGCTTTTTTTTTCCGCTATATCTCCCCAAACCCCCCCTGTACACAGTTGTGTATCTTAGTTGCAGGTCCTTCTAGTTGTGGGATGTGGGACACCGCCTCACCGTGGCCTGACAAGCAGTGCCATGTCCGCGCCCAGGATCCGAAGCCTGGGCCACCTCAGTGGATGGAGAGCAGGAACTTAACCACTCGGGCACGGGGCCGGCCCCTAAGGGTAAATTTTTTCAAAGAAAGACTCTTAGGACTTCCATAGGGAATAGTCTTCTGGAGGTACTGACAGATTTTCCGGCACACACTGTTAGCCAAATTTACATCATTATTATTCAATAGGACACAGAGAAGCAATCTCAAGTGTGAGGTAAATAAGCTTTTGTAATGCAGTCATGTGTACAATATTTACTATTTTTAAACAAAAGAAAATCCATGTGTGGAAGAGTGAGGCCTGGATAAAAAATCAGTCCAGCCATATCTTTGAAAAAATAAGATTTGGGGTACAATAGACCTCCAAAGATTTATGTAAATGGATGGAAACTTTGGTAATGATAGCAACTCCAACTTTGTACTATGCATAAAATTCTAACACAGCATCTAATATCCTGCCTGTTGTTTGCTCCGTGATTGTTACTATGGATAAAGCCAAGATAAGTAACCATTAGTATCAGAGAGATCAGATTCTCTACCACCAAATTACATAAACTAAAAAAAAAATACATATATATTAACGATATTAATATGTTTTTGCCCATTCTATTCCAGAGTAAAAATTAAACTGGGACTTTTTAATGTGTAAAATTTACTTCCTTTTGATTATGGAAATGTGTCCCCTGGAAGTTTTAAAACATGACAACCATTCATTTACAATCTTCCTATTTATATATGAAATCTGTGTCCCTTCTCCTTGAATCTGGGTAGGTTGTGACCAAAATAGTGTAGCAGAAGTGAACTATGCTTCTTCCAATGCTAGGTCATAGAAGGCCACATAGCTTCCTCATTGTTTTCTGGAAAACTTGCTCATACAGCTCTGAGCTACCATGTAAGAAGTTGACTAAACTGAGGCAGCCATGCTATAAGGAAGCCCAGGCCACGTGGAGAGGCTACATACCACATAAAGGATCCCCAGTGAAATGACCCAGCTAAGGCCAGCCTTATGGTCATCGCAGCCAAGGCACCAGATGTGAAGCCTCCAGAGGATTCCAGTTCCCCAGCTGATGGAGTTACCCCCAGTCATTCATGTCTTCTCAGCTGAGGCCCTAAATATGGTGAAGAATCAAGCCATCCTCACTGTATCTTGTCTGAATTTCTGAACTGAGAAGCCATGAGAATAATAAAATGATTGTTGTATTAGAGGACAAAGTTTCTTACATCTCAATAGATAACCAGAACATCTCGTAGTAGAAAATGTAGAAAATAAAGGAATAAATAACAATTTAATAACTTGTAGTATTATCATATAATCACTGTCATCATTTCTGTTTACTTCCTTACATTCTTTTTCCTAGAAATAAACCTTAATGAAACTAGATAGAGCACAGACTAATATAGTAAAGCAAACCTCTGTTTGCATCCTGATGGCCACTTCCTACATTTGGGACATGTTTCTTAGCCTCTTGAGCTGTGGGTTTTTGTTTCTTTTGTTGCAAAACAGAGATAATAATTGTATCAATCAATCAAGAATCAACAGGCATAGTGTGTGTGCAAATGTTTGTAAACTCAAGATCTTTACAAATGTTAAGTTTATATATTTATAGTAAATGTATCACCCCCAGGATTGGCCTAAGTCTATGAGAATATTCACTTTATGTCTCAGTCTGTCCCCAAAGATGTTTAATCATGTAATACCTCAATTTCTTCACCTGTAAGATCTCAGTCGGACTAAATTGCTTTCTGTAATATCCCATCCACCTCTAATATTCTAAGGTTCCCTAAAGTGTCCTCTCAAACTCCAAGGCAGAGCTGAACTTCGTTCGAAAAGAAGAATGAACTTCTGGGTGTGAAAATAGAGATCTATGCATGAGTATTTTAATAATTGTTTATCTAAGTAGTTTTTTCTTCATCAACCCAATTTACCCGGTAGGGCAATTTGTACAGCCTGCTTGTGTTTGTAAGGAAAAAAGTAATAAAAGCAGTTTTGTAGTCTTCAAGAATATTAAGGTTTCTTCTAGGACAAGAGACTATGCAGGGCTTCAGTATAAAATGTCTTTAGTTCCAGGCATTAAAATTTAATGGACTAGAGCTGCTTCATGCATCATAGACACCTCCAATGAAAGGATCCATTAATCAGTACAAAAATAACTGCTCACGAAGGTTCACACCTACATGCCTCTTGTTGAAACAATTCTGAATTTATCTTCACAAAAGATATCAATTATTAAAGTCCTCAGTATGGTGGAAACACTTGACTTTGTTTGAAATTTTGAAAAAAAAGAAAGAAAAGAGAGAAGGAACACACTTTTTGATTGATAACCTGCACTCTTTCCTGGGTAATGCCTTCAAATTTGCTTTTGACCTATTTTTTCTCATCACCTCGGTTGACCCTTCTTCTACTTTCTGGTTCCCCATTATCACTTTCTTCCTGTGGGTGCTTCCAATTGCCCTTTGACTGTACTTGTCCTCTCATTCAATGGTGTAGTGATGATTTAGCAGGGAGAGGCTCATCATAATCTCTAGGGTTTGGGGGAATGCAAATACACACTGTTTAAAAAACAAATTGGCAGCCAGTCGGCGGCATACTGGTTAAGTTCATGGCTCCACTTGCGTGGCTCTGGTTCGTGGTTTCGGATCCTGGGTGCAGAACTGCACACCACTCATCAAGCCATGCTGTGGTGGCATCCCACATACAAAACAGAGGAAGATTGACACAGATGTTAGCTCAGTGACAATCTTCCTCACCAAAAAAAAAAAAAGGAAGAAGAAGAAGAATATTATAATTTCTTTAATGTGCTTTCACTTACATTTTATTTATTTCAAAATTAAAGAAAAACATTTAAACAGAGTGTGAATTTATATGTTTATCCAAAGGGACAAGACTCTAAAAACATTGAAAAACTGTTGTAGAAATCTTCCTGTTATCCTGCCAGTCCTCAAGATACTGCCCAGTCTTTTGCCTTTTGAAAGAGCAATCAATGTTTACTGCCTCCATTTTCCTAACTCCATTTACTTTCAACCCATTTTTGTAATTTCTACTCCCAGAAATTCACTAAAATATCCCTTATCTGACAATTTCCTAATTTCCAATTCTAATGGCCAAAATAGGACAATATTTTGTCCAATATCAACATTATTCTTCCTCCTTTGAAGTACTTTTTTCCTTCCTAGTCACCAGAGAATGATAACTTTATTGATTTATTTATGTAACATGTACTTTTTGATGAATATACACCAGGAATTGTTCCAAGTGCTCAGAATAAGATGATAAGCAATTTTGATCTGGTCCCTGCTGTGGTGATGTTCATAATTCCTATTGGAGATTACAAGCCAGCCACAAGGGGAAATGTGTATGTGGTTTGGCCTGCACAGTATTTACAACTAAAATTTTGGATTAATGGCCAACATTTGAATATCAAGAAACTTCACACAATAACTGGTTCTCTGAAATTTTGGGCAATACTGGGCTTCCATTCCTACGTGGCGACGATGAGCTGGAGCTAGTAGTGACTGCTCCCTTTATGTGGGGCATAAGTTCTCTAATTTACCACAGTATCCACCACTTCTTATATCTCAAAAACATTGAGTCTCTGTGTGAATTCCCATTTAACGTTGTGATATTACCTGACACCTTCAGTCATTTATGTTACCTGCCTCATTCCTGAAGTCATATGGGATTTGTGACCCCTAATCTAGAGGAAGATGTAGAAAAGTAATCAAGTAATTAAATATAGCTTCATTCACAGTGTGATAAGGTAAGTATAGGGACCAAGAGAGTTCATTGGCAGGGGACCCAACCCAGCCATGGGAGGGGTCAGGGAGGGTTCTCCAGGGAGTGTTGCTGGCTAATACAAGAATTGAAAGATAAGTTAACATCTTCAGTCAGTATCCTATTAACTTTTTATTGAGAACATGGCAATTTAGAAAGAGATTATGAAATATTTAGTTACTAAGAAGAAATGTGAGTATAAAAAAATCCATCTTAATGATTGCTCTAATTTGTGGGTATAAATGTTCTCTAGCTCCTTAAAGTGAGGATCAAGTATTAAACAGTGTTTAAAAGTTGCAATTAACTGAAGGATTTAGTTAAGTATGCAAACAGTGAGATTCATTTTTTTTTGAGAATTTTTTTTCATCAAAAAATTTATTATTATCTTGACAAATTCTCATTTGGGGAAAATGCAATCTGTAATTAGGAAACTTGTTCAGATAAAAAGGCAACTTGAATTTTTAAAAAATATTAATTTACTTTGCCCTCTAAATTAGTGGTTCTCAACTGGGGGTGACTTTTGTCCCCAGGGGCAATATTTGTAGATACTTTTAGTGTCACAACTGGGGATGGGAGAGGTGCCTCCTGGCATCTAGAGAACAGAGACCAGGAATGCTGCTAACATATTAAAATGCACAGGACAGCCCCCAACAACAAGGAATTATCCAACCCAAAATGTCAGTAATGCCAAGGCAGAGAAATTTTGGCCTAAATAGAAAGAGGATTCAGAAACTATGAAACACATGCTTTGGGTCCTGGATTTTAGGATAGTTGAAAAAAACTCCACTTTACAATCATATACGTGTGCTAAGGAAGAAAAAAATCAGGGAAAAAAAAGGATACAATAGTTTCCAGGCTATGAATCACCATGAATAGAAAGCACGGGGTTTTCTGATAGGCATGGTGTGTTTAGATCTGGGGAGCCAGACAGACAGAGGCGTATAAAAAATTTTTCCCTCCTTCCTTTACCTTCCCCTTTGTAATAAATAAATAAAATGACTCCTTCTGAATGATTGGAATGAGGTATTGATAGAAATCTGTAGAATGGAATAATTGACCATTCAACATCTGCTTTTATCATATGAAATCTTAAAAAAAAAAAACCCAACAAATCAAAACGCTACTTTCCATTCATTAAAGAAATTTCATCAAGTGGTTTGTCTGTGTACTGAAAGAGAGGTATGTATGAGGTTAAATTAGATGTTCTAAGACGACTTTGTTCATTAACATTTTTATTTAAGATCTTTGAAACTATATAAATCTCAATTCTTTCCCCAAAGTCTTGTGTTTCATTTTAGGAGTACAACTCAGATACCATCTAAAGAAATATGCCCCAAAGTGGAATGCAATTATGCAGGAATCTTGTAAGAAAATTCACTAGCGTGCAAAAAGAAAATAGTAGAAATTCTATTTACATTTACTTATATTTAAAGATGATAAAATTTCACTAATATTTAACATAAAAATTTGCACTAGTGGTCTTAGTTCATATATCAGTTAGTCATATGTCACATACAGTACCCAAAGTATAATAAATAAATACTTGGAATTCCAAACGGAGAGGAGTTGAGAGTTACCCCTCATTCTTATTTAAGCATTTAGTACATAACTACACATTATAGTTTATGTGAGTCAAATTAAGTAGATTTATACATTTTAATACCTAATTTTAACTGAATCAATCCTTAAAAAAATGGCAGATTATCTTTAAAAGATTCCTGTGAAGAAATCACAGGTCAAATATACATTACTAATGTAAGAAGAAGAAAAACTGGCAGAGCTGGTATTTCTCTTTCTACTAATCTGAGCTTTTTGTAATCCAAATTTCCAGGTGAAATGAATCTAATAATATTTGAAAATAAATTTATCAAAATATTTTGATATTATCAAAAAGAATATTTGAAATACGGATTTACGGCCACAAATTTTAACGCTGTTTGCCAAACAGTGTATTTTGCCTTTAGCTGGTGAGTTTTATTCATGATTATAATTTATGAACAAATATATACACTTTGAGGTGCTAATGTTTATATGGCACATGATAAAAAACGTTTGGAGTCCATTGATCTAAGTATAGATCCCATTGTTTTGATGTTATTAGGTTACATATTCTCCTCTCTTTAGAATGTTAATGTTCCAGAAGACATGGTCTGCTTCTTTTTGATTTTCTGTATAAAATGGTTGACGCGTTAAATCTCCAATAAATGTTTGTTGAAAGGAAAGCTCAACACTAATACTTGAGTACTTACTATGTGCCAGGTATTTTGCTAAGTACTGCATATGATTTGTCCTTTTTCAAACTCTAAACCACTCAGTGAAGTAGATAATTCTATTTGCTCTACTTTCGAGAGATAGAGGGAGACAGTAATTTGCCAAAAAATGTACAGCTAGTAAGTCTCAGAACTGAGAGATGAACAGGAATAGTTTAGCTTCTAGGCTGGCAGTCTCTATTAAGCTTTATTACATCAATAAATACAAAGAGTTGTTTGTGCTAATGTTTAGATACTCATTAATTTCTCAAGAGTATTTATCAAGGACCTTTTACAGGTCTTATACACTGAGGAATGAAAGAAAAAGACTCTCAATGCTCAAAGTTCACAGAACAACATGTGAAACATTCAAATACACAAATAACTGTTGTAATAAAAAAGAATGTGAATTTGTAATCGAAACCCAAAAAAAGTACAATAAAATCTGCTCGGAAGTTCAAGAAGGCTAAATTTATCTTAATTTTAAATGAATAATATTTATTTATTATTTTTTAATATAACTAACAATTTTTTATCAAGAAAAGAAATAAAAAGATATTTAGGGAGAAGAAATAACAAGAATAAAAACACTGAAGTGTGAAAGTGCTTGACCAAACGAATGGAGTAATCCAGAACAGTGCTTTTCAAATATTAGCCTGCAAATATGTCAGCTGAGGTTTAAAAAAAAAAAAGCACCCTCTGCTAGAGTAGGGTGGGGGCAGAGAGTGAGATTCTGCATTCCTAAAAATCTCTCATTTGAGACTAATGCTGTTGATCTTCTGACATAATTTGAGTTGTAAGACTTAAGCGGTGATCTTCACCAGTAGCCCTAGACTGCTTGGTTCAAAACTGCCTAGCTGTTTGTTAAAAATTTAGACTCCCCGCCTATCCTAGATGTACCAAATTAGATTGGGATGAGATGGAGAGAAAATATCCATTTTAAACATGTAGGTACCATATGATTCACATGCACATTAAATTTGAAAATCATTAGGGTTGGGAGGGCAGAGACTGCACGAAAAGACTCTGGAAAGTAATTTCAACAAAATCCAGAATTAAAGAAACTTCAATCTCTTATTCAGGAGTTTGAATTTTATTAAACAGGAAATGGGTGACAACAGAAAGTTTTAAACAGAACATTGATGTCATTGATTTGTGTCTTATGCAGACCGTTTTGGAAGCAATCAAAAAATAGAGGGGGCTGGCCCTGTGATATAGTTGTCTATTTGCACCCTCTGCTTTGGTGGCCCAGGGTTCGTGGGTTTGGATTCTTGGTGCAGACCTACACACCTCTTGTGAAGCCATGCTTTGGAAGCATCCCACATACAAAAAAAAATAAAGGAAGATTGGCACAGATGTTATCTCAGGGACAATCTTTCTCGAGCAAAAAGAGGAAGATTGGCAACAGATTAGCTCAGGGAGAAGCTTCATCAAAAAAAAAAAAAAAAAAGGTGGGACCATGACAGAATAACTTGTATGGACTTTCCCTACTGACAAGCAAAATCTCTAAAATGGAACAAAATATATAACACAACTGTTCTCAGGCACTGAAGAACATGAACAAAGAAGTGTGATCTTTGAGAGAAAGGAAAGATACAAAGTGAGCCCTTATAATATTCCATGATTGCTCTGGCTTTCTGCCTGAGACAGTTTTCTGTCACAGCTGTCTTACTGAGTTGAGAATGAAGATCAGATTTCTGGGATTATAAAATGGCTGTAATTTGTAGAACAGGATGACTGAGCAGAAGAAGAAGCTGCACAGAGACAGGATTGCAAAAGTTTACATGGAAATTCAATATAGGTTCTTGATTTGGGCTGTATAGACACAGAGAAAGACTAGGATCTAGAAGAGATCACCTGATTTATGGCTGAAAGGTGAATGGTAACGATAACAGATGTCAGCCATGCTGGGAGATTTTGGATTTCCAGCCAGCCCTAATAGAGGGACTTTACTGAGTAGCTTGGGCATTCAGGTAAGGTACCAAAAATCCATGCCTCAGGAGTAAGAACCATATTCAGGAGTGAGGACCACATCCTAGCGTAAGAGGTATGCCATTAGGCTAAATTCAAAACTGAAGCAGACCCATGCTAACAAAAAATCAAATCAAGACTGACTAGATTAAGTGAATCCAGCAAAAATGAGAGTGCCTGCCAAAACAAAACAAAACTAACAAAAAATCTCAACACTCTTTAAAGGGAAATGACATGATGAAGATTTCCTATAACAAATTATATATAATGTCTAACATGTAATAACAATTTAATAGCTAGGTCAAGAAACTAGAAAACGTGATATATAGTCAAGAGAAAAAGCATTCAATAGAAACAAACACTGAGATAATCCAGACATTAGAAACAACAGATAAAGCATTTAAAGCAGTCATTAATGATAGTTAGAGAATTTAAAGGAAAATGTATAAAAATAAAGGAAGAGATGAGTACTCATAGCAGAGAAATTGAAATTATATTTTAATGCTAAGTGGAAATCCTAGAACTGAAAAGTACAACCTCTGAAATGAATAATTCTTAGTAGATTAGCACCAGATGGAGATGGCAGAGAACTGCTCTTTGAACTTAAATTCAAATAATAGAAATAACTGAATTTTGAGAAGAGAAAGAAAGAAGACAGAAGAAAATGAACAGAGACTTGGTCATCTGTGGGAGATTATTAAACAATCTAACATACATATTTGAAAAAGGAATGGTCAAGATTTCTGAATCTGATGAAAACACAAACTTGCAAATTTAAGCAGGTCAATGAACTACAAAAAGCATTATACAGGACTATTGCAACCAATTTGCGGAAAACCAAAGATATTTTCTTTAAAATACATGAGTGTTCAACAGAAAAATTCTAAAATATATTGGAGTTTATAACATGTATAGACGTAATGTATATGGGAGCAACAGTACAAAGAATGAAGATGAAAATGGAAGGTTTTTATGTTTAAAATGAAGCAGGTCAATATTAATAGGCAGTGCCTGTGATATATTAAGAATACACAGAGTTAATCAGTTAAAAAAAATGCATGAAAACTTTTGCTCTTTATATGACATTGTTAAGAAAATGAAAAGGCAGGCCATGACTGGGGGAAATTTTTACAAAATGTATATCCAACAAAGGACCTGTATTCAGAATATATAAAGATACCTTACAATTCAAGATAACAATAAACAAAATTTAAAAATGGGAAAAAAATTTAAACAGACACTACACCAAAAAAATTTGGTGACAAATAAACACATGCAAATCTATTCATCTCTATTATTCATTATGAAAAATGCAAATTATTCATAGTGAAATAGCAATATACATTCAATACAATGGCTAAAATAAAAAATACTGACCATACCAAGTGTTAGCAAGGATGTGGAACAACTAGAATTCTCATACACTGCTGATGGGAACGTAAAATGATATAGCCAATTTGGTAAAAACTTTGGCAATTTCTTATAAAATTAAACATGCGTTATGATATGACCCAGTAATTCCACTCCTAGTTATTGCCCAAGAGAAATAAGAACACTTGTTCAAACAAAGATTTGTACATGAATGTTAATAACAGCTTTATTTATAATAGTCAAAATCTAGAAAGAATCAACAATCAACAGATGAATGGTTAAACAAATTGTGGTGTATCCATATAAAGAAATACTACTCTGCAATAAAAGAAATGAATTATTGAACACAACAATACGGATGAATCTCAACAGCAGTATGATAAGTGGGAGAAACCATATATAAAAGAAAACATACTGAATGGATTGCATTTATATAAAATTCTAGAAAAGGGAAAACTTTAGTGATAGAGAACACATCAATGGTTTTTAGAGCCCAAGTGGGATAGAGGAGGGAACTGAACGCCAAAAAGGTATGAGGGAGTTTTGTGTATGATAGAAAAGTCCTATATCCTGACTGTGATGATGGCACATGATTATACACATTTTCAAGAGTCATCAAATTATACACTTAAAATTGTGAATTTTATTGTGTATAAATTTTATTGCAATAAACCTAACTTTAGGAAAAAAAATAAAGAAAACCATAGCAAAATATGTATGAGGGCTAATCATCCACACAGCATTAAAAATTAACATCTGCTCCATTCTTACTAATGAAAGCAGAGATGCCCCAGTTGGTAAAAAATACCCAGCCCTGAAGCAACCACAGCATGCCAGGGTATGTCACTGAAAGAGCTGTGATGTGGCCAATAGAAAGATGGGAAAACTACAGTATTCATTTTGTGAGTGTTAAGAACAAAATAAAGTTCAATTGCAATATTTTTTTTAAAAATCCAAAGAAATATATATAAATAACTCTTCTGTATGCATCAAAAATATTAAGATCAAGAAAGGCAAGGAAAGGGAGAGTAACTCCTTCAGATTAAAGGAGACTACAGAAACAAGAAACCTGAAAACATATAATTCTGGATTGAATCCTAAACCAGAAAAAAATAAACATCTATAAATTACACTGTTGGGAAAACTGACCAAATTTGAATTTGGACTATAGATTAGATAATAGTATCACATCAATATTAAATTTTCTGATTTTGATAATTGTGATTATGTAAGTGAATTTCCTTTTTCTTAGGAAATAAAGAGTGAAGTATTTAGTAGTAATGGGGCATGTAATCTTCAATTTACTTTCAAATGGTTCAGGAAAAAATAGAATGACAACAGAGATGGGACAAAATGTAAACAATTAGTAAATCTGAATAAAGTGTATACAGGAGTTTCTTGTAATATTCTGGTAATTTTTTGTTTGAAATAATATCAGAGTAAAAATATGTTAAATATATATGGGGGAAGGAAACTGGAGCCCAAAATGAATTAGATACTTATTGCAGTAGTTCAGAAAAGGGGTAATTAGAACTAGATTTAATGCGATGGTAGTGTGAATGGCTACTTTATACTGTGTCTGTGTTTAAAGCGGAGAGGTAGATTTAATTTGTTTTTGCCTTTGTTAAAGAATAAGGAAAGTAATCATGCATTCTATTACGGCCTTTTAAAAAAGAATTTTTGCCTATTTTGTGTCCTAAGATTCTAAACTTATTTCAACTTGCTACAAAAAAGTTATAGTTCATATATCCTTCTGTAAAATATAAGAAAACAGAAGAAATAGAGCAAAGAAAACTCTATAAATGGAAATTTAGTTTTGATAAACAGAGTTGGAAGAAATATATTCCCTAAAGACTGTAGCACTAAATCATTCAGAACCCATTTGTGCGGTTGTGTCATGCTAAGTCTTAGGAAAATGAACTAACATAGAAAGAATCTCCCAGACAGACAGATTCAGAATTCATGGTTTCACATAGGGCCTTGACTATCCATCACCTGCTTCCTATTCCTTAGAGCTCTTCTACTTTCCCCACCGGCCATCCAGCAGAAAAGACACTGTTTCCTGCTCCCTGGTCTCAGCCTCCACTCAAGCTTTGCAGGATGATTAGTAAGTATTAAAGATAAATTAGGGCCTAACTGATGCTTTCTCCCAGAAGGAATCAGAAGAATTGACTAGGCATTGACTGGGCATGAAAAAGGATGAGCATTAGAGCATTTGCAGTGTGAATCACAGGAATATGTGAATCTGAATCACGGGAAAATATAGCTGTCTTCCTCCACAGTGATAAACCCTAAAGGTCAGGAGAGGGATGAAGTGCAAAGTGATCCTGATATGAACAAACAGTTACCACCCCCCCACACATACACACACATACCTGCACATGCAAAACTGAAATGAAATCCTGTCACAGATTACACAATATTGAAAAAGAACAAAATACGCAATATGACAATGAGAATCTGGGAGTATGAGCCAACTGTACTTGATTCTAATCATTATTCTAACACTTACTAAATATCGAAATTTATTCTTCAGTTTCCTTTTCTGCAAAATAAACCCTAATATGCATCTGACTAATTTATTTCAGCAGTTAAAGAAATAATCTCTATCATACCCAGTGTGATATTTAGCTCATAATAAGTACAGAGTAAGTAGAAGCTTATAATTAGAGAAAGAACATTTATATTCAATTTATATAATATATAAATATATATTTGTGACAATCTCAGGGATGTAAGCCAACTCTGAGTATCCCAATTTTCCAATACACTTTCATATTTACTTTCTGGTCAGGTACTGAGATTAGGTTGGAAACAGGGACTAACGTAAGGAAACAAGCAACTGAAGCAAATGTAGGAGAAATAAAAGAAGGAAACTAACAGGAACTCTAGAGATATTTTTTTTATTAACGAAAACATGCAGAAAAAGAAGGCAGCTCCAATGTGTTTCTTTCATCCTCATTTTTTGCACAGAGGCAAGTTAGACTCCTGGTAAGGAGCTCCAGCGAGGGAACCAGACTGGTAGGCTTCACATCCTGGCTAACCATCGGCTAACCATGTAACCTTGGGGATACTAAGAGCATTCACTTGCAGGGTTCTTGTGAGAATTAAATGTTAAACATGGACAGCATTAAAAAAGTATGTGTCTGGTATATAGATGGTACCTGCTCAATAAAGAGAAAAGTCCATCCAATAATGTAATACTCTGGTCACTCTGAATGTTTTCTACGACTATTAATTTGTCAACCAAAAAAGAAGAAGAAAAAGCTTAAAGATACACATCATCCTTGGTCCTAATACAGTATTTATGGGAACAAAAATGTTATACCTTGTAAACTGCCAAGTGCAAGGCTGTAAATCCATTTTTTGTCAGTCGAGATGGGCGGAGCCCTTTTAACATAAGAGTTCGAATATGTGACTTGTTGCCTCAAAGAGAAAAGAGGAAAATGGTTAAATTGTTGTGGGAGTGGACTAAGTGACTTTAAAATCTCTCTTTGACTTAATGATAAATGTCACACTGATGTATGAAAATGTCAGATTGCTGTTCTGCAGGCCATTAGATTGCCATTAATTGACAGCCTTACTTAGTAGTGAACATTTCTATTACACTTATAAAACTTTGTATCAATGTTGTATATTTTAATCCATTTGTCTTACATTTTTTATTTAATGCCCTCATCATCAGATGGTCTTAAAACATAACAACATGAAAAAATTCATCTCAATAAACTGTTAGTGGAATCTTAGATAAAAATCTAGTTGTACAGGATTTCCCAGAGCATCATTAGCTGTAGAGCTTATTTAGATCAGAGAAATCTGGAGGATATGACTAAGGTTGGGAAAGTATGTTTAAATTTGGGAGGAAGATCTGTCAAGTAGAGTCTGCTAGTTTGGGAGGGATGGTTAAGCGATATGGTTAGAGTTGATACTTGTACATCAGTGTTCTATTTGAAAAGCCAAGTTCAGTGAACACTAGTTTGGGTTAACAAAATAAATATTAGCCATTCATTAGTTCAATAAATTTACTGAGTACCTACTATATGCCAGGCACCATCCTTGGTGTTTGGGAGATATTAGTGAACATAACAGAACAAAATATGAGCCCAATTAAATTCTTAATCTTCACTTTGATCAATCTTCACTTTGAGATTTTATCTTTGGCATTTATTACCTCCTAAATATCTTACTGTAGATTGTGAAGCAATTGCTTGATGATATTTTGGGGAACACTTCAAGCGCTTCTGAATTTAACCTAATCCTTGACTGGCATGCCCATTTCTAATACTGAAAAATGCCTTTTTGATTTCCAAGCAAACTAAGTGACTTAGTTCAGGGTGGGAACACAATGAAACTTAAATTCAGAACTAAATCAATTGGAATATCTGTCTGGTTCAACTAAAGCTTATCAGGGATGTAGGAGCAAAGCAACAGAGAAAATTGAGTATGAACAGAATTCTCTTGTAGACTATTAAGCAGCTAAAATCACTGGCCAGAGATACATATAACTAGTTTATAAATTATTGAGTTTCAAGCACTTACCTCCACAAATGCAACATAAATGAAGTAGAGACAGCCCATTTTCCGTGCGGTAATTTAAATTGACTTTACTGAAGGCATCATCAGAGCTGAAAACAATATTTTACAGATGATCACAAATTTCATCTTTCAGTTTGCTATTTTTCATTTGAAAAATTATAAATGGGAATTCTATAACATAAATTTGGAAGTATATCTTTTCTAGGATTCTTTCCTGACTCGAAAAAAAATTTTAAATATACCTCTATATAAAGAATAATTAAAATCAAGAGAAAACATAATATTGAAAGTTTGAGAGACCAAGTTTAAATTAAAGACTTTCATGAACAATTCTGTGTTCTATATATAATTTGAATTGTTCAGGGCACCTCGATGAGTTAAAATTTATATATAAATAAAAAGCATAGACATTTGAAAGTAAACTCATTTCTCTCACACTCAAAATTTCACATCACATTTATGGAGAAATTCAAGAAATTCTCTCTCTCAAATAAAAAGTATCCTTTGAAAAAAGACTGGAGAAAGGAATACAGTCCCAATGTATTACAAATTCTGCCTGAAGCAAGGTTTCCTCGTACTCTGAATGGGTCAGATTTCACAGATAAAGAGGGTCTAAACTCTGATAGGGTACCATCATACCATCCCAGGTGAGGAGTAGTGTTAGTGATTCAATTAAAGAAATCCTTGCCTGTGTCTGAACAAATACCATTGTCCCAGGAGGGCCCTAGAGAGCCATAGGTAGCCTTTGAAAAGGAATGTAAAGCTAAAATTCATGACCTCTTGAGGTCCTTGGTACTCCCAGGACATTTTTCAGTGGAAATGAGATCATATCATTGGCCTCCCAGGTCAGTTTCAAGCTGCCTCCTACCTATTTAAGCCTTCAGCAGCTTTAGTGAGAAAGCATAATCTTTGGAGAGTGAGCCTTCCACATCATTTGTAAAGTCCTTATACTTGAAAGGTACTATAAATTCAGAACATTATCATCAAGTCACCCAGGTAAGAACTTCAAAAGCCAATGGAATTTTAAAATAGAAAAAGAAAAGGTGCTATTCTCCAGGGTGCTGCTAAAAAGAGAAAGCCTCTAAATCTAGGGACATTGAAAGACCTCAGTGAAATGTTTTAACTAGCAATGGGAGGCCCAGTGGTTTGTTTTCATGGACATAGGAATATTCCAGAACTTTCCCACCCTCCCAACTTTCTTGCTTTCTATGTTCAACCTCCCAGCGGCAAAGTTCACAGACATGCTTACTCATATTGAGAAATATAACTAAACGTGCTGTGGAATGCCATGTGCAGAAGTACAATAAACTCCAAGTCATTTGTACAAATGTTAATAATATAATATAGCAAGCAATCCAGAATTTCATGAAAAATTAGGAATTTAACTCCTATTTTCACTTTCCCCCAGCTCAATAAAGGATGCAAAAAAGAAACTATTTCTGACGAAAATACCACCATTTTAAATGTCTACCTAAAGTGAGCCTAATTTTAAAAAGTATAGCTATTTTATGGTGTGTGCAGCAACTTCACAAAGTAACATGTTTCCACATCAAAACTTTGCCTGAGCCCGGCTTCTAAATTCTCACAGCCAATGGCATTAGAGATGTCTTGGAGAAATTCACTAAACAGGTAGCACTAAACAAGGGGCATGCAACGGCCCAGACCTGGAAATGCATCCACAGAGGTCTTCCCTGTGTTTACAACTTCAAAAAGGACAGGTTTCCCGAAGAGCTGAACTCTGCTTTTATAGATAAGTAGACTGGATTTTTCCCTTAAAGTTTGTCGGAAATCAATGTCCGTAAATAAAAAGGGAAAGAAAACTGTGCCTAGCAATTGAGGATGTTGACTGACAATGATTTGGAAGCTCTGAGATGCTTGGTCCTTGGTCCTTCCATTATCCAGCAAACAAAACACACAGTAAGATCAGGAGACAGAAAACAAAGTAGTGGTGTGGGGAGGAGGGGAAAGCCTTCTGTTAAATATAAACAACTATATAACCTTCAGCCTAAGAGAAAAACAGGGAAGAGATTGCTTTCTTTTGGGCTAACCACAATAAACTTAATGGCAAACACTGAAAGAAGAAAAAGCTTGGGAGCTCCTCTGTAGCAATAAACCCTTGAGGAAATTAGTTTTTCAATGTGTATCTCTGATATTATATAGCAATACCTGCTGTGTTTTAAAACTGGAAAAAATCATTTCAGCAGTGTGGGTCATCCTCAAAAGCTTGGTCCTTGTATTTACACCAGCATTGAAATCCTATCCTGCTTCTGCCTTTTAAGTAGTTTTTTTCCCCCCTCCAATTTGGGCAAGTTATTTAACCTCTTCAAGCCTCAATTTCTTCAGTTATTAAGTGATAAAAGTAATATATATGACACGGTGTTGCTGTGAAGAATAAATGAGGTTAAGTGCTTATTACAGTGCCTGACACATGATGTTATCAACAAATGGTTACTTTATTGTTATCATTACTATCATTATCAAGTTTACTATGAATGTACAATTTTCCTTTTGTAGTCTAAGTCCTGGGAGAATTTTAGCACAATTTTCAAACCAAGTTTGACCTTCTTCGACCTCTCACATTTGACAACCTGTAAAATTCCTGATTTTGATAATTATTTCTATAGATATAAGTATGTTATGTTCACAATGATTCTCAAGCTCCTAGAAAATCTCTGACCTTGTCTTCACGTTTTTAAAACTGGCCACCAAGTTCCCTATTGTGACACCTAGCACTTATCAGTGATTCAGAGCAAGTACTAGAATCACAGTTTTGTAACGCAAATCAAGCGGCATCATTACCATAAGGAAGCTATTTTCAACACTAGAGGTATTAAAAGAACAAAAAATCCAGAGGAAAAAAAAGTTTGTGCTAAAAGTCATTTTATTGACAAAGTAGCCTCTACTGCTTTCTTATTCCAGGATCTAACTTTGATGAAGCATTAAGTCTGGCACAACACCTACTGAAGACCTACTGTGTGCTCCACCTCTCTTAATGCTCACTTCAGGTTACTTTCAACAGTCAGCTTGATATAAACTACCCACTAATTCTTGGATCCTTTAAGTGCATCAGTCCTGGGAATAAGCATGCTAGATAGGCTCCTGAAACTGACTGTAGCATTAGTCCTGATCTCTAATGCCCCAATCAACTTTAAAAGAAAGTAAACACTGAATAAACCAAAAATATAAGATGCTAATATCCATTGCTTTATTAAAAAAAAAAACACCAAATGAAAGTCTATTGTTTATATAAGTAAAATTGAAAGCACGAATTATATTAGTGACTTTTTATTCAACAATTATTCTTTAGCTCATTGAATCTTAAACTAGATTTGACCATTCAGAAAGTGACTCAGTATACAGTTCTAAAGAGTTCCTTGCTCAACACTGAGCTGCTGCCTGTTGTTTCTGTTCCCTTGAATTCTGACCTCCTTGAACTCATGCAACTTCTATTAATACCAACAAAATGAATCAACAGAGAATAGACTCTCACAATATTTGGCAGTCAAGCACAATTTGAAGAGTACCATTTTTATCTTAACTTTAAGAACTGGAATGTAATGTATTTTTTTAATGAGAGTTACTTTGGGGGCTATATTTTTGAATCCTAATTCTTACTTCCCATTAAATTCTAGTCAAATGTTTCTGTTTGGATACATGCAATTAAAATATTCAAGATTTTAAAGGAATCATTCCTAGGAGAGAGAGTTCATTTTCTCTTCTTTTGCCTCTTCTAAAGGAATGTGTATGCCAAATTCACTGCCAATTGAGCATCACTTATGTATTCTAATACCCTAAGCTCAATTTATTTTTTAATTTCCCCTTACATTTTTCATCACCTACCATGCCATAGTGTAACTTAACATATCCTAATGAGTTCATAGTGCTTGCTGGGGCATGAATGAAGTTCCTAATTAAAATGAAGTCACTACTATGAATATATTTCTAATAGTAAATTCTGTCCTTAATCATTAAAAATGGTAGTTCTGTACCCAAAGGTTACTTTCTTTCTTGTATCATAATGAACTCTTTTCTTAGCCTTCACCTTTTATTCAGAAAAATATGCAGTTTTATGATCCAATTAAACTTCTTTCTCATGACCTCATCCTTTCATCAAGAAGATATCTGACAAGACCACAAGTGGAAACTTATTAAAATGTAATATTTGAACAGTTTGACAAAAAAATAACACACTATTGTCCAAGATATTCATATAGGTAGATACATTTTTTTAAATTAATTCATTGGCTGAAATTTAGGGAAAAGCAAAGAAGGTAGAAAGAGGTAAGTATTCTTTATGGATCATCTAATTTCCAAAATTGATAATTTAGGTTTCAAATAGCAGGTTGTAACTTCTTGCGTAGTTCTTTGTGGCTGCTGCTGATTTTCCCCCCAAACAATAGAAAGAGAAAAATTATCAATAAGGTTGTTCCCAAGATATATCCCCAAGAAATATCTAGAAACAAATTTTTCTAATATCTTCTAGATCAAATCTGCAAGCTAACAATATGAAGTATATTTTCATGCAATAAACATTATAGAGATTTGGTGGCAGATAGAGCAAGAATAGCTAAGGATGATAAAAATGGGGCAATAATAATTCTTATCTCATAGGGTTATTGTGAGGTTTAAATGAGTTAGACTTTGTTAAGTATTAGCTGCTATAATAATACTTTTTACTAAAGCATCAATATTGATTGTTTTCACTTTTTTATTGTTTTGCTTTGCATTTGAGAAGGGGGATAGGGAAAGAGAAAGGTAAGGTGGAGGCAACATGATATGGGAGGGAAGAATAGAAGGAGGCTAAAGGGGGGAGGGATAGTGAGAGCAAGAGAGGTAGCAAGCTAGAGAGAGAGAGACTGAGACAGAGAGAAAGACAGAGATTGAGATCAAGCTGCTTCAGGAAGTTTTCACAAGATATTCCTGTAAAATTGTCATTCCTAACTAGTTTTACCTAGACAAGCAAGAAAAGAAGTAGAGTGGTAGACAGCCTTGGGGCAATGTAATTCTCTGCTTTTCGGTTTGAGGTATTTTTGCTGTTGTTGCTGTTTGTTTTGTTGCTAATTAGTAAAATGCACCAGCCAAATATGCCAAATAATACTTTCACTCTATTTTAATTTTATGGGAGGACATTTCCCTCCACTCCCAATATTCTACTTAGCACTTTCATGGGGAATTTCTCTCTTCTTAGATGAGGTCAGCCTCAAATGTTTCCGGAGCTATTTATTTCATAATAGCTAAATTCCATAATTGGTTATTGTTCTGAAAAAGTAGGTTTTTGGAAGATGTTTCATTTGGAGAATAAGTGTGGTGGACTGCAGCTGAGTTCAGAGCAACATTTCAGGGAGAAAATATCAGGAAGGTACATGTCAAAAAACCTTCATTTTTCCCCCCTTTTCCTTTTTTTTATTTCCTCTAAATATTGCTTTCCCATGGAAAAGAGCATTCTTTTAACTTATTTTTGTTCATTTATTAAACCTAATCAAAATGAGATATTACATAATATTGACCAAGACATATATACTCACTGCCAAAATAGATTAAAAATGAGAAACAATAGGGTTCTTTTGATTATGTTAAAAAGCCATGATATTGGAAAATTATAATTTCTCTGGAAGCTCCTCATACAGGTTCAAATTTCATATTACATATTTAGCAGACAAAAAGTAGCCTTGACAATGAAATTAGCAAAACATAGTTCTTAAATTTCTAATGACTTAAAAACATATGGAAACAAAATAATTTAATTGGAAGTTGTATATGGAAAGCCATCACATAACTGGTTTTCGAAGATCACGTATCACCAGGGTATGTGAGTGGGGGTGTAAAACATATTCCACTACTCCCACACATAGGGGCAGTTCTAATACACAGGATATACAAAACTGTGAAGAGGCAAGAGGAAAGTGAACATTTTTTAAGGATAATTCTGATCCATACCTCTTTCCCCGTCCTAGGTTGAGAACCAAGATCATGAAGATCATACATTTTGAAATTAAGTACAGTTGGGTGCAACCCCAGCATAACCATACAAGCTGTGTGACCAGTTCAAGACAGTTTAATCTGATTAGGCTCATTTTCTTCGAGTATAAAATGGCAATTGCATTACCTAACTCAGAGGGTTGTTAACATAAACAATGACGATTAATTTTCAACGAACATTTTTGAGTGTTTACCATGTGCCAGTCACTGTGCTAAAGCACTTTACATTTAGGCTTATATGAGCTAAAACATATATATATATTTTTTTTTTTGAGGAAGATTAGCCCTGAGCTAACTACTGCCAATCCTACTCTTTTTGCTGAGGAAGACTGGCCCTGAGCTAACATCCATGCCCATCTTCCTCTACTTTATATGTGGGACGCCTACCACAGCATGCCTTTTGCCAAGTGGTGCCATGTCTGCACCCAGGATCCGAACCGGTGAACCCCAGGCAACTGAGAAGCGGAATGCGCAAACTTAACCGCTGTGCCACTGGGCTGGCCCTGAGCTAACATGTATTAAAATACCTAGTAGCATGCCTAGCATATGGTAGGCACTAAGTTGTCAGTTTGTTTCAAGTGCTATAGAAATAGATATTACAAATAAATACAAATATAAATAAAAGTGAATAAGACAAAGAAGCTGCCTTAAGTGAACACATATACTAGTGGTTAGACAGACCTGTAAATGGATAAAGACAATACCATGTAGTAAGTGTTATTATATGGATAAACATAAAGATCAGAGACAGCATAGAGAAGGAAATAATCAGACAATGGTACTACAATGTACCACCTCTTTCCTTCCTTCTTCTCCCTTCTCTTCCTGTCTCCAAAGTTATGAGTGAATGGAACTTTATTGTGGAAGGTGAAGGAACATTCCATTCCATTCACCTTCTTTCCCGCATCAAGCTCTCATTCCAAAGCTGCTATGATTTGACATGAGCAAGATAATGGTTTGGTTCTTTTTGTCTTTTCTAAGCTTAGTACTATATTGCTCTGGGTTGTATTGTGGGTGAAAGCTATACCAAGACATTGTGTATTTGAGCTGACAGAAGGCTTGGTGCATTATGGTGTGGAAAATCTCTCTCTCTCTCTTTTTTTTTTAACGATTGGCACCTGAACTAACAACTGTTGCCAATCTCTTTTTATTTTTTCCTTCTTCTTCTCCCCAGAGCCCCCCAGTACTTAGTTGTATATTCTAGCTCTAGGTCCTCCTGGTTGTGCTATGTGGGACGCACTCTCAGCACGGTCTGATGAGCGGTGCCATGTCTGCGCCCAGGATCCCGCCCGGCCAAACCCTGGGCCACTGAAGTGGAACGCGCTAACTTAACCACTTGTCATGGGGCCAGCCCCTCTCTCTCTCTTTTTTTTTTTGGCAGGGGAAGATCTGCCCTAAGCTAACATCTGTTGCCAATCTTCTTCCTCCTCCTGCCTCAGCCCCTGCTTCCCCACAAAGCCCCAATACATAGATGTGTATAGTTGTAAGTTCTTCTGGTCCTTCTGTGTGAGCTGCCACCACAGCATGGACACTGACAGATGAATGGTGTAGTTCTGTGCCCAGGAACAGGCGTGGGCCGCCAAAGCAGAGTGTCCTGAACTTTAACTGCTAGGCCATCAGGGCTGACTCTGGAAAATCTCTTCTAATGAATGGTATTAGTATCTACCATGAACACCATAAAGAAACTTGTCAGCAAATGAAAACAACAAAAAACTCCCAGAATCCCTCAGACAAAACTGTATTTACATCAGTGATCCTCCACCCGTGACTCTTGTGTTAAATGTTTCTTATACAGTTTTCCTGCTATCTACATGTTTGAAGAAATCTTGGATATCAGGCAGCATAATACACTTGTTCATCACGGAAGAACTCCTTACATTATATAAGGCATAAATAAAGATGAGAAAGGAAAAGTTTCTAACATCTATTTAACACCTAAATGTCCTACATACTCAAATGTGTCTCATACAATATTATGTCTAACCTTCCTGACTACCCTTAAAATTTTGGTGTTTGAGTCAATGAGTAAGACAATTTATATTCTTAGCACTCCATTCTTTTCTTTCCTTGTCATCCATCACTTTATTCTAGAGAAAAGAAAATCCTCAGAACTTTGCCCTCGGCATGATTGACTCTCTTTCCCAATGATGCTATCTGCCTTGCTGGGACCAGACAAAGCAGAGGGTTCTGTATGTATTTGCTTGCTCCCTTGGCTCTCTGTAGATCATACTAGTTGCTTGCTTTCTATTCTCATGTTCCTCAATCCTTCACTGATATCACCTCAGGCAGATTTCTCAGTGCAACTTGGATATCTTTCTAGAAGTGTAGTTTCAAACTTTAGCAGAAGTATCATTTTTAGCATGCAGAAGTATTACCTGGGGAGCTTGGTAAAAATTCAGGTTTCTGGAAATCATCCCCAGAGATTCTGATTCTTTTGACATGGAGTGGAATCATGGAGTCTAAAATTTTGGCAAGCACTGCCGGCTACTCCACTGTAGGAGGTCCTCAGCCCTTGGAGAACACGATTCTAGGCTGTGGGTAATCCTCTCAGCTCCCTTGTTACCACTTCTGGCTAATGGGACATCTCCACAGCTTCCTTAATGGCTTCAGCACCAGGCTAGTGGTCTTCCTCTCCACAAAATGCCCTATCATTATTCTCAGGGAATTTGACATCCATTTTGATGAGCCTTCTAATACTCTAGTCCAAAAACTCTTCACATCCCTCTTGATCACAATTTTTAAAAGTTATGTTTCAGATTTTGGCACTACCTTGAATTGTTCTAACATTTTACACTTTTACTTTTAAAAAATCCTCTTAACTTAAAAACATTTTATCCTGTTCTCATTTCCTAACTTTTAATAAACTATTTGTTACTCCCACTTGATAACAAAGTCTTTAGTCTTTCAAATTGCCCTTATTTATCCAATTAGTCATGATAATAGAAACCTCCAGTTATTCAATGCCTACTATTAACACAGTAGTGTGTTAGGCTCTGTACTTAGCATTTAATTGACATCATTTTGCAAATATCCTGTTATTATTAACCTTTCAGAAGCAAATGAGGTTCAAGAAGATTAAGTAATATATCCAAGGACACACAGTTTGTAAATAGAAGAAACTGGATTTAAATCTGTTTGTATGACTGCAAAACCCTTACACTGACTGACATAGCTTTCTTACTCAACTTTGATAAAATGGTCAAGATATTAGTTTTCTTGCCTCCCCTGGACTTTCCATGATACTCATCCACTCTTGCCAATATAGCTTTACCTTACTATGCCTTTTATCTGGAACACTTTCCAAAATCAATGAATAAATCAAGACCCTAAATCTTTTTTCGTATTCGAAAACCACCTTGTTTTTCCTTCTACTTAGCACTTGTCATGGACTGTCTTCTGTGAGTTGGTTATATATGTTTGCCCTCAACCAGACTGTGAACTCCTGGAGCAAGAAGCAGGCTGTGGTAGGAAGAGTCCTCTCTAGGTAGTCAGGCAGACCTTGCTACAAATGACAGTTCCCGTACCTGCTGACCTTATGATCTTGACAAAGTACAATGTCTCTAGTCCTTAGTTTATTATCCACCAGAATTGATAATATCGCCTATACAGGGTCATGGTGAGGATTAAATAATGTCTTGTATTTGATGTGTCTGGAGTAACACGTTGAATACAGCTGGCACATAAATTCCAAACTATACTCTCCCTAACACTGATTCTTGCCTCTCACCCCCATTACTAACCAGCAAAAAGGAGGTCACATTTATTACATATAGTGGAAATGTAGGAAAAGTCAGCTATAGCAGGAGCTGTAGAAACAGCTGCTGGTTGTTGACATGGAATGAGAAAAACATCTCATACTTATTGTTAAGCTTATTCCTTTAAAGGATATGTTTTGTTTGTTTAAATTAGTTTTGACATATTTGCACAATACTTCTTAAATTAAAAAAAAATAGTAAATGAGGTTTTGACTTTACAAAGTTGAGGAAAATCTCTTCAATTTAATCACATTTCATTTGGCATATTTATCTGAGTCAATAAGAGCTATAAGGCTTATGATTAAGTTCTATATTCGTATCTCTTTTCCAACAAAATAAATACGTATGTATAAATCTATTATACCAAAGTGCCAGTCACATCTCTGTAGGCATTTCAAATGTTTTCCCATAACTGAGCATGTGATACTACTTACAAAATTCAGCTCAGAGTATCTCATCATGAGTATCAATGCTGAGTTAATCATTTTGGGCCAAATAACACAGAGAATCAACTATTTCCCAAACCGTAAACTGAACACTTGTGAAGATCTCATTAACCCACTCATAAATTTCATATAAACTATATTATACATGGATAATTTTAGTTGCCAGTTATGTGAGCTTCGCATGTTTACTATATTTGAAATTTCTTTTGAAAAATATAATGCAATTTGGTCATTACTTTACCCTTGTTTTCCAAGTAAAACAGCAGGAGATTTTTTGTCATGAGTGTGTTACATGAACAACACAGCTGTTAGCGAACATGGCTAATTGGCCGACATGGAACTTTTCCTCAGTCAGGCAGCTAACTTAAACTGACCCTCCAAAATGCATCTAGTTTCTCAGTGCCAGATTCAATTTCTCCAGAAGGTTGCTTGTGTATATAAGGGTCCTGCCCCTCTTTTCTGAACATTTTGTGTCTTCCAAGGTTGTGACACTATGCCAGATTATTTTTCTCTTGTTATCATGGAACAAAATCCACTGAAAACCTGAAGCCAATATTACACCTTGTTATATGATTGTTCAGGGGCAGAACAATACTCAGTTCCATTAAGAGACAGCTTTTCAATATCAAGAGATCAGAGGGTTTGTTAAAATTGGACTTACCTAGTAGTCCAAAGAGAACAATGTGGCCAATATGCTAGTACCATTTGGGAAGAGAAGTCTTGCTGTTTGTTGCTGGCATGACTTACAAGAATTATCTAATTCCAGAGAAGATCATTCAGATCAGCAACAGCTTCTGTTCAAAGGCCAGCCCTAAGTTTCCTCTCATTTTAAACTTTAGTGATGGGAGCATGCAATATGCAAGTCATATTTTAAGGAGAGGAGATATTTGCCTTTTAGGAGTTAAATGAATGGTCAAGAAGGGATTATCTTACATTCTAAGGCTTAGAACACAACCGGTTACATCTGAGGTTATATGGGTTGTCCTTTTAAATACAGATATATCTAAAAACAATATAAATGATGAAGACACTTATACAAGAAATAATAACTCTGACAACTTTACCCAAATATATTCCTTAGTTCTGCAAGTTCTTTTTCTTTGATCTGCAGGTCATCTTCTAATCTTTCTATTATAATAACATAAGATTCACTGACTTTCTTCTTCCATTCATCTAGTAAGGGAAAGCAAATGAGATTGATTCATAGCTGAGCTTTGCAAAATGTAGACACAGATCATAACATACAAGTAATTAAAACTCTGGGTTTTATTCTGAATTCTACAATACTTAATTTAAATTACTGATTGTGAGTTTAAAATGCAGATGTTTATATTTAAAATGCAATCATATTGAATTGTAGCAATTAAGAACCCATTTGATATTGGATAATATATTTACATAGAAGAAAATATTTGACTTATTTCATTTGATTTTATTGCATTTTAATTATAGCAATCTCTAGTTTCTAGACAAGAGTTTTTAGGCTTTAAATACTAGATACTTGAGATATAATTCTAAAATTTGTATATTCAGCAGTACGCCACAATCTTTTCTATAAAATTATACCTAGAAACTAATATAGTTTTGTAAGAAATTTTCTATTTTCTTTAAAGATATTTCGATGAAAAATAACTTGAGTTCAGATAATCTTCTTAGTACTTTTGTATAATATGCTATCTTATCCTGTGTGTAAAAATTAACAGATATTCCAATGAAATGTTAATTATCCATAATTAGTATTAAACCATGTTATATTTAAGGATATAAGAATAATTACCAGTGCAAGTTTGCGTTGGTCTGGATTTATAATTTCCCATTTGTTAGAAGTTCCTTCTTTTCCCCAGTGCAGTTCGTCAGTTACAAGATTCCAAGTTCAAGTGCAGTGACAGTTCAGTTGAAAAATACTTTGATAGTCTGGCTAAAAATAAGCTGACTGTCAAACAGAATGTCATGCAACAATGACAAAGGACAAAATAGTTTGTGCTTTCAAGGGTGAAATCATAAAGGGAAGTAATCAGTCTGTTTGAAAGAGCTGTATCGAAAATAAACAGTAAATGTTTCAATAGGATTATTTGCCTCCATCAATTGATTGTATACCCATACACACCTTCATGGGCCATTTCTTTAAGAGGTAAACCTAGAAAGTGGTTCAGTTTCATCTTAGGTTCACAAAGAGCTATTAAAACTACCTAGATCTTCTTTCAGGATCATTTTCTCCTGAGCCAGAGTAACGGCAGTTGGAAAAGAGTGACTGGTGATGGAATTTGTCTCTCTCTACAAATAATGGAAACTCACACCCTATAGCATACTACTAATAGAAATTAGTGTAGGTTTTGCTTATATTAGAGCTACAAAATTATGTTTGTAAGCAGAAATTCTCAACATAGACCATGATTAATTTATACTACTTGATTATGTTGACTGTAAGAATCATAGATAAGAATCTAAGACACTGAGTTCTATAGACAGTAATTCATAAAATAATAATGATGAGAACAATAAGATTATAAATAATAATCCATTTTCCATGTTTTCTGTGTGCCAGACACTAGTCTAAGTGCTTTATGTATGTTTTGTCATTTATACCTCATACAATCCTGCAAGGTATATATTATTTCCATATTACAGATGAGAAAATCCAGACTTCTTAGTAGGTAGAGGAGTCTGAAGCCAAGTGTGGGCTGTATAATTCTAAAGTTCAAGCTAGATATTATTAGTGATACGTCTCCCATAATTCCTCTCTTAGTCACCTTCCATTTACTTAATGGGGACATTTCTCTTTGTATATGAGAATTTCTACTGACATAAATGAATGCAGGGTATGATGTAGAATAAATGTAAAATCTAGAAAGAAAGGTTATCTGATTTTAACTATATATTTCTTTTGGAAAATGTAATTATACCTAGAAGATATAGATTTGAATCTTGAAATTCCCATCCAGAGGCTATAGCTGTAATGTAACAGGTACGGATTTCATATTTATTATAGTTGAATGTTCAAACAACTATTTCTTTTGAAGCAAATGCTTAGACAAATTTAGAATTCCCCACATCTTTTTCTCAGTAAAGGTGATCTAAGTTCCAGAGGCAAGGTTTCCATACTGATCAGATATAGTTGGAGAAGTAGGTATCTGATTTCATGAACATCTCCGTCTTCCCCTGGATATAACTCTCCTTATCTCTCCTCATCAGTACATGCTGCCATGTCTGTTGATGTTTGCTATACTGGGGGGGCCTCTGGTTACTTGGCCTAAGCATTCTGTGTTTTCCTTGTTTGAAGACTAGACATCTTCAGCTGCATCATCTTTCTCTCAGCACTTGTCTGTCCCCCATCTCCTCAGGGTGGAAAGTCTTTGTTTTCCCAAGACAAGCTGCCCTCAGGTAGGCACCTGACTTCTTCAGTGCTTGGCAGTGAAGACCAAGCATTTAGTACAATTCTGAAGACCATACTGGATAATCTTCTTTAAGAGGCTTGCAATCTCCCAGGGCTACACCTTGCGAAGTAAAGAACAAGCTCTCCCTTCTCTCAGATTTCCCTAAAACAGTCATGGTTTCCATACCTTGAATCCAGAGGGACAGGGATGGGAGGTAGGGCTGTAGGCCTTCTTGAGGACAGCTAAGCCTATTTTTCCTGATCTTCTTTCTTCTTTCTCTCTCTACTACCTCAAATATTAAACCAGTGTGTATGTGTGTATTTCCTCTACCAGCGAAGGAAAAGCTAGTTCTTCTATCATCTTGCATTGCCTTTCCAATTTCCTGTTTGAGACATAAATTTGATACACTGATTTTTAGGACTTTTCCTTTTGATTTTCAAAAGGCTTTTTATTCTCTCAAAAAGGCCAGCTCTTACAAATGAAAGCTTCGTCTTTCAAAGCTTCAATTTCTGCCATAAATTTGAAAAACAAATCAGCAACTCAATTGAATTTTTCTACACTCTGAGGCAATAAATTTTGCTCAAAAAAAAAGGGGGAGGATAGCAACATAAAAATGCAGGAAATGATGGTCTCAATACTTAAAATACTAAATGTTACTGAAATATAACAACTTCCTACTTCCAAAGGAACAATATCTAGAAGCCTTTGTTATGAATGTGAATCTATGTCATGGGTGGAGTAAACCTCTTGAGTGCCTTCAGGGAGGTGAAAAAAAGGCTGGACTAAGTAAAGATCCAAGATAAGACTCCTGCTTTCCTTTCCTAAACAATGTTGGAGGAATCCACATGGAAGCAGGAAATATTTTTGCCACTACTCAGTACCTTTCTGTAAACATTACTTCTATCTTGAGTTGGCCACATGCTCTAGATTGAATCCTACTCTTTTCGGTTCTGAGACTTCCAGAAAAGCAGGAAGCATGTTATCTCATAGTATCAAAAAACAAAACCTAAATACACAAGTAGTCAGCTTCTCAAACTTTAGTGAGAGCAGACCCTAGGTGAGGAGCTTTATAAAAATTTAGAAGCCAGGGCTCCATCTCTAGAAATTCTGATTCAGTAGATCAGAAGTAGGGCCCAGGAATCTGAATTCTAACAGGCACCCCTAGTGATTCTAACGTAGATGCTACTTGAGGCATACTTCGAGGAGCACTATTCCAAGGTTGCTTAAAGTGAGATGCCTACTTGCCTGAAGGTTTTTGAGACTTTGAATTCCATGTAAGAGAAAGGAGAAGACGATAACTGGAGTAAAGAGAAAAAGAAGATTGTTTCACATTCTCTTAGAGTTCTATCCTGTGGTAATCACTGGGGCAACAGATGATTTGGCTGTGCATGTAGTCTCATATTGTAAAAGTGAATCACAAAAATGGAAGCACCCACGATGCCTTTTCATAGGTGAATGGATAAACAAACAAACTGTATGTGCAGCCATACAATGGAAATTCATTCAGCAATAGAAGAAATGAGCTACCAACCCAAGAAAAGTCATGACAGAGCCTTAAATGAATATCACTAAGTGAAAGAAGATAGTCAGATAAGGCTACATACTATATGATTCCAATATATGACATTTTGGAAAAGGTAAAACCATAGGGACAGTAAAAAGATCAGTGGTTGCCAGGGGAAGTGGGGAGGGGGAAGGGATGAACAGGTGGAGCACAGGGAATTTTTAGGGTAGTGAAATTATTCTGTATAATACTGTGATGATGGATACATGACATTATGCATTTTGAAAAATCAATAGAATGTAAAACACTAACGTAAACTATGGACTTCAGTTAATAATAATTTATGAATACTGGTTCATCAATGGTAACAAATGGACCAGACCAATTTAACATGTTAGTAAGAGGGGAAACTGGGGCAGGGGGTGCGAGGGGAGGAAGGAGTATATGGGAATTCTCTGTACTTTCTGCTCAATTTTTCTGTAAATCTAAAACTTGTAACAAAAGAGTCAATTAATTTTTGAAAATTAAGGAAAAAATATAAAACAATAAATAAGACCAAAAGATAGTAATTCCTTAACAAGACCACTTGAGTTTTCCAAGGAATATTTAGAACTTATAAGGAAAAGCCTTCTCTGAGGAATACCGAACTAATAGTAAGCACTTTTTCCTTTTACACTTGCTTGGTCTTTTTTTCATTCAAAATATCAGGGTAAATTTAGTAAATACCTTATTTCTTCAACTATTCCTTTTTGACCAACCCTTGTGTTCTATTGACTTGCCTAAATCTAATGATAACAGCTCCATCTTTTCAACTGATGTATCAGACCGCTTCAGCACATACAGAGATATGTACTAATAGTCCTTCAATAAGGCTATTTACATTCTTTCTGAATTCCTTTATTTTGGGTTCATATGATTTATTTATCTCAATCTACACTTGTGCATTTGCTATTTATATTTTATGCTTGTCATTTTATAAATATTTAAAAGGATGCTTTCAAGATGAAAAATACAAAAATTGACCTTGACACTTTTCTACCTTTACGAGTCCAACAAAGAAATCATAAAGAACACATATCATGAAATAAAAGTGATGCACAATTCTTACCACAACCTAGACCATTCTTTCATCATATATGAGTTCTTATTAATATGTTCCCAAGTTTTAGGGAAGTTTAGATTTTTGATGTGTTGCATCTGGTTGATAAGCAATTAAGAGAATCATTGCTTTAAATAAGACTTACTAATTGGTAAATATTTAGACTTTTTCCCTTCTTTTTAATAAATGTTAAATTACTTATATTGAAACAAAGTTACCTAAAAGAAAAATTTAGCATTGTCTAAGATGTCTACAATTATTCAATTAAAATTTTTCTTTGATTAATTAATTTATTTTTTTATGGTAAGGAAGATTAGCCCTGAGCTAACATCCACTGCCAATCCTCCTCTTTTTGCTGAGGAAGACTGGCCCTGAGCTAACATCTGTGCCCATCTTCCTCTATTTTATATGTGGGATGCCTGCCACAGCATGGCTTGCTGAGCAGTGTGTAAGACTGAACCTAGGATCTGAACTGGCAAACCCTGGGCCGCAGAAGCTGAGCACGTGGACTTAACCACTATGCCACTGGGCTGGCCCCTGATTAATTTCTTTTTTAAACAATATATTTCTGGTTTTAAAAAAGCATAAATTGTAAGATTCTTATTTGTCAAACAAGTTTTCTTTTCCACTAGAATATCTAAATTTATACTATGTTGGATGGAAATATAAATCATCATTATGATCTGAACATTGTTGAGATAATATTCAGGTTAATCCTCAAAAACGAATAGGACTTGAGAATATATAATAATGAAAGTAAATGTGAAAAAAATCAATATCACAGTAATTTAAACAGGTATTCTCAGTGTCTCTGTGAGAGTTTATTAAAGAAATAAAAAACCCCAATATCGCGATTTTTGTTTCCAGTATACTGAAACTGCCAATGCAAAGATCTTAATCTTTCCTGTGCCTTCTTTTGTTGCTAGGTGAACATAAAGTAAAGTTTTATTAAAGAATCTAAACTAAATATTGATGAGTCATATCTGTCATTTGCTAAAACTTCCTTTTCCAAATTGATAAGATTTCTTTCAATTGTCAGTTCAGCTCTTCATTGGTTGATTGAATCATCTATTCATTCAATAAGCATGAATTGTACCAAGCACTCTAAAAAGCTCATGGGGACCAGGGACAGACAAGTACAGAGGCAACTGTGATACAGCATTCGCCCTATGACCGAGATACACATGACAGTGACAAGAAAGTGCATCTAAGAAAGCTTACATTCCAATCAGAAAAAATTTCTTTGAGGCATTAAAACCATCAGAATAATCTAAACCTCATGACTCAGGCCACTTCCATTTCTCCTTCACCTTATTTTCCCCTCCTAAGAGTCAGCTGGCTGGTAAGGACATAACATTGTGTTCTAATTTTAGTTCAACTAATAACTAAGATTGTCTTTGGGAAAATAACATTTTCATGTTTGAAGTTTGTCCCTTAAAAAACAAACAAACAAGAGGTGGAGGAAGGAAACAAAACTAGTTAGTTCTACTTACATTGCATTAGTTTTCTTTTCACTTGTCAACTATCCACTTGTTGCTTTCCTCAAAGTAAAAAGAAAACTAATTTGATGTAGGTAGGAAAAATTACTTAAAGGTTCAAAAAGTGGATTATATAACATGTTGTTAGAGAGCCTGCTAAGTGATTCCATACGACCAGTTGTTTACTTAGACCCTCCAAGCAGAAACAATCTCAGAAAAGAGTCTGTCCAAGCACAGTTATCACTATTTTTGTTACATCTCCTCCTATATCTTAGTGGAAGAATAGTGACAATGGTTAACCTGCTATAGACTTTTATGCCCCCCTCCTGCCATCTTATATCATATCAGTGTCAGAAATGGCATCAGTCTTTGGCATGTACTCAAAGGTTCATGATCTCCCTTCTGTCCACATTGTCCAGCTCAGCATCCCAGCAATCAGATATTACAACCTTACATTGACTTGATTATATAACATTTTCTATCCATTTTTTTTTTAAAGATTGGCACCCAGCTAACATCTGTTGCCAATCTTTTTTATTTTCCCTTCTTCTTCTTCCCAAAGCCCTCCACTACTTAGTTGTATATTCTAGTTGTAGGTTCTTCTGGTTATGCTATGTGGGACACCGCCTCACCATGGCTTGATGATCAGTGCCATGTCGGCACCCAGCATCCGAAGTGGTGAAATCCTGGACTGGAGCGTGCTCACTTAACCACTTGGCCATGGGGCCGGACCCCCATTTTATACGATATTTGTGGAACTAGGCTGACTCCTTTCACAGCTGAAATTTCATATAAATATAATCTTGAATGTCCTGACTATAAATTAAAAGGAGTGCTATGGTTAAATTAGTGTAAAGCTGTTGGGGATACAAAAAAGTCAACTTTTACCCACAGCTTCATTAATGGATCAATGCATTTGGTTGGGTGAATCAACAGAAAATCAAAGTTTGTGGGGCCACACAGTTTTCTGATTTCTTGTTGCAGGAACTCCTGCTTCTGAAGCCAATTATTAGAGGACTTGTTACAGCAAGTAATATTTGAGTGCATCCTTAATGCCAGGCAGACTTTTGATAATAAACCCAAGTTAAGTGCTTCCAATTTTATATAATCAACATATGTCCTAATAGATTTATATCATATTTTATTAGCATTCAAATAACATACCCTTCCCACCCAGTATTCAAGTTCAATAATCAAAATGTATATAAAAACATTTATGTTTTCAATTAGAATTTGTGAACAAGTTGCATATGTTTTCTTTACAACTTTACTCTCTGTCTTTAATATGGATTATCAAGAGTAGACTGTAATTGTTATAAATTTCAAGATGATTTGTTTTCATGTAAAGCCATTTTCAGAAGTAACCACTGCATTTGAAATAAGCATGTAGCGTATTGTACTTTCCCAGTCTGGTAAGATGGAGAGCGATTGCCTCTACCATTCTTGCCCTTATCTCCCACGAAAAGTCCTATTCCTACTTCAGGACTCAATTTAGGTGTCGGCACCTCTGAGGAGTCTGTACAACTCCATAAACTATTATGACCACCTTCTCCTTGTTGTTCTCATTGTATCCAGTATCCTGCTTTGTCTCTTGAATCCATAATTGTGGTCACTTGAGCTTCATACTAATGAGGAAAAAAAGATGTGAGTTAGTAGATTTAGCTCAGTCTAAAAATCTTACCTTACCATTTAAGATCACCAGCTCCGGAGAGCTAAAGCAAATGAGGCAAAGACGCTGCTAAGCTGGCTGTCCCTCATGCTTAGATCTATTAAGCCATGGCAGAATATGCTGGACTTAAATTTCAAGTCTGGAGTCTAATTGTTTAAGCTGTCTTACCAAGCGATACCATTTCCTGAATGCTGCTCAGAGTTTCCCAAGTTGAGGCCTAGGTTTGAGTAGACAGACAGTCCCCTAAAATTGTCCCCATATTTCCCTACTTCATACATGCAGCCAGGAAGAAATGATGGAGCCTGTGCTGAAGGACAAAGTACAAAGTACAAAGCATTTGGAATTTGTGAGGGCCTTAGGGATAGAATGAGAGATGAGTGCATGTTATTAGTTGAGGTTTAACAAATTAGTTCCATCATCATCTTTCTGAAACTTTCATTTCCCATGATGCTAAAAGGCATACGTTTTATTTAGCTACATAATAGTTAACTTATTAGCTAATCACAATAGTTACCTATGAATCCTCTAAAGACCACAATTCTTCTCTTTGAACTATTTCATAATTCTCAATTCTTCTGTTGAGTCTGGATATGTACTAATCCACAAAATCATCTTGAAATGACATATCAGGGCTGCATCCTTTAATGTTATTAAGGGTGGCTGTTACACCTGTTCCTTTTTGATGGCCAAACATATTTATATTTGGTAAATATGTACTACAGTTATATATGTGTGTGTAGACATTACATATATGTACATATGTATACCTTATATACATATATGTACATTGTAGCTATCTCTCACATATATATAAATATTTCAAGAGCAGCAAGAAAATAAAATAAACTGATAACACACTTAAGTCCTACTCTAAGTCAAGTCTGTGTGAATGCAACACGTACTTCTATTAAAGCACCTATTACAGAAGATAAGGTTAATGCCTTTGTCTCTCCTATTAGGCTTGGAGCAACTTAAGAGCAGGAATTATGTCTTATTCATTTTTGCTTTCCCAACAGCCTAATACAGCTCCAGGTATAGACATAAATTTAATAGTTTTGGATTGAATTGAATTGAACAAAACTGAACAAACTGAATTGGATTGAACCAATTGAATTGAGTAGAATCAATCTCTTCAGTAAGGAAAACATTGCAAAGGTCTGGAAAAGAGGTAAGGTGAATATAGATGAAGCCATTGCCAGTTCTGCAGTTAAAACATGCAGCATTTTGAAATTCCATGCAAGGATAATTCACACAACTTTTTTTTTTTTTTAGGAAGATTAGCCCTGAGCTAAGAACTGCTCCAATGCTCCTCTTTTTGCTGAGGAAGACTGGCCCTGAGCTAACATCTGTGCCCATCTTCCTCTACTTTATATGTGAGACACCTGCCACAACAGGGTTTGCCAAGCGGTGCCATGTCTGCACCCGTGATCCGAACTGGCAAACCCCGGGCTGCTGAAGCAGAACGTGCGAACCTAACCGCTGCACCACCAAGACAGACCCAGACAATTTTTAATCTCTTTATTTTCCTCATATTCCCTTTAAAAATTTGCCTATAACTCAAGAGGTTTTGCGTTACTTGGAGTTACTAGCATTAGTCATTTACACAAGGTATTTGATGCTCTAGAGATAATTTACAAATCAGACTTTCAGAGAGCATTTAAACATTTCAATTACCAGAATCTACTCATGATCAACTAAATCAGAATCTGCTGAGTTTAGGCCCTTGAATTTACAAAAAAACACACAAAAAAGTGATTTGGACACAGGTTGTCCATAAAATAAGCATACAGCGGCTCCTGTCTGCAAAGAATTTATAACCTAATTTCATATTCAAAAATATAACTTACTCTACAAAGGAGCTTTTGATAAGTGTCAAACGAAGGTGCAAAAAAACACATAGTATATAAGTTAAGAGAGGACAGGGTTACATTGGGTGGCCACAGAAGGATTTTTGAACACAGCATGACTTGAGATAGGTCTTGCCACTTGTAGCGTTTTTAACATCTTGGAGCAGAAATAACTATTTAAGCTTGAGCGTATGATAAATTGAGAGCCTGGACACAATTTAAATCATTATATCACTTTAGAGGATTTAGAGAAACAATTAAGACAGTGTTCATTAAAATCCCTATTATTGCTCTACACAGTAAAACAAATTAAACAAAACCGATGGGATCGAAGTAATTTAAAATTCATCTTGGATTTTTTTTTTGAGACTAACAATTGATCAGAGTAAGTTAGGCAAAGTCATAAATAGCAAATGACAGAAAAATTACATACAGTGGCAGCAATGGTGGAAAATATGAACAGGAAGGATAGCAAGAGTCAAAAGGAAAAAGTCAGGGGCGGGCCCGGTGGTGTAGCGGTTAAGTTTGCATGCTCTGCTTCAGCTGGCCTGGGGTTCACCAGTTTGCATCCCAGCGCAGACCTAGAACCGCTTATCAAGGCATTATCAAGCCATGCTGCGGCAGGCGTCCCATATATAAAATAGAGGAGGATGGGCATAGATGTTAGCTCAGTGACAATCTTCCTCAGCAAAAAGAGGAGTATTGGCAGCAAATGTTAACTCAGGGCTAATCTTCCTTAAAAAAGTAAAAAATAAAAATAAAAGTGAAACCAAGAGAGCTTAGAAAAGCTAAGAAAACCATAATTATCAGAGGAGAGAGGCACCTGGGGAGCAGCATAAGCACGTGTTCTATCAGTGAGAGGAATATGCAAATTATAGATGAATTCATGGTACATTATGGCAAAAAACACACTGAGGAAAGTGAGTGCTTTAAATAGAAGCATCATTTTATAAAGAGGATCATAAAAATTTTGCATGTTGTAAGTCTACTGAGATTACATTTGAAATGTAGTGTTCAGTGCTGGATACCTACCTCATTATCATGAAAGAAAGAAAGATCAAAGAAAGAAAACTTTTCTTGCAAATGCAGAAATGGATTATGAAATATATTTGTCCTGGCTAAAGAGAGTAATTGTACATATTCTCTAAATACTCCTTTAATAATTCCATTAAATTGTCCTAGATATCATGATTGAATGGGCAGCACATTTTCATCCATTTAGGTTTTATTTTCAATTTCAATTTGCAAAAGTCTTTCTAGTATAGTAAATTTTATCAAACCATTTCAGACTCACACTGACCAGGGGCCCCTGGTGGCCATATGTCTTGACTTTTGGGTTAATGCAGATCATGGTGAGTTAATCGTGGAGCCGGGAACCAAGTTAAAACGTTGTCCAATTTTTATACTTTGCCCTATGTTGAGCTTTATGCTTAACTCAGAAATTATCTTCTGTTTTTATTCACTGGAAAACTTTGAAGATTGTTTCACTGCTTTAGCTAATGTCTTATTATGGGCTATAAAATATGCCTTTATGTAAGTATTTTGGTTGTCACTGATGTTATTTTTCTACTAAGAGCCATGAAAGGAAAGGTTTATTTAGTGTGGCTAACTACATAAACACATTCTTTTTACTCTTTATCAGATTGATATAATAATATTGTTTGTGGTGTCATTTCTGTATCAATAAAAAAACATTTCCCAGAAATATTTGTTTAAAGAGAATATAAAACATAGGATTAAATACTAAAGTTTTGAAATCAATCTAACTTTTTTTCAGGTTCACAGTAGATTAGTGTCTGTGAGGTATTAGTACGATGTTAATTCACTTGTGAACTTTCTCTTCTCCCGTTCTCTCTTGCATTAATTCTATACAGTTCAATGTGCACTACTTATGGTTAAGCAAAGCTTTTATATGAATCACCACTTTCCGTTAATTTATAGTGCTTATTACTAGAAAGTGATCTGTGGGGAGACACTGCGTTTTTTTCCTTCCCTCTTCCTTACTGTTCATCAGAGTCTAGAGCCAACTTTGTCATTTGCTAGCCAAATAGTGGAATGCTTACCCTCACCCATCACACACACACACACACACAACTTCACCACTTCCTCTCTTCTCTGAAAGAGATTATGGATCTTATTTTGGATCAGCATTTTAACTTCTAAGAAGGTACCTGAATATTTTCATAAAAGATTGTAAGTGAGCTTAAAATCTAGACATTTCCCAGGCCACTCTTTCTTTCACAGACTACACTTGAGACTGGGCTTCTTCTAGGCCCTTCCATGCACCAGGCACTCTCTCCTACCAATCTTCACAAATGCTGTTCCCACTGCCAAAATACACTCCGTGCTCACATTCTCTCCTCCTACCCCTCTCAAAAACAGATAAAGAAGTATGAACAGGCCAATTCTATTCTTCTCTCAGGTCATAGTATACATGTCCCTTCCCCTGAGAGGCCTTTCCTGATCGCATAGCTTCTGTTAGTCCCTCTGTTGACTGCTCCGTGATATTCTGTAGTTTGCTTAATGCACTCCAGTCACAAGTTATTGCAATTACTTTTTTTCCTCGTTTATCATTTGCTAGACTGGAGAAACCTGAGAGCAAGGAAAAATATCCCTGACACATAATTAACATTTAATATATATTTGATAATTTGATGTCGGAGAGGGCATAGTCAGTGGTCTATATAATTTATCTGTTCTAAATGATAACTTTATTTTTGAGGGAATAGTGTAGGTTCCTTTCCTATTTCAAAGCTCATACATTGAACACACCTTTTGTCTGCTTATGCATACGCTGACTTCCTCTGTAAAAGACTTAAAGTGGTTTATCATCTTTATAGCAGGCATTAGGCTGGGTGCTGGGCTGTCTATCTGATTATATGGTTTCTTTAATGTGGACTAAAAGGGATGAGGGTCTAGCTGTTTACCTTATGTCAGTTTTTTCTTTTTTTTCTTCCTAAATTTAGCATTTCCATGATCATTATATTCCATGACCATAAGATCCATTATAAAAATATACCCTGTACTGGTACCATCCCCTCTGCTAATATACCATGCCCTCTACCAATAAAAACATACCATCACTAGGAAAGTGTTCAATAATGAGTCAATAAAGTAAAGAATTATAATTTATGCTTCATATAAATGAGGATACAAGATTGATTTTAAATGATAAATAAAATATAAAAATCATAGTCACAAAAAAACTGAAGAAATAAAACTAATAAAAGAGCATACACAAGCCATTTTGGGAAAAGTCTGAACCCAGAAATATAAGTGGAATATGGAATAAGTTTTTGCCTTGAGGAATTTGCCAAAAACACACTTTTGGTCTTAGGTTCCAAGGAATCAGAGGGTGGCCCAGGGCCCCCACAGACTGGGGATTCTTCGAGTGAATCTTTGACACATTAAGCTGGAATTCCCCCAAAAATATGACTTCAGATTAAGGATCAACTAGAAGCAAATCTGTCATCCCCTACTCTGGACCAAAGGAATTGTGGAATAGGCTGCTTTGGCATTGAGCAAAGCAGGAGAAATTAAAAAGAAAGTAAAATAAGGTCTCTGAGAAATTATGGCCATAGATATGCTCACTTTGGATTTGCCCCCGGATACACAGAGCCTGCTAGGCTAGACAACTTCAGTTGAACTTAGTCTAAGGTTGTTCTCAATCAGTAATGTGTCTCAACTCTCACCACAGAAGCAAATGCAAAGTCCCTGGAGGAGGGTCCATTCATCTTAGGCCATGGGGAATCTCTACAGATACCAAGGACAATGACCAGCAAAAAATCAAAGATAACCACAAGTGCAAAAAAGTACGGCAACACGAGCTGAAAAACAAGCCTCAGAAGGAGATCCCCGCTGACTTCAGCTACTGGAATGATCAAATACAGCTTACAAAACAGCTGTACTTGCTTACCATATTTAAAAGAAAAAAGACTCAGTTTTCTCACCCAGAAAATAGGGCTAATAATAGGGAAAACTGAGTCCCAGCATGGTTAATTGGCTTGCTTGAAGTCATACAGTTAGTGAAAGCTCCCACCACACAGTATTTTCTTTTGCGGTAGATTATTAAACAACAAAAAAGGAGAGCTAGGACTCTAGAGTCACATCACCCTGTTCCCTCTGTTGCATCACTTCTCTCTCCTTTCCTTCCTGCTTATTATCTTTGCAGATATTCTGGGCACCAAATATTTATTCATTTAAACATTTATAACAAATATGTAATGTCAATCCACTGTAATCTGTAGAAACAGGCATTTATATCAATCTGAATATAAAAGAGCAGTCCTAAATTATATATGTTCCTTTAAGCTGGCACAGTGACTGACGTAGAGAACAATGGCTGTGCAAATCAAAGGTGGATCTAGCTCCTCATACCAACATCTTGATTTTGGAAAACTTTATGCTACGGATCAAAGCTCTGAGACTGCCTCTGCACTGGTGCAGGGTTCTAGTAATCAGAAAATTTATTGAGAGTCACCTTTATTGGCCTGCTTTCTACACAGGAAAGAGTGTGGGAACCAAATATATAGCTGAATATCTCAGATATAAGAAAAAGAAATATTTCACATAATTCAACTTGCAGAAGCAAATGTACGGTTAAGCTTAGAACTTAAAAGCAGAACTAAAGAACCAGGACAAAAGTCAAAAAGCTTTCATTAAAAAACAAGAAACCAAAAAAAACCCCATGATAGTCTTAAGGCAGCATTCCAAGATGGTCTCATCCACATTTGTTACTTTGGCTGAGATGGCTGGACTAGCTCGGGTCTGGCTACATGGTCTCTCTAGGAAGAGACATGGTGGCTCAAGATTCTAATAAAGCAAAGGCTGCCAATTCTTAAAATCTAGCCTAGATTAGACTAGACTAGCATCACTTCTGCCACATTACGTGGAACAAAGCAATTCACAATGCCCGCCCAGATTCAAGCGGAGGAGAAACAAACTGCATCTCTTGATGGAAAGGAAGATAAATAAATAAATAAGATGCAAACAATGAAGTATATCAGAAAGAAGAGAAATGACAACGATAAATATATCTCTAGAGAATAGGAAACTCTAAAAAGGAAAAAGCAGATTTCAATGAAAAGAAAACTCAATGAATTAAAAAATAGGAAAAAATTAGAAATTTATCATTTCACCTTTTCCAAAGTATTTTCAAGAAATGATGATTAGATTACGTTTTCATCTTTTTTTAAATCACATCAGAGATTTCAACCTGAAAAGAAAAAACATATATACACCCTCAAAAAATATTTATCAACTTAATAAAAAATAGTTAATTTTATTGTGCTATATATTTGAATTTTTAGAGACCTAAGCAAGTTATTAAAAAACATCCTTGCAAAATTTAACTTTCTTCTTTACCAAATGCTAGCCCTTATTGCTGAAACCTCCTTACCTTAGATTCTTGATATTTCAAGCTACTGGGAAGTAACAATATTTATTTTGCTATTAGAAATTCTCAACTACGCACGGACTTAAAGCTCAACACAAAATACGGTTAGTACTGGACACCTGTCATTCCTTGATTCCTTTCTGAAACCAAATTATTAGAAGTCCTTGCTATGATGACGGTGTATTTTGTGCACTTCTTGGAATAAATAGCGTACAGGAATCATTTAAATGCATATTCAGAGGGAAGCCATCTGTCTCCATGTGAATTTATGAATATTTTAGCTTGCTCAGCTAGTCAAAAGTAAAATTTGGCACTTGAGATTATTATGCAGATTTGTGACATATATTATAAAAAAATTTGCTTCTATAAATCAATGATTGACACCTCTACTAAAGCATAGTTTCTTTCATCATGGATTGAGTCCACTTAAACTATGTACAATATTGGATGCTTACTTTGGAAGTCATCATAATTCAACTTGAATTAGAACATGCAATGTTTTATTAAAATAGAGAAAGAATCTTGACATTGGGTTGAACTTTATAGGCTAGTGTAGTGGACACTGTAATGTGGAACTCAAATCCTTCTTCAATGAAGGACTTATTACCTCAGCTACTGGGAATACTGTGAGTAGACAGCTTTCAGCTGTCAGCCCCATTTGCAGATTGCCTCAGCCAAAGAGAGCTGTCTTGCCCAAGATACTCCTTCCCAAGGTGCCCACATCCAGCGATGCCTGATGTGCAGCATAAACTGTGGCTACTTAGGTCCAACTCAGGACAGGACTAAAGTACCATTCTAGCACCAGAACTCCTCCTGGGGTCAGTCAATGAAGACTGTCTTTGGGCCTGCACCACAGCTTGACTTCTCCACTCTGCTTCTGTCCCTTTCCTTGCACAATTATTAGTCCCAATGGCACTCTTTAGGAAATATACTGTGCTCTAAACACCTGTTTTTGCAAATCCTGTTTTCTAGGAAACTCAACCAGCAGCCATTATTTCTGATATTATTCTGAAAGTTATTTCTGATATTGTATAAACATTTTCTTCCTTGGAATATCCAGAACAATATAAAACCAATTTCATCATCCTACTGATGTAACCATTAATGAATTAAATGACATTTTGATGCATGCTCAAAATTTATAGGAGAATTATATTTTTAATATTTTTGAGAATTATACTTTGATAATTAGAAATATAGATTTGAGAATTAACAGCACATAGATGATATAAGAATGGATGATATCCCAAAGATTGAATGTGGATAGAGAAACCTAGACACCAAAGACCTGTGATCTTCCAGTGATACAAGGTAAGAATGATGATAAGTAATGAGTTAAGGAGACTTGAAAAGGGTGACAGATGAGTTAGGAAAAGAACCAGTAGTGTGGGGTTCCTTGAAGCCAAATGAAGAACGCATGTCAAAGAAGGAGTGATCAACTGAGACGAATGCTACTGAATGGGAATGAAGATGAGAACTAGAAAGAGTTCTGGATTTATCAAAATAGAGAGGACTGGGGAGGGTAGAAGAACAAGTTCAGTGAGTGAGGGTAGGGGAATAAAGACTGACTGAACTAGGTTAAAGAGTGAATGGGAGATTTGGAGGACGGAAGTGCAGACAATTTATTCTAGGAATTTCAGTGTAAAGGAAGCAGAGAAATGAAGTAATAGGTGAAGGAAGTGGAGTTAGAAAAGAAGTTTTTTTAAATTATAAAAATAACAGCATATTTGTGTACTGATGAGAATGATCCAGTAGAGAGGGAAAACGATATAGAAGAGAGAAGATAGAATTGTTGGAATTGTGTCCTTGTTCGTAAAAATGTAAAGTTACAAAGAAATCACCACATTTCAATGCCCTTATTGCTAAATGATCGTGTTTTAGAAAACTCTAAATAAATGCTTATTTGAGGGGGCAACCTCAGGAATAACATAGTGTATTCCTAGGACCCATTTCAGAAGTTGTACCTTCTCTGGAGTCACTAGAATACTGCAACAAAGACAGAAGCAAGATTACAGAGCCTTACAGCACATTCTAACATCAGGAGAGAAGGTAGTAAGATGCTTTGAGCTCAGCTGATAAGAGTAAGCCATCTTAGTTTTTATGAATCAAAACTTTGTTCATATGATAATATTCACTGTGTCCTTTAAGGTCAGCCTCCTCCCATAATCACAGGAATTGTTACCCAATAATACACAGCAGATGCTATCACTTAGAAAAGGGTTGTAGTAATGATATATGGCCAGTCAGTCACTAACAACAGGAACACTTTTTGGTTGTACTACTTTCCCTTATGCCCAACTTTCAAAGTTAAATAAAGCATCTGTATAACAGGGGGAAATGTCTTTTTGTATCTGTAAAGCTGCCTAATGAAAGTGGATCTTGGTAATGAAAGGCCTTTAGATTCTGTTAAGTATCCTGATGTGTCTGGGTATAGAAAGATAAGCCTAGTGTTTGGAGTATGGTCTGGAGAGAGCAACATTGGGCAACCTATTAGAATGAGAAGGATTCAAGTTCCTAGAGATAATCTAGGGGACTTGTGTATATATATAATGAGGGGCAAGAGATTGGTTGGGGGAGAGAGAGTTGTCAAAGAGATAATTTTAAATTCAATAAAACAGACAGTGAAGAAATTCTTGGTGATGAGGATGTCAAAGGACTTCTAAGAACAAGACTAGGTATTATTCAATTTTATGTTTTCACTGGTCTGATATATATCCTTCTCATTCCTCCCACCAACTCCCTCCATAGCTGCAATTATTCAGAGGAGTTTGCTACACACACAACTTGTGTGAGAAGGACTTTTTTTTCTGGAAGGCTTGGGGTCAGGTGGTAAGTATGGGAAAGAGGAAAAGTCTGAGACTCTCAATAACTCATATAGCGAAAAAACAGGGAATTAACTCACAGAATTGTGAGAAAATCACATGCAAGCCCAAAGAGAACTAAATCACCAGAAATGGAAGCTTAAAACCAGAGAAGATTGTGAAAACATAGTCTCTCCAAGTATTCACAAATATTTGGGAGAAGCTTTGGACATCTACAGAGTTTCGAATGGAGGTTGGGATAATGTTGCCTATATCTAAAGGGGAAGCAAAATTCCAGCTGACATCTGATTACATATAAATCTGGAAAAGGTAAAAAATAACGAGTGGGGTGAAGAGATCGCAGAGCATCAACACGCAAAACTTCACAGAAAAAGAAGTGTTGAATGTTAGAAATTACAATGAACTGTCTTCCTAAGAGGCAGTCTTCAGGGGAGCAAAATGAGATACAAATACAGATCAAATAGTTGAAGCAAGGTTGGCATGGCCACAGTATTCCTTTTTCCTCTCAATGCCCAATACAACTCGATGCCAATCTTTTAAAATATCTTTCTTTTGCAGTCTCTCTGCAACTTTGTCTTCATACACAATTATAAAAATCAGATGACAATTTGTTACTACACACAAAAGGGTGTTATGTTGCATTAGCTTAGTTAAGAGTGAATGGTAGCTCGAATAAGGGTTCAGAGAAGTGGATGGATTTTGGTTATGTTTTTAATGTGCAGCCTGCACTTACCAAAGAATTGGATAAAAAGGACGAGGGATAAATATGTGAGAAGTCATGGATTACTTCTAGGTTTTCGCCTTGAGCAATTTGGTGGATAACTGGGGTATTTATCTAGATGAAAAAGATCATCAGGAGTGATAGAGGGAAGATAGGAACCCTCTAAATAGAGGATGCTTATTGGATTTCTTTTCAGTGAGGGAGAAATATGAAGGAGGCAGGTACGTATACAAATCTAGAATTCAGGATTGACTATATTATAATGGCTAGTAAAGACAACTTTAAACAATTTTAAATGAAACATAAAATATGCTGTATGCTGATGAAATGATATGGCTAAAATAAGTTTTGTTTTTGTTGTTGCTTATTTCTTCATTTTTATGTTTTAGGAAATTATAGCATGTTTGTAGAGACATTGAAGATACAAGAAACATGGATAATTTAGCAAATGGCTCTTTCTCTACTGAACTCATGGCAAACATTTTTGTATTTAAACATCAGTAGTTGTAACAAAATAGAATTTCTCTAAAACTCTAGCTTTCTCCCTTCCTTCTCATAGGCTAGCTTCCATAGACAGCTTTTGATTTGACTAGATAATGGTTAAGTAGAAACTCTATTAACTTTAACCAATTATAATGAGTGATGATCTTTCTTACTAAATTTCATTAAAAATTGATCACAGTGATATATAAGTAGTGAGTTTTATGTTAATTTATGACCTTGTCAGTGTGCCCATACATTTAAAACCTGCACTTGAACTACTTGTTATAATCATAATTATTTCTTTGTGTATTAAAAGTTTTCTAGTTCTAGATTTTATTAAAAATGTTTGAAACTTCTCTGAAGAACAGCATATTGGTAGATATAATTTACTTTCTCAAACCCCAAGGCTAAAAATAATAAGAAACCAATCATGTAGAAATTCATTTGAGTAGAGCAACATTTCTCAACCTGCAAATGAAATGAACACTTACTTGATTTCCAGAGTTGCGTTTTAAAAGATTTTTGCCTCAAGATGTAAATGCTTTAATTCTTTTCCGAGCAATGTGATACTCTCCTACAATGAAGTGGTAAATGAAAACTAACTTGAACCATCCGAATGTTCTGCAGAGAGAAAGAGTGGATACCAGTGAAGAAAAGAAATTTTAAAAAACCATTCACATTACTTAACCACAAAGTGTTGGTTGTAGCAAGCATTTTAAGAGCCTGTAAGGAGGCTTGAGATTCAACAAGTAGATGGGTAACACCCATAAAACAGTGCCCAAAGAATATAGACTTTGGAGTTTAGATTGTTTCAGAGATGAATTGAAGCACAATTGAAGGAATATAATTCTGGCACAGAGAACTAGGAAATGACAGTAGCAGATGGATTACACCAGTCTGCAGCAATCAGAGATGAATTGCTCTGTTTGAATGTTGAATTTCATACTTTGGAAGGCTACTAGATTTCTGTAGCCAGAGGCTTCAAAAGATAGACTATTTGTCCAACCGCCCAGAAGGAAACACTAAGTCTGTTAGTTTCAACCATTTACTTGCATGGGCAATAATGCCCTTGGGAGAAACATCTTTAGACAAATGTCAATAATCAAGCTGCTTTACAGGTGAATGATAACAGCAACTAATTCACAAGCATCTTCCTCCTTCACCTCCTGTTCTTGCAAATATCAGTGCAGTAGGGAATCAGCGACTTTAATTATCCCTTTATTCCAATTTTTAACTTGACCCAAAATTGTGGTCTACTAGACTACAGCCAAACTGGCACGTTTGAATGACGTGGCAAGTTTGGTTTGTTGTGGCTCATGTAGATAGCTCTACCAGGTACAGAAACTGGCACTTTCCTACCAGAGACTGGTGTAATTTTCCCTCCAAAAAAACAAAAAACAAGGGCCTTCCTGGTAACATGGCACTTGAGTTCGCACTCTGCTTTGGCAGCCTAGGGTTCTCCTGTTCGGATCCCGGGTGTGGACCTACACACCGCTTATCAAGCCATGCTGTGGCAGGCGTCCCACATATAAAGTGGAGGAAGAGGGGCACAGATGTTACCTCTGGGCCAGTCTTCCTCAGCAAAAAGAGGAGGATTGGCAGTGGATGTTAGCCCAGGGCTAATCTTCCTCACAAAAAAAAAAAAAAAAAAAACTAAGAAATTTCTGTGAATATAGACAAATAGGAGCATGAAGACCACTAGTACATTATACTGAGTTCAGCACACTGGTATTGGAGGGAAGGAGAATGTGCAGTAACCTCTGACAAAGTTCAAGACAAGGAATATTAAAAGTACAATTTCATTAAGTATAAACAGTTAAAGTTGTGTTCCTCACTCAATAGAAATTGGCTTTGTCTAAACAAAATTTTAGAGGCACAAAAGATTTAAGTTAAACTAAGCAGCTAATGGCTATTCAATTATTTCTTTTGCACTAAGTGAATTAAAGACAGTACCCTTCAAGTAAATTTAAAAAAGGTCTTTTTTTCTTTAATAAGAATAATTTAGTTCTGAAGACTTGTGTTTTATTTAGCTAAACAAGAACAAAGAGAGCATCTGAAAATCCTCTGGACAGTTTTGAGCAAATTAATAATGTTCTTTTTTCAGCTTTCTCTTTCCTTCTTAATTCTGCTAGACTACATCCTGGTACCTAAATCCTGGGCCTCCAAGTTACTTGAGTCCAGAGGACAACATGGTGTATGTGAATGGTATCCTTGAATTTGTGTAATACACCAGTTACCAGCTGTATGTGACAGCCATATGTACATTTTGCAGAAGGCAAAGTTTGATTTTGGCTTTATGCTGAATTTGATAATCTTTATACAACATGGGAAGTATTGCTTAGCCTCAGAAAATTAATGGATCACCACAGGTTGTGGGAATTAATTTTGGATTCATACCATCAAGTTTTTGTGACTTTCAGCATATTACCTGAATTTTTGAAGTTTTATTTCAACTAAGTATATATTGATACAGTCTTTATTTCTGTTTTACTTAGTTTGGAGACCAAATGTCTAAGGTGGAAGATTAATACCAAATATTGGATTTTTTTCCATGCTCTGCTTGGTCATTGTTCACTCATCAATAAGTTTGTGGAATATACTTAGTTGCAAATAATTGGAGTCTTTTACAAACTTTGAGAGTATATGATTTAAGGGCTAGGATTTTATAAAGTAAAAATAATATATCAAGAGAAATGGTTCAGTTTCTTACTTGTACCTGCATGTGATTATCACTTTGGTTGAGTCAGGTACATTGTTGGTGGGACATGTGTGCTACTACGCACCAAGCAACGCATCTTAAGGCAAGAGATGCTCAAGTTCTTCAGAACACGTAACATTTCAGTGACTAGAATCTACACACTGTAAAGAGTATGATTAAAATGGTGACCGCCAACTTGTCAGAGACTTCCTACTGACTGAATAGAAGCCACCACTCTATTAGAGTTTTGCGATTTTAAACTGAGGCAAAAATTAAAAGGAATTTTGTCAAATATGAAAGCATCAGCATCAAACCTTGCAGAACAGGTATCTAATGCCCACAGCTTGGAGCAAAATCTAGACAGTACTGTGGTGGTGTCATTCTTAGGACATGCAGATACCAATATCTTTGATAGCACATAAGATGGTACTGGGTGGAAATATAACTTTTAAGTTGAAAAATGCTTCAGAAGTGTTTGATTCTGAATGTAAAGTTTTAGAAAAGTACTGACTACACCTCAATATTTCACTTTTTTGTTTCTTTATATGTATATACAAGAGGCTTAAACGATAAAAATCTATATTTAAGTTCATTTAAAAGAAATCATCAATAAATAAAAACTTCAAGTAACAAAGAAGGCATTGCATCATATTTTATTGGTAGTGTTTTCTCTTTTTTAGTGGAACATAAAATAATGGTGATTCTTAATAATTGATGGCACTTTAGATTATGTGAAATACAGTATTAAACATTTAATGAACGACAAATACATAACATCTTCTGAAAGGTCTGCAAGTAAATCAGTAAATGCTAAGCAATAGCTACCATACACCTTCATTTTCTCTTTCGGAAGAACCTTGAAACAAGAAACACACACACACAAATATCATAATTGAGGGTTGAGGACAAGTTACTTCTGGTTTACCAAACAATTACTTTCATATTGACATGTTAATATATAAACAAAAGTGGCAAAGACTAGTTCTTATTTCAATGTATTCATGTTGAAACACAAAACTCTGACACATCTTTTCTCTAATTATTATTAGACTTTGATATGAAGAAATTTCACACGCTTATAGAAAAATAGGAACACACAACTTAGGATTCCAGCCAATATTTATTTTATCGAAGCTGTTTAGCACCTGTGTATTTTCTTAGTCTTTCTACTCTTTGGCTCCTTCCTGCTGTCTACTTTTTGGCCATTTATTGCTTCTCAGCATCACCAGTGCATGGACAGGAAATAAGAAATGGAAAGTAAAATCAGTCCATTTGGTAATTTAACAGTTCTGTTAAAGGGATTAATAAGAAAGGATGAGAGTAATGTCCAAAATGAACTTATATGATTATCAGTGAATCCAATTATTCATAACATATTCCCCACACAGATATTTGAGAGGGGTGTGTGTGTGTTTGTTTTCCTATGGATGCAATTTTAGGGAAAAGCTTTAAGATATACAAACACATGTTCAAGTTTATAAGGATAAAATAACACATATCCCCTTGGTGTTTCATGCTGATAAGATCAATAAATAAGATAAATTTTAATCATCAATTTCAGAGCTGTCTGTATCTAGCTATTTATCAGTTAAGATAATCACAATATTTTAAGCATTGATCTAATCTGAATCGGTCAGCTATAGATCTGTCTCCAAAAAGTATCTCTATAGTATTCCTACAGTGCTCTGAAGATCCTATAGTTGCCATTTTTATTAGTTGATCAGAATAGGACTATGATGTTTGAGAAGGAACTGCCAGTAACTTAGAACTTTATTGGAACCAAAGCCCAAAAGAAGATAGGAAAACTCTAAAGGTATGTTTAGAAAATTACCTTTAAAACTACTATAGTATTGTGTGAACAAAACAATGCTCCACAAGTCCATCTTTATTAAGAATTAAAAATAGTGATAAACATAAAAAACCCCTTTTCTGAACTTAGACTTATTTCATAAAAAAATAGCTTATCTGTATTTTTGTGTGATGTTATGCTACAGCAATTATGTTAATTTTCATTAATTCATTTCAATGAAACAAACATCTACAGAAAACCCCTATATTTGCAGTCTTGCTCCATCATGAAAGGCAAAGTATACAATATTTAAGATGTCTCTAAATCAGACTATTTTCTATTCAAAGTAATTTCTAGAAAAATTTGCTCCCTATAAGTTATCATGTCTTCTACATCTTTGTAAACAAGCATTTCTTCAATGGACAACAATTTGTAGTTATTCAGGCTGAATGTTGACTTGTTCTGCACAGCATTTAACATCTTCAGGGATGTTGTAAATGAATCACTCAAAGATGAACAAACTGGGAAAATACGAGCGTTCCACAAACTCAAACATGTCTTGTTTCCAGAGAACAGCTCCTCTGTAATTTTCAGATTCCAAATATCTAAGCACGACAGGAAACAGACTCCAAAGAATTGAAGTAACTTTATATCTGACAATGTTTTAACATTCTTTTTCAAGTTGTCTTGCACTCCAAATGCCATAGTGGAATACTTTAAGTGTCCATTCATCTTCAAGCTTAAGGAACACACAAAAGAATATGCAGGCAGGACAGCTGTTGTTACAATATGAGAACCACTAATGATGCAGTTTTCCCCTACTGAAACATCCGGCCCCAATCTGGAGTACTCCACAACTGAGCCAGGGGCCACAGAACATCTTGAATCCAGTATACTCTGAATGATACAGGACGTGTTGCCAGAGCATTCTGGTACTGCTGGAAAGATGCTAAAGGCTAAGGACTGTAAGCCAAGCTCTGACTTCAAACTGCTATCTGAAGTAAAATGAAACAAATATTCTTCAGTTGTTCCAATGTGATAAAATTTGGAGTTATTAAGAACAACAACATTTAGTGATGTTCCCTTAAGAAGATGAAATATTCTCTGCCTCACGTCTACCAACTCGGACTCTTCTTTAGTGACATTTGATGTGTTTCTGGTATACTCCACAGTTGCTCCAGGTCCCAAAGCCTGCAGAAAGTCTCCATAGGCATCTATTTCACAGCTCAGTGTGCCTATCTTTTCATAAAAAGCAAGTAACTTTTTCGCTGATTTTTGATCCATATAAAATAGGCTGTCTGTGTAGACATACTCAGGGTCTACTTTAAGAGAGGGAATATCGTCCCTCACAAAAGCCTGTTGAGAAAAATTTCCATGTCTACACACAGCACCAAATTGATGCATCTTTTCTATGCTGGGCTTATGAAGGAAACAATGGCAACATCTGTATTCAAGGTCTCCATATTCTAAATAATTACAAGGTTCTAAAACAAAAACTCCATGTGTAGTACCTATAGTCAAACTAGAAGGATGAGCTAAAGCGGTAAAGCCAGGTTTGTCAAACCTAATAAACTCAGATTCTCCAACACTATAAAGTTCAATATCATCTGCACAGGTAACCAGAATCCCAGGATTCATATGTGAAGGGAAATCAATGTACATGGCGAGCTTTAATTCTAACATCTGATAAATGGGGTTACCAAAAGGTAAGGCAGTGAAAATTTTCCCCAGAGCACTTGCATTTGGAAGGCGTTGACTGTAGCCACCTATGAAATTAAACAAAATAACTGTTTTGAAATGCTTGTAAGATTGTTTACAAGATTTAAAAACCCAGGGGCATCAGTTATAACTCAAAATGTCTCTAAAGCTATTTAATATATACAATGCATTACTATAACTCAGGAAAAAATAATAAATTCCAGAGTACAAATTCAAAGAGCAATTCTCCTGTAGCCATTTCATATAACGCAGTTTTAAAGATTCTCGCTTAGAAAAGAATTCTAACATACCTTAGAGCCTGTGAATTGTTTTGAATCAACTGCATAACTAGTAAAAAGGACCATGGGCTAAACATGATCTCATATCTACATTTTACACAATAAATGTCAACCATGTTATTGGATGCAGTTTTCCTCTACTAAGAATCCACTTCCCAGGGGAAAGAAAATTCATAAATAACTAACATACCAATTCCAAAATTATCTATTAAACAGTAATTTCCAGATGTAGTGTCTTTCCTCAAATTATTACACACACTTAAAGGAAGTAAAGATATTCAAAAGTATTTTAAAATTTATACTTTTTTAAAATTTAAACAAGCTTTTTCTAGGATGAGCCTTATGACTTAATTCCTTGAAAAGTGTGTTCTCTTAAATACATTAAATAGCTTACATCATTTTTATGTAACTAATTATAGAGAGAGGCAGCATAGAAAGAGTCAGACAAAAATGGGTTCAAACTCTGGTTCACCACTTTTTAGTTGTTTATCTTTGGATTTACTCCAAATCAACAAATGTGGAATAATACTTTGCTTTATCATGTTTTATGAGATCAACTATATATGTAAAGCACTAGGCATATAGTATATTGTTCAACAGATGAAAGCTAATAGTTATTTTCTACTTCTTCCTTTTCCAAAGACTAGCCAATAGTAAAGGTTAGCATTATGAGAACTACCTATTTCTAACTACATTTTTTTCTGGTGTCTAATTTAAATTTACTGAATTGGTAATACTATGACTACTTGTTCTGGAATAAAACTATAAATTAGAATTTTTTACTCTTTTAGTTAGTCTTAAAATCAGAACCTGGATGCTTTACTTGATATCATCTTTACAAAGAATCATTGTTCTGTATGTGAATCATAAGAAATGGAAGGTGCTTTGGAAGCCACGTAGATGAGTGGTTCTAAAATAACCTGTCCTGGGCTGGTACCAGTCCATGACAATGTTTTCACCAGCCCCCAGTACACAAAGAAAAATAACACAGGTTTTTATACAACCGAAATTTTCATTCACCTAAATTTATCCAATTTAAAAAACTATCCTTCATTCTGAGATTCTTTCTTACTTTTCTGCTTTAAAATGTCCTCTTTTCTTTGGGTGATTTTTCCTCTTACACATTTTCTTGTCAACTCTATGTTTTGTCACCACCTTTTTTCTGTTTTTAAACTCTTTTAAGGATTACAGACTTTGGCCACCAATAATCAGATAAAAATGCATGATAGAAGGTTTTTGCAAAAGTCTGGTAATTATAGCACTAATCCAGCCTCTCCTCTACAGTAAGACTCCCTTCTAAAGCACTACCAAGAAATGTTCATATTTTGATGAGCTCTGTCTTAGCAAAATAATTTTCTATATACATACTAAAAACAATATCCATGACAAGTTGATGATGTATGTGATCTACAACTTTAAGGATAAATTTTGTGAAAAACATTATGCTGCTTACAACTAAAATTATCAAGAAAAGCATGAAATATTTGTTTTCAAAGCAGAATAAGTTCAAAGACCAATAAATAAATAAATAAATAAATAAACAAAAGACAGGGGAAAGTATTTGCAAGGGAGAAAAAAGTTCCTAAGATATTAAAGGTAAAATACTGAAAAAAAAAATGTAAATTAGTAAAGTATAACTTTACCAGAGTGAATTAACAGGATGGTAAAAGAATTCCATTTATCTCCATACAGCTTTTCCAAACATCGAAGGGCACAAAGTGTCGATCCTCCATTTCCTTAAAAATGAAGATAAAAAACAAAATTTATTTCATAGAAATCTATTAAAACTTTGTAATTACGGTAAATTCAGGTCACAACTTTGAGGATATGGCTTTTGGTTACAATTAACTAGGCAGAGAGCAAAGGCATGGCAAAAGAATTAAACTAAATACACATTTCAGAGCAATTAAATAAATAAATAAAAACTAGTAATGAAACCCAGAAATCAGCCCTTGGTAATAAATGATCGGCTAATCATCTTCTGAAACAGTACTAAAAAAAACAGAAGAAATGATAAATTAGGCAATCTGCAACACTAGAAGACTATCAAAATGCACATTCACTTGAGTTAGAAATTGCAAAAGCAATATTTAAAATATTTAAATATTAAATATTTAAATATTTAAAAATATTTCTCCCATGACATAAATACGCAAATTAGATTTCCTTTCTAATAAGTTTTCAAAACCTAGTTTCCTAAAAAACTTCTTCAATGTAACTACCACTTACCAGTTACTGTGGGCAAGTTATTTAACTTTCTGTGTCTCAAATTCTCTTCTATATATTAAGAATAATTAACATATTGACTACATAGTTGTAAGGATTAAAACAACATTAGCTAATTATAACAATGCCAGTGTCATATACATATATATACACCCTATCTCTGGGATCAAGGGGTTTCAGGTTTAAGCATCACATGGAAAATGGCCTCCAGAAAAGGAACATGTATTTTTATTTGTAACGGAAGGTCAAAAGGCAAAGTTGCCCTAAACTAAAATTTTAAAGTAAATATCTATGATACTTAAGCCATTAGACTGTGGTCTTTCGAATTCTGCATTGTGGTCCCAAGAGGCCAAGTATATATTTTGTCTTGATTTGTATTCTTCATGTAAATTTCTCAAGAAACTGTGGTGTGAGAAGGGATCTTAGGAGCCCTACTGATAAGGTCCAAAGGAATACTCACCATCTGAGTAAATTTTATTAAAACTAATAAAATTCTCTTATAAATAACATAATATTCTTCATGGTAAGTCACAATGTGTAAGAACAGTTGCTATCCCTTTTATCTTTCTGAAAAAATAGTGAATTTATATTAAAATTTTAAAGTCTGTAATGATTACGGGTGGAAAGATGCACAGCTTATAAACTGTAAACCAAAGGAAAGCTTTTCTTCGATGATTATTCTGCCCAAAACCGATGGTATAAATCTAAACATAAATGCATACCAATTTTGGCTCCAGGAGGATCAACAAAAACATGATATTGAACTCCAAGAGGTAACTCCTTTTTTTTCAGCTTTTCTGACAGCTGTTGCTTATAGGCAAGTTCCTGTTTTTCATCAGCTGCTGTTATTGCAACAATGTCCCAGAATTCTCCAGCTGCCACAGGTTTGCCTATGTGGGAAAAGCAAAGAAATGATAAGTATCATTATAATTCTCTAGCTGTTACAGGTTTACCTATTTGGAAAGAAGAAAAAAAAGAGGCAATATTACCACCTTCTTAAATGTATCTTCTGTTTTTGAAAATTAGAGAATGAATAGTGGCCAGCTGTATGATTCAAAAGTTCTAATGAGGATTGTTCACAAATTCTATTTTTTTTTTTAAGATTTCTTGCTTCTTTTATGGTCTACCATCCCATTTATTTATACATTCTGAAAGATATCATGTTCCTTCATTAAGAGAAGTACTTTCGACTGGCTAGAGATTATTACTTCAATTCTTAAATAAGGAGACCAAGGAATAAATGAACCTTCAGCTTTGAAAATCAATTTTCATATATCAGGACCACTTAGTGTTTCTCGGCTAAGAAAGACTCAAATCAAGGATCCATTCCTACAACGTTGCTGTTTATAAATGTGGGTACTTTATTTTTTATTACGTTAAGATGAGCCCTGCAAGTTTACAGAGTATTGGAGTACGGTATAAAATTCTGGATAACAGAAAAGTTCCCAACTCCCTGATGAAGTCATAAAAAGACAAGCTGAACTTTCGGCAGACAGTTGGAAGCTCTTCTTTACTGATACACAAGATGCATAAGGGTTTTTATTGGTTAACAAACAGGACTTGTCATCTGGAATTTAAGTCCTAAACATTTCTCTGTCATTCATGTATTATTTTCTGTACTCTTAAAGGGGTAACTTCATAAAAAATCTAACATTTTATTAGACAATTGTATAGAGAATGACAAGCGGCATGGCCTTTTTTTTTTTAAAAAAACCATTTTGATAAAAACTTCCCCCTTTTAATTTGTAATCCCTGACTCTTCCATGGTTTGTTTTGTTTTTTACTCAGTAAGCGTTCACATTATGGAACAAACCAGTGAAGCAGGCTGGGGGTGGAAGAGGGCTAAAATCAGATTTGTAAGGTGAAAACACTATGCTTTAGATCTTTTAGACTTATTTAAAACAGCTTTTGTTAATAAGCTCGCCAAATGCATAACTGCGTTTATAGCTTCATTGGTCAAGTTAATTTTTTCTTCTTCCTTATTTTATTGTGAGATATATATATATATATGTTACTAGGAATAAGGTTAAAGAAAAGTAACGAGCATAATGTAAAGAGAGGACAGTGAGAGAGAATAAAAAATTCAGGAGGAATTATTAGCTACGCCTGGGCCAGCGCCCCAGGTCCGCAGGTGAGACGCAGACAGGAAGCGAGAATCCAGCCAGTTTCCCAGCGCATAAGGCGTCCTCCTGGCCAGCGGCCGGAGAGCTGGGGCTCCTCGTTCTGTACCTCTCAGCTCTGAAAACCTCTGCAGCCTTCGCTGCGTGGCCTCTCGCAGAGCTACGCCAGGAGCGACACTTGCAGCAGCCATAACTCCACCTTTCCCGGGGCCTGCTGCGGCCTTCCAGGTATCCCGCCGCCCGGCACAGCACGCGTGCGCCCTGGAACGTAACCCGTCCCTCCTTCCGGGTTCGCCTCTGACCCGCCCCCTGCGTGCGTCACGCACGTAGCCACGCCCCCGAAGCTCTTGGGGCTGCCCAGGGAAAGCCTTGGTGGGGTGAGCCCAGAGTTTTGCCCCGTTTCTCTAGCAACGGTCTCCAGAGCAGATGGCTACCTAGCGATTTGTCAGACTGTGCCGGGACTGGGCCGCTTGTTCCCAACTCATAAGGCTTTGCAGCCCGGTTGACCCGGTGAGTGGTTCAGGGTGGGCGACGAAATTGCTAGAACTGACCCGCCGAGAAGACGGAACTACAACCTACCTTCAGCTTTCTCTCTCCGGAAGGCGATTTGTCCTTTCGCGCTCGTGGTTGGTTTCATCCGGGAGCGGTTCCCAAGGACCTCTTGACAATTAATCTCTCCCCGGGCGTCGTCTTTTGATGCCCTGTGCCCGACCCGGATCCAGATACACAGTCTGAACATTTAAAATCTCTGCCCTCTTCAAGAACCATGTGTTTGTGGCTTCTTTGCCCTTGCAGTTCCTAGAGAATGAGTCCCTCCACCCCTCTCGGTTTTGAGCTCACTTATAGTCTTTTTGAAGTTGTATAAAAGTCAGTCTGCAACCAGGCCCTTAACATTGTGTGATGTTTTAGTTGCTTCTCTGGCGTTCTTTTGTATATACAGATTAATCTAGAACTTTCAGTAACATTCCCGGGAATAAGTCAGCTTTATTAGATGAGTTTTTGGTAGGTATCTATAGGTATTTCTTTTGTAACGCACCAAGTTTATAGTGAGTTTTACAGATTAGTCTGTTAATCTTTATACATAAAAAAGCTATGAATCAGAATAGTGACTTTGTCAAAGTCTCACAATTGGGATGTAGTAGAGAAGATTTAAGCAACATATTTCAACCCCAAACCCAGAAATCATTCTGGCACACCATACAGTTTGACTTATTTGGGAAGTCTGTCTTCATTGAGGTCTTCATCAGGAACATAGGCATTTAAGGCCCTACAAGCTCTTGCCATGAATTTAACTTGAAACGTTTTTCTTCTAAAGATTTGACATAGTTATCTTATTCTGTACTTACAGAGGAAACATTTGAGTAAAAAGAGAGATTGCTGTTTCATACTTGTCACTTAAAAGTTTTTTTGTTCATAAAAACAAAACATTCTCATTAAGAACATTTAGAAAATACAGAAGAGTTAAGTGAGGTGAGGGTGAACGAAAGGGAGAGTAGCAAGAGAGAGGATCAGAGAGTTGACAAAGGCCCAAAGAAAGGATTTTGTTTTTATCGAGGGAAGCGCAGCCATTGCAGGGTTTTGATGTGACTTGCCCTATGTTTAAAAGGATCACTTAGAAATGTGAAGACAGACTGTAGTCGAGGCTGGGGCAGGGATAGAAGAAGCAGGGAGACTTGTTTGGAGGGTACTGCAGTAATGAGGTGAGAGCTGATGAAGGCTTGGCCAGGATGCTTACAGTGAGGATGATGTCAAGTTGATTAGATTCTGGATGTAGTTTTGAAGGCACAGTCGATATGATTTGCTAATGGAATGGCTGTGGAATGTGAGGGAAGGAGGAATCAAGGATGACTGCCTGAAGGATAGAGTGGTCATCAATTGAGATGGAAAAGGCTCTAGATGGGGAATGTTGGTGGGGTAGTAGGGAGAGTCCAGAATTTGGTTTTGGACATGTAGGATAAACATGTGTATGTATAAAGTGTTGTAATGGAAATTTGTGTGTGATGTGGTGTGTGCATTATACATAGGAGTCTGGAGTTCATGAGCGAGGTCTGGGCTAGGGAGAGAATTTTGGGAGCTGTCAGCATACAGATGGAGTTAATTTTAAACTTTGGAACTAGGTGAGGTCTCAAGGGAAGAAAGGTCAATAGAGTCTATAAGCTGAGGCATTGTACATACTAATGAGGTAAAGTAAATAATGACAAAGTAATCAAATAAGAAAATTGTAGATGGTGATAAGAACTGTGAGGGGACTAAAACAGGGTGATGTGATAGACTCTATCACATAGAGCATTGAATATATCATTTCTTGGACCTGGGAAGTATGGCCATAGAGATAGATATTATTTTTTCCTGATATGATTACATTACTCACATAAAATGTACTAGAAGTAAATATATCACATTGTCAGCTATAGTTTTTGTTCTTCCCTCTTTTCTGTTTTTTCTCAAATTTTCACTGTTACTAATTTTAAGTAAAAAATGAAAAAAATGTATACTATGTGAGTGGGAGTAAATTTCCTTGGCTTTTGATTGTAGGGGGTGAAAAAGCATTGGGATTTTCTTTACGTTTATGTTTAATATAATCAAACTGTGATATGGTCGTTTAAACGGTCGTAAGCTAAAGTAACCAGAATAAAACATGCCAATACAGCTAAGTGGTAAACCCATCAATTCTGTACAAGTAAAGCACAATGGAAATGATGTGTATAATTTTGGATTCCACGTTTTAAAAGGGACATCATACAAATTGAACTATAGTAAGTTGAAAAGTGATATTCTGTGGAGGCATATGGGCTTTTTTTCTAGGGCGGGAGAGTAGAAAGTACCTGAAGAAATGTCGTAAAGAAGAGTGAGGTAGATTTTTTTAATAGAACTTTCTTGCGGTATACTTTATCTACCATTAACTTCACCTGTCATAAGCAAACAATTTAATGATTTTTAGTAAATTTACTAAGTCATGCAGTCATCATCATAGTCCAGGTTTATAACATTTCCATCACCCCAGTAAGATGCCTTGTGCCTGTTTACAGTTAATGCCAATTAAGTTGTTTCTGTTACTATAGGCATAACTATGACGGTTGTGTGGAAGTTATAGAGAAGCACATTAAAATTTTTTTCCTTTAAATTCAGTTTTTTCCCCTTCTTCATAAGAAGAAGCTGAAGCCAAATAAAGAGGATCCTGGATTATGGACCATGGAGTTCGTGGTGTGTGGCTTGGCCAGCTCATGCTAGGGCTCTGATCTTTTCCATTCCTTGTGCTTCCTCTCTCTGTTTAACCACTGTTCCTCCTCCTACTCTTGCTGAAAAGCAGTGTAAAGCAAAAATCTTTCTACTGTTTCCTTTATTTCAATTTATTTACTCAGCTAGCCTGTTCTCAACTTATTTCTTCACTGTTTTTTTCCCATTGTGTCCTGTTGAAGGAACCCTCACCCTGAACTTCTGTTTTCCTTTCTCCTTTAGTTATTTTTTTAAAAGACTTTGTTTTTTAGAGCAGTTTAAGGTTCACAGCAAAATTGAGAAGAAAGTACAGAGATTTCCAATATACCCCCATATATACCAACACATGCATAGCTTTCTCTGTTGTCAGAATTCCTCCACCAGAGAGGTACATTTGTTACAACTGATGAACCTAAATTGACATATCATAATCACCCAAAGTCCAGGTTTACCTTAGAGTTCACTCCTGGTGTTGTATAGTCTATGGGTTTGGACAAAGTATAATGACATGTATACATTGTTATAGTGGCCCTAAAAATTCTGCCTGTTTATCTCCCCTCACCTCACACCCTGCAACCACTGATCTTTTTAGTATCTCCATAGTTTTGCTTTTGCCAGAATGTCATATAGCTGGAGTCATTCAGTATGTAGCCTTTTCAGATTGACTTCTTTCACTTGGTAATATGCATTTAAGGTTATACCATGTCTTTTCATGGCTTGCTAACTAATTTATTTTTAGTGCTGAGTAATATTCCATTGTCTAGTTGTATCACAGTGTATTCATTCACCTAGTGAAGGACATCTTGGTTTCTCCCAAGTTTTGGGGATTATTAATAAAGCTGCTATAAACATCCATGTGTTGGCTTTTGTGTGGAAATAAGTATTCAACACCTTTGGGTAAATACCAAGGAGGGCAATTACTGGATCTTATGGTAAAAGATGTTTAGTTTTATAAGAAATTTCCAAACTGTCTTCCAAAGTGACTGTACTATTTTGCATTCCTACCAGCAATGAATGAGAGTTCCTGTTGCTCCATATGCTCACCAGCAGTTGGTGTTGTCAGTGTTCAAGATTTTGGCCATTCGAATAGCTGTGTAATGTCATCTTCTTGTTTTAATTTGCATTTCCCTGATGACATATAATGAGGAGCAACTTTCATATGCTTATTTGACATTTGTATATCTTTGGTGAAGTGTCTTAAAGTTTTTGATCCATTTTTTTTAATCTGGTGGTTCATTTTCTTGTTGAGTTTTGAGTTCTTTGTGTATTTTAGTAACAGTCTTTTATCAAATCTCTTTTGAGAATAGTTTCTCCTTGTCTGTGATTTTTCTTCTCATTCATTTGACATTGCCTTTTGCAGAGCATGTGTCTTTAATTTTAATGAGGTCCAGGTTATAAAATATTTCCTTCTTGGATTATGCTTTTGAAAAGCATAATCTAGAAGTCATCATCATACCTAAGGTCATCTAGGTTTTCTCCTAGGTTATATTCTAGGAGTTTTATAGTTTTGTGTTTTATATTTAGGTCATAGATCTATTTGAATTCTTCTGATGGCATAAAGTCCATATCTAGACTGATTTTTTTACATGTGGATGTCCAGTTGTTCAGCACCATTTGTTGAAAGTATATCTTTGCTCCATTGTCAAAGATCAGTTAACTATACTCATGTCTGTCTATTTCTGGGTTCTCTATTCTGTTCCATTGTTCTATCTTTCCATTCTTTTGATAATACTGCACTGTCTTGACTATGATAGCTTTATACTAAGTATTGAAGTTGGGTAGTGGGTCATTCCTCCAACTTTGTTCTTTTCCTTCAATATTTAATTAGATATTGAGGATTTTTTGCCTCTGCATGTAAACTTTAAAATCTGTCGATATCAATAAAATAATTTGCTGAGATTTTGATTGGAATTGCATTGAATCTATAGATCAAGTTGGGAAGAACTGATATCTTGACAATATTGAACCTTCTTATCGGTGAACATTAAGTCTCTCTCCATTTATTTAGTTCTTTGATTTTGCTCATTAGTGTTTTGTTGTTTTCCTCCTGTAGATCTTGTACATAGTTGTTACATTTACACCTAAATATTTCATTTTTGGAAGTGCTAATGTAAATAGTATTGTATTTTTAACTTGTTCGTTATTGGTATATAGGAAAGTGTTTGACTTTTATGTATTAACCTTGTATGTGCAACCTTGCTATGATCGCTTAGTAGTTTGAGAAGTTTTTTTGTCAATTCTTTTGGATTTTCTACATAGATAATCATGTCATCTATGATTAAAGATGGTTTTATTTCTTCTTTCACAATCTGTACATTTTTATTTCCATTTCTTGTCTTATGGTGTTAGCTAGGACTTCCAGTACAATATTGAAAAGCAGTGGTGAGATGGGACCTCCTTGCCTTGGATGTCATCTTAGTGGGAAACCTTCTAGTTTCTTACCATTAGGTATGTTGTTAGCTGTAGATTTTTGTAGATATTCTTTATCAAGTAGAGAAAGTTGTCTTCTATTCCTAGTTTACTCAGAGTTTTTATTGTGAATGGATGTTGGATTTTGTCAAATGCCTTTTCTGCATCTATTGATATGATTATGTGATTTTTCTTTTTTAGCCTGTTGATTTGGTGGATTACATTAATTGGTTTTTAAATGTTGAAACAGTCTTGCATACCTGGGATAAATCCCACTTGGTGGTATGTGTATTATTCTTTATGTACATTGTTGGATTCAATTTATTAACACTTTTTCAAGATTTTTGCATCTATTTTCATGAGAAATAGTGGTCTGTCATTTTCCTTTCTTCTAATGTCTTTTTCTGGCCTTAGTGTTATGATAATGCTGTCCTCAGAGAATGAGTTAGGAAGTATTCCCTTTGCTTCTATCCTCTGGGAGACTGTGGAGAACTGGTAAAACTTCTCCCTTAAATTTTGGTAGAATTCCCTAGAGAACTTATCTGGGCCTGGTGTTTCTGTTGTGAAAGGTTATTAATTATTGATTCAGTTTCTTTCATAGATGTACATTTGTTCAGATTGTCTATTTTATTCTTGTGTGAGTTTTGGCAAATTTTGTCTTTCAAGAAATTGTTCCATTTCATCTAGGTTATCAAATTTGTGTGCGTGGAGTGAGTCATGGTATTTCTTTATTATCCTCCTAATGTCCATGGGATCTATAGTAGTATTTCTTCCTTCATTTCTGATATTAGTAAATTGTGTTCTCTCTCTTTTTTTCTTTGTTTGGCTAGAGGCTTATCAATTTTATTGATCTTTTCAAAAAACCGGCTTTAGGTTTTATGGATTTTCTCTATTGATTTCCTGTTTTCCATTTAATTGATTTCTGCTGTAATTCTTATTATTTCTTTTCTTCTTTTTACTGTGGATTTAATTTACTTTATTTGTTTTAGTTTCATAAGGTAGAAGTTTAGAGTATTGCTTTAGGTCTTTCTTCTTTTGTAATATATGCATTCAGTGCTATAAATTTCATTCTAAACACCACTTTTGCTGTACCCCATGAATTTTGATAAGTTGTATTTCTATTTTCATTTTGTTTAAAATATTTCTTAATTTTTCTTGAGTTCCTCTTTGGCCCATGTGTTATTTATAAATGTGTTGTTTAATCTCTATATATTTTGGGGTTTTCTAGCTGTCTTTCTGTTATTGATGTCTAGTTTAATTCCATTGAGATATGGCATAGGTATTGTATGATTTCTTTTAAGTTTGTTAAGGTGTGTTTTATGGCCCAGAATGTGGTCTATCTTGATAACTATTTCTTGTGAGCTTTTGATGAAGGTATATTCTCCTGTTGTTGGATGAAATAGTCTATAGATGTCAATTATATCCAATTTGGTGTTGTTGAGTTCAACTACGTCCTTACTGATTTTCTGTCAGCTGGGTCTGTCCGTTTCTGATAGAGGGATGTTGAGGCCACCAACTCTGACAGTGGATTCATCTGTTTCTTCTTGTAGTTCTATCAGTTTTACTTTACATAGCTTCACCCTCAGTTGTTAGATGCATAAACTTTATTAAATGACTGTTATGATTATGTAATGCTATTTTTATCCCTGATAACTTCCCTTGCATTGAGATCTGCTCTGCCTGAAGTTAATACAGCTACTCCTTTCTTTTGATTAGTGTTAGCGTAGTATATATTTCACCATCATTTTGCTTTAATATGTATGTATTTATATTTAGAGTAGTTTTTCGGTAGACAACATAGAGTTGAGAATTTTTTTTAATCTCCTCTGACAGTCTCTTTTAATTGGTACATTTTGACCGTTGACATTCATAATGATTTATTCATATAGTTGGATTAATATCTGCCATATTCATTACTGTTTTCTATTTGTTGCCATTATTCTTTGTTTCTGGTTTTTTCTTCTACTCTTTTTCTGGCTTTCATGGTTTTAATTGAGCATTATGTTTGATTCCATTTTCTCTCAACATATCAGTTATGGTTATTTTACTTTTTTCAGTGTTTGCCATAAAGTTTGCAATATTCATTTACAACTGATTCAATTCTATTTTCAAATAACACTATGCCCCTTCCTAAGTAGCGTAAAATTTTCTTATTAAGAAATTGTAATTTCTGTGTAGATGTTTTTCTGGATGTTTTGATTAGTTTTTATTGTTTTATATCCGTCTTCTGGCTCATCACTCTTTCAAGTTTATGGTTTTACAGTCTACAAGTGTGGAATAAAAATAAAAGTTGAAAATGGTGGTTTTCACAATTTTTTTTAATAGAAATATACAGCCTTCTAAATTTTAGAAATCAAATACATTTAAAGGAGAAAAAATCAGATGTCTTGATTACAAGTGAATCTTGATTCCTTGTTTCAAATGACTTCTTATGTTATTTGAAAACGTGTAGAATATACCACGAAAATATAATGTTTCAAAAATTAAGCTTATTTATAAACTTATAAACCAACTTGATTCTATTTTCATTTGCCTTGAGATACATAATGTTCTGACTGTTCTACTAGAACCTCTCTCTTTAAGTTTTCAAGTACATTTTCTCTGTGATGTAAAATCAGGGCAAGTCTTCATCAAAACAGGATTGACTCAATAAATCTATTGGCCAAATAAAAATATGTAAAAAGTATAATTGCTATATTTTTGATGGGCTTAAATATATTGTAGACATTCTACACCAAAAATAGTTTGCAACCACAATAGATGTAAAATATTACTAATTATAATTCTTATAGTTAGATTTTTTAAAAAATAAAACTTTGTTTTTTTCCTTTTAGTGATTTTATTTTATATGCGGAATCTTAGTAGCTTTTGTATAATTCTGGAATCCAGTGTCCATAATTCCATTTATTTAATAATGTTATAACGAATGCTTCCAAAATAATTTACTGTAACATAGATGATCAAACCCAATATTATATTTTAATACACTTTTTACTTAAAATAATAAAGTATCTAAAATTCCAGTGAATGACTGTGATGTCTAGAGGTCATTGACACAGTCAGCAAAGCATTTCCATGAAAATTTCTTTTAAATATTTATTATGTATCCACTTGAAAAGGAAATAAATGAATAAAGATTTTTTACTTTTCAATATTTAATTTAGATATTTGTTAATTATAAGCTCATATGATTCACCTCATGTATTTGCCACCAGTTTTTTTAAATGGAAAAAGTTGTGAACAAAGATGAGACTTATAATTGATGTATATTGTATTTTATAAAGATATGGTTTTTACAGTATTAAAAATGTATGATAATTTTAAAATTGGTACTTCAGTTTTTACAAACTAATGAAAGATTTACTGACAATGATACTGATTTCTTTTTACCACAGAACTTCTTTGAAATTATAATTGAAGTGCTGATGGTTTCTCTGTGTTGCTGTACTTTAAATTTGCCTTTTTAATATTATATTATTATTTGAACTTGATAATATACACATTTGTATGCACATTTTGCAAAGTAATTGTAAAATCATCAAAGCCTAAAAGGGACAAAAGTACCTGGATTCCTCTTTAATGGTCGTATTTAAAATTGGCAGCAGTTGGTTAGCCAGCTTTTAAGTAGGTGGAGGAGGAGATATCAATTGTAGTGGTTTTCAGCTTCCCTTGGTGGACAGTCTAATCATCTGGGCACTTAGCTGCAGAGATAAGATTCAGGAGGTATGCAATGGGGCCTAGGAATTTGTGTTATTCTAGTTATTCTGATGTACAATAAAGAATGAGAGACAAAATTAAATTTTGCGTGAGGTAGTGTAAAACAAAATGTGAAAAATCTCCACTTATCCAAAATGATTGGGGTATGTGACAGACTGTTTAAAAGAATAGTCCAAATAGCTGAAACATAGTTTATATTCTGAATGTAGATTACTAGTTCTTAAAGAAATGGAAAAATTGGGGCTCGTCCCATGGCTGAGTGGGTAAGTTCACATATTCTGCTTCAGTGGCCCAGGGTTCACCCGTTTGGATCCTGGGTGCAGACCTACACACTGCTCATCAAGCCATGCTGTGGCAACATCCCACATAGAAGAACTGGAATGACTTACAATTAGAATATTAACTATGTTCTGGGGTGGGCTTTGGAGAGGTGAAAAAAAGGAAGATTGGCAACAGATATTAGCTACGTTTATTCCTGTTCCCTACTAATCATATGTTAATCTTTCCTCTGGATAGTAATAAGTTGATATTGTATAATAATGTTCTATTCTGGAATTTTTGTGTATGCGTTTGAGGAAAAGTGGCTCTTAGCTACCATCTATTGCTAGTCTTCCTCATTTTGTTTGAGGAAGTTTGTCATTGAGCTAACATTTGTGCCCATCTTTCTCTGTTTTATGTGGGATGCTGCCACAGCATGGCTTGATGCACGGTGCTAGGTCGGTGCCTCAGATCCAAACCCACAAATTCCAGGACACTGAAGCAGAGCACATGAGTCTAACCACTACACCACCATGCCAGCCCCTGGAAATTTCTTTTTTTTAAAGATTGACACCTGAGCTAACAACTGTTGCTAATCTTCTTTTTTTTTCCTGCTTTTTTTCTCCCCAAATCCCCCCAGTATACAGTTGTGTATTTTTTTAGTTGTGGGTCCTTCTAGTTGTGGCCTGTGGGACGCCACCTCAGTGTGGCCTGATGAGCGGTGCCATGTCCGTGCCCAGGATCCGAACTGGTGAAACCCCGGGCCACTGAAGGGGAGCACGTGAACTCAACCACTTGGCCACTGGGCCGGCCCCGGAATTTTTTTTAATATTAAGGTTATTTATATACTAGCAAATAAATACTGTTGGTGGAAGTGAATATTAATGCAATCGAGAGTGTGAATATAAATTAATCTAGTATATGAGAAAGACTGATTTTAAGATTGTTTAAGAATTCATATCATACCAAGTAATCAATTGAGAATGGTTTAAAAATTAAAATACAGTCATGCATTGCTTAATGCTGGGAATACATTCTGAGAAATTTGTTGTTAGGTGACTTCATCATTGTGGGAACATCATAGAGTGTACTTACATAAACCTAGATGGTATAGCCTACTACACACCTAGGCTAGATGGTACTAATACTATGGGACTACCATTGTATATGTGGTCCATTGTTGACTGAAACATTGTTATGCAGTGCAAGATTGTATATAAAAGAAAAATCAGTTAATAGGAACCGAAAAGTATATTTCAGGTACCTGGGATAAGATTCAGTATTTAAGCATTAAATTAACTGAATGACATGCCAGATATGGAAGAGATATATTTTGGAGTAAGATTTCTTACTGTATGATAAAAGGAACCTCACAGGGTATGGAGAAACATTTTTTTACCCCCCTCACTAAAGATCTGAAAGGCAAGTAAAGAGTTAATTGCTTTTTATCATAAAAGATCCTTCATATAATCTGGTTAAAGTATTTAAAATATAGATATTTATAGAGACTTCTGGGGTGAGATAATAACAAAATATGTCCCAACCCCCAACTATTTGAGACTATGAGCTAGGATTATAATATTTTGCAAGTTTATTTATTGAAAATACATTTATGACTGATTTACTTTTTTCTGCTTACTTTGTGTTTAATTTGCTCTTCTTTATCTAGTTTCCTAAGGTAGAAATTTAGATTGTTAATTTTAGATCTTTTCTAATACATGGATTCAATGCTGTAAATTTCATTCTAAGCATTGCTTTCACTGTATCCCACAAATTTTGATAAGGAATATTTTAATTTAGTTGAAAATATATTTTAACTTATGATTTCTTCTTTTACCCATATGTTATTTAGAATGTGTTGTTTGATCTCCATGTATTTTGGGATTTTTCTAGCTATCTTTTTCTTCTTGATATCAGTTTATTTCCACTGTGGTCTGAGACAGCACTGTATGCTTTCTATTCTTTTAAATTTGTTAAGGTATGTTTTATGGCCCAGAATATGGTCTGTCTTGGTGAATATTCCATGTGAGCTTGAGAAGAATGTGTAATCTATTTTTGAGTGTAGTTACAGACAGATGTCAATTATCCAGTTGACTGGTAGTGCTATGGATTTCAACTGTGTTCTTTCTCATTTTTGCCTGCCAGATCTATCCATTTCTGATAGAGGGGTGTTGAAGATTCCAACTATAGTAGTAAATTTATCTATTTCTTCTTTCCAGTTCTCTCAGTTTCGCCTCACGTATTTTGATGCTGTGTTTAGGCACATGTACATTAAGGATTGTTGTGTCTTCTTGTAGAATTGTCTCTTTATCATTATGTAATGCCCCTCTTTATTCCTGATAATTTTCCTTGCTCTGAAGTCTACTCTGAAATATTATAGCTTCTCCAGCTTTCTTTGGCTGAGTGTTAGTATGGTATATCTTTCTCCATCACTTTACTTTTTTGTTTTTTTACTTCTTTTTTTTAATGTGTCCTACAGAAGAATGAATATTTTTAATAAAAGATTAATTCCCATACCAAAAAGTCACCCTTTTAAAATGTACAATTCAGTGAAAAATATTTTTAAATAAAAACAACTTGGTTGTCTATCAACACCTTTTTATGTTGTTAACTGTATTCTACAATATAAGTTTTAATACTTTCATAGTATTACATTGACTGTAATGCAATACTTTAGTTAATTTCACTTTTTAAGAAATTTAGGATGTGTCATGTTTTTGCTAGTATATACCATATTTAAATGAATATTTTTGTAACATTATCTTTTTTTCATATCTGTCTTTATTTCTCTTATTATACATTCTTTTTTAGAGGTATAACTGACATGTTACATTATATTAGTTTTGGGTGTACAATTCTCTTTCAGTATTTGTATATATTGCAAAATGATCACCACAATAAGTCTAGTTAAAATCCATCACCATACATAGTTACAAAATTTCTTTCTTGTGATGGGAACTTTTAAAATCTACTTTCAGCAACTTTCAAATATGCAATACAGTATTATTAACTATAGTCACCATGCTGTACCTTACCTCCCCATGACCTATTTATTTTATAACTGGAAATTTGTGCCTCTTTACTTTCTTCACCCACTTTCCAACCCACTACTCCCTGTCTCTGGCAACCACCAGTCTGTTGTCTGTATCTATTAGCTTTTTTTTCTTTTTTTTTTTAAGATTCCACATATAAGTGAGATCATACAGTATTCGTCTTTCTTTGTCTGACTTATTTCACTTAGCATAATGCCCTCAAGGTTCATCCATGTTGTTGCAAATGGCAAGATTCCTTCTTTTCTATGACTGAATAATATTCCATTGTATATATATATATATACTGCATCTTCTTTATCTATGACTGAATAATATTCCATTGTATATGTATATACTGCATCTTCTTTATCCATTCATCCATTGGTGGACACTTAGGTTGCTTCCATGTCTTGGCTGTTGTGAATAATGCTGCTAGGATACATCTTCAAGATAATTATTTCTTTCCTTTGGATATATATTCAGACAAGGGATTGCTAGATCATATGGTAGTTCCATTTTTAACTTTTGGGGAACCTCCATACTCTTTTCCATAGTGGCTGCACCAATTTACATTCTCCCCAACAATGCACAAGTGTTCTCTCTTCTCCACAACTTTGCCAATGCTTACTTCTTCTCTTTTTGATAATTGCCAATTCTAACAGTTGTGAGATGATGTCTTGTGGTTTTGATTTGCATTTCTCTAATGATTAGTGATGTTGAGCACATTTCCATATATGTGTTGGTCATTTGTTTGTCTTCTTTGGAAAAATGTCTGTTCAGTTCCTTTGTCTATTTTTTGGTCAGATTATTGTTATCATTTTTTGATACTGATTTGTATTAGTTCCTTTTACATTTTGGATATTAACCCCTTAGATATATGATTTGCAAATATTTTCTCCCATTCCCTAGGTTGCCTCTTCATTCTGTTGGCTGTTTCTTTTGCTGTGCAGAAGCCTTTTAGTTTGATGTAGTCTCAATTGTTGATTTTTGCTTTTGTTGCATGTGTTTTTGGTGTCATATACAAAATATCATTGCCAAGATCAATGTCAAGCAGCTTTTTCCCTAGGAGTTTTCTTCTAGTTTTATGGTTTCACATCTTACATTTAAGCCTTTAATCCATTTAGAGTTAATTTTTGTGAGTGGTGTGGATAGTGGTGCAATTTCATTCTTTTGCATGCCAATATCCAATTTTCTCAACATTTATTGAAGATACTGTCCTTTCCCTGTTGAGTGTTCTTTGTTCCCTTGTCAAATATTAGTTGATCATACATGGATTGGTTTTTTTCTGGGCTGTCAATTCTTTTGCATTTGTCTTTGTACCTGTTTTTATGCCAGTACCATACTTTTTCAATTTGTATAGCTTTATAATATGTTTTGAAATCAGGAAGTGTGAGACCACCAGTTTTGTTCTTCTTTCTCAGGATTTCTTTGCCTATTTGGGTTTTTTTGTGGTTGCATCTGAATTTTAGGATTGTTTTTCCTTTTTCTGTGAAAAATGCTGTTGGAATTTTGATAGGGATTGCATTGAATCTATAGATGGCTTTGGGTAGTATTGACATTTTAAGAATATTAACTATTTCAATCCATGAACACAGGTTATATTTCCATTTATTTGAGTATTCTTCAATTTCTTTCATAGATCTCTCAAGTTTCAGTGTACAGACCTTGCACCTCCTTGATTAAATTTATTGCTAAGTATTTTATTCTTTCTAATGTAATTGTAATGGGAGTCTCTTCTTTATTTCTTTTTCAGATAGTTCATTGTTAGTATACATAAAATGAAACTGACTTTTGTATTTCCATTTTGTATCTTGCAACTTTACTGAATATATTAGGTCTAACAGTTTTTTGATGGAGTCTTTAGGATTTTCTATATATAAGATCGTGTCATCTGTAAATGAAGACAATATTATTTCTTCTTTTCTTATTTGAACGCCTTTTATTTCTTTTTCTTGCCTGATTGCTCTAGCTAGGACTTCTAGTATTATGTTGAATAGGAGTGGTGAGAGTGGGCACCTTTGTCTTTTTCCTGATTTTAGAGGAAAAGCTTTCAACCTTTTACCATTGAGATGATGTTAGTTGTAGGCTTGTCAAATATGGCCTTTGATATGTTGAATTACATTCCTTTTATTCCCACTTTGTTTAGAGTTTTTACCATTTAAGGATGTTGAATTTTGTCAAATGTCTTTTCTGCATCTATTGAGATGATCATATGATTTTTGTTTTTCAGTCCATTAATGAGATGTTTCACATTCATTGATTTGTGTTGTTGAACCACCCTTACATCCCAGGGATAAATTCCACTTGATTATTGTGTATGATTCTTTTAATGTGCTGTTGAATTTGATTTGCTAGAATTTTGTTGAGAATTTTTGCATGTATATTCCTCAGGGGTATGACTTGTAATTTTCTTTTTTTTAGCGTCCTTATCTAGCTTTGGTATCAGGGTAATGCTGGCCTTGTAAAATAAGTTTGGAAGTATTCTCTCCTTTTCAGATTTTTGGAACAGTTTGAGACAGATTGGTATGTATTCTTCTTTAAATGTTTGGTAGAATTTGTCAGTGAAGCCATCTGGTCCTGGACTTTTCTTCAATGGGAAGCTTTTGATTACTGATTCAGTCTCCTTCCTAGTAGTTGGTGTATTCAGATTTTCTGTTTCTTCATGATTAAGTCTCAGCAAATTTCATGTTTCTAGGGGTTTATCCATTTCCTCTAGGTTGTCCAATTTGTTGGGGTAGAATTGTTCCTAGTATTCTCTTTGACCCTTTGTATTTGAATGGTGTCAGTTGTAATGTCCCTTGTTTGCTTTCTAATTTTATTTATTTGAGTACTCTCTTTTTTTTCTTGTTAATTCTAGCTAAAGGTTTGCCAGTTTTGTTTATCCTTTCAAAAACAAACCCTTAGTTTTGTTGATCTTTTCTTGTTTTTTATTCTTTATTTCATTTTTTCTTGTCTGATCTTTGTTATTTACTTCCTTCTGCTAACTTGGCTTTAGTTTGTTCTTGTTTCTTTTGTTCCTGGAGTGTAAAGTTAGGTTATTTGAGCTTTTGTTTTGATGTAGTCATTTATTGCTGTAAAATTCCCTCTTTGAACTGCTTTTACTGTATCCCATAAGTTTTGGTATGTTATGTTTCCATTTTTGTTTGTTCCAAGTTCTTTGTTTTATTTCCCTTTTAATTTCTTCTATGACCCATTAGTTATTCAAGAGTAGAAGTCTTTTAAACTTTTATTCCCCAAAGTTTGCTGTCTTTCTAAGGAAAGGAAGTGATAGCCAGCTACATCTATGAAACAAATATTTATTGAAATCTGATTCAGTTCTAGGTCTCATGATAAACTATGAAAAATATATAGCTAACTACATAGTAAGTGTGGTATTCTCAGGGTGCATGTAAATTAGTTGGGAAGAAAACAATTAGATTATATGACATATAAATATATAATTACTAAATTGGGAATGTAAGCATAAAACTGGAATCTAAATGATTAAGAATCAGCTACGCAATGATTTCCTGAAGAGAGTTATACCAAGAGAGAGAAGTAAGTATGACATCCTTAGATAGCAGAGTTCAGCATATTTCATTAACTAAGAAGGCACTGTTATTAATTGTTTAGAGTTTTAATTGTTGAGTTAATTAAAAATTATTCCAACTTTCCCATTTTTCTTTACAACATGTTAATTTAATTGTTTTCATGCAATTTGCTTTTAAACATAAAAGAATCAGGCAATGTAGATTTTTTTAAAATTCTGTAGCTATGAAACTTTAAAGTTCTCTCATCACTCTAGTATTTAATTCTTAAAGAGGATTTTTTTCCCCATTATTGGCATCTTTTTGATTAAAGCTAGGAAGTAGTTGTCCCAAATGAATAGGAAGACATTCAATGAAGTAACGTTATGAAGATTATCTCAGATTTGGATTTGTGTGACCTAATAAGTTTTTCTTCCTCAGACTATATGTCTTATTTGTAGGCAAAGTTTCCAAGTGAGGCAATAATGCTGATCACACCAACTCCCTCACTAGGAGTTATAAAGAAAAAAAAAACTATACATATTTAAGCATTTTGGGGAAGAGAACTATGTTATCTTATGAGACTGGTTAAAACAATATCAGTTAAATTCACAGAGCTAGTAACAAGATTGTTCAATTGCTAGCTACAGTTAGAATGCTTCACGAAGTGCAAAAGCTTTCATTTAGTCAAATTATCTAGTGTGTCTGATATCATAAAGGGAAATAGAAAAAAATTTACTTTTGAATAATACCAGTAGTAGGTCACTGACATCATGTTCAATTGACGTATGGATAGTATTAATCCAGAAAACTTTAAAATAAAATATTTTAATTTCTTGTTGATGAGTTTGTAGACGTTATAACTATATTTAGTTGATAGCACTATTTAGAATCTCTGAAAATAAATGCTAGGAAGAAGATTACATCTTCTATGGAAAATATAAAAGTAAACTATTAGAGATGGAATAATCAGTTGAGAAATGGATCCTTGAAATAAAAGATTTTATTTATTTTATATAATTTTATATATATCTTCTTTTGATATATATATATAAATATTTTACATATATAAATATATACTTATGTACCAATGCAGTAATGAGAGATATAAAGTCAGCTTCAGCTTTATGTGAAGAAATGGGATCTCTGCTACCATGTTGATGTGTGTTGGTTATCCAAAGATTTTGTTATGAGTTTATGAGCTAAAAAACTTTAATTTTAGTTAATAATAGTGCATTAAGATTCCATCATAAATTGTAACAAATATTACACTAATGCAAGATGTGGAGTGTGGAGTGGGGTATTAGGGAGTATATTGGAACTCTGTGTACTGTCCACTCAATTTCTATGTAAAACTAAAACAGCTCCATAAAATAAAGTCTATTAATCTTAAAAAAGTCATTTGACTATTAAAAAAAAGGGAAAAAATATTTGTTTGGTATATTACTTTCACCTTACAGATTTCTTGCAGAATTGTTATTGACTTCAAAAATTGAATTTAAGAGCTGAAACTTTTGAGCACTCCATTGTCTGTCTTGAAACATCATGATTTATACCCTAGATATGGTCTCTTATAAGCCCTTGTTATAAACTGGCATTAGATTATGTTAGACCAAAATGGAAAAGTTGGTCTTTGAAAGCAGAACCTGAGGAAAGACTTCTTAAAGACTTCTAAATAAAGAGTCTTAAAGTTGAGATGCATTCTGGACATTGCCCTTCATTTCAGAACCTACAGAGTTTATTGAGTTTGTAAGGGTTTATTCATCTCTATTTATTCCATGTCTGGCTCCCTCTGTTTGGAAGACTGGTTTACTGGTAGTTTAGGCTTGTCTTTCTCGGTGTCCGTGAATTACCTAGGTGCATACTAAATTACAGATTCCTTGGCCCTCAGCCCAGAGACTGTGTTAATGTAGTTATGATGTGGGCCCAGGAATCTGTCTTTTGATTAATTCCTTTGGTGATACCTAGAGTTTGAGGTGTAATTCTAGAGGATTATAGTTTTAGGCCTTGGCTAGGATATAAAAAGTAACCATTATATTGAAAGAGTGCAAGGGTTTATCTGGATTTTCACATTTATTCTTATTTGGATTGTGATCTACCTCCACATGGTAGAAATAGTCTTCCAACGGGGAAAGTGGTTAATCTTACCAAATGCCTTCAGATAGGCCACTTGCTAAACTATCACTAGGTGACTGCCTTTTATGAAACCAGAATTGCCCACAGGTAAGGAAAATTTTGTAATTTAATTTTAATTTATAATAAAATACTATATAAAATTATGTAAAAAAGATTTTATCCTGAAATTTTAGATAAACTTAGAGTTCAAAACCATTAGACTTCTCTATCTTATTTGCCTAATTGAATTGGACATAAAAATAAGTGATGTAATTGCAAATTGTCTTTTTAAGGAATAAATGTTTATAATAGTTGAAGCACTTTATTACACCTTAATTTCGTTTAGCTGCATTTTTCAGCCTCTTCCACAAAGATTATCACTCTCCTGACTTGCAGGTTCATCATTCAGTGCATTTCTTTCCTTAACAGAATCTTTTAAATAAAATTATTGTACAAAGTATGGTATGGTATAGTTTTCTTTGTTTTAGTTGTCTTGCCTAGAGGTGATGTTTTTATCTCAGTTATTTCACTGAATTCCATGTTCTCTAAGTATTCTAGAAAAAGGAAGTTTTTGTTCTTATTGATATTAGTTCATTGTTGAGGGCAGTGGTGCATTTTTGAGTTGTAGTTATATAAATGTTAGGCATTTAAGATGTTTTGGGTTAGAAGGTTTTATGGGAATTAGATTTTTATTTTAACTTTTCTATCCATTTTTATCTCACTATCTGTTAGCAAATATTTTTTGTTTTCAGATGGAGTTATTTTGTTGAAGTTAAAAAACTGTTTGAAAGCAATTTCCCATTTTTCCTAGATGTTTCACGGAACAATTACAGAAGAGCTAACCAATCATGAAGAATGGAGTCACTATAATGAAAACATGATACAAGATCACAAAGATTTTGTTTTTGTGAAGTTCAGTGGCCTTCATTTAAAATCTATGGAAAATTTGCAATCTTGTATCTCTCTTAGAGTATGCATCTTTTCAAACAATTTTATTACAGATATTCGTCCACTTAAGAGTTGTATAAAATTAGTCAAACTTGATCTCCATGGCAACCAGGTAAGCAATAGCCATTTCAGATATTTTCAGATAAATGAAATTGATATGTAATAAGCACTTATGTAACTATTCACAATATTTCTTGCAGAATAGTCTTTTATATAAAACATAAACAAAAATATATAATGTGTATAAATACAAAATTTAAAATATAAGCAAACATTGTAAATTAAAAATATATAAAGAAGCATTGTGTGATTTGGTTTATTTTACTTCTTAAATCCATAGTCTAGATTAAGAATACTTTTTGACTGCTTAATTCTTTTTTTAATAACATATAATTGACATACATTATATTAAATTCAGGTGTACAACATAATAATTTGATATTTGTGCATGTTGCAAAATGATCAACACAATAAGTCCAGTTAACATCCATCACCACACAGTTACAATTTATTTTTAACATGATGAGTACTTATAAGATCTACTCTTTTAGCAACTTTCAAACATACACTTCAGTATTATTAACTGTAGTCACCATGCTGTACATTACATCTCCTGGACTTATTTTTCTTATAACTGGAAGTTTGTACCTTTTGACCACTTTTACCCATTTCACTCACCCCTGCCTCTCACAACCATCGGTCTGTTCTCTGTATCTCTAAGTTCTATTTTTAAAATTTTTTTTAGATTCCACAAGGTCCATCTATGTTGTCACAAATGGAAAGATGCCATTCTTTTTTGTGACTGAATAGTATTCCATTGTGTGTGTGTGTGTGTGTGTGTGTGTGTGTGTGTGTGTATGTGTATGAATAACACTATTTCTTTATCCTTTTATCCACTGATGGACTACTTAAGTTGTTTCTGTGTCTTGATGATTGTAAATAATGGTGCAGTGAACATGGAGGTTCATATATTTTTTTAAGTTAGTGTTTTTGTTTCCTTTGGATAAATACCCAGGAGGAGAATTGCTAGATCATATGGTAGTTCTATTTTTGAATTTTTTGGGGAAGCTCTATACTGTTTTCCATAGTGGTTGCACCAATTTACATTCCCACCAACAGTGCACAAGGGTTCCCTTCTCTCAACATCCTTTCCAACACTTATTTCTTGCCTTTTGGATAACAGCCATTCTAACAGGTGTGAGGTTATATCTCATTGTAGTTTTGATTTGCATTTTCCTGATGAGTAGTAATGTTGAGCATCTTTTCATATATGTGTTGGCCTTCTGTATGTCCTCTTTGGAAAACTGTCTACTTGGATCCTCTGTCCATTTTTGAATTGGATTGTTTGCTTTTCTGCTATTGAGTTGTGTCAGTTCTTTATATCTTTTGGATGTTATCAGATATACGATTTGCAAAAATTTTCTCCCATTTGACTGGTTGCCTTTTCATTATGTTGATAGTTTCCTTTGATGTTGTCAGGGATGGGAAATTCCCCCCCTTATGTCTTTCTTGTGTTGTTATGGCTGGACTAATAATAAAGTTGACACGAGCAGATTAACAGTAGAAAAACCCACTTTTATATGTACATATTGGAGATGAAACAGAAGTGATACTCCAATGGTGAATAAAGTAGGCAATATATCTATCTTTTACACAAAGAAACAATAAATTCATGAGGAATGATAGGACAAGGAAACTTAGGTTTGGGGTATGTAATAAGAGAGATATTTATACAGTTTAGGCTTGACATAGTAAATTAGCAAAGTTTGTTTATATAAGTTTTCTCGGGCCTGAATTCCCTAGTTCTGGTGAAAGGATGCAGGGAGAATACCTTTTACATGGGAGATTTATTTCCTGGTTTCAGGGAGAACCAAGAGAGAAAGGTGAGAATGCCTTTTTTTTTTTTTTTTTTTTTTTTTTTTTTTGCATTGGCTGCTTCTCAAGTAAGTGTAATTCAAAATAATCAGTATACCATTGTGGAATATTTTGGGGTGGCCTGCCCTGGGCCCCAACACTGTGCAGAAGCTTTTTATTTTGATGTAGTCCCACTAGTTTGTTTTTGCTGTTGTTGCCTTTGCTTGTTGTGTGAAATCCAAAAAGTCAGCACAAATACTGATGTCAAGGAGCTTACTGCCTATGTTTTCTTCTGGAAGTTTTATAGTTTCAGGTCTTATGTTCAAGTCTTTAATCCATTTTGAGTTAATTTTTGTATGTGGTGTAAGATAGTAGTCCAGCTTTATTAGTTTGCACGTTGCTGTCCATTTTTCTCAACACCATTTACTGAAGACACTGTCATTTCCCCATTGTTTATTCTTAGAATATTTGTCATAAATTGACCATATATGCGTGGGTTCATTTCTCATTCTCTATTCTGGTCCATTGATCTATGTGTCTGCCTTTATGCCAATACCATACTGTTTGATTGCTATAGCTTTGAAATATAGTTTGAAATCGGGGAGCATGATGCCTCCAGCTTTGTTTCCTCTCAAGATTGCTTTGGCTATTTGGATTTCATATAAATTTTGGGATTGTTTTTCTGTTTCTGTGAAAAATGCCATTGGAATTTTGATAGAGATTGCATTGAATCTGTAGATTGCTTTGGGTAGTATAGACACTTTAACAATACTAATTCTCCAAATCTGTGAGTATTTAATATCTTCCCATTTATTTGTCTTCAATTTCTTTCATCAATCTCTTACAGTTTTCAGTGTACAGATCTTTTGCATACTTGTTTAAATTTGTTCCTAGGGTTTTATTTTATTTTATTTTTATTTATTTATTTTTTTGAGGAAGATTAGCCCTGAGCTAGTATCTGTGCCCATCTTTCTCTATTTTATATGTGGGACGCTGTCTACAGCGTGGCTTGATAAGCTGTGTGTAGGTCCGTGTCCAGGATCTGACCTGGTGAACCCTGGGCCACCAAAGCAAAGCATGCAAACCCACCTGCTATGCCACCAGACTGGCCCCATATTTTAGTTTTTTGATACACTTGTAAATGGGATTGTTTTCTTAATTTCTCTTTCTGATAGTTTGTTATTAGTGTATTAAAATGCAACAGATTTTTATGTATTGATTTTGTATCCTGCAAGTTTACTGAGTTTGTTTATTAGTTCTGCTAGTTTTTTGGTGGACTCAGTCCTTAGGGTTTTCTGTATATAATACCATGCCATCTAGAAATGGTGACAATTTTACTTCTTCCTTTCTAATTTGGATGGTTTTTATTTCTTTTTCTTGACTACTTGCTTTGGCTAGGACTTCTAATACTATGTTGAATAAAAGTAGCAAGAATGGGCATATTTGTCTTCTTCCTGATCTTAGAGGAAAAGCTTTCATTTAGCTTTTGACTGTTGAGTATGATGTTACCTGTGGGCTTGTTATATACAGCCTTTATTATGGTGAGGTACATTACTTGGATACCCATTTTTTGAAAGTTTTTATCCTAAATGGATATTGAATCATATCATATGCTTTTTCTGTATCTATTGAAATGATCATATGATTTTCATCATTCATTTTGTTAATGTGGTATATCACATTGATTGATTTGACTCCTTAATTCTTCATGTAAAGAAAAGTTTAAAGAGTCAGCCTATTCCAAATTAATTTTTACTGAATGAAGTATATTTGTTTATTCATTTAATTGCACTAATAATCATAGCTTATTCCTGATGCCCAGTGTATTTTGTTTTTACTCCAATCATTTGGATAATTAGAAATTCTGTTTTGCTTATTAGTGGGAAATTTGCTGAAAATAGTGAATTTTAGATGTTTGATGCTTTTCCATTTTCCATGCAATTTATAGAAAATGAATATTTGTATTTAAAGTATTATTGTTAATAATATTTCAGATAAAAAGTCTACCAGATACCAAATTTTGGAGTGGATTGAAGAACCTAAAACTCCTCTATCTTCATGACAATGGTTTTGCAAAGTTAAAGAATGTATGTGTGTTATCAGCCTGTCCAAGCCTCCTTGCCCTCACCATGTTTGATTGTCCAGTAAGCCTTAAAAAAGGATATAGACATGTTCTTGTCAACAGTATATGGCCTCTCAAAGCACTGGATCATCATGTGATTTCTGATGAAGAAATAATTCAGAACTGGCATCTTCCTGAACGATTCAGAACATACAACTGTCGACTTTTCTTTAATTTCTGCCCTGCTTTGAAAAAGGTAATTGGCTTCATTTTAAATAAATTTATAGAAGTGAAATTTTAACTTCTAAGTTCTATACCAAAATTATATAGATTAATATTTCACATCATGATCATTTATATAAAATAAACTAGTGAATATATTAGTATTGTCTTATATCTGAAAACTTAAAAAAGCTTGTGTGTCTACTGCATAAAAATTGTTGAGCAAAGAAGTATTAAATTGTAGAGAAACAAATATTTGGTTTTTTTGTTTTTGGTCTTCATTGTTTTAATAGCTTTAAGGAAGTATAGCTTACATATTATGAAATTCACCCATATTACATGTATGATTCAATTATTTTACTAAATTAACAGTGCTGTATGACCATCTCCGCAATCCAATATTAGCAATTTCCACCACTCTAAAAGTTTTCCCTGTTCCCATTTGCAGTTAATCTGTACTTCCTCCCCCTAGTCTGGAGTAACCATTGATTTGTTTTCTCTCTATAAAAGTTGCTTTTTTAAACATTTTATATAAATGGAATCATACAATAGGTAGTCTTTTGCATCTACATTCTTTCACTTAGTGTGATGTGGTTGAGGCTGCCTCCTGTTGCAGCAAGTATCAGTAGTTTGTTCCTTTTTTTTTTCTTGGCTAAGGAATATTTGCCCTGAGCTTATATCTGTTGCCAATCTTCTTCTATTTTATATGTGAGCTGCCATCACAGCATGGCCACTGATAGATGAGTGGTGTAGGTCTGCGCCCAGGAACTGAACCCAGGCCACTGACGTGGAGCCTGCCAAACTTAACCACTAGGCCACGGAGGCTGACCCAGTAGTTTATTCCTTTTGATTGCTCAATAATATTCCATTATATGTATATACTACATTGTATTTGTCCATTCACCAGTTGATGGACATTTGGATTATTTCCACTTTTTGCTATTATGAATAATGCTGCTATGAACAAATACTTACGTATCTTTGTGTAGACATATGTTTTCATTTTTCTTCGCTAGATTCTTAGGAATGCAATTACTGGGATGTTTGGTAAGTTTATGTTTAACTTTTTAGGAAACTTAATTGCTTTCTAAAAAGTGGAAACCATTCATTAATGGGGGTTCCAGTTTTTCTGCATCATGGTAAATGCTTAGTATTTTTTTTTATTTTGCACTGTAGACATTCTACAAGGTCTGAGGTGGTATTTCATTGTGGTTTTAATTTTTATTTCTCTGAGTGATGGTGATAGGCATCGTTTCATCTGCTTATAAAATATGTATATATCTTCTTTGGTCAAATGTCTATACAAATTTTCTTGCCCATTTTAAAAGTGAGTTGTTTGACTTACTGAGTTGTAAGAGTAGATATCTGGATTTAAGTCCTTTATCAGATATTTGAATTGTAAATATTTTCTCCCAGATTCTAGCTTGTCTTTTCATTTTCTTAATGGTTTCTTTTAAGGGAGAAAAGTTTTCAGTTTTATGAAGTCCAATTTACAAATGCTATTCTTTTATTAATCGTGCTTTTGGTGATGTATCTAAGAACTCTACTTAATTCCAGGTCATAAAATTTTTCTTCTATGTTTTCTTATAGAATTTTAATAATTTTAGCTCTGAAATTTATATCTGTGTTTCATCTTGAATGAATTTTTATGTATGATGTGAAGTAAGGGTCGAAGTTCACTTTTTGTATGTGGATATTCAATTATATCAGCCCATTTGTTGAAAAGATTATTCTTTCCCCAGTGAATTATCTTGCTATCTTTGTCAAAAATCAATTGGCCATAAATGTAAGAGTTTATTTCTGGACTCTCAATTATATCCCAAAGGTGTATATATCTATCCTTATGCCAGTAACGCACAGTCTTTGATTACTGTAGCTTTGTAGTTGAGATTAGAAATAGGGAAATGTGACTCCTCCAACTTTGCTCTTATTTTTCAATATTGCTTTGAATATTGAGAATTCCTTGTATTTTACAAATGAATTTTAACATCAGTCTGTCAATTTCTACAATGATTCCTTCTGAGATAGTGATAAGGATTCTACTGAACTTATAGATCAATTTGTGGAGGATTGCCATGTTTATATTAGTTAGTATCCTTGTTTTTAAACATGAACTGTCTCTCAGTTTATTTAGATATTCTTTAATTCTCTCTGCAGTGTTTGTGGTTTTCATTGTATAAGTCTTGCACTTGTCTTGTTAAAATTTATTTCTGTGTATTATATTCATTTGATGATGTGAAGGGAATTATTTTCTGAATTTCATTTTTGGATTGTTTTTGCTAGTATATAGAAATACATTGATGTTTTTATTTAATCTTATAGTCTGCCACTTTGCTATTCTCACTTCTTAATTCTAAAAGTTTTTTGTTGATTCAAAATATTTGTTTTTTTAATTGAAAGTAGATCTCTAAGTTTTTTTAAGTTTTCCGTATTTGAATATTCTATTGAGAAATGGTTTATTTTTTTCAGTGCCTTAAAGGACAGTTTGGATTATTAATGGAAGAGGATAAAAATATTCAATTCCTAAGCAATTAATATGATTACATTGACATGCTCAAATCATCAGTATATGTTGACTTTTAAAATGTTGGAAGAAGTGATTGGGACACTTGATCTCTAGTTGGATGGTTACAAAGCACTTTAATGGGTAGATAAAAATATAAGAAAACATGTTTTATGGCTTATCAATGTTAGAGCAAATAGATCATAAAAGATTTCAAAAGAGGGTATTAACTTTGCAGGTGTTAGAAAAAATCAGGAACAAGATACAGGAAGTAAAAATGTATGTTGGAGAATGGTGTTTATAGTATGTTTTAAGTATATATAAATCTCTCAATATATACATTGGAAACTGATGAAGAATAGAAAATCGTTTGAGCAGTCATCGCATCTGAAATGGTATATAAACAATGAAGAGTGATTATGTATATAAAGGCTAGAGATTAGGAAGTTGGAAGACTTTTTATAACTATTTACAATTCTTAAAATAAATTCTAAGTATATTAATCATTTTGTAATAATAGTTAAAAAAATTTAGAGAAATAAGAGGCAATATCTGAGTCTGAGTGCCTTAACCTGGGCCGTAAATTTATTCTAGCTTCATACTCTGTTCTTTTTAGCAAATGGGACATTGTTCTGCATAAGCAATGAGCTTCTTCATATCCAGGCATGTGCTTAAGTCAGGAAGAAGATTGGTAGGAACAAGAAGCACATGCCAGCTAAGTCTGCCCATTTTATATTAGGAAAACAATAGCTTCTCCAGGTGTCCCACCTGAAAGGCTTCTACCACCAGAGGTGGGTCACATGGCTACCACTAGATAGAGGGAATCTGGTATGATGAGTATTTTTAAGTGAGCACATTTACTTGTTAAACAATATCAATATTCTATTAATAAGGAAAAAAGGAAGACAGATTCTTGGAAGTCAGTTAATATATTCTGTTCACACAGTGAAAAATAAATTGAAAATGCAGTACAGGATTGATATTTCAAGGTAGAGATTTTTGCTCAAACATTTAGCATCCATTTGTTCTTAATTACAATGTAAATGTGAAAATAAAAATAAAAATGCATATATAATTACCAAATAAATATTTTTAAATGAATTCATGCTTGATGTAATAGATTAATATAGATTAAATAGTGTTTGTAAAATTTAAAATGTTTTTACTTTCCAAAAAAATAAAGACAATAGGGTAGTGGCGCTGTGGTTGAGTTCAGCACGCTCCTCTTCAGTGGCCCAGGTTTGCAGGTTTAGATCCCAGATGCAGACCTACACCACTCATCTGCCGTGTTGTGGTGGCGACCCACATATAAAGTGGAGGAAGATTGGTGCTGATGTTAGCTTAGGGCTAATCTTCCTCAGCAAAAAAAATTACTATATATTGGGGCCAGCCCGGTGGTGCATGGCTTATGTTCGCATGTTCCACTTTGGCAGCCTGGGGTTTGCTGGTTTGGATCCTGGGTGCAGACCTACCCACTGCTTATCAAGCCATGCTGTGGCAGGTGTCCCACATATAAAGTAGAGGAAGATGGGCATGGATGTTGGCTCAGGGCCAGTCTTCCTCAGCAAAGATGGGGAAGATTGCTGGCAGATGTTAGCTCAGGGCTAATCTTTCTCAAAAAAAAAAAATACTATATATTTCATTTATGAATGTGTTGTGATTTATAAATAAATGTAAATAAATTTATTATAGATAAATGTAAATACCAAAGTCAAGATGTTTATTAGTAAGATGAAGTCTAAAAAGCAAAGTAATGCAGAAAAAGTAAAAGTAAAATGCTAAGCAACTATATATTAAGCAGAATAAAGCAAAGGACTTAACATTAAACAATGTGGAATTTAGCACACAAAGCATTAAATGGCATAAATAGGATCTCTTTCAACTGATATGAAAAATAACAGCTTCAATAAATAAATTTTTGTTTGCCCATTAATGTACCAAATGGTATTATACAAAAACATATAAATATTTTTGGGAATATAAGACTAAATGATTAGAAAATATTACAGTAGAGGGGAGAACATAGCATTTATTTCAATAAATTATTTTGTTAAAAACTAAGCATACAGGATTCTACTTCTGGGAAGATGGAGTAGATGTTCCTCTTGCAAAGTACAACTCAATTCCTTGGAAATTAGTACAAAAGAAACATAAAAATGCTGTGAATGGTGAAGAGCAGAGGCTGACTGGCTTGGACAGTCAGAACTTGAGGAATGACACTGGTGAAGTGAGTTCCCTGTTTTGCTGCTTTGCTATTTTGTTTTCTTTATATATCCTAAAATTGAAGCTGAAGAAACCATTGACCCAGAAAGGCCAAAGTGTGCAAAACAAACAAACAAAATGCCAAAAATACTAACAGAAGCCTACTCTCTCTGTCCAAATGACCAACAAAGGTTCAGTCTAGTAAAACAGTTGCCATTTAGGCAAAAACCATTTTACTCCAGTCAAAACCACAGAAAAAACTGTAGTCCTTCCTCCATCCATGCCAGCAAAGGCTGGCTGGGGAGCCTAGACTTTCATCCTCATGAGGCTCTAATGAGGCAACCCAGCACACACTGGGGTGGTGTCAGAAGAGATCAGGACCTTCACCACTGCCCAGCTATAACAAGGCCATCCCCATAGCAGTGTCGATGAAGACCACATGGAAGTTGGAACTCCCATATCTACCTAGAAGTAAAGAGAAGCCCACCCCTCAATTGGGAGTTAATAGAGGCTGAATGGTGGGGAACCTAGACTTCTACCCTGCCTCAGGGTAAAAAAGATAATGACCTCCAGTTCCCCTGCTGGAACAATGTCAGAGAAAGCCAGCTAAAACAAAAGGTTTAAGATTAACAGTTTTATAGCATAATGCAAAAATGTCTAGGCTTCAATCAATAGTCACAAGACAGACAAGGAACTAGTTGATCTTAAACTGAATGAAAAGAGACAATCAATAGATGCTAATGTTTGAGATGATAGAATTGTTAAAATTACCTGATAAAGATTTTAAAGCAGCCAGGATGAAAATGCTTCAATGAGCAGTTATAAACATGCTTGAAATGTGCAAATAGAAAGCCTCAGTAGAGTGATAGTAGATATAAACAACCAAATGGTAATTTGAGAACTCAAAAATACAATAACCAAAATAAAAATCTCAGTGGATAGACTTAACAGCAGAATGGAGGGGAAAGATGAAAGAATGAGGGAAAGTGAAAATAGAACAATAGAAATTACCCAATATGAACATCAGAAAGAAAATAGACTGAAGAATAAATAGAGCAGACATTCCTAGCAAGTGGAAACTAAAGGAAAGTAGGGGTAACTATACTTATATCACATGAAATAGACTTTAAGCCAGAGACTGTAATAAGACACAACGTCATTATATAATGATAAAGGGGTCAATCCAACAAGAAGATATAACATTTGTAAATATTTATACACCCAGCATATGAGCACTGAAATATATAAAGTAAATGTTAACAGGCTTGATGGGAGAAATAGACAGCAATACAATAATAGTCGGGGACTTAAATACCCCACTTTCAATAGTAGATACATCATCCAGACAGAAAATCAAAAGGAAACATTGGACTTAAACTAAATGTTAGAACAGATAGACTTAACAGACATTTACAGAACATTCCATCCAATAGCAGCAGAATACAAGTTCTTCTCAAGCACACATGGAATATTCTCCAGGATAGATCATACTTTAGGCCACAAAGCAAGTCTTAGTAAACTTAAAAAGACTGAAATCATATCAAGCATCTTTTCCAACCACAATGATATGAAACTAGAAATCAATTACAAGAAGAAGACTGGACAATTCATAATTAAGTGGAGATTAAACAACATGCTACTGAACAACCAAAGGGTCAAAGAAGAAATCAAAGTAATAAAGCCATATCTGAGAGCCCACAGCTATCATCATACTCAATGGTGAAAAGCTAAAAGCTTTTCCTCTAAGATCAGGAACAGGACAAGGATGCCCACTCTCACCACTTTTATTCAACATAGTATTGCAAATCCTAGCCAGAGTAATTAAGGAAGAAAAAGAAATAAAAAGCATAAAAATCAAAAAGGAAATAGTAAAACTGTCAGCAGTTTCAGATGACATGATATTATATATAGAAAATTCCAAAAACTTGACAACTAAACTATTAGAATGAATTCAGTAAAGTTACAGGATGCAAAATCAATATATAGTATTGCATTTCTGTGTAGTAACAATGAACTATCAGAAAGAGAAATTAAGAAAACAATCCCATTTACAATTGCATGAAATAGAATAAAATAACTAGAATAGACTTAACCAAGGAAGTGAAAGATCTGAAAAACTATAAGGCATGTATGAAAGAAATTGGAGAAGATAAATAAATAGGAAGATATTTTGTGCTCATGGTTTGGGAAAACTAATACTGTTAAAATGTCCATATTACCCAATGCAATCTACAAATTCATTGCAATCTCTGTCAAAATCCCAATGGCATTTTTTCACAAAAATAGAAAAAATAATCTTAAAATTTCTATGGGACCGTATAAGAACCCAAATAGCCAAACGAATCTTGAGAAAGGGATGTAAAGGAAGGTAAGGTATATATATACACAACCACTAAAAAGAGTCTACAAAGGGATACACAAAAAGCACTATAGAATAATCTAAATGTAATTCTAAAGATCTGTAAGTAGTAGGAAATTAAGAATAAGAAAACAGGGGCTGGCCCAGTGGCTCAGTGGTTAAGTTCATGTGCTCCACTTCAGCGGCCCATGGTTTGCCAGTTCAGATCTTGGGCATGGATCTACCCACTGCTTATCAAACCATGCTGTGGCATGCATCCCACATATAAAATAGAGGGAGATGGGCACAGGTGTTAGCTCAGGGCCAATATACTTTAGCAAAAAGAGGAAGATTGGTGGCGGATATTAGCTCAGGGCTAATCTTACTCAAAAAAAAAAAAAAAGAGGAAAACAAGTAACATAAAAAACAATAGAAAACAAAAAATAAAATAAAATAACAGACTTAAGCCCTAACCTATCAGTAATGCATTAAAATTTTAATAGTATAAATACACTAGTTAAAAGATAGATAGGGGAAAATGGATTTAAAACATGACCTGACTACATGATGTCTGCAAGAGACTCACTTCAAATATAATGATATAGGTAGGTTGAAAATAAAAGGATGAAGAAAGATATATCATAGCAAAATTAATCAAATGAAAACAGGAGTGATTGGCTATCTTATCAGATAAAACTTCAGAGCAAAGAAAATTATCAGAGGGCAGGAGGAACATTATATAATGATAAAAGTTTCAAAGCGCCAAGAAGACATAGTAATCTTGAATGTGAATGCACCAAACAACAGAGCTACAAAATATTTGAAGCAAAACCTGATAAAACTGAAATGAGAAATAGACATAATTACAGTTAGAGACATCAAAACCCCACTCTTAACAATTAGAACAACTAGACAGAAAATCAGTAAAGATAAAGAAAAACTCAGCAACACCCTCAACCAATGGAATCCAACTGATAGTTATAGAATACTCTACTCAACAACAGCACTTTTCAAGTGTCCATGGAACCATATATAGGCCATACCCTGTTCCATAAAACAAACTTCAACAAATTTAAAAGAATTTAAATCACACAGGGTGTGTTCTCTGACCACAGAGAGAAGAGGAAAATCTCCAAACACTTAAAAACTAAAGAACACTCTTCTAATGAGTCCATAGGTCAAAGATGTAGCCAAAAGGGAAATCTAAAAAAATACATTAACTGAATTAAAATAAAAATACAAGATTCCAAAATTTGTGGGACACAGCTAAAGCAATGCTGAGAGGGAAATTAACAGCACAAAATGCATATATTGGAAAAGAGTAGACTCCTCAAATCAATGGTCTAAGATCCCTTCTCAAGAACCTAGAAAAACAGGAGTGAAATAAACCCAAAGTAAGCAGAAGAAGGCAATGAAAAAGATAAGACCATATATCAGTGAAATCGAAAACAAAAAAATTTGAGAAAATCAGTAAAACAAAGATCTGGTTCTTTGGAAAGATCAGTAAAATTGACAAACCTCTAGCAAGACTGATGGAGGACAAAAAGAGAGCCGACTCAAATTACCAATATTAGGAATAAAACAGGGGCTATCACTACAGACCTTGCAAACATCAAAAGGATAAGAGAATACTACAAAAATTCTACACACACAAACTTGACAGTGTAGATGAATGGACCACTTTCACAAAGAAACACAAACTACCAAAATTCACTCAACATGAAATAGATGATTTGAGTGGTCTTTTAACTATTAAAGAAATTGAGTTTATAATTTTAGAACTCCTAAGAAAGAAATCTCCGGACCCAGATAATTTCACTGAAAAATTGTTCCAAATGTTTTAAAAAGAATTAACACCAATTCTATACAGTTTCTTCTAGAAAATGAGAAGGAACACTTCCCAATTAATTTTATGAAGCTAATATTACTTTGATACCGAAACCAGACAAAGACAGTACAAAGAAAGAAAACTACAGACCAATATCCCTCATGACAAAAGCACAAAAATCCTTAACAAAATGTTAGCAAATAGAATTCAGCAATACAGATCTTCCTCAACTTACAATAGGATTATGTCCTGAAAAATCTATCATAAGTAGAAAATATTGTAAATTGAAAATGCATTAATATACATAATCTACCAAACATCATATCTTAGCCTAGCCTACCTTAAACATGCTCAGAACACTTACATTAGCCTGTAGTTGGGCAAAGTCATCTTTAAAAAAAGCCTATTTTATAATAAAGTGTTGAGTATCTCATGTAATTTATTGCCTATGGTTGAGGAAGTGAAAAACAGAATGGGTGGATGGGTCCAGAATGGTTGTAAGTATATTGGTTGTTTATCCTTGTGGTTGCATGGCTGACTGGAAGCTGCTGCTCACTGACCCTGCCCAGCATCACAAGAGAGTATTGAACTGCATATCACTAGCCTGGGAAAAGAAAAAAATTCAAAGTATGGTTTCTACTGAATGCATATTGCTTTCCCACCATTGTAAATTTGAAAAATTGTAAGTTGAACCATTGTAAGATAAGGACCATCTGTATATAAAAAGAAGTATGTACCATGATCAAGTGGACCTTATTGCAGGGATGCAAGGCTGGTTCAATCTTTGAAAATGCGTTAATGTAACTCACCATATCAAAAGACTAAAGAAAAAGTCTATCAAATATTATATCATTTAATGGAGAAAAGACATTTGACAAAATTCAACTTCCATTCATGATTAAAAAACAAAAACTCTCTGAAAAATAGGCATCAAGGGGAACTTCCTTTTCTTTATAAAGAATATCAACATAAAAACTACAGCTACCATTATGCTTAATGGTGAAAAACTGAATGCTTTCTCACCATGATTGGGAACAAAGGAAGGATGCTTGTTATCACTTCTCTTGTCAGCATGGTGCTGGTAAGTCTAGCTAGTGCAATAAGGCAAGAAAAGAAAATAAAAGACATATAGATGAGACAAGAAGAAATAAAACTCCCTGTTTGCAGATGAAATGATCTCCTATATAGAAAATCCCAAAGAATCTACCTAAACAGCTCTTAGAAGTAGAGAGTCAGCTTAGCAAGGCCACACGATGCCAGGTAAACATAAAAATCAATCATATTTCTACATACTAGCAATGAGCACATGGGCACCAAAATTAAAAATATAATATCACTTATAATCACTCAAAGAAATGAAATACTTAGGTGTAAGTCTAACAAAACATGCACAGAACTCGTATGCTGAATATTATAAAACACTGATGAAAAACTCGAATATCTAAATAAATGGAAAGATGTAGCATATTAATAAATTAGAAGACTCAACATAATAGAGATCTCAATTCTCCCAAAATTGATATACAGGTTTAGTGTAATTCCTATGAAAATCGTGCAAGATTTTCTGTGGTTATAGATAAGATTATTCTAAACATTTCATGGAAAGTTAAAGGAACTAGGATGGTAAAACAGCTTTGAAAAACAAAGTGAAAGGAATCAGTTACCTGATCTTGAGACTTATATCGCTGAAGTAGTCAAGACTGCGTGGTATTGGTGAAGCATAGACACATAGATCAATGGAACAGAACAGAAAACCTAAAACTAGGTTCACACAATATGTCCAACTGATTTTGACAAAGGTGTAAGTGTAATTTGATGGAGAATATATAACCTTTTCAATAACTGTTGCTGACACAATTGGGCATCCAACCATACACACACACAAATGAACAACTTGAGTTTCATACCTCAAGTAAAAATGACTCAAAATAGATCATGGAGTTAAGTGTAAAATTTAAAACTATAAAACGTTTAGAAAACAAATGGAAGGAAATCTTTGGAATCTAGGACTAGGCAAAGAATTCTTAAACCTGACACCAAAAGCACTGTCTTTAAGAGAAAAAAGTGATAAAGTGAACTTAATTTTTTTAAATAATTTGCTGTATAAAAGACTGTTATGTGAATCAAAAGATAAGCTATGAAAAGAGGGAAAATATTTGGAAGTGAATATTTAAAAAATGGTAATAGTTCATTAGAGTGGTGGAAATTTGGAAGTGAATAAAAAATGACAATAGTTCATTTGTGTGGTGGAAATTTGAGTAAGGTTTTTCTTATATTTGCTTTTATTTTCTAAAATTTCTATACTGTTATATTATTATAATTTTAAATTTTATTTTAAATTATTTAATGGTACTTGATTCAGGTGAATCTTTTTAAAACTTGAGAATTGATGATAGATGTTTCTAAAGTGTTTACCAAGTGATTCTTAGAAATACTGATTTAAAATAATGCAAAATCTTCCTAACCAGTGTGCGGAGTTTCACACAGATTTTTACCATTTCATATAATGATTAAAGTGACTATATTATGGATATAATATGCTTTCTGATGGAATAAAAAGGTAGAAACTGTATGGATTTACTCTATCTGAAATTAGTACTTATGGGATTAGTATGATTTACATTTTTCAAATATGCTGAGAAAATGTGTGCCAAATTAGGAAATTTTGATGAGAAAAAATCACAAATGGAATAGAAAAAGATAGACCTAAGGGACAAGATACATATAGAAGAAATAAAAACTTGGGAATAGGAAAGAAAGTCTGTACAAATCTATTTAGAATATCAATTAATTGAGAATCTCTTTGTGTAATTGTATACAATCTGGAATATAGTTCTGGAATTTGTTTTTTCATTTTGTGTGTGTGTGAGGAAAATTGGCCCTGAGCTAACATCTGTTGCCAATCCTCCTCTTTTTGCTTGAGGAAGACTATTGCTGAGCTAACATTCCTATTTTATGTGGTGTGCCACCACAGTGTGACCTGACAAGCACCAGGTCCGCACCTGGCATCTGAACCTGTGAACACCAGGCCACCTAAGCAGAGCGTGAACTTAACCACTACACACAGGGCCAGCCCCTAGAATTTGTTTTTAAAATACTCTTCCTGTTAGAACACAAAATACTCTCTTCCATATGATTCATATTGCAAAAGTCCTTACTATTCTTTTGAAATGCCTCATTATGCTTTATACCAGGATTAGCAATAGCCACATTTTCATTCCAGGGTTAGAATAGCAAGTGGTAGAGTATAGATATTGCATTATTCTATATCTGTTTTGTTGATTGTTGACAGTTTTTTGCCTAAGCATATGTTGTTCTTTGCCAAGTGTTTACTATAATCCTTTAATTGCTTTTATTGGATTGAAAACATTAGTACTAATTGTCTTTTATAGTTAATTTGTTGATTTCATAATTTTACATTATGTTAGTTTGGATAATTGCTTAGTAAATTGCTGTAGACTAATTTCTTGAGTATAAAATAAGATATATAGAAGTCCTTTGTAAACTCTAAAATGCTGTATCATTTTGAGTATTACTATAAAACTGTTGACAGATAGCGTTTGGATATTGAAATGTTTTAGCCACTGTTCTGAGTGCTTTGCAAATATTCCCTCATAACATCCCAAAGAGGTAGTACCACTGCCATCTCTATTTTACAGATCATGAACAGGGGACAGATAGGTTACTTACCCTAGATCACACAGCTAGCAAGTGGTAGAACTGGAATTTAAACCCAGGCAGTTTTTCTCTAGAGCCATCACTCCTCTAGTGGAGGAAATGCACTACTTTCCCTTAGAAAGAGGATACATCCACTTATCTTCAGATATCAAATAGTTTATGGCACGTGTAGAAGTTTTCAGGGATAGCTTTTTTGGCATTTACAAGACGATTGTTTTAGGACATTAGAAAGCTTGAGTATTGTCTAGAGGTTTTTTGTTCTCTGGCGGAGACACTAACTCTGCCCACAGCTGATGATGATTCTGTTTCTCTCTTTAAAGAGAAGGAATTATTCATGCCTTGGTGGGAAGCAGGGCTCTTTGCTGTAATGGTTCTCTGCTGGTGAGATCTGTAGCATCTGACTAGGATCACTAAAGCATAGTCATCTAAATTCCTTTCTGTATCCTTCTCCCTCACTTCTTCCTTACGTACTCAACCTCTCTGTAGGGGAGGAAAAATAATTTTCCTTCTGCCCTTCTGAGTTCTTAGCTGAGACCTCAGTAACAAAGGACAGATAAGAAAAAAAAAGTTTATTAACATGTATATCTCATGTACACATGGGAGATACCCAGGGAAAAATGAATCACCCCCTCAGATGGCTTAGAATTCATGCTTAAATACCATATTAATACAGAGTGGGGAGGGAGGATGTAGGCCTCTTTAAGAGAGAGTAAATGATTTTTAGGAAAAATGAGTGAGTTCTTAGAGGAATAGACAACGTTTGTGACAAAGTTTGTCTGGGTGTGGTGTCCTCTCCTAATCTCCTCTTCTGCTAATTTCTTTCTGATCTCCTCTCCTGTGATGAGTCCATCTTGGGGGCCGGCCTCATGGCTGAGTGGTTAAGTTCTCATGCTCTGCTTTGGTGGCCCAGGGTTTCATTGGTTTGGATCCTGGGTGTGGACATGACAATGCTCATCAAGCCATGCTGAGGCAGTATCCCACATAGCACACCCAGAGGCACTCACAACAAGAAGATACAACTATGTACTGGGGGGCTTTGGGGAGAAGAAGAAGAAGAAGAAGAAGAAGAAGAAGAAGATAGAGTCCATCTTCGCTGATTGATGAAACTCCTGGGGAAGGAAGGAATTTATAATTGAACGCCTTTTGGAAGATCTATCTTTAGGCAGATAAGGGAAGTCTAGAGAAATCCTCTCCCTGAATTTGCTGTTTTTCAAGTACCTACCACTCAATCAGTACACCAAAGGGGCATATTTTGGGGTAGCATGTCTTGAATTCCAACAGTCATATTTTGGCATGGCATATTTTGCTATCCTTGACTCACACACACACACACGTGCACCCCATGAGCCCGGATGCAATGAACAAAGAAACATAAAGATTAGAGGAAATCACATCTATACTAGAAACCAGTAAATGATAACATTTAAATAAAAGATTATTTAATAGAATTGCTTCTAGATGTAGTGAAGATTTTTTTCAATATAATGAAGATGAGACTGAATCAAAGGTAGAAGCTAGGTCAGTCTGACTTTAAGCTGTTCTTCCTAATACATATAACAAGATGACAGGAACTAGAGCAAATTCTGCAAATCCTCCTATTTGTCGAGGGTAATAGTGTACCAACTGGCAGATAAGATCCATTGCTACAGGTCACAGGATAAATTTCATGGAGAGGCCCTAGTCCAGGCAGGGTTATAATAAATAGCAAACTGGTATGTGGCAGGACTCATCCGTGATAGGGAAATCAGGAGCTTCAGAAAGGAGCTTAGTCTCAGCTACATAACTAAACTGGAGTAGTTGACAGGCTAATAGAAAACTCAATATGAGAAAGCTGACTTTTGACAGAATGGCTTCACCAAATTGAGAAGAAATACTTGAAAATGATGAGAAAAGATATAAGACATAGAGATGAGTTCTAAGATATCTACTATGCATGAATAGGAATTATGGTAGAGAAAGCAAATTAAGAAGCAGCAATAGTAAAAGAAATAATGAAAAACAGCATCATGGATCCAAGTATGGGGCAAGATCTATGAAAGAACTACATATATTTTCTTTATAAATCTTTGAAGTTCAGCTCTCTAGTCATGGAGAAAAGAAAAAGCAAAAGTATTCTGATGAGTTTTTCAAATAGAAGAAATCATTAGGCAAATAGAGGTGCTGGCAAGTGTAGAGCATGTGAGGCAAAGTGAAAAGCATTTGCAAAGGAACAGAGGTCATGCTAGAGCTTGGCACAAGCAAGTGACAACAAGTAATTTAGTGTTCTTGGAGTTTAGAGGACATGTTTGGGCATGTCAAATGATGCTGGAAGAAAGCAGAATTAACATAGCAAGGGTGTTAAGTGTAATACAAAGGAGACAGGACTTTATCTTGCAAGATCTTAGGGAAACATTTAAGGATTTTACATGACCCAATTTTCATTCTAGAAAAATCATAATATATTCTGTAATTTTGGAGAGGTGGGAAATTTAATGTAGGGAAATTTGTGAGGAGCCTATTGCAGTTGTTTGAGCCCTAGTTTTTAAAAGCTGATTTAATAAATTGGTAGAGGATATAAATTATATGTAACAGTTTGAAGAGATACCTTTTGATAGAATTTAGTGATTCTTGGGTGGAAAGGGAAAGCGAGAATTAGGAATGTGGGTTTATTACTTGGTTGACAAGGTGGAGAATAGTTTTGTTTTGTTTTTTAATTGAGTTCGTAATAGTTTAATCAATGTGAGATTTCAGTTGTATGTTATTTCTTGACTGTCACTGTGGAAGTGCTCCACTTCAACCCCTGTGTCCACCCCTCACCCCCCTTGCCCTGGTAACCACTGAAATGTTTTCTTTGTCCATGTGTTTGTTTATATTCCACATATGAGTGAAATCATCTGGTGTTTGTCTTTCTCAGTCTAGCTTATTTTGTTTAGCATAATTCCCTCCAGGTCCTTCTGTGTTGTTGTAAATGGGATGAATTTGTCTTTTGTATGACTGAGTAGTTTTCCATTGTATATATATACCACATCTTCTTTATGAAGTCATCAGTCGGTGGGCACTTGAATTGTTTCCATGTCTCGGCTATTGTGAATAGTGCTGCAATGAACATAGGGGTGCATATGTTACTTTCGATTGTTGATTTCAGATTGTTTGGGTAGATACCCAGTAATGGGATAGCTGGGTTGTATGGTAGTTCTATTTTTAGTTTTTTGAGGCATCTCTATACTGTTTTCCATAGTGGCTACACCATTTTGCATTCTCACCGGCAGTATCTGAGGGTTCCCTTCTCTCCACAACCTCTCCAACATTTGTTACTTTTAGTCTTAGTGATTATAGCCATTTTAACAGGTGTAAGGTGGTATCTTAATGTAGTTTTGATTTGCATTTCCCTGATGATTAGTGATATTGAATATCTTTTCAAGTGTTTATTGGCCATCTGTATATCTTCTTTGGAAAAATGTCTGTTCATATCCTCTGCCCATGTTTTGACTGAGTTATTTGGTTTTTTGTTCAGTTGTGTGAATTCCTTATATATTATGGAGATTAACCCCTTGTCAGATATATGATTTGCAAATATTTTCTCCCAATTGGTGGGTTGTCTCTTTGTTTTGATTCTAGTTTCTTTTGCCTTGCAGAAGCTCTTTAGTCTGATGAACTCCCACTTGTTTATTTTTTCTTTTGTTTCCCTTGTCTGAGAAGACATGGTATTCGAAAAGATCTTTTTTAGTTTGATGTCAAAGAGCGTACTACCTATATTATCTTCCAGAAGTTTTATAGTTTCAGCACTTATCTTCAAGTCTTTGATCCATTTTGAGTTTATTTTTGTGTATGGCATGAGATAATGGTCTACCTTCATTCTTTTGCACATGGCTGTCCAGTTTTCCCGACACCATTTATTGAAGAGACTCTCTTTTCTCCATTGTATGTTCTTTGCACCTTTGTTGAAGATTAGCTGTCTGTAGATGTGCGGTTTTATTTCTGGGCTTTCAGTTATGTTCCATTGATCTGTGTACTTGTTTTTGTACCAGTATCATGCAGTTTTGATCTCTATGGCTTTGTAGTACATTTTGAAGTCGGGGATTGTGATACCTCCAGCTTTGTTCTTTTTTCTCAGGATTGCCTTAGCAATTTGGGGTCTTTGGTGGCCCCAAATGAATTTTAGTATTTTTTGTTCTATTTCCATGAAGAATGTCATGGGGATTCTGATTGGGATTGCATTGAATCTGTAGATTGCTTTGGGTAGTATGGACTTTTTAATTATGTTTATTCTTCCAATCCATGTGCATGGAACCTCTTTCCATCTTTTTATGTCATTATCAATTTCTTTCAGTAATGTCTGATAGTTTTTATTGTATTAGGTCCTTCACCTCCTTGGTTAAATTTATTCCTAGGTACTTTATTCTTTTAGTTACAATTGCAAATGGAATTGTATTCTTGAGCTCTCTTTCTGTAAGTTCATTATTGGAGTACAAAAGCAACTGATTTTTGTAAGTTGTTTTTGTACCCTGAAGCTTTACTGTAGTTAATTATTTCTATTAGTTTTCTGATGGATTCTTTGGGGTTTTCTTTATATAAGATCATGTCATCTGCAAACAGCGAGAGTTTCACTTCTTCACTCCCTATTTGGATTCCTTTTATTCCTTTCTCTTGTCTAATTGTTCTGGCCAAAACCTCCAGTACTATGTTGAATAAGAATGGTGATAGTGGGCATCCTTGTCTTGTTCCTGTTCTCAGGGGGATGGCGTTCAGTTTTTGCCCATTGAGTATGATGTTGGCTGTTGGTTTGTCATATATGGCCTTTATTATGTTGAGGTGATTTCCTTCTATCCCCATTTTGTTAAGAGTTTTTATCCTAAATGGCTGTTGGATCTCATCAAATGTTTTCTCTGTATCTGTTGAGATGATTGTGTGGTTTTTATTCCTCAATTTGTTGACGTGATATATCACATTGATTTGCAGATGTTGAACCATCCTTGTGTCCCTGGTATAAGTCCCACTTGATCATGATGTATGATCCTTTTGATGTTTTGTTGAATTTGGGTTGCCAAAATTTTGTTGAGGATTTTTGCATTTATGTTCATCATCAATATAGGCCTGTAGTTTTCCTTTTTTGTGTTGTCCTTGTCAGGCTTTGGTATCAGAGTGATGTTGCCCTTGTAGAATGTGTTACAAGTGTTCCATCTTCCCTAATTTTTTGGAAAGGATAGGTATTAAATCTTCTCTGAATGTTTGGTAGAATTCCCCAAGGAAGCCACCTGGTCCTGGGCTTTTATTCTTTCATATGCTTTTGATTACTGTTTCAATCTCTTTTCTTGTGATTGGTCTATTCAGATTATCTGTTTCTTCTTGATTCAGCTTTGGGAGGTGGTAAGAGTCTAAGAATTTATCCATTTCCTCTAGATTATCCATTTTGTTGGCATACAGTTTTGTTGTAATATTCTCTTATAATCCATTGTATTTCTTTGGAGTCTGTTGTTGTTTCTCCTCTTTCATTTCTGATTTTGTTTATCTGAGCTTTCCCTCTTTTTTTCTTTGTAAGTCTGGCTACAGATTTGTCAACTTTATTTATCTTCTCAAAGAACCAGCTCTTTGTTTCATTTATCCTTTCTACTGCCTTTTTTGTTTCAGTAGCATTTATTTCTGCTCTGATTTTTATTATTTCTCTCCTTCTGCTGACTTTCGGCTTTGTTTGTTCTTCTTTCTCTAATTGGGTTAGGTGTAGTTTAAGATTACTTATTTGGGATTTTTCTTGTTTGTTAAGATGTGTCTGTATTGCGATGAATTTACCTCTTAATACAGCTTTTGTTGCATCCCATGTGATTTGGTACGATATGTTATTATTTTCACTTGTCTCCAGATATTTTTTTATTTCTCCTTTAGTTTCTTCAATGATCCATTGCTTGTTCAATAACATGTTGTTTAGTCTCCACATCTTTGTCCCCTTCTCAGCTTTTTTCTTGTAATTAATTTTTAGCTTTATAGCATTATGATTAGAAAAGATGCTTGTTATTATTTCAATTTTCTTAAATTTATTGAGGCTTGCCTTGTTTCCCAACATATGGTCAATTCTTGAGAATGTTCCGTGTGCACTTGAGAAAGATGTGTATTATGCTGTTTTTGGATGGAGTGTTCTATATATGTCTATGAAGTCCAACTGGTTTAGTGTTTCATTTAATTCCACTGTTTCCTTGTTGATTTTCTGTCTGGATGATCTATCCATTGAAGTGAGTGGAGTGTTGAGGTCCCCTACTGTTGTTGTCTTATTATTAATATCTTCTTTTAGGTTTGTTAATAGTTGCTTTATAAACTTTGGTGCTCCTGTGTTGGGTGCACAGATATTTATAAGCCTTATTTCTTCTTGATGGAGTGTCCCTTTGATCATTATATACTGCCCCTCTTTGTCTCTCTTTACCTTTCTTATCTTGAAGTCTACTTTGTCCAATATAAGTATTGTGATACCTGCTTTCTTTTGTTTGCCATTAGCTTGGAGTACTGTCTTCCACCCCTTCACTCTGAGCCTGTGTTTGTCATTGGAGCTGAGATGTGTTTCCTGGAGGCAGCATATTGTTGGGTCTTGTTCTAATCCATTTTGCTGTTCAGTGTCTTTATTGGAGAGTTCAACCCGTTTATGTTTAGGTTGATTATTGATGTATGTGGGCTTTATGCTATCATTTTATCACTTGTTTTCCATTTTTCCTGAATTTCCTTTGTTTCTCATTCTGTGTGTTTTGGTCTACCCATTGAATTATGCAGATTTTTATGATGTGTTTTTTTGTTTTCTCCTTATTTATTCTTTGTGTCTCTTTTCTGCTTTTTGTTTAGTGGTTACCCTGAGGTTTGTATTCAGAATCTCGTGTATAAGATAGTCCATTTTCTGATGGCCTCTTAGTTCCTTAATCTAAACCGATTCAGTCCCTTTCCTCCTTCCCTCCTAAGTTGTTTTTCTCATATCTTATTCCATCTTGTGTTGTGAGTTTCTGGTTTAAATAACAGGATTATCTCTGTTTTTAGTGTTTTCCTTCCCTTTAGTTTAATGCTATAGTTGAGTATTTGCTATCCTATTCTGATTCTGTCTACCTGTTTATGTCCTTACTCTGTGTTTTGTGACCCTATTCTCCCTTTTTGTTTTCACTTATGACGGCCTTCTTGAGGATTTCTTGGGGGGGGGGTGTGATGGCTACACACTTTTGTTTTTCTGGGAAAGTTTTAATTTCTCCCTCATATCTCAAGGATACTTTTGCTGGATAGAGTATTCTTGGCTGAAGATTTTTGTCTTTTAAAGATTTGAATATGTCATTCCATTTTCTCCTATCTTGTAAGGTTTCTACAGAGAAATCCTGATAGAGCTTCCTTTGCAGGTTATTTTCTTATGCCTTGCTGCCTTTAGTATTCTTTCTTTGTCATTCATTTTTTCCAGTTTTACTACTATATGCCTTGCAGTAGGTCTTTTTACACTGGCAAATCTAGGAGATCTGGAAGCCTCTTCCACACAGGTTTCCCTCTCTTTCCCTAGGTTTGGAAAGTTTTATGCTAGTATTTCTTTGAACACGCTTTCTGCTCCATTCTCCTTCTTTTCTTCTTCTTGAATACCTATAATTCTGATGTTGCATTTCCTCATTGAGTCAGATATTTCTCGGAGACTTTCTTCATTTCTTTTTTAGCCTTAGTTCTCTCTCCTCCTCTGTCTGGAACATTTCAACATGTCTATCTTTGATTATGCTGATACACTCCTCTATGATGTTCACTCAAGCATTCAGGGAATCCGTATTTTGTTTTATCTCTTCCATTGTGTCTTTCATCTCTAATCTTTTTTTTTTTTAAATAATTTTTTTTAATATATTTTTTTTCTGCTTTATCTCCCAAACTCCCCCGTACACAGATGTATATCTTAGTTGCAGGTCCTTCTAGTTGTGGGATGTGGGACGCCGCCTCAACATGGCCTGATGAGCAGTGCCATGTCCGCGCCCAGGATCCGAACCCTGGGCAGCCGCAGCGGAGCGTGTGAACTTAACCACTCAGCCATAGAGCCTGCCCCTCATCTCTAATCTTTCTGTTTGATTCTCCTTTGTAGTTTCAATTTATTTTGTGAAGTAGCTTGTGAACTTGTTGAATTGTTTCTCTACATTCTCTTTTACCTCATTGAGTTTTTTGATGATAGCTATTTTGAATTCATTGTCATTTAGATTACATATTTATGTGTCCTCAGAATTGAATTATGGGTGCTTGTCATTTTCTCTGTGGGCTGGAGATTTAATATAGTGTCTGATGTTGTTAGTTGAGGTGGGTCAGGTCTTTTGCATTCTGGTATTATTTGGTTGCAGTTACCACCTATCACCATTGGATGGTGGTCAAGAGCTGCATATTCTGAGTCCTACACCTTCACCCAAAATCCCAGGCAGTGGAGCAGGTGTGGGGCAGGTGGAGGGAGGGGTGCTTTCTCCTGCATGGTCTGTGGGCTTTCTCATTCTCACTAACTGGTCTCCTGGGGTGTGGCTTGATGAGGTCACCTCCCCTTGAAAGCTCTTGCCCCATTAAAGGGCTTCCATCTAGGCTGCAAGGGCCCTGTGGAGTCCTTGTTCCTGCAAATGAGTGTCCCCTTCCCCACTCCTTCCCTCATGAATCCTCCCATGGTTGTGATCACAGTCTTTAGGGGAGGGAGCGAAGTTCTCTCTTACCCCATTCCAGATCCTCCAAGGGGGGCTTCAGCCTCGCCACCCTCCATTGTGTGGCTGCGTGTTTCTCTGACCTGTTTGTGTTGTGTTAGGATGTCCTCTGTTGGAGTATGGATGCCCCTTTTCATTGTATGTTGGAGGGGAGAGAGTCCTGGGCAAGTTCACTCCACCATGATGCTGACATCACTTTCTGGAGAATAGTTTTAATGACTATATATAATGCAGTATGAGGTGTGGATTGGGGATGGTTTTGATTGGGGAGATAATTATTTCAGTTTTTGACACATAAGTAGAGAAATGGAATTGGAAGTAATTTTAAAGGTTTGTAATTTAAGAGAGAATTCTTGACAGGAGATACAGCTGTGTCGATAGTCAGCTTATGTGAGATAGTAAGATGTAGCAAGGAAGCTGATCATTCGAGGAGAGTTGGCAAAAAGAAGTGAAAAAAGAAGAAGGCCTAAATTATACCAATATTTAAATGCCTTGCAGAAGAAGAGGAACCAGCAAAACAGATCAGAAATAAAAATTAAAAAGGTAGAAAACTTAGGAGTATGATATTACTGCGGCCAGGTAAGAGGTGAGTTACAAAAACAGATTGACATTGCCAGATCAAGCTTGGAGGCCAAATATGACAATGTGCAAGTGACTATTACTTAGTGATTTAATAGTCAACTGATAATTGAATGCTAGTTAGACCAGATAGCTTACTTAGTCCTAGAGATATAGGATAAAGAGAGAGTCATTAAACTTGGTGAGTTTATGTTGCAGTGGGGAAGGTAGACCAATGATGGCATTATAGCATAAGCTTGTTAATAAAAAAGAAAAAAAATCAAGATTTAGTATGGAGAAACTTTATTTGAAAGGATTACTGCAAGAGTGGGAAAGGGGCTGTTGCAAATAGGGAGAATGTTCTGACATTAAGATCTGCAGACATCATAAAATACAGGCAAAAAGGTTTTTTCTTTTATAGGGAGGAATAAACACGGCTGGAAAGATCTAGTGTGGGTAAATAGGATGAAGGGGAGTGGCATGGTCTCACACTAGATCAGAGAAGGTTTTACCCTGACAGTAGCCCGTTCTCAGGAGGGGCTATTAAGAAGGTGTCTGTGCTGTCTCAGGGTGAAAGTGGGCCAAAGTTCAGGGGCCTAGGGGAAAGAGAGAACCTTAACCAAGTTTGGTTAACAAACATTTTGTTCTATTGGTCAGTGGGGACAAAGCAGTTCAGCTAATTATTAATAGGCAAAGACTGGGAATTTAGATGGTCTGTGTCAGGAACTTGTCAGAGGTAAACAAGGGGGGCATTCATGGGTATTATCTAAGTAATATAGGGGAAGGGCGCTTCTTTGCAGTAAACCATTTCCTGAGACAAAGGCATCAGGAGAATTCTTAACCTTTACTGTTTTCCAGGATCACAGGACTCAAGTAAAATTCAACATTGTCGAGTGTGACAAATGGGTTATTGCACAGGATAATATTATAGAAGGATATTGAACTCAGATCAATATAAAGAAAGGCTTCTTGGAGGAAAGAACTGAGTCTTGAAAAGACTAAGATAGACAAGTAATTGAGAAGGGCAGTCAAGAAACTGGAATGTCATCTGTAAAAAGCACTGGGGTTTGGTTATGAGGTAATTTTCACAGGGGTAAGTGGTTGGATATTGTCAGAGTGGAAGGTATTATATGTAGGGTGAAGGAAAATGAGATTGAAGTGGTAAGAAGAAACTAGATCAAAGATTTTGTGTACCAATTCAAGAAATTTGTAATTTATCTTTCAATGATGTGCCAGTGAAATATATTAAGCAAGGATGCCATATGGTCAGATTTGCATTTTGGAAAGTTCACTTTAGCAATAGTACATATTATGGTTTGGAGGGAGAGGAGGAAGGGGGATTATTTCAGATATTAGGTAGGACATTTTTAGTAAGTTAGGGAAGCAGTGATAAAGATGTGCAATAAAGTGGTGACAGAGAATAGAAGAAAAGGGAGAGGTCAGACAGATATTTGAGATGTTGAATATACTGGGCCTAGCAACATTTGGATGTGAAGAAGCATGAGAGAAAAGAGAGCCAAGAATGGTTCCAGGGTTTCTGCATTAGGTAACTAAGGGCACTTGTACCACTCACTAGAGCATATGAGAAAGCAGATTAGGGAGGAAGATTCATGTTTGGGAAAGTTGAGTTTAATTGGAGATCAGTTTGACCGTATAGTTCTGTAGCTTAAGAGAGAGTTCAGGCCTGAAGCTAGAAATCTGTGAGTCATCAGCACATAGATGAGTGTTGAAGCTGTAAATTTGAATGCAATCACATGCAGAATGTGTTCAGATTGAAAAGAGACAAATGGAGAAAATCCTTTCAATATGACCTTAAGCAGAGTATGGATAGGTCTTTAAAAAGTCCAGAAGTAAACAAGATTTATGTAAGGAAAACTAGGAGGAATGGTGTACAAAGGCCAAAGGAAGTGTTTCAAGGAGGAATGTCCAATGATAATTTTGTAAGAAAAGTACCAAATAGGATGGTAGGGTTAGAAGCCAGTGGAATGAGTTACAGGAAGGGAGAAGGTGGGGGCAGCAAATGTGGAATTCTGTTTCAAGAATTTGGGCTCTTAATGAAAGTTAGATACAAAGGATAGAGGTTGGGATATGTGTGATTATTTGTGTGCGTTTTAAAGATGGCTGAGGCTACATCATATTTATAGGTAAAGGGATAGTGACCATAGAGGGGAAGTAATTGAAAACAGAGGGAGATGGGACCCAGCAGTGATGGAGTGCCAATCTTGGACAGGAAGTGAGATACTTCTTGTTTTATGATTGAGTAGAAGTCACTTATACTCAGTATTTATAGGAGTATAGTTAAATGGTAATATAGTTAAATTTGTAGAGAATGGAGGAGAGTTAGTTGATGGAGCTAAGACTTGATGGCCCTCTTTTTTCTGTGAAAAGGAAGCAAGATGTTTAGGGAGCTCTAGGGAAAGGGTTTGGAGAGTATTGAGAACAGTATTGAAGGTTTGCGATAGCTCCTGTTGGAAATGGAACCAAGTGAGGGCCAGTAAAGAATTTGCTAATTAGCAATGAATGTTCGCAAGTATAAATCTGAAGTAGTACTAATCTGCAAGGCTTTGTGATTTTTTTTCTAGCAGTATGTAGCTGATTGAGTGTAAAGGGGGAAAAAAAATGTATGTTTTTAATGTGATGAGGTTGGTAATTTTCAGGCTAGGTGCCTTACAAACAGTGTAAATTTTAGGTTTTTAATGCTTAACCCTTACATTCAAAACTAAGTAAAGTGGCTTTATTTCTAACTAGTCAAATGATCAATAGGATATGTGGAATCTGTGATCCCAAATCTAAAAATTTGCAGAAACCAAGATCTTAGAGGTAATTTCTTTAAAGACAATATAGAATATATTTCCCCCAGGGGAATGTGCTGTTTTCCAGTAAAAGTGTCCGACATTCTAGTTAAGCTGCAACAAAATTTTGAACTACTGTAAATTATTTTATAAATGTAACGTGTGTCAGTTTTCTCTAAGGGGAACTTAGAATACTTTTAGAGTTTCATTGGAGACCTATTCATGGGCTACTTTTCAGAAATCAACATGATTACGGTCAAAATTTTATACCTATGATATCACATTGAGAGAAGAAGATAGAATGGAGAAAACTGCGTTTTGTGTAGAGAATTGAAATTATTTGGTGCTACTAATTCTTGATATTCTGTTCATGATTTAATAAAATAGTTATTTTTTAACTCTTAGCCTATAAGACAACTGTGAACATCTTAGTAATTTATACCATCAGACTATCAAGTTTAAAATGTCTTTTGGAAATACCTTCATGAAATGTAAATATAAAATATGTTTTCTTTTTACAGGGATCAACCTATGAGGATGAAATTAATAATATTAAATATGTTATTTCAAAAATTAATGAAATCATGGCTCATAATTCCCCAGTTTTGATTGTTCAAAGGTGGATACGTGGTTTCTTAGTTAGAAAACATCTGAGGTATGTTTTAGTTTTTTACTATGTGAATATTAAGATAAGATGATAGTAAATCAGTGATAAAAAGATAATTCTCCAATAATATACATTCCCTATCAAAATGATATTTTATAGACTATTTGAACTAGTTTTAAGGAAAACACCACATGCTCTGTAGTAATATATTTTGATATTTAGCATAATCAAAATTTGATACTTTTATTTTTTCTTTTAAATTACCCGTATAAATAACTAATCAATAAAGTTTTTATTAATCCTTCTTTGAGTAATTCTGACAGGTTTTTTATTAAACTTAAAAATATAAAAAATATATACATTAAACTTATCTCATGTAATGGGATGTAATAGAAATATAAGCCATATACTATATAATGGGTTACAATAGAACTATAAAGCAGGAAACAGATATATGAAGATTTTATATTTTTTCTGGATGTGAAGATAATTTTCCTGGAACATCTGCTACCACATCAGTCTACATTATCCTTTGGTTAATTGTCTTTTCCTCTCTTTTTGTCCCTTGCATTCCTTTCCTGTAGCTGACATTTGCAATAGAGGGAAAGTTTTCTTGCTAGAATCTCTCAATATTGTACTTGGGGAGATAAGATAGGATGTTCTGTCATTAATTTATTTATACTAGTCATGCCAAACACCAAACATATGAAAAAATACCCTTCTTATATAGCTTGTTCTCAGATGCTAAATGGTAGAGTTCAGAAGACAGAAATGAAATTTGACCCTGCACTATAGGTAGCATTAAATAGGTCTGGGGTCGGGCAATAGACATTCCCTGAGAAAGCAAGATTAGGAAGCTTCACTGAACTGATATTCAACATTCTGTGGTATGGCAAAGATAACATTCTCCTGCATTAGCTTGCACGTGCTAAATCGTAGAAGGCAATAGCCCTGATAGAGAGCAGAATGAGGGACAAGCAGCAAAACCGACCATAATACCGTGCCTGCAGCTTCTGAGGAAGAGGTTCCCTATACTTTTCAAACCAAGGTCAACCTGTGAGAGAGAGTGGGCTCACAAGTGGGAACAAGTGAAATGATTTGAAATAAAAGATGTAGAAAAGGATTAGGCAGTTGTTGACAAGTACATATTTATTTAAAATGTTATTTGTGTCTCATATGTTCCGTTTAAATTTAGTATGTGTTTTATATGAAATAAACATCTAATTAAAGGGATTTGTCTTTGGTTTATGCCCCTGGGATTGAATTTTTCTCTCTTAGAATCAAGATTTCCTCTGATATTTGTGTGACATGAGATCAAAACCCTATGCATGGAAACAATCTCTGCAAATTCTGCGTGCGTGAACAGAATTTGAATGAGCTTTGTGGGGAGACCTGTCAGTAATAATGATGTATCACAGTGGTTTAAAACAGATCAATTTGAATTATTTTTCTCTTTAAAATACTGTTTCATTAGGCGCATTACTTACCTACTTTGAGCATGAGTTTCCTCATATCTTAAATGGTACAGAGCAAGGGCTAATAGCAGCGCTTATTTCACTGTTTGCTTGTGGGAATTGAGATCATTAATATAAAGCTCATAGCACCTGGCAAATGTGGATATTACATTATTATTAACTGCTATTTTTTAAATATCATTTTTTTTGTTGTTGTTATATCTTGTGCTCTTCACATTATTTGACTCCATGGGAAATTTACTCTTTCCTTGGATTTCTTACTCCTTTCCAATTACATTTACCACAGCATGCACAGAGTAATCTTTCAAAAATATAAATCTAATTTTATTCACCAACTTAAAATCCTCCAATTGCTCTCAGTTTACTTATGGCAAACAACTGGGATGTCTGCCCCTACAATGTGCATCACATACTTTCCTTATCATAAGCACTTACCATACTGTACTGCAGTTGCGTGTCTAGTTATCTCTGTCTCTGGATGTACTGCACACTCTGTATCTCTAGCATATCACAGAGTGCTTGATGCATGTTAGGTGCTCAAAAATACTTGCTGAATTGATGAATACACCAATTAATGGAGAGACTGTGGAAGCTAGAATCAGAAAAGGTTTTCTGGGTTCATCTGTGGGAAAGTGAAAATGGAAAGAACTGGGAAACATACAAAGCTGCCCTGAGGGGTGCCTATGGATCCCCACAACCTAAAGGTCCAAGTGATTAGTCCTCTCACATGTCTATTTCCATTCAAGAGAAATGTCTCCCCACACCCAAATATTTTCACCTTGCTTGAAATTTATTCATGAAAACTGCTTGAAATTTTATATACAGCCTTGAAATATATACTGCCTAAATTTAGAAAATTATTATGATTAATGCTATTATCCTTTAAAGTGATAGTATTTATAATGTGGATGATATAGTGCAAGGGAGGTACACTTTTATTCTTAGAAGAAATTATTGTGATCAGATTGGCAGTCTCCTAAACCTTAGTAAGGGCAGCTATAAGAGGTCATAAGGAGGATTATTGGTTGGGTCAATGCATGTAAAAAAGGTAAAAGAGTGGAAAAAATAGGAAACAAACATTCATTGAATGTGCAGTATATGTCTAGTACTACGTTAGATACTTTAATCTACTTTAAATCATCGAATACAGCAGAGCTTTTGAGTTTGGCGTGTGTTTTCTATTTTACAGATGAAGAATTAAGAATTTAAACTTGGTTGGGAGGTTAGGATATGTATCCAATGTCAGACAGCTATTATGTATTGGACATTTGTGGTCAGTTATAAAGAGATGAAACTGTGTATGTCAAATCTGCAAAGGTCAGGTTCTGTTGTTTAAAATGTCCCAAAGTTTGTTCTCTTTTTACTTTTCTTTCTGTTTTCCTGGAGTCCGCTATTTTCTAAAGAGCCCTCATCCTCTGGAAGGGAATAGTATTTGGAGACTAAGATGTGGGAACTAGATGTATTCATTGCTATTGGAGTACCATGGTTCCTAGGCCATTTCGGCAGACAGAAGAAAATGGATTATTTTCTCCATCGTGAATTCATATGGATTCCTCTAACTCTAATCCAATATGAGGGTTCTTCACTACCTTTCTTCGGAAATTTCCACATTATACTTCCCTTCTTCCACCATGTGAATTCTGGTTGCCAACATTATCAATAATTTTACTCATTAGCTTGCTTTTAATAGACACAAAATAGTTTCAGGATTGCTATACATAAACTACTATCAACAACAAACATATTCCATAAAGTTAAAATTTGTTGCAGGTTTCTTTGTCTTTAGTCTGGAGACATATATGTTAAAATAATTGTTGAATAGGTACCTAATGTTAAAGTATATTAGTTGTTTTTCTAATGATTTTATTTCTTTTTAATTTTTAAAATCTTTCTTATTTTCATCTGCTGTTTCTCTTAGGGCATTTTCTGTTCTGTTCATTATAATTATGCTTATTCTGGTTTAGTATGTATTTCTAAAGTGAGTTTTAAAATTCTGATTCTTGGGACCAGCCCAGAAGAGTAGTGGGTTAGTTCGCAGGCTTGTCTTCGGCGGCCTGGGGTCTGCGTTCAGGTCCTGGGCATGGACCTACGCATGGCTCATAAAGCTATGGTGTGGCAGCATACCACATACAAAGTACAGGAAGATTGGTAAAGATGTTAGGTCAGGGCCAATCTTCCTCACAAAAAAAGAAAAAAAGAAGAAAAAATTCTGATTCTTTTCTGAATCCCTTCATTGCATTTCTAAATTTGTCTAGTTCTAGTTTATGTGGTCGTGTATGATTTTTATCATTTTCTTGATACTTTTTAGTTCATGTTTTAAAAAATAAGACTTTATTTTATTTTAGAGCAATTTAAGTTACACAACAAAATTAAGCAGAAGGTGCAGGGATTTCCAATATACCTCCAGGCCCTACCCATACATAGCCTCCCCCATTATAAACATTCTCCAACAGATTGATACATTTGTTAAAATCAATGAACTAATATTGACCCAAAGTTCATAGTTTACCTTAGGATTCACTTGTGGTCTTGTACCTTTGGACGATATTGTGGGTTTGGATAAATGTGTAATGACATGTAGCCAGCATCATGGAATCATATAGTATATTTTCACTGCCCCCTAAAATCCTCTGTGCTCTGCCTAGTCATCCTTACCTGCCCTCTCTCTAACCCCTAGCAACCACTCATCTTTTTATTGTCTCCATAGTTTTGCCCATTCCAGAAGGTCATATGGTTGGAATCATAGAATATGTAGCCTTTTAAGATTGGCTTCTTTCACTTAGTAACATGCATTTCAGGTTCCTTCATGTATTTTCATGGCTTGATAAGCTCATTTCTCTTTAGAACTGAATAATGTTCCATTGTCTAGATGTAACAATTTCTTTGTCCATTCACTTACTGAACATCTTGGTTACTTCCAAATTTTGGCAATTATGAATAAAGCTGCTATAAATATTATGTGCAGGTTTTTGTGTAGACATGTTGTCAACACCTTTGGATAAATACCAAGAGGCATGATTGCTTTATTGTATGCTGAGAGTTTGTTTAGTTTTATAAGAAACTGCCAAACTATCTTTCAAAGTGGCTGTTACGTTTTGTATTCCCACCAGCAATGGATGAGAGTTCCTGTTGCTCCACATGCTCATCAGCATTTGGTGTTGTCAGTGTTCAGGATTTTGGCTATTCTAATAGATGTGTAGTGATATCTTATTGTTGTTTAATTTGCCTTTCACTGATAACATATTATGTGGAGCATCTTCACATATGTTTATTTTCCATTTGTTTTTCTTCTTTGGTAAGATGTCTGGTAAATTGTTTGGCCCATTTTTAAACCGAGTTGTCTGTAATCTATAGCTTGTTTTCTCATTCTCTTGACTTTGTATTTTACAGAGCAGGCATTTTTAACGAAATTAAGATTATCAGTTCTTTCTTTCACGGATTCTGCATTTGATGTGGTATCTAAAAAGTCATTGCCATACCCAAGGTCATCTAGATTTTCTCCTACATTTTTTTCTAGGAGTTGTATAGTTTTGTGTTTCACCATTTAGGTCATGGATCCTTTTTGAGTTGACTTTTATGAAAGGTGTAAGATCTGTATCTAGATCATTTTTTTTTTTTTTTGCACATGGATGTTCCAGCATCATTTGTTGAAAGGACTATCTTTGCTTCATTATATTGCCTTTGCTCTTTTGACAAATATCAATTGACTGTATTTATGTCTGCCTATTTCTGAGCTCTCTATTCTGTTCCTTTTATCTATTCCCTGGCTAATACCACATTGTTTTGATTATTGTAGCTTTATAGGTATCTTGAAGTTGTGTAGTTTCAGACCTCCAGCTTTGTTCTTCTCCTTCAATATTGTGCTAGCTATTCCACTTTTTGCCCCAATAGAAACTTTAGAATCAATTTTTTGATATCCACAATAAATTGCTGGAATTTTGATTGGAATTGCATTAAATCTTTAGATAAATTGGGAAGAACTGACCTCTTAATAATACTGAATCTTCCTATTTACGAACATACAATCTTTCTATGGTCTTTGATGTATTTATTTATTTACTTCTTTTATTTCATTCTTCAGTATTTTAATAGTTTTCCTCAAATAGATCTTGTACATATTTTGTTAGATTTGTACCTAAATATTTCAGTTTTTTGGGTGCTAATGTAATGATATAGTGTTTTTAATTTCAAATTCCACCTGTTCATTTCTGGTATATAGGAATGTGATTGACTTTTGTTTATTAACCTTGTGTCTTGCAACCCTGATATAATTGCTTATCAGTGCCAGGGGATTTTTTGTCAATTTTTTCAGATTTTCTACATAGATGATCATGTCATCTGCAAAGATGATTACCTTCCTTCCCAATTTGTATACCTTTAATTTCCTTTTGCTGTCCTATTACGTAAGCTAGAACTTTTGGTACATGATGAAAGGAGGGGTAATAGGGGACATCCTTGCCATGGACCTCATCTTAGTGGGAAACCTTCTAGTTTCTCACCATTAACTATGATGTCAACTGTAGATTTTTTTGTAGATATTCTTTATCAAGTTGAAGAAATTCTCCTCTATTTCTAGCTTACTGAAATGTTTTTTTCTATCATGAATAAGTGTTGTATTTTGTAGTTTTTCTTGATAGTTAAACATGATGTACCTGGGAAAAGGAACTGATGTAAATAGGTCTCAGTAATTACCATGGTGAGTTGTGAGGGAGGGTAGCATGCTATAGCCCTATGATTAAGTCTCAATTTTTAGCGAGTTTGTGCCTCTGGGCTATGAATTTCACGAGAGTTTGTCAGTTTTCTTCTCCTCTGCCTTAGATGTGACTGGATTGCTAAACTGAGCTGGAGTTTGGTACTTCCCTTTTCCCATGTGGAAGGCTCAGGCTAGCTGTAGTTGAGCTTTTCCTTCCCCCAGGTCAGTTAGGCTCAGATAACACCCTGGGCAGGTTGGACTCTGGTTAACTAGTCTCCCCATAGGGCAGGCCATGTTGAGAAGAAAAGCGCTTTGGTGCATTTCAAAATGGCTCCTTTTCCCCTCCTCCTGCTGGAAGCCTGAGGGGATTTTCTCTGATTTACTGTGTGAACCTAGTTGAGCTCCTGGAGGTAAATCTCACAGTATTGTGGCAGCCTCCTTATGACTGGGTCCTCCTGGAGTTTTTAAACTCTCAGTGTTGTCCACATTGAGCCTCCAGCAGTTCCTCAATTACAGTTCAGATTTTCCTTCCCTGTCACTGGTTTTGGCGGCATTTTTCTCTTGTGTCTCTGCTCAGATAAGCCATGATGACTTATATTCACCTGTCTCTCAAATCTTGGAGGCGGCAGTTTTCCCAGAGTTCTCCCCTCTCTTAGAGATCCAAAAAGAGTTGGTGGTTTTTCAATCTGTTGAGCTTTTTAGTTTTTGTTAGGACAGAATGGCCGTTTCCAAATTCCTTATATGTAGAACTGGACTTAAGTTTATTTTGAAATAATAGATTATAATTTTCATCTTTTTTGTAGGCTTCATTGTCTGGCTTGCTTTTATTGTCTATATTGATTTTTTTTGCTTCTTATTCTCTTTTTGCTTTATAATAACTCTGTATGGGATTAGGTTGTGATCCTTTTGTATTGCCCTTTTTATGAGAAATCAGTTTTTCTGAGCTTTAAGAAGCATTTCTTCAAGTTCTACAGTTCCTTCTTCTGTGTTTGTTTATTTGTTTGTTTTGTGTGTGTGTGTAGTTTCTGAAAATATCATGGCTTACTTTCTGAGTTCTCTGACTCTCATTCCTGGCACCCCCTTTTTAATGTGGACATTTTTATTCTTTTACTCCATTGTCTCCATGCTGCTCAATTTTGATTCTATCTTCAAGAGTTTTATCTCAGTTTGGGGCTTTGACCTTGAGGGGACCATCGGCTAGTTAGTTTGGGGGGGGCGGTTTCATAGGCCCAGAATACTCCGGACCCTTCAAATCTTACCAGGGACCCCTTGTATTCACACACTTTTGGAATATGCAAAATCCCTCCAGGTCTTAGCTTCTGTTCTTGTCTCTCTAAGCTTCCCAGGCGGTGTCTTTAACTTTGTTTTATTCCTAGCCATTGGATGCCTCATTGCTTTCATCTGTTTCCTCCTGCATAATTGCTAATACTAGTGATCTTATGGGTTTCAGTGGTTTTCCCCCATTCCTTCACATTTTGGGTTTTCTTATCACATAGTGTTGTTATAGATAATTAAAATTTTTTATCTAGTTGTTATATCTGTTTTTGTATGGGAATCTAAGTAGATTCAAAAACTATGTCACTGCCGTCACCATTATCCCAGGGTAACTTCACAAAACAGGAGTTTATAAGCATCATTTACCAACTATTTTTAACAAATCAAGCTTCTGTGGCTTCCATATTTTAGGTGACATATATTAGCTGAATTTATTTCTTAAAAAATATAAGGGGGGTACAGAAAGAAAATATTCTATAATCACATCATGAGAGAAATGGTTAGAAGAGCTTGGATATTTAACTATTAAAAGAATTATTTAACAGTAATTCTAATAGTTCAGTAGTATATGATAATAGCACATGAAAATTGTATATGTTTAGTATACATATTAATAGAGTATACTATTAGTATATGTATACTGTATACAAATAGTATATGAAATAGATAAAAAGATCATGTGATGTAGTGGAGAGAAGTTTCAGAAAGACAGATTTCAGCATATTTTCTAAGAAAAACCTCTAACTATTATGATCATCTGAATTATATGGCTATAAATTTCTTTTGACATGTAGTATTAAAGTGGGAGCTGTCTGAATGCCAAGATTGTAATAAAATGGGTTTTAGCAGAGGTCAGAGTTTATTAAGAATAAAATCTAAGATACCTGGACTCTATTTCCCAGTAAATATGATTAAAATATAGTTATATATATAAGAAGACAATAGAAAAATAATATGTGATCCTGTTCAGACCAGGAGTAAGATAAGAAGGCTCATAATCATCATTACATTACAATTTCCTAAAAACTTTATCTAATTTGGTAATATTTTTTAAAATAAGAAACAATATGTTTATATGTTTTAGTCATAATTACATTCAGTTCTGTGTAACCAAGACCTCCCAAAATAGTGGCTTTAGGCAGAAGTTTTCTTTTTTTCTTTTCTTTTTTTTGAGGAAGATTATCCATGAGGTAACGTCTGCTGCCAATCCTCCTCTTTTTGGTAAGGAAGATTGGCCCTGAGATAACGTCTGTGCCCATCTTCCTCTATTTTATAGGTGGGATGCCTACCACTGCATGGCTTGATAAGTAGTTCGTAGGTCCAAGCCTGGGATCTGAACTGGCAAACCCTGGGCTGCGAAAGTGGAGAGTGCGAACTTAAGGAGTATGCCACCGGGCTGGCCCCTAGAAGTTTCCTAGAAGTTTTCTTTTTTATATTAGAAAAGTCTGTGGTCCGTGAAATCCAGGCCTGTGACCCTGCACAAAATTAGGACCCAAGTTTCCTTTAATTTTTCACTCTATCTTCCTATGTTATGAGTTCCGTCTCAAGGTCACTTGTGGTCCAAAATGGCTGCTAAAGTTCCAATCATTATATCTGATTGCATTCTGGAAGGCTCAGACAATACTGAATGACAGAAAGGGCACATCTTCCCACTAAAACAGCAAACTTTAATTAGCCTAATTGGGAATAATGTGTGTCCCCTTACAACCCTTGGCCAGATTTTAGTAAGATGGGCACACTGGGAGCAAGGGATGCTAAGAAATAGGATCTTTTGTCTGGCCACTTTGCCACCTATATGAAATTTGTCTTCTGTTACTAAGGCTAAAAGAGTGAATTTGAGGGGCCAGCTCAGTGTGTAGCAGTTGAGTTCATGTGCTCTGCTTTGGTGGCTGGCTCATCTCCCAGGTACGGACCTAGCACTGCTTATCAAGCCACGCTGTGAAGGTTTCCCACATATGAAATAGAGGAAGATAGGCACAGATGTTATCTCAGGGCCAGTGTTCCTCAGCAAAAAGAAGAGCATTGGCTGCAGATGTTAGTTCAGGGGTAATCGTCCTCAAAAAAAAAAAAAAAAAAGAGAGAGAGAGAATTTGAATTGGTTGGTATCTAGCAGTTTCTGCCACAGCATATTTGAAAGCAAAAGAAAAGATTATAATCATTGCCTAGTGCTCTGAATGCATGTATAAAAAAAGGAGAAATGCTGGAGTACCAACTGTCTAAACATTGTCTCATGAAGATAGAAAAGTAGCAGAAATTATACCCAAAGAGAGCAAAGGGAAGGGAATAGAAAAAATTGTATCAGAAATTGATGAAATAGAAAACTAGTGTATAATGAACATGAGAAAATGTGCATAAAAAATCAATAAAGCCAAGAGTTGGTTCTTTTCAAAGAGTAACAGATTGATAAAGCTTCAGCAAGACTGATATAGCAAAGAGAGAGAGGGGAAAAAAATACAAATGACCAAGATAAAGAATGGAAAAGGAGACATTGCTGCAGGTCCACAGATATTAAAGAGAATGCAATGAACAACTTTATGCCAAATAATTTGACAATTTGTGTGAAATGGTCAAATTCCTTGAAGAAACACAATTTTCAAACTGGCACAAGAAGAAATAAAAATGCCAAACAGTCCTATATACATTAAATAAATTAATTCCATTATTCAAATCCTTCCCACAAAGAGACTTCGGGTCTGGATGACTTTACTGGTGAGTTATTTTGCACATTTAAGGAAGCTGTAACACCATCTTACACAGTTCTTTTTGTAGAATAAGAGAGAATGCTTTTCATATTGTTTTGAGCGGTCAGCATAACATTGATATCAAAACCTGACAAGGACATTACAAGAAAGAAAATTTCAGGCCAGTCTTGTGAATATGTATGTAAGCATTAAGATGTAAACATCTTAAATAAAATATTAGAAAATCATATCCAGTGATATATGAAAAGGATAATATGCTATAATCAACATAGGTTTACTCTGAGAATATAAGGTTAACATTAGAAAATCAATCATATTAACAGAATATGAGTGGGGAAAAATGTCACAGGCATTCCTCACTTTGCCCAGTATCAAGTTAATTGGAACTTGTTCGTACTTTGAATGAATGTGTCCTCATTTTTTGAGGTTCCAAGATAACTGAAATTTGATCTCATTTGATCTCATCTCACTTGTGTTAGGCAGAATTCCAAGAAGGCACACATGACCTTTGTTCCTGGTGTTAGTCCCATGATTATATTATGTTATATGGCAAAAAATATTTTGCAGGTGTAATTAGGGTTATTTACTAATCAGTTGACCTTAAGATAGATTATCTGAGTGTGTCTAACCTAATCAAACAAGCACTTTAAAAACATAGTTTTCTCTGGCTGGTGGTGGAATCGGATATCAGAGAAATTTGAAGCACAAGAAGGATTTGATGCACTGTTGCTGGCTTGAAGTTGGAGAGCACCACGTGCAAAGGACCTGAGAGTGACCTTTATGAGCTAGGAGTGACCCTTAACTAATAACTAACAAGAAAATGGGGACTTGATTCCTACACAAGAAACTGGATTCTGCCAACAACCTGAATGAGCTTAGAAGTGGATTTTTTCCCTAAGCCTCCACTTAAGAACCCAGACCAGCCACTAAAGTTGTGGAATTTATTACTCAGCAAATATAAGAATAATACACTATAGAGCTGTGTAAAGTGAGGATATAGTTCTGGTATGCACAAGATTTTGTTAACACACTACCTTGTAAAGTGAATACTGCCTGTATTCGGTCATCTCAATGTTTGCACAAAAATCAGTTGATAAAATTCAACACTCATTTAAGCTTAAAAAAAACTCCTAGCAAACTAGGATTAGAAGACAACTTCCTTTATATAATAATATATATGTTTTAGCACATTTATTAACACTTAGTAGTGAAATATTGGAATTATTCTCCCTGAGATCAGGAACAAAGGAAGAATGTCAAGTGTTAGCATTTTTCTTTAACATTGTAATGGTGGACTTGGCTTAGTGGAACAAAGTAAGAAAAATAAAAAGGAAGTTAAAAGATTAGAAAGGAAGAAATAAAATTGTAATTACCTGCAGATGTCATGATTGTGAATGTGCGAACTAGTAAAGTCATAATATAAAAGCCAGTGGTATTTAAATATATGGTAACAATCAACAACTTGAAAATGAAATTAAAAGCTACCATTTATAAGGGTATAAAAACCCCACAATTTGTTGGTTTGATCTTTAAGAGGCAGACACAAAAACAAGAACTTTATTGGGGGAAATATCTCTGAAAACCAAAAGGGGAGGGAGTAGGAATAAATAGGGAAAGCCAGCACAGGTGGATCTGACACCTGTGAAGGGAGAGAGAGGACTGGGTAGGAAGAAACTCAGCAATATCCCTTAGAAAATCTAGGCCAGACCAGTGGGGGATCCCTGGGCAAAAGTTGAGCATTAGAAGAATCTTACATCAGGAAGAAATGGGCCAGCACTATTACAATACTCAGTCATTGACTTGGGAACAGCTTTGGTGAAAATGTTGTGGTGGATCAAAAAAAGTGTCAGCTGGGACAGTCAGTCAGCTGTGGTCCCCATAGTGGGTTCTCTTCAAAAAGATCTGAGCCACACACTTCCATGGCCATCATGCACCACGTACTAAGGATACATCTAAGGGAAGATACAAATTAGCTCTAAGAAACCTACCAAATATTAGCAATACCACAAGACCAAGATAAATAAAAGGATATATCATTTTTATGATATTGGGTGAATCAGTGTAGTAAAGATATCAGTTCTTCCCAAATTGATGTATATCTACAGTGTATTCCTAGTCAAAATTCTAGGAGTTTTCTTCAGTAACACATACTTTGAAAAATAATATTATATTGGCACTTCAGTTTGTCTTTACCCATTCTTAAAATCCCACTAAACTGATAATAAGAAGATTTAGAAAGGCAGAGGGCAAGAGAAGGGCAAAGAGAAAAAGCAAAAAAAAAAATGGAAGCTGGAAAGCAAATGGATGTATACAACCAACTCTGGAGATCTTAGAAACCTATAGCCTAGAGATCAGCAGACTGTGGCTTGCAGGGTAGCTACCTGCTTTTATGAATAAATTTTGTTGGAACAAAGTCACACCTGTTCTTTTATGTATTGTCTGTCACTGTACTTTTAAGCTACAACGTCAGAGCTGAATAGTTGGGACAGAGATTGTAGTGCTCAGGAACCTAAAATATTTACTATCTGGCCCTTTAAGAAAAAATTTGCCAACCTCTGCTGTAGTCTATCCTGATAGTGTCAGAAACCCAAGAGAACGTGTGGTTCATACCACAGAACCCAGGAATGATTATGAATTAAATACTCTAGGAACTTCTATAAGTGGGAGTACAAGTGCTGCTGCAAATATGAGCATTTATTGAATCTCTGTTTTAGAAGCAAGCTGTCCCACCCTATCCTGAACTGCTGGGCAGCTGATTCCCTCTTCTCCATTTAGTCCCCCCTCTCTGCTCTATTCTCTAGAAAAGTTAAATCAAATTTTTCATACTCAGAGACCAGAGATAGTTTGTGGTGGGACTATATTCTAATGAAAATGGGAGAATTTGTTAAAATTTCATGAGGTTCCTAATTACATTCTCTGCCAAGTGGCAATAAAGCTTTTACCTTCTAGTCCAATTAGATAATTCCTTTCTGGAGAAACTGCCATCTCAGGAGAAAAGCCTGACAATTGACAACCTCCCAGTGAAACAGCAGTCAGATCACCCTACATGAAAGCTTAGTTGATAATCATCATTCAAATACACAGAGATATTTACTGTTTTATTTTAGAGATGAAAGGATAACCCAGGATCTCTAGATATTGATTAATGCCTCTAAAGTTATGGACTAAAACAAAATAAAGGAATGCAGAGGAAAGAAACAGTTTAAGGGGGCTTTTTTCCCCTCTCTCATACTTGGAATATACTTTCGTTGAGCCTGTAACTTTAGGCTGATAGATACTTTCTATCAGGTCATTGAATATATTTTTCACTGTTTTTTGGCTTCCATTGTTGCTGTTGAAAAGTAAGCGATTATCTTAGTTTTCCTTCTTACTACTTTTAAATATAATATTTTTCTATTTGTTTTCTGAAGATGTTTACTTTGACAATTCTAAGAATCAATTTCTTTATATTATTCAATTTGAGAGTTGCTAGGCTTAATGTGTCTATGGATTTGTTTCTCCTTTATTAATTCTGGATGATTTCCAGTCATCATCTTATTGATAATCCCTTCAAAACAGTTTCACTATATGCCCCATTTCTCATATCATGCGAAATTACCTTTGGTCTCGAAAACAGGTAGATTATAGCAGAGGTCATGCTCAAAGACCAAAGCGTGTGTGTTTGGTAACACCATTGGCTTGGGATTTCCTTCTGCTGATTCCAGGTTCTTATTGGGGACAATAATCAGTCTTCTTTTGAATTTTGGTTTGAATTTATTTTCCAAACTCTTAGTTTCTTCTCTACCCTACATTATGGATAAGTTTGTAGTAGTTCTCTGGGATTGGGGGCTCTTAAATATTGCTTGGATTTTAAAGATCATTTTTGAAGCATGATCTTATTTCTTTTATAATTGACTTAGGATGCCTTTTAATTGCATCCCATTCTGATTGGCAGCTGTAGTGATGAGAAATTATTTATGATAGCCTCCAAGTAAAGTACTAGGCAGGCTATTTCAGAGGTCACAGAATAGAAAATCTCACAGATCAAATTAAGATGCTTGAATCATAGTTTATTTAATCTTCTTAAAACATACAGCAAGGAAGAAAGATGGAGTAGATGTGGATGCAAGTGGGGTGAAAGGAACACACTATCTGAATCGTGTGTTACATAATGCTTTTATGTCCTGTCTGCCACTTTGTTGCATCAGGCTTCCCTACTGATATTTGGATTGTGAGGACCAGAGTTGAAGATGGGCATGGGTCTTCAACAGCCAGAAAGTGACTGGAGCCAATACACTCTTGATTTATTGGAGAGATGCAGGAGCAAGTGTGCCTCACCATAGCTGTAAACTAACTGATAACCTCCTGAACAGTTATGAATTTTACTTGCATGTTTTCAGCGGAGCATGCATGGGGTCAGGTTACTGGTGGATGATTGGTCTGGTGGAAGACATAGCTGTCCATCTGGAAGTTAGGTGATAATGCTTTATGACTTTTTAAAGGTATTAGTTGGTCCTTCTATATCTTTCTATCTATAAATAACAGCCTTACTTTGTCTTTTATATCAGTGTTCTGCACATACCTATGTTTCATCTATTCTATATAGTGGGTTTTTCAGGTTACTAGCTTACTTACTATCTATACTTAACACATCTTATGAATATGCCTATATCTTACACTTGCTTATTCAGTGTCTATACTTGGCAGTTTATGAGATTTGCCTCCTTGTTTATTTCTATTTTCCTTTAAAGAAAAATTGAACGTTCTCAAATAAGACAGCAAAGACAAATTGCAATGTCTCTTAACCTTTTTTTCATAATTATTCCTATTTTACATCCTCTAAGGAAGATCTTTAGATTGCTCTTCCAGTTGCATAATTCTCTCCTCAGCGATGTATAATTTATTTAATCTAGCTATTGATTTTTGAATTTTAATTATTATATTTTTTAATTTGTAGAAATATTATTTGGTTGTTTTTCAAATTTTCTTATTTTTGTGTTAATAGCTCTTCTCCTTTCCTCATATTTTTAATGCCCTTTTATTTTTTAAGGTATATTAACCATACTTATTTCATTCGGTATCTCATAATTCCAATAGTTGCTATCTTTACAAATTTGATTCTGTTGTCTGCTTTTACTGTAGATTTCACATACTGTGTGTCATTTCCTTGTGTATTCTCTGATTTTGAACGTGAACTTATATTCCTAGTAACTTTTTCTAAATTCTTTGGCACTCTTTTATCAAGGTTGGTTTCCCCATAGAGAATGTTTTGTTTACTTTTAAGTGCCTTTTGAAGCTCCCTATCCAAGACATCTTAAAATGATCATCTCCAGTTTTTTCAGATCACTTGGATAGTCTGAATTTGGCATGAAACCCTATGTGAGGACTAGATTGCCCTTAAAAATTTTCAAGAGAGGTTGTTTTTCAAGGTAGTCTTAGACACTAATTTTTCTCTTCTGGCAATTTGTAGAATGAGGAAAATAGTGATATTGGTGGTTATATTATAATTCATCTTTACACTGGAGGTGCATTCCATTGGATCCTAGGTTTTTGTGAAGGTTTCTTACTATAATCTCCATCCTGATCAAGACACTAGGCTCTCCTCTGCTTGTATACTCAAGGCAATAAATAATACCAAAGGTCAAGATTATCTGAGTGAAGTAAATGCCCTGAAATTAAAACCTATTCAAAGCCCCTGCTTAGCTCTTTGAACTGTTGGCTTAATTTGGGTTTAGATTCTAAGGAATGTATATGTATATATGTTTTTCCCTCACTCATCAATGCATTATATTTTATCCATTATATTTTATTTTAATTAGGAAATTGAATTTTACCTTGGGTTTTCATGAAGTGGGCAATGACTAGAGTTTATTAAAGAAATTGATCTAGGTTTCTGCATTAAAGTATATGTTTATGAGAAAGATGATTGCCGCATTTTTTACCTCTCTACAATCTAGTTAAATAAAAAGGCCCTTATCAAACATCCATTCTCATATTCTATATTTTTAAATCCTAATAAAATGTTTCTTAATAATATTGAAATAAACTCAAAAATAATAAGCAGTAATTGATAATTCCAGCAACGTTAACTACCTATTGTGAAATATTTTACAGCTGACAAAATTCAAGGAATAAAAAATTATATACATAAAACCAATGATCCTATGTATCATCAGCATTTTGCTCACCTCCTCTGCATTTAACTGTTCCTCATTATGTACAATTGTGATTTGGACTGATTGACCACACGCTTCACACACAGATGAGTGATTTCTGATAGAAGGCAGTGTGTTTTGTTCGGATTATTTTGATTATCTTAGTAAAAGAAGTAGAAGAAATAAAAGAATATTATCCAATACCAAACAGTTTGTAAACAATAAAAGGGATAGATATATATAAAAGGGATATATTGGTGTACATGACTTAAAAGTCCTAAAGAAACTGATTTGGAACCCTAAATACACCCCGAATCCTACACTACGCCTGTACTAAGGCTTTGGAATATTTAAACCAGTTTGAGCTTGTTGTTGTGATGTTTAAAAGGAAGTGGATATTATAAGAAATAAACTTCAAAATGTGAAATTGTCTAAACTGAGGTAGAGAAGAGAGTGAAGAGGAGAAGCCCTTTATCCTGGGCTGGGACGTCGGTCATCGTTTTTATAAAGTTAAGAAAAGATTGGTTAAACTGTGTTATTTATATTATATTATACATTGACTTTTGCCTACAGAAGGTATGAAGTTATTGAGCTGAGTAGGAAAAATGCCAGACGTTGGAGTATTCTGATTACTTCTTGTAGTCTACAGTAGATTATTTTAGGAAAGACACATAATTAGCTTGAAATGGGTATAAATGAAAGCAGTGATGGAAGAAAATATGGTTTTGTTATAAAGGATCTTTTTTCCCATGATCTGTAATTCAATTTGATGAAATGTTTCTTAATTTGTGAGTCTGTCAAGTAGGAAAGATGATTTATTTATCCTAAGCTAAAGTTAGGACTTGGGAAGATGGAAAGGTAAGATACTAGAAGAAATTAGTAAGCATTATGCATTCTCTGCCTGACTTAAGGGATAGTAAACAGCAGTAGAAAGATATAGCTTTTGATTGAGTGATTGGACCATATAGGAATATTAATGGAATCCCAGGCAGAGCCCAGATAGATACAAATCATTAAACTTGGTCCCACAGGGAGGGCAGAGCATAATGTCTTCATGCTGGGAGAAAGAATTTTCTACATTGAAAAGGTTTGTTTGTTTTAGCGAGTGGGCAACAAAAATGCAGATTGCTTACTAAGTGTTTAGAGGGGTTGAGTGGCCAGATAAATCTAAAGCTTCTCTAAAAGCACTGATGTTTCTTAAACCCTTTGGAACATCCAGTATTACAAATTCTCAAGACACAGTCTTCTGCTACAGTGACTTCTCTCACACAGGCATCCTTATAATTGTTCCTCTCAGGGAGAGGATGGTATACAGGGAGTGCCTCCAAGAAAACCCAACTTAATGCTTGCTGGTTCACTGACCAGGCAACTCACTCTACTGCCCAGACAGAAAGTCTTACCAAATCTTGTTTGGCAGGATATGATATGCGTTATGGTCCAGTGATCACTTTGTATTCCTCTGTAGTCATTCTGCTTTTTATCTACATTTATGTATTGGGTAGGTAAGTTGGGGGTGGATAATTCATTATTTATTCTGATTTCTTGGACCATGAATTACCAAGAATACTGAACTTGGACCTAGATTCAGTGTTAGGTGTGTTTTTCGATTCTCTTCTTTTGAAAGAGGGGTGCATATGCTTCATGTAGACATTGCCAATTTTGCAGGTATATGTAGGAGAAGGAAAGTGCTAACAATGTTGATATCCAAAGAGGTATCAAGAGGTAGATTTTAATGGATATTCTTCTTGTATCCCAAACATCCATTTGACTCTTCATCATTGTGAAGAGTAGAACAAATCAAACTCTCAGATACAGAGGTGGGACCAGATTGTTCTGAGCCACTGAGAGTAAATTTATTTCTCTTGCCATAGGGATTGGTAGGCTTACACTAGCCAATCCATACTAGTTCCTTGGTCATAGCAATTAATTTGGGTTTGGCCCAAATGAGCTTGAAGTACAGGGCTTTCTTTTTGTTTTGTTTTGTTTTTGATAGTCATGTATCATCTATTCTCTTTCTCCTGGATTATTGCTATGCCCATTTTTCGAGCTTAAGAGGCACCTGCTTACCTAAGTGCCCATCAACAGACAAATGGATAAAGAAGATGTGGTGCATATATACAATGGAATACTACTCAGCTGCAAAACAGAAAAAAATCATTCCATTTGCAATAACATGGATGGACCTTGAGAGAATTATGTTAAGTGAAATAAGCCAGCAAGAGAAAGATAATCTGTGTATGACTCCACTCATGAGGAATTTAAAACTACGGACCAAGAACAGTTTAGTGGATACCAGGGGAAAGGTGGGGTGGGGGGTGGGCACAAAGGGTGAAGTGGTGCACCTACAACATGACTGACAAGCATTAATGTACAATTGAAATTTCACAAGATTTTAACCTATCAATAACTCAATAAAAAAAAAAATCACAGAAAAAAAAAAAAAAGAGACACCTGCTTGGGGGAAGTATTGACACATGGAAGAAGGGTGAACCAAGAGAACTCCAGAGGAATGAGGCTGAGCCCCAAACAAACCAACTGTGGAGCCCTACCCCTGGATTTTTTAGTTTTTGGAGCCAATAACTTCTCATTTGTGTTTAAGCCACCTTAACTTTAGAGTTTTTCTGTTTCTTAAAACCAAATGCTACTAATTACTAAGTATGTTTGTTGAATTATTGAGTAGCGTTCAAATTATCTTCAGGGGCTTAATTCAATCATAACTACTGTAGAATAAACAAAATATTTCAAGTATATCTCTCTTATAGATAATTTCATTCTTCCTTTACTTTATTTTTAAGGATTGTAAGAATAAATTGTTGCTGCTTGTGTAATACCTTAACTGGTGATTATAGCCATTGTCACGTATTTTCAATGTTGAAATTACTTAAACTCTAAAAATAAAGTGAATTTAATTGCTGCTGTCCAATTTTGAGTATGTCTTTCTTGCTAAAGGCATTTTTGTTACTTTAATTCACTTGAAAGTATAATGCTTATTTTAGATATTTTCTTTTTTTATCAATCAGGAATGCATTTTTGATGAAGTTTTTAAGATTCTTGATACTTTTACTTTATTTTCTGGACATTGTGTTGGATATTGGAAAGGTTTCCTGAAATGATTAGCATTTGACATAAAATTCTTTCTTCTATGATAGTCATGTAGCAGCTTATGTTATTATCAGGTTTATAGGTTTAAGTAATACTTTAAAGCTTTTATTTGTCATCAGTGATTTTAGAATCTCATGTTCGATCAAAGAAAATGAATGTATCAAGGAGGAAAAAGGACAGCTAATCTTCAACAAAGGAGCAGAGGGCCTACAATGGAGAAAAGAAAGTCTCTTCAACAAATGGTGCTGGGAAAACTGGACAGCCACATGCAAAAGATTGAAAATTGACCATTCTTTTTCACCACACACCAAAATAAACTCAAAATGGATCAAAGACCTAAAGATTAGGCCTGAGACAATAAGTCTTTTGGAAGAGAATATAGGCAGTACACTCTTTGACATCAGTTTCAAAAGAATCTTTTCGGACACTGTAACTCCTCAGTTGAGGGAAACAATAGAAAGAATAAACAAATGGGACTTCATCAGACTAAAGAGCTTCTTCAAGGCAAGGGAAAACAGGATTGAAACAAAAAAACAGCTCACTAATTGGGAAAAAATATTTACAAGCCACTTATCCGACAAAGGGTTAATCTCCATAATATACAAAGAACTCACACTGCTTAACAACAAAAAAACAAACAACCCGATCAAAAAATGGGCAGAGGACATGAACAGACATTTCTCAAAAGAAGATATGAATATGGCCAATAGACACATGAAAAGATGTTCATCATTGCTAATCATCAGGGAAATGCAAATCAAAACTACACTAAGATATCACCTTACCCCCGTTAGATTGGCAAAAACATCCAAAACCAAGAACGACAAATGTTGGAGAGGTTGTGGAGAAAGAGGAACCCTCATACACTGTTGGTGGGAATGCAAACTGGTACAGCCACTATGGAAAACAGTATGGAGATTTCTCAAAAAGTTAAAAATAGAAATACCCTATGACCCAGCCATCCCATTACTGGGTATCTATCCTAAGAACCTGATATCAGATATCTCAAGAGTCCGTTGCACCCCTATGTTCATTGCAGCATTATTTACAATAGCCAAGACGTGGAACCAGCCTACATGCCCAGAAACTGATGATTGGATAAAGAAGATGTGGTATATATACACAATGGAATACTACTCAGCCATAAAAAAAGATGAAATTGGCCCATTCACAACAACGTGGATGGACCTCGAGGGCATTATGTTAAGCGAAATAAGTCAGTCAGAGAAAGACGAACTCTATATGACTCCACTCATAGGTGAAAATTAGTATATTGAGAAGGAGATCTGATCGGTGGTTACCAGGGAAAAGGGGGGGTGGGGGGAGGGTACGGAGGGGGAAGTGGTGTACCCACAACATGACTAACAAAAATGTACAACTGAAATCTCACAAGGTTGTAATCTATCATAACATTAATAAAAAAAAAAAGGAGGAAAAAGTCTTATAGAGCATTTAAAAAATTTTCTTCTTATTTATACAATGAGAAACAGAGAAAGATTTAGAAATTAAATGTACCAATCAAATTTGGATGTTAATTTTTATTGGTCACAAGTAATTCTTATTAAAAGACTCCCTTTTACCCTCTTTTTCAGTTATTAGGAAATAGTATAAAGCTGACTGAGTGTAACTAAATATCCTTAAATATTGTGAATTTTTTGGTGTTATCCAAAGTTGGTGGTAGATTAGAGTCAGCAGATATGTATTCAAGTTCTGGTTTGGCATTGTGTGCCAGAGGTTTTATGTAATCTACCTCATTTACTCCTATGAATAATCTTATAAATAACTTGCTGAGGTTATAAGCTGGTAAGTTACAGATAAGATTCAAGTCCACATCTTGTGGATCAGGGCTAAATAAAGCATTTTTATTATTCTGCTAACACTTGCTAGGATCCTGGGAAAATAATATTCCTTTATGAAATCTCCATGTACAAATTAAAAAATTATACAGATGTACCTTACCTGTATCATAGGCATGATATAAATTAGGATATATGATTATTAATTTTTATTGATTGGTTCATTCTAAAAAAAATTTATTGAGTGCCTACTATGTGCTAGGAACTTTCTAGATCCTGAAGATACAACAGGGAACAAAATATCCAAAGTCACTCCCTTGTGGAGATTACATTCTAATATAATTCTTATTTTTGCATATATAATACTATGTAATGGAGCATGTTATATAATAGTACACTAAATTTATATTACTTTACAAAAATAACTTACAATGACTTTATTGATAATAGATTATTTTTACTGAAATATGCTTTTTTCTATGTTTGTTTCAAATCCAATTTTATATTTATTAGCTCAACCAATTCTCACAACAGTTATGTGAGATAGATATTATTACTTCATAGATATTATAAAAGAGACAAATTGAGGATTCATAAAAAATAGATAAAAGAGAAAGTACTACATTTAGATATTTAATACAAATATAATAATAAAACTAATCTATTATATTTTAGTAGTGAATTTCTCACAAACTCTTTTCAAATTTATATAACAGGCCTAGCAGAGAACATCACTCTCAGAGGGAGTATAATATGCTTGTGGTGGTCTTCTGGTTGTGTATTGATGAATAACTCATTAGTTGTTACTTCTTTCATAAAAATTATTAAAGCAAGTGCTGATTTCTTGCATAAAAATTTTGAAGATAGATTGTGCAGCACCTGGGGTTGTTACTTGCAAACCACAGAAGCTAACTCTAAATGACTTGGACTCATGACTTAGGCAATGGTATAATTTGTTGGAAGTTTATCCAGGAAGCTAATAGAATATTCAGGAAGCCATGATAACTGGACTTGAGAAATGAGCAGCAATGAGAAGCAAGGCAGAGGCAAGACTCACAAGAGAAACAGTTTGCTCAGGGTGCTTCCATTTGTCTGTTATTAAAAGCGTACTTGTCACCTCATCATTCTGCTGCAGCTGCCATCAACACTTTCATTGTCCTTGTGCTTTTAGATCATTCCCTAAAAACTAAAAATTGAGGGACAAAGCATTAAATTGGCTGGAGCTAGGTCATAGGACTACGTTTTAGCACTTAGGAAAATGGAAAAGGGAATATCTGCTTCCTTAAGCCGTCCATACATAGATGGCTTACATACATACAGGCAGATAGAATGGAAGGGTCTTCAGGTGCTATGCAGCTCTACTAAATGTCCATTAAATTGATTTTTATTTGCCCAGCCATGATATCATAATTAGCAAGACTGATATGGGATTTCTAGAACATTTCTGTAGGTAAAATATTTCTTATTTTAAATTTAATTTACAATTAAGTTTGTGTGTGTGTGTGTGTATATATATATATACATACATGTTTATCTGTCTATATCCAAAGATATATATATATATGCACTTCTTTTCCATTCTCCTCCAAAAGTCTCTATGGCAGAATGGGAGAAAAATCTGTGCGTGTGTATGTTTGTGAATGGACATATATGTATGTTTTAGAATATTATATAGATCAGGGTTTGAAAACAGCAGCCTATGGGCAAAATCTGATATGACTTGTGAGCCAAGAAGAATGGGTTTTACATTTTTAAAGAGTTATTAGAAAAAAAAAGAAACATATGTGACAAACTAAATGTATACTGCAAAGCCTAAAATATTTGCTCTCTGGCTCTTTACAGAGAAAAATTTTTAGCACTTGATATAGAAGGCTATGATGAAGATAAGGAGCAAATTTCTAATTTAATTGAATTTATGATGTGATAGATAATTTTGTTACTGGTTTTTATTATATATGTTACTGGTCTTTGAGTTCAAGGCTTGCTTGAAGCTGTGTTCAAGAAAGCAAATAACATTTTTCCTAATTTTTAAGCTGGTAGAAAAATGTCAATTTAGTTTCCTGAACTATAAAGTAAAGGACTGCATCATGTTAAACAGGACTACGGAAATTTGTCCTAGGTAGATTCTGATCTGTTAACTAGCTTAGAAATCTATATTGTTGATTACTTGAGATCCTGGAATCATGCAAAATATGTTTGCAAATAAGATTCCCTGTGAAAGGAAGAGATGCTATTTGTAATCTAGGGAATTAGACCATAGGTCGGGACTGAGTAACCAATTGGTCCATCAAACTTAAGGACACCTTCTTAGGTGGGAAAAGAGAACAAATAAAATTTATTAACTGGAAGGCCCTCAAACAGGGTAAAGAATAAAGGGTCATAGTTGGTTTTGAAGCCAAAACTTTAAACTTTAACATCTATTAATGCATTCCTTTTATGTACATTATTAATCCTTCATTAGTTTTTAAAGAGCTAAGAATTATCAAATAATACTCAACGTAGTAATATCACAATGTATGTGATTCTAGAAATGATGTCTCATTTCAAATTATTCATATAAAAGATTTACTTTAAATATAAAGAATTTATAATGTACTTAACATGATTTCATAATGTAAAAGCATTATAGGCAACTTTTAATTAATGCATCTATTAGTGAGATGGTAGTTACCTCTGCTACTTTCAGAGTACATTTTGAGACCTCATTTTGGAATTATGAGATGAAAAGTTATAAGAGTCTGTTATTTTGTTATAGTAAGTTATGTAATTCTGAATCTGATTTCGTTCAACAAAGACTACATTACTTATGTATAATGAAGATTAAGTTAATTCCTGCCTTAAAAACTAGGTATATTGAAGATAGCAGTAACACAAGTTTCTTTCAAAGTATATCCTATTTTAAATGATAAATTTAGGTGAATATTCCTATGAAAACATTTTCGGCAAGGTGAATTTGCCACATATAGATGATGTAAAATAACATTTACCTTTGTATATCTTGGAGATCATTAATCATAATCTGTAAAGACAAGGTACATATTCAAGCCAGTGTTATCTAAAATTTGAAGCTTTAAAATTAACTTTACTTAGTTTAATGCTATCTTGGCACACAGATGTTCTTTCTTCTATTTGCTAACCAAAAATCATCTTTGCTAAAATATTACTATAAGTTCAAGAATATTTTATGATTGGGTAAACAATTTTAATTTAATATCAATAAAATCTTGTGTCTAATTTTATGTTCATTTGACTGAGTTGAATAATGAATGGCTCTATTTAATTTGTTAGAATTAGACTGGATCATTTCCTCTTTATTTCAAGTTTATGCAGAATAATTTTAATTGTACTAATACTTTACAAGTTGTTTTGATTTTGTTGAAACTCAGAATGAAAAAATAGACTTTTGTATTAGTCTTTTTAGAAACTAGTTTTTCACATTCAGAAGTGGTGCCAGAAGCAGAATATTTTGTATGTTCATTTTGTTTCAAAATGAATGGACTTCAACATAGACACACAAGCAAGCTTTATTGCCATCTTCTTCTCCTCATTAGACCCAATAACAGACCATGGCATAGAGAGGTGGATGCACTCATTGCAACATTGTGTGAGTCTTCCTGTACTTGGGGCAGGAACAGCACATCCATCAGCAAGATTCAGGAGGTATAATAACAGCAGCGTGGACTCAGTTCATGCCCTGATGATTCGATCTATCATAGCAGAATCACTTTGTCTGCCTCCTCTTGTGGATTCGGATGAGTACAGTTCTGACTCTCTTAAGCAAGCAGTTGTGATTATTCCAGAAACAAGTGTCCTTTAAAAATATATAATTCAAAACAAGTCACATGCAAAACCTGGCACTTAAATTTAAGTCAGTCTACCAGGCATCTTTGTAGCTCTGACCTATAGGCTTTGACTATCCACTTCAGATGACAGTCTATTAAACAAAGTCAGAAAGCCCCATTAAAATGAAGCATTTTCTTGGGGTGGACTGGGTGTAAGTGTGATTAACTTTGCTTGTGGAAGGTCAGAGAATACTTTCAGGAATAGATCATGCCTAAACTGAAGCTTTAATTATTCCTGAGGAATATGCAGATCTTATTATCTCATTTAATAGCATAAGTAAGAACTTGAGAAGTAATATTTTTAGTAGAATAGAACAAGGATGCTTTAGAGGAAGAAGTAATAATTCTCAGTTTACTCTCTCCAGGGTTAAACAATAAAGCTGCTATTGAGTTTATGTGCTGCTTATCTTTGATAGTGAAGACCAGTAGTGGATTAGGCAAATTTTTTACAAAGCAACAAAATGTGCCCAACATTTTGCCAAAATAATTTAGTATTATTTAAGAATAGACATGACAAGGAAAGAACCTCTGAGCTTAAGGATATCTCGATAGAAACTTACAAAACTGAAAAGCAAATTAAGTCTAAAAAAACAAAAACCACAACAGAATATACAAGAACTGTGGGACAACTACAAAAGGCATAACATACATATAGTGAGAATCCCAGAAGGAGAAGAAAGAAAAGACCAGAAGAAATATTTGAAACTAGAACTATGGAAAATTTCCCCCAATTGATGTCAGACACCAAACCACAGATCCAGGAAGATCAGAGAACACCAGGCAGGATAAATGCCAAAAAACCCTACACCTAAGCATATCATGTTCAAACCACAGAAAAATTGAAAGGAAAAATCCACAAGATGAAAATACCTTATTATAGAGAAGCAAAGATTAGAATTACGTCTGACTTCTAGGAAACTGTAAGCAAGAAGAGAGTGGAATGAAATATGCAAAGTGTTGAGAGATAAAACCACCAACCTAGAATTTTGTACACTGAAAAATTATCCTTCAAAAGTGAAGAGAAATAAAGACTTTCTCAGACAAACAAAAACTGAGGAAATTTGTTGCCAGTAGACCTGACTTGCAAGAAATGTTAAAAGAAATTTCCTACATAGAAAGAATGTGATACAGGTCAGAAACATCTACATAAAGAAAGGGAACGCATTGGGAAAGGAATCAGTGAAGGTAAAATAACTTTCATTTTTCTTCTTTTTAATTGATCTATCAGATAATAGTTTATTCAAAATAAGAGTAGCAACAATATTTTCTGTGTGTGTGTACACACACACATTTATGTATGCTTATGTATAGGTCAAATGAATGACAGCAATGATATAAGGGACAGGAGGAAGGAATTAGGATTGTTTTGTTATTATAAGGTACTAACACTACCTATGAAGCAATATAGTATTATTTGAAACTAGACTTAGATTAATTGTAAACATATATTTCAAATTCTAGGGTAACTACTAAAATAAGTACAAAAAATCTAACCAATTTGTTAAGAAAGGAGAGAAAATGGAATCATATGAAATGTTCAATTAACACCAAACAAGGAGGAAAAAGAATGAAAGACAGAAATAGGAACAAGGACAACAAATAGACTATAGTAAGAAATATGGTAAATATTAATTCAAATTTATCAGTAATCACTTTGATCTTCAGTGGTCTAAATGTACCAATTAAAAGACAGAGATTCTCAGATACCCCAAATATATGTTGACTACAAAACCCCACTGTAAATAAAAAGACACATATAGATTAAAAGTAAATAGATGGAGAAAGATATGCCATGCTAACACTAACCAAAAGAAAGCTGGAGTAGCTATATTACTTTTGGACACAGATACTTCATAGTAAGTAAAGTTATGAAAGATAAAGAGTGGCATTACATAATAATAAAGAAGTCAGTTCTCCAAGAAGGCATAACAATGCCTAACGTGTATCCACCTAACAACAGTGTCAAAATGCATTAGGCAAAAACTGATAGAACTGCAAGGAAAATTCGGTGAATCCATTATCGTAGTTGGAGACATCAACACCTGTCCATCAGAAATGGAAAGATCCAGCAGGCAGAAAATTAGTAAGGACGTAGTTGAACTTGGTCAACAGCACCATCAACCAACTGGATATAATGGACATTTATAGACTTCTTCATGCAACAACAGCAGAATCCACGTTCATCTTAAGCTCACATGGAACATTCACCAAAATAGACCACATTCTGGTAGACCATAAAACACAACCTTAACAAACTTAAAGTAATAGAAATCATGCCATGTCTACTCTCAGACCACAATGAACTGAAACTAGACATCCATAAAAGAAATATAGCTGGAAAATCACAACTTACTTAGAGATTAAACAGCTTCTGATACTTCCAAATAATATGTATATGGGAAATCTCTGTAGCTTCTTCTCAATCTTGCTGTGAATCTAATACTGCTCTAAAATACAGAGTCTATTAAAAATAATTTTGAAAATTAACTTAAAAAACTAGCACACAGTGGGTGTCACTGAAGATTTTGGTTTAAGGGATAACATGAATAGTGGTCAAACCTTACTTATTCTCTCTTTCCTCCTTCCTTTTTCTCTCCCTCCCTTGACAGGTTGAAGTCAAGTTCTACCTTTTTACTAGCAATCACAATTCCATACTTGTTAAGATTTTACAGATGTATACTTATAGTTCATACAAAGTTGCTGATTATATCAAATCTATAGGAACAAACAGTACACAAACTATTGTGTCTTATTGGGTTTGATTAATTTAAGAAAAGTGTTGCGTATCAGATAAGAGTGAATAAAAAAACTTAAAGACAGGATGTTTTTGAATTTGTGATCACTTTTTTTCTATAATTATTCTAGGTATATGGTCTGTTAAATATGTTATTTTTATGCAGATAATTGGAAAGACCTCCTGGCTCTTAGGAGCTGAAAGTTGAAAACGAAAGCAATCATAAATGCAAGAAACACATAAATTTTACAATTTAAAAACACTTAAGATATTTCTAACAAAGACAGGGAAACAATAAACTTAATTTACTACTTGAAGATTCAGTAAATAAGGATCCAGGCTGAGAACTGGAAAATAAGACCAAAAGTTTCCTATTCCAACTGTTTATGGTTGGAGCTGCAGTATGAAAATGAACTAAAATGGTTTCCTTCTTCAGCCTTATTTTGTGCTGAATGGTAGTGAAGAGAGGAGAAAGAATGAAAAAGGATAAGGAATTTTGCATTTAGAATTAAGAAAAATAATGATTAAGAACAGGCTTCCTGGCATGCCTCTTAGAAAATGATTAGAATAACCAAAGTAAAAGCAAAAATTGTGAGTGTTGAGTGAAAAGGTAGATTGGACTCATTAATCCTCAAAATGAGGAATAGTGCCAACCACATAACCAAAAGTCCTGAGGAATTTTTGCTATTTCTAATATATATTGAATTAGGCCTATTTATTCTTCCTGGATGCCTGTGGGGTTCTTTATTCTTGAAATTTCTGATAAGCTGCCCACCAGGGTGCCAGCGCTCCCCTGGAAAGATGCCCACCAGTGTGCTAATGAATCTTTCTAGAGGGTGAGAAGAACCTTGACCTAGGAGTCAGACCTGGTGCACCCATGCTCCACCTCTTGGCCCTTAAGTAAGTTGAGTCTCCTCTGAGGCTATGCTCCACCTCTTGGCCCTTAAGCGTTGCCATATCGGCACCCGAGATCTGAACCAGGGAACCCTGGGCTGCCGAAGTGGAACGTATGCATTTAACTGCTGCACCACCAGTCTGGCCCCTCTAGTTTTCTATTTCACTGATTTCTTCTCTAATCTTTATTTCCTTTCATTTTGCTCGCTATAGGTTTGCCCTATTCTTTCGCCTCCCAAGTTTCTTAAAGTAGCAGCTTCCTTGCTGTAATATATCTCCATGATCTTCCTTCTCCATTGTGCTTTTTTAATATATGTATATAAACATCTTTAAGAAGATAAGAGGAGAAAATGCATTCTTGCCTTTTTTTTTGTAATTACCTATGTAATTGCCATTACTGGTGCTTTTTGTTTCTTTACGTGAATTTGAGTTATTGTCTGTTGTCACTTTCTTTCACCTGGAAAAATTTCCTTTAGAATTGCTGTAAAGCACATCTGCTAGCAACAAATTCTCAGTCTTTTTTTATCGGGAGATAAGGATTTTCACCACAGTTAAGAATAAAGTTAAAAATATATAAATGACTAATTTGTGAAACTAAAACATTTTAAAATTTAGAGTTACACTTCTCAACTGGCTTACTATAACACATTGATATTCCTAGGAGGGGTTACAGGTGAGCAGTCAGAGCAATCCTCTTGCACCTCTTGACAGGTCACTTCTACACAACGTGTTGTTTTGTTTGTTTTCACTATTAAACAATATAATTTTCTTTGTGTGCCATGACACGAAAAAGGTTAGATGGTGCTTATCTACCAGAAGAAAGGGATATCAAAGCAAATACAAACTATGAAAATTGATCCAAGAAGGATATAATATCTGTGTAGACCAATAAACAAACAATAGAGTAAGGGAATACCATTTTAAAAAGACACTGTGCCCACATGATTTTCTGTCTGAGTTCTGCCTAATCTTTAAGAGAAAAGCTAAAAATATTAACTATTCGTTCCTATAAGAAAAGGTTTTAATACACCACTTAATTTTATAAGGTTTGTGTAATTTTAAGTCTAACATGTGATAGAGTAATGAAAATGAAAGTTATCACTCAATATCAGGAATAGGTGTAGATATAAAGATTAAACATTAATGAATTATAATGTCCAAAAATATGAGAAGTTTAATAAATTATGACCAAATAAGATTTATTTCAGAAATGGGGGTGGGGTGATAATAAGCAGGGAACTTGTCACCACAATTAAAGGAAAAAATGGAATCTTATTAGTACGTGCCTAAATAGCAATTTAATAAAATTCAGCGGCCATTTCTAATAAACCTAATAGTAATATAGGACTGGGATATTTATTGAATGCCATCATACTAAAGTTTGAAATGCTAATACAATAAAAACTCTAGGTTTTAACATGGTTTTGGAATTTCAAATTAATGCCATAAAATAATAACAGTAGGGCCATATTTTAGAAACTAAGAAAGAAATTATATGTTTACATGATGTGTTTATATACATGGTAAACCAAACAGACTAATAGAATCAATAAATTTATTTTACTCATTGCTACGTATACAATACTCATATAAAGAAATGGATGGTTTTTCTCTATACTAATAAAATCCCAATTACATAGAAATGGAAAAATATATTTATATGTAACATTCTGTCAAAACTGGAAAATATTTAAGAAACAACATACAAAACGTGAAGGACCTATGTAAAGAAAACAACTTCTTCTTAAAGGTTAAGAGCCAAACAAATATAAATAATTACCATGTTTTGTGGTAGGAATTCACTATAATACAAATAACCTCCTTTCCAAGTTCATATTTTTAACTTAAAGTGATATTAATTAGAATCCTAGTTTTGTAGAGACACTGGAAATAAGCTTTAAAGTTCCTGAGGAAAAAATAAGTGCCTTAGAATAGCCAAGAAACAACTGAAAAAGAACAACTTCCCAAACATTAAATGTTACTATCAAGCCATTATAATTAATATCTGGACATATCAGCACAGGGATAGAGAAAGCAAATAAACAGAAAAAAGGGCCTAAAAAGATCTGTGACTATAGGAAATCTTTAAGTATGATAGAAGTAATATTTTAATTTGGTAGGGAAAGGATGGTTTATTTAATAATTGTTATAGTAAAATCGGTTATCTTTCTGAACAAAATGATAGTTGTTTCCCTATTGCATACCATGTTAAAAAAATATATCTTATATAGGTTAAAACATTAAATATAAAACTTTAGAAGATAATTTAGTTGAATATTTTTGTAACCTTGATGTGGGGGAGGAGTAAGCTGTAAATGGAGAGTATTTATTTACGTTAAAAAGAATATGTCAGTAAAAATCAGAGAAAGTTAACATATAAAGAACTCAAAGAAAAACAACTCAAATAGGAAAAACCGGCAAAGGATGAGAATAGACAACTCATAGAAGAAATACAAATTACCAATATACTTATGAAAAGATCTTTAAACTCATTAGTAGTCAAAGATATGCAAATTAAAGCTGCAATGAAATATCATTTTTTTCCTAACAGATTGATAAAGATTAAAAATTGTGATAATATGGGGGCTGGCCAAGTGGTATAGTAGTTAAGTATGCAACTTCTGCCTGGGCGGTCCAGGTTCACCAGTTCAGATCCCAGGTGTGGACCTGTGCACTGCTTGGCAAGCCAGGCTGTGGCAGGTGTCCCACATATAAAGTAGAGGAAGATGGGCACGAATGTTAGCTCAGGGCCAGTCTTCCTCAGCAAAATGAAGAGGATTGGCGGCAGATGTTAGCTCAGGGCTAATCTTCCTCAAAAAAAAAAAAAAATTGTGGTAATAGTTCTTATGAGGATTTAAGGGAAGGAGAATTATGTTACTGGTGAGAATTGCTACAGCCATTTAAAAAAATGACGTAGCAGTTTTCATTACAATTAATGAAAAATGTTATACTATTTTTGATGGTTAATTTTTTTTATTGACTATCTCTTTAGAGAAGTTTTAGGATCTCAGCAAAATTAAGGAGAAGGTACAGAAATTTCCCATCTGTAGCCTCCTCCTTTGTCAACATCTCCACTGGGGTGTCATATTTGTTGCAATTGATGAACTTACACTGACGCATCATAATCACCCAAAGTCCGTATGGTTCACACTTGGTGCCATACATTATATGGGTTTAGACAAATGTTTAACGACATGTATTGATCATTATAGCATCTTACAGATTATTTTGACTGCCCTAAAAATCGTCTGTATTCTGCCTATTCATCTCCCGCCTACCATGCTGGTTAATTTTAGGTATCAACTTGGCTAGGCCGTGATGCCCAGTTGTTTGGTCAATCACCAGTCTAGATGTTGCCGTGAGGGTATATTTTAGATTCATTTAGCATTTAAATCAGTAGATTTTGAGTGAAGATTACCCATTATAATGTGGATGGGTCTTATCCAGTCAGTTGAAGGCCTTAAGAGAGAAGACTGAGGTTTCCATATGAAGCATTTCTGCTTCAGGAATGCAACATAGGAACCCTGTCTGAATTTCTATTCTGCTTGTGGATTTTGCACTCAAGACTGCAGCATCAGCTCATCCCTGAATTTCCAGCCTGCCAGCCAGCTCTACAAATTTTAGATTTGCCAGTTCCCATGATTGTGCGAGCCAATTCCTGAAAATAAATAAATCTCTCTATATATATCTTATTTGTTCTGTTTCTCTGTTGAATCCTGACTAATACATACTCACACCAACAATAACACTTCTTAAAATTTCTACTAGAAACTTCTACGAGAAAAGTAAAGTGTGTGTGTATGAGTGTGAGAGGGAGAGAAGAGTGGTGGGAGAGAAGTTGAGGGGAGAGGGAGAGGAGAGAGAAGTGAGGGGAGAGAATGTGTTATTTGTAATGAAAAAAAAAATCTGGGAAAACTTATATATCCTTTGTTGAAAATTTATGATTCAGAGATAATATAAAATATTATGCCATTGTTAAAAATGTTAGTTCTAAGATCTATTGAACAAGAGAATTCAGTGATGTATTAAGTGAGAAAAACAAATTACAAAGAAATGCATTTACCAAACTCTCATGTTTATAAAAAGCAAAGGCAGAAGGTTATACCCATGTGAGCAAGGGAAAAATGTGGAACCTAATGTGCAGATGAGGGTTTGGGCAATGATGAGTAAGGAGAGGGCATGGTAAAGATTGATAATTTGTGTGTGGGTGCATTTTTATAAATGTATACACATATGTATATATTTTTTACAAAAATGATTATACCTGTTATTATCTAATATGCTTGCTTCTATTTTCTGTAGTGTTAATGTCGTTGTGTAAGAATTTTTAATAGCTACACGTATTCTTTTAAATGGATATATTCTACTGGGATATAATAATTGATATATTAATGGATATTAATGGATAATGTCTACTCCCTGTTGACATTCATATTGCTTATCTTGTCTCCAAAATATAAAAATTATAGGGATAAAAAACCATAAACATATATTTATGCATGTTCATTATTATGTTTTTAGAAATAGTCTCTGGAATTTGAATTGGCACATCAATGGGTATATACATTTCTATTTTTTATTATTTTATTACTAATAATAGTAGTTACCAATTATATTGTGTATTATTAATTTTATGAATACAATATCTGTTACTCTACTACTTATGCTAGTAACAGTACTATTGCTAATAAGTATAACAAAACAAGGCCTTATGAAAATTTTCTTATCTCTCCTTTATACTTTCTAGGTGAAAATCTTATCATTAAATCTGTAATGTAATGAGCCACGTGGGTAAATGTGGTTGGGGAAGCATTTAAAGGCTATGTCAGGGGCTGGCCCGGTTGCGCAGTGGTTATGTGCACACGTTCGCTTCCCTTTGGTGGCCCTCGTTTCGCTGGTTCGGATCCTGGGTGCAGCAAGCTTGGCAAACCATGCTGTGGTAGGCATCCACATATAAAGTAGAGGAAGATGGGCATGGATGTTAGCTCAGGGCGAGGCTTCCTTAGCAAAAAGAGAAGGATTGGCAGCAGATGTTAGCTCAGGGCTAATCTTCCTCAAAAAAATAAATAAATAAAAAGTAAAGGCTATGTCAAATACTAATGCTTCTATTGGATTAAATTATTTATGCATTTAACATCTATATTTTTTCTTTCAACCACTGTCCAAGTTACCTGCAAAATTGTAATAATTTTTCACTGCTTCTGTCTTAACTCCTATTTGAAATCTTCTGAGTTACAAGTGTTCTAAAGATGATGATTTTTATTTTACTGATTGTAATTATTATTTCTTAATAATTTGCTATACTTTTCTTTGTTTTACAATGGAAGAAGACTGAAAGGTGGAACTACAATGTAACTAATCATTTTCTTTGGGGAACAAATAGAGCTAAAGACTAATTACATAACAGGACAACTGCACCCTTTTAAATTAATAACTATTTGAATTACAGGTCTTTATAAGATTTGCTCTTCATGCTTATGCATTTTATAACTTAGTAATGGTACATTACATATTACCATAAAACAATATTATATAATTGCTTAAAATTTTCATTAAATGTAATTTAATTTATGTAAATTATGTAATTTAATTTGTGTAAATTTAAAGCTTTTTGAAGATAATATTTTGCAGATATTTTGAAAGTATTCTAAAAGCCTATATATTATTCATTATCAAAAGATTACTGTGATCAACACTTCCTTTGAATTTTGATGTTTACTTCCCAATATTTGTGTATTGAACCCAGCTAATTAACAGCAAACTTTGAGAAGTCAAACAACTTTTAAACAGTCATTGTATAATTTTATTTATAATACCTAGGTGTTGAATTGTAAGTTAATAATTATCCAATGATTTATTTTGTTATTTAATCCCACAGAGAGAGATCTCAATTTTTTTTCTAAAATTGCTAAAGTTATTACCTGGCTTCTTATTCAGTGGTGAGGAGCACTGGATCTGGAGAATAAATGTCTTCATTTTAGAAACTATTTATGGGCCCTTATATTAGCTTTCTAGTCTTCAAAATTTCAAGTCATTATAGTATTCCTTAATATATGATCCCACTTTTTCAGAGTTGTAAGAGGACAGTGAATCATATAAGTGGAATCATGAAGTATGTGTCTTTCTGTAACTGGCTTATTCACTTAACATAATTTCCTCAAGGTTCATCCATGTTATTGTGTTTTGCAGAATTTGCTGCTTTTTTTTTCCTGGGGAAGATTAGCCCTGAGATAACAACTGTGCTAATCTTGCTCTACTTTTTAGTATGTGGGCTACCAGCACAGCATGGCCGCTAACAGAGCAATGTTGGTCCATGCCTGGGAACCAAACCTGGGCCACTGAAGCGGAGCGTGCTGAACTTAACCACTAGGCACCAGGGGCTGGCCCAGATTTTGCTTCTTTTTTAAGGCTGAATCATATTCTATTGTAGATATACACCCCATTTTATTTATCCCTTCATCTATCAATGGACACAAATGTTTCCACACCTTGGCTATTCTGAATAGTGCTACAATGAGTATAGAAGTAGTAGTATCTCTTCAAAATCTTGATTTTAGTTCTTTTTGACAAATACCTAGAAGTGGGATTGCTGGATCATATGGTAGTTCTATTTCTATTTTTTTTAAGAATGTCCATACTGTTTTACATAGTGGCTGCACCATTTTGCATTCCCACCAACAGTGTGCAAGGGTTTCAGTTATTCCCCATCCTCACCAATACATGTTCTTTTGTTTTTTTGATAATAGCCATCCTAATATAATGCCTTTGATAATAGCTAGACGGATGTGGGGTGATATCTCAGTGTGGTTTTGATTTGCATTTCCTTATTCTTAGTGACATTGAAAGTTTTTTCACATACCTATTGGCCATTTGTGTATCTTCTTTGGAAAAATGTCTATTCAAATCGTTAGCCCATTTAAAAAATTTGGATATTTGGTTTTTTGTTATTCCATTGTATGAATTCCTTGTATCTTTTAGATATGAACCCCTTTTCAGAAATATGATCTGCAAACATTTTTTTCCCATTCTATAGATTGCCTTTTACCTACTTGGTTGTTTCCTTTGTTGTGCAGAAGCTTTTTAGTTTGATGTAGTTCCACCTGTCTATTTTTGCTTGTGTTGCCTGTGCTTTTGGTCTGATATCTATGAAATCATTGCCAAGATCAATGCCATGAAGATTTTCCCCTTTATTTTCAAGGAATTTTACAGTTTTGGGTCTTACATTTCAGTCGTTAATCCATTTTAAGTTGATTTTTTGTATATAGTGTGATGTAAGGTTCCAATTTCATTCTTTTGCATGTGGAGATCAGCTTTTCCAAAACCCTTTGTCGAAGAGACTGTCCTTTCCCTATTGTGTGTTCTTGGCATCCTTGTTGAAAATCAGTTGACCGTATATGTGTGGATTTATTTCTAGGCTCTCTATTCTGTTCCATTGCCTTTTATGTTTATTGTATGCCAGTGCTGTACTGTTTTGATTGCTATAAATTTGTAGTATATTTTGAAGTCACAAAGTGTGCTACCTCCAGAGACACCTTTTAAGGGCCAGCAGTGTGCTTCCCTCTCATCACCAGTCCAGATTTTCTAGGAGTGAGCACTGTATGGGCTGCGTGTGTCCTCCTATTTTGGCAGTCTTGCTCTTGCTGCAGGTACCCAACGGGTCTACACTTTACCCACCTGGCCACCTGTTTGTCAACCAGATCTGGGAGTCCTAGCACAGTTGGTTGTAAGTTCTAATAGCATACTCTTGTTGCAGTTTTTCTGTTAAGTGAGTAGGTTCCCATTGTGGCTGGTCACTAGGCTCAGGGGCTTACAATTTCTATAGGCCTCAGGCCTGCAAGGCTGTTGTCAGCTCTCTCAGGATTGCAGCTGAGTGGGGCTGGCCCCAGGCATGGGAGCACCCAAATGTTTCAGGCTTTGGCATGGGGGTGCTGATCCTTTATGTGGCTGTTTGTGAAGCACAGGTCTTCTGCCACTTATAAACACCATCCGCCGCAGGTTCACACACACCATCAACACAGTCCTGGCCCATGCACATGTCCTGACCCTCTGGAATGTACCCAGGTACCCCACTGCAGAGGCCCCTACACCCTCCACCCACACCCCCCATACTCTACCTGCTCCTCATGCAGACCCTACCCCACAGAGGCAGACATATTTTCCTACCTGCAGAGGATCGAGGCACCCAGTATATGCAGGCCAACAATTAGCCTGATGGGTTGCTGTTGGGTGGGGCCAGTCCCTAGGGTGGCCTGCCTCCCCTGGCTGAGCTGGATTAAATTGGTGCTCTAGACCTCTGGGCTAACAGGCCAGGGGAAGAAATTCAATGGTGTCTGCCAGTGTTTGTGTCAGCATGCCTGTTCAATGTCACCACAATGGCTGCTGCCAATGTCTCAGTCTCCAGAGAGGTCTCACCTCTCACTGAATTGCACCCAGAGCCTACCAGGTGAGTCTCTTTTCACCAAAGGACTGTGCACGTTTCTTTCTGGTGATTTTAGGTTGCTTTCTGAGATGGGCGAATTTGTGCATGGACCCTTTAAGAGCTGCTTATGTCAATAGCTTTTCTGGGGGTATTCTCTGTTGTAGTTAATAACCAGCTAAGGCAGATGTATGACACTCATCTCAGTTGTGCTGGGTCCAAAGTATGCTTATAGCAGTAATGCGCCCCCACTCAGGTCTCTGTTCCTCTAGGGAAGGGTGTATACCTTAGGATTCCTCCCACTCAACCAGCTATGAAGCTCTGTTGCTCTTGAAGGTGGCAGTTTTCTCTCCAGAGAGGAATTTCTGCCTCTTCCACTTTGGTCAGGACTGTCCCTTGTGGAAGTTCTTTTTATCAGTTTTCAGTTCTTTTTCACGGGTAATTTTTCCAAGTAAAGTTGTGGTCTGGTTGTGTTCATGGGAGGAGATGAGTTCAGAGACTGCCTATGCTGCCATCTGGACAAGATCTCAGTTCCATGATTTCTATTTTGTGCTTTTTAAATATTTTCTCTTTGTTGAAATTCTCACTTTGCTCAATCATTTTTTTACTTGACCTCAGTGAACATGGCATTTATTTTGAATTCAGCATCAGGTAACTCATATAACTCTTTTATTAGGGTCAGTTTCTGTAAATTTAACTTAGTTCTTTTTTTGTAACGTCTTTGCCTCATTAGTCATTTTCCTTCACTCTGTGTTTATTGTCTTCACATTTGACAAAGCAGCTACGTCTCCCAGTCTTCATGGACTGGCCTTATACAGGAGAATACCCCCACCAATCAGCCTGGCAGAGATTCTGGGGCCTCTCAAACCTTCATGATAATCCAACTTCTTTCTTTGTTCTTTGTATTTCCCAAGTGTCTATGGTATGCCAAGTCCCATTAGTGCACCAGGACAAGTGCAGCTGAAGCCAGTTCTTCAGATGAGCCCCAGAAAAGTTAGATCATTGGGCATCCAATTCTTTCCCTCTCCAGGGAGAAGCTGAGAGCTAGGAATTTGTCCATTTTCTCTGTGCTGAACTAGGAAAGGGATGGTCTGATGACTCCCAGCCCAAATTTCTGTTTCTGTTCTGACTAGTCCCTAGGCAGCTAAGTTATGCCAGTTCTTGTCAGTACTCTGATATAGGAAAGTCAGAAGCCAGTCCTTTGAGCAGCCCCCCAAAAATTGTGGCATTGTGAGCCACTGTGGTTTCTGTCTGCTTACTCTTTGCTGAGCAAGGGGGAAGAATTCGTGGTAACTATCAGCCCAAGCCACTGTCTCCATTCTCCTGAAGGTGCCTAGACTGTGTCAGACCTGTCAGAGCTCCAAGGTTGGGAAGACAGAAGCCAGTCCTTTGGAGAGTCCCCTCATAAAAGTTGGGGGCAGTGGACATATGAACTGGCTCTTTTCCTCCCTTGGGAAAAACTGGGACCTAGGGGTTCTCTTCATGATCATATCATGCTTACCAGTGGTAGGGATTCTAGAGAGAGGATGTCCTGAATATCCCTACCAGCTTTGATAAATCTATTTGCATGTTCGCCCAAGATACATGAGCCTTTCTTTTAATCTGTGGATTTCTCACCTTAAGAATTTGTGAATTGTTGCTGAATTGGTATATTTGTAGGGATATGGGAGGGCCCAGGGCATCCTCCTCTGCCATCTTGTTGACCCATTATACATTTTAAATGTTTGAGACTGTTACTTTTTCTTGTTATTTATTTTGATTCCTCTACTTTTTTAGAACATTTTTGGTTTATTTTAATGTCTGTTCCGAGGTTTACATTTCGGGGAGGTCACAGATTCCTTTGAGAATCTGATGAAAGTTGTAGGCATTATTCCAGTGTAATCTATACATGCATATTCAAATAAGATTTGCTTAGTTTCACTGAGTTAATGACCCCCAGGTTAAACTCTGGTGTATACCAGATTTTTTTATTTTCATAAAACATTTTTATTTTCATGTTTTAGCCTTTGTTTTTGGAAAATTAGTCAATGTAAATACTTCTATGGAATTTTCAAGACTGCTCCCCACCCAAAGTTTCTTTGACCTCTTGAAACCTATACTGTCTTATGCTGTCCAACAAGTATGTTGATGGATTGATGAATCCATTTTTCAGAGGCAAACCTAATTTTTAAAACCACCCATTTTTTCTTAACTCATAAGCTATTTAATATTTTCTTGTGAGAGTTTCAACATTTTAAGGAGACCAGGTAATCCAGGTCGTTTGGCCAGTAGTTCAATAAGAAGCCAATTCCTAATCAGAATATTTTTTAGGGATACTCAAGTAAAAATAGAATGAAATGGAAATATTAAGCAAATTTTACTGATATGAAATAAATGATCTCTTTAATCTATACATGCATATTTATATAAAATTTGCTTACAACTTCACTGGGTTCATGACCCCCTGATAAACTCTGGTGTATATCATAACTTTAAAAAAAACCCAGGGACTTAATTTTTTCATTTAAGTTTGTTCTCATAACTTTATTTTTTGTTTATTTTTCCTTATAATTCATATTAATGAGAGAAAAGAATTTCCTACCAAGAAGTGTCTCCAACATAAGTTCCATAAGACCAGAAACTTTGGGTTTTTACAACATGTCCTGAGTCTAGGACAGTACGTTTTGAATAAATGAACACTTGAGCAGTAAATGAAAGAGTAAAATGAGTGAATAACCCTGATGAGAAGGAAATTAACTTTTAACATCAACAGGTTGTGTGAATGATTTGCACCTTGTCTAACTCTATGGATTTACCTACTATCAGTCAGTATAAAAACAAATCTTTAATAAGTGACTTTCTTTTAAAAAAGAAAATTTTTTTAAAATTAAAATATTTAAAATAGGAGCCGTGTAAGTATAATAATATAAAATATTAAGAACATGAGCTAATTCAAAATAAACCTAAATATTAACATATTTAAAGATATATCTCCTATCGTTTTGTTCTTTTCCTCCTTCTTTACTACTTTTGTTGCATCAAGTGCATATTTTATAGTATAAAATTTACATTCCTTCAATGATGTTTAATTGTATATTTTTAGTTATTTTCTTAGTGTTCTTTTTAGGGCTTAAGATATACATCTTAACATCATATCTACTTCAGATTTGTGCTAACAAGTCTAGTGAGATATAAAAAATGTCACTTCTGTATATCTTTATGCCGTCTTTCTCTTTTTTGTGCTATTAATGTTATGCATATTACATCTATGTATCTTACAAACCCAACAGTACATTATTATAATTATCACTTTATATAATATTGTGTCCTTTAAAGGAGCTAAAGGAAGAAATAAGAGCAAGTATATATTCATTGAGTTTATTATACTAACAGTCCTATTTATCACCTTTCTAGTTTTCATTTTTTTCTATGGCTTCAAGTTATCATCTGGTATCATTTCATTACTCCAAAACAGCTTTACTTTCGCTTGATATCTTGTACTGTTACTGTCAAATGTATTACATTTATGTTTTAGGCCCAACAATACAATTATATAGTCATGCACTGCATGATGATGTTTAGTTAAAAACAAACCACATACGCAGTGCTGGTCCCATAAGATTATTACCATACAGCCTATGTGTTATACCCTGTAGGTCTGTGTAAGTACACTCTATGTTGTTTGCACAATGATGATGTCACCTATTGACATATTTCTCAGAATGTATCCCCATTGTTAATTGATGTGTGACTGTATACGTATTGTATTATATAATTGCCTTTTAAATTAGTTAACAGAAAAAGGAGTAGAAATAAAAATTTATATTTTTTTATAATTGCATAATTTCCTTCACCAGCACTCTTCATTTTTTCTATGGATTCAAAATACTGTTTGAGTCACTTGCTTTCAACCTGAAGAGTTTCCTTTAGTATTTCTCATAAAGCGTGTCTGCTAGCAATGAATTCTTAGTTTTTATTTGGGAAAATTTTTATTTCACCTTAAGTTTTGTTTCCAGTTTTATTGAAATATAGTTTACATAAATCACTATATAAGTTTAAGGTGTATAGCGTAATGGTTTGACTTACATATATTGTGAAATGACTACCACAATAAGTTTAGTTAGCATCCATCATCTCAGATAGATACAGTACAAAGAAAAAACAGAAAAAGAAAAAAATATTTTTTTCTTGTCATGAGAACACTTATAATTTACTCTCTTAATAACTTTCTTGTATCTCATACAGTATTGTTAACTATAGTCATCATGTTGTATGTTACATCCCTCATGCTTATGTATCTTATAACTGGAAGTTTGTCTCTTTTGACCACCTTCCTCCTATTGCCCCTCCCCTCACTCCACCTCTGGTAACCACAAATCTGATCTCTTTCTATGATCTTTTCTTTTAGATTCTACATATAAGTGAGATCATAGAGTATTTTTCCTTCTCTGTGTGACTTATTTTACTTAGCATAAAGCCCTCAAGGGCCATCCATGTTGTTGCAAATAGCAGAATTCCCTCATTTTTTATGGCTGAATAATAGTCTAATGTGTATATATACACAACTTATTTATCCATTCGTCTGTTTGAGGGCACTTAGGTTGTTTCCACATGCTATTTATTCTATTAGAATATTCTAAATAATGCTTCTGTGGACATGGGGGTGCCAGTATTTTTTTGAGTTAGTGTTTTTGTTTCCTTTGGATATATTTTCAGAAGGGAAATTGCTGGATCATATAGTAGTTCTATTTTTAATTTTTTGAGGATACTCCATATTGTTTTCCATACTGGCTGTTTCACTTTACAATCCCACCAACAGTGCACAAGTGTTGCCTTTTCTCCACATCCTCACTAGCATTTATTATCTCTTGTCTTTTAGTGATAGCCTTTCTAACAGGTGTGAGGTCATATCTCATTGTGGTTTTGATTTGCATTTCCCTAATGATGAGTGATGTTGAGCATCTTTTCACGTACCTGTTGGCCATTATCTATCTTCTTTAGAAAAATGTTTATTCAGGTCTTTTGCCTATTTTTAAATTGGATTATTTGGTTTTATGCTATTCAGTTTTATGCATTCTTTATATATTTTGAATATTAACCACTTATCAGCTATATGGTTTGCAAATATTTTTCCCATTCCATAGGTTGTCTTTTCACTTTGTTGATTGCTTCTTTTGCTATGCAGAAGCTTTATAGTTTGATAGAGTCCTGCTTGTTTGTTTTTGATTTTGTTGCTTATGGTTTAGATATCATATCCAAAAAATCATTGCCAAGACCTATCTCAGTAATCTTTTTTCCTGTTTTCTTCTAGGAGTTTCTTGGTTTCAAGTTTTATATTTACATATTTAACCCATTTCAAATTAATTTTTTGGGAGTAGTATAAGATAGGTGTCTAGTATAATTCTTTTACATGTGAATATCCAATTTTCCCAGTACCATTTATTGAGGAGACTCTCTTTTCTCCATTGAGTATTTTTGGCTCCCTTGTCAAATATTACTTAACCATATATGCTTGCCTTTATTTCTGGACTCTTGTTTCAACGGTTCTATTCATCTATGTGTCTGTTTCTATGCCAGTACCATACTGTTTTGATTGCTATAGCTTTATGATATAGCTTGAAACCAGAAAGTATGATGCCTCTTGCTTTGTTGCTATTTCTCAGTATTTATTTGGCTATTCAAGGTCTTTTGTGGCTCCATGTGAATTTTAGGAGTGTTTTTTCTACTTCTTTAAAAAATGCTGTTGAAATTTTGATAGAGGTTGCATTGAACCTATAGAAGGCTTTTGTAGTCTTGACATTTTAACAATATTAATTCTTCCAATTCATAAATATGGACTACCTTTCCATTTATGTGTATTGTCTTAGATTTCTTTCATCAATGCCTTATAGTTTTCAGTATCTTTCACCTCCATGGTTAAGTTTATTCCTAACTATTTTATTGTTTTTGATGCAGTTGTGAATGGCATTGTTTTCTCTATTTCTTTTTCAGGTAATTCATTGTTAGTATATAGAAATGCTACTGATTTTTGTATGTTAATTTGGTGAACAAGATAAAACTTATTACTTGTTCAATCTCCTTACCAATAATTGGTCTATTTGGACTTTCTGTTTCTTCCTTATTCAGTATTGGTACTTTGCATGTTTCTAAGAACTTTTCCATTTCTTTTAGTTTCTCCAGTTTGTTGGCATATAGTTGTTTATAGTAGCCTATTATGATCATTTTTATTTCTGTGGTATCATTGTAATGTCTCCGTTTTCATTTATAATTTTGATGATTTGATTCCTCTTTTTTTCCTTGGTTAGTTTTGCTAAAGGTTTGTCAGTTTCGTCTGTCTTTTCAAAGAATAAATTCTTTCTGGTTATCTTTTCTATTGTTTTCTTCTTCTCTGTTTAATTTATTTTTACTCTAATTTGTATTTCCTTCTTTCTGCTAACATTGGGCTCAGTTTGTTCTTTTTTCATAATTTCTTAAGACTTAGAGTTAGATTGTTTATTGGGATCTTTCTAGTTTCTTCATGTAGGTATTTATGGCTATCAACTTGCCTCTTAGAACTGCTTTTGCTGCATCCCATATATTTTGGTATGTTGTGTTTCCATTTTCATTTGTCTGTATACTTTTTTATTTCACCTTTAATTTTTTCTTTGATTCATTTGTTGTTCAGGATATTGTTGTTTAATTTCCATGTATATGCAAATTTCCAGTTGTCCTCTTGTTATTGATTTCTAGTTTCATACCATTGTGTCAGAGAAGATACTTGGTATGATTTCAGTCTTCTTGAAAATTCTAAGACTTGTTTTGTGGCCTAATGTAGGGTCTTTCCTAGAAAATATACCATGTGCACTTGAGAAGAATGTGGATTCTGCTGTGGTTGGATAAACTATTCTGTATATGTTTGTTAGGTCCATTTGGTCTCTGGTATTGTTTGAATCTGCTGTGTCCTTATTGACTCTCTGTATGAATGATCTTTCTATTGTTGAGACTGGGGTATTAAAATCCCCAACTATTATTGCATTTCTGCTTATTTCTTCTTTTCACTCTGTTAGTTTTTGTTTTATGTATTTAGATGCTCTGATGTTGAGCACATGCATATTTACAATTGTTTTATCTTCTTGATGTGTTGACCAATTGATTATTATATAATGACCTTCTTTTTCTTTTTTTCTCATTTTTAGTTTAAAGTCTATTTTGTTTGGTATAAGTATATCTACCCCTCCTTTTTCTTGGTTAGCATTTGCTTGAAATATATTTTTCTATCTTTTTAGTCTCAATTTATGTGTATCTTTAAGGCCAAATGAGTCCTCTGAGGCAGCATGTTGTTGGATCTTGTTTTTTATTCATTCAGCCATTCTGTGACTTTTGATTGGAGATTTAATCCACTTCTGTTTAAAATAATTATTGATAAGTAAAGATTTACTATTGCCATTTTGTTAATTGCCTTCTGGCTCTTTTGTAAATCCATTGTTCCTTGTTTCTTATCCTGATGTCTGTTTTTGTATCCGTATGCTTTTTTTTAATGTTTTTATTTTTCTTTTTTGCTGAGGAAGATTCGCCTTGAGCTAACATCTGTTGCCAATCTTCCTCTGTTTTTGCTTGAGGAAGGTTCTCCCTGAGCTAACATCTGTGCCAGTCTTCCTCTGTTTTGTATGTGGGCTGCTGCCACAGCATGGCTGCCAAGGAGTGGTGTATGTCCACGTGTAGTAACTGAACCTGGGCCACTGAAGTGTAGTGCACCAAACTTAACCACTGGGCCACGGCCCGACCCTATATCAGTATGCTTTTGTCTTTTGCTATCAGTATGCTTTGACTTCTTTATTATGTTCTTTTGTTTAGTTCCTACAGGTTTGTCCCTTGTGGTTACCATGAGGCTTACGTAAAATATGTTAAAGCTATACCACCCTATTTTAAACTAATAACTTAAATTCAATAGAATTTTTTTTCTATTAAGGTTATGATAGTTAACAACCTTGTGAAATTACAGTTGTACATCATTATTAGTCATGTTGTAGGTACACCACTTCACCCCTAGTGCCCTCCCCCCCACCCCCCTTTTCCCTGGTAACCACCGATCAGTTTTCTTTGTCCATTTGTTAACTACCACCTACGAGTGGAGTCATACAGAGTTCATCTTTCTCTGTCTGGCTTATTTCACTCAACATAATACCCTCAAGATCTATCCATGTTGTTGTGAATGGGATGACTTTGTCCTTTTTTATGACTGCGTAGTATTCCATTGTATATATATACCATATCTTCTTTATCCAATCATCAGTTGCTGGGCACTTAGGTTGGTTCCACGTCTTGGCTATTGTGAATAATGCTGTGATGAATATAGGGGTGCATGGGACTTTTGGAATTGCTGATATCAGGTTCTTAGGATAGATACCCAGTAGTGGGATGGCTAGGTCATAAGGAATTTCTATTCTTAACTTTTTGAGGAATCTCCATACTGTTTTCCATAGTGGCTGCACCAGTTTGCATTCCTACCAACAGCGTGTGAGGGTTCCTTTTTCTCCACAGCCTCTCCAACATTTGTCACTCTTGGTTTTGGATATTTTTGCCATTCTAACAGGTGTAAGGTGATATCTTAGTGTAGTTTTGATTTGCATTTCCCTGATAATTAGTGATGATGAGCATCTTTTCATGTGTCTATTGGCCATCCATATATCTTCTTTGGAGAAATGTCTGTTCATGTCCCCTGCCCACTTTGTAATTGGGTTGTTTGATTTTTTATTGTTGAGTTGTGTGAGTTCTTTGTATATTATGGAGATTAACTCTTTGTCAGATACATAACTTGTAAATATTTTTTCCCAATTAGTGGGCTGTTTTTTTGTTTCAATCCTGTTTTCCCTTGCCTTGAAGAAGCTCTTTAGTCTGATGAAGTCCCATTTGTTTATTCTTTCTATTGTTTCCCTCATGTGAGGGGTTATGGTGTCTGAAAAAATTCTTTTGAGGCTGATGTCAAAGAGTGTACTGCCGATATTCTCTTCTAGAAGACTTATTGTTTCAGGCCTAATCTTTAGGTCTTTGATCCATTTTGAGTTTATTTTAGTAAATGGTGAACAAGAATGGTTGATTTTCATTCTTTTACATGTGGCTGACCAGTTTGCCCAGCACCATTTGTTGAAGAGACTTTCTTTTCTCCATTGTAGGCCCTCAGCTCCTTTGTTAAAGATTAGCTGTCCATAGATGTGTGGTTTTATTTCTGGGCTTTCAGTTCTGTTCCATTGATCTGTGCATCTGTTTTTGTACCGGTACCATGCTGTTTTGATTACTGTAGCTTTGTAGTATGTTTTGAAGTGAGGGATTGTGATGCCTCCAGCTTTGTTCTTCTTTCTCAGGATTGCTTTAGCAATTCGGGGTCTTTTGTTGCCCCATATGAATTTTAGGATTCTTTGTTCAATTTCTGTAAAGAATGACATTAGAATTCTGATTGGGATAGCGTTGAATCTGTAGATTGCTTTAGGTAGTATGTTATTCTTCCAATCCATGTACATGGAATGTCTTTCCATCTCTTTATGTTGTCATCAATCTCTTTCAAGAAAGCCTTGTAGTTTTCATTGTATAGATCTTTCACTTCCTTGGTTAAATTTATCCGAAGGTATTTTATTCTTTTTCTTGCGATCGTGAATGGGATTGAGTTCTTCAGATCTTTTTCTGTTAGTTCATTGTTAGCATATAGAAATGCTACTGATTTATGTATGTTGATTTTATACCCTGCAACTTTGCTGTAGTTGTTGATTGTTTCTAATAGTTTTTCTATGGATTCTTTGGGGTTTTCTATATATAACATCCTGTCATCTGCAAACAGTGAGAGTTTTACTTCTTCGTTGCCTATTTGGATTACTTTTATTTCTTTTTCCTGCCAAATTGCTCTGGCCAAAACCTCCAGTACTATGTTGAATAAGAGTGGTGAAAGTGGGCACCCTTGTCTTGTTCCTGTCCTCAGAGGGATGCGTTTCAGTTTTTGTCCATTGAGTATGATGTTGGCTGTGGGTTTGTCATACATGGCCTTTATTATGTTGAGGTACTTTCCTTCTATACCTATTTTATTGAGAGTTTTTATCATAAATGGATGTTGGATCTTGTCGAATGCTTTCTCTGCATCTATTGAGATGATCATGTGGTTTTTGTTTCTCATTTTGTTAATGTAGTGAATCACGTTGATTGACTTGCAGATGTTGAACCATCCCTGTGTCCCTGGTATAAATCCCACTTGATCATGGCATATAATCTTTTTGATATATTGCTGTATTCGGTTTGCCAAAATTTTGTTGAGGATCTTTTCATCTATGTTCATCAGTGATATTGGCCTGTAGTTTTTCTTCTTTGTATTGTCCTTGTCAGGTTTAGGGATCAGGGTGATGTTGGCTTCATAGAATGTATTAGGGAGTGCTCCATCTTCCTCTATTTTCTGGAATAGTTTGAAAAGGATAGGTATTAAATCTTCTTTGAATGTTTGGTAGAATTCTCCAGAGAAGCCATCTGGTCCTGGACTCTTCTTTTTGGGGATGCTTTTGATTACTATTTCTATTTCTTTACTTGTGATTGGTCTAATCAGATTCTCTATTTCTTCCTGATTCAGTTTATGGAGGTTGCATGAGTCTAGGAATTTATCCATTTCTTCTAGGTTGTTCAATTTGTTGGCATGTAGTTTTTCATAGTATTCTCTTATGATCCTTTGTATTTCTTTGGTATCTGTTGTGATTTCTCCTTTCTCGTTTCTAATTTTGTTTATTTGACACTTCTCCCTTTTTTTTTTTTTTAGTGAGTCTGGCTAAGGGTTTGTTGACTTTGTTAATTTTTTCAAAGAACCAACTCTTTGTTTGATTGATCCTTTCTACCATCTTTTTTGTTTCAATATCATTTATTTCTGCTCTAATTTTTATCATTTCCCTCCTACTGATGTTGGGCTTTGTTTGTTCCTCTTTTTCTAATTCTGTTAGGTGTCGTTTGAGGTTCTTTATGTAAGATTTTTCTTGCTTATTGGGGTGAGCCTGTATTGCAATGAATTTCCCGTTTAGGACTGCCTTTGCTGCGTCCCAAATAATTTGGTACGGTGTGTTTTCATTTTCATTTGTCTACAGATAATATTTGATTTCTTCTCTAATTTCTTCAATAATCCATTGTTTGTTCAGTAGCATGTTCTTTAGTCTCCACATTTTTGACCCTTTCCCAGCTTTATTCCTGTAGTTGATTTCTAGTTTCATAGCATTGTGATCAGAACAGATGCTTGATATTATTTCAACCCTCTTGAACTTATTGATGCTTGCTTTGTTTCCCAAGATATGGTCTATCCTTGCGAATGTTACATGCACAGTTGAGAAGAATGTGTAACCTGCTGTTTTTGGATGAAGTGTCCTATATATATCTATTAGGTCCATCTGATCTAATTTTTCATTTAATTCTATAATTTCCTTATTGAATTTCTGTCTGGATGATCTGTCCATTGGTGTTAATGGGGTGTTGAGGTCCCCTACTATTATTGTATTGCTGTTGATGTCTCCTTTTAGTTTTGTTAATAGTTTCTTTACGAATTTTGGTGCTCCTGTGTTAGGTGCGTATATATTTATGTGTTATGTCATCTTGGTGGACCGTCCCTTTTATCATTATGTACTGCCCCTCTTTGTCTTTCTTTATCTGTTTTGCTTTGAAGTCTACTTTGTCTGATATAAGTATGGCAACACCTGCTTTCTTTTGTTCATTATTAGCTTGGAGTATTGTCTTCCATCCCTTCACTTTGAGTCTGTGTTTGTCTTTGGGGCTGAGGTGTGTTTCCTGGAGGCAGGATATTGTTGGATCTTGTTCTTTGATCCATCCTGCCACTCTGTGCCTTTTGATTGGAGAGTTCAATCCATTCACGTTTAGAGTGATTATTGAAATATGGGGGCCTACTGTTGCCATTTTATCACTTGTTTTCTGGTTCTTTTGCATTTTGTCCTGATGGAGAGCTGTTACTTTGTGTTATTGTCCTTCTGCTTATCTCCTTTGTTCTTGATTTTGTAACCCCTTTCCTTTTTTTGATTTTTCAGGAATGAGGTTCTTCCTGAGCATTTCTTGAAGAGGAGGTTTTGTGGCGATGAACTCCCTTAACTTTTGTTTATCTGGGAAAGTTTTTATTTCTCCATCGTATTTGAAGTATATTTTCACTGGGTAGAGTGTTCTTGGCTGCAGGTTTTTGTCCTTCAGAGTTTTGAATATTTCGTTCCAATCTCTTCTAGCCTGTAAGGTCTCTCCTGAGAAATCTGCTGATAGCCTTATGGGGTTTCCTTTGTAAGTTATTTTCTTCTGTCTGGCTGCCCTTAGTATTTTATCTTTGTCATTGACTTTTGCTAGTTTAACTACTATATGTCTTGGGGTTGGTCATCTTGCGTTAATAAAGTTTGGAGATCTATTGGCTTCTGTCACATGAAGTTCCATCTTTCTTCCCAAGTTTGGAAAGTTCTCAGCTACTATTTCTTTGAACGGGCCTTCTTCCCCCTTCTCCTTCTCTTCTCCCTCTGGTATGCCTATAATCCTTATGTTGCATCTCCTAATTGAGTTGGATAATTCTCGGAGAGTTTCTTCATTTCTTTTTAGTCTTAGTTCTCTCTCCTCCTTTTTCTGCAGCATTTCTATATTCCTATCCTCCAGATTCCTAATTCTGTCCTCCATATTATCGACCCTGCTGTTCAGAGAGTCCAGAGTTTTCTTGAGCTCCTCCATTGTGTTCTTCATCTCCAGTATTTCTAATTGGTTCTTCTTTATAGTGTCAAGCTCTTTTGTGACATAGCTCCTGAACTCGTTGAGTTGTCTATCTGAATTCTCTTTTAGCTCGTTGAGTTTTTTCATAATGGCAGTTTTGAAATCATCATTTAGGTTATAGATTTCATTGTCTTTGGCATTGTTTTCTGGGTGCCTATCATTTTCCTTCTGTTCTGGAGATTTAATATATTTTTTCATACTGCTTGATGGCATGGATTTGTGCCTCCACATAGAGATAGCGTTTATTTGCTGCTTCCACTTGTTGTGACTGGTGTGTGTGTGGGGGGGCAGCTGTTTAGACTGCACCAACCAGGATCCCTGTCTGCTGTTATTGGCTGGGCCTTGAACTCTCCTTGTAGTCACGGTGTTCCTGTGGGGTCCCTCATCGGTTGTGGGAGCAATCGCAAGTGGGCCTCAGGCTGCTGGTGCCTACTGTTGCAGCCCACTTAGATGCGCTACCTCCTTGTGGTCTGCAGCGGTGTTATGGGCTTTCCCAGCAGCCGGGAGCAGGATCACCTATAATCACACCTTTGTCACTGACAGCCCACAAGATCACACTTGTCCACTATAGGTCCAAGCAGAGCTATGGGTATCTTCTGCAGTCTGTCCTTGGCTCACCTAGCTGTGCTACTTTTGCCCCAGGGCCTTCCCACCTTGCAATTGCCCGTTGGGACCTCTCCACTAGTGCTGTGCAGAGGCTTTCGCTGAGGCTACTGTAGGAACCTGGAGTTCCCCCCTGGGCCACGTAGCCATTTCACCGGAGTTCCACTCTGCCCCACACCACTCTCACGGGATCTCTGGTAGCCCCTTGCCTCGCCTGAGACATGGCCACAGTTCGTGGGCCTGGCAGTGGCTGGTAAGCCGCTGCCTTGTGGGGAATTCTGCTCTGTGGAGCTTCCTAGTGTTCCGAATGCTGGGCGGGGCCTCCCTGCCAATGGTGAGCAGGGGCCCTCCCTGCTGGCCGAGTGCGGGACCCTGGAGCCTCCCCCCGGGCTGCAGAGCTGGGCTTTGGAGCTCCACCTAGTCCCCAAGCACATCCATGGTAAGTCCAGGCGCCCTCTGCACCGACCCATGCACAGTTGGAGACTGTGGGCTCAGCAGCAGCTGGTGGGCTGGTGCCGTGCCGGGGAATCCACTCGCCAGGAGCTTCCATTTGTACTGGTTTCTGGGCGGGTCCTCCCTGCTTTCAGCAAGCAGAGGCTTTCCCTGTGGGGGGTTGTGGGACCCTTTAGCTTCCCCCTGGGCCACAGAACTGGGTGCTGGAGCTCCACCCAGTTCCCAAGCATGTCCACGGGAAGTCCAGGCACCCCCTGCACTGACCCATGCAGGGCTGGAGACTGTGGGCCCAGCAGCAGCTGGTGGTCTGGTGCCGTGCCAGAGAATCCACTCGCCAGGAGCTTCCCTTTGTACTGGTTTCTGGGCAGGGCCTCCCTGCTAATGGCGAGCAGAGGATTTCCCTGCCGGGGGGGTGCAGGACCCCAGAACCTCCCCCCAGGCCACCGAGCCAGGTGCTGGAGCTCCAACCCTGTCCCCAAGCACATCCATGGGAAGTCCGGGCGCCCCCTGCACCGACCCGTGCACTGGAGACCGTGGGCCCAGCAGCAGCTGGTGGTCTGGTGCCATGCTGGGGAATCCACTCGCTGGGAGCTTTCTTTTGTTCTGGTTTCTGGGCAGGGCCTCCCTGGTAATGGCAAGCGCAGGCCTTCCCTGCCGGTGGGTGTGGGACCCTGGAGATTCCCCCTGGGCTTAGGTGTAATCGCGGGGGGCTTAGGTAGGGATGTTGTCACCTGTTTCCACCATCACTCTGCTGGTGAGCTCACACTCCCGCCCTTGGTGTGTGGCAATGCTATGGGAGAGTCTGCTGGAAGAGAGCCTCTTGCAGGAACTAGGCTGTCTGGGGGTCGGGAGTCGGGGGTCAGAGAGTTTTCACCTACTTCCACCTCCTCCTGGGGGGATGTCCATCTGCCTTCCGATGTATAGCAGCACAAGTCTCTTAGGCATCTTGAGATGCTATCTGGATATCCTTTGTTAATTGGTGAATGTCCAATAAGTTGTAGATTCGACAGGGGAGAGACAAAGAAGACCACTCACTCTGCCATCTTGGTCCCGCTCCCAACTTCAATAGAATTTTTAAGCTTTACACTTTTACTTCTCCTCCCCTTTATATTTTAGGTTATTGATGTTACAATTTGCATAGTTTTTATAGTGTGTAACTAATAACAGATTATTGTAGTTATGGTTATTTTTAATATGTTTGATTTTTGACTTTTAAACAAGAGTTGTTAGTGAATTATGCACCATTGCAATATTGCAGGATCTAACTTTGACTATATATTTATCAGTACCACAAAGCTTTACACCAACTTATTATGTTTTATGATGTTAATTAGTGTCCTTATATTTCCACTCAAAGAAGTCCCTTTAGCATCTCTTGTAAGGAAGGTCTAGTGGTAACAAATTCCCTCACCTTTTGTTTTTTTTTTGGAACATGTTTATACCCCCCCTCATTTCCAAAGGACAGCTCCACTGGGTATAGCATTCTTAGTTGACAGTTTTTCCAATATTTTGAATATGTCATCCTATTCTCTCCTGGCCTGAAAAGTTTCTGTTAGGAAATTTGCTGATAGTTTTATGGGGGTTCCTTTGTTTGTTCCTTCTCTCATTTCTCTTGCTGCTTTCAGAATGCTTTCTTTTTCTTTGACTTTTGACAATTTAATTATGTATTGGTGTAGCCCTATTCAGGCAACACATTTGGGTTAATTTAGGCCTCTTGGATCTGAATGTCTCTTCTCTCACCAGGTTTGGGAAGTTTTCAGCCATTATTACTTTAAATACATCTTCTATCTCCTTCTCTTTCTCTCCTCTTCCTGGAATTTCCATAATGTAAACAGTATTTCTTTTCGTTGTATACCATAAGTCCCATAAGTTTTCTTCAATCTTTTTCTTTTTTGTTCCTCTGACTGGATAATTTCAAATTATTTTCCTATTTCCCAGGTTGCTGATTCTTTCTTCTGTCTGGTCAAGTTTACTTTTGAATGTCTCTATTGAATTCTTCAGCTTACTTATTGTATCTTTCAGTTCTAGGATGTCTGTTTGTGTTGTTTTTCTTTTTTTTTTTGATGGTTTCTGTTTCTTTGTTGATCTCATTTTGTTTGTACTTTGTTTTCCTGATTTCTTTTAGTTGTATATCTGCGTGTTGTTGTAGTATACTAAACTTCTTTAAGAAGATTATTCTGAATTCTTTGTCTGACAGTTCATAGGTATCCATTTCTTTAGGGTCTGTTATTGGAGCTTTATTAGTTTCCTTTGGTGGTGTCATATTTACCTGATTTTTCATGATCTTTGATTTCTTACATTCGTATCTTCTCATTTGAGTAAGTAGCCTCCTCTTCCAGACTTTATAGATTTGCTTTGGCAGAGACAATTCTTCACCAGTCTGTTCAGTTTGAGTTTCTGGATAGGTCTGCTAGTAGCATCCTTGGACAGGTGGGTCCTGATATTAGGATCTACTTGAGGGTGAGGCACCTGTTAAAAGTCTGAGGTTGGGGGTTGGAGGTGTGTGCCACTGGCTGAGAAGTACTGGTTAGGACTGTTAGCTCATACTGCCCAAGTGAGGCTGTAGGATAGGCTCTGCAGAAGGGTCAGGCTTATTAGATGGTAAGGACTAGGTACTATTTTCAGCAATAGGTAAGGCTGTGATTTAGCTTCTCTGCTCTCGTGGGGCAACTGGATGGGACCTAAGGCATGTGTGGCTTTGTTTGGGGACTGGAGTCAGGCACAAGTGTGACTGAATATCCTGGTCCAATGAGGCTACTAGTTTTGCTTTGAAGACAGGGAAAGCCAAAGGTAGTGCTGTCTGTTCAGGTGCCACTGTAAGCAGGGCTGTTGGATGGGCTACACAGCTTCCTGTGTGCTCTAGTATGATTTCCTGGTCTGGCAGGCTGAAAGTTATATTCAGCAATTAGTGGGGCTACAAATTAGTTTCCTTTTCTGGGTACATCAGAAGATGCAGCTCCAAGGCTAGTAAAGCTCTTTGTGGTCTTGACTCAAACAGGCTCATTCCCCAAGTTCCCTGGCCACTGGCTTTGCTCAGGGCAATCAACTCTGTGTGCCCACCTCTTGGCTCAGGCTTTGCTGGGTTATACAGAAACTTCCAAGTATTTGCACTAGCCCTTCCTGTCATATGTGTCTAGGAACCATGGTGCACAGTGAATGGGGCTATTACTCAGCTCTCCTACCTAGACAGGACAGGGAGGACCCACTTCAGACAACTCCCAAATTTTCCAAAATAGGCTTTTTTCTTGGGAGGGATCAGGAGCTATGCTCCGTAGCAAGTGAGGCTGTGAATTAACTCCTCTGCCAGAGTGTAGAAGGGAAACTCTCTGTACCTGGTACTGGCTTTGCTCTGGAAGCAATCAGCTGTGTCTGACTGCCTCCGAGCTCAAATGTTGCTGGGTTATACAGCTTCCACATGTTCTTGCCAGCCCTTCCTCTTGGATTATGCCAGGGGCCATACTCCAAAATGAGTGAGGCTACAACTCAGCTTCTCTACCTGGGCATGGCTAGGCTTGGCTCCAGGAAGAGCAAAACTCCTCACTTAGGGACCCAAATCAGGCAGACCTGTACCCTGCTGAGTTCACTGGTCAGATTGTGCCAACAACTTGGTTTTGCAGATTAGCAAATCTGCTGGTTTCAGCTACTACTTGGGCTCTGCAGGTAGGAACTTGGTCTGCTTAGATCCAAGTGCTGATTGTTGGGAGCTCCTCTCTTCTTTTCTCTCACAATCAGATTCCAAGTAGTTGACCCCTGCAGATTTCTCTGTGGTCCCTGTGATGTGAGAAAGAATTTGGGGCTCCTATAAGGTGACTTGCAATGTTGGGGGTGCCAGATGTCACGCCTGGGCTTTCTTTTCTCCCTGGAGGAAACGTAGGCTCAGGGGAGACTTCTTGACATGTTTCTTCACTGGCCTAGGGGAAGAGCAGAGTGGTCAACCTGTAGCCATTCCTCTTACTCTTCTAATGTGGTCTGTCTTGATCTCTGTGGTGCAGGGAGGTGTTTTAGCCTCACCCCCATGTTCTAGGATTCTCTCAGTTGTGTCTTGTCCATGTTGTTTTGGGTAGTGAGTTGAGGAACAAACTATGTTGCCATCTTGGTGATGTCACTGCCTCTTCTCACCTCCTTTTTTGAAAGGTAGTTTTGCCAAATATAAAATTCTTGATTGAAAGTTTTTTCTTTCAGCACTTTGATTATGTCATACCTTCTGACCTCCATTGTTTCTTATGAGAACTCAGTAGTTAATCTTATTGGGATTTTCTTGTACATGACTAGTCATTTTTCTTCTGCTGTTTTCAAGAGTTTCCCTTTGTTTTTAGATTTCAACAGTTTTACCATGATGGATCCGCATGTAGATCTCTTTGTGTTTATTCTACTTGTAGTTTGTTGAGGTCTTGTATATGTAGATTAATTTTTTCATCATATTTTAGAATGTTTTAGCCATTACTTCTAATATTTTTTCTGCCTCTTTTCTCTCTCTCTCCTCTGCTTTTGTGCTCCCATTATTCATATATTGGTCTTAATGGTACCCCACATTTCTTTGTGGGTCTATTCACTCAACTTCATTATTTTTTTGTCTTTGTCAGCATAGTCTTCAACAATCTCTTCAAGTTTTCTGATTCGTTCTTCTCCCAATTAACATCTACTGTTGAAATACTCTAGCAAAATTTTCATTTCAGTTATTGTACTTTTCAACTGAAGAATTTACATTTGGTTCTTTTTTATAATTTCTATGTCTTTATTGATAATTTCTATTCAAAAAGACATTGTCATTATACCTTTCTTTACTTATTTGAGATTTTTTCCTTTAAATATATTTATAATAGCTGCTTTGAAGTCTTTAGCTGTTATGTCTGTCATCTGTGTCCTTTCAAAGGCATTTTCAAAGGTCTGCTCCTTTTCTCTGTATAGGTTACACTTTGTGTTTCCTTGCCTGTGTCATAATTTTTTGTTGAAAATGACATTTTACATAATATGTTGTGACAACCCTGGATACAGGTCTCCTCGCCCAGGACTTATTGTTTTCTTATTTATTTGTTTAATGACTTGGCTGGACTATTTTATTGAAGTCTATTTCCCCTATGTTGGGCAGCATCTGATAGTGTTCCTTAGAGGGCACACCCTTGGCCAGGTGCAGTTACCCTTGAGGTTAACAGTGATTTTTGCAGAGCTCTCTTTTTTTTTTTTTTTGAGGAAGATAAGCCCTGAGCTAAATGTTGCCAATCCTCCTCTTTTTTTCTGAGGGAGATTGGCCTGTGCTAACATCCGTGCCCATCTTCCTCTACTTTATATGTGGGATACCTACCACAGTATGGCTTGCCAAGCAGTGCCATGTCCGCACCTGGGATCTGAACTGGTGAACCCCGGGCCACCAAAGCAGAACAAGCACACTTAACTGCCAAGCCACCGGGCTGGCCCATGCAGAGCTCTCTTTGATTGTCTCTTTTTCTGATTTCTCTGTTATGTTGTCTGAATTTCTTTCATATTACAACTATTATTAGCCTCCATTAATTGCCAGCTGATTATTGTTTTAACAATGCTCTGGGAAGTCAATTGCTTCATAATCTGATCCTTTTAAAATTAGGCCCTTTGCAAAAGTAATCTTTGAGGCTAGTTTTCACAGTTTTTTCCTCATCCCAGATGGGCTCTTCTTAGCTGTCTCTTCTGGTTCCCGCTGGTAAACTTCGAGATATTTTACAGTTTATCTTTCTATTCTCAAGGAACTCCCAGCCTACTCTTAGTTGTTTATCACTTGCTGGGGGCAAGGGCAATCAGGGCTCCAGTATTCTCTACCTATTGCACCTGCATTAGAGCTTCTACCTTGCAAGTGAGGGCTGAGTGAAAGACAGCCCAAGACGTCTCAACCATTCTTGCCTGGAATATATTCTCTAAAACACGGACCTGGACTAGGGTGAGTCTTGGGGAATTACTCTAGCTCTCAGCTGGGGGGGTCTTGGCTGTGTCTACTTAGAACGGAACTTCTGTCAGTCTGAACTTGGGTGGGGGGAAGGTAGAAAGAAAGGAGAGAGCAAGTTGTTTCAATGTCATAGTTTCTCGCTGTTCTTATTGAGATTTAATAGATTTTCTTGAATAAATGTTTGTTTATTTGCTGTATATGCTTCTAGGACAACTTCTAGAGATTTTTAAATGGTTCTTTTTTAAAATAATTTTAATCATTTATGGTTATTTCACTGGGAAAAAGGATCCACAGACTTCTTGCATCTGTGCTCCAGAAATTGTCTCCCCAATGTGATCTTTTTCAAAGCTACTCATATGCTCAAGACTTTGCAATGACTGTTCATTCCAATGACCTTCTTCCTGTTCCTCAAACATGCCAAGTGTCTTCTTGTCTTCCTAAGCATACTTCTGCCTTGACTTTTGTATTTGCTATTTGCTCTGCTAGAATGTTTTTCTGAGATTCCCACTATATCTTGTTTCTTCTCAGCAATACTATCCCAGATTAGCCTATATGAAAAGCAATTCCCTTATTATATATTTAGTGTTTTATTTCTGTATGATCTAGCTCTACTTATGAGAGAATGTAAGCTTCATGGTATTAGGGACTTTCTTCACATAGAACATATTGGTCATTTTCAGAATACTACTTTTTCATGAAAATCCATTATTTTCTTTTGTCAGTTGAGTTACCACCAGCAATTTCATTAGCTAGTTTTATTTGCAGCTAAGTGTGTTCATATGATCACATTTTTGTTACATTTTGTAATTTAGCAGAAGTAATGAGTATAATTGCTGCTTTGGGTGCTTAAATGGTAATTATACCCACTTTGTTATCGTGTCTTTCCTTTCCCTTGGGCTAGAATGCATCAGTTACGTGGGTTCATGACAGTTCCTTTGAGTATGATGAGGCAAGATTGAATGACTTTATGGAGCAGAGCTGCCCCACCAGCTTAGACTGGTCAGCATAAGAGAAGAGTAAATTTCTGTCTTATTTAAGCCATTATACATTTTATTCTTTCACAGTATTTTACCCTAATTTGTAGATCATTAGTGAAATATTTTGAATGAAGGAATGAATATAAGGAACCCACTTAAAAAATCTGAGAGGAGTGACCCATTGCGAAGTGGTTAGGTTTGGCATGCTCTGCCTCACGAGTTTGGATCCTGGGCACAGAGCTACACCACTCATCAGCCATGCTGTAGTGGTGACCCACATATAAAGTGGAGGAGGATTGGCACAGATGTTAGCTCAGGGCTAGCCTTCCTCAAGCAAAAAAAAGAGGAAGATTGGCAGCATATGTTAGCTCAAGGCTAATCTTCCTCAGGAAAGAAATATCTGAGAAATAGGAAGATTGTTTTTCTTGATTGATTTTGTTTTACTTCTGCTATTTAATAATAATAGTAATATTAAACTTCCTACCTCATTCATCATTTTAATTCAAATTTTTTTTGCTATTGCATCATATAGAATAAATGCTATTGAGTTTTGGTAAGTTGTCTCCATGATATTTAAGTATTTTACTTGGATATCATCTCTTATAGACATATTTAAATAAGGATTGGCAACTGAATTTTATCTACTGCCTTTTCTACATCTATTTATGTAATCATACATATTTCCTTCATTAATTTGTTTATGTAATGAGCTTTGTAATACTTTATCATAGTGTTATTTTTTTTTACTTGCATTCCTAGATTCTTTTTATTAATATTCAGAATTTTTTCATCTGTATTCAAAGGTGAGATTGGTCTATGGTTTTATTTTTATTGCCTTATTGGACTATGTAGGACTTCCAGTAAAATGTTGAATAGGTTAGGTGAGAGAGGACACCCTTCCCTCACTTTTGATCTTAGAGGGAAAATATTTAGTACTTTACTATTTAGTATGATTTTAGTTTGTTGATGCCATGTTTTAGGTGATATTTTAGATATAGTGGGTTAAATAAACATAATATTAATATTAATCTCACCTATTTTTACCTTTTATTAGTGTAGCTCATAGAAAATGTAAAATTATTTTGTGGTGTACATTGTATTTTGTTGGACAGCACTGCTCTAGAGTAATTTTCATAGCTGGAAATAAAAAGTTACTTCTTTACTGGAAAGGAAAAATGAAAAAGAGTTCATACGAGTTACCTTAGATTTCTATAGATAATTTAGTCATGTTCTCCTTGTCATTATATTATAAATGCATATCCAGATGTAAGTAGAGAATTTCCTGTGGGTTCATATCACCAGAGATTTCTCAGCACTCATTCATTCTTTGATGAATGTTGATGAACAAACCTTAGTACCTAAATAGTTTTATATAGTAATAATATGAAAACAAATATTACATTAAATTTACCACTTTGTTTTCTAAGATGTAAATGAACTCATGTGTAGTTTTCTTATTTATTTATTTTTCTTTTGGCAAAAGAACTAAATGACAATTTCCCCCCTTATGTTCAGACCCTTGTTTTTGTGTAAAAAGTATCAGGAAAAGCTTATTGATGAAACAAAATGGATTTACATACACAAAAGATTTGAAGATAAACTCTTTAAGGAACTCTTTTTTCATCCTGAAACTAATATAACAGGAATGCTTGCGCATAGGAAACGTGTAAGTAGAATTAGTTTGTTACTTTTTTTTGAAATATTTTTATTTAAGTTGCTACGGTTATAATTTATGTAGGATTAATAAGAATTTCTTCAATATCTTTTAAATATCTTCCATTATATTGTTAATATTCATCTTGAGATTATCTTTATGTGAGGAAAATCATATAATAACATAATAAAAATATACTTTTTGTAGTGTATGAATTACTTGTACCATTTTATAATTTATGCTTTGTATATGTATGTTTTCTCATTAATTATTGCAAGTAGTTATTAATAGTAAAGTAAAATCACTTCTTACTACTGGAAAACATAGAGAAATATTAAGTTTATTAAAGGCTGATAATTTTACATACAGCATAATATTATTCATTGTTTTATGCTAAATTGTGTATTTCTTTGAGGGCACAATGGAAGTAGAAAGGAACATGTTTATTGAGTGCCTACTATGTACCAGGCACTGTGCTAGATATTCTGCATGTGATATATAATTTATTCTCTACAACTATGAGATAGGTATTTTTATTTTTTGTTTTTACATTTTAATTAATTAATTATTTTAATATGATAACACTGGTTTATAACATTATATAAATGTCAGGTATACATTGTTATATTTTGATTTCTAGATTACATCACGTTCACTACCCAAAGACTAATTACAATCCATCACTGTACACATATGCCTAATCACTCCTTTCACCCTCCTCCCTCCCCTCTTCCCCTCTGGTAGCCACCAATCCAATCTCTCTATGTGTGTATTTGTTCTTGTTTTTATCTTTTATTTATGAGTGAGATCATATGGTATTTGACTTTCTCCCCCTGACTTATTTTGCTTAGCATAATACCCTCAAAGGTCCATCCAAGTTGTCACAAATGGCCAGATTTCATCCTTTTTTATGGCTGAGTAGTATTCTATTGTGTGTATATATCGCATTTTCTTTATCCATTTGTCCCTTGATGGGCACGTAGGTTGCTTCCAAATCTTGGCTATTGTGAATAATGCTGCAATGAACATAGGTGTGCATATTTCTTTATGTGTTTGTGTTTCCATGTTTGTTGGATAAATACCCACCAATGCAATAGGTGGATCATATGGTAGTTCTATTCTTAATTTTTTGAGCAATCTCAATACTGTTTGCCATAGAGGCTGCACCAGTTTGCACTCCCTCCAGTAGTGTATGAGAGTTCCCTTTTATCCACATCCTCTCCAACGCATATTATTTTCTGTCTTGTTAATTATAGTCATTCTGACAGGTGTGAGGAGATATCTCACTTTAGTTTTGGTTTCCATTTCCCTGACAGTTAGTGATGTTGAACATCTTTTCATATGCCTGTTGGCCATCTGTATATCTTCTTTGGAAAAATGTCTGTTCAGATCTTTTGCCCATTTTTTAATTGGGTTTTTAGTTTTTTTGTTGTTGTGATGTGTGTGTTCTTTATATATTTTAGGTGTTAACCCATTATCAGATATATGGTTTGCAAGTATCTCCTCCCAATTGTTAGGTTGTCATTTCATTGTGTTGGTGGTTTCCTTTGCTGTGCAGAAGCTTTTTAGTTTGATGTAGTCCCATTTGTTTATTTTTTCTATTGTTTCGCTTGCCTGGTCTGACATGGTACTTGAACAAATGCTAAGACTGATGTTGAAGAGCATACTCCCTATGTTTTCTTCTATAACTTTCATGGTTTTGGGTCTTAGATTAAAGTTTTTAATCCATTTTGAGTCAATTTTTGTGCATGGTGTAAGATAATGGTCTACTTTCATTCTTTTCTATATGGCTGTCCAGTTTTCCCAACACCACTTATTGAAGAGACTCTCCTTTCTCCATTGTATGTTCTTGGCTCCTTTGTCAAAAATTAGTTGTCCATAAATGTGTGGGTTTAGTATTTAGCTCTCGATTCTGTTCCATTGATCTCTGTGTATGTTTTTCTACCAGTACCATGCTGTTTTGATTACTATAGCTTTGTAGTATATTTTGAAATCAGGGAGTATGATACCTCCCACTTTATTCTTTTTTATCAGGGTTGGTTTGGCTATTTGATTTGCTGGTATTCTGTTGAGAATTTTTGCGTCCAAGTTCATCAGTTATATTGACTTGTAATATTCTTTTTGTGTCGTGCTTGTCTGGTTTTCGCATCAGGGTAATGTTGGCTTTGTAGAATGAGTTAGGAAGCTTCCCTTCCTCTTCAATTTTTTGGAAGAATTTGAGGAGGATAGGTGTTAGGTCTTCTTTGAATGTTTGGTAGAATTCACCGAGGAAGCAGTCTGGTCTTGGACTTTTATTTTTGGAGGTTTTTATTAGGGTTTCAATCTCCTTACTGGTGATTTGTCTATTCAAATTGTCTATTTCTTTTTGATTCTGTTTTGGAAGGTTGATGATTCTAAGGATTTATACATTTTTCCTAAATCATCCAATTTATTGGCATATAGCTTTTTGTAGTATTCTCATAATATTTTGTATTTCAGAGGTATCCATTGTAATTTCTCCTCTTTCATTTCTGATTTTATTTATTTGAGCTTTCTTTCTCTTTTCCTTGGTGCATCTAGCTAAGGGCTTTTCAATTTTGTTTATCTGTTCAAAGACCAACTCTTAGTTTCATTGATTTTTTTTTCTACTTTTTTCACTCTCTATTCCATTTATTACTCCTCTGATTTTTATCATTGACTTCCTTCTACTGATTTTGGGCTTTGCTCTTCTTTTTACAGTTCCTTTACATGCAGTGTTGGATTGTTTGCTTGAGATGCTTTTGGTTCTTCTTCCTGAAGCCCCCTAGTACATAGTTGTATATTCTAGTTGTAGGTTCTTCTGGCTGTGCTGTATGGGACATTTCCTCAGCATGGCTTGATGAGCAGTACTAGCTCCGCACCCAGGAGCCAAACCAGTGAAACCCCAGGCCACCGAAGTGGAGAGCGTGAACTTAACCACTCAGCCATGGGGCCAGCCCCTCTCCTTTGACTACTTCATTGGCCCAATCATTGTTCATTAGCATCTTGTTTAATCTCCACATATTTGTGGCTTTTCTGATTTTCTTCCTATACTTGATTTCTGGTTTCATACCATTGTGGTCAGAAAAGATGCTTGGTATTATTTCAGTCTTCTTAAATTTATTGAGACTTTTTTTGTGACCTAATATGTAATCTGTCCTGGAGAATGTTCCATGTGCATTTGAAAAGAATCTGTTTTCTGGCATATCTGTTTGGAATGTTCTGTATTTATCTACTACATCCATCTGGTCTAATGTATCATTTAAGTCCAGTGTTTCCTTATTGATCTTCTGTTTGGATGATCTATCCATTGTCATCATTGGAGTGTTAAATTGCCCTACTACTATCCTGTTGCTGTCTATTTCTCCTTTTATGTGTGTTAATAATTGCTTTATATACTTAGGTGCTCCTGTGTTGGGTGCATAGATATTATCTTCTTCTTGGATTGTTCCTTTTTCATTATGTGGTGCCTTTCTTTGTCTCTTCCTATAGTTTTTGTATTAAAGTCTATTTTATCTGGTATAAGTATTGCTACCCCAGCTTTGTTTTCATTGCCATTTGCATGGAACATCTTTTTCCATCTCTTCACTTTCTGTATGTGTGTGTCTTTAGGTCTGAAGTGTGTCTGTTGTATGCAGCATATATATGGGTCTTGTTTTTTATCCAATCGGCCACCCTATGCCTTTTGACTGGAGCATTTAGTCCGTTAATATTTAAAGTATCTATTGATAAGAATGTACTTATTGCCATTTTTTTACTTTTCTTCTCAGTATTTTTTAATAGTTCTTCTCTGTTCCTTTCTTCTTCTCTTGTTTCTTCCCTTGAAGTTTGATGTCTTTATTATTATGCTTGGATTACTTTCTCTTAATTTTTTTGTGTATTTATTATAGGTTTCTGGTTTGTGATTATTATGAAGTTCATATATAATAACCTATGTATATAACAATGTATATTAAGTTGATGTCTCTTTAGTTTGACCTCTTGCTAAATGCTCTACTCTTTTACTCCCCTCCTCCCACATTTTATGTTTTTGATACCATATCTAACCTCTTTTTTTGTGTGTCTCTGTTACCCTCTTATTATGGAAATAGATATTTTAGTACTTTTCTCTTTGACCTCCATGTTAGCTTCATAGGTGGTTGATCTGCTACCTTTACTATATATTTGCCTTTACTGGTGATTCTATTGCTTTTTTTTGATAATTTTCTTATTCCTATTTGTGGGCTTCTCTTTTCTTCTTAAGCCCCTTTTGCATTTCTTTTAATGTTGGTTTCTTGGTGATAAACTTCTTTAGTTTTTGCTTGTCTGAGAGAGAGTTTATCTCTCCTTCCATTCTGAATGATAGCCTTGCTGGGGAGAGTATTCTTGGCTGTAGGATTTTTCCTTTTAGCAGTTTAAATCTATCATGTCACTCCTTTCTATCCATTAAGGTTTTTCCTGAGAAGTCAGCTGATAGCCTTATAGGGTTTCCTTTGTATGTAACATGTTGCCGTTCTCTTATAGTTTTTAGGATTCTCTCTTTATCTTTAATTCTTGACATTTTAATTATAGTGTGTCTTGATGTGTCTTGGTGTGAGCCTCTTTGAGTTTATCGTGTTTGGTACTTTCTCTACTTTTTGTACCTGGACGTCTGTTTCCTTCCTTAGGTTAGGAAAAGTTTTCAGCTGTTATTTCTTCAAATAGATTCTCTTCCCCTTTGTCTCTCACTTCTCTTTCTGGGACAATTATAACATGGATCTTAGTGCACTTGATATTGCCCCAGAGGTCCCTTAGACTGTCTTCATTCTTTTCAAATCAGTTTTCTTTTATCTGTTCAGCTTCTGTGATTTCCTCTAGTCTTTCATCCAGCTTGCTGATCCATTCTGTATTATCTACTCTGATATTGAGTCCCTCTAGTGATTTATTCCAGTATTGTATTTTTCATTTCTGATTGGTTCTTTTTTATATTTCTCAATTCTTTGTTAAGTTCTCACTGAGTTCATCCATTCTTCTCCCCAAATCAGTGGTCATCCTCATGACTCTTTGTTTGAACTCTTTGTTGGGTAGATTGTTTATTTCTGTTTATTTTAGTTCTTTATCTGTGATTTTGTCCTGTTCCCTTACTTGGAATGTATTCTTTTATCACCTCATTTTGCTTTATTCTCTGTGTTTAGATCTGTGTATTACGTAGGTCAGCTACATTTCCCGATCTTGAAGAGGTGGTCTTATGTAAGAGATGCCTTATGGGGCCCAGTAGTGTTCTTCTCTCTCATCACCAGTTCTGAATGCTCCAGGAGCATCCCCTGTGTGAGCTGTGTGTGTTCTTCTGTTAGGACAGGGTTGTTTTTGCTGCAGTGCCCCAGGAAGGCTAAGCTATCCCCCTGGCTGGGTGGTTGTAGTGCCTGGTTGCGTGTGGCTGCTATGGTGCTTTCAGTCACTCTGCTGGGCCTGAGGAGCCCTGGCACAGTTGGCTCTAAGGTCTAATAGCACATTCCTGATGCAGTTTTTCTGTTAAGTGAATATGCCTCCAATGTGGCTGGTTGCTAGGCTCAGGGGATTACAATTGCTGTAGACCTCTGGTCTGTAAGGCAGTTGTCAGCTCTCTCAGGGTTGCAGCTGAATGGGGCTGGCTCCAGGCATGGGAGCACTCAATAGTTTTAGGCTTTGGAAGTTGGAGCCTATACCCTATGTGGCTGTTTGAGAAACACAAGTCTGCTGCAGCGGACAAGCCCCACTGCCCACAGGGCCACACACTCCATCAACACAGTCCTGCCCCTTGTATGTGCCCTGACCCACTGAAGTAGAGCCAGTTGCGCCACTTCAGAGCCCCCATACACTCCACCAATGCAGGCCCACCCCTCATGCACACCCTGCCCAACAGAGGTGGACTCACTTGCTGGGTTGCAGAGGTTCCAGTCACCCCGCCTATCCTAGCCCACAAGTTTCCTGAGGTCTTGTTGTTTGGTGGGCTGCCTGCCCTGGCTGAGCTGGATTAAATTGTTCCTCTAGTAGGTGGGGCAATCCCTGGGCTAACAGGCCAGGGGAAGAACTCTAATGGTTTCTGCTAGAGTCTGTGTCAACACAGCTATACTAGGTCACAATATTTGCTGCCACCAATGTCTCAGTCCCTGGGGAGGTCTCACCTCTCACGAGATGCACCTAGAGCCTATCAGGTGAGTCTCTTTTCACCAAAAGAGTGTGCACCTTTCTTTCTAGTGATTTCAGATTGCTTTTCAAAATCAGTGAATTTGTGTGTGGGCCCTTTAACAGGATGCTTTTTCGGTATTTCCCATTGTAGTTAATAGCCAGCAAAGATAAGTATTATGACATTTGTCTCAGTTATGCTGAGTCCAGAAGCTGCTTATAGTGGTAATGCTCCCCCACTTAAATCCCCCACTCCTCCAGGGAAAACTTTGTACCTTAAGATTGCTCCTGGCTGGCTATGAAGAATTGCAGCTAGACAGTGATTTTTTTTTTCTCTGCAAAAATGAATTTCTGCCTCTTCCACCTCAGTCAGCACTGTCCCTTGTTGTGGAGGTTCTTTTTATCCAGTTTTCAATTCTCTCTCAGGGGTAGTTGTTCCAAGAGTAGTTGTAAATTCATTGTGCCCGTGGGTGGAGGTGAGTTCAGAGTCTGCCTATGCTGCCATCTTGATATAGTCTCCCAGATATGTATTTTTAATCTCATTGTTATAAATAGGGAGACAAAGGCTTGGAGGCATTTAGCTCCCACAGTTGAGTGACATTGCTAGTTCTTAACTCTAGCTCTTTTGACTCTAGAGTTTGTGCTTTTTTAATCTTTAAAATTTTATTTTGATTTGGACATTAAGTAATGGTAGAAATGAAGACTCGACATTGTAGTATAATTAAGTAGGATGAACTTTTTATAATTAGTAAATCACTGTGTTTGTGAGAAATAAACTCCTTCCTATGTGGACCTGTTCCTGAGGAGCCTAAGCTACAAATGTTTCCACTACATAGCATGATTAGAAGGGACTACAAAAGGTCCAGACTGTCATTAGTCTGATTTCAATGTAATTGAAGACATCTGTTCTTGATATAGCACAGGAATGTTCTGCAGACCCTTAAATCCCACAAAAGTTATCTATTGAATAAAAGCATAGGTTTAAAAGGCAAATGTATACTACTCAAAAGTTTTTCCTCATTAGCATTCAATGCCAACTGTATTAATCTGCTCCAGATGTTAGTATGCCATATGAAAGTATAAAGTTCATATGAAGTGTCTTTTGGCCCTCTATTAAGAATATAAACTCACTGATTTCAATCACATCACCTGCTTTTTTATATGCTTTATACATAAGAGATTTCCACTGAATCTTGTACAGTGATAACCAATTTGGATATGGATATGTTATATACTGATAACCAATTTGGACATAAATATACACACATATACACACACACATTACAGATATATGTATATATATGTATTCATATAATGTATGTTCATCTATATGTGTGTATATTGTGTTATGGCAAGTGACTATTATATGTGCATAAATAGGAATAAAATATTCATATTACAAAGGTTATTTTATTTAATATCTATAAAGTTGCATAGCACATACCATTGTCAGAGCTTTGGAAGTATTTTGAATATTATGAAACTTTTGGTAGAATATATTCATTATAAGGAGTTTACTAAAGCTCTTTATTATTATTGATAATTCTGCTAACACATCATTATTAATGCCACTTATTAAGAATTATTCTTTCATATTCTATAAATATGTACATTGTCTTCTGCTTTTTCATTTTTTCTAGCTACCATTCATAAAACATTATAGAAGTTGTCTTCAGCTCAATTTCTCAAAGTAATTGAAATGATTTTTAATTATAAGATTCATCTTTTAATCTTTACTCCTTTTATATAAAATTGTTCCATCTTCTTCTGGCTTCATTTGTAATCTCCTCTTCAGCTCACTTAAGTGATATACTATTCTTTTATTTTTACTACTCACATATCTAGTCTTTAGTGAATTGGAGCTTGGTTTATTAGAAACTATACTGATAACAATTGATACCATAGAGTGCATCAGAGAACTTAGGATCTGAGAAATATTAAAATGGTTAGGGAGTAGGGAAAGGGGTAAGGAGGAGAAAATATCAACATTTAATTCTGGGAGTTCATTAAAAAAATGCTATCATGAGCAAAGTATTGGAAAGGCTTAGTCAAGGATGGAATTTAAGTTTCAGTGATTAGATAAATTAATCAATGTATGAATCTGCTCTGATTTGAGGATGAAATGTGCTTGCATCTAAAGTGCTTAAAACTTCCCATATTCATGGTAATCTAAAATGGAAAGAGCCAGAGGAGTGAGTTCAAGTGAAAGTCACTTAGGAAATGCCATGCTACAAAGCCAGAAGTCCATATAAACATCCAGAGTTTATGGTGTGAAAATAAACTGTAAATGAGCTACAGAACAAAAACTCAGGAGATGTGAGGAAGGAATCTGGTAAAAACTGGGTCAGAATAGAAGAAATTAAGGATCTGGAACAATTGCAAGGGACATTATTTATCCATGGCTTACAGATATTGGTCAAAAGGTGGTTGCTCATCTTGCAGAGTAGGCTGACATAAATATAGAATTATGGTGGTCAATTAGACAAAGTTTTAGGGAAACTTGTATATTATTATAATGGGTTTTAGGGAAATCTAGATACTATTGTAGTGGATTATGCTGGGACACCCAAGAATATTTGAAATCTGCTTTGACATAGTCAACTCTTTTCCTCAAAGGTTGCTGAGTTAAATATATGTACAGGGAGTAATAGCAAACAAAGCAGTTCCTAACAGGTTTTGGACTATAATTCCATTGCAAAGCTGTAGTAACATAAGCTGAATTATTAGATATTCTTCGTTACCTATGTTGTGTTGGCTTGTATAGTTTTCTTTCACTTATTTCCTATAATGCAAATATGAATTTTATGAGAGATATAGAATGAGGAAAAGTCACAGCATTGGAGCCAAAAGGAAAGAGATTCAGAGGAGGGAAAAGCAATTTGTCATATATTTATCTCAGAGGTAGCCTAATTGCCCTCTTTGCTTCTACTCCCACACCCCCACATCTGAAGCTTCCTTAAGTTGGTTTAGTCATATGTTGTTAGAAAGGAAAGAAAGCATGTAGGAGGTAAGAAAGAGTGGTGCTAAGAATCTTTACTGTTTCAACCTCAGAGAAAGAAAGGACAAGTCTGCATGTTGTGGATCTCTATCCTCTTTAATAGCCCACCTCCTAGAATCATGGCGCAATTTTTTTCTGAGAACTTGAGCACCACCCTCCTGTGAGGCATGAAGATTGGAATTTCACACCCTTTGTCTTGACTCATCTGCTGGAGAGGGTACATATGTTCTCCTTGGTTATCAATAACATGAGGAAAAGGATCAATAGGGCACGCCAATCCAATTTTTCTGGAAGAGATCTCTTAATTTGAACCACTTCTAATACATTGGGTGTTCGCATCTTGTACTCCTTTATGGCATCGTAGAGTTCCTGGAAACACAGAACATAATCTAATATAGCAGTCACCTATACTAAAGTAAGATTTGCTTTAGAACTGCTGATTTGGTTGAATTCCAGCTTTCTTTTATTGTTTTTACCCTTGCTTCCAAAGATTCATTTTTCTTGTAATTAATACTGATAGAACTATATACATACCATATTGAATGCCATTTTTGTAAAACAATGTATAACAAAATGTCCTGAAATTCAATCCTCCTGTGATCCGTTTCCATTAATTATTATGAAATACATTTCCCTAAGGGTTTATATGCTTATTTTTTTAAACCTGAGGAACTGTTTGTTTTTTAATATAATGTTTAATAGTGGTTCAAAAATATAAGCTAACTTTTTAATTATACCACATATGCATGAAAAAATACATGAAAGCATTGTCATCAAGATGTTAATAGTGGTAAAGTGGCAGAATTTTAGGTGATTATTGCTTTCTTTCTGACAGTTTTATATATTCTTTTTTTTTCTAATCAGAAATCATGTTTCATTTACATAATAAAAACAATAAAAATTTTTCATTGTGGATAAAAAGATTTTACTTGCATTTTTATAACATAAATATAGAAATATTGCCTTCAAAAATCTCTTTTTTGTATCATATCCCACATTATCAGTTCTCTTTTTAATTAATAAACAATATTGTTAGAGACTTGTAGATTCACAGCAAAATTAGTAGAAAGTTCAGAAAGTTCTCATATATTCCTTGTCCCCACACATGCACAACCTCCCCCACTATTGACATTCTATGCCACAGGGGTACATTTGCTACAATTGATGAACCTACTTTGACACCTTATTATCACCCAAAGTCCATAGTTTACATCAGGGTTCATTCTCGGTGTTGTACCTTCTGTGGATTTTGACAAATATATAATGACATGTATTCACTACTAGAGTATTATACAGAATAGTTTAATTGCCCTAAAAATCCTCTGTGCTCTGCTTGTTCATCCCTACCTCCCCCTAACCCTTGGAAACCAGTGATATTTTTACTGTCTCCATAGTTTTTTTCTTTTCTGGAATGTCATATACTTGGAATCATATAGTATGTAGTCTTTTTGGGTTGGCTTCTTTCAGTTAGTAATATCCATTTAAGTTTTCTTCTTGTCTTTTCATGCCTTAACAGCTCATTTATTTTTAACACTAAATAATATTTCATTGTCTGAATGTGCTACTGTTTATCCATTTATCTGTTGAAGAACATCTTGGTTGCTTCCAAGTTTTGGCAATTATGAACAAAGTTACTTTAAACATCCATGTGCAGGTTTTTGTGTGGACCTAAATTTTCAGTTTTTTTGGTGAATACCAGGGAGCATGATTACTGAATCATATGGTAAGAATACATTTAGTTTTATAAAAAAAAAAAAAACTGTCAAACTGTCTTCCAAAGTGGCTATACCATTTTGCATTTCCACTGGCAATGAATGAGAGTTCCTATGCTCCATATACTCACCAGCATTTGGTGTCAGTGTTCTGGATTTTGGCCATTCTAATAGGTCTGTAATAGTATTTCATTGTTGCTTTAATTTGCAGTTCCCTAATGATATATGATGTTGAACATCTTTTCATATCTTCTTTGGTGAGGTGTAGTTCTCTTTTTACCATTAGAAAAATGAGTTGTACAGAGCACAGCCTGCATGACAGGGTGAGGTTGCCCTAATTTTATAAATTCAAGTAACTAATCATATTTGAATTTTTGTTTTATTACACCTTCTTTTAAACTCAGATAAATATGTTGATCAAGGGCTCCATAACATTATAAGCCAAGAAATAGTGAATCTACTTTTGCTCTCTGCTTTGTCTAGTTTAGCAGTAAGTGATACTAAGAAAGTATTGAGAGGGTTGACCTTGTATCAGATTCAGGAGATGTGGAATGGGTCACCTCATTTATTTTGTAGGGTGTTAAAAAGAAACTACTTGTGGTCAGACTTTTCTTTAAATTTCATTGTTTTGTGAAGTGAGTGTCTCCTTATACTGGAAACTGACCTTTATTATCAATGAGCTTCTGGGATGTTGTTCTAGATTATATAATTCTAAGAAAGGAGCTTTAAAATGACATTCTTACACCTTCTCTAAAAATTCCCCATTGTTATTGTCTAACAGTCATGTGGGGCCCCTTCAGCAATACAGTTCATTTCGAATGCATATTTTGTGAATACATAGAGTATCCTTAGCACTGTAACAAACTCTAAGGCCTCAAAAATTGGAATCAAGCAAGTTCTCTGCTGGAACTTGTAGGGAGAGGGGGAAGAGCCAGGGAGAGCTCCCTGGGCAGGGACTGATTATATAAAGTATAGAATTGAGAGGAGTGTACAAATTCCAATCCAGTTTCGTCAGTTGCCTACATCTAATGGGTCTGATCAAGGGAGTTAGAGTTGTCCTGAGTCAAGGGAAATAGTGGCGTTTAGTGTCAGGTGAAAGTATGATATATTTATCAGAACAGTTTGTAAGGGCAGATACTAGCGCTACCAGAGGCTAAGGGTAATTTAATTCAGCCTTCTTTTGGGGTCTAAAGAAGCAAAAATGATAGCTTGGAAGTGAAGCTGTACCTTAAGGACCTCATCAACACATAAGGGGCTAAATTTAGCCATTTAATAAAGTTTTGAAGATAGTTATTATATGCTTTCTTGGTATCAGGCCATCTGCTTGTCACTGGCAGTAAAAATAAAATAAATGAAGCATGTCCCCTTTAATGAAAAATTTTACTGAGACTAAAGGGAAAAGACTTGAAGTTAGATGAATAAGATTAGGGCAGGAGCATACAAGAATAATATTAGACATCATTTGTGGCTGCTCAGATGTGAGGAGTGCAGTTAGCTGACAGCTCCAGCTGTTAGTTTTTTCAGGGTCCACCTCTGCTTTCAAGTTGAGGTCACACTATTCTCTAGGCAGCTTCCAGCCAATTACTGAGTAAGACAGTGTTACAACGACCTGGCCATTTCTGCCCAGTGTGGGACTTTCAGATAGACAGACATTGCTCCAAGCTCCTGCTTGGTTGGCAGAAACTGGCTCTCCCTGTTTAATTTGCTTTGTCCATTTTCCTTTAACAGGTGGTACTTCTCAATAAACCTTTTGCACATTTGCCTCTGTCTTGGTATCTCTTTTCTGGGAAAACAAACTTATGGCACCATTTATTATGCTTAGCTCCATAGATGTGGATAAGAAAGATCTGAAACCAAACAATTGCAGAATTAGCTTTGAAAAGCAGCACATGGATGCTAGATTAGTATATAATTAGTATATTATTATAGTATATAATTAGTATATAATCTGAGATGCAAAACTGTGGGTGTTGCCAAAGTCAACTGAGAGATCACTAGGAAAATGAGAAAATTGACCAGATGACTTACCTAATAGCATAACACATCTGGAAAAGGTAAAGGGACGGGAATTATGAAGTACTCATAAACTGCTCAACAAATAACTTTGTGCATTGAGGTGAATAAAGGAAAATTAAGTGACTTAAACGTGAAACAGATAGAACTTAGGAAATATTTATAAGGGAGATCCTTATAAATTATGCAAGATAGTAACTTTATTGATATCTTTTAACATTTCCTTACAAATGTCAGTTCTATTGATCCTATCCATGTACCTAAGAGCTTTAATATCAATAATATACAATACATCATCTATCATCTTGGAGTCACAAGAAAAATATAAATACAAATAAAAATTCCTTTATTCTTAATATTTTTCAATTGTGTCCATCTTTTCCCTTATTGAAAGTATAATAATTTCTTTTATAATCATAGCTCCATCTTAGCTATTGACACAGAACACTCACATATCTGCATGCTATCCTGACTTTCTAGAACCAGTCAGGGGACAACTGGCAGGGTATCCATAGATCTCCTTTTGTTAAAATACGCAATTTGGAAGTAGCCTTTGGCTCTGTGTATAAAGACACTGTGTCCACATTTCCAAGGACCACAAGGAGTACCGCTGCTTGAATTATTTCACGGAGAAGCTAGAATTCTACTTGGTACCCTTAATCTTAGTTCTCTTTGTTATTCAAAGTTTCTCAGTGTTTTTGGGCAACTTACTAAAGGAAGCCTAATTTTATACCATGCAGAAAACTGGCTCTCATTTATGTCCTTCAGTTAATCTTGCCTGGCTTGTTCTCCAGACTTTAGACCCTTATGCCGCTCTTTCTTGTCTTCAGACAGGTTTTCTGGCATTATCATGTTCTTCATTCTGTCTGAAGCTATATCTTATGGCACATTTCCAGATAGCTCTCCTTTTGGTTCTCCTTCTCTTTGCCTAGAAATAAACTAAATTTGCTGTAAGCTCCCTTCCTAATAAGCCCCTCCCCTATTACTATAATTTCTGTTTCCGTTATGTTCCCAACTCTTAATTGTCCCTTCTAAATCTCATCTCATGGCTCACTTGTTCTTCCCTCTTATTGGGTCACTATTTGATAATTAATTTTAAAAATATGTAAAACTTAAATGATGTTTAGGAAATATTTACCTCCTTTGGAAATGCCAAAAGTAATGGCCAACAGATTTTTTATTAAGAAACATGCAGATTTAACTTACATCATATTTATCAGTAGTGAAAGTAAACTTTTTTTTATATCAATCATTTTCATTCCCTACTTTGTGACTTGCCTTTGTTTATTTTCTTTTTCTTTGTTCATATCCTTTGTATCTTGTTCTATTGGTATGGATTTGCTGTATAGAGTTTTACTCCATTTAGTTTGGAAAAGATCATTTCAGTCAAATTTGCCTTTATCATATGTTTTTCCCAGTCTATCATTTGTGTACTCATTTTGTTGATAGTGTCTTGCTATCCATAAACTTTTAATTCTACTGTGGTCAAATCAGTGAGTATTTGGGGTTTCTATTTTTTATATAGTGCTAAAAAAGTCATTCCCAACCATGGGATTATAGAAAGATGAATCCTTTTATTCGAATGTTTTCCTGTTTTTATATTTTCACTTTTAAATATTACTCCATTTGGAGATTATTTTAGTTTTGGATTGTAGTAAGGATAAAACTTTGTATTTTTGTATATAGTGATTAAATTATCCCCACACCATTTGTTAACTATTATTCTACCAGGTATTTATAATATCCTTATCACATGTGATGTTCTTGTGTCTATTTATTTAAAAGCAACAACATTTTAACGTTCTAGCTTTATGATGTTGACTTTTGATAAGACAAGTCACTTTTCATTGTTATTGGCTATTCTTATGTTTAATTTGTTCAAATGAAATTTAAAATCATTTTGTATAATAAAAGATATGTGTTTTTAATGGAATTATATTTAGAAACTGATTCTGGGAGAATAGACATGTTATAATATTGAATCATCTGATTAAGGACCTCTGTATATATCTACATTTATTCAGTTATTCTTATGGCTTTCACTAAAGTGTTCAGTTTTATTCACATAGGTCTTGCACATTAAAGATTACTCCAAAATGTTTTTTATGTTTTATTGAGAATTGAAGAAATTTTAAATTATAATTTCAGACTAATGCTTTTATAAAAGACTGTGTTGATTTTTCTAGTCTCTAACTTATGAGTTTTAAATGATTTTTTAGTTGGTGCTGTCAGATTGTTAAGGTATGCATTAGAAAAATGATCATTTTTCTCCTCTTTTCCAACAATCATACTTTTGCTGTTTTTCTTGTTTACTTGCATAGGTTAGAAATTCTAGAATAATATTGGTGGTAAATGGGGATTTTCGTATTATTTCTGACTTTGATGCTAATGCCTATGTTATTTCATCTTCAAATGTGATGTAATTTCTGATAGGTCATCTTTATCATGTTAAGAAAGTTGTTACTGAGATGCTGGATTAAACATAAAGCACAAACATTTGTTGAACATTATCACGTGCCTTTACAGACTCTATTGAGAGTCTTATTTTTTCCTCTAATATACTAAGATAAGGAATTAAGTCAATATATTTTCTTATTTTAAACTTTGTTTGCATTCATAAACCAAACCTTAGTCATTGTGTGTTTTTGTTTGAATGGGAAACACTCAATTGGGCTTGCTAATACTTATTTTAAGATTTTTCCCTCTGTAGTAATGAGTGAGATTGCATTATTTTCTTTTTGTGACTACTTTTTGAGGTATTGATATCAGGACAATGGTCTGTCTTAGAACACTTACCTCTTTTTCCTATGCTTTGGAAAAATTTACGGAATACAGAAATTAGGTATCTTTTGAATATTTACTAATTAAGCCTTGCCGATACAATTATCAAATTCCTGTGGTCTTTTTAGTGCATAAATTTTGAGAATTTTTTTGTCATTTCTCATAATATCATTCAAATTTTAAAAATTCTTGAGTCAATTTAGTAAACAAACTTTGAATATAACTAAAATTGTATCTTTCAACTAAAATCTTTTTAAAGTTACTTCTTGTGTCATGCTTATTTTTTCTTTATTTTCCCTTTCTGGCTTTCTAGAATTTTTTAAGATATACCGTTAAAATATTTTTCAAGTTTATCTGTTTGAACATATGGTTCTCTCAAATTTATCTGATTCTTAATGAACACATTCAACATTATACCTTTATTTATCTCTCAGGGCAGATAATATTGTATCTAATGGTTTTGACAGTAGTCGTCTTATTTTCTAAATATTCTTTTCCTGTTTTTTTCCCTTTCTTTTGACTCAAGAGAAATAGTGAAGAACATGTATTCTTAGAATTTACTTTATCTCCTTGATATAATCTCCAAACTCTATTCCTTTATAATCTTGAGTATTTTCATACATTTTGACTGGCCTTCCTACAAACAGTACAGTTTTGTGATATTTTTCTCTATAGCTATTTTGTACAATAATGGTTCTCAGAGTATAATCCAGGGACCACTATGGGTGTTTAAATCCTTTTAGGGGATCCACAATGCCAAAATAATTTTAATAATAATACTAATACTTATTAGTATATGCTTATATACTAAATAGTATAAAAAATAGTACTTTTCTTTTTTTACTCTCATTCTCTCATATCATGGAGATTTTTTAGAGGCTACATGAGTTGTAAGAGATTGAATGTATAAGCAAATGTGAAAATCTGTCTTCTATTAAGCCAGTCATTAAATAGATTTTCAAAAATGTAGGATAATCCCACTCTGCTCACTAAATATTTTTGAAAATATAGTTTCATTTTATAAAATCGTATGATTTCTGAACATGGGACAGATTTATTATTGTTATTTTATTTTATTTTATGCTTATTTTTTTTACTGAGTTATTGATAGGTTACAATCTTGTGAAATTTCAGTTGTACATTAATGTTTGTCAGTCATGTTGTAGGTGCACCACTTCACCCTTTGTGCCCACCCCCCACCCCACCTTTCCCCTGGTATCCATTAAACTGTTCTTAGTCCATAATTTTAAATTCCTTATATGAGTGGAGTCATACACAGATTATCTTTCTCTCACTGGCTTATTTCACTTAACATAATTCTCTCAAGGTCCATCCATGTTATTGCAAATGGAATGATTTTGTTCTGTTTTGCAGCTGAGTAGTATTCCATTGTATATATGTACCACATCTTCTTTATCCGTTCGTCTGTTGCTGGACACTTAGGTTGCTTCCACGTCTTGGCTATTGTAAACAGTGCTGCAATAAACATTGGGGTGCACAGGACTTTTGGGATTGCTGACTTCAAGCTCTTTGGATAAATACCCAGTAATGGGATGGCTGGATCGTATGGTAGTTCTATTTTTAATTTTTTGAGGAATCTCCATACTGTTTTCCACAGTGGCTGCACCAGTTTGCATTCCCACCAGCAGTGTATGAGGGTTCCTTTTTCTCCGCAACCTCTCCAACATTTGTTGCTATTAGTTTTAGATATTTTTGTCATTCTAACGGGTGTAAGGTGATATCTTAGTGTAGTTTTGATTTGCGTTTCCCTGATGATCAGCGATGATGAGCATCTTTTCATGTGCCTATTGGCCATCAGTATATCTTTGGAGAAATGTCTGTTCATGTCTCCTGCCCATTTTTTGATTGGGTTGTTTGATGTTTTGTTGTTGAGTTGCGAGAGTTCTTTATATATTATGGATATTAAGCCTTTGTCAGATATATGACTTGCAAATATTTTTTCCCAGTTAGTGGGTTGTTTTTTTGTTTCAATCCTGTTTTCATTTGCCTTGAAGAAGCTCTTTAATCTGATGAAGTCCCATTTGTTTATTCTTTCTATTGTTTCCCTTCTCTGAGAAGGCATGGTGTCCGACAAGATCCTTTTAGTGCTGATGTCAAAGAGTGTACTGCCTACGTTTTCTTCCAGAAGCCTTATGGTTTCAGGTCTCACCTTTAGGTCTTTAATCCATTTTGAGTTTATTTTGGTGAATGGTGAAAAAGAATGGTCAATTTTCATTCTTTTACATGTGGCTTTCCAGTTTTCCCAGCTCCGTTTGTTAAAAAGTCTTTCTTTTCTCCATTGTATGCCCTCAGCTCCTTTGTCAAAGATAAGCTGTCCATAGATGTGTGGTTTTATTTCTGGGCTTTCAATTCTGTTCCATTGATCTGTGCACCTGTTTTTGTACCAGTACCATGCTGTTTTGATTTCTGTAGCTTTGTAGTATGTTTTGAAGTGAGGGATCGTGAAGCCTCCCGTTTTGTTCTTTTCTCTCAGGATTGCTTTAGCAATTCTGGGTCTTTTGTTGCCCCATATGAATTTTAGGATTCTTTGTTCTAATTCTGTAAAGAATGTCATTGGAATTCTGATTGGGATGGCGTTGAATCTGTAGATTGCTTTAGGTAGAACGGACATTTTAACTATGTTTATTCTTCCAATCCATGTACATGGAATGTCTTTCCATCTCCTTATGTCGTCATCCAATTCTCTCAGAAAGGCCTTGTAATTTTCATTATATAGGTCCTTCACTTCCTTAGTTAAATTTACCCCAAGGTATTTTATTCTTTTTCTTGCGATTGTGAATGGTATTGTATTCTTGAGTTCCTTTTCTGTTGGTTCATTACTTGAGTATAGAAATGCTACTGATTTATGCAAATTGATTTTATACCCTGCAACTTTGCTGTAGTTGTTGATTACTTCTAACAGTTTTCCAATGGATTCTTTGGGGTTTTCTATATATAAGATCATGTCGTCTGCAAACAGCGAGAGTTTCACTTCTTCCCTCCCTATTTGGATTCCTTTTATTCCTTTTTCTTGCCTGATTGCTCTGGCCAGGACCTCCAGTAGTATGTTAAATAAGAGTGGTGATAGAGGGCATCCTTATCTCATTCCTGTTTTCAGGGGGATGGGGTTCAGTTTTTGCCCATTGAGTATGATGTTGGCTATGGGTTTGTCATTTATGGCCTTTATTATGTTGAGGTAGTTTCCTTCTATGCCCATTTTGTTCAGAGTTTTTATCATAAATTGTTGTTGGATCTTGTCAAATGCCTTCTCTGCATCTATTGAGATGATCATGTGGTTTTTATCCCTCAGTTTGTTGATGTGGTGTATCACGTTGATTGATTTGCAGATGTTGAACCATCCCTGTGTCCGTGGTATGAATCCCCCCTGATCATGATGTATGATTCTTTTGACGAATTGCTGAATTCTGGTTGCCAAAATTTTGTTGAGGATTTTTGCATCTATGTTCATCAGTGATATTGGCCTGTAGTTCTCTTTTTTCGTGGTGTCCTTGTCAGGTTTTGGTATCAGCGTGATGTTGTCCTCATAGAATGTGTTAGGAAGTGTTCCATCTTCCCTAATTTTTTGGAATAGCTTGAAAAGGATAGGTATTAAATCCTCTCTGAAAGTTTGGTAGAATTCCCCAGGAAAGCTGTCTGGTCCTGGGGTTTTATTCTTTGGGATGTTTTTGATTGCTGTTTCAATCTCTTTCTTTGTGATTGGTCTGTTCAAATTGTCTGCCTCTTCTTGAGTGAGCTTTGGGAGATTGTAGGAGTCCAAGAATTTATCCATTTCCCCTAGGTTATCCATTCTGTTGGCATATAGTTTTTTGTAGTATTCTCTTATAATCTGTTGTATTTCTGCAGAGTCTGTTGTTATTTCTCCTCGCTCATTTCTGATTTTGTTTATTTGAGCTTTCTCCCTTTTTTTCTTTGTAAGTCTGGCTAGTGGTTTGTCAATTTTATTTATCTTCTCAAAAAACCAGCTTTTTGTCTCATTGATCCTTTCTACTGCCTTTTTTGTTTCAATAGTATTTATTTCTGCTGTGATTTTTATTATTTCTCTCCTTCTGCTGACTTTGGGCTTCATTTGTTCTTTTTTCTCTAGTTCAGTTAGGTGTGCTTTAAGATTGCTTATTTGGGATTTTTCTTATTTGTTAAGATGTGCCTGTATTGCGATGAATTTTCCTCTTAATACAGCTGTTGCTGTATTCCATATGAGTTGGTATGGCATGCTATCATTTTCATTTGTTTCCAGGTATTTTTTTATTTCTTCTTTAATTTCTTCAATGATCCATAGCTTGTTCAGTAGTGTGCTGTTTAGTCTCCACATCTTTGTGCCTTTCTCAGCTTTTTTCTTGTAATTAATTTCTAGCCTTATAGCACTATGATCTGAGAAGATGCTTGTTATTATTTCAATTTTTTTAAATTTGTAGAGGCTTGCCTTGTTTCCCAACATATGATCTATCCTAGAGAGTGTTCCATGTGCACTTGAGAAGAATGTGTATTCAGCTCTTTCAGGGTGGAGTGATCTATATATGTCTATTAAGTCCAATTGTTTTAGTTTTTCATTTAGCTCCACTATTTCCTTGTTGATTTTCTGTCTGGATGATCTGTCCATTGATGTGAGTGGGGTGTTGAGGTCCCCTACTATTATTGTGTTGTTTTTAACATCTTCCTTTAGGTCTGTTAATAGTTGGTTTATGAATCTTGGTGCTCCTGTGTTGGGTGCATAGATATTCATAAGCGTTATTTCTTCTTGATGAAGTGTCCCTTTGATCATTATATATTGCTCCTCTGTGTCTCTTTTTACCTGTCTCATTTTGAAATCCACTTGGTCTGATATGAGAATTGCAACACCTGCCTTTTTTTCCTTGCTATTTGCTTGAAGTATTGTCCTCCACCCCTTCACCCTGAGTCTGTGTTTGTCCTTGGGGCTGAGATGTGTTTCCTGGAGGCAACAAATTGTTTTGCCACTCTGTGTCTTTTTATTGGAGAGTTCAATCCGTTCACATTGAGAATGATTATTGATGCATGTGGACTTAATGCTGTTAATCTGTCGCTCATTATCTTGTTTTCCTATGTTTCTTTTCCTGTGTGCTTTAGACTACCCATTTAATACTGCAATTTCTTATGCTGGGTTTCTTAGATTTTTCCTTATTTATGATTTGTGACTCTGTTCAGTACTTTATTTTAGTGTCTACCTTGAAGTTTGTATTTAGAATCTCGTGTATAATATAGTCTATTCTCTGGTGGTCTCTTACCTACTTGACCAATACTGATTTAGACCCTTTGCTCTTCCCCTCCTAAATAATTATTTTCATTTTTTATTCCAACTCGTCTTATTCATTTGTAGTTACAGTGCTCAGATTGTCCTTGTTTTGGTAGTTTCCTTACCTTTACCGTAATGCTATAATTGAATATTTGCTATCCTGTTCTGGTTCTATCCATTGGTCTCCCTAGTCTGTGGATTGTGTCCCCTTTCTCCCTTTTTTCTTTTTTCAAGTATGAGAGCCTTCTTGAGGATTTCTTGTAATGGAGGGCTTTTAGTTACAAATTCCCTTAACTTTTGTTTGTCTGGAAAAGATTTAATTTCTCCCTCATATCTGAAGGAAGTTCTTGCTGGATAGAGTATTCTTGGCTGAAGATTTTTATCCTTTAAAGCTTTGAATATATCACTCCATTCTCTCCTAGCTTGTAGGGTTTCTGTAGAGAAATCCGCTGACAGTCTGATAGGGGCTCCTTTATAGGTTATTCTCTTCTTTTTCCTTACTTCCCTGAGTATTCTCTCCTTATCATTCTTATTTGCCAACTTTACTACTATGTGCCTTGCAGTAGGTCTTTTTACATTGACAAATCTAGGAGATCTAAAACCCTCCTCTACACACATTTCTCCATTGATCCCTAGATTTGGGAAGTTCTCTTCAATAATTTCATTAAGCACACTTTCTGCTCCATTTTCCTTTTCCATATTCTCGGGAATTCCTATGATCCTTATGTTCTTACTCTTCCTTGAATCCATTATCTCTCAGAGATTTTCCTCATTTTTTAAAATTCTTAGTTCTCTTTCTTCCTCTGTCTGGCGCTATTCAGCCTGTCTATCTTCGATTATGCTAATTTTCTCCTCTATGTTGTCTACACGGGCATTCAGGGAATCCATATTCTGTTTTATCTGGTCCATTGTGTTTTTCATCTCAAGTAATTCTGTTTGATTCTTCTTTATGATTTCAATCTCTTTTGTGAAGGAACTCCAGAACTCGGCTTGTTTCTCTATCTTTCTCTCTACCTCATTGAGTTTTTTGATTATAGCTGCTCTGAATTCATTATCACTTAGTTTACCTAATTCCAAGTCCTCAGGACTTAATTCTGTGTTTTTATTGTTTTCCTTCTGGTCTGGGGCTTTTATAAATTGCTGGATGGTAGAGGAGCAGTTTTTTCTCATGGTGGTAGAATTCAGTTGCAGTTATAACCTGTCGCCACTAGATACGGGTCGAGAGCCACGTGTTATGAGCTCTCCGCCTTGGGTCAAGATGGCTGCGCCCACTGGCTTTGCCAGGGGGGGAAGGGGCTGTTACTCACACGTGCCGGTCTGGGTTCAGATCAGTTCTGTTCTCTGGTCTCCCAAGGCCCTTGATTTATGGGATCCCTGCAGACAGAAGCTTTCCCCCTGTCAGTGGGTCTCAACTGAATCAGTGGCAGGAGTCCTGGATGATCCCCTGGTCACACGGCCCCTCCCCCGCTCCTTCCCAACCCACGCCGCAGCCATCGCAGACTCTAGGGGAGGGAGCAATGTTCTCTCCTACCGTTCCAGCACCTCCAAAGGTGTAAGCAAGGTTTATGATCTCCACCTTCTTGGTATTGTAGGTCTCTGACGAGCTGGCATTATGTTTATTCTCTGAAATTCAGTTCTTCCAATCTTTTGTTGTATTTTGGAGGGGAGAGAATCCCGGGTCAGCTCACCCTGCCATTTTGCTCTGCCCCCTCCCCTCTATTATTGTTATTTTAAAACAAATTAATATGTTAAAAGTTTTACTCTTAATTTTCAACATGGTAAATATTGAAAGATATGAAACACAGCAACAAAAGTTCTTTGGGGTCTCATAATTTTTACAGTATGAAGGAGTCCTGTGACCCAAAACTTTGAGAGCCTTTGCTAAATACCTACTTCATCAGATACAATTTTATCATTCCTTTTTAAATAGAACTTCCTAATGATAAAGTAGCACTTAAATTAGGCGTGCTTTGTGTAAACTTATTGGTTAGTAGTAATGACCTAAGTGTGTTTCTACATTTTTTATGTGCTATGGTCTCATGTGGCCATAGGTAGTTATGCATATAATTTTAGAGTGCAAAAGTACCCAATAGTGTATATGCTGTCTACATAAATAAGCATTCTCACTAATTACCTAGAATTCCTGTGCCTAATGTCAGTTGCTCATGAGACTTATCTAGATATATCGCATATTTAATGAAGTTTCTCCTAATCTCTTAGTTGTAATAGTTCACAAGACATGCACCTTTAAATGACCACACCAGTGTTATATTTTAAAGGCAGAATTTTGTTATACATGTCATGGATGTGCATCTAGAGACATCAGTGAAAATTAAAGTGAAAAGTTCTATGAGAGAAATAAAATAGAAGGAAGGGAGAGCATTAGTTAGAACTGGGAGTAATTGACCCCTAATGGCAGCGACTTAAAAAAACAGAAATTTCTTTTTCTCTAACATAAAAGGCTGAAGATAGACAGTGCATGGCTGGTATAGCAGCTCTGCATCATAACATTCTCAGAGTCCTTCACTCTTTCTAACTTGTTGCTCCACCATGCATGGCATCTATTTCCAAGGTCATTTCATGGTCCATGATGGCTTTGCCAGCTCTAGCCATTATGTCTTCATTGTAACTAGCTGGAAGGAAAAGGGAGTAAAGGTTGAGGGGCCAAAGGGTGTTGTGTTCACTTTATGGGAAATTCTTGGAAACTGATGCTCAGTTTTCTCCTTACATCTGGTTGGCCACAAATTAGGCATATGGCTACAGAATGCTGAGAGATACGGTTTCATTCTGACCAGACATATATCCAGCTAAAACATGGGTTTCTTTTGTAGAAGAAGGGTATAATGAATACTGAAGGACAATTTCAAACATTTGCATATATCCTTCCAAAACACAGAACGCAAACCTCTACCAAAGGAAGCAAACCTAAAATCTTATGCTACTACTGTATTCAGCAAAAATTCCAGGATCTCTGAGTGTGGCATGAATGATGGTTGCTCCCCAATATCTTTTCTCTCTTTCTTCCTTAGTAATAGAAACCCTGTATTTTTTGTTGTTGTTAGTGCCATCGAGTCAATTCTGACTCCTAGCAACTATACGTATAGCTGAGAAGAACCCTGCCCTGCCTTTTTGTGCCATCCTCTTACCTTCCAGTGCTGTGTCAGACAATGCTCTGCTGCTGTTCCTGGGGTTTTCCTGGCCAATTGTTTTGGAAGTGGGTGGTCCTATCCTTCTTCCTAGTCTGTCTTATTCTGGAAACTCCACAGAAACCTGCCCACCATGAATGACCCTGCTAGTATTTGAAATACCAGTGGTATAGCTTTCAGTATCACAGCAACATGCAGCCGCTATAGCATGACAACAGACAGACAGATGATGTGGTTCCCTGCCATGGAAAAAAACCAGGCTGTGGCAGTGAAAACATTGAATCATAACCACTAGACCACCAGGGCTGGCTCCCCATATTTTAGCTGTGAAAAATAAACCACATTTCCCATCTTCTCTTCCAGCTATATGTTGCCATGTATATTAGTTTTCGTTTGCTGTTGTAAAAAATTACTGCCAACTTGTGGCATAAAGCAACACACATTTATTCTCTTACAGTTCCAGAAGGACCAGACGTCTTAAATTGGTTTTACTGGGCTAAAATCAAGGTGTTGGCAGGGCTAGTTCTTTCTGGAGGCTCTAGAGAAGATTTCATTTCCTCGTCTTTCCTAGATTTTGCAAATTATCTGCCTTCTGTGGCTTGTGACCTTCACCTCACATAAATCCAACCTCTTGCTTCTATTGTCACAGCTCCTACTTCTCTCTGATTTCCTGACCCCCTCTTATAAGGACTGTTTTGATTAAACTGTAAAATCTTCTCCCCCAAGATAATCAACTCATATCAAGATCCTCAATCATATCTGCAAACTCCTTTTGCCATATAAAGTGTTATAGATTTAATATTTGTGTCCCCCTCAATATGCACATGTTAAAGCCCTAATCCCCAGTGTGGCTACATTTTGAGATGGGGTCTCTAAGGAAATAATTAAAGTTAAATGAAGTCATAAAAGTGAGGCCCTGATCTAACAGTATTTGTATCCTTATAAGGAGAGAAGAGAGAGTGTATTCTCTCTGCCCCTCCCCCCATGCATGCACCAAGGAAAGGTCATGTGATGACATAGAGAAAAAAGGGCAGTCTGCAAACCAGGAAGAGAATCCTCACAAGAACTTTAATTATCTAGAATCTTGATCTTAGACTTCTACCTTTCATAACTGTGAGAAAATAAACTTTTGGCGTTTAAGCCATCCAGTCTATGGTACTTTGTTATGGCAGCCTGAGAAGTCTAACTTATAATGTAACACTCATAGGGATCTGGGAATTAGGGGTAGACATCTTGGCAGGCCATTATTCAGTTTACCATACTATGTCATGAGTTCCAGTATTGTGTGGTAGATTCTGGGAAGTTTCCCCAAAAGACAATTGGTAACGTATTTTTATCTTTTTCTGCCTTCCTCCAATCTTCTTGCTTGGAGCATATATATCATGAGTGGAATTCCATGTTAGACCATGAGAATGAAGCCACAATTAGGGTGGTGGAATGGAAAGCTGAAAGTAAGGTAGATTACAGGAAATTGTGTCATACTAGCGCTGGACTTTGTACAATTGGATATTCATGTAAGATGGCAGTAGTTTCTCTCTTGAAAAAAATCACTACTTGTTCTAGTTTCTGGTCTAGCTTGGAAGAAGCTTAGAAGAAGTTTAGAAGTAGCCACTCCATCCTAATAATAAGTAAAAATATAAAATGAAGAATCAACTCACCTTAAATCTGTGAGACAAATAAGATCACAAGGCAAAACACTGCCACCAAAAATGGAGAGACTAACATGCAAATACAGAGAGCCACACTCACCAGAGCAGAAGTCCATTAGCTGAAACCTCTATGTGAACCAGTACCATAGTAGGGAAAGCTGAGTTGTAACTGAGGAATTCCTAGAGGCCAAGTGTAGACAAGTCTGAGAAATAAAAACTCATGGTGACCCAATCTTTTGTGAATTTTACCTCCTGGAGCTCTACCAGGTTCCCAGAGAGAATATCTGAGAAAAATCTCCTTTTGTTTCCAGCAGGGGGAGGGCAAAAGGAACCATTTTGAAATATACCAGAACATTCTGTTCTTCTTAACAAGGTCTGTCCTCAGGTGGAAAATAGTTAACCATAGCCTAACCTGCTGGGGTTTTATCAGTGACTAACTGACCTGGGGGGAGAGAAATATCCAACTCCAGTCCACTCTAGTCATCCAGTTCTACCTAAGGGAGGGTGGGACTGAGAAGCATGTGTGAGATTCGTAGTCCTGAGGCACAGACTCACTAAAAAACTGAGACCTAATCAAAGAACTATACAATTCTTCCCATTTACCCATACCTTACCGTTAAATTATTAAAGGCCTATTTACAGCAGTTTATTTTATCCAGTACGTCATGCCTGCTATCAAGAAAAAATTATAAGACATACTAAAAGGCAAAAAACACAGCTTGAAGAGACAGGTCAAGCATCAGAACCAGACTCAGATATGGCAGGGATCTTGCAATTATAAGACCAGGAACTTAAAACAAATATGATTGAATTGTTAAAGGCTCTAATGGATAAAGTAGACAACATGCAAGAACTGATGGCCAATGTAAGCAGAGAGATGGAAATTCCATGGAAGAACCAAAAACAAGTACTAGGGATGAAAAACACTGTAACACAAATGAAGAATGCCTTTGATGAACTTATTAGGCGACTGGACAGAGCTGAGGAAAGAATCTCTGAGTTTGATTATATCTCAATGGAAAACTCTGAAATTAAAAACCAAATGGAAAAAAAGACCAGGGAAAAAAACACTAGAACAGAATTTCCAAGAACTGTGGGACAACTACGAAAAGTATAACAAACATATAATGGGACTACCAGAAGGAGAAGAAAGAGAAGGGACAGAAGAATTACTTAAAACAAGAATGACAGAGAATTTCCCCAAATTTATGTCAGATACAAAACCACAAATCCAGGAAGCTCAGAGAACACCAAGCAGTATAAATGAGGGACAAAGTTATACTGAGGCATATCATTTTCAAAATACAGAAAATCAAAAATAAAGGAAAAAGTCCTGAAAGAAGCCAGAGGGGAAAAACAACTTACCTATAGAGTAGCAAAAGCAAGAATTACATCTGCCTTCTCCAGAGAAACCATGTAAGCTATAAGATAATGAAGTGGAGTATTTAAAGTGTTCAGAGAAAGAACCTACCAACTTAGAATTCTGTTCCATGTGAAATTATTCTTCAAAAGTGAAGGGGAGATAAACACTTTCTCAGACAAACAAAAATTGAGGGAATTTGTTGCCAGTAGACCTACTTTACATGGAAATGTTAGAAGAAGTTCTTTAAAGAGAAGGAAAATAATGTAGATCAAAAACATATTTGCATAAAGAAAGGAAGAGCTTTAGAGAAAGAATGTGAAGGTAAATTAAAAAATTTAATTTTTCATGTTTTTAATTGATCTAATAAACAACAGTTCAAAATAATGATAGCAACAATGTATTTGATTATGTAAGTTTATGTAAAAATATATTTGCTTATGTAGGCTTATGTGTAAGTTTAGTGACAATAATGATACAAAGGACAGGAGGGAGGCATTAGAATTACTTTGTTATTACAAGGTGTTCACACTACCTGTGAAGCTGTATAGCATTATTTAAAAGGAGACTTGGATTAATTGGAAATTCATATTGCCAACTTTAGGACAGCCATTAAGAAGGTTAAAAAACAAAAAGTGTAACTGAACATGCTAAGAAAGGAGAGAAAGTGGAATCATATAAAATGCTCTATTAAAAACTAAAAAAGGGAAGAAGAGTATAGAAGACAAAAATAAGAATAAAGAACAGAAGAGCAAATGGAAAACAGGAACAAATATGACGTATATTAATCCAACTATCAATAATCACTTTGAATGTCAATAATCTGTATGCACCAATTAAAAGACAGAGAGTATCATGGTGAATCAAAAAATAAGATCCAACTATATGTTATATACAAGAAACTCACTTTAAATATTAAAGACATATATAGATTAAAAGTAAGTGGTTGCAGAAGGATATATGATGCTAACACTAATCAGAAGAAAATGGTGGTAGCTGTATTGATTTCAGACAGAGCTGACTTCAGAGCAAGGAAAGTTATAGGCATAAAAAGGGGCATTACGTAACAGTAAAGGGATGTATATATAACTTCAAGAAGTTATAACAATCCTTAATATGTCTGCAACTAACAACAGAGCATCAAAATAATGTGAGACAAAAACTGGTAGAACTACAAGGAGAAGTAGATGAATCTACTATTATAGTTGGAGACTTCAACAACTGCCTGTCAGAAATGGACAGATTGAGCAGGCACAAAATCAGTGAAAACATACTTGAACTCAACAACACTATCAATCAACTGGATGTAATGGACATGTATAGACTACTTGATATAATAGCAGCAGAATCCACATTCATCTCAAGCTCCCTTGGACCATTCACCAAAATAGAGCACATTCTGGACCATAAAACATACTTATATTTTTTATATAAGAAGAGTTATTTATATTATTTATATAAGAAGAGAAGTCATACAATGTCTGCTCTCAGAGCACAATGGAATGAAAGTAGATATCAATAACAGAAATATGGTTGGAAAATCCCAAATTACTTAAGAGTTTAAACAACTAACACTTCCAAATGACATTTGGGTCAAAAAGGAAATCTCAAGAGAAATTTAAAATATTTTGAACTAATTGGAAATGAAAACACAACTTATGAAAATGTGTGGTATTGCAGCAAAAGCAGTGCTTAGAGGGAAATTTATAGCATCGAATGCATATATTAGAAAAGAAGAAAGCTCTAAAGGCAATATTCTAAGCTTCCATTTTAGAAAAATAGAGAAAGAAAAGAAATAAAAAGCAGAAGAGAAGAAATATTAAACATTAGAGCAGAAATCAATGAAATTGAATATGTCATTACTGTCAGCCAAAATTAATTCCAAGTGGTATACTAGTGGATGTCCAGTCTTCTTCACTTAAACAAGATGTAATCCTTCATGGTTTAATAGCCTATAAGTTAAGATATAAGTTAAAACATGACCTCTATATCCCCATATAGAAGGTGGCATAGAAACAGAATAACCATAACAAAGGCTTCCCATTTGGAAAAGGGGAGTGGGAAACAGTTTTCGCTACACCCATGGTGGTTACCAAATCTATCTGATAGAAATAGTGAACACAGTTGGTGTCGAGATGGTGGCATAGGAGGATTTTGAACTCACCTCCTCTGAAAGACACAACAAATTTACAACTACTCTTGGAACACTTACCTGTGAGAGAGAACTGAAAACTGGATAAAAAGGAATAGTGAACACTTCCTTCTTTCACAGTTGAGGTAGCACTTCTGGAAAATCTTCTCGATCTTCCCTGTGACAAGATTTTACTTGTCCATTTTCATTTATGGCCACATCTAAAGTGGACTTTAGAGTGTTTGTCCTTCTTGAATGTTGCAGTTTCATAGCCTTAATAGATTTCAGGGCTGTGAGTTGCTTTAGAGATTGAAGAACCACAGGCATTTTTAGGCCAGACTTTAATTTCCTTCAAATACTTAGTAGCCTTCTGAATTATCTGATTTCAATAGGTTCCATGGTTAAGTAACTACAAAGATTTTGTCTAGACATAGTTTATAATCCTTAAGACTCTATTCTCTTACTCACTGGCTTTTGTTCTGTACCCATTTTCCTCTCTTTCAAATTAATAATACCTACCATGGGTGGACTCTCTCAAACAATGGGCTTTGGAGGGAAGGCAAAATCCTTTATCTTGCCTTTGCCTACAGACGTCTGCACCTTAGGCTATCAATATTATTTCTACTTTGAAGTCCTCCATTGAAACCACTTCAATTTAAGGAACAGAGCTATTGGCATTTTTATCCATCCATGGCTCCAATTACTAGATTCTACTATCTTGTGGTAGGATATTTGTTATTTATTACTAATGAACTTGCATTCTCTATGATCCTCCTTTTTTTTCTACATATTTCATTTTTTAGTCTCTCCTTGACGCTTTCTGAAATTTTTATTCAGCTACTTCTCCAGTTCACTAATTCTCTTGTTATCTGTGTCTAATCTGCCTTGAGAAACATTGTCGCTGAGCTAACATCTGTGCCAATCTTCCTCCATTTCGTGTGTGGGTTGCCACCACAGCATGGCTTGATTAGTGGTGTGTAGGTCCATGCCTGGGATCCAAACCCATGAACCCCAAGCTGCTGAACCAGAGCATGTGAACTTAACCAACACACACAAGGCCAGCCCGTCAACATCATCCTTTTATATGTGGATGTCCTGTAGTCCAGCACTATTTCTGAGAAAAACCACAACAACTCATCTTTCTCCTACTGAACTGTCTTGGTACCCTTGTCAGAACTTAATTGACAGGGTTTATTTCTGGATAAGTTATTTTCCATTGATCTATGTGTCTATGCCCCACAATCATTTTGGCATTTCAGAATTTTTGTTATTTAAATACTATATTACTGAAGAAAAAGCCCAATATCTTAAGAATCTTCAGTAGTATAATTTGATTATTGTGTTATGCTTAAAATTTGTCTATAATCCTGAAATTTGTATTTTATATCATTATATTCAAATTTTAAAGTTAATCAACATGCAAACAAATTCCTCCTATGTGTACACATGATATATTATTTGCTTCTAAACTTTTGAAAAGTTTGGAATTTTAAGATTTGTGGGTGGATAGAAAATCTGGTATGGAAAGAAAGTTTCTGAGAGTTGACAAATGGAAAGAATATTCAAAGCCCTTAGAGACAACTGATGATTTTTCCGTCCATAGAACATGGACTTATCCTACTGATAGACCACATGGTATAGCGCAAATTTCATGGCCTTTATTACAAAATAAGCTTTGCCTAAACACTTTTTTAAAAGCAACATATATACACATAAATTTATACATATAAATAAGTATCAGTATAGATATTTTTTATATAAGTGTTAAAGCTTAGTTTAAATTTCAGTTTCTAGGCTCTAACTTCAATGCCTTTTTCACCTAAACGTAATATGGGAAAATCAAGAAGAGTGGAATTTTTTTTCTGTAGGAATTTGTTGTTTAGGTGAGGTAATAGAATAATGACTAGTACATCTATATAATTAAGCACCAAATGTATGTTGGGACATATAAAAAAATTGAATGTCAGAAAAGAAAAGGTCAAGAGTAAAATTAAAAAATAAACTACAAGAACAAAGCTGTGGAGGTGAGAATTAGTTTGGCAAATGTGCGAATGGAAAGGAAAGTATCCTAACTATATGAAGAGATTTATGAGAGGAATTATGGAAACTGAAGTTATATAGGGCTGTTAATGGACATTTTAATTTTCACTTGAGTTTGTAAAATGATTATTTGGCAAGAAAAAGTCTCTAAACATTCTAATACCATATGTGCAGTTACACCTATCAAATTAGTTAGAATTAACAAATTATGTTCATTATTCAAACTTTGTCTAAGATAGTAGGCAAGCAAATGGTGGGACAATTACTTAATTGTTTTGTTTATGATATAAAGAAGAGAGTAAAGAGTGAAATCGTATACCCATCAGCCTAAAGTTTTCTAGGCAGTGAAATGTCACAGATAGATGACAAGAGAATGTAGGAAGATTTCCAGAGTTTAGATGAAAGAACATAATACAGCATGTAGATTTCAGTAGTTTATGGGCCTTTCATCATTTTGTTTCAGTTTACCTTTTCAATGTTTTTTTCTTATTATTCTGTTATAAACAGTACACTGCAGCTGGTTCAGTCTCTTCACTTTTCTCTTCAGTCTCCTTGTTCATTGCTACCTTTTTGCCTCATATTTTCCTTATGTAAATTAAGCATTATCTACTTTTTCACATCTGCCTAATTCAAGTTCCCAGTTTCTTCAAGGTGCTTTCCAATGAGCCGGACCTTCTGATAGTGTTTACAGTTTTTTAAATATCACTTAAACTGGAGGTTTAGCATACATTTTATATTGGGATTTATAGAAAATGGTATATTAATTAAAGCAAAATTTGTTTGGCTAAGAAAGAATTTGGACTTGGCCACTGGAGCAGTATAGGAGACAGAAATGTTATAGTGCTGGGACTAGCAAAGGAGGGTCAGTCTGATAAGTAGCTTCATATCCAGAGAGAACTATAAGCTCTCTTTACTTTCCATGTGGCTAGCAATAATTGACCAACTGGTATGAAGAGTTTAGCAACATTGAAATTGAGTGAGGTTGAGCAAGGAAACTGGTATTGGTGAGGTCTGTCATCAGGTTTCAAAGCCTAGACCCTATACTAAAGGAATGTCTTAAGAAAACTGGTACTAAAGACTGGATTGCTAGGATGGAAGCTTGGGAAGTAACCCAAGGCAGATGTCAAGTTAAAACTGGGAAACATTGCAAAGGCAGAATGAAGTGATGAAGCCTCAAGAATAATATAAAAACCTAATTATCAAAATTATCTGTTAAGATATGAGCAAATTTAAATTAATAGGAAACTCTGAGAATTGATCTGAAGAGGCTGATTGTCTCCTATCTTAGGTGCTAGAATTGGAAGGAGAGTGGGGGAGATTTGGTAGCTCTAAAGGATGGAAAGGATGATTATAGAAATAGAGCAATATATCTTACCAGCAGGTTTTCCTTCAGAAAAGAACCATTGCTGCATATTAAGAGATTCCACTGATCAAGAATTAAGCTCAGTAGAATTAACTATATTTGATCTTGGCTGCTATAAATCAGTCATCCAATTAGTGAGAGCAAAGTCTCTTCTTTGTTGTAGATGGGGCTAATATATAAAAGCTTTGCTATGTGTCCACGCTCCAATTCAACTGCATTCCAGCACATTGCCTTCTTTCTACAATTATGCCAAACAGTCTTCATCACAAAGTAGGCACTAAAATGCCTTGTTCATTCACCTTAAATTAAGTTCTTGTTGCCAAGACCAAAACCTCCCTCCTGGGATCTCATCTTTACTTCCTTTTGTGTAAGAATGAGATTATCCTCAGAATTGTACTTCTTTATCTGTTTCCCTCTTCACTTTAGCTTACAACATTAAATAAAGGGATAAAGTCCCTAGTGCACCCCAAACAGAGATTTGTTCTCTGTTACTATTAAGGGAAATTATTTTCTCTGATTTAGTTGGAATGTTGTTATCAATATTTTTCTTGTGTATATTTCTATTTAAGTTTACTTATACTGTACTTCCTTCAAAGGTGACTGTTTCATGTGAATGTCTTTACTCTAGGAATATAAACCACTGTTTGGGAGGTTGTATTTTATTTGTGTTAGCCACCATTTACCTAGCACAGCGATATGCACATAGGAGGCACTCAACAAATATTTATTGATTTAAAATACTATTTGTTGCATTTAAAAGAAGTATAATCCAAATTCTACTGATATTATTTTGGGTTATAATGTATAACTCTGGAGTCATTTTAGGATATTTTCTGAAAATGTTAGTCCAATGTGCTACTGTAAGAGTAGCTAACAAAATTCTGCTTTTCATTAAGATCTTTGTATATGGGCAGGAAGAATTAAAGTTAGCAATGCAAGAAATAGATTAAAATAAGATGCAAGTCAAAAATAAAATATACAGTGCAAAAGGATCTTGCAAAGTTATGAACTATGTAAATAAAACCAGATTTTCTTGACAGTCCTGTTAACACTAGAACTTAAATATATCTCTTCAAAGATAGAGAAGGTAAAGGGACTACTACATACTCTGGTCATTACAATAAAACTCAGTATTCCAGAAATGCTATAGGCTGATGATATAATCAGACTAAAAATAAAATATAGAGATAACTTAATGAATAGTAGATCCTTAATGGGCTATTAAAGAAAATGAAAATATTTTGCTTGATAGCTTTTACTTTTCACAGCATGTTTTTTTTGCTACGATTAGAGGTAGGATACCTGTTATAGGGGCAATTGATCTGACTCACCATCCCCAGTAATTTCTTATCCAAATCTCAGGATGCTGATATAATCTTGAAAACACTAGGTCAGAGACACCATTATAGGTTTATATAAGATACATAATTTTTAAAACTGGTGCATAGTCTTTGTGTGGGAAATAGTGTATATTCTCAACCACTAAATATTTATAGTTAGTGCATACACTCATTTCATAAGAAACATCTTAGTGGAGAGTAGAGGTTTAGGAAAGTTTATAAAAAGTGTGCCTTTCCTTTTAGTTTTAATTTTTGAGTTCATCAAAATGTGAAAAACCTATCATTCATATTTTTATGTTTCTTGCTATTATATAGAAAGCCTTAATTTTAGAATTCATTAGCACCTAAAAGCAAATCTGGAGCTCACTGTCCTCAGGCAAAATGTAATGTTTTCTGACTATCGTTAACTAATGGTACACCTCAAGAGTTTAACTGTATTTCCCCCTTTAAACTTTATTACTGTATTTTTCTTCAGGGTAAAAAAAAATTATGGGTCAATTTTCACTGAAGTGGGCTGGATTTATGTATTCACCTCTCATCAGTGTCAAAAGGAATTGTGCACATCTTTCCCTGGACAACAGGATGAAACACTGTCTCTGATTGGACACTAGGGATATCAGCTGTACACACAAGATAAGTAAAGTTGAAAAGAGAAATACACTTAGTAGTTCATCTAAGCCAGCATATTTTAACAGTATGGAACTTGAATAAAAATGTTCATGAAATTATTTACTTCCTCATACAAGAAAGCTAATATTACCATTTTTAAATCCAGTGAAACGTTATGATCATAAAAAATTGCTTTGCAAAGACTGCTAATGCAAAAAATTTCAAGCTGTCGATCCTTTTCTAATAAAAATGACAACAAAATCAATAAAATGACCATTCTTTACTACTTACTTAGAATGAATTTTTATTTATTCAAGGTGAGAGAGAGTGGCTATTTCAATGTATTTCCATATTGGTCTAAGCCTTAAAAGACAAAGATTTATGTTTCATGACTCCTAGAAATTGGCAGGACTGAATTTTCTCAAAACAAACATAGGCACCATGACTTGGGAAACGTTAACTATTGAATCACGCTGCTGATCTCTGCTCTAAGGTAGTTTTAGAGATACTCCATCTAAGCATAGGTTTTTGCTGACAATATTCACCTAGAAAGCCTCGAGAGACTCATAATAAGTTGTAGGCATTTCTTTATATTTAAGTCTTGGTTTAATAAAATATAAAGATTTTGACAATATCTACTTTAATAGTTTAAGAACCCAAAATAAGCTTGTTTGCATCCTTGAAAGCTTTGGTAGCTTCAGTTTTGAGTCATTTTATCCAGCCACAGGAATATTAGACTTCATGTAAATAATAAGCATTTGGACCATGGCTGGACTATTTCCAATAAGAGCAGTAGAGCTGAGGTTGTTAAGAAAGCTGTGCTGAATACACTGTGAAGCCAGAGAGACTGAGTTTGGTACTGAGGTTGTAGAACTTGCAGTCTGGCTACCCAGAGTCAGTGATAGCTTTTTCCTGAGCATAGCTATATATATACACATATACATGTAGCATTTGGAGGAAAGGAGCGTAATCATACTGCATTTGAAACAGTCATTTTAGGCCCAAGTATTTTAATAAAAGCTTATATGAAGCAACATTTATAAATATTCTGAACTCCCAAAATGAGTATATCACTCCCAGTTACAGGAGGCTAAAATGTCAATTTTAGAAAATATTATCCAAGTAATAGTTATTGAGTTAACTTGGTAGTTTTTCAATATGTATTTGTAAAGCATATTTAAGTTGGTTATAATATGCTTTACTTTAGAAACATAATTATGTATATGGACACTCTGTTAATTTATTGTAAATATAAACCCCTTTTCAGATTCTAACCCCCAATTTAAAACATATAAACCCTGTAAAATGCTGAACTTGCTTAAAGTGTTGAGGGTAAAGAAGAGCAACCTAAACATCAGTAAAATGTTGGCCAGTCTCTATTCGTTGCTCTTTTCTCTTCTTTTTATAACTATGGGCATTATTCAAATATACCTAAAAATATAGACTCTTGAACCGTATGTCTTACTGTTAAAGGTAAAGGTTTTTTTCTTCTAGAAAATTCTGTTTCATTGCCCATAATTAAATTTTACACTACCATGTGACCTTGTCTCATTTTGGGATTTCTTAGGCAGTGTTAACTTATATTACTGATACATACTATATCTCTTTCATTTCAAAATGATTTACTAATTGAAAAATATTAACCAATTGAGTTAATACATGAGGTTTAATAAAGTGCAGATTTTTATCAGGAGTGTGTTTAGCATTCAGCCTATGCTTTCTACCATGTTTTTCTCACTTTCAACATCTTTATCTTGCTTCTCATGTTTTCCACATCTACACAGAGGATTTATCATTAAATTATGAAATATTTTGGGAAGTATAGAATTTAAATATTCACAAAGTAATAACTTGGTACCTATGTCTAGCATGTGCCATGGATATCATTGGCACTCAATACACATTTGTTGAATAATCAAATTTCTCAATCCTTTTGTGTTATTTGTGAGTTGATACTGCAACAGAGGTTGAAGAATCCAATCAAAGTGTGGTGCAGGGATATCAAGATAAATAAACCACAGCCCCAGTCCTCAGAGAGAATAATTTCTTCTAGGGGTGAGAAATGTACTTACCTATGATATAAGGTAGAATGCAATAAATGCTTTCACAGTTATAAGTGAAATGATATTGATTATGTAGAGTTATACTCTTTTTAAAATGTGATCTTTAGGTAAACCAGATACAGAATTATTCTCAATTGTTACTATCTAAGATGTTGGGATGTTGTCTATTAGACAATGTAATCAATGTATTGGGAAGAAATAGCATTATGAATAGAATTACATTGTCATGTAAATAATAATTAAATACATTTCTGGAGAGATTTTCAGAGAAACAAAAACCTGTACACACTGACATTTCCTCATACCCTTTTCTTACCCCACCTAATATCAGTTATTATTGTTCAAACTAGCATTGTGTTTTCTCAACTTGAAATTATAATCTACTCTAAAATCTCACAGAAGTCTGCAGCATCTCTTTTTCCCGGGTTCGACATCTACTACTACCAAGTATCCACTGTAATATAGCAAAGAGTGGGCCTCAGTAATTTACACATTGGTGCCTCTAATCCTGGTAAGGATAGACTTACACTTCAACCATTCTTGAACTGAGGGAGCATATCTTTCCATGATACTTTTTTTCTCATGTGTTCTTTAACTGGACATTTGCAACAAAATACAATATTCAGCCACTCTCATTTCCCTTGGCTCCTTTTTGTATAGACAAGAAATGTCAAATTTCTTTCTATATCTATTATGTGTCTCCTGTATTTATTTATCCAGATAATCCTTTATGAATTTTCTTCTCTACGCATCAAGAATACTATCACTTCTCATCTTCTTTGTTAAGATAGAGTGATATTGGGGTCAAATACAAGGTAGTAGCAATTTTTCAAATAGCAGTTAAACCTGCCAGTTGCTTATATGGGAATATCTTAAAAAGTAACTTTTTCTCATAAAACTTTATTTTAGATCATGCCCCTTTCTCCTTACCTTTCCTCTTAACCAGTACTTATTCTTGAAAGCCGAGTGTAAGTGGCACTTGCCATACATGGATCACTGTACATTAGCCCTCTATGTTGAAGGCTTTGCTTTCAAAGCTAATGAGAGGCTGTGTAGCCAAGCACTAGAACTAACCATTTTCATTCTGACCAAAAAGGACAACTCTTTAGTTTGGGTTTTAGCATATTCCTAAAGTTGTCTCTTTGAGCATTATATGAAAAACCTATGATCTGGATTAGCACTTTTAAAGATGATGTCTTGGCTGAGAAGAGGAAAGGGAATGAAAACAACAACAAAAAACAGGGTAGGTTATCAAGTGGCTGGTGAATTGGCTGTAATTCTAAAGAAGTTGTTGAGAATCTTCCTTGAAATGGAGCATACTTAGGATGAACAATATATAATATAGACAAAAGCAAATGCTTTTTCAGGTGTAGATAGTCTAGATAGTACTGAATAGGAATAGATAGATAATATAATGAGTCTCTTTTAGTAATCTGCTTTGATCAAAGACTGATAATAGCCTTTAAAGTCAAAGGGCTCTGATTTGCTTAATGCATAATGTGAAAACAAAACCACAGTCTTCAGAACACTAACTAGGCTAAGCTGGGAAACTCAAACCATGTAGTGTTGAAAATGAATCTTGATTTTTAGAGACAGGAGAGTTTAGTATAAAATATTTACCCTTGGTCTAGAAAGGAGATGGAGGAAATTGTTACCTCTGTCACCACTCCTCAGGTTTTAAATGATAAATTATCATCTCTCTCGGGGGAAATGAATATCTAGTCCCATGATCCATGTGATATTTTACAACCAGGTACTTATTTAGTTTGTCAGTTACAGGTAGCTCTACAGCTCCTCAGCTAATCTATTCCAATTTTCAGTAACACTCTGAGAATTTTTTTCTTGTTATGATTGGACGAGATTTATTAATATACAGATGTCTCTCCCCCCTTCCATACCTATTATAGATTATTTTTATTAGATTCTCCACTCAATACCATCAAAGGAGAGCTCTTTCATTGCCATTTTGGTTCTCTGGCTTATTGTGATGTAGAGTCAACAGAATAGGTAGATAGATTTGCCTGAGTAAAGGTGTAATTATTCCAAACAGGTGGTTATGTTTATGCTTTTTGTGTGTGTGTAGCATATTGAGGAATAGTAAAGTAGAAAAGACTAGAAAATTCAGAGTCTAAGTTGGTATACATGATAAAGAGCTTAGAAGAACGGGATGGGAGAGTTGTAAAGAGTTGCTGAGTGAAAAGCTTTGGAATAACTGTAGAGTGTAGAAAATTTCAGGAGTAAAAGAAGGGAATGTTGAAAAGCATTACTTGAGATAGAGTCCTTTAAAAAATACAAGCTGGGAATTTCTTTTAAACTATGTCTGGTTTTTGGACTCTCTCCAAAAAATGGAATTTCGTTTTATATTATATTGAGCCAAAGTTCCTAAACTTCCACTTATTCCTTCTACTACTTCTCTTTGATAATATTCACTCAACCTTTAACAAATTAGTTTTGAGCATCTGCTGAGTGCCAGGGGCAACTCTTGGCACTGAGTAAACAAGACAAGCAAAGTCCTTGCCCTTGTGGACTAGATTCTAGGAAAAAAAAAAAAACAAACAAGTTGTAACCCAAGTAAACAAACAAATAAAATTGTGATGAATGTTTGAATGAAATAAATAGGATCCTGAGATAGAGAAGAATAGGAGGAAGCCTACTTCTCATAAGATTGTCACAGAACGTTTTTCTGAGGAAATAATATTTAAAGTTAAGACCTGAAAGATAAGAAGCTAGCCATGCAAAGTATAGGAAGGAGAGTGTTCTAGGCAGAGGGAAGAGCTTGCACAAGATCCTGAGGCATGCAGTAGCTTATTTTCTTTGACTTGGGCTGAAGGAACTGAATAAAATGCAGTGCGGCAGGAATATAGTGAACAAAGTCAAGAGTAGCATACAATGAGTTGTCTATGTGATCACAGGCCATATTTTGCTGGGTTTTTGTAGCTCATAGTAAGGCCTGAACATCTTGGACAGCCATCAGGATATTTAAAGCTAAAGAGAAACATGATCAGATTTACTTTTGACAAATGAAATTGTGTCTTGTAAGAGAAAGGGTGAAAGCACAGACCAATAGGAGGCTATTTGTGGTTGGAAGGAATGATTATAGCTTAGACTAGAGAAGTAAAGTGAAATGGAGAGAAGTGAACAGATCTGAAATACATTTAGGAGATTGAATCGCCAAGATTTGTTCATGGCTTGGATATAGGGTTTCAGGAAAAGGATAAAATAAAGGACAAATTCTAAGTTTTTATGGCTTGAACAAAAGAATGGTGTCATTTTACAAGATGAGGAAGATGGAAGTTGGAGGAGGTGAGAAGTCTGAATCTCTTTGTTGCTGTTTCTCTACTCTGGATTTAAACATAGCTTATTTATAGAAGGCTTACTTTAAAAATAATTCAGTTGGTAGGCTTCTATCTTTTTATGATCCAGGTTATCTGTAATAATCTGAAAATACCCTGACCTGATATAGTGTTTCAGTTACGGTTCTGATCAGAAATGAATATGGTAAGACTGTCATTTCCCTCATTCTAGATGAGATGCTTAATACAGCATAAGTTTATCACACAACAGACTCAATTAATTTACTCTTAACTAAAATGTTTTATTGTTTATCACTCATATTTTTAAATCGCATTATGTATTTCAGTGATTACATGCACTTTGCCCAACTGCAATATTTATTCCTATTAAACTTCATCTGTTTAGTTCGACCTATTATTCCAGTCTGTTGATAATATTTTAAATTCCTGTTTGATGTTAACTGATTTCATTCTTTTACCACCTCATCTGAATATTTGATAAGCATTTTCTTTATATTTTATTCAAGGTATTCAGATAAATATTGATGAGGATAGGGCTAAGAACAGGTCCACATATCATAACATTAGAGATCTCCCTTCAGGTTGGCATCATTTTATTAATCCTTACTCTTTTCCATGTGATGAGTGAACACCTCCCTAATCATTTTGTCTTTCCATAAGTAGTTAAAGCATTTAGCAAACATATTGCTGAAATAATCCAGGCTTATCATATCAAGGATATTTGAATCTGAATTAATTTTGACCCTGTTAAAAATAAAATTATATCTGATATAGTTAGTTTGTTGCCAGTTTATACTGCTCTTTGGTGACTATCCTTTATTAAATGCTACCAAATATCCTTAAAATATTTTCTGAAGTTATTAAGAACAACTATTAGGTTTAAGGTACTTTAGTTAATAGAATATACTTTCTATTACTGAAAACGAGATATTTCTTAGATTATCCTCAGTTTTCAGATAACTTTTCCTTCTTCTTGATTTTGAAGATGAATCAACAAGTAGGCACATACTTTCTTTTTCTTCTTGCAGGACATAGAAAAGCACATTTTCCTTACCTTGGCAGCTTGTGTAAGCCTCAGTTCATTTAGAGTTTTAGACTCTCTGATCATCTTCGTATACATTTGTTTCACTGTCACATATGCGTCCTTTTCCATGGATTCTGTTTTTATAAAAGCCAAGAAAGGGAAAATTATTTTAAATGATGCCAAACAATGATGTGGATATAGGAAAAAGGATAAGTGGAGAACTAAAGAAAATATTTTTTTGAAAAGAACTAACTAGCTGTCAATTTAATTTTTGGACTTTTAAATTTCATGATTCTGTAAATTAGCTTTATTTGTGATAAAGATTAGATACTCAGATTTGACAGATAGATATATACTTTTTACAAAGATGTCTTTATTCTTCCGGGGGAAGGTAAAGGAATAAGTACTAGTAGAAACATAGCTGGTGAGCATATTCGTGCATTCCACTTTCATTATTTCTTCATGGCTAGATTATAAGTGAGAGACCTAGAAGAAAGGGCCCATTTTCTATGGTTGAAATAGAATTTGAGGTGATTTTTAACGTATGATGAATTGCGTCATTAGGAGGCAGAGACAGAAAGAAGTTACCAAAATAGAGAAAAATTCATAAAAGAAAGAAGATACAAGAATGATGATGTAATGCGATCAATGAATTTGAGATTTAAAAAGCATTTGGGGAGGCAGCCCTGTGGCCAAGTGGTTAAAGTTCCGCACACTCTACTTCAGCGGCCTGGGGTTCACCAGTTGGGATGCTGGGTGCGGACCTACTGCACTCATCAGCCATGGAGGTTTCCCACAAACAAAGTAGAGGAAGATTGGTGCAGATATTATCTCAGGGATAATCTTCCTCAAGCAAAAAAAAAGGGAGTATTGGCAACAGATGTTAGTTCAGGGCGAATTTTCCTCACACATACAAAAGCATTTGGAATTGAGTTTTACAGATTTGATTGCAAAACAGTGGTCTACATTTTTTTTTGTCATACTTTGTTTAATAAAAAGAATTGAGCCCAAATGAAAATAGAAGCAACATTATTTAAAATAAAGTTGTATTTTGATAATGTGTTGATATTGTGTTATTATATTATAGTTTTTCTTGACAACCTAAGAAAATTTCTAAAAATAAACAGAATATATGAGCTTAAAAGTACCTACTTATTTGTCTTTCTAGCAAAAAGGAGTATTTTTGTCACATAAAGACTGAAAAGAAATTGTGTGAGAGTTAATTAATGAAGGATTTTTTAGTAAAGAATAAAAACTGAGATTTATTCCAGGACCAGATAATACCTAGTACCTATCATGAGCATTAAAACATCCTTACACAATAAGTTACTGCATAGAGACAAATTGTTTTCAATAAATTAGAGAACATCACATAGAAAATGTAAAAGATAGAAACTCAAGGATATTTAATTAAATATATATGTTTTGTGTGGTGTAGGAATTTGGACAAAAAATTGTAAATACAGGGGACCAGGACACATATCCAAGTGTCACTTCTAAATTGTAGAATAAAGGAGGTTTGGACAAGTGGACAGGTCAAGGTAGGGGAAATATGATGAGTTTTCTATTTCAACATTCTATCAGCTATCACATCATGGAGAGTTTATGTGACTTTCCTCTCATTGGATAAAGGTGGTGCTATTCACCAAAAGTAAAAATAAAATATCAATAGGTTTGGAGGAAAGATATGACTTCACTTCTCTTAAGTATGAGATGTCTGTGACCTTTTCCAGGATGAAGGACCACAGCTCATGCTAGTTAAGAGTATTACATAAATGAATATCTTTAAAGAGCTTAAAACAATGGTAAATGATAAGCACTATACAAGTATTCCATAGACAAATATACAAAAGCAAACATCTCAGAAAGGAGATCTATCTGAAGATATATATTATTGAGTCTTCAGAATTTAGACCAGTGGTTCTCATCAAGGAAACCATAATATACTGGGAAGATTTCTCAAAATATGAATGTATATCCCCTCCCAAGACTCTTAAATTTTTCCTTGAAGCAGGCTGTTGGTTGCCTACCAATATCTGTCTTTTTCTTCTTTCTTGGTAACAGACCCCCAATTTTACTCCCGGCATAAAGTACCTAGCAAAAAGCCTGCATTTCTTACCCTCTCCTTTGTAGCTGTGGGTGGCCAATGAGATATAAACAGAAGTTATTGAAAGGAATTCTGGGAAAGTTTCTTAAGACATGCCCTGTACTCTTTTGTCATTTTACCCTTTCCTCCATCTTGCTGACTGAAATGTAAACATGGTATTTGAAGCTCGAGTAGCTATCTTGACTCATGAGTAAACTTAGAGGATAGAAGCCATATAGATGCAGTAGGATAGAGATGGTAAATTTTGAAAGAGCCTGGGTTCCTCATGAACTGGTGGATCTTCAGTACCAGTTCTGGACTGACTGTGAAGAGAAAGGGAGATGACCTTCTATTATTAAAACTTCCCAGCCAGTTTACAGACATTCTATAGTTTACATGTGACAGTGCTCCCGTTCTCCATGAAGCTCCTTTTCAATATTCTACTTGTTATTCTTTCCACACATCTGATCCATTTGTACTTTTAAGACTTGTGATAATTCTGGTCCCATTTCTCTTTCTTCCATGTTACCACCTTTTAGTGTTCTATGAAATAATTTTGTCTCTCATTTCTCATTCCGAATCTTCCCTCAGGCTTCCTGGACAACACTATCTTGCTTCTCTTTATTCCTTATTTCTTTTCCTCCACTGGTTCCTTTTGTCATTGCACCCTCCTGATAGGTCTCCCTTTCCCTCAGTCTCCTTTAGAGCATTGTCTGGAGTATATCATTAACTCTTGATAGAAAGACAATTTATCAAAATCATACACAGTGGAGCTCTTGTCTCAACTCTGCCTATCTCACAGGTTTTGTTGTTGTTTTCTAAGTGAAAACCAATCATGATAATATATAATACATGTGAGAGTTCTTTGAGAATTCTAAAACATATGTAAGCGATATTATCATTGTTTCATTTCTTTGGTTTTGTTTCCACAGAATATACATTCTCCTATTGATTTAAAAACTTCTAGCGAACAGAGAAAACCTGTTTCCTCTGCTTTATATGAATTAAAAACAAAAGATATTGATGTAAAACCAAAAAAATCGAGACATCTTTTTCAAAAAGGTTAGTTATATGAATTTTTAAATTATATTTAGTGAACATACTTTGATGAAGAGTAATTAAATTCATTAGAAATTGGTCATGTTAATTTTGGACTATAAATATGACTCTATGAAATGTAAGTTGAGATTTCTAAATAAAATATCTGTATCTAATTCAATATTTTATATGTATATACATATTCAGAAAGTAGTTTCATGGATATCAAGGACTTGATTTTGAGTAGAAGTTGGGAATTAGGAAAATGGATATTAGCAAGAACCATATTGAACTATTAGTCTATGGCTATGTCAGCATGGTATCTCCTTCAGGAAATCTGTCAAGTATCAGATTAATATAAATTATTTTTGTTAAATAGTGATATTAAATTTCTTTCAGGCTTTGAACATAATTATTTTTTGTTACATGAAAATATATTTCATCTTAAAATTTTAGTTATCAAATATGTACTTATTTTTCTTTTGTTTTTGCAGGATTTTTTTTTTCTGATCAGATGACATTCTTCTATCAGAAGAAAAATCATTAAATCATTTTTGTAAAATTATTTGAAGGTCTTACCAATTTTCTCAGGAGTTTCTCTTAAATCTTTTTTTTTAAATTACTGTGATAAGGACACTTAACATGAGACCTACCCTCTTAAAAGATTTTTAAGTGCATATTACAGGGTTGTTAACTATAGGCACAATCTTGTACAGCAGATCTTTAGAAATTTTCCGTCTTTTAAAGCTGGAACTTTATACCTGTTGAACAACAGCTCTCCATTTCTCCCTCCCTCCAGGCTTTTAATTCTTAAATATTTAAATCTTTCTCTTTTTAAAAGCTCATGGTGGTGTCTTTATTCTTATTGATTTTCTCATCTTTATATATGAACTGGTCTAACTCTGCCAGATCCTCATTTGTCAGTGGCTCTATTTGCTATTTCATCAGTTCTCCCTTAGTTCCCTGTACTTTATATATTTCACAAAGCTCTGCATCTTCTATTTAAAAGTAATTTTATTTCTATCCAATTATTTAACTCCTAGGCTTATAAACCAAAATTAATTGAAGAAAAAATAGTAATCTCATGTTCCATACCTCCCTACTCACTCTTCCTACTACCCCAAGGCAATATTATTTAATAATTTAACTGACTCTTCTATTATTTACTTCCATAGTTCCAAATAATATGCTTATTCTGCTAAGATTTCTTTTTCAATTTTAGATTTTATCTACAAATTTCCACTGTGAAAGATGGAGATTTAATTCTCTTATAAATCCCCCTAATGTGCACACATGCGTATCCCCTCCTCTATTCTCCCAATAGAATCATATCATCACTAATTGGGGGTTAATTAATATTTAATGTTTTAATTACTGTGATTATGTAAATACTACTCTCAGCTGAGCCAAGCAATATATTAGGATATGTTTGCTTTCTTATACTATTTTTTTTGAAAACTTGTTTGACAATCTCATACCATTCAAACCACCACTATCCCCAAGCACGCCAATATGTATACATATTTTTTTTCCAAGATATTTCTGCTTGAGTCTTCATTTTGCTGATTTAATCAGGACTGCTTACTCTCAAAATCTGCTAATACAGCTATTATCTTTGTGCATCTCTTCAACTGTGATCTGGACAATTCATTTGTCTCTCTACTGTGTTGGGGCCCTTGTTTCTGTATCATGTTCTGTAGCTTGTTCTTTCTTGGTTTGTTATGTTATTTTAATGCAGTGCCTTCTCCATTAGTTTACTAAGAAATTGTACATAGGAGATAAATTTATTAAAACCTTGAAAGTCTAAACATGTCTTTATGCTGTACTTATATTTGGTTGATGATTTGACTGTGTAAATCTTCTTTCAGAACTTTTTCAGAGTTGCTTTATTGTCTTCTAGATTCCAGTGTTACCCTCTGAGAAGTCCATTGCCATTTAGTTCTCAGTCTGATATATGTGAACTTCTATTTATTGTTTTTCCCTTTTGACTGGAAACTTTTAGCATTTTCTCTTTCCACCAGGTATTCTAGAGTTTCACAGCAGTTTCTTTCATAGATATTTGTTTGTTTGCTTGGGTGGATTTTCTTTCTATTCACTTTATTGTGGCTTTCAATCTGAGAATTTATATCCCTCTGTTCTGAGTATTTCTCTTGTGTTATTTTTTTTTGTGACAAAATACATATAACACAAAGCTTACCATTTTAACTATCTTTAACTGTACATTGAGTACACTTGCATTATTGTGCAACCACCATTATCTTTCATCTGCAGAACGTTTTCATCTTCTTCAGCTCAGACTATGTACCTATTAAGCACTAACTCCCAATTCTTCTGTCCCCCCAGCCCCTGAAACAACCATTCTACCTTCTGTGTCTAGAATTTGATTTCTCTAGTATTTTATATAAATGGAATCATACAGTATTTTTGTGCCTAGCTTATTTCGCTTAGCATAATGTCTTTAAAGTTCATCCATGTTGTAGCATGTAAGAATTTTTTCCTTTTTAAGGTTGAATAATATTCCATTATACGTGGATACCACATTTTGCTTTTCCATTTATCTGTGGATTGAAACTTGGGTTGCCTCTACATTTTAGCTTTTGTGAATAATGCTGCTATGAACATGGCGGTACAGATATCTCTCTGAGACTTTGCTTTCAAATGTTTTGAGTAGATACACAGAGGTGGAATGGCTGGATCATATGGTAATTTTAGTTTTAATTTTTTGAAGGATCACCATACTATTTTCCACAGTGTTTGTACCATTCTACATTCCCAAAAACAGTGCTCAGGAGTTCCAATTTCTCTACATCCTGACCAACCCCTGTTATTTTCTATTTTTTTTAATAGTAGCCATTTTAATGAGTGTGTGGTCATATATCATTGGGGTTTTGATTTGCATTTCCCTAATGATTAGTGATGTTGAGCATCTTTTAATGTAGTTTTTGGCCATTTATATATCTTCTTTGAAGAAATTTCTATTTGAGTCCACTGCCCATTTTCTAATTGTATTATTTGCTTCTTTTTGTTGTTGAGTTGTACGATTTTTATATATTCACGATATTAATCCCTTATCAGATATATGATTTGCATATTTTCTCCCATTCTGTGGGTTGCCCTTTTATTTTGTTGATAGAGTCCTTTGATGCACAAAAGTTTTTAATTTTGATGAAGTCCAGGTTATTTATTTTTTCTTATGTTGCATGTGCTTTTGCTGTCATAACCAAGAAATCATTGCAAGATCCATTGTCGTGAAGTTTTTGTCCTGCATTTTCTTTTAAGTGTTTTACAGTTTTAGCTTTTATGTTTAGGCCTTTGATCGATTTGCAGTTAATTTTTGTATATGGTATAAAGTAAGAGTCCAACTTCGCTTTTTTGCATGTGGAATCCAGTTTTCCCAGAATATGTTGAAGAGACTGTCCCTTCCCTATTAAATAGTCTTAACACCTATGTTGAAAATAATTTGAATATGTATGCAAGAGTTTACTTCTGGGCTTTTATTCTATTCCACTGATCTATATGTCTGTCTTTATATCAGAACCATATGGTTTTGATTACCATAACTTTGTAGTAAGTTTTGACATGAGGAGGTGTGAGAACTACAATTATATTCTTTTTCAAGATTGTTTTAACTCTTTGGGGTCCCTTGAAATTATGCCTGAATTTTAGGATGGATTTTTCTATTTCTACAGAAAATGCCATTGGGATTTTGATACTGACTGTATTGAATTTGTAGATTACTTTAAGTAGTAGTTTAACAATATTAAATCTTCCAGTCTGTGAACACAGAGTGTCTTTTCCTTTATTTGTGTCATCTTTAATTTCTTTCAGCAATGTATTAGAGGTTTTAGTGTATAAGTCTTTCACCTCCTTGGTTAAATTTATTCTATGTATTTAATTCTTCTTGATACTATTATAAATGGAATCGTTTTCTTAATTTCCTTTTTAGATTCCTCATTGTTAATGTATAGAAACACAAATGATGTTTGTTTATTGGTTTTGTGTCCAATATCTTTGTTGAATTTATCTATTAATTATAACGGTTCTGTGTGTATGTGTTGAGGGGGAATCTTTAGGATTTTCTACATATAAGATCATATTCTCTATGAACAGAGATAATTTTGCTTCTTCCTTTCCAATTTGCATGTTTTAGTTTTTTTTCCCCCTTAAATGCTCTGGGTAGAACTCCTAGTACTATATTAAATACAAGTGGCAAAAGTGGGCATTTTTTCTTATTCCTGGTCTTGAAGGAAAAATTTTCATTGTTTTACCATTGAATATGATATTAGCTGTAAGTTTTTTCTTACATGACCTTTATTATGTTGAGGTAGTTTCCTTCTATTTCTTGTTTCTTGAGAGTTTTTATCATCAAAGGATGTTGAATTTTATCAAATATGTTTTCTGCATGGATTGAGAAGATCATGTGTCTTTTTTTCATTCTGTTAATGTGTTACACTGATGGATTTTCATATGTTGCACCATCCTTGCATTCCAGGAATAAATTCCATTTGATCCCAGCATATAATCTTTTTCACATGCTGTTTAATTGAGTTTGCCAGTATTTTGTCTAACATTTTTGCATCAATATTTGTAAGGGATATTGGTTTTCTTTCCTTGTAGTTTCTTTTTCTGGCTTTGGTGTCAGGACATGGTAGCCTTATTGGATTTAAGAGGTATTCCCTTCTCTTCCAGTTTTTGTAAGAGTTTGGGAACGATTGCTATTAATTCTTTTTTACTGGTGAAGCAATTTTGTCCTTGACTTTCTTGTTGGGAAGTTTTTGATTACTGATTCTATCTCCATATGATTTATAGATCTATTCAAACTTTCTATTTCTTCATGATTCAGGGTTGATAGGTTGTGTGTTTCTAGGAATTTGTCCATTTCATCTAAGTTATCCAATTTATTTGCATACAATTGTTTATAGTACTCTTTTATAATCCTTTTTATTTTTGTAAAGTCATAGAAATGTCCCCTCTTTCATTTCTCGTTTTAGTTATTTGAGCCTTATCTCTTTTTTTATTGGTTTTTCTGGCTGAAGATTTGTAAATTTCGTTTATCATTTTGAAGAATCAAATCTTGTTTTTATTAATTTTCTCTTGTTTTTACAACTCTATCTTGTTTATCTCTGCTCTAATATTTATTATTTTCTTCCCTCTGCTAGATTTGAGATAGTTTGCTTTTCTTTTTCTAGTTCCATAAAGCTTAAAGTTATATCGTTTATTAGAGACCTTTCTTTTCTTATAATGTAGTTTTTTACAAGCATACACTTACCTCTTAGCATTAATTTTGATGCATCCCATAAGTTTTAGTATATTGTGTTTCCATTTTCATTTGTATCAAGATATTTTATAATTTCCATTGTGATTCCTTCTTTAACTCATTGGCTCTTTAAGAGTGTGTTGTTTAATTTTCATGTTTGTGAATTTTCTGGTTTTCCAGAAATATGCCGTTGATTTCTACTTTCATTCCCTTGTAATTAGAAAACATACTTGATATGATTTTAATATTTTTAAATTTATTACGATTTGTTTTATGGCTTGATATTGCATATCCTGGATAATTTGCACTTGAGAAAATGTATGTTCTGCTGTTGTTGATAGAGTGTTTTGTATACGTCTGTTAGGTCCAACTGGTCTATAGTATTGTTCAAGTCCTCTGTTTACCTATTGATCTTCTTTCTGGTTGTTCTATCCTATATGGAAAGTGAGGCATTGATGTCTCCTTTGCAATCATTATTGTAAAGATGTTTATTTCTGCCTTCAATTCTGTAAATGTTTGCATCATATATTTTGTACCTCTGATGTTTGGTGCATGTGTGTTTATAACTATTATATCTTCTAAGTGAATTGACCCTTTTATTATATAATGTCCTTGTTTGTCTCTTTACTCATGGCCTACTGATGTAAGTGTTAATCTCATCTAAAATATGCCTTCACAGAAACATCTAGAATAATGTTTGAGCAAATATCTGGGTACCATGGCCTAACCAAGTTACCACAGAAAATTCACTATCACAGTTTTACTAAATATGGAATTCTCAGTTGACAAAAGTTAAAAAAAAATCAGCATTTTAAATATATCATCCCACTCACTTTTAGCCTACAACATTTCTGCTGATATATCAGCTGATTGTTTTATTGAAAAAAATCCCTTATATGTGATGAGTCACTTTTCCATTGCAGCTTTCAAGATTCTCTCTTTGTCTTTGCCTTTTGACAGTTTATATATATATGTATAACATCTCTCACTGTGGGTCTCATTTTGCTCATCCAACTTGGAGTTCATAGAGCGTCTTTGATTGTCAATACATGTGTTTCCTCAAATTTGGAAAGTTCAGCCGTTATTTCTTCAGAGGTTTCTCTGCTGCCTTCTCTCTTCTTCTTGTCCAACTCCCATAATGTAAATATTAGTCCATTTGATGGTATTTCATAAGTTCCTTAGTCTCTGTTCATTTTTATTCATTTTCTTTTCTTTTTGTTCCTCAGACTTGATTACTTCAAATGATATGTCTTTAATTTTGCTGATTCTTTCTTTTTATTCAAGTCTACTATTGAATCCCTCTAGTGAATTTTTCACTTCAGTTATTTTATTTTTCTGCTCCAAAGTTTGTTTGATTCTTTTCTATAACTTCTCTCTCTTTGTTGATGTTCTTATTTGTTCGTATATTGTTTTCCCTATTTTCTTTAGTTCTTTGTCCGTGTTTTCTTTTGCCTCTGAGAATACTTAAAGCATTGTTTAAAGTCTTTGTCTATTAAGTCTGATATGTATGTTTCCTTCAGTAACAGTTTCTGGATTTATTTTGTTCCTTGAATGGGCCTTGTCTTCCTGATTCTTTATATGCCTTGTGATCATTTGCTAAAAATTGAGCATTTATAAAATAGATACCTTGTCTAGTCTTTGCAGACATGCGTGGAAGAATTTCATTATTTAGTGAATCCCTGAGCCTTGAGATTAGCTCAAGGTGAAGGCTTAAGCTCTTCTTAGATCTTTTGTGGACATACATCCTGTCTGGGCCAGTATATGTATAGTTTTATTTTCTTTCAGTTTTCTCCAGGTGCTTTGAAATGTCTTAATTTCTCAAAGAGTTTCTCCCCAGCTTCATTTTGAGGCCTTAGATTTTTCAGTTTTATTTCTCTGCCTGCAATCATTTTCCCCAGAAATCTTTGGATCTGCAGTTCCCCTCCAGTTTCTAGTCCACCATGGTGCTGACCACTGCTTTCTGTGGTTTCCGGACTGAGATCTAAACTATATTGCCATTCCTCTTCTGAGGTTTGAGTTAGGCGAGACCCAAACCAGTCCCTCAGGCAGCCCAGAGGCAGGCTAGAACATTCCAAACAAGTTCTTCTCTGCTCCTTTCATCCAAAGGGAGAGAAACTAAGAATAGGCTACTTCTTCCTGATGGTGCTACCCCATACTGAGGGGAGGGTGGGACAGGGCAAGTAAAAATGCCATGAAATTTCTGTTTTGAATATGGCTTTTTCTTGATTGGATATTTGCTTAGTTGCTGTAAACTTTGACTCATTTCCAGAGCTCCTATAAAATTATTTTAGTCAATCTGCAGTTCTTTGTTTGATGTTTCCGTGGGAGAATAAGGTGGTAGGGCTTCCTAGTCTGCCATCTTGCTAACTCATTATTCTTGTATTTATTTCATCATTTTCTCCATTTCATTTTCTCTTTATAGAACTCCTCTTATTCAGATGGACCTCTTGGGCTGATCCTTTAACTTTTCTACTATTTATCACTTATTTTCCCACCTCTTTTTATATGTGTTCTATTTTATGGGATATTTACTCAATTTTATCTTCTATTTTTATTTTATTTTTAAATGATGTAATCAAATTTTTAAATACACGCTTCCTGCTGTTCTTGGTTCATAGATACAATATCTCCTCTACATCTACATCTCTGAGGATATTAATACCATAGAGATTTGTTTGTTTGTTTGTGAGTGGTTCTTCTGCATGCTGTATTCTTCTGTTCCCCCAAGTTGCTTTATTCTTGGTGCTTTTCTGAAAAATACTGCTAATCCTTGTTTGTTCACTCATATTTAAGAATAAGGTTCTGAAATGTTACTTGGAAACTCTGTTTTTGTATATGGTTGGGTTTCCTTGACTTGTGAGCTTTAATGTGTGATTAAGTGGGGTCCGGACTCTTCATTCAGGGCCCTGTATTATGAGGTTTCTACATAAGAAGACTGTTCCAATATTTTGCCTGTGATATATGAGTAACTGCCATTGTTCTCAGCAAAACTTGGTGTGAAGTTCCATTTCCTCTCCCAATTTTCAGTCAATTACCTATCCCCCATCCTTAGCTGTACCTGATGTCCCTGAATCTAGAATCTCTCTGGTTTAACTTTTCCAGAGGATAAATCCTGTCAGGGCACAGGGGTAGCAGAGTGACCTGGTTATGTGTGGTTGCCAAAGGATCAGTTAATCTCATTATGTTTTACAACAAATCTTTAAACCATGTCTCCAATTCCCTGCCTTTTTGTGTTCTGCATTGTGAATTAGCTTTCTTCTTTGCTTCCTCACATCAAACCTTAAATTTCAACTTTATAGTATCTGTTGTCAGTTATCTTTCATCCATCTGCTTTCCAGCTTCTAAATGTATTTTGGTGTCACTGCTATTTTCTGCCTTTCTTTCGCATTGTCTTTGCACATTTTTTTTCCTTTTTGATCATGGTACTGGGGTGCAAAGAGGGAAGAACATCTATATACAAATTTTTAAACTATTTAATCCAGTCTGTTGCGCCTGAAGTCTATATTGATATTTTAAATTGAGCTGGTTTGTTTCCACATTTTATATTAAATATATAGGAAGAAGGAAGATTAGGAAGGAGAGGAGGTAGTAGAGAGTTTGGGACACCTATCCTGTTCCAGGTAAGGGATATCTGAATCCTTGGAAAACATCACTCGTAAATCATGCTGAGTCCTGACTCACTTTCCTCTCAAGTGAATGCTTTGTGCAGCCAAAACCAATTGATCGTAAACATTAAAATGTGTTAGCCATCCTAGTGCTAGATAATGTCACATTGTAACATTTAATTTAATTTATTATTTCTGCTCTACAGATGAGGGAAGTGAGTTTAAAGAGCTAAGATAATTTATCCAAGGTCATAAAATCCAGAAGTGCCAGAGTTGGTACTATTTCCAGGCTCTGTTTCCTGATTCAAAGTCTAGTGCCCTTTCTATTTCACCATGGTGCCTCCTGAGGACTGTAAATGTATCACTATGTAATAATTAAATCATATGCATGGGAATGTGGTTGTGTTAGATTAAGCTGTCTGAATCTGTGAAATCTAATAAAATCTGTCATTCTTTCATTCCAGATATTGCGGAACCGCCCATTTTATGTAAAATTCTATTATTTCCTATTTATTTTTAATATTTCTGATGCTACAAAAAAGCCCTGGGAGGGGCCAGCCTGGTGGCACATTGGTTAAGTTTGCATATTCTGCTTCCCTGGCCCAGGGTTCGCTGGTTCGGATCCTGGGTGCAGACCTATGCACTGCTTGTCAAGCCATACTGTGGCAGGCATCCCACATATAAAGCAGAGGAAGATGGGCACAGATGTTAGCTCACGGCCAGTCTTCCTCAGCAAAAAGAAGCGGATTGGCTGGAGATGTTAGCTCAGGGCTAATCTTCCTCAAAAAAGAAAGATAAAAGCCATGGGAGTTGAAGAGTATCTTACTTATCTAAAATCATTATAATTAGAAGAATTAGAGTATAAATAACATTTTCCCCATATTTCTTTTATTTAAATCAGCCAATTGTCTTCTACTTGTTTTAACAGTGATTAATTTTAAAAGCAGCCAGAAATTGTACTGATGTTGCTTGAACAGATTATTATTTTTGGGATAAGTTTTTATCAATTCAGTATTAAAACTATTTTTATTTTCTTTCACTCACTAATATCTTCTGTTACTTTTCAAATATTGAATTTTTCTATTTAGGATTATTTTCATATATTTTACCAATTTTTACATAATAGCATATATTCAAAGTCATGTAGGATGAGAAATATCTATTCCTCTTAGCAGTGTCTCTCTTTCCTTCAATATAAACTTTTTCCTTTCAGAATAATTACTATAATTTCTTTCTCTGAACATACTCAAATTTGGGCTCAAACAGACCTTAGTTTGGAAGATTAGGAAGTTTGGCAGTCTCTTCCTTCTACCATTTAGTTAATATTAAGTAATAGCATTGTGTTTGAGATGCAAACCCTTGCTGGATTACTTACTCATTTCCCCTAAATTGAAAGATGAGCAATGCCAGGAGTACTGAGTGGGAAGAGTGCTGTGACAGTCTCATAAGAAGCAGTGTCTTTTAACTTTTGTGATTTTCATAAGGAGAAACCAATTCAATCCTGGCTTCTACCTATTTGGTGTTTATTAAAATCTAGTTATAATAAATAAGTCCAGTAGATCAAACTTTTCATTGTTAAGTATTCTATTTCTTTCCTGATTTTTCTTCTGTCTACTGAACCAAGAAATGAGAGAGATATATTGAAATCTTTTATTATAATTGTGGATGTGTTTGCTTCTCCCTAATTCTATCATTTTTTTCCTACATTTTGAGTTGATTTTATTAAGCACCTACATGATTATGCTTCATGCATATTCTTGGTGAATTGGACCTTTTATCATTGTGTATTTACCTTCTTTATCCCTAATAATGCTTTTCCTCATACTCTGTTTTGTCTGATATTAGTATAGGTGCACTAACTGTATTTCAATTAAAATTTTCATGATATATTTTGTGTCCTTTTTCTTTAGGCTTTTGCTTTATATGTGTATCATGAAAATAACAAATAGCTGGGCCAGCCTATTTGATCTATTTAATATGTATGTATTTATTGAGATAATTGGGTCTATTTCTATCTTCTTTTTTTTCCATTTTGTTCTACTCTTTCTGTTTTTGTTTCCCTCTTTCTTGTTTTTTTTTTTAATATTTGATATCCATATTTCCCCCTGCTCTTTGACTTTTTATTTTCTAATGACAAATTATTATTGAAAGTTTTCACCCATTCCCCAAATGTTATCATCTTATATAATCAGAGTACAATTATCAAAACCAGGAAGTTAACACTAATATAATACTATTAACTTATCTGTGAACCATATTTATGTTTTTCCAACTGTCTGACTAATGTTCTTTCTCTTGTCTAGGATCCAGTCCTATTATTGTGTAGATTTTAATTGTGTCATCATATATATATATATACACTCTTTCTGTTCTATTTGATTTTAGCTTTAAGAAATTTTATTTTTAAGAAACAGCAAATCTTATCTAATTATTTGATCAACGTTACTTTCCATATCATTTGCGGCATCTCCTAGATTTATTTCTCATCTTATTTCATCTCACTTTCCTTCAAAACTGTTTATAATGTAAGGCTATAGCAGAAAACCTTCCTTCACCTGTTAGCCCAGAGACTATTTTTTTACCTTGACATTTGATCAATAAGATGGCTAAATTTTAAAGTCTATGTTCAAAATTTAGTTTCTGTCAATATGTTAAAAATATCACTCCATTATTTTCTTGCATTCAGTATTGCTATTGAGAAATCTGATGTCAGTTGATTCTTGTTCCTTTAGAAGTTTCTAAAGTTGTCTCCCTGTTTTTGGTATCCTTAAATTTCACTATAGTATATATAGGTGAGGTGTTTTTCCTCCTGCTTTCTTCTATTTCATGTACATTCCATATTTCTTCACAAATTTCCTCTTCTCCATTTTTACTTTTCTCTCCTTCTGGGACACTAGTTGCCTAAGTACTTTTACTTATATCCTCCATATCTTTCAATTTTTTTTTTTTTAATTTTATATCTCTTCACCCTTCCAAGACTTCTTTTGGGAGAATTCCTTAATCTGATCTTTAACTCATGAATTATTCTTCAGTTGCATCCATTTTACTATTTGTATCATCTTCCTACCTAAGGTTTTCACTTACATAGTTTTATTACTATTTTTTCATATTCCCATTTCTTATTACTTCTTCCCTTTTCTTTTTTGATACATTCAATATAATTATTTAAAATTTTTATTCTTTCTAATTTTGCTCACATTAACATCTGTTGTTCAGTTTATTATCTTTCTCTTGATGTGGTTTAGCCTGTGAGGTCATATTCCTAAGGGTATTGGATTCTCTATTTGATAATTTGTATTGTGAAATTGCCAATTCAATTATATATAAATATATAATTATGATGTAATAAGGATAATAAAGTTTAGTGTATTAATAGACCCTAGTCTATGCCCATCCAGATAAGTTCAAGGAGCTTATGTGGCAGAGCTCTCTGGCAGAGACCACCAAGCTCCATAGATAAGACGCTCACATTTGGTGTTATCGCACCAGTTTTTCAGATTGGCTACTCTTCAAAACCTTAGAGAGAATCTACCTACATTGTGATCCACCATCCACAGGCCATATCTTCATATGAATTTTTTGTTGCCCAAATTATTCCAATAAACTCCAACTAATCTTTCTGATACCAATACATCATTTCAAAAACATATATTTGATTATATGATTTCCTTCTTCTAAACTTTAAAAAAAAGATCATTGCCTATGGAATACATTTTTTTGTGTGGCTTTCAAGTCCTTATGTAATCTGGTTTGGGGTTATTTTCTAGCCTCGTATCTCAGTATTTCTCCATCTTTACAAAGGCCATGTTCTAGTTATACAGACTGCTTATAATTCCAAGAGTATAACACTGTGCCTATGCTTATGTTTTTTTCCTCCACCTAGAAGTCCATTTATTTTTGCCTGTTGAAACCCGCTTATTCTGCAATACTGTAATTACATTTGTTTTCTCCACTGCATTTTGTTCTCTCCAGTAATTACAACTAATGCCTTGATCTTACGCATCCCACAATACTCTGTTGGTACCTTTTGTTATGGTTGTTTTTGCAAAATTTCCCCTTGCCCAAATATGAATTCCTTGAAAACTGACTGAGTTTTTTTATCTCTGATTTCACAACATCTGGCAGTGTATTGTACCCACACAAACGATTCTTAAGTAATCTTGAATCAATGTATAAGTGAAATCTGCCTATATCCTGGAGAGAGAAATCGCATGACAATAAGTAAGCAAATAGATAGTAGTAATTCCTTGTTCCCTCTCAACTTTCATGCTTTGCTATAGAGTCAACAAGGATTCCATAAAAGCTCCTTATACCCTTTATATCTAATTATGTGTTTTATCCTTTTATTCATTAATTTTTTCAACAAGTTTATAGAGTAACTATGTGCACTTGAGATAAGGTAGAGAACAGTTGTTCTGAGAGCTTATAGAGCAGTATTTCTTAAACTTTCTCAAATCATGGTATGTGTTAAAAATGATACAATTTGCATGGCACACTGAGGTAAACAGAATGGTTTAGAAGAGACTGTAAAAGGGCTTGGTAAAAAATTGTATTGTTTTCTTTATATTATATAATTATGATAAGGATAATAAAATATAATGTATTAGGTAACATACATATATGTAGGTGTATTATATGTATTTTTATATACATATGAAACTTCTAAATAAAATATTTGGAATATTTTGAATAATAAACTGGAACTTCTTTCTGTAAATGTGAATTTCTATTTTATGCTTAAAATAACTGCATAGCATTTCTGATCAATACTTAGTATTGATTTCTTATTTTTGCAGTCACTATTAATGAGAATTTTTTTCAAATTTTATGTTTTATAAAGCTGTTTGATTTTTTTAAAAATATGCACATATGCCAATTTGATAAAAATAATTTAATTAAAAAAATAGACTGTTCAACTATATTGAATACTCACTAAAAAGTCTTGAAATAGGAGAACAAAACGGTATTTATTGAATTTGGAACATGGAAACTTAACGGTGACCTTGACAGAGAGCAAGTTCAGCAAAGTGGCAGAGACAGGAGCCATGTTGGCAAAGGTTAAGAGTGAATGGAAGTAAATTGAAGACATTACCTAATTTAATTCTTTTGAGGAGTTTTACAATCTATAATCTTTATGTTCATAATGACCTCAAGGTACTGAAATAAAGAAATCAACTTTCTGAATAACAGAATTCTTAAATTATAATCCAAAGACATTTTTAGTGTTATAATTTTTTTTATATTTATAATTTGAAAATTGATCATTGATGTATGAAGTATAAGAAAAATTAGGATCTGAATATTTGAATAATCAAAGCGTTATACTCAAAGTTAATCCTGGATATCAGAGTTTAAAAAATATATGTTGTTAAATAGGTGAAAGAGAGTTTGGTAAAGGTATTTAGGTAATTACTCCTCTCCTTTTAAGGTACAGGGGATTTGAATGAATGGCTACAGGTTAATATTTTCAAACTGGTCCTAATTGCTACCTAACTCCTACTAGGCCAGAAACCCCGTCATTAATCTGAGCATGAATGTGAGCCATCATTGTCACACAATATGCGTCATTGCTAAGAGGACTTATCCCCTAGATACTATTCCCCTTGAGCACTGATTTTTAATCTTTTTTTCTTCTTTGATCGCAAATCCAAATCTGATGAAATTTAAGAACATGTTAAAAAATAATAATTTCTCTCTGTTCTGAAAAATGCACAGATGAGCACACATTCATTTATTTATAATTTCAAGGAGTTCATGGGTCAAATGAAGACTCAGTCATGTTCCTTTAATAGTTGATAAAAACAGGAATCACATAATTTAGATCACAAATAAGTTTTTATGCTGCCTCTAAAATCTCCAAAAAAAGTCTGCCCCAGCATGTAATGGTATGTTTTTATATCTTCATACCTTGAGCAACTCCTAAGCGTTAGGCATTGCATAAGATTCCCTTGAGACACATGAAATGCTGTTATTCTCAAAGAACATGAATTAGTCTGAGCGCTACTCATATCATCTGTTACTATAATTCCAACTTAAAGATATCATTATGAAATATTAGTATTTATACAGATAAATACAAGAATAAACAAACTATCCACAAGAGTGATATATGATTTTTAATGTTTACTTAGAAATAACATATAATTATGTCATACAGTGTTTTTTCTGATCCTTATATTGTTGCTATAAGATCAGCCAGAATAATTCATAATTCGTATATTGCCGAGTATCGCAACTCCTACATGGGACCATATTTTCCCCTTCACTTTATCACCAGGACATTTCAAGTTGGCAAAACTTTGAAAATATTTACCAGATAAACAAATACACTACTGAATGAGGGACCCATGGCTATTTATACAATGACTATATGTGTCAGTTTTGCCCTGAAAAGTCTCAATTAGTGCCTGTTGTCTTGGTATAATTATTAATAACAGTGCCTCTCAGTCTCGAAGATGTTCCAATTTGAATGATATATGATTACACAATTTGTGTGCCATCCTCGTTTTCTCTCATTCATAGCCAAATTTAGCATGAGTGGATTGTCAAATTAGATTCACAAATCAAGCATCTTATTCTTGTCTCAAACTTTACTACAGGCATACCTTGGAGAAATTGCGGGGTCCATTCCAGACCACTGCAATAAAATGAATATCACAACAAAGTGAGTCACATGAATTTTTTTGGTTTCCACTGTATATAAAAGTTATGTTTATATTACACTGTAGTCTATTAAGTGTGTAAAACATTAAGTCTAAAAAAATAAACATTCCTTAATTAAAAAATACTTTATTGCTAAAAAGTGCTAACCATCATTTGAGCCTTCAGTGAGTCGTAATTGTTTTGCTGGTAGAGGCTCTTGTAAAAAATGCAATATCTGTTAAGCACAATAAAACAAGATATGCCTGTAATAATTTCAAGGATACAAATACCCAAGAGGCTCAAATGAAGCAGGGAGAGATCTGGGACATCAAGAGTCGCTCTCCAGGTTCTTTCTTCCCTTGAAGAACCTGCACCTGTGGCCCAGCAAAATAGATGCAATCTCTAGTGAAGTTTATGGGTTTATCTCATACAGAGGCAAGTGTCTATATTATGAAATATTTCTGTTTTATATTTCAGACAGTTGTATAGTTTATACTACATTCTCCCGGAAAGTGTAAACTCACGGGTTCTGGGTTTATTTAACATAAGCAATCCTTTAGCCAGGCAACGTTCTGCTAACGGCATTCAATAGATAAGGTCTCTTCCTTCTGGAAAATATCATTTGTCCATTTTTTCTGGGGTCCAAGTTGACATGGGTATTAGATTAGATCACCTGCCTTCTTTCCTTTCCCCATGGGCATCCACCTTATAAACAGAATGAACGACTGACGCTTTAACACCTTCCTCCCACCCCATAACAGGTTTGGAAATTTAGAGAGTATTTTATTATACTTAGATTGTTTTAGTACATTTTAGGTTATTACTACATATATATTTTTAGCAGCTCTAGACATTCAAAATCCAACAGTAAACAAGGCATATAAAACCCTACCCTTATGGAGCTAGCCTATTAGTTGTAAGGATGATATTATATGTTTCAGTGGAACTTCTATCAAATTCTGAAGTTAAAAGGCCCTGCCTATAACTTGTGAATAATGATAGGTATTATATTTTCTCACTTATATTATCAAATAAATCAATCAAATTATACATGACAACATAACTGCTGATTGCTTTTATTGTAAATATTATCCCAAATTCCTGTTTTACTAATTATTAGCTTGTAATAAATAGATGCTTTTAACTTGTTAAACCTATTTTTCCTTCTAGTTTTTATTTTATATTGCTTAACCAAATTTTTTTTCCTTATGAAAATGATATATCACTGCAGGTCAAATGTTTTAGAGAGAGATGATGCTTCATGAATGGCTATTCTATCTTATATTTTAAGAGATTTTTTTCAGTGTTAGAAATTAAACAGATCAATTTCTTGATTTATACTAAAAGGATATGGCATACCAGACAGACGCTGTGACCCTAAAAGTGTGTGTTATGTTAGTGTTTTTTTAAGCCTTTTTAGAATGTGTAGCTGAAAGATGGGCCAATCCTTTACAGTTATTTCAGAGCAGCATTTATATTTCAGATATAGTTATGAAGAAGTAAATTCAAATCCTTTACAAAAAGTACCAGCAGTTATATAAAAGATATTTCTGAGAACAAAACTGCTATTTCCTATTCTGAATATAAGGTCAAAGGGTTAATTATTTGAGGGTCATTATATCAAAGTGCCTGTGATCAGATTTATGCAATCTTTAGTTATTTTACCTCCATTACATACTTCATCTTGCTCTAAATCCACTTACGAGTTTGAAATGAAGACTCTAAAGGAGATTTTATGGTTTCCATTGAAACACATTACATTTTCTGCCTCCAACATATTTCTTCCAAATTCATCCAGTTTATCATATCTTGCTGATTTCAACTCACTTGTGCTTTAGGCAATTTTAACAGTGCTTTTTTTTTCTTTTCTCCTAAATTGTTTGCTGGAATTACTGAATTTAGTCCAGGATATAAAATAGTATCAACTAAATTACTTCAGATGAGCAATTAGAGCATACTCATGCATATAAAAATAGAAATCTTTGTTGCCAGATTTAAAATTAAAAGCAAAAAAAAAATTCTTTTATATCAGTATAGTAGTTCAAATTGCTTTTTAAATATTTTTAATGTCCTTAGACCAAGAAAAGAGAGGGAGGAAGTTAAATTCAAATGAAAGTAAGTAAAACTTGAGGGAAAGAAAATAGGCTTTGAAGTCAGATGTATTTAGATTTATTTTCTGATTCTAAAAAACAATGCCATATATCCTGTATACTCGCTGCATTGCCGATCTTCCCATGCAGATAGATAGGAATTGTGATCATTTCTGTCCACTTGACTGTGAGCAAAAGTGAAACTTACCACTTCAGAGTGAAAGCAATTAAGAGCATCATTCTCTTCCTCTGCTATGTAGACCTTGTAGGCCATGTGTTCCATTAGCATATCTGTGAGGTCCTGCTGACACACATTGGTTCCCATATGAGGAATAGATAAATATTTACTGTGCTAAGCTACTGAGATTTCAAGGTTTACACATGATAGAAGTTAAGATTAACTATGCTGATAAATACAGAAATTGATACTATAACAAAAACTTTAAATATAGTCTCATCTTAGTGATCAGATTAAAAAAATGATGTCAGAGACTAGAAAAATGGCAATCCAAGGTTTATAGCAAAGCATTTCCCTGTGACAACTTGGAAGACAAACTATGTGTCTACTAACTTATGGCTCTAGGGGAAAAAGTTGAAAAACAGAGTATTGATTCTGTGTGTTGGTTGTACTGGACTGTCTTTGGCAAGTTACCCTATAGAAAAAAGAAGAGCTCAGCAAAGTAGCTGGTTTTCAAGGCAAAATAAATGAGAATGGAGTGTTCAGAAATTTAGAACCTTTAGCTTTGGAGAAGCTGTCTGCGTCTATAATCTCAAATAATAAAACCTGTAATTTCGTAAGTCTTTGAGACAAGGCCCAAACCTCTTAGTTTGGAATGATGACTCAGGATGATTTAGATTAAGCGTGTGGGTTTCCCACCTATTGTTCCAGATAGCTTCATAGTTAAATCGTTAGAGTGAGAATGGAAGAAAGTAAGAAAGAAAAGGAAGATTTGAACACTACGTATGACTCCAAAAGAACTTTGAATGTGACTAATGGCACATGGAACTGACAGAAAAAAAATGGATAAACATGTGAAGTTTTAATATAAGGGTATTACCAGAGAATCTTAGTATGAAATACCTTTGACCATTCAAGACTTAAATATACACTTGAGTCCCCAGTCTTTAGCAAGTAGGAAGTTCACTGAAAAAGACTTTGTGGCCTCCAAGGTGGGCAATTCTCCCACCTGAGATATGGTCAAGGAGGAAAACGAAAAAGAAACAACCTCCAGAAGACAGAACTCACAAAAAGAATCAGGGACTAATCCGGGAACCACCCATACCTGAAAATAGGAGAACTTCACAGAGTGAACCAGTAGCTAGCTAGTGTGTGCCTCCCGTTCTTCCCATTCGTGGTTGGCCTTTCCCTATTCCAACTTTATATGTTCAATACGTGTATGGATGGGTAAGGCAGGAGGCAGATGACGTGTCTTTTTAATTCATTAGTCTTGGGACTAAAACCTTATCCAGACCTGATTATGAGACTATTGCCCACATTTAGAGATTCTGGATTTGATGGGACTTTCAGTTGTCTCCCTTCAGGAATGTGTTCAATGTTTAGGAAAAATGGATCAAAGGATATTTGGTGACCTGTGACAATGATTTTGTGCTTAGAAAATATTCCACTTGTTTCTCTGCATTTCTCAGCTTCCCTCAAAGTTTGGTTGGGGCTACATAATTTAGTTCTCGTCAATAGATTGTGACTTGAATTAAGTGTGTCGCTCCTGTTTCAGAGGGTCTACTACATTATGGAGGAGAGATGCCCAAACCACTTTAGATTTACATGAGCAAGAAGTCAACCTTTGTTATGTTAACCATTATGATTTTGTTTTCTCTGTTGTGACAGCTAGTGTTAATTATGCTAACCATAGTGGTTGCATTTTATTTAGTCAAAAGAGTATAATAAAAGCATATACTAAAAGGGTATTCCTGAAGTGTGTTGTAATAATTAAATGAGAAAATACATGTATAGAGCTTGGCATAAGGCTTAGCACACAGCATATATTCGGTCATGCAGTAAATGTCTAGCACATAGCAACTATTCAATAAATGTTCGCTGGTGTTGTTATTTTTGTTGTTGTTAGAGCTCATATACCCATAGGCCTGAAATTTATGTATGAAAATTTGTTCTGTAGCTTTACTGAGAAATTTCTCCATTGCATGATATTTTTTGAGAATTTGCAAAAAGAATTAGTAAGCAATAGAAGCCCATAGGGGATTACTAAGTACAATTGTATCAAATAAATCTAATTTCCATTATTATTGGTGTTAAAGTAAAAATAATTTAGATAGATAATGTCTATACAATCTGTCTTGATTTCAGGAAGATCTTTGAATTTAAGAGATTCTCATAATAACTTTTTGGATAAAGTGGAAAATATTTAGACATGGATACAGCTTTTTTCTAATACAACAACAGTTAAAAATGAATCAGTGTTAATCTGGAGTTAGGTTTGTAATGGAATATCTTGATATCACCCTCTTTACTTCAATATTTTTAGGAAACGCCTAGAGTAAAGTATAAACAATGTGATTTTATGTTTCCTGAGGCTGGGAATGTTAGCTAATATTCAGTGAAAGAACAGGATTATAAGTACAGTCATGCACCACCTAACGATATTTCAGTCAAAGATGGACTGCATAGACAAAGGTGGCCCCGTAACATTTGCACCCTATAGCCTAGATGTGTAGTAGGTTATTTCATCTAGGTTCATGTAAGTACACTATATGATGTTCACACTATGACAAAATAGCCTAATGATGCATTTCTCAGAATGTATCCCTATCATTAAGTGATACATGACTGTAGTGAGACTGAAACAATGAGCTCAATCCAAGAAGATAACATTTTATAAAAATAAGTCTAAGTCTGTCACTTAAAAAAACTATTTAAGGGCTGGCTCCTTGGCTGAGTGGTTAAGTTCGCGTGTTCTGCTGCGGTGGCCCAGAGTTTGGATCCTGGGCGCGGACATGGCACCGCTCATCAGGACACGTTGAGGCGGCGTCCCACATCCCACAACTAGAAGGACCTGCAAGTAAGATATACAACTAGGTACCGGCGGGGGGGTTGGGAAATAAAGCAGAAAAAAAAAAAAGGAAAATTGGCAACAGTTGTTAGCCTAGGTGCCAATCTTTAAAAAATAAAAATAAAAATAAAATAAATAAAAAAAAAAAACTAAGCACAGACTAAAGGATTCATGACTTAAAGCAAATTTGTGTAAAATAGACTTACATTTTCAGTTGACCTCAAACCTTGTGAATGAACAGCGTATTTTGTACCTGTTCAATAGCTGGTGGATCATTGGTTTTATGAATTATGGTATCTAGAATAAAATAAAAGCCTATTGTTTCACTCTAATGGTAGGTCTCATTACTTGGTGTTCAGATTATTATTCACCCTTTAAAAGCATCATAACCAATTAAAGCTCATTTTGGAAAGTATAATTGTGCTGCTTATGGGTTTTGGAATCAAGCAAAGGGATACTCTTCCTTAATACAAAAAGTTTCTTAAAATTAAAGAAGTCAAAATTAAAATGGGCTACTTCAAGAATTAGTAACATCCTTCACTGAAGGTGTTGCTAATTGCACACTAAGGTGTGCAAACAGAAGCTGAGATAAGCATTTGCTCCGATTATTGTGTGAAGAAGACAAGAAAATTAATTGGCTAGGTTGTGCTAAAAATCCTCTGTACTACTAACTATCTTGTAACAGTCTGTAGTTCTTTGATTGTAAATACGTTGTCTTTAGGTTGCTACTATCATATCAAAAACTGTAGGTCAGCAGTTCTTTCCGGAGGTATAAAAAATTTAAATTATCTTCATGGTAATAGTAAGACATTATTTTTCTTTTGCAGTTCCATTCTCATAGGTATAAAGTGGAGTTTTCCAAAGGCTGCATAATATATAATGATGACATCTCTGATTTTAACATGTAATGAGTTTATTATTTTATTCTTAAATGAATAAATATTTTTTAAAATTCTCAGTTTTTATTTATAATATAGTAGAAATCGATAGATATAATTTATCTCCCCCTCAAAAAAGCTCTTTGAGATTCTCAATAATTTTTAAAGGTATAAAGGAATCCCTATGAACAAAAAGTTGATCTAGGTGCTTTGATTACAGAATCAAACTCCCTGATTTCATGGGATTTACATGCCAACGCAGGAATATAGACAACAAACAAATAAATAAAATGATTTTAAATGGTGGTAAGCATCATGAATAAAACATAGAAATGTGATACAGAATGAAGGGATGGGTGATGGGGTACTTTAGGTAACACAGCCTTTTTTATATTAGAGAGTCTTCTTTAGATAGGTTAGGTCACTTCTGAAGACACAGTATTTGTTCCCTGATGAAAAAGAATGATCCATGTGTCAACCTACAAAAACAGAAACCAGTTTAGGAGACAAAGTGTTTATTTGGGATCAACGAATTGCAATATGGAGAGCACAGACTCAAGTAGAAATCCAAATAGTGTCTTGATTACTGGAGAGTGGCTCAGGGTTTTACTGGGAAAAAGGGGGGAAGATGAGGTAAGTTGTATTAAAGAAGAGTTCATTGGTGCTAGATGAGGTAAGGCTAGGTTTGTATTGCATAGATTGGCTTGAGATTCAGTCATCAGGCAAAAGGCCAGATTTGTACTTCATTCATGGGGTAGTGATTCTATCATCAGCCAAGTCCAATTTCATCACTCTATACAAACAGGATATTCTGTCCTTACTGACAACTTGGAATGTTGGTGGTTTGGTCCAGTTTAGAAGATAAAGAAAACAAGACATCCAAGGCAATTTCTCTGAAATGGCTATTCCGGCTCTTTTGTAATATGGCTCCACTCATGTTATCTTTCACACATGTGAAGATTGTAGGAAAGAGTATGACAAGCAAAGGCAACAACAAAAGCCATAAACTAGGAACAAGCTTCACATGTTTGAGGATCAAAATTAAGTCCTCTGAACCTACTGTATAGTGAGTGAGTGACGAGTGATAAGATTGGATAAAAGGGAAGAGCCTTGTAAGGCAAAGTAACGCAAGTATCATAACTCAGGCCTAACTGTGGTAGTCCTCTCCATACTTACCTTTAAGTTTAGCCTTTTTCAGCCATAATCATATAAAAAAATTATGTTCATAACCCCCCAAATCAATATATTTTAAATTTAAATGCATATTATTAAGTGTAAGAAACCAATCTGAAAAGTCTACATACTGTATAATTCTAACTATGTCACATTCTGGAGAAAGCAAAACTGAGGAGACAATAGAAAGATCAGTGGTTGCCAAGAGTTAGAGAGAGGCAGGAAAGAGAGATGAGTAAGTGGAGCACAGAGGATTTTTTTAAGACAATGAAATTATTCTGTATGATATTCTAATGATTGATACATGTCATTATATATTTGCCCAAACCCAAAGAATGTAGAAAACCAAGAATAAACTCAAATGTAAACTATGGACTTTGAGTGATAATATTTTGTCAATGTAAGTTCATCAATTGTAACAAATTTACCACTCTGGTGGAGATGTTGATAGTTGGAGAGGTTATGTGTGTCAGGACAGGGGATATATGGGAACTCTCTGTACTTTCCCCTCAATTTTTCTGTGAACCTAAAACTGCTCTAAAAATGAAGTTAATTAATTTTAAAAAACACACACAAAAGTTTAAAATTCAGTGCTTTTTGTTCACTTTTAATCTCAGGGCAATGCAACCATCATGACTACCTAATTAAAGATTATTTTCATCACTGCTAAAAGAAAGCTGACACCCACTAGCAGTCACTTCTTGTTCCCTCCTCTTCCTAGCCCTTGATAACCACAAACTTGCTTTATGTCTCTATGGATTCTCCTGTTCTGGACATTTCGTATAAATGTAAGGGCAAAATATGAGGGATTTTGTGTCTGGCTTCTTTTATTAGCATAATGTTTGCAAGGATCGTGTATGTTGTAGCATGTTTCAGTATTTCATTCCTCTTTATAGATGAACAAGATTAATTATATGGAAGTAACACATTTTGTTTATCCACCAGTTGATGGACATTTTAATTTTTCAATTTTTGGACTATTATAAATAATACTTTTTTCATATACACATTTTTATGTGGACATATGTTTTCAGTTCTCTTGGGTATATAGATAGGGGTAGAATTGGGGAGTCATATGGTAACTCTGTGTTTAACATTTCAATGAACTACCAGGTTGCCACCCATGTATGGGAATCCATCGGCAATATATGAGGGTTCCAATTTCTTCTAATTCTCACAACACTTGGTACTGCTTTTTTTTATTATAGCCATACAAGTGGGTGAGAAAGGAAATCTCATTGATTTTTTATTTGTCTTCCTTTGATGACCCTTTGGATGAGCATGTTTTTATATGCTTACTGGACATTTGTATATCTTCTTTGGATTAATTTACATTCAAATACTTTGCCGATTTTATAACTGAGATATATTTCCTTTTATTATTGACTTGTAAGCGTTCTTTGTATACTCTGGATACAAGTCTCTTAGCAGATATGTGGTTTGCATATGTTTTCTTTCTTTCTGTGAGTTGGCTTTTCACTTTCTTGATGGTATCCTTTGAAACACAAAGGTTTTTGTTTTTTTAATTTTGATGTAGTCCAATCTCTCTCTCTCTTTTCTCTCTCTCCTTCCTTTTTGTTTCCTCTCCTCCCCTTCTCCCCTACTTACTTTTAGTATTACTGGCTTGTGCTTTTTGGTGTCATATCTAGGAAATCACTGCCTAAGCCAAAGTTATGAAGAATTGCTCCTATGTTTTCTTCTAAGAGATTTATAACTTTAATTCTTATATTTAGGTCTATGATCCATTTGAGTTAATTTTTACATTTGTTGTGATATAGGGGTCCAACATCATTCTCCTGAATGAAATATTTAGTTGTTCTAGCACCATTTGTTGAAAAAACTATTCTTTACTCATTGAATTGTCTTGGGATTCCTGTCAAAAATCAAATGACCATAAATAGGCTTATTTCTTGGCTCTCAATTTTGTTAGATTGATGTAAATATCTATCTTTATGCCATTATCACTCTCTCTTAATTAATTCTAATTTTGTGGAAAGTTTTCAAATGAGGCAGTGCAAATTCTCCAGTTTTTCATTTTTCAAGCTTCTTTTGTCTCATTAGAGTCACCTGCAATTCCATATGGAATTTTGGATCAGCTTGTCCATTTCTCATAAAAAGATCCTTGGAATTTTGATAGGGATTATTTGAATCTCTAGATTTTTTTGGGTAGTATTGCCATTTTAACAATTTTAAATTTTCCAATCCAAGAACATGGAGTTCTTTATATTTAGTTAGATCTTCTTTAATTTATTTCAACAATGTTTTGGGGGTTTTGTTTTTGTTTTTGTTTATTTTTACTTTCAGTATACAAGTCTGCCTGGTAATTCTTTTACTAAATTTATTCCTAAATGTTTTATTCTTTCTGATGCTTTTATAAGTGAAATTGTATTCTTTTGTTTGAATTATTTGTTGATAATGTATAGAAATACAATCGATTGTTGAATATTGATCTCGTATCCCGTAATCTTGCTGAACTTATTAGTACTAACAGTTTTTTTAGTGTATTCATTAGATTTCCTGTAGAGAACATCATCTCATCTACTTAAGGAGAGAATTTTGCTTCTGCCTTATCAATTGTGATGCCTTTTCTTTTTCTTGCTGAAGTGCATTGATGAGAACCTCCAGCATAATGTTGAATAGAAGTGACAAGAACAGTCATCCTTGTCTTGTTCCTAATCTTAGGGAAAAAGCATTCACTATTAAGTATCGTGTTAGGTGTGGGATTTTTGTAGATACTCCTCATCAAACTGAAGCATTTTCTTCTACTCTGAATTTGTTGAATCATGAAAGGGTGTTGGAGTTTATCAACTACTTTTCCCCCATCAATTGAGATGATCATATAGTTTTTGTTCTTTACTCAATTGATTTTGTGTGCTACATTAATTTTTGGATGTTCAATTAACCTTGCATTCTTGGTATAAATTCAAGTTGGTCATGATGTATAATACTTTATTATATGGCTAGATTCAATTCACTAGTATTTTGTTAAGGATTTTTGTGTTTATATTCATAAGGTATGTTGGTCTGTAGATTTTTTTTGTTATTTTTGAGGGGGCAATCAGGGTAATACTAGCCTCATAGAATGAGTTGGAAAGTGCTTCCTCTTCTGTTTTTTTTTTTTTTTTGAAGAGTTTGTGAAGAACTCATATCAATTTTTATTCAAATGTTTGGTATAAGTCATCGCTGAAGCCATTTGCATTTGGTTTAATGGTGTTCCCCAAAATATCAGGATCTAATCTCTGAAGGTGGAGGAAAACTGTATAAAAGGAAACTTGAAAAGGGAAGAAATCATAAAGCTGCAATTGACTTCCTTGGGATAATGAAACTCATCACAAAAGACCACCTATTGTATGATTCCATTTATAATAAATGTCCAGAATACGTAAATCTATAGAGATGAAAGGTAGATGAGTGGTTGCCTAGGCTTGGAGAGATGGTGGAGGTCGAGGGATGGAGAGTGACTAATGGTTATAACATTTCTTTTTGGCATGGTAAAAATGTTTTATACCGACATTGTGGTGATGGTTGCACAACTCTGAATATATTGGAACCATCGCATTGTACACTTTAATGGTTTAATTGTTAATTTTTATGGTATGTTAAATATATCTCAATAAATATCTTGAAAAAATCACATGTAGACATTTTTAAAACATGCTGGATGTCAACAGTGAGGATGTTTATCTGAGATATTGCTGTCACTAAAAGGAGCCTTATCATTGCAGTTGAAAGAACTATTTGTAAGCAACCTCATTTGTTGATGATCAAGCAACAATATTTTAAGTATTTTACATGTTCATATGAAAGGTATTTATAATTATGTGTTTTATTGCTTTCATATTTACTATGTTTTTTTCCAAAATTATAAGATTTTGTGGTTAACATGTAATGCATTACAAATTTTCCTATTAGAATATAGAGAAATGTGCTCCTGGATAGCATTTCCACCCAGAATTTCTAATTTTCAGAAATGTATTAATGGTATTAAGTGGGAAGATAATTTCTCTGCATCTCTATAACTTTCTATCCTATTGCAGTCAGTCCCCAAAATATCTCTGTTACATGTGAGATGTGTGATCTTTTGTAAACTTTTTTCTTTCTAGTGATAGTCCTGGATCATATCTTAGGCCATGTATACCACATAACATGTGTATATGTAATGAGGAGGGATGAGAGAAGATCTCAGAGCCTTTTGTAATGTTACTAATAAAATTAATCCCAAAGGAAGAAAATGGCCAATGTGTCACCATAATTTAAATGACATTTATGCATCTAACATATCAGGGAAAACTCAGTGTATGACAGAAGCTGATGTCATTACTTTTTTCTCTATCTTTGCTTTCTTTTTCCTTTCCCTTCTATTCTCCTTTGCTTCACCTGAACTCAAAGCTGCCTCAAAGCCTATTTATCACACAAGGTTATCCATTTATGCTAAGATATCAGGGAGTTTTGCTGAAGAGAGCAACTACTTCAGACCCATTTGTGAGCATTCAGATCAGAGCTGCGCTGATTTTAAATAGTCTTAGACCATTTGTTTCTTCACAGATGGCTCATAAATCTGTAATACATTTAGAAGAACCAAACAAGCTATGTTGACCACAAATGGTACTGGTTTCTGTGTTCCTATGAGTTCTAAAAGTTGCATGTGGCAGTTAAAACTATCCGTTGAGACAATAGAAAATACGTTGACTAAAATATGGTCTAGTTGTTTTGCTCTTAAATAGAGAAGTTCATATAAAGTACAAATAAAGGATAATTGATTTTTAGCAAACAGTTCTTTTTTCACAGGGTAGACTATATATGAAAAAATAATTGTGTTGCCCTCATGTTGAAGAATTCAGTTTGTGGAAATTATGACTGCATCTCAAAATTGTCGGGTAATATTAGTAAAAAGTATACAAAGGTGTCATTTTCCTCAATTTTTATCCAAGTACTGTTAGTAATTGTGTAAATGGAAACAAATAACATTAGTTCAAAATGATTTTCTTATTTTTAGGATAAAATACTTTAAAATAACATTGTGTTAATGAAAAATTAAAATGATTTTTAATGGTAAAGAATTTAAATATGACGCATTAGTGAAATGTTGGCTTGTGTTTTGAATACAAAAGCTATGAACTTCCAAAACAGTAACACAAATGAAAATGTTTAATCTAATTCACAGTCTGATTTTCCTCCAGTATTTCCTTTCTCAACAAATGGCATCACCATCCATCTAGTTCCTCAAGCCAAAATGCTGGCATTCACCCTTGATTGTTTCTCCCCCTCTGCTCCCTAGGCTAATTTATCAGCAAGCCCTATTGGCTTTGCCTTTAAAACATATCCCAAGTCTTTCTTCTCAGCAATTCATCACTTTCACTCCAAGCCCACTTCCATCAAATCTTGCCTGGGCCTCTCTAGTAGCCTTTAAAGCAGTTTCCCTCCTTACATTCTTGGGGTCCACATTCAAATCCATTTTATTCGTGGTAAAATCACATATCACATCACTCCCCTCCTTAAATGGTTCAAAATCTCGGAATAAAATCCAAACTGTTTTCTGTGGCCTACAATGCCCCATGTAGTCTGGCCCCTGCCTTCCTCTGACCACATCTCACCCCACCCTCCTTTTGCTTACTGGGTTCCAGCAGAAATGGCTTTCTCTTTGTATCTTTAACAGGCCAAATGTGCTCCTGCTTAGTGTCCTTACAGTAGCTTCACATTTCTCCCAAAACACTATTTCCCCCAAACTTTCCCATGCTTATTCTTTCTTGTCTTTCAGATTTGAGATTAAATTGAATTTCCTTTAAAAAATCTTTCTGGTCTACCCAATGTAATTATTAGATTCATTGTCATTTTACCCTGATTTTCATCAAAGCACTTTTTCCTGTTTCTTATTTCTTGCTTATGAGTTTTCTATCTGTTTTCTCCCACTAGATTAGGAGTCCCATGAGACCTGGAATTATGCCTTTCACAGTGCCTCATCTCCCTTGTCTACAAAGTGCCTTGTACAAAGCAAATGTTCAATGCACTTTTTACATGTATTATATTTGTGTCTGATTGCCCTCTTTAGCAAAGAAAACATTTTCTTATTAAAGAGAGATTGATAATACCCATAGAAACCAAACAATTCTTACACAATTAAAAAGGAAAACAAAGTTTCTAGGAAAACATTCAGAACTGGAGGGAGTTGGAATAAGAAATTTTGTAGTTGTGATTTGTGAATTTCAATTGAATTTGCAAGCTACTAAAACATAAATAGATGGATGGAAGGATGAATAGATAGATGAATTAATAGATGAATAAATCAAAATAATTCTAGGAAGTTAGAAGCTATTAAGTTCTTCATTGAAACCGTATGTAATTTTAAGTAGCTGCTGTTGGGGGAAATTGGTATCTATTATATTAATAAAACACTGAAATTGAGATTTGAGATCTGAGATTGGATAAATGCTCACAGAGTCTTAGAGATACTAGCTACATTATCCCAAAAGAAATTAAAATAGGAGAATCATTAACATATCAGGATGAATTATAATTGAAATGAAATAGAAATTAATAATTTAGGAATGAGAAAAAGAGAAAAATGAACTCATATAACCACAAGTAGCAGTTAAAAATGCTGAATATCTGTTTTATAGTGTACTGTATATAGCCTCTGAAGGTTCTGTGATGCTTCTGACATTTCTATTTGTTGATTTCTACTTTGAAGCCTGTATCGTTGGGACTTACAAAATTGGATCCTTTAGAGGTTGATATTCTAAGAATTATTTAGATGGACTTAATTAGACAACATTTAGAGTTTAGCTACTCTGGCTACTTTAATTGCTGAACTGAAACTTGACAATGTCTTTTGGTCTGTGCATATTTCAACGGAAGAGAAAATATAAAAGAAATTTCAAGTGAAAGCAGGGAGTGAGGAAATCTCTCTCTCATCATTATTTGCATTGTAGACAGTTGCTAAATTCAAGTGGGAAGGGGTACGTTTTGTGAGTTAGGCCTAACTGTGTACTTTTTTTTATGATAAGAATGCTTAACATGAAATCTACCTTCAACAAACTTTAAGTGTACAATACAGTATTGTTGACTATAGGTACAGTATTGTACAGCAGATCTCTACAGTTCATTCATCCTGCTGAACTGAAACTTTATGCCAGTTGATTAGTAACTCCCTATTTCCTCGTTGGTAAGAACGTTCCACTCTGATTCTATGAACTTGACTATTTTAGATATTTCATATAAGTGGAGTCATGCAGTATTTGTCTTTCTGTGACTGGTTTATTTCACTCAGCAGAATATCCTCAAGGCTCATTTATGTTGTCCCAGATTGAAAAATTTCCTTTGTTTTTAAGGCTGAAGATATTCACTTGTATGTATATGCCACATTTTCTTTATCCATTCATCTGTTGATGGACGTTTAGTTTGTTTCCACAACTTGGCTATTGTGAATAGTGCTGCAATGAACATAGGAGTGCTAATGTCTCTTCAAGATCCTGATTTCAGTTCTTTTTGATAAATACCCAGAAGTGGGATTGCTGGATCATATGATAGTTCTATTTTTAATTTTTTAAGGAACCTCTATGCTGTTTTCCATAGCAACTGCACCACTTTGAATTGCCACCAGTAGTGTGCAAGGCATCAGTTTCTCCACAACCTCACCAACATTTGTTGCCTTTTCCTTTTTTGATAATAGCCATCCTGGCAGGTGTCAGGTGATATCTCATTGTGGTTTTGACTTACATTTCCCTGATAATTAGTGACATTGAGCATTTTTTCATATCCATTGGCCATTTGTGTGTCTTCTTTGGAGAAATGTCTACAGGTCTTTAGTCCATTTCTTAAAGTGGAATATTACTTTTTTGCTGTTGAGTTTTGAGATTTCCTTATGTATTTTGGAGATTAACCCCTTATCAGACATTTGGTTTGCAAAGATTTTCTCCCATTCTCCAAGTTTCTTTTTACTCTGTTGATTGTTTGCTTTGCTGTGCAGAAGGTTTTTAGTCTGATATAGTCCCATTTTTTTATTTTTTCTTTTGTTTTCTTTGCCTGAGGAGACATGATATTAAAAAAGATACTGCTAAGACGGATGTCAAAGAGCATACTGCCTATGTTTTCTTCTTGGACTTTTATGATTTCAGGTCTTAATCGAGTCTTTAATCCATTTTGAGTAAATTTTTGTGTATGGTGTAAGATAATGGTCTGCTTTCCTTCTTTTACATGTGGCTGTCCAGTTTTCCCAGCACCGTTTATTGAAGAGACTTTCCTTTATCCATTGTATGTTTGTGGCTCCCTTGTCGAAGATTAGCTGTCCATAGACGTGTGCTTTTATTTCCAGGCTTTCTATTCTGCTCCATTGATCTGTGAGTCTGTATTTCTGTCAGTACCATGCTGTTTGATTACTACAGCTTTGTAGTATATTTTGAAGTCATAAAATGTGATACCTCCAGCTGTTCTTTATTCTCTGTATTGCTTTGGCTATTCAGGGTATTTTGTTATTCCATATAATTTTTAGGATCCTTTGTTCTAATTCTGTGAAAAATGTCTTTGGAATTCTGATTGGAATTGTATTGAATTTGTAGATTGCTTTAAGTAATAAGGGCATTTTAACTATGTTAATTCTTCCAATCCAGGTGCATGGAATTTCTTTCCATTTCCTTGTCTTCTTTGATTCATTGCAACAATGTCTTATACTTTTCAGTGCATAGGTCTTTTAATTCCTTGATTAAGGTTTTTCCTAGGTATTTCATTCTTTTTGCTGAGATTGTAAATGGGATTGTATCCTTGATTTCTCTTTCTGTTAGTTCATTGTTAATGTATAGAAACACAATTGATTTTTCTATGTTGATTTTGTACCCTGCAATTTTACTGTGTTTGTTAATTATTTATAATAGTTTTTTGGTGGATTCTTTAGGGATGTATATATATGAAATCATTCATCCACAAATAGTGACAGTTTTGCTTCTTCCTTTCCAATTGTATCCTTTTTCTTGACTAATGGCTTTGGCTAAGAATTCCTATACTATGTTGAATAAGAGTGGTGAGAGTGGGCATCATTGTCTTGTTCCTGTTCTTAGAGATATAGCTTTCAGTTTTTCACTGTTATGTATAATGTTAGCAATGGGTTTGTTGTATAGGACCTTTATTAAGTTGAGGCACTTTACCATATATTCATTTTATTAAGAGTTTTTATAATAAATGGATGCTGAATTTTGTCAAATGCTTTCTCTGAATCTATGGAGATGATCATGTGATTTTTATTCTTCATCTTGTTAATGTGGTATGTCACATTCGTTTGTGGATGTTGAACCTGCCCTGAATCCCTGGAATAATTCCCACTTGATTATGGTGTATGGTCATTTTCATATATTGTTGTATTGGATTTGCTAGTGTTTTGTTGAGGGTTTTCGCATCAATGTTCATCAGTGATATTGGCCTGTAATTTTCATTTTTTGTGTTTTCCTTGTCTGGTTTTGGTACCAGAGTAATGTTGGCCTCATAAAATGAGTTAGAAAGCATCCCATCCTCTTCAATTTTTTGGAAGAGTTTGAGAGGAATAGGTATTAAATCTTTGGTTGTTTGGTAGTGTTCACCAGAGAAACCACCTGGTCATGGACTTTGTTTTTCAGAATGATTTTGATTATTCTTTCTATCTCTTTACTAGTGATTGGTCTATTCAGATTCTCTATTTCTTCCTGATTCAATTTTGGGAGAATGTATGATTCTAAGAATTTATCCATTTCTTCTAGGTTATCCAATTTGTTGGCATGTGACTTTGCATAGTATTCTCTTATAATGTTTCGCATTTCTGTGATGTTCACTGTAATTTCTTCTCTTTCATTTCTGATTTTATTTATTTGATGAGCCTTCCCTCTTTTTTTTTCTCCTGAAGAAGATTGTCACTGAGTAACATCTATTGCCAATCCTCCTCTTCTTATTTTTCATATGTGGGATGCTGCCACAGCATGGCTCAACGAATAGTGTGTAGGTCCTTGCCTGAAATCTGAACCCGCAAACCCCAGGCTGCCAAAGCAGAGCACACAAACTCAGCCACTATGTTACCAGGCCAGTCCCCTCTCTTTTTTCTTAGAAATTCTATCTAAGGATTTGTCAGTTTTGTTATCATTTCAAAGAAACAGCTATTAATGTCATTGATCCTTTCTTGTCTTTTAAGCCTCTATTTTATTTATTTCTGCTCTAATTTTTATTATCTCCTTCCTTCTATTGACTTTGAGCTTCATTTGTTCTTTTTCTAGTTCTTTTAGGTGTAATGTTGAATTGTTTATTTGCTATTTTTCTTGTTTCTTAGGGTAGACCTGTAATTTTATAAGCTTCCCTCTTAGTACTGCTTTTGCTGTATCCCATAGATTTTGGTATGCTGTGTTTTCATTTTCATTTGTATCCAAATATTTTTTGACCTCTCCTTTGATTTCTCAATTGATTCAATAGTTGTTTAGTAGAATAGTTGTTTAGTCTCCACATATTTATGACATTTCTAGCCTTCTTCTTGCAGTTGATTTCTAGTTTCATACCACTGTGGTTTGAAAAGATGCTTGATACGGTTTCAGTTTCTTAAATACATTGGGTTTGGTTCCCAACATATGTCTATCTTTAAGATTGTTCCATGTGCACTTCAGAAGAATATATATTCCGCTGGTTTTGGATGCAGTGTTGTATATCTATCTATTAATTCCATCTAGCCTAGTGTTTCATTTAAAGCCAATATTTCCTTGATGACTCAATCTGAATGATCTATCCATTGATATAAGTGGAGTATTAAAGTCCAATATTATTTTTTATTTCTTTTTTATTCTTTCCATAACATTGGTTTATAACATTGTCTAAATTTTGGGTGTACATCATTATATTTTGATTTTTGTGTAGATTATATCATGTCCACCAACCAAAGACTTAATTACAATCCATCACCATATGCACGTTCTTAATCACCCCTTTTGCCCTCCTCCCACCCACTACCCTTCTGGTAACTACCAATCCAATCTCTGTCTCTATGAGTTTGTTTGTTGTTTTTAGATTCTATTTATGAATGAGATCATATGGGATTCGAATTTCAACCCCGTGACTTATTTTGCTTAGCATTTACCTTCATGGTCCATCCATATTATCACAAATGACCATATTTCATCCTTTTCTGTGGCTGAGTAATATTCCATTGTGTACATATACCACATCTTCTTTATCCATTTGTCCATTGATGGGCACCTAGGTTGCTTCCAAGTCTTGACTATATGAATAATGCTCCAATAGGTACATAGGTGTGCATGTATCTTTATGCATTCATGATTTCATGTTCTATGGATAACAACCTAGGATTGAAATAGCTGGATCATATGGTACATTTATTCTTAATTTTTTGAGGAATCTCCATAATATTTTCCATAGAGGCTTGACCAGTTTGCACTCTAAACAGCAGTATATGGAAGTTCCCTTTCCTCCACATCCTCTGAACACTTGTTATTTCCTGCCTTGTTAACTATAGCCATTTTGACGGGCATGAGGCAATATCTCATTGTAGTTTTGATTTGCATTGCCCTGATAATTATTGATGTTGAACATATATTCATGTGCCTGTTGGCCATCTGTGTATCTTCTTTGGAGAAATGTCTGTTCAGATCTTTTGCCTATTTTTAAATTGGGTTGTTCATTTTTTTGTTGTTGATATGTATGACTTCTTTATATATTTTTGATATTAACCCCTTATCAGATATATGATTTGCAAATATCATCTCTCAATAGTTAGGTTGTCTTTTCATTCTGTTGATGGTTTCTTTTGCTGTGCAGAAGCTTTTTAGTTTGATGTAGTCCAATTGGTTTATTTTTTCTATTGTTTCCCTTGCTCAGCCAGACATGGTACTTGAAAATAGACTACTAAGACTGATGTAAAAGTTCATAATACCTGTGTTTTCATCTACAAGTTTCACGGTTTCAGATCTTACATTCAAGTCTTTAATCCAATTTGAATTAATTCTTGTGTATGGCAAAAAATAATGGTCTACTTTCATTCTATTGCTTGTGGCAGTCCAGTTTTCAAAACACCGTTTGTTGAAAAGACTTTCCTCTCTCCACTCTGTGTTCTTGGCTCCCTTGTTGATAATTAGTTTTCCATAGATGTGTGGGTTTATTTCTGGGCTCTCGATTCTTTTTCATTGATCTGTGTGTCTGTTTTTGTGCAACCACCATGCTCTTTTGATCACTACAGCTTTGTAGTATATTTTGAAATCAGGGAATATGATACCTCCAGCTTCATTCTTTTTTCTCAGTATTCCTTTGGCTCTTTGGGGTCTTCTGTCATTCCATACAAATTTTAGGATTCTTTCTTCTATTTCTGTGAAAAATGTCATTAGAACTTTGATAGAGATTCCATTGAATCTGCAGATACCTCTGTTAATTCTTCCTATCTAAGAGTGTGGAATATCTTTCCATTTCTTAGTGTCTTCAATTTCTTTCAACAATGTTTTATAGTTTTAGGTGTAAGGATATTCCAACTCTTTGGTTAAGTATATTCCTAGATATTTTATTCTTTTTGTTGCAATTGTAAATTGGATTATGTTCTTAATTTGTCTTTCTGCTACTTTGTACTTAGTGTTTAGAAACACAACTTATTTTTTATGTTGATTTTATATCCTGCTATTTTACTGTATTCATTTATTATTTCTAAAAGTTTTTTAGTGGGTTTGTTAGGGTTTTTTGTATATAAAATCAAGTCATCTGCAAATAGTGACAGTTTCACTTCTTCCTTTCCAATTTGGATCCATTTTATTTCTTTTTCTTTCATGATTGCTTTGGCTAGGACTTCCAATACTGTGTTAAATAAAAGTGGTGAAAATGGGCATCCTTGTCTGTTTCCTGTTCTTATTTTTGTGCAACTCTCTATTTCATTTATTTCTGCTCTGATTTTTATCATTTCCTTCCTTCCACTGATTTTGGACTTTGTTTGTTCTTCATTTGCCAATTCATTTTGCTGCATTGTTAGATTGTTTATTTGGGATTTTTGCTGTTTGTTAAGGTAGGCCTGTATTGCTATAAAATTCCATCTTAGAACTGTTTTTTCTGTATGGCATAAGTTATGGCATGTCATATTTTCATTTTCATTTGCCTCCAAGCATTTTTTTATTTCTCCTTTGATTTTTTCATTGACCTAATCGTTGTTGAGTAGCATCTTAATTAATCTCTACATATTTGTGGCTTTTCCAATTTTCTTCCTGAAGTTGATTTCTAGTTTCATACCTTTGTGGTCAAAAAAGATACTAGGTATTATTTAAATCTTCTTAAATTTATTGAGACTTGTTTTGTGGCCTAATATGTGATCTATCCTGGAGAACGTTCAGTGTGCATTTGAAAAGAATGTGTATTCTGCAGTTCTTGGATGGAATATTCTGTGTATATCTACTAAGTCCATCTGGTCTAATGTGTCATTTAAGTCCCATATTTCCTTATCGATCTTTTGTTTAGGTGATCTATCCCTTGGTGTAAGTGGAATGTTCAAGTCAACTACTATTATTGTGTTGCTGTCCATTTCTCCTTTTGTGTCTGTTAATAAATAAATGCTTTATATATTTAAATGTTCCTATGTTGAGTGCATAGATATTTACAAATGTTATTTCCTCTTGTTGTGTTGTTCCTTTTCTCATTATGTAGTGCTCTTCTTTGTTTCTTCTTACTGTTTTTGTTTTAAAGTCAATGTTGTCTGATATAAGTATTGCTACTCCAGCTTTCTTTTCATTGCCTTTTACATGGATTATCTTTTTCCATCACAAAGTGAGTGTTTTTAGGTCTAAATATGTATGCAGCATAAATATGAGTTTTGTTTTTTTATCCAATTAGCCACCATATGCCTTTTGATAGGAGAATTAATCCATTAATATTTAAAGTAGCTATTGATAAGAATGTACTTGTTGCCATTTTGTTACTTTTTTTCTGGGTGTTTTCATAGTTCTCCTCTTTCTCTCTTCCCTTGTGGTTTGATGGCTTTATTTAGTGTTGTTTGGGTTCCCTCCTCTTAAATTTTTGTGTATTTATTATAGGTCTCTGATTTGTGATTATTATGAGGTTCATCTATAATAGACTATGTATATGGCAACCTATATTAAGTTGATGTCCTTTTTTAGTTTGACATCTTGCTAAAAGCTCTACTCTTTTACTCCCCTCCCTCCACAGTTAATGTTTTTGTTATCATATCTAATCTCTCTTTTTTTGTGTGTGTATTCATTACCCTCATATCATGGCAATAGGTAATTTTAGTATTTTTGTCTTTTGACCTTCATATTAGCTTCATAGGTGATTTGTCTGCTACCTTTACCTTATATTTGCCTTTACCTGTGGTTTTATTGCTTTTTTTCATAATTTTCTTAATCCTATTTGTGGTTTTCTCTTTTCAATTTAAATACATCCCTTTAGCATTTTGTGTCAAGCTGGTTTCTTGGTGTAATCTCCTTTAGCTTTTGCTTGTCTGGGAAGCTCTTTATCTCTCCTTCCATTCTGAATGATAACCTTCCTGGATCAAGAATTCTTGGCTCTGTGTGTGTTTTTATTCAACACTTTAAATATATCATGCCAGTACTTTCAAGCCTGTGAGGTTTCCACTGAGAAGTCAGCTGATAGCCTTTGGAGTTTCCTTTGTATGTAACTTGTTGACTTTCTCTTGAAACTTTTAGGATTCTCTCTTTATCTTTAATTCTTGACATTTTAATTGTAGTGTGTCTCAGTGTGGGCCTCTTTGGGTTTATCTTGCTGGTGCTCTCTGTGCTTCCTTTACTTGGATGTCTGTTTCCTTCCTTAGGTTAGGAAAGTTTTCAGCTATTATTTCTTCAAATAGATTGTTACCCCTTGTCTCTCTCATCTCCTTCTTGGACACATATAATACAGATGCTAGTGCACTTGATGTTGTCCCAGAGGTCCCTTAGACTGTCCTCATACTTTTTAATACTTTTTTCTTTATCTGTTCACCTTGGGTGACTTCCTGTAGTCTTTCGTCCATCTTCCTGATCCATTCTTCTGTATCATCTACTCTGCTATTGACTCCCTCTAGTGAATTTTTCATTTCCAGTATTGTCTTCTTCATTTCTGATTGGTTCTTTTATACATTGTCCAATTACTTGTTGAAGCTCTCATGAGTTCATTCATTTTCCTTCTAAGATAAATGAGCATACTTATAACTTTTAGTTTGTACTCTTTTTCAGGTAGGTTGTTTATCTCTGTTTCATTTAGTTTGTTTTCTGGGATTTTGTCCTGTTGCCTTCCTTGGAAGGAATTCTTTTGACTCCACATTTTGCCTCTTTCTTTGTCCTTTGTCTATGTATTAGGTATGTCAGTTGCATCTCCTGATCTTGGAGAGGTGACCTTATGTAAGAGATGCCTCATGAGACCCAGCTGTGTGCTTCCAGCTTGTCACCAATCCCAAATGTTCCAAGAGTGTCCCCTGTGTAGGCTACATGTGTCCTTCTGTTGTGGCAGGGTTGCTCCTGATGCAAGTGCCTTGGGAGGCTAGAGTGTTCCCTTGGCCAGCTGGTTGTAATGCTCAGCTGTTTGTGGCTGCTACGGAGCCTTCAGTCACTTTATTGCATATGGAGTGCCCTGGCCCAGTTGACTGCAAGGTCTAATAGCACACTCCTGTTGGAATTTTTCTGTTTGGTCCCCCAGCATGGCTATTTGCTAGGCTCAAGGGTGTACAATTGCTGTAGACCTCTGGCCTGCAATGCTGTTGTCAACTCTCTCAAGATTGCAGCTGAGTGAGGCTGGCCTCAGGCATGGGAGCACCCAATTTTTTTAGGCTTTTGAAGGTGCGGCCAATTCCCTATGTGGCTGTGTGAGAAGCACAAGTCTGCTGCTGCTGACAAGCCCCACCATCTGCAGGGCCACACACGCCATCAACACAGTCCTGCCCCATCTGTGTGCCCCAACCCACTGAAGCAGATCCACTTACCCCACTGCAGCAGACCCAGTCACGCCACTGCAGAGGCCCCACACACTCCACCAATGCAGGCCCACCCCTTGCACTTGCCCATCCCTACAGAGGCAGACCCACTCACCTCACTGCAGAAGTTCCAAGCACCCACCTATGATGGCCCACAAGTTGCCTGAGTGCTTGCTGTTGGGTGGAGCCAGTCCCTATGGTGGGCTGCCTGCTCTGGCTGAGTTGGGTTAAATCTGTGCTCTAGTTTGTGAGGTACATCCTGGGCTAACAGGCTAGTGGAAGAACTCCAATGCATCTGCCAGCATCTTTGTCAGCATGCCTGTACTAGGTCACAGTAATGGCTGCCACCAGTCTCATTCCTGGTGAGATCTCACCTCTCACCAAGATGCACCCAGAGGGTATAAAGTAAGTCTCTTTTTACCAAAGTACTGTACACCTTTCCTTCTGGTTATGTTAGCTTGCTTTCTGAAATGGGTGCATTTGTGCTTGGGCACTTTAAGAGCAGGCTTTTTTTCCTTATGTCCAACAGCTTTTCTGGTGGTATTCCGCATTATAGTTAATAGCCAGCATAGACAGATATTGTGATACTTATCTTGGTTGTGCTGAGTCCAAAAGCAGCTTATTGTGGTAATGCTCCCTTTCGCAGATTCACCACTCCTCCAGGGAAGGCTAAGTATATTAGGACTGCTTCCAGCTGGCTATGAAGTGCCATGGCTCAAAGGTGGCTTTTTTCTCTCCAGAAAGGAATTTCTGCCTCTTCCATCTCAGTCAGCATTTGTCCCTTGTTGTGTGGGTTCTTTCTAGTTTTTGGTTCTGTCTCAGGGGTAATTGTTCCAAGAGTAGTTGTAAACTTGCTGTGTCCATGAAAGGAGGTGAGTTCAGGGTCTGCCTATGCCACCATCTTGACAACATCTCCCACTACTATTATTCTGTTGCTTTCAATTTCTCCCTTTAGGTCTGTTAATAGTTGCTTTGTATACTTTGGTGCTCCTATGACAGGTGCATACATATTAATAAATGTTATATCTTCTTGGTGCATTTTCCCCTTTACCATCTTTGTCTCTTGCCTTTTTGGCTCAAAGGCTATTTTGTCTTAGATAAATTTGGCTATGCTCTCTTTCATTTGGTTGCTTGGAGTATCATCTTCCAGCTCTTCATATTGAGCCTATTTTTTTCTTTAGAGCCAAAATGGCTCTCCTGGAGGCAGCATATTGTTGAGTCTTGTTTTTTAATCCTTCCAGTCACTCTGTGTTCTTTGGTGAATACAATCCATTTACATTTAGGGTGATTATTGATATGTAAGTGGTTAATACTGACATTTTATGTTATTTTTTTCTTGTTGTTCTATATTTCCATTGTTTCTTTTTCCTTGTATTTCTGTTGGGTAGTTTTCTGTGATGTGTGTTTGAGTTTCTTCGTTTATCTGTGATATGTGTCTGAGTTTCTTCTTTTTTCATGTTTCATGTCTCTACTCTAAATTTTTATTTTTTGGTTACCATGAGGTTTGTATAAAAGTTCTGATAGATAAGATAGTCCTTTTTCTGCTAATAGAATCTTATCTCCATTAGACTAAGCAAGTTCTGTCTTTTTCCTCTTTCACGTCTATGTTTTTGTTGTCACAAATTATGCGTTTTGAATTATGAGTTTGTTACCAAATTGAAGTGGTTATAGTTATTTTTAATGCCTCCTTTCCCTTTAACCTTTATGTTATAGTGAAGTGTTTACCTACTTCTTCTGATATAGAGTTTCAGTTTTCTGATTTTGTTGGTCTATTTATCACTTTGCTTAAATCTTTGTTTACCTTTGCCTTTTTGTCTCAGGTAGGAGAGCCCTATTTGAGATTTCTTGCAAGGAAAATCTAGTGGTGATTACTCCCTCAGCTTTTGTTTGTCTGTAAAAGCCTTTATTTCTCCTTCATATTTGACAGATAACTTTGCTGGGTAGAGTATTCTTGGCTGACAGGTTTTATCTTTAATTATTTTGAATATATGATTCCCTCTCTTCTGACCTGTTGAGCATCTTGTGAGAAATCCTCTGATAGCCTAATGGGGGTTCCTTTTTAGGTTATTATTTTCTGCTCTCTGGCTGTTGTTAATATTCTTTGTCATTGATTTTGACAGTTTTAATGTAATGTTTGCTCTTATTATCTGTTATTTATTTCTTTAAATAAGCTCTTTGCTCCCTTCTCCCACTCTTTTCCTTGTTGGATACCCATTATCTTTTTGTTGCTTTTCCCGATTGAGAGAGATATTTCTCATAACATTTCTCCATTTTTGAAAAAAATCGTAGGTCTCTCTTCTTTTTTCTTTTTTTTTTTTTTTTTTGAGGATGATTAGCCCTAAGCTAACATCCACCCCCAATCCTCCCTTTTTTGCTGAGGAAGATTGTCCCTGAGCTAACACCCATGCCCATATTCCTCTACTTTATATGTGGGATGCCTGCCACAGCATGCTTGATAAGTGGTGCATAGGCTCATGCCTGAGACCAAACTGGTGAACCCTAGGCTGCCAAAGCGGAACACATGAACTTAACCACTACTCCACCATGTCAGCCCCTCTTTCTCTTGTTGTTCACCTGAATCATTTCTAGATTTCTGTCTTCAAGCTTACTAAGTCTTCCATAGGGTTTGCTGTGTTTTCAATGACTTTTTACTTTATTCTTTATCTCATTTATTGTGTTCTCCAGCTCCAGAATTTATTTGGTTCTTTTTTAGAGTTTCAGTCTCTTTCATGAGTTACTCCTTCTGTTCATTAATCTTATTCCTGAGCTCATTGAGCTGTTTTTCTGAGTTTATTGTAAATGATTGAGTTTCTCTATGAGGACTATTTTGAATTCCCTGTCAGTTAGATGACAATCTTCCATGACTTCAAGTTTGGTTTCTGGAAAATTGTATGTTCTGTTTGTGATACAGTGTTACCATAGTTTTTCATGATGCTTGATGTGTTTTTCCTCTGCTGGTGCATTTATGGCAACAAACACCTTTCTTATTTGGGTACAGCTTTGTTTACTTTGATTCTGAGCTGCTTCTGTTTGTGTTTGAGAGCCTGTGCTTTCCATATTCATCTCCCTCTGCCAAAGGCATCATCAGTGCCCTCCTTATGCTGCTTGTGCCCCTGAGCTTGCTGGTACCTTGATGACTACAATGTGCAGTCGTGGGTTTTACCACCAGGGCCACCAGGCTGGTGAGCACCTCTGCTGCTTCTGGGTTGCTTAGGTCACTGGTTTCCCCACTGTGACACAAGGAGGGGGAGAGTGAGGCAGAAGCCAAGGTGCTGGGCACCCCCACCACATCTGAGTTTGTTGGGTCTGCAATTCCTGCTGCTATGGTGGAGGGCAAAAATTGCAGGCATCACTGCAGCTGTCAGGGAGCAGAGTCATGGGCTCCTCTTTTGCTGTTACCTGGTTCTCTGCAGGCTCTGTATGGGCTCAGGCACTGCTGCCCCTGAGTTTTCTGGGGGTGCTAACACCACTGCCAGCAGAGGCACTGGGTTTGCAGTGCCATTGCCACTGCTGGGTGGGCTGGGGTCATGGGTGACACTGCCATCACCATGGAGGGAGGGGTACCTGGATCATGAGTGCTACTGGAGTTCCTGAAGCCTCTGGTCTCAGGTGCCAGCTTGGTTCCTAGAACCTCAGGTCACAAGCACACTGCTGCTTCTTGGGCCCAGGGTCTTGTATGCTGCCTCTGCTGCTATAAGGGTGGTGTCAGTGGTGCTGCCACTGGGGAGAAAGAAGGGAATGGGTCATGGGCAGTGCAGCAGTTCCTGAAGCCTCAGATTGCAGGCACCACCCACCCTGCTGGGGGAAAGATAAGGGCATGATCCATGACTGCCACTTTGGTTTCTGCATTCTTCAGTCTCAGGCATCAGGATGATTCCTAGAACCTCAGGTCATGGGCACCAGTGCCACTGCCAAAAATGTTGGGATCTTGGATGCAGCCCCTGCTGCTGGGAGGGTTGGAGTTGAAGGCACACTGCCACTGAAGGAGGGGTAGGGGAGTTGATCACAGGTATCATAGTGGTTCTTGGAGTTTCCAGTTGTGGGCCCATCAGAAGTTCCTGGTGCCTCCAGGAGCATAGGCTGCCTGGGTTCCTGGGGCCTCTGTTCATGGGCATTACCATAGTTCCTAGGCCTCTGGTCGCAGATATGGCCGCAGTTTCTGGAACATCCTATCTTGGAAGCTGCCACTACTGCTCTTTTGGTTCTGCTGCCTCCAGGAGGTCCAGTCCACTCACCATCAGATGTGTAGATGTATGGATCTCCAGGCATTCTGGTGTGCTATGCAGAGAGTCCTTTGTTGATCTATGGATGTCCTACTGGTTGGAACTTAGAAGGGAGATACAAAGGAAACAACTCATTCTGCCATGATGCTGACGTCGCTCTTCATTTTTTTGTTCCTCTGTTTCATTTATCTTATCTTCAATTATTCAAATATTTTTTATAATCTATTTTAATTTATCTGTTGTATTTTCAGTTGAACTTCTTTGCATTATATATTTATTTTCTCTAGGGATTATAATATAAATCCTTAACTTTGCACAATTTATTTATTATCATACCACTTCATGTAAAATACAGAAAGGAGGCTAAATGTCACTCTAGAAAAAATGCTTCTTAATAAAGTAAATAACAGGTTTTTGTCAACTTTATTAATGTAGCTTTCAAAACAATTGGGACAGAAAATAAACTGCACTTAGCACTTGTATAATGCATTATATTTGTCTGCTGTGTGATATAGGTCAGAAGGAGTCTGAAGATGAAATTGAAGATGAGGAATTGGATGCCAGTTTTAGGATATCAGTGTTCAAACTACCCATACATACTACAGATTCATTGAAGTATGCTCAAGTATTGAAAAAGAAAGAACAAGATTCTTTTCCTCTATATGCCCAGCCACTTCCCACCATTCATCCAAAACCAGCAATTAAAAAAAAAGACATGCTGTTGAAGAGGAATGTAAGTAGAGAGTTTTTTACAACACACAGAGCTGGTATAAAACTCCAAACACTTTGTGATATTGATAAATATTATTCAGAACAAAAGAAGCAGGAAATCCATAACAACAAAGCAATAGCTGTAACCACGGCGCAAGTTGCTCAAGAAAGAGTTAGCTTAACTGTTCAAGAAAATTTAAATAAGAAAAAGTATGATGCACAAAAACTAACTGCAAAAGCTAATGAGGCAATTCAGCAAAGGTTACAACAACTTTTGCAGGACAGACTAAACTACCTTGAAGAAGTTCGAAAGAGGAGAGCTCTGTTTCTAGAAGATAAAAAACAAAGGGCTGAAGAACGTTTATTAATTCAAAATTTAAATAATGAGCGCACTCTTTTGGCCAAAGGAATGATGAAAATGGCCAGATCGAAGAAGAATCAGGCTACCTTAAACAAGAAAATTCTGATTGTTCAGCAAAAACTGGAAACAGAAGAATATCGAAGGGATTTACTGAAAAAAATGAAGGAAACTAGGTAAGTACAGTTTTGCTATAATAGAAGCTTTTACGTCAATTGCATGTGAATATTGCATACTAAATGTTGAGATCTAGTGAACAGTACTTTGTTTATAACATGATACATTATACTTTGGAAAATAGAAACAACAACAAAAGAGGAAAAATATGTCCCAATATATTACCAAAGATGAGACAATAAAACAACTATCTTCTCCACCCCCAACCTTATCCAACAAAACTTGCTTCTTAATTAATGGTTGTTCTTATCATAAATGGCATCATCCTTAGCCTCTTGACCAGTGCTAGAAACCTCAGTCTTTTACAACTCAATCTCCCTCATTGCCAACGTTTCCCTATTCATTTTACTTCTAAAAGGAGTCTCAGACGGATCCTTCCTTTTCGCTCCCACTTCTATTCCAATTCAGATTCTCATAATCCCTCTAAGAATATACATTATCCTTCCAATTGAGAGCTCCATCTCCATTCTGCATCCTTTCTTCAACCTATATCTGTTTTCCAGCCTACAAATATCAACTGTCTTTTAAAATTAAGTTCTGATCATGTCATTTCCTACTAAAGTATGTTGATACCTTGCAATTGCCTACAGAATAAAATCTAATCTCTTCTGAGTGGCATTTCGGACAGCATGCTCTGTTCCAGTCTATCTAGACTCATCTCACTAACTTTTCTGTTATAGCCTCCTCCCTTTTTCCCTAATAGCACTCTTTGCTCCAAACAGACTAAATTTTTCACCACTCCCTACCCAACTTTGTACTTTTTTATCCCTAAAGCATTATTGCTACTATCCCCTTTTTCCTTAAATATGTACCCTGCAAGGACACTACATGCCTACAAGATTGCTGTTGTCTACATATTATTATGCAACACAAGCTTATATGTTATTGTGAAAATTAGAATACTTTGTGGTGTCAAATTGGTGAAAGGCTAGTGCCTGTACATGAAGGAAAAGGCACTCCCTTCTCCAGGGAAACACATCACTAGTGGCTGATGCTTGGCTGAGTGTAAATGTAATTCACCCTTATTTGCCGCCATCCTGCAGTGCATGAGCTGTACAACCACTGACAGAATTCATCTTTTTATTATCCATCCTTTAGTAACCAACTGAAATGGAACATTCACTTTTAATCTCTCCACAACTGCTCTTCCAGTCTGAATTAGTCTTTTTCATTTGGTGGTGCTCACTAGCATTTTATTTAGATCTCAATTGTAGCAGTTATCACAAGAGGGCCAGCATCAGGTTAGCTTGTGTAGTCCTTTATAAGATAATTTGGTGTATTTTTCCATTTCAGTGCCTCCTACAGTACATAGTTTCCAAAATCTATTCAATAATTAGTTACTGAAGAAAATTGGTAAAAATCTCAGTTTTTAAATTAGTAATTAGTAAGCACAATTAAATCATATAATAGCCTCTGGGATGGGTGGCTGTTTTTAATATATTTGTTTTCAATACTTAAGCCATTGGAGTGAGAAACAATTCCTTTTTTTTTCTGAATGTTTGTATCGTGAAGATATGTAATCAGAATTATTAAAAATATACTAAAAATATAACTAACCAAGCTATAAAAATAGCTTCACTAGTCATTATAATAGGAATCTGTCTTAGAACAAGCACTTATTTCATGACAATAAATTTATCCTGCACATTTTTTTTCGGTCCCTCTGTGATCATTGGCATTTCTACTAGGGAGTACTTACTTCAATTGAAATCATTCAAATAGTAACTCACTTCATCTATTGAACATGCCAGGTGATGCAGAGACATAAAGATAATTTCACTCCAAGAAATTGAAAATCTAGGTGGGAGATAAGTCATCAGCCAATAAGACTGCAAAAGTTAAGTGATAATACAAGGAATAATAGAAAAAAAAATATCAAGGAACAGAATGAAAATTTTCACTTAAAAGATAGGTAATAAATAGGTGAGAGTAATCTAGGAAACCTACAAAGAGAAGTCTTAACTAAAAGTCAAAGTGTTAATTCATTTCAATTCTCCTCTATAGCCTCATACAAAAATTAATAAGATATTCCTGATTCTCTAAGAACTCTCAGTCTGGTGGCAAATATAAGCCATATTTGAATTATTACAAAAAGTAGAAGTAGGAAAATTACAGTTGTCAATTAGAATTTGGAAAAGCAGAGAGATGAGGGGAAAGCATTGTTGACAGAGGATGAGAAAAATTGGAAAGTTCAGAATAGGTAACATGGGAGGTGAGGGAGGAGGTAGTGATTATTGCTCTGAGTATAGCAAAAGTTTTATGAAAGAGAGTAACTGAAGGTGTGATTGCTTAGGGAACATTAAACTGGATTAGAAAGGGCCTCTAAATCTCAGTGGACAGTCACATGGTAAAGACCACTAGGAATTCTACCAGAAAAAAACCAATGCACTTTAAGCACACATTTTACCATAGATCCTTCTTTTCAAGAAATATCTCAGAACACACTTTGGACAAAGCTGTCTCAAACAAATGCAAAAACTTTTAAATTGTTCCGTGATGAAAAGTTTTAAATTTTAAACTAAACTTAGTGAGGAGGCTCTGAAAATTAGTATTGATTCAAAATATTTTAACCTACATTTAGTAAATTTAAATTTCATTAGTTGTCAAAGGATGTATTTTTATTGAGGTATACTTGATATATGACATTAGTTTGAGGTGTACAACATAATCTTTTGATATTTGTATATATTGTGAAGTGATCACCATAATAAGTCTAGTTAACATCCATCACCATACATGGTTACAAATTTTTTTTTTATGATGAAAGCTTTTAAGATGTATTCTATCAGTAACTTCCAAATATTCAATACAGTATTATTAACTCTAGTCACCGTATTGTACATTATATCCCCATGACTTACTTATTTTATAACTAGAAGTTTGTATCTTTTGACCACCTCCACGCATTTCACCCACTCCCCACCTCTTGCCTCTGGCAACCACCAATCTGTTCTCTGTACCCATGAACTCAGTTGTTTTGTTTGTTTCTTTTACATTTCAGATGTAAGTGAAATCATACAGTATTTGTCTTTGCCTGTCTGACTTATTTCACTTAGTATAATGCCCTCAAGTTCCATCCATGTTATTGCAAATGGCAAGATTTCCTCCTTTTTTATGGCTGAACGATAGCCATTGTATATATACCACATTTTCTTTATAAAGGATGTTTTTTAGGAACACAAATCCATGACTCATATAAATATAAAATCAATATGTCAAAGATTTTATTTGACTCTTTAATTAATGAAGGTACCAGTAAGATATCACAAGCAGTTCAAATGAGTATTCTAAGAGCATGCATATATAGGCAATCAGCAATGTCAAAATAAATGGTCGTTATCCACTAGACTCAACTTTAACTCCATTGGACAAAATTCATTTACATTTCTATATGCAAGAATCATTCGCACTACTCATAGTGTTCCTCAACTTACAGAACTGTAAAATAGCTCAAAGAGATTGAAAGACACAGATAACTCTGAAGGGTACACTAGATAGGACCCCCAGTAATTTTTTTTTTACCTTTCAAAGTCTTCAACACAATTTTTTCTGATATTAGATTGAAATTTATCAGTGACAGTTTTATCTTGGTGATATTTTAAGTGGCCAAACTATGTAAATACATCTAAGCCTTGTCTAGAAATACTTAGAGATCGTTATAGCTGCTAATGTCATTTACATTTTTAAATGTTATCATTTAAAATCATAGTTTGTGCTGAGAAGGAGTGTAAAATAAGGAGAAGAGTGTATTTGCCTTTTCCTAGTTGTAAGCAATTTTTAAACTATTTACTGAAGTACTTTACATACTATCTTTTTAAGTGAGAAAAATATTTTATATTTATGTCCTCCAAAATTTAAAAATATTTTCCTTAATGTATGTGTGTGTAAGAGATTTTTGGAAATAATTGTTCTATGATTTAATAAAAAATATATTTTGAAAAAGAGAATGAAAGCTAGTTGGTATACCAAAATACAAATTTAGTGTAAATCAATGTTAGAGAAATTTAATCAGCTTAGTTTTATTACAGCAAATTGAATGTCTGGCCATCATTAATTTGTAGAGGATATAGATTCAAGTGAACTTCCTAATGTATCTTACTGAATTATCTTCTCTTGCAAGCTGCTGCAAAGATACTATCCTTGAAAGCACACAGGAATAAGGCAATGTTCTGGTTATATCAGTAGTGTGTCCTAAAAGGCATTATTGAGTTTTATTACAAATGTTTTCAAATAGAGATTGAGTATCAACATGTTGAAAAGTACTGTGACTCAAAAAAGTAGAGACTGTCTAGAGATTTTCAGTTTGTTTTCTGCTGGTTGATTCTTCATTAACTTATCAAACACTTGACATAAAAGCATCCTGATGAATCTTAATTACTAGTGAAGTCATTATTGAGAATATAGCTCCTTGATCCTTCTGTGGAATGAGGAATAATGAAAGAAGAAGGGAACTATAAAACTCTAGCTTAGGAAGTTGATAAAAATACCTACAGAGATATTTAAGAATGAATTAAAACGAGACTTTGAAATGAAAGAACTTATATATCAAGTAAAAACTGATCATGAATTTCCCAAAATATTCTTGTCCATACTCTGAAAAAGTGATGATACTGCTCAGGTCAGAACAGCAGGGTGTCCATTTTCAAGTAGAGTATCAATTACCATGGAATATTTGGCATATAAGGCAGTTATCCAGTTACATCATCTTCTACTCCTCCTTATTTTGATCATCAGACCTCCTAGACTATGCTCTTCATTTGCTGTGGTCTTCATATCCTGAGTTATAAAGCTTTTCTCCATCCAACTTCTGCCATAATCGTGATTAACTTCTAAATTTATAAGAACAACCCTCCCAATTGCCCAACCTAAACATTTTTGGATCCCAACAACCTTTAAACTCATTTCCATAGACACATAAAAGCCCCCTCTTGGAACTGCCTCACTTGGGACTGCCCCACTTCTTAAATTTTAAACTCATATACTTGTAAATGGCTAAAATCTTCTATCTTTTCAAATATTTTCTTCCTTTACTTTTCCCACATGTATTCTTCGAATATATTGTGACAGTCACCCCTCAAATAACCTTCCTTATAGACTTCTTTTCATTTTTAGTGTAACTTCCAGGGTTCTTCAATTCAGTTATTCTTTTCTCCATTCCATTCACTGTCTCTGAAGGTCCTTCTTTTCATTGCCTCCACCATGCTAACCACCCCAACTCCTACCTTGGAACAATCTAAGTTTCTATCTTCATTTCTTGTATTCAGGTAAAAACATTTGAAAACATCACTGACTTGTAGATTTATGCTGATGTTAATTATATGGCCTCTGACTTTAGCTATTCCCTTAGGTGCTTGTTCTTTCTTTTATTACCTACAAAAGTGATGTGCAACCTTCATCAACTATAGAGCTTCCTTTCCAAACACCACCTCTGACCTATCCTTTTCAGCAAGCCAATTTATCTATTTCCTAAAGAAATTTTAGGCCTTAAGCTTGACATCATTCAACTTTCTATATCCATATTTATAAAATTCTACATATGCTATATTTAATAACTTCTTTTTCTAACTGTCCCAGGACTAGGTTCTTCATTTTCCTGTTAAAAGCTCATAATTCCTCTGCTTGTGCTCTTAAAGGCTTGAAATTGGGTAATGAAAGGCCTCTGCACTAGGCAGAATTATGGCCCCCCAGAAGATATCATGCCCTTATCCTTAGGACTATGAATATAAAATACCACACTCCTGCATATACTGTCCTACACGACAAAAGGGACTCTGCACATGTAATTCAAGGTACTAATTTTTGGACTTTAAAATAAGGAGATTATCCTGAATTATCCAGGTAGGCCCTATGTCTATCACATGAGCCTTTAAAGGCGGAAGAGAAAATCAGATTCAAAGTAGGAGGATTTGATATGACATTGCTAACTTGAAGATGGAGGGGGTTATGTGGAAAGAGTGAGAAGAAAATGAATTCTGGCAATAACTAGCAGTCTTGGAAAGGAGACCTCAAGATCTGGATGGGAATCACAGTAATGGCTGACACTTTGGTTTCAGCCTTGTGAGAACCTAAGCAGAAAACCTGACTGGGCCATACTCTGCCTAGACTTCTGACCCATGGAAATTATGAGATAATAAATGATTGTTGTTGTAAGCCAATACATTTATGATAATTTGTTACATAGCAATAGGAAATATGGACTCTTAACTTTGTTCTTCCTTTTTCAAGATTGCTTTGGTATTCCAGGACCTTTACATTTCCATATAAGTTTAAATTTTAATAAATTCAAAATACCTAAATTTAATACATTTAAAATAAATCATAATCTAAATTTAATCTCATATATTTAAACAAATTTAAATGTTAATTTCCACCCAAAAGGCTCCTGGCATATTAATTTGGATTACATTGACTCTATAGATAAATTTGGGAAGAATTGATATTTAATAGTATTGTCTTCTAATCCTTGAACATGATATAACTCTCCATTAATTTAGGTCTTCTTTAATTTTTTTTCTGACAATATTTTAACATTTTCAGGCATGGGCCTTGTATATCTTTTGTAAACTTATGGCTAAGTATTTTACGTTTTTTTGATAGTATTGTAAGTGGAATTTCTTTCATAATTTCACTTTTCAACTGTTTGATTCTGGTATATATAAATACAATAGATTATTGTGTTTCTCAATCTTTAATTCTTTTAAATAATTGGTCTTTTACATTTTGTGCACAGTTTATAACTGTTATCTTTAGAAGGGCTATTTCAATACATTTCTTAGACTTAATTAGTACCATTAATTACATCTCCAAAGTCCCTTTTCTTATGACTTCTTCTCTGCTACATGTCCAGACATGACTACTCTCCAGAGCTCCAGACTCAAAATAGTTTTAACTAATTTCATTGAGTGATTATTAAATGACAGGCATTCCTCTGAGGATTTTAAATGTATTAGCTCATTTACTCCTTACTAAACCCTCTGAGTTGGATTGTCCCTTCTTAAAGATGAAGATAATGATGCAGACAAAGCTTAAATAAATTGTCCAGATTCACTCAATAACTTGCAGATCTGGGTTTCAAACCCAAGCACAGTGGCTTCACTACCTATACTTTTACCTGTAAGCCATTGTTTCTCTATATTCAGCTCCCTGGGCATCACCACATGGATAGCCAGACTGTTTAAATTCAATATTACCAAAACAGAACTCCAATCTTTCTCCCCATCTGGCTCTTCCTACGTTTCCTACCCTGATGAATGCCACCATCTAGTAAAAGGAAGTATTAAATGTCAGGCACTCCTCTAAGGATTTTAAATATATTAACTTAGTTCAATAAGTTGCAGACTTTCTAGACTTAGTCCTCTCTTCTGCTCCCCATGTTCAGATTTTTGAGTACACCTAAATAGAAATAGAGGGCTCCATGACTGAGTCTAAGCCTGTTTCTCCAGGCTTGTCTGCTCCACTGTTCTCCTTATCAGAACTATATGACCCAGAGAATTGTAGTGTTGTCACTTCTTGGAGCATGTCAAGCTATGCTACCTTCTCCACCTTTATTTTAGCTATTCATGCTATATAAGTAAATGTGCATGAACAAAATATTCTTGCCCTCCACTTTCTGCCTGGAAAATACCTATCTTTCAAGGTTAAGTTCAAGGGTTATTTCAACTCTGGAGCCTTTCCTATCTTCCCTCACTCTGTTCTCCAGGTTATATTTACTAATTTTTTCATCATGCCTCACTCTGCCTTATTACATAGTACTTTCATTATGCTACTATAATATTTCATCTGTATATTCATAAACCTTTATTTCTCTTTACTTTCTATAAGCTTCTCTCACTTATGTCACGTCATATTTATCTTTATGTTTTCAGCATCTAGAGATAGTGCCAAGCATTATAATACATAACTATTGAATGAATGAAGATGAGTGAATGAATTTGCTAAGGCCATGGCATTTCCCAGCTTTGACAGAGTAACCTGGTTCACCTTTCTCTAACATAATGAGAGTCTTAGGCTGCTAGGGCTGCCTTAACAAATTACTGGGTGGTTTAAACAACAGAAATTTATTTTCTCACACCTTTAGAGGCTGGAAGTCCAAGACCAAGGTGTTGCCAGGTTTGATTTCTCCTGAGGCTTTTCTAGGCTTTGCAGATGGCTGCCTTTTCACTGTGTTGTCACACAAGGCCTTTGTTCTGGGTGTGCACAGCGTTGGTGTCTCTTCATCTTCTTTATGGACACCACTCATATTGGATTAGGGCCTCCCATATGATCTCATTTAGATTCATTATCCCTTCCAGTCCCTGTCTCCAAATACCAGTCACATTCTAAGGTACTAGGGGTTAGGACTTCAACACATGAATTTTGGGGTTGGGAGCACAATTTAGTCCATAACAGAGTCCTAGGAGAAGCTTCTGTTAGTGAAGCTTAAGTAAAAGTTCTGCACATCATGGCAGAGTATGGTTTGGATGCCCTTTAGGAATCTAAGTTAGGGTTTGTGAGAATTCTTAGTTACAGCCAATAAAAAGCTTAGTAATATTGCCCAATATGAATATTATTGAGTGGTAAAATAAAATTCTGTGCAGTAAGTGGAGTTCTATCTATTTCTCATTTGTGTATATCTATTTTGAAGATATCTGATTATCATTAACAATCTGATTGATTGTTATGGTTTTAGTCATTTAAAAGTATCTCATTGTGTTACCTTTCTTTTTACCTCTTAGGGCTCAAGAAACACACAAAAGACACTGTGAAGAAAAATTTGTTATTGATATGCTTGCCTTTCAGAAAGCTTGTGAAAGACTCCAAGATGCTAAAACAAAAGTTGCAATTGTGAAAACGAATTTAGTCTTTAAAGTTCCCCATGGAGTGACAAAATGAACCAATGTCAGATCACACCCTACGATCATTTTGAATTATAGGCATTATTTTTAGTTAAAGGACTTTGAAACAATACTATGAAAGAAAAAATACTCTATGTCACAAGATGGATTTGTATTTAAATCTTATAAAAATATAAAGAATAATTAAAATGTTTCTCTTTTTGATCATAATTTAACTGAAATCAAATTGACTTGGGACCCCCAAAAGCTTCCTTATATATCAAGATGTCCAAGCAACAATTAAAACTGATTTTATTTATTGCAAGAAATATTGCAAAGGCATTGCTTATATTGTTTAATATCATGAGTATAGCAATTCATAAGCTATTTTCAGTTTCTTTGGCAACCTTAGCATAGTAATTTCTGCCCCAGCTGCTGACTTTTATTAAGACACTGTATACTTTGATTAATTTCATTACCTGCTTGCAGATATTTAATTATATTTCCTGTTTATTTTGTGAAAATGATTTCTGAATTTATTTTTTCAAAATAAATGTTTCACCATTATATCAGTGATTCATGCTCTTATAAAAATTCAGAAAACATGAAATATAAAAGGGAAGTTAAACCTTCCTATTAACTTCCTTGGAGATTGTAAGATTTTTGTATATTTGCATTCTATGTATTTTATATGTGGGGGCATAAAGGAGAGAGAAGGCACATGTAATTATGTAATTGTGATCATAAAGTACATAGAAATGGCATATATTAATTTCAAATCTATTTAGTACATACTCATGGTGTAAAATTTGAAAAATAAAGAAAAATTTTTAAAAAGACAAAATTCTTTGTAAAATTTGTCAATTTTCAACAGTGTTTTCATATATCTAGAAGATAAATGTCTCACTATGATTATGACATTGCTTACTTAATACAACATAGTTAATGCCATTCAAAATTTCTCTTTAATAGTCACCAGTTACCTTCTTTTAAAAATTCTCTAATTTTATTAGTCTATGGTAAATTTCCAAAAATTGAGTATATTACAACAGCAGTTATTCAGTTGTGCTCCTATGATGGACTGCTAAAAAATGCTGGTGATATTTTCCTAATTTTCTATCTAAAACCATGGCACCAGCTCTCACTTTCCTGTTAATTTGTGGATAATTAATGAGCAAATCATATCAGTATTTTTCATTATTCTTCAAAAAGAATAAAAGGAGATACTGTGAGGTGGTGAAAAGCATGGCATATGTAGGTTCTCATAACAAGTTAGACAATAATTTCTCTGTTACCCTAGTTTTCTGTTCTGCATTTGGAAATAATATGTATCTTTTTGGGGATTCAATGAAAATAATAATCCATTTCATATATTATTACTATGAGACTTAAATGAGAAAAACACAAAACAACACAATGCCTTCCACAGAGGGAGCCTTTAATAAAGGTAAGTGTGTAGAAGTGGAGGCAGAAGTCTTCTCTGTGTAGTTACGAGAGGATTTGCCAACTATCTACGTAAGATTTTAGGGATACCATCAAGGAATAGTAGAATATTTTGTGTGATATATTTGAATATAATTCATTCATTTAATCAATACACTTATTGAATGTTTGTTGCTCTTTCTCTATGCTCCCATTCCATACTATGGACTTTTACAGCCTTTATCACACAGCAGGTAAGCAAATTGGGTGAAAATTGATTATTTTCACCCAACTATAAGCTTGTTGAAGGCAAAGACTATTTTACTCATGTCTGTGTTTCTAGTACTTTGTACTAAAGCAGATACATTACACACAATACCTTTTCTGTTTATAGCTCTCTTTTCCCATTTACGTGCTGTCCCAGGTCAATCTCATGACCTTTACTGCCACTTACTGTTTATATTTTGAAGAATTAAAAATATGTATGTCTAGGTTATATATTTGTTATTAATATGTCTCCTATATTTCCAAATGCATACTAGACACCTCTACTTAGAAGACCTAAAAATATTTTAAAAATCATGCATTAAAATAGAATTCATTTTTTTTTTTTTACTATTTTCCCTCTCCCCAATATTGTTTGTCTTTCTATATTCCTAAACCCCATAGATTCATAATCATCTAAATGGTTTCCCATACTGAAAATTTAAATGATATTCTTGACTCCTTTCTCTTACCCTACCACATCTTATTAAGTACGAAGCCTGATAAATTCTATCTGCAGAAGGTGTCTGTGGCAGAGACTGGCTAGCCTTTCACTAGACCTATCTTTTACTTCTCCAGGACACAATTAGTCTATATTTCCCAGCTTCCCTTGCATAGTTAATTGAGGCACAGGACTGAATTCTGACCAATGGAATCTGAGTAAAAGTGATTGGCAGCCCTTCCAGATATACCATGTACTATCCTCCATGATCTTTCCTCTTCTTTAGTGACCTTGAAAACCAAGTGTTAAATATGGCTGAGCCACAAGATGAAAAGAGCTTGGATTCCTGAATCACTGCTTGTGGCATGATCAAGAACATCTATTTTGTTCCTTACATGATCCAAAAGAAAATTCAATTATATTGAGAATGTAGTCCCATCAATTACATTAGGCCAGCAGCTAATAGTGATTTAAACTTTAGAGAACTTGGTACCAAAAGTAAGAGTCCTGCCATCACAAAACCCCAACATATGTGCTGGTGGCTTTCCTGGGTATTGAGGAAACTAATATTGACGGTAAAAATATGGAGACTCGGGTTTACCAATGGTGTAGCTGAGGGATTAGCAAACTTTTTCACTAGGGACCAGATAGTAAATATTTTAGGCTTTGTGGGTTGCACAGTGTCTGTTGCAACTACTCAATCCCACTGTTGTAGCACAAAAACGGCCATAGATAAGATGTAAACAAATGACTCTAACTGTATTGCAATAAAACTTTATTTACAAAAACAAGAAGCTGGCCAAATTTGGCCCATGGGCCATAGTTTTCCAACTCTTGGCACAGATAATTGGGTTTGCAATCTTTTAGACCTTATATATGCAAGGTGCTAGGTCCTCTCTTCTAACCTAATACAAATCTTAAACATAACAAATTTCTCAAATAAATAACTATTTATAACCTTATGCTAATAAAGCCACTCTAAAGTGTTGTTGCAGCCAGCTCTGGTGGTCTAGTGGTTAAGACTCAGTGCACTCACTGCCATGGCCTGGGTTTGTTTCCTGGTCAGGGAGCCACACCACACAACTGTCAGTTGTCATACTGTGGTGGCTGTGTATTGCTGTGATGCTGAATACTATGCCACCAATATTTCAAATACCAGCAGGGTCACCCGTGGTGGACAGGTTTCAGTAAAGCTTCCAGACTAGACAGACTAGGAAGAAGGACCTGGCCACCCACTTCCAAAAAATTGGCCCTGAAAACTGTATGAATATCAGTGGAGCACCAGAAGGTGAGAGGATGGTACAAGAAGAATGGGCAGCGTTCTGTTCTGCTGTACTCAGGTTTGCTAGGAGTCAGAATCAACTTGATGGCACTAGCAACAAAGTGTTGTTGCAGATTAAAATAAATTTGTTTACACATGCTAAGAATACTGAGGTATTAAAAAATAAAAACCATTAAAAACTATATATAAATACTAGGACAAAATTTGCTTAAAAAAGAAAGTGACACACTAAAGCCAAGGTTAACAGGAAGAAATAGCAACAGGTTATACTAAAAAGTGGGGTGACAGAAAAAGAGTGGATTAGAGCCAAAGAGATGACATATTGTGAGCCCTTTGTTTGAATAGTGAGATAGTGACAAAAGAACAGCTTTCCTTTCACTTCTTTCTAGAGTTTCCTTAGGAGAAACAGTGGCCACTACAGGCCCTATCCAGGGATCGCAATAGCAGCATCTCATCTTAGAAGAAAACTAAAAGAAGTTCATTATTATCCTTCTCTTCTTTTTCTTTCTTTGAACAAAGAGTAAATTTGTTTTTTGTATCTGATGATCAATCTACTAGTTCAAATTGTGTGATGATATAGTATAATGATTAAGAGCGCAGTCTTTGGAAAGAAAGAAAGACCTGGATTTAAATTCTTTATCATTATATTGGTTGTGTGACCTAGAGAAAGTTATTGAAGTTCAATAGAAATTTCAGTTTTTTCATTCATAAGTGACATAATGTATGTAAAGCATTTGGGACATTACTATATCATGATAAGCAGTCAGTTAATGGTAGTGATTCTTATGTATAAAGGCAGAGTTTCATGAACACATGAGAAATGAATCAATCTCTTGAAATTTTCCTAGTGTCTTTTTGATACCTTTGTACTGTATTTTGAAGAAAATGTTCCAATTCCCTGGAATTTCAGAAGTTAACAAAGCCTATCAAAAGTCATTTGATGAAGAGAGGTGAGGGGGATGGACAAGAAAACATCAAGAGAAGGGAGGCTGTTATGCAAATGTATGCTCATTCACATAATCACACAAGGACAAGCTTGGAAAAAGAGTCTAAAAGGGTTCCCAGATAAAAGTTTTCTGCCTACTATTTGATTATTCTGCCTATTATTTTGACTATTTATTATTAACTATGATAATTGGTTATTGGATACAAAGTATAAAAAACAATGTAAATTATAACATCAGTAATTTAAAACGTGAGTAGAGAGAGAAGTAAAATTATAGAGTTTCTGTATGTTATCAAAGTTAAGTTGTTATCAGCTTAAAATAGGATGTTATAACTCTAAGATATTTTATGTAAACCTCATGGTAACCACAAAGGAAAAACCTGTAATAGATACACAAAAGATTAGGGTAAATGGAGGCCGGCCCCATGGCATAGTGGTTAAGTCCAGTGAGCTCTGCTTTGGTGGTCTGGGGTTCGCAGCTTGGATCCTGGGCAAGGACCTACACCACTCATCAGTCATGCTGTGGCAGTGACCCACATATAAAGTGGAGGAAGATTGGCACACATGTTAGCTTAGGGCTAGTCTTCTTCAAGCAAACAAACAAACAAACAAAAAGATTAAGATAAATGAATCAAAGCATACCACCACAAGAAGTCATGAAAATGAAAAGGAAAATAGCAAGAGAGGAAGAAAGGAACTCCAAAACACTCAGTAAAATAATTAACAAGATGGCAATAGTAAGTTCATATCTATCAATAATTAAATTTAAATAGATTAAATTCTCCCATCAGGAAATAGAATGACTGAATGGATTAAAAAAAACAAGAGCCAATGATACTGCTGCCTACAAGAGACTCACTTTAGCCTTAAGAAAACACATAGGCTCAAAGTGAAGAGATGGGAAAAGATATTTCAAGTAAATGGTAACCATAAGGGAGCAGGAGTAGCTATACTTATATCAGACAAAATACAATTTAGACCAAAAATGGTCACAAGAGACAAGAATGTCAATATATCATAATAAAGGGGTCAGTTCATCAAGATATAATGATAATAAATATTTATACACCTAACATCAGAGCACTTAAATATATAAAGTATACTAACAGAACTAAAAGAAGACATAAACAGCAATGCGATAATAATAGAGAACTTTAATACCCAACTCACAACAATAGAAAAGATCATCAGATAGGAAATCAAGCAACAGTGTATTTGAACAACATTATAGAAAAAATGGACCTAGCAGACATATATAGAATGTTCCATCAAACATCCACAGAATACACATTCTTTGCCAGTGCACACACAATATTCTCCAGGATAGATGATATGTTCGGCTACAAAACGTGTCTCAACAAATTGAAGAAGATAGAAATCATATCAAGTATCTTTTTGAAATACAATGCCATGAAAATAGAAATCGAGAACAGGAGTAAAATTGGAAAATTTGCAAATACATGGAAATTAAAAATAGTCTCTTGAAAAGCCAGTGGGTCAAAAAGAAACGAAAAGGGAAATCAAAAAATATCTTGAGACAAACGAAAATGAAAGCACAACATACCAAAGATTATAAAATACAGCAAATGCAGTTCTAAGAGGAAAGTTTATGGCTATAAATGCCTACACTAAGAAAAAAACTCAAATAACATAAAATTATACCTCAAGGAATTAGAAAACTAAGAACAAACTAAGCCCAAAGTTAGCAGAATAAAGAAAATAATAAAGATTAAAGTAAATGAAATAGAGAGTAGGCAAATAATATAAAAGATTAACAAAACTAACGGTTTTTGGAAAAAACAAAATTGACAAAGCTTTAGCTAGGTTTACTAAGAAAAGAGAGAAAGACTCAAATAAATAAAATAGAAATTACAACTGACAGGACAGAAATACAAAGGATAAGAAGAGACTACTATGAATAATAATACACCAACAAATTGGACAACCTAGAAGAAATGGATAAATTCCTAGAGACATACAACTTACCAGTGCAGAATCATGAAGTAGAAAATCTGAACAGATCAATAATGAGTAATGAGATTGAATTAGTAACAAAATCTCCCAAACAAAGAAAAGTCCAGGACCAGATGGTTTTCCTGGTGAATTCTACCAGACATTTAAATGAATATTAACATCAATCCTTCTCACATTCTTCAAAAATATTGAAAAAAAGAGAATACTCCCAAATTCATTTTATGAGGCCAGCATTATCCTGATGCCAATGCCAGATAAGGACACTACAAAAAATAAAGTTACAGGCCTATATGTCTGATGTATATACATGCAAAATTCTCAACAAAATACTAGTAAACCAGATTTAACAGCACGTTAAAAGGATAATACATCATGATCAAGTAGAATTTATCCCTGAGATGCAAGGATGGTTCAACATATGCAAATGAATAAATGTGATAAACCACATTAGTAGAATAAAGATAAAAATCATATGATCATTGAAATAGAGGCAGAAAAAGCATTTGATAAAATTCATCATCCTTTTATGATAAAAATTCTCAACAAATTTGATATAGAAGGAACATACCTCATCATACAAAGATCGTATATGACAAGCCCATATGTAACATCATATTCAATGGTGAAGAGTTGTAAGCTTTTCCTCTAAGACCAGGAACAAGACAAGGGGGCCCACACTGTCCAGTCCTAGTCAACATAGTACTGGGAGTCCAAGTCAGAGCAATTAGGTGATAAGAAAAATAAAAGGTATCAAATTGGAAAGGAAGAAATGGAATTGTCTGTGATATGATATTTGATCTTATGTAGAGATAATCCTGACTACTCCACCAAAACAAAAATAAATGTTAGAACTATATGTTGAATTCAATACAGTTGCAGTATACAAAATCAACATACAAAAATCAATGCTGTTTCTCTACACTAACGATGAATTGTCTGAAAATAAATAAAATGATCCTATTTACTGTAGCATCAAAAAAGAATAAAATACTTAGTTCATTTGTTTCCCTCCTCCACTCTTTCAGCCAGTTCATTTTTAAAGGTTTTTTAGAATTCTCTTGCACTCTTTCGTAGAATAACTCTCGATTTCAATGCAAATTCTAGACTTAAGAAGAATGATTTTTTATTTCTCCACCCACAGACACAGATCACATGTATGTGCAGGCAACTGCACAATAAAAAATGCTTAAAGAACAATATCTTACATCTGCCCAGAGTTGTCTTTAGAAGTGCTTCTACATTCCTTGATTTGTTCTTGTTGTTTATCTTCTATTAGTATTTTGGGTTATTTATATCCCAATCACATTACAGCACTAGTGATTCTTGAATATGCTGTGATTTTCTGCCTTCCTCCTTGACTCCAGTATTTCTCCCTCCCAATTGGAGTGTTCCATATTACAAATACCACCTGAATAAGTTCTCAAGATACCTAATAACCCAACAATATGGTCTATGAAAAATTTGACTAATTCTTCCAATTCCATGCATTCTACACCTTCTTCTGAACCAATATGCTACTTAAAAATATTGTATTTCAATTATAAAAGCCACATCATTTTTGAAAAGTAGAAAGCACATTAAAATTCTAAAATAAAATTAATAATGTTTAAAAGCCTAAAACCTACAGATAATCACTCTCAATACTTTGGAGAGTTTCTTTTCAGATTGAGGTGTGTATGTGTGTCTTTTTTACTTATCTCTCTTCCCTGCTTTCCACCCAACCCCTCCATCCCCTCATCACTTTCCGGGGCACTGACACACAATTGCTAGCTGAACTTTTCTTGTCTTTGGCCTCACCCATACCCCTATGGTAACTCTAAAATATAAGCAAAATGGCTAATATCAGCACCACCCAACACATTCAAGCATACCCCCTCTCTGACCAATTGTTTATTGTAATTAATGTATCATAATGGATGAATATACACAGAGTAATTCAGCAGAATCAAGCAAAAATAGCAGCACTTGCACATATTGAGAAACATTTATGCCATTTTTATGCTGGTATAGATGCTGGGTTTGATCAGGAGGCAGAAGTGGAAAGAGAGTAATCTATCTTCCTACCTTGCTTTAGACATGTGGAGTTTTTCCATTTCAAGAGGAAAAGTACTGGTAGACTAGAGAATGTTTTTCTCAGTTTGGTGGGCATTTATCCTTTTTTTTCCCTTTTTTAAATGTCTGTATCTCAACATCTTTCTTATTTTTGCACAACCCCCTCTCACTTTGTGGGATTTTAAGGAATAAACAAGCCCATCTTCCACAGTGGGGGCTAAAGAGATCAGATATTCCATCTTCCTACTCTGTCAGGTAGTGCGAGGGTACTTGACCAATTGCTTGTTCTTGCTGAGGACTCTGCACCTTGAGGAAGTGTCACTGAGACTGAGATAGTTGACATCTCTGTTGCATCATCAACATTCCAGAAGAAGCAGCTACTTGTTTCCTCTGGCAGCACCACCAGAAGTTCTCACCAAGTTATTTCTGTGGTGTGACCTCCCTTTCTTTCATACTGCCTGGATTCTCAAGTTTCCTGCACATGATTTCAGCTGAGAATCTCTAGGCTTTCTTTTCCTAATAAGTTTCTGATTATCAAGACAAAATAGAATAGTTGATACACAATGGGAGCATGGAAGAGTATGAGTAGACCTCCATCCATCTCTTGGATCATCTCCACATACTTCTACGTCTAGGGCTAAAGTTAATGGAAGACTACCATAACACTACAAGCAAGAGCTTGTGTTTTGTAGGAATAAATGTCTGGGTAAACCAACCAGGTAAAGCTTCCTTTTCTAGTGAAAAGTTGGCTGACGGCAAAAGGTGCATTAAATTGGTGTTGCAGGAGGGAGTCATACATTCTAACTATGGCTTCATAAATACATACAGAAATAAAGATCACAACTTCTACTCTTGTTGTTTTCATTGTTGTGTTATGACTATATGTGCATATTTTAGTATATCTTTTCCTTTCTCTCCATTTTCCCTAGTCCTTATGTGCATAATATTAGTGTAATATCATAATAGAACTAAAGAGTAATCGACACTCTACAGTGATCCTGCGCTCCATAGAGGATGTAATAACCAATGAGACTTTGAATTATTTCTCTTAAGGAAGTGGATATACGGGGTTTTTTTGTTTTATAAAGAATACTTATGTTAGTTATGTTAGCATTACCATAGTTAGTTACTTAATTATGTTAGAATTTAGCCACTTTGGGAGGGAATGAGAAGTGTTAGTATCAGAAGAAGGGTGTAAGTGGATGTTTGTCAAGCTTTTTTGTTTGCTTTGTGTCTAAATCATGTGAATGCCCTTTTTAGGGGGAAATACCCTTTGGCCAAGTCATGCTTTGAGGCATGGACCCATGTTCCAACGCAAAACTTAGAGAGAGAAAATAACTTTCATCCCAACTTCTGGCATATAGAGTCGCCCATTTGATGCTCATACTAGCACTTTTAATCCTGAAAGACTGGTACAATAACCAAAGACAAGGAGTCATTCACAGTCGCATTAAGAATCCAATAGTGACAGCAGCGAATTTCCAGTTTGGTAATCCAAAAGACGGTTCTTTCTGTTGTGTCATCCAGCCTGGACTCCTGCAACCTAGCCTCCTTTGGTTTCTTCCCATTTGCTGAGCTTGGTCCTCAGACTTCTCCTGTTGATTCATGAGTTATCGAATATCCTTCCAGTGAGTACTTTTATTGCTCTCACTAGCAATGTTCTCAGTTGAACACAAGAGTAAGAATTCTGATACACTTAGCTCATGTCAATAGACCTCAATTTTCAAATGTAAATGATTTTTTTAAAATTGACACAGGAGGCTTTTTGTCTTAATCATTTCAAATGGGTATAGTAACCTATCATGAAGATTTTAAATGTAGTGAATGTAAAATACTTAGAACAGTGCCAGGGCCATAAAAAGTACTAGATTATTATAATAATGATCACCTTAATTGCTGTATTAATATATATTTATGTTAATAAATTATTATTACTAATCATTTTCAGTGCTGTGACTTTTCAACATTTGAGGAAATTGAACAAGGATGCATCAGAGCCTGGTAATCAGAAGGCACAAATTGAAAGTCAGTTGTGTACTTTGAGATTCCCAGCCCTGTGACACTCATTTTGTATTCTAGTCATCTGTATACTGGTTTAATTGCCCCAGTTAGTTTATAAAATCCTTGGGGTCAGGAATGTGTGTTACTATCTCTCTGTTCCCAGCTGTCTCTGGCAGAGTCCTATATACCATAGGTGGTCCTCAGTGATCATTCACTGACCTCTTCCTCCACTGTGATTTGGTGAGTGTTCCCTGGGGTAACTAAGCTGAAAGGCCTTTCTTAAAACGTACATGCAAGAAAGAACAGAAAAACTGCTTACCTATTTTTTTTCACTTTTATTGTAAATGTGTATATTGAAATTATTGAATGATTATTCCTTCTTTGCTGTAGTTTTCTGTATGTCCCTTTTGTCACCTTTGTTGATTCCTTATCTTCTAAATATATATCTTAGGCAATTCAAGTCTGATTTAAATGCACAATCATTCTGTGATCTGTTTTACATAACAGTCCTGTAAAATAGGACTTTCACTCACTCCTATGATACTCGAGTGAAAACACCTTCAACAAAATCACTAATAATCTCCAATTGGTTAAACCAAATCAACATCTTTTAGTCCTTATTTTTCTGGAGTTTGTGGAAGAATTGGACACTATTGACTTCTCCTTCTTTGGCACATCTTTTTCCACCTCAACTTGCATGACACCCCATGCTGTTATTCATATTCTTCCATAACCCTCTGATCTTTTTGGGCCACTATTTCTTTTTCCTTAAATGTTGGTATTACTTACACTTCCATCTACAATCTTCTTCTTCATCTATGGATGTTCCTGGTTGATGATATGCAAGGACATGGTTTATGATGTCATCTATAGTCTAACAGGTCCTAACAGCATCTCTCCTGAGCTCCAGATATATTTCTAACCATCCACTGCACATGTTTACTTGTATGTCCCCACAGCACTCAAACTCAACATGTTACAAACTAAAATCACTATCTTTCCTTTCAGAACCTACCCTGTGGGTCATGCCTAACTTCTCTCTTTACTTCATACCTTATATAATCAAATCTTGTCCATCTTTTTATCTCTGCACTCAAAATTATCCTTTTCTGAATCTCTATTGTCAATGTTTTGTTGAGTTGTTACTATTTCTTTTGTCAAATCCATCTTGCATGTCCTTTTAAAATGCAAATCTACTCTTTAGTTGTGTCCCCATTGCTATAGGTAAAGTCAAAATCCTTTTTGCTGAGCAGAAAAAAAAGTCCTTAATGACCTTGTCAATCCCTACCTTTCTCTCTCTCTCACCATCAGAAGTCTTGATTCTAATGTTCCAGCTATTGGACTATTCACAATTTTCAAATTCCCCTACCTGGTGCCCTGATCTCCTTGTCTGCCTGGAGAGTTTCTGATGATCTTCTAAAGTCAAGAGGCATGCTCTGTAAGAGTTTTCTCCCAGTGCTACTGTGTATGCCTGCATTACAACACTTATTACATGGCACTACAGAAAATTGATTACATGCTATTCCACCCATTTGACTGTGGATTCTCTCCATTTTATTTATTTTTGTATCCTCGGTGCTAAAAACGTCAAGAAAGAAAGATATTTTTAATTTTCCATGTATATTATTAAGTCCTTGGAATAGTATCAAGAAAAAAGGATCACCCTTTAAGATATTTGTTTTTATTAAAATTTTCTGACCAGTATAGGGACAGATGAACATATTTTACAGACTGATAAAACTGAGATACAGGCATTCGGTATCACTAAAATCTCAAGAAGAAAGCTCTCTTCTGCCTTATTCTTTGAATTAACTATGTCAACCGTTCTGCTGAGGAAACAAATTTTAGGTTAAAAGCCCCATTTATAGTAATTTCAAAAACCTCCTACTCTCCCTTCTTTCCACATTAAGAGGGGAAAAAAACAAACTTGAAAGCTGACTTTTTTTATAATTTTGCTTCTTCTAAAAATGTGGTTCTTTAGATAAAGAAGAAGAGTGATTATGAGAGTTTAAATAAAGAATGAAGTACTTTATCATAGCTTTGGAAAGAGTTCCTAACACTCTACCTGCATGCATAATTGTTAACCATACTTTGCCCGGTCTCCTCTCTCCCCTCCTGCTGCCACTCTGCTAGCCAGAAAACAGATTGCAGTCAGACTCCCTATGAAAATGTTAGCCACTATCTTGCCACAATTGTCATGATTCACAAAGTAAAGTCCTTTAGAAAAGAGGAAAGCCACCCAGTTATCATACAGGCATTGATTTTCTTCTATTTGAAGGGCTAGAACCAAAAAACATCAGCACAGGGTTTTGATTGTTCAGCTAATTTGCATCAGTGTACAACATGTAGCCTTTGAGATGAGTTGAACCTCATGAAGATAGCTGACGTGTGTCAGAAATCTGTAGACACTGGCCTTGTTCACCTGAGATTGACATGTGGTAGAGGTCTCTATTACAAAGTCATCTTAATACGTGGAAAAAAACAAAAAGACACCATAAAATGTACTTACTGTGTGTGCTCCTAAGTCTGTGGGTGTGTGCATGTGTTTCCATGTGAACATAAATATGTGGTTGCCAGTCTGTATGTGAAAGTGAGAGCGACTGAAAATGACCAAAGCTAGGAAAAGCAGTGGCTCAAACGCTCAGCCAAAGGAAACATCTCTTGAGTCTAATTGCCTAAAGTGGAAAAATATACATATAATTTCCCAGGCCAGGAGGAGAGAAGGGCTTTTCATCTAGTTTACCTTTGGAGCATTAGATAAATAACTGATGAAAACAGAAAGATAAGGCTTAGAGCCAGCAAGAGGTAGTAATATCAAAGACCAGGTAGGGCTGGATCCAGGGTTTTGCAGCACCTGAAACTTATTCAACTTGGGAGGATCTTCTTTTAGAAAAATTATCTGGAAATTACAAACTTGAAGTTAGTCAGAAGACCTTGAAAGGGGCTTATAAAACCAGGGTACTGAAACTTAAGACTCATTATCTTCACTATGAATCCTCCTCTACAGCCTGGAAATCTCTTGAAGAGGAAGGAAAAAATCCTTGAGAAAATGTGGCTGTCAGAGCTGCAAAATCTTCTTTCATCTTCTCATGAATAGAAGCAGTCACCAACCAGGCAAGAACTGGATGTTATATCTGTATAATATGCAATACTTTGAATTGAGATGCATGATTTCTGGAAGTCAAGAAATGTGTGACAATATATCATAACCTCTATATTTCATATCAACACTTCATCTATCATTTCAGAATAATCTCTTCATGCTTAACAGCCCAAAATTGTCAGGCTTGGGTAACAGACCCTCGAATCTCAGTGGCTTAGTCCAACTTAGTTCATTTCTCACTGATAGTACGCGTCCAATAGGACAGAGGAAGGTGGCACTGTTTTATAGCTTCAGCGTCAGTTACACATGACCTCCAAGGCTGCAGTGGCAAGGACGGGGAGCAGGGTGGAAAGAAGCTAGTATAACAGCCCGTACATTCCTTGACTCCAAAATGATATATGTTACATCTGCTTACAGCCCTTTGTCCAGAACTTTTCACGTGGACTGGCCTAACACAAGGGCTTTGGAAAATGCTGGGGAGCAGATAAAATGCTTTGGGTACACACACAGCCATTCTCACCTATAATATGGAGAATATTTGGGCATTCTCTTTAACCAATCATCACAAGGAGATTTTATTACTAATCTTTATATATATATATGGAAACTTAAGATCTATGCCATATCTATTTAATAATTAGCATAATGATTGGCATATAGCAAGCCCCTAAAAATGTTTGGTGAATGAACAAGTGAATGAAGGAACAAATGAGTGAATATACACCCTTCACAATGACCCTAATTCCTGTAAGGAGCAAAAAGCAAACGTGTTCCTAAAACACCGAGCAAGAAAGCCCTAATACTATAACCTACCTCTGTGATTTTTCCCTATATCTCTTTTCAGGTCTGGCCTGATAGTGGCTTTTGCTAAATAAAATTATTTGCATTTCAAAAATCTTATATTCTGTCAAGTATGCTGGGGTTAGCAAAAAATTTGAACTCAGAATTCTTAGTAGGATTGATATATTTTTAAACAAAACAAAAAATTGCCCTTGAGAAATTAAAAGTAAAGGAAAATAAAGTTAGTCCAGGGAGAATTTTCCAACTGTAGATCCAGTTGTCACTTGCCTCAGAAGGAGCTGATAAGGAAATCTGAGCAAATAGGAGTTTTCTTTGGAGACGGTATTTATCTAATTCTAATGAATAAGTTTCCATTATTTCTTTATTAATGGAATTTGTTTTGGGTGATATATAGACTTATTCATTTCTTACGATTGTTATTTAAATCTATTTTCTCATTCCGTATATTTTCATTTGTAATATTACCATTACTATTTCTTTGTTATGCAATTTTATGTTACCACGATTTAAAATGAATTTATTTCTACTAGAATATATTTTTCATGGTGCGTTGTGTAATATAGCTTATTGCATTATAGCCCTATTTGAGGGACATTTTATCTTTTACCTCCCACTGGCTGAGGTCTAATATTGTCCTAAAATATTGTATGTGGGTTTTTTCCCCTCCATTTTCACTCCTGCTTTCCAAACAATTGCACAATCCAGCGGGGTTCACCTGATTTTCCTTTCGTTTCCTTCTATAAATTACGGGCAATATCCCTGCTCTGAAGAACTGACTTTTCTTTGAAAAGACTATCTTGCACCCTTATTTCATGGTGTCTGAGTTCATCACAAACTAAAAGCCTTGGGGGACCATTTCCACTAATGGACTCTCTACTCCCCAGTGTAGTTAATTTCACCCTTGTGGTCAGAAAGAGTTAATGTCCTTTGCTACGGGGGTGTAACACAGACACTGGGGAGAAGATGATACCCTGTGTTTTTCCAGAATGGACATCTTTACAAGTCTTTAACAATTTTATCTCAGAAGTTTTCTCTTAGTTTTTTTTTTTCCCTCCAGAAACTTTAAACTTATCAATATCCAACCATCTCTCTTTGTAAAGAGCATTTCAACAGATTTGATTTTTCTTATATATTTTTGCCTTTTGAACAACTTGATGAGTTGCTTCATTAATCTCTTGGTCTCCCTGCCTCTCCTCCATCTGGTCTCATTAGCAGATGGCGGCAGAATTGCTCAGATATAAAAGGATAGACTTGAATTACAAATATATCACAAAGATAGCAAACAAAGATACCTTGTGATCATTGAAAGGTAAAAATTATGTAAATTCCATTTATTATTTAATGTATCTATTATTAAATATGGGCTTTCACCATTTTTAATTGTGGTATATAAACTATGTACACAACTGTTTATGTAAGCTATGACCTAGTGATTGTGGTACATAATTTAGTACATAAAGTGATCTAATGAGTGTGGCTCATACATTTATTCAGCAAATATTTGTTAAATACCTACTATGTGCCATGAAAGTAGCTGGAGATAAAATGGAGGGCAAAATAAGACAATCTTTGTTCTCAAAAATATATAAATAATAGTTTCTAGCATATCAAGTATTCAGAGTACACACAAAAAAATTACTTAGGGAGGAGGGTTCTCATAAATGTACAGTGTTGCAGCTTTTTCAACTTTCCCACATAAAAACTTTATAAAGTCTTCCCAGGCGAACTTTATCCAGCTTTACTCAGTATGTGTGCATGAACCCATAGCAATCAGTCAATCAGTCCATTTGTCAAGAAACAAATCTTTACTGAGATCCCACTACAAGCACTATATTGGAATGGCCTGTGATGAATGCAAAGAATTCTAAGGCAATGCTCCTTCTTCACTCAAGGAATTAAAAATAATAGTTGGTCAGATTAAAAATGCACACAAAATGGAAAATGATAATAAAATATACAACCCAATTGATTCATACAGAAATGTCTACTGGGCATCCCCATTTGAAAGTTTGGTAGGTACCTCAAGCTATAACCAAATGCACCCTCATCTCCTCCTCCATCCCACCAAGGCTGGTCTTCTCCAGGGTCCCACCACCATCCAAGGCAGACACCATCGCATCATCCTGGATCCCACTGCTCCACTGTCCCTCTTTTTTTCCCCTTCATCTAAAAATCTATAGACTCTTTCCACTTAAAATCTTTAAAAACTATTTCTTAAGCCAAAGTACTTTTTGCCATCACTAGTTCAGACCCTTGTCATCTTTCACATGGATGTATTACAATGCAGCCACTTAACTCCTCTCCTTCCTGCTTTCCTGTTTCCATACCTCAGGCACATTGATATTTCTAAAATATAAATCTAGACCTGCTTAGATACAAAATAAACCCTTAATGCCTCTCCATTGCCTTCAGGTTAAAATCTAAGCAACTCAGCATGGCAAAGGAAGCCCTTTAAGATTTAGTTCCTCCAACTGCCTCCAGCTTCATCTCTACCTGGCCTTTCTACACTGTGTTCCAGTCACACACAGCCACTCTGAAGTTGATGCCCCTTTTCTCTAGAGTGTTCTGCCGCACCACCAACTTATTTTGGCTTATCTATCTTCAGAATTGAAAGACTGCCTACATATACTTCCCTTGGAAAATTTTCTCTCTCACTTCACCCTTCCTAGTCCCATTCTAAGTGTAGTGCCCCTCACATATGTGCATATGCCCTATACCTAGCTGTTATTACTTTTTATCACATTCTGATATATTTGCCCATTGACTTTCTTCCCATAGGCTGTAAGATTCTCAAGGGTGGAGACCTGTCCTCTCATCATGTGCTTATCAGCGACCCACACAGTGCCTGAAATGTAATGAACGCTTCGTAAAAATTTGTTGAATTGGGTCAATAAATACCATAGATGTTCAGGAGAGTGAACGATTACTTTAGATATAAAGAGTTATTGGAAATAAAATCAGGTAGGATGCAGAAGACCCAGCAAACATTGTCAGGCACTGAAGCTGCTCAGTTCATGTTAGTTCCCTTTCTCTTGAATTTTATCTTAAAAATTGATTGCAATTACATGAATGAAGATGAAAAAGAGGAGCTTTATAGATTGTGGAGTGTATCAGTCTCAGCTTCACAAGATAGTTTGGAAGTAAAGGTAGTTTAGGGTTTACAGAATCTGTGAGGAATTGAGAAAGGGAAGGCCTGCAAGGCCCAGCTGGAGGATTAGACAACCAGTGACTGACTATGGAATCCCATATGAATGTTTTTGGTAATGGGTTCCAGTGAATGTTTTTTGAACAAAGAACTAGAGATATTTCTCTAGGACACTCAATCTGAGCTCACACTTGAGCATATTCCTCTTTAAATAATGGTCATGTATTTCTCTAGTTTATCTTTTGTTTCCAGAAATATGCTATATGAATTTCATTAGATTGTACCTTCATTGAGGGCAGAAGCAAAGTACCCCTCTCCTTATAACTTTCCACAGTACCTAACGCAATCTGATGCCGTGCACACAGTTGACAATTGATGAATGTTGTTAACAACGCAATGGCATCATTTTCTGTTTAATACCTCTTATAAGTTTCCCAAACTGGAAATGAGAAAAAAAATAGGGAAAGCATTTTCTGTATTTGAAATGAATTGACCATCTATGAAAAATAGCTAAAACAGGTGAACAATATGAAGTTAATTGTATCATTCAAGTATGAAAAGGCAGATCTTGAATAAACATAGAAAGAACTTGTTCGCTTTTAACCTTAGCTAAATGGCTAGGCTAGAAATTATCACAAGAACATTTTTCAGATGACCATGTCCTACTTGAAATTGTAAAAGTATCTATGGAAATTTTCATTTTCAGAAGGTCACAGAAGTATATTTTTCCTACAGTTAAAAAAATCAACAATCTTATTGTTAAAAGTAAATCTGCAAGACTTAGATAATGATCGGTTTTCTGATCAATTGTTTTCTCTCCGTTGTGTGCAAAACTAGATCATTCAGAGGGGTCTCATTTGTCTTGAGCTTTTGGCATAATTGGCCAAATATCCACAGAGGCTTTAGCTCATAATTCTAAGTAATTTCCACATGAAAATGTGTAGGCATATTTAAAATGGAAACCAACAGCACAATGATATATAGATTTAAGAGTTTTCTCAATTTTAGTGATGTGAAAAAAGTTTTCTATGAATAAAGAATTGACTTGTTTGAACAGTGTGCAAAAATAGAGAAGAGAAAAGATGGAACTCTGCAGCTATTAATCATGAAAGCAACTAAAAATCGGGTTAGTCACTACTACAATTTGCTGCATCATCCATATAATATCTTTTTGATCCTTCTTTAAGTGAGTAAACATGGACATATACTAATGATTCTGCTTTGTTCATTTCTAGTATCTTGAGTCATAGTCAACTTGCTTTAACACTGGCATGTCATCATTGAACCAGTAGACTAGTAGTTCTTACAGATTTAATTTACCTATTTAAGTGATAGGACAACCTACATCAGAAGCAAGAAAATAACAAAGGAATAGAATTACTTCCCAGGAAAGCAGCAAAGCGGAAATACAACTTGAGAATATAAATAAACGTCCACTGAATCAGAATCGGGGGGAAAAAAGAAGTTAAAAAATGCTTCTTAATCTAACTTTTAATATTTAGCTACTTAAAAATCCTTTTTAAATTAAAATAAAACAACACATACAGACCTTAGCTTTCATGGGATCTGCTCTGCACACCAGGTGATGGAGGCCCAGTGCAGCAGGTGATGGAGGCTCAGGTGGTGGAGGCCCGGAGCAGCAAGTGATGGAGGCCCAGGTGATGGAGGCCCAGTGCAGCAGGTGATGGAGGCTCAGGTGGTGGAGGCCCGGAGCAGCAAGTGATGGAGGCCCAGGTGATGGAGGTCCAGTGCAGCAGGTGAGGTTCTTGGATAGCAAGAAACACGTTTCTCCTCAATTGACCTCTTTCCTCCTCCCTTTAGCTCTGAACTTTACAACTCAGAGTTGAATTAAAAGTAAAATTTCATTTAAGCTTTCAAGATTAACCACCATTAACAGTGGGAGAATAAAAGCATGGTAGATGAGATTATGGTTCAAATCCTGGGTCTACTACTTGCTGGGTGTAGCCTCCAGCACTTTACAAAAACCTCTCTAATTTGTATTTCCAGAGCATGGAAAATGTGCTGGTGTAAAATATATTTTTTAAATGACAACAAGCAACAAAATTCCTCATTTGTAAGATGACTACAGCATTCCTTATAGATTTATCTGGAGACTTGAGTGAGATCACATATATTAGATGCTTTGCTCGGGGTCTGCCAAGTAGTGAACACTTTATAAATGAAAGTTATTAGTGTCATGATGAAAGTGCTGATCTTCATCATCATCTACCTAGGAAGGCACTTAGATTTCTTCTTAAAAGAAGAAGCAAACCGTGCTCTTCATTGAGATTCACTTCACCAATTGCAAATACTGCTTTGCATGGCTTCTCGTTACCAGTTGGCCCATTCATTCAAGTACTATCGATATGTATAATATTGTTGGATGTATGGAGCTCAGGGTTTCTACTGATATAAAGCCTAATAAAAAGCCTGTCAGGTTTCTATCAGTTTTCCCAAATAAAGGCCTGCATCGTGAGGGTGATATTAATTCAGCATATTGAATAAGGAGCCATGAAATGGAAGCTTTTGAAACCAATAGCACTTGAGCTTAATGTCATCAAATTTAACAGCCCTGTAACTATCCGTGGTTCACTGGAAAACCTAGCTCTAGAGAGCTCTTGTGACCATTGTTTTCATGACATTATAGCATCTGGTCCTAGAAGATGTGTTGAGAGGCAGGTCATCAATGTGTGCAGAATGCCAGCTTTTCATTCAGCCTTTGTTGTCCTTTCCTGATCTTGAGAAGCTGTTTAGAGGTATGTCTTTTCCACTGTTATTCAGACAATCTGATTGCTGTCTGTCTGCAATTTCCTTTAACTAGTTTTATCAAGAAAATGAAGTAGAATTTCTTCTCCTGGGATATTCCTAAAACTTATCAGCACCTCTCTTAGATGGCAACACTTTCTACTTCCTAGTACAGTTATGCATGAAGGACTTAACATTCCTTCATTGTAACGCCACATTTTATTATCAGAAAGTGTAGTACTATACACACACACAAGTTTATACAAAGTATATATGTAGCATAAGTTCACAAAGCTTTGTTAAATTAAATTACCCCCCATGAGCTTACATTTCAATTCCCCAGAGGATACTTCCCTCTCACACTCAGTCAGGTCCTTGTTTTGTGTTTTCATAGCACTCTTTATTCCCTTATAGACTTTTCACAATGTTAATAAATTAATTATTAATTAATTCTCATCATTTACTTAATATCTGTTTTCCTAATAGATCCATGAAGGCAGTTAGTGTACTTGTCTTACTAACCACTGCTCTTGCACCTGGCATCGTACCTATAGGCACTCAGGGGATATTTTATAAATGGGTAAAAAATGCCTAACCAGTTATTGCCTCCTTCCACAGTTACAGAAACTAAAATTTTATTCCACTGCCCCATTAGGCCTGTTGGTTTATTCTGTTTATATCTTGTAATGTGATAGACTTCTTAATATATATTACTTACACCCAGCAGGACAAACCTTATCCTGCATTTTATTCAATGGAATAATCCTCTTTTTTTCCCTCCTGTGCCTCATAAAGGAGTATTTTGAGAGTTAATCATGCAGTTTTTATATATTTTCCAGAGTCCTTATTTCTGTTTCTTTTCTCTTTCACTGATCACCTTTGGTCATTTTCCTGATCACTAATATTTAAACTGGAAGTGAAGTTGCTTTGTGAAATTTGTCAGTAGAGGTTTAGGCAAAGGAGTGATGTGTAGACTTACTTAACTTTGCTATTTCCTACACTCTGCTATCTTAGATAACCAAGAATTGAGTATATATCTGGGAGAATGATTCCAAAGAAATCTCATAAGTTTTCCTAATGGCAAACTCAGATTAAATTAAAAAGCTGATAAATGCAACCATAAGAGATATTTTATTCATTTAGTTGGATCAATATTTTTCTGGCTGTTATTGTCACATCTCTAAATTGGAAACCAAAATCTAAGAAAATTTATTTTTTGAGACACAAATATTTATCTTTAGTAGTTTATAAGGTAGATATTAGATAATAAGTTATTCAGAATTCTATGGAAATTTTCATATAGTATATTCATAGAATAAAAATGTGTTATATTAATTGCAAGTTACCTTAAATGAAATCCACTCTCCTCCAGCCCATCTAAAATAGAACAGGTTTTCTTTCTCTGTTTATTGTGGGGAGTCGAAAGGAGAAATGGATCCCCTTAAAAAACTGAGTTCCTCCAATGGGAATTTCTTTATCCTTTTTATCTTTTGACATGATGCAAACAATTGTCTTGTCCCTAAGCAATCATGTTGTAATTAGTCAATAATGACAGTAAACAAGGGTCCCACTCTCTCCAATATTTCACTCCTCCAACAAAATGATTTGCAGAGTGAATTTAATGGAGTGCTGTCACCAGATTAATGGCCTTGCTCTGAAACTAGGTCAACGCCTTGACTGGACATGTTTTTGATAGGTGTCTTGGCATACAGTTACAAGGAAGGACTTATTCGCATGCAACAATGCTGTATTTCTCAGAAGCATTCAAAGCACATACTTTGTTTGCAATAATACACCAAATTATCATATTCATCCTTCTTTTTTTCCCAAAAATTATAGTAGCTTTTTGTTTTGTTTTATTTTCATTCTTGCAAGGTGACATACAGTGTTATGGAGAGCTCTGCACTTTCATGATTCTGGTTTGGCAATGTAGGGCAATAAGATCCTTTAAAGCACAGTATTTTTCTCTCCTTTTTTATAATTTTCACACTTTTCTTTCCAGTGAGTGGAGGATATTTGTATGCGTGTGAATTAAACTTGATTTGCAAAACGAAAGAGCTCTATTTTATGAACAAAAGCTTCACTTCTATGCTTTTTTAATATCTCAAAATACCTGATGTCTTTCACACATTTCGTAGTGTGTCAAGCACTTCTGTGTTCAGAATTACATCTTGTGCTGGGATGGCTTATCCTCTGAGAGAGGCATCTGTTTTTATCATACACTTCAGAGTCCAAGACTTGCAAGTCTGACCACCTTATAATGAAGTGCTTTAGGGACATCAGCAGCTATCTGGACGGAGTACAAGAGTTTGTCTTACATAAGATGTTACTTCTTTGTATCTGATAAGTTTCGAGCAATATTCCAGTGTATTAAAATTAGTGAAACTTATTCTCTAAAAATGATTTTGGGGACAGTTCTATTCACTGAAAAAAAATATTGACAGCAGCCAAACAAGTATCTTTTTCTGAATAATTGGGTTATTTGACTAATTCACCGATTCAGGAAAACTTTACTGAATACTCACTGTGTGAAGAGGGCACTGCTGGGTGTTATGAATAGAACAGTGAACAAGATAAGATATGATGCTGGCCCTCAAGGAATTTAGAGAGTAACTGGGAAAACAGAGGGAACATAGGTAATTATAATAGAGTGACAAGTGCTATAATAAGGGTTCATACTGCTACGGTAGCACTGGATGACAATGGAGGGCAGCACCTTATCTAGCTTTTGGAGATTCAGAAAAGTTTTATGCAGAGATTAAGAGCTCAGAAGAGTTTACATGAAGTAAAGGATGATGTGGAAAGGGTATTCCAGGCAGAAACCAAAGCAAGAGCCATGACCTGAAGGATAGAAAGAGCAAAGTGAATTCAAAGAATTGAAATTCATTTAGCGGGACCTGAAAGGTATTATCAGAGCTCGGGGCCTTGTCCTAAGAGTAGCTGCAAGCTAATACATGGTTTTGAGGAAAGGAGTAGCTTAACTAAACGGGTGATTTAGCAAGATCATTCTGGGTATAGGGTGGAGAATGGGTTTAAGGGGAGAAGATTGGAGGCAGGAAGCCCACTAAGAGGCTGTTAAAATAATCCGGGTATAAGATTGTGTGGCTTGAATTTAGGTAATGGAATTGCGATGAGGACGCGGACAGCTGAAGATGCACTCTCATTACAATTTCTATTTCTCCACCTCTCTCGTGTGTTGTGGATTAACTAGAGGTTTTGCTTATCTCTGTACTATGACATAAAGCCCAGACATCTAGATATCTGAGAACCTTGATATTAGAAAATGACACTTTATTTGGAATTTTAAGAGCAATTTCTGAAACAACTGCTAGAGGAGAATGGACAGGAGATTCATTTGTGGCTATAAATTGTGTCCTCTCCATCCTTCCACAAAAGGTAGCATGAAGGGAATCCTAGGAAGGAGGCTGTGGTCTTTGACAATTGAATGGTCAACTGATACCAAACGCACAGGCAACAAAAGCAAAAATGAACAAGTGAGACAACATCAGACTAAAAAGCATCTGCACAGCAAAGGAAACCATCAACAAAACGAAAATGGAACCTACTGAATGGGAGAAAATATTTGCAAATCACGTATCTGATAAGAGATTAATATCCAAAATATATAAAGAACTCATACAACTCAATAGTGAAAAAACCCCAAACAATTCAATTGAGAAATGGACAGAGGAGAGGCCAGCCCAGTGGTGTAGTGGTTAAGTTTGTGCACTCTACTTTGGCGGCCCAGAGTTCTCAGATTTGGCTCCTGGGAGTGGGCCTAGCACTGCTCGTCAAGCCACACTGTGGCAAGCATCCCACACATAAAATAGAGGAAGATTCGTACAGATGTTAGCTCAGCAACAATCTTCCTCAAGCAAAAAGAGGAAGATTGGAACAGATGTTTGCTCAGGGCCAATCTTCCTCACCAAAAAAAGAAAAAAAAGGACAGAGGATCTGAGTAGATTTTTTTCAAAAAAAGACATACAGATGGTCAACAGGTACATGAAAAAGTGCTCAGCATCACTAATCATCAGGGAAATACACATCAAAACCACAATAAGATATCATTGCACACATATTAGAATAGCTATTATCAAAAAGATGAGATAAGTGCTGACAAGAATGTGGAGAAAAGGTGACTCTTGTACACTGTCAGTGAGAATGTAAATTGGTGCATCCACTATGGAAAACAGCATGGAGGTTTCTCAAAGAATTAAAAATAGTACTACCATAAGATCCAGCAATTCCGTTTCTGGGTGTTTATCCAAAGAAAACAAAAACACTGACTCAAAAAGACATGTGCACCTCCATGTTCACTGCAGCATCATTTACAATAGCCAACCATAGGGCAACATATGTTCATTGGACATAAATGGACAAAGAAGATGTGGTGTATATATTTATATACAATAGAATATTATTCAGCCATACAAAGAAGGAAATCCTGCCACTTGTGACAACATGGATGGATCTTGAAAGCATTATGCTAAGTGAAATGTCAGACAGAGAAATACAAATACCCTATGATCTCATTTATATGTGGGATCTAAAGAAAAAAAAAACAGAACAGATCAGTGGTTGCTAGAGGTAGAGGAATTGGTGCTGGGGGCAAAATGGTACAAACTTCTAGCTATAAAATAAATAAGTCGTGGGGATGTAATGTATAGTATGGTGACTGTAGTTAACAATACTGTGTTGTATATTTGAAAGGTGCTAAGACAGAAGATCTTAAAAGTTCTAATCACAAGAACAAAAATTTCTAACTGTATATGGTGATGGATGTTAACTAGACATTGTGGTGATCATTTTGTGATGTATACAGATATCAAATCATTATATTGTATACGTTAAACTAATATAATGTTATATGTCAATTATACCTCAATTTTTTTAAAAAAGATAAAAGTTGAAGAATATTGCCATATCAGTATTAAGGTGAAGGACATTGGAGACTAGAGTTATGGGTTAAATTGTGTCCCCCCAAAATATGTTGAAATCCTAACATCCAGCACCTATGAATGTGACCTTATTTGGAAGTAGAGGCTTTGCAGGTGATCAAATTAAGATGAAGTCGCTAGGGTAAGGCCTAATCCAAAAGGACTGTATCCTTATAAAAAGGAGAAACTTGGACACAGAGGTAATGCACATAGGGAATGCCATCTGACTCTAACAATAATGCTACCACAAAGCTAGGAACTACAAGAAACTAGTAGGAAAAAGATCTGGAACAGATCGTTCCCCAGCAGCTTGATAGGGAGCATAGCCCTGCTGACGCCTTCATTTTGGATTTCCAGCCTCCTCAACTGTGAGACAAAACATTTTTGCTATTTAAGGCACCTCGTTTATTGTGCTTTGTCATGGCAGCCTGAGAAAACTCATCCAACTAGAAAAAGGAAGTCTCCTACTGAACAAAGAAGAGAATTTGCTGGGGCTGGCCCCGTGGCCGAGTGGTTAAGTTTGTGCGCTCCGCTGCAGGCAGCCCAGTGTTTCGTTAGTTCGAATCCTGGGTGCGGACATGGCACTGCTCTTCAGACCATGCTGAGGCAGCGTCCCACATGCCACAACTAGAAGAACCCACAATGAAGAATACACAGCTATGTACGGGGGGGCTTTGGGGAGAAAAAGGAAAAAATAAAATCTTTAAAAAAAAAAAAAAAAGGGAATTTGCTAGATGTGGAAGCAGTTCAGAAGAGGAAGGCCGCCCTGGTCTTCCGCAGGCAGATATTTCCTGGTATCTGTATCCTTCTACCACATGAAGTGAGTCCAAAGTTTCAGCACTGTGTCTTTTGGTGTTCAATGTGTCTTTCTCATGTTATTCATTGACTTATGCGAATAAAGCTTTGTTAAATGACTACTAGGCTTGATTCTGAAGCAGAGCGTCGATTTGTTAGCTCTCCTAAATCTCCTTCTCAGGACTGCTGCATTTAATATTGCCTCCTGCTTTTATGCCTTATCCCTTTTCCTATCCCCTTTTCTCAACCTAAGCACTGGGGTGTCCTTGTTAACCTACATTAACTTAAGTCGGTAATGTCAATATCCTTCCGTTTGTTTTGGGTTCGTTTTCTCCCCACCAAATGCCTTGTCTAGCAGATGTACTTCTGTCGGTGACTTGAAACCAGCTGAAAGTAGCTTAGTAGGTAGGTGGAACTGGAAAGTGAGGCTGCCCTGGAAGCAAATATCTTTCTACATCCTTATGGTTTAATTATTATTGTTGTTTCATTGAAGTGTGACTTATATACAAAAGATGCACATATCTTAGGTGCACAGCATAATTTTTGCATGTATACTCACATATATACTCCTATGTAACCACACTCAGATCCAGGTGAAGAATCTTTCTGGAAACCCAGAGCTTCCTCGTGCCCCTTCCCATTCAGGGCTTCCTTCAAGAAGAATCACTATTCTTACTTCTGTCACCACAGATTTATTTTGCCTTTTGTTGAATTTTTATGTTAATTGGAATTATACAAGTTCTATTCTCTTGTGTCTGACTTTATTTCTTCAGAATTATTGTATAAGATTCATCAATGTTGTATTATTAACTTGTCTTTTCTAATTGCTGCAAAATACCCATTTCAACTCTTTATGGAAATGGGTTATTTCAAGTATTTTTTTGCAATTATCAATAAAGCTACTGTGAACATTCCTGTATGTGTCTTTTGTTAAACATTTCTGTTGGGCATATACCCAGAAGCAGAATTTTTTGGACATAAGGTATACATATATCTAACTTATTTATTGTCAGATGTTTTTCCAAGTTAGTTGACCAATTTATTCTTCCACCGGCAGTGTTGGCGAATTCCAGTTGTGTCATGAACAAACACTGCAGATATCATTAGCCTTTTAAATTTTACCCACTCTGGTGGTTGTGTGGTAGTGTCTCATTCGGATTGTAATTTGTACTTATCAGATGATATGTCCATATGATTTAGATTTATCTCTTATAAATAGCAAATACCTGAATTATTTTATTCTAATATGACAAAATGTTTACTACTGAGTTTGATCCATTTACATTTATTGTGATTATTGAATTATTTGGATATCTCTACCAGTTTACTTACGCATTCTAGGCAAGTTACAACCAAAAGAAAGTTAGGGTAGCAATATTAGAATTTGTGTGGTGAACTTTACCCAAAGAGAAGTCTGGCTTTGTCCCGGCTCCTGGGAAGCAGCCTCCTTGGAATTTCCCAAGTAACTGGAGTGTATTTAACATTCATGACGAGTCCATTAGACCATATCATGATTTACCATACCATACTATAGTTTATGCTAATGAGGTGCCTCAGGATGCTGCTGGCTGTGCCAGAACAGCTCAACCACATGACTAAAAGATTGGGGCTTTGAGTTACACGATATCAGCCTGAACCTGGGGAGGAGAGGAGTGGCTGGAGATTGCATCATGTGGGCAATGATTCAATTATTCCTACAAGGTTAAGCACCAATGAAAACACTGGACACTGAGTCTCAGTGAGCTTCCCTGGTTGGCAGTACTCTGAGTATTGTCATACTTTGATGCTGAGAGAATGACGGAAGCTTTGAGTTTGGAACCTTTCTCAATTTCATCCTATGCATCTCTTCTAATTTGCATCCTCTTGCTATAATAAAACTATAATTGTAAGTATAGCACTTTGAATGAGTCCTGTGAGTCTATGAAATTATAGAACCTGAGAGTAATGTGGAAACACTTGAAATTATAGCCAGCTGGTTGGAAGTGAAGGTGGCCCTCAGGATCCCGAATTTGTAGCTAGTGTCTGAAGTGAAGTCTTGTGGAAGGCTGCACCCTTAACCTGGGAAGTTTGGCCTGCTTTGGGTAGTATTAAATTATAGAGCGTTTAAGATGAAAAGCATTATTAAGAATGAAGAAGGTCTCAAAATGATTATAAAATAATACATTTCTCAGGAAAATATAAATAGTCTTACAAAATAGCCTTAAAATATAGGGAGCAAAAACTGCTAGAACAAGATAGAATTTTTTAATTCATCATCATTGTGAGAGATATTAATGTACTTGTACTAATTAATGGGTCAGGCAGAGGAAAAAATTGGTAATGATTTAGAAAGTACGTAATGAGCAATTTTGATTTATCTATCTACTTAGTACCCAATAACTAGAAAATGCACGTTTTCAAACGTACATGAAACACTAAAAACTGACCATGTTCTAGATGATTTCAAAGAAAATGTATTATATATAACTCATGAAAAACTGGACCTATGCTCTTTATTCTGTAGAATGTACACTTTATCTCTGTTCCTTTTTCAAGTAAGAGGCATCTGGTACAGTAAATGAAATTTCTCCAGGCAATGGCACCCCCTTCTAATACACGTAATTGCGGGATCAGTGGAGAGCCAGGGAGCTGTTAGAGTCTGGCTCCTGTGGCCTGTCAACTGCACATTGGGCCTCATTGTCAGTGTGTGCGTATGTGTGCACATGACTGACGCCCAAACTGACCTTACTCTCAACTTCAACTCTTTCACTGTCTATCTCTTGAACTTCTTGGGAGGCTGCTGGCAGAGCTGTCTCAGTAATTAATCTTACGGAAATTCTCATCAATGATGCTGAACAGAATAATGAACCTCAATATGCACAAATGTATAATATTAATGTATAGCTTGAGGGTATTGTTCTTTAATTGTCTTTCTTTAACAGAGGTATAATTTGTTTCAAAACTGCTTCAGTTGATCTTACAGTGATTCAAAAATTTTAATTGCAAGATGAAATTTGTTTGAAGACTGAAAAATGAGAAATGATTCTGGGACCATGACAGAAATCTTGAAAGCTTCCCTTATTTAAAAAAATGTCTTCTGACTAGTGTTTTTCTTTTTCTATCTATACAACGATATACAATTTGTACCAATGCTTCTCTAGCTTTAATGTGCATGCATATAACCTAATGATCTTCTCAAAATGCAGATTCTGTTGAAGTGGACCTGGGGAGAAGCCTAGGTTTCTGCATTTCTGACAAGTTCCCAGATGATACGGGTATTGCTAGTCTGCACACCACACTTTGTGCATCAAAGCTCTGTATTATACTGAACTGTCCTATCCTACTCAACTTATCCAATGATTAGATTTGTTCAGATATTTAACCCTGAATCATTTAAAAATACTTTAGCAAATAAAAAATGTTTCTGAGAAAATCTTAAACAAAAGAGTACCTAAACACGATGGTTCAATAAATAATGCATATAGAACATCAATATTTGCTGTTAGGTCTGTTGTGTGTTTGAGAAGACTATCCTTTCCACAAAGCTGTTCACATACTTCTGTAGGAGAAAGCAGGGCTATTTGTTTTAGCTTGATTTTGCAGTACTCACCAGTAGATGGCAGTACATATTCAATCTTATGGAAAGAGAGTTTGCGTAATAGAAACAGAGAAGCCCCTAACGTACAGGTAGTCTTTTTGTAAGTGCTCCTCAAACCCCAAGACAGACCCCAGAACTATTATTTGCAAAATTACATTTATTTGATATTGTTTCTAAATATTTGCCTTTATTCAACTTGAATGTTAATAAATATTTTCTTATCAGGGAATCAGAAAACCACACCCTATGAGATTAGATGAAAAAAAATGAAGTTAGGAGTCTAGTAGATAGAGATTTAGTTCACATTTGTGTATTGAGTGTGTAAGGGGGAGTAATTCTCTTTTAAAGTAAGTATAAAATAAAGAACAAATCTGAAAGTAAGTAATAAAAGGCTTTCTGGAAAGGATTATTGCAAGAGTGAAAGGGGAGGAGGACTATTGCAAAGAACCATGAGATCTGTAAGCATTTAAAGATCATACAAAAAGAGTTTTTCCTTTATAGGGAGGCATAATCAAGACTGGAAGGAACAGAATTTGCGAAAGTGGTCTGAAAGGGTGGGATTAGAGAGTAGATCAGAGTGTGCTACCCTGAGGCTGCCTGTTCTCAGGGGTGAAGGTTAAGAGGAGTTCTGCGCTGGCTCAGGTTGAGGGTGGGTCAAAGTTCAGGAACCTGGGGGAAGGAGAGAGGCTAAACCAAACTTTGATTAATAGGCATTCTGTTCTGATTGACCAGTGGGGACAAGCAGTTCAGCTAATCATTAATAAGGCAAAGAGTGGGAATTCAGTTGGTTTTTGTCTGGCCTTGTGATAACAAGGTAAACAAGGGGAGCATCCGTGAGTCTTAGCTAACTCAGTGAAGAAGACTGCTTCTTTGCAGTAAGCCGCTGCCTGGAACACAAAAAAATGTTTTTTCTTTGTTTTTAAACATTGCTGTTTTCCAGGATCACTGGATTCTGGTAAAGTTCAACATTGTCATAGAACAAAGTCTTGATAAGAGATTGAGAAAAACCAGAAAGAGGATTTATTTCAGAAGAAATTTATTCTATAAGCATATATTGGGAATTTGAGCAATGGGTATATGTGGGCTTTTGTCCCTGAAGAGCCACATGTTATAATTAAAAATGCTCCCCAAGGACCTTGCTGAATATCCAGTGCTGGGCATTCCATAATTATCCAGGTAATTTGAAAAGTGGTTTGATGTTTTCCTAAATAACCTACTATAGTAAGTCAAAGTAGGTGCTTACTAAATGCTTGTTGAATAACTGAATGGATTCTGCATTAGACATATCATTACATATTTACGTATTTGGTCTGGACAAAATAAGACCTGACCTAAGAGGTAATTTTCCCAAAATGTTTCGTTGTTGCTAATGGACAAAATCTTCTCAGGTGTTTTCTATAAAATCTAAGTGTTCTTTTTCAGAGAGCAAATACACTTTTCTTTTTTTTTTTTTAAAGTTTACACACTCTAATTATTCTGTCTTTTAGAGGTCCTATGATGACTCACAGCCTTTCCCCTTAAAAAAACCCAAGGTTTACGGACATAAATTGAAAGAATGAAGGAATATTTCAAGCCCTGTCCCTAAAATCATGATATCAGAAACAACCTTCCTTCTATCTACTTATGAAGGGGCTGTGATTTCCAGTGGAGAAGGAAGATCTGGGAATCATCATTTGTGTCTAGACACTTAATAAGGGGTTTTTCATATAATACCATCAACAGCTTTGCAGGGTTGCCAGGTTGTGGTAAAGTTCTATAACAAAATTATTACAGATTCAAGTTATTTGCCCAAGTACATATAACTGCATAAAACACAAGGGTGGCAGAGAGGCTTTTGAGTAAATTTATTTAGTCAAAATTGTTATTGAATAGTTGCTCTGTTCTAAGAAGAAGGCCATGTGTTGAGAATTACAAGGCTGAATAAAAAGTGATCCCTGCCGTCAAATATGTACCATCTAAAGGGACCAAAGTGACGTAGGTCCTATGACAGCATTCTCTTTGAGTGCAGGGGGAATGACTGAGAGGAGTGGTTAGTTCTTTAAAGGAGGGAGGTGTCTGTGAAGAAAGACAGTGTAGCAGAGAGGGCTAGATGTTCTCCGGAAATTTGATTTCCTACTTTCACAGTAGGAAGTGGGTGCTGGGAGAGGAGTCTCCAGCCAGGGACTGCGTTTTCCAGTTCCCCCTGCATCCAGATGAGACCGTGTGTTCTCACCATTTGAGAACTTTGCCCAACAGAAGGGGCAGAAGTGATGTGGGCCCCCTCTGGACTCGGCTTCTCCACTATTCTTCCTGCTTCTTCTGATTAAAAGCAGAGCACTCTGAGGCTCCAGAGGATGATGGAGTCACTAGATGGAAGAAACCTGGGTCCCTGAATCACAGTGTGGAAAAACGCCTCCTGCCAGATAGAAATATTGTTATGTGGGTGAAAAATGAAATATTATTTTAAGCCATTGAAATTTTGGGGTGTACTTGCGACAGGAATTACTATCACCCTAACAACTATAGTAGTTACTTCTAAGTTGAGTTATGACAACATGATTTACATGGCTCAAATAATTTTAAATTGCAAGGAACCTTATACATCTCTTCCAGTTTTCATTTTATATAGCAAGATATATGTCTGTAGAGGCCCAGGGACACATAGCTAATTAGTGATGAATTTAGGTCTAGAATCTTGGGCTTTCCTACCACAGTGTTCCCCTTTTTTTGGTATGTCATGATATTCTTGTATAGCTCTTCTGAAAATCACCCAATTTAACTTTTTTAAACTGACTTTATGCCTATTTCTCTATATTGAATGATCTGAGAACTAGTCATGGTTTTTCCTATAATCACCTTCTCTGTGATTGAAGACAGCTATTTTTCTTCCAAATATCTTGGTTTTATGCCAAGATGTATAATTCCTTGAACGGTTTCACATTTATTTTTTCTTGTCTGAATCATCTTAAAATATATCCTACATCTATTATGTCTTTTCGGAAATGAGGAGATCCCAGAACTGCTTGGTAGAAAGAATCTTAGGCTAGAAATAAGAATCACACTGAACTTAAACATCTGTGCTATACTTATTATATGTAAGTCTCTGTAATAGCCCTGACCAACTTGCATTTTTATGAAAAATGGTTGCTAACCAAATATCTCCAGTTCTTTCCCCTTTAGGGAACATGGTAGAATTGTACTTCATGATTGCCTTATTGGTGGGTGGGGACTATGTGACTAGTTTTATCCAATGAGCTGTGAGTGGAAGCAACATGTGGTACTTCCAGGACATAGCTATCACTGTTCTAGAACACTCTTTTTCTTCTGGCACAAAGATAAGCAACGTTCAAGACTATGGCTGCTTTCATCAGCTTTTGTCTTTGAATGAAGGTGTCAATTCCCCCTCCTAACTCATGGTGGACTTGTAGCAGGAGCAACAAATAAACCTTTCTTGTTTCAGGCCTTTGGAATTTTGAGGTTATTACTGCAGCATAACCTAGCCTATCCTGACTGAAATACAGTCATGCACAGTGTAATGTTTTGGTTGATGGACCACAAATACAATGGTGGTCCCATAAGATTAGTACCATGTAGCCTGGGTGTGTAGTAGGCTATACCATCTAGGTTTGTCTAATACACTCTGTGATGTTCACACAATGACAAAATCACCTAATGATGCCTTTCTTAGAATGTGACCTCATCGTCAAGCACTGCATGCCTGTAATGACACTTCTGACATTATCAATGTGACCTTGAAAACTTCATTCAAGCTACAATTTGGAAATTAACTGTTGCTTGGAGACTAAACTATATAATGATTGTAGAAAATATTTGACTACAGTCAGAAAGTCTAAATTTTACTCTGCTTTACTCTGCTATCTACCCTGACACTAACTTGTACAACTTTGGGAATTTATTCTGCCTCTCAGTTATTCACAAAACATTCATTAAGCACCTACTGTGACTAAGTACTAGAAGACAAAGATGAATAAAACATAGTTCTTGTCCTCACAGGAGCTCACAGGCTACACGGGACGGACAGATGTAAATAAATATAGAAATGTGTTAAGAGCTACAGTGGAGGTAAGTGCAGTTCATTATGAAAAGCCCAGGGGAGACTATTGGCTAACTCTACAGGGGAGCAAGGAAGGGCATCACAGAGAAGCCATTGCAATTTGAATCTTTGCATTAGACAAGATGAAGTGGCATTTTTATCAGGAGAAATAATAATATATGAAAATATTTTAAATAAAAAGGCAATCCGTTTTCTTTCTTCTCTCTCTAACCCCTGGGTTTTTTTTTTTTTTTCTGTACAGGAGCATGCAATGGATGATTCCAATGCTTGTCAAGGTATCTTAATGTCCCACTTTTAAAAAATCCAATAATACTTTGGGCATCATCTGGGGCTTAGAAAAAGAACGTAAAAAGAAGGTAAATTTGCTCTTTATTAAAATATTCAGCTCGACATACACTGTGACCAGGGAAAACAGTGCAGACTTTTTGCATATAGAACACCTCCAGTGTTCTTATAAAGGGCTTCTGTGTGTGTGTCTGTGTGTGTTTCTATAGTTACCCATCCCAAAACTACAGGAACAATTAGGAGGCATATTGGTACCTCACACCATGATGGAGATGTTAAAGAAGAATATGGATGATGTGGCAAAGCAATCCTTGGAGTTTTCTAATGCACTCCCTGGACTCTACTGCTGAAGCCTCACGGTTCTAAAGCTAGAGCAACTTCAATGGTTAGGGATGGACCAGAGTCTCCTGTGGAGGAGGGGAGGATGGGGCAACTATTCACCCTTAAATGCATTGAAAAATGGAGCTCCTTCAGAGCGAGGGAGGAGAAAAGCCTTGCAGGATGGGAAAGCAAGGCTAGGAAGAAAAGCATTGAAGATTCTTTTTCCTTGAATACAAGGAACAATCACACATAGCATCTAGATTTGTTTTACCTTCATTTCAATTCTTCCAGCTGTCAACACTGCAATAAAGTCTGTCACATACATAGGACCTTTTGTAGAGATTCTTGTGGAGAATTAGGGATGGTCCATAAAGGAAGGAGTTGCTGTCCCCTATCATTTTCCTCTGTAGCTAGCACCGCAGTGGCCAAACTACATATAGGAATAGAGCATCCCGGAGTATCAGGTGTACTCAGGCATGAAGCGAATGATGACCAGAATTGGATTTGAGAGCAGCAGGGAAAATCATATCTCATGCGGCAGCAACAGCCAAGGGGATGGCTCAGGCTCAGACATGTGACATACTCACTTTCCCCGAAATGTACTAGAGAAAGGGACACTGACATTCTATGTTTACAATATGAAAGTGCCTGTCATATCTGGCTAAAAGTTAATATTTCTGTGTGACCATAGTACAGGATCTGTGATATTGTAGACCAAAAACACATACACAAATAGGAAAGGGGGCTAAACGTAAGTAAGGATCACACTGAGAGAAGCTCGTGGGTTTGTGTTTAATCCCACATGCTAGTGGAAAGCTACTGAAAATTTTAAGCCAGGGAAATCATAATGAGATTTGTGTTTTGTAAAACAATCTCCAGTAAATGTGTTGAAGATGGATCAAAATAGGGAGTAAGTGGGAACCTAATGCAGACACAAACAGAATTTTGCTATTGTATTGGCAGCATCTGGTGCAGTGTCTGTCTGGCACAAGTTGCGCAGAAATATCTGCAGTAATGAAAGAACAGAGGCCACGATGAGGATCTGAAATACCTCCATGGCTGGAAGTTAGTAACATGTTTAGAACGAAAAAATAAATAGCACCTGGATCGCTGATTAGATATGGGATGAAAAGAAGAATAGGAATTTTAAGATGACCCAGATTTCTAACTTGGATGAATTCTGATGCATTTAACTGAAAAAGGGAAATCATAGGGAAAATAATTTCAACTATTTGGAACTTAACTTTCTTATTTTTTAAATAAGGAAGACAAACTAGGAAGTCTCTAAGTTATCAAGTAGCTCCAGTCGTCTATGATTTGATTATTCTAAAACATTTAGTAGAAGAAAAACTACTGTGAAAGAAGACGTTATTGGTAGAAATGTCGGCTTCCATCAATGCAGTATTTTTACAAGGGCCCAGTTAGTGCTGGGTAAAGAACAATGATTATTTCCAGGCCCTTGCTTCACCTTCCCTTTTTTAACACAGTCTAGTGTCTTGCTCATGGTTTGTTTTCAGACAACATTATACATCTTATGTTCTGCTTAACTTAGGGACTACTACGATCTCAGTCCATTTTGTCTTCTTTTGTTTTATCTCATAATGTTTTTTTTTTTTCCCTGCAGGGAAACATTCACTCTGAGTTAACATATGTGGCCAATTTTCCTCTTTTTTTCCTTCCCCCTCCCCAAAACCCCAGTGCACAGTTGTATATCCCAGTTGTAAGTCATTCTATTTCTTCTATGGGGGCCGCCACCACAGTATGGCTACTGACCAATGAATGGTATAACTCTGTGACGGAGAAATGGACCCAGGCCGGTGAAACCTTGAAAGTGCTGAACTTTAACCATAGGCCGTCAGGGCTGGCCCTCATAAGGTCCTTTCTCATACTCATCTTTTTAATAAATCATTAAGTGCACACCTCTGTTTTGATCCTTATTTTATTTTCATGTACTTTTTGTTAACTTTGAATCCTTTACCTATTCTTTTTTTTCATAAATCAAAATCAAAATTCTTTATTTAATTTTCAAGGATTTCCGTAATTTTTCAGGACATAAACATTTCAATCTCATAATTTCATCTCAATCTCTCTTTCAATTTCGTCAGTTATATATATTATTTTTTATTGAAGTAACATTGGTTTATAACGTTATATAATTTTCAGGCATACATCATTATATTTTGATTTCTGTGTAGACTACATCATGTTCACCACTGAAAGATTTATTACCATTTGTTGTCACCATACAAATGTACCCTATCACCCTTTTACCCTTCTCCCTGCCCCCTTCCCCTCTGGTAACCACCAATCTAATCTCTGTTTCTATGTGTTTGTTGTTATTTTTAACTTCTGCTTATGAGTGAAGTATTTAACTTTTTCCATCTGACTTATTTTGCTTAGTGTAAGACCTCCAAGGTCCATCCATATTGTCACAGATGGCAAGATGTCATCTGTTTTTATGGCTGAGTAGCATTCCATTGTGTGTGTGGGTGTGAGTGTGTGTATACGTATATATATATATATATATTTCATCTTCTTTATCCATTCATCCATTGATGGGCACTTAGGTTGTAGTCAAGTCTTGGCTAGTATGAATAATGCCACAATGAACATAAGGGTGCAAATATCTTTTCAACTTAATGTTTTCGTTTTATTTGGATGAATTCCCAGAAGTGGAATAGCTGGATTATATGGTAGTTCTGTTCTTAGTTTTTTGAGGAATCTCCATATTGTTTTCCATAGCGGCTGCACCAGTTTGCAATCCCACCAGCAGTGTATGAGAGTGCCCTTTTCTCCACATTCTTCCAAGACTTGTTATTTCCTGTCTTGTAAATTATAGCCATTCTGATGGGTGTGAGGTGATATCTCATTAAGTTTTGGTTTACATTTCTCTACTAATTAGCGATATTGAACATTTGTTTCATGTGCCTGTTGGCCATCTCTATATCTTCTTTGGAAAAATGTCTGTTTAGATCCTTTGCCCATTTTTTAATTGGATTGTTTTGTTGTGGTTGAGTTGTATGAGTTTTTTATATATTTTGGATATTAACCCCTTGTCAGATATAGGATTTGCAAATATCTTCTCCCAGTTGTTAGATTGTCTTTTCATTTTTTGATAGTTTCCTTTGCTATGCAGAAGCTTTATAGTTTGATGTAGTCCATTTATTTACTTTTTCTTTTGTTCCCCTTGCTTGAGGAAGACATGGTATTCAAAAAGATCCTGCTAAGACCGATGTCAAACAGCATACTGCCTATGTTTTCTTCTAGGAGTTTTATGGTTTCAGGCATTACATTCGAGTCTTTAATCCATTTTGAGTTAATTTTTGTGTATGGTGTAAGATAATGGTCTACTTTCATTCTTTTTCATCTGGCTGTCCAGTTTTCCCAGCACCAATTATTGAAAAAACTTTCTTTTCTCCATTGTATGTTCTTGGCTCCTTTGTTGAAAATTAGCTGTCCATAGATGTGTGTGTTTATTTCTGGGTACTTGATTCTGTTCTGTTGATCTGTGTGTCTGTTTTTATGCCAGTACCGTGCTGTTTTGATTACTATAGCTTTGCAGTATATTTTGAAATCAAGGAGTGTGATATCTCCAGCTTAGTTCTTTTTCTGCAGGATTCCTTTGGCTATTCAGGGTCTTTTGTTGTTCCATATAAATTTTAGGATTCTTTGTTTTATTTCCATGTAAAGTGTTGTTAGAATTTTGATAGAGACTGCATTGAATCTATAGATTACATTGGGAATTAGCTACATGTTAACTATATTAATTATTCCAATCCATGACAATGGAATATCTTTCCATTTACTTGTGTATTCTTCAATTTCTTTCAACAATGTCTTATAGTTTTCAGTGTATAGGTCTTTTGCCACTTTGGTTAAATTTATTCCTAGGTATTTTATTCTTTTTGTTGTGATTTTAAATGGGATTGTATTCTTAATTTCTCTTTCTTCTATTTCATTGTTAGTATTTAGAAAAACAGCCTATTTTTGTATGTTGATTTTGTACCCTGAAAGTTTACTGTATTTGTGTATTATTTCTAATAGTTTTTGGTGGATTCTTTGGGGTTTTCTATATATAAAATTATGCCATCTGCAAATACTGATGGTTTACTTCTTCCTTTCCAATTTGAATCCTTTTTATTTCTTTTTCTCGCCTGCTTGCTCTGGCTGGGACTTCTAATACTATATTAAATAAGAGTGGTGAAAGTGGGCATCCTTGTCTGGTTCTTGTTCTTAAAGGAATAACTTTCAGTTTTTCATTATTGAGTATGATGTTAGCTGCAGGTTGGTCATATATGGTCTTTGTTATGTTGAGCTACTTTCTTTGTACACCCATTTTATTGAGAGTTTTAATCATAAATGGATGTTATATCTTGTCCAATGCTCTTTCTACATCTATTAAGATGATCATGTGATTTTTATTCTTCATTTTGCTAATGTGATGTATCACACTGATTGATTTGCAGATGTTGAACCATCCCTGCATCCCTGAATAAATCCCACTTGATCATGGTGTATGATCTTTTTAATGTATTATTTTATTTGAAGTGCTAGTATTTTGCTGAGGATTTTTGCAACATCTTCATCACTGATATTGGTCAGTAATTTTCTTTTTCATGTATTGTCCTTGTCTGGTTTTGGTATCGAGGTAATGCAGGCCTCTCAGAACGAGTTAGGAAGTGTCCCTACCTCTTTAATTTTTTGGAAGAGTTTGAGAATGATAGGCATTAAGTCTTCTTTGAATATTTGGCAGAATTCACTAGGGAAGCCATCTGGTCCTGAACTTTTGTTTGTTTGGTTTTTGGTGAGGAAGATTGTCCCAGAGCTAACATCTGTTGCCAATCTTCTTCTTGTTGCTTGATGAAGATTGTTGCTGAGCTAACATCTGTGCCAATCTTCCTGTTTTGTATGTGGGTCACCACCACAACATGGCTTGATGTGCAATTTATAGATCTGTTCCTGGGATCTGAACTCAAGAACCCTGGGATGCAGCAGAGCATGAGAATTTAACCACTACACCCCCAGGCTGGCCCCAGCTGGACATTTTTTTGGGGGGAGGTTTCCCCTTACTGGTGATCAGTGTATTCAGATTCTTTGTTTCTTCTTGGTTCAGTTTTGGAAGGTTGTATGATTCTAAGATTTTATCCATTTCTTTTAGATTATCCAATTTGTTGGCTTATAGCTTTTCTTTACCTTTTCTTAAGATGTTAGCAATTCTACTTGGCTTGGTATCATCTGAAAATGCAAGTGGTTTTACTCTTAAATATATCTTTGAAACCACTTATAAAGATAAGTGCTTATCTCTTCCATAATAACATTAAACAGACAGAAAGTAAGATAATAATAATTTAAAAATTCCATTCACAATAACAAATGTAAAACATAAGAATAACTTTGATAAGATGTGTGTGATATTTTACTGAGGGGCATGAAAGAATGCTAGAATAAATGAAGCAATATACTATATTTCTAGATGACGTCTGAATATTGTTAAAATGTCAACGTGTCTAAATTATATTGTAGGTTTAATGTAATTAAAGTCAAGTTCCAATTAGAATTTTTTTCTTTGACAAAATTATTTTAAAATTTTTGCTGAACAATGCTCAGCAATAAAGAACAAAAGAAAAAAGTAGAACTTATATTACAATGATTAAAAAGTATGTAACTAGACAAGAATGTAAGGTATCTTAGTTGGAGTCTCTAGAGACAGAGCGTGTGGTAAGTATTCACGTACAAGTAATTTATAAAGGGGATACTCTCAAGAGAAGCCTGAAAGGGAGGAAGGAAGCCAGATAGGGGAGGGAAAGAAATTAAGGAAGGAAGTAGTTTATATTATATATTTTCAGTGGGACAATATCACCCTAAAGGGAGTGAAGATTGGTTTTTGGGGTGGGGGTGAAAGATATTACATTGGTTTGTAGGTCTCCGAAGGACCATGGTACATAAACAGATAGATGATGGATTATCTATGGTATCAAAATTTCACGGGGGTGGGAGGAAAAAAAAATTGTCTATAAAAGCTCTTTAAGGGGATGATAATGTCAAAAAGAATAGCTGACAAACACTGTTTTAGATGAAGTTTACTCTCAAACCGATCCTGAGAAGAGCTCTGAAGTGTAAATTTCACCAAAGTTTATTCTGTCTTAAGGCAAGGGAGCCTCAGCGCATCAGTCATTGGATATGGGTCACCCTTGGAGGGAAGGGGCATAATTCTCAGCACCAAAGAGCCATCCAATGAAGGAGGTGGGCTGTGTGATGCTTTAGCAGTAGCATCCATAGCAGCTGGGGATGGACATACTCAACAGTGCCCACTACAGAAGGAAGAGATTAAGTAATCGTTATTTTCACGTAATATAATACTTTGCATAGAAAGCCATAAAATTCAAAAAAAAAAAAACCTACTAGAACTAAGAGGATAGTCCTCAAGGATGATAGATATAAAATTAAAATATAGTAATAAGTGGTCCTCTATAGAGCCGGAAACACCTAGAAAAACTAATAGAAGGTAAGATTCTATTTTCAACAAGCAGCAATAATTCTGAAGTATCTAAAAATGTATCTAACAAATTATGCACAAAATTTGGGAGAAAATTTTAAACTCTATTAGAGGACATAAAAGAAGACCTAGATAAAAGATATACATCAGTGGTGTTGTCACCAAATAAATTATTATCCCCAAATAAATCAATGCATTTAGTGTGATTCTAATCAAAATCTTGGCAGAGTGTTTGGGAAAATAACTTAAAATTGATTTTTTAAGTTTATATATATGAATACTTGTACATGTACTCAAAGAGTTTCCAAATGTCAATTGTAGCACTATGCAGAAGAATAAAAAGCTAAAACACCTGAGTGTCCGTCAGTGAGGACTTAGAAATAAGTGAGGACACAGCCACATAATGGAATAGATTATACAGCTATGAAGAATAATTAGGTAGATCTATATTACTGCTATAATGAGATGTCTAATATATATTTAGTGGAAAAAAGCCAAATGTAGATTGCAGTTGTGTGTGGAAGTGGTTTTAAAATTGAGTAATCCATAGAGAGGCTCAAAGAATTTTGAGGAGCAAGACAGAAAAGGCTTAGATTGCCTTGAACAGACTGTTAGTAGAAATATGGATGTTAAAGACTACTAGTCAGAGCCCAGAAGGAAGCGAGGAGCACAGGGAGAAAATCTATAACATCTTAGAGAATGCCTAAATCGTCATACACAACCTATTGGTAGAAATTTGGATGTTAAAAGTTCTGCTGTTGAGGGCTCAGAAGGACGTGAAGAACATGTGAAGCATAGGCTTTTTGTCTTTTCTTCTTTTCTCTCTTCACTCAGTTTTGAGGCCCTGGCTAGAAGCTGGTAAGTTCCTCTTCTATAGAGCTGATTAAGCCCACACCCCAACCACTTCCCTTATCAGGCACTCATATATGGGTCACTATACACCAGCCCTGATCACCCCAGGGCCAGGTACCAGACAAATTGGGCCAGCCCACATGCCCCAGAGGCTGAGAAATTATTCAAATTAGCCAATCCACAGGAAATTTGCAAAATCTAGCAAGTCTCATCCCACTTATTATACTTAAACATCCACCTACAGCTTCAGCTTGCTGTCACCCTTTCCTTGGTTGCAACTTTCTGTGTGGCTGCCTTCTCTCATTTACAGCTGTGAGTAGCAAAGTGTTAATCTATCCAAGTGTCGGTGTATTGTGTCTTGCCATCAGAATAACCTTTAAATCTTATAAAACAACATATTATTGGAAACTGGAGGAAAGGGGGTCCTTTTCATATATGGCAGAAAGCTTACCTGAATTGTGTCCTGTACTGGTAAGTGATGAACTTGGATATTTAGCTGAGATTTCCAAGCAAAATGTTGAAGGTGAGGCTTGGTTTCCTCTTGTTGCTTCTAGTAAAATGTGAGAGTAAGAGATAAATTGAGGGAACAACTGTTAAGCAAAAGTGAATCAGAATTTGATGGTTTTGAAAATTTTCAGCCTATCCAGACTGTGAAAAATGCTAAAATTAGGAGATTCATTGTCAAGAAAGTGTGTTCTGAAGAAAAACCAAAGATCTGGCTGGACAATCTTTTGCTAGTACCTTGAAAAGAACAAAAAGTCACAGTATTCAGTCATACATAGGGCTCTTTGAGGAGAGTAGATGTCTGACTCATGGATTCCCTCTGCCATCTCAGGAGAAACTAAAAATAAAGATGGAATGGTCTAGAAAAAACTTGTCAAGAAGCTTCTTGTTTAATGGAATTAATCCCTATGACATACACAGAAGACCCACAAGGTTTCTGAGGATATTATACCAGCAGAAACACTACCCAGCTTTACCCTAAAGGGACAGAGAGAAGATGAAATGTAAGAGAGTTGTTGGACTCTCCAAAACATGTAAACAAGAAAGAGGCTGATAAAACTGCTCAGCTGCAAACACATGCTACTCTTCATGAAAAAGGAAAGATGACTCAGAGTGGAGCTGCTGGATCAGAGGGATGAGCCTCAGATCAGAGATTATTCCTAGACCTTAAAGTGTAAGAAATTGACCTTGCTGAATTTTAAAATTACTAGAGAGCAGTGATTCCTTTTTTTTTTTTTTAATTTTTCATTTTCCCTCATTTGGAATGGGGGTTGTATATAACTTTTATGCTATGCCTATCCTACCATTATATTTTGGAAGCAGAAGACCTGTTTTTTAGGAGTTTGTATGAGATGAACTTGTATATTTAGCTGGGTACCTTTCCAAGAAAAGTGTTGAAGGTGTGCCCTGGTTTCTTCTTGCTGCTTAAAGTAAAACGCAGGAGGAGAAGGAGATATGATGATAGAAAAGAGACTTCAAGATGCTACACTTTGATGATGGAGGAAGTGGCCACAAGCCAAAGAATAAGAAAAGCATCTAGAAGCTGAAAAGTGCAAGGAAATAGATTTTCTCCTCAGAACCTCCAGAAGGAACCAGTCCTGCCAACATCTTGACTTTAGCCCAATCAGATTGAGTTTGGACTTCTGACTTCCAGGACTGAAAGAGAATAATTTGTATTCTTTAAGTCAGTAAGTTTGTGGTAATTTGTTATAGTAGCAATAGGAAATATACAGATGCATATATACGGAATAACACTATTTATGTGAAAGTAAATTTCAATGAAGTTAATATATCCCAGGCACTATATTAAGTATTTTGTATGAATGTTCTTACTTGATCTAACAAGAACCTTATTTAGTTTTTCTTTCTTTCTTTCCCTTTCTTTGTTTATTTCTTTCTACATATTTCATAAATAAGAAATCTAAACCTTAAGTTAAATAGCTGGCCAAAGGTCAAATAGCCAGGATTAGACTCAGAGCAAATCCTTCTCGGAAGACTGTATACTTTTAGCCATAAGGTAAATATGTGATCCGGATAATTTTTTAAAATATAGAAGAAAACAGAAGCCTGGAAATAAGTATAACAAGATGTTAAGCAGTGTTATTTTGAGAGTTGCAATTGATGGATTTTTTTTTTTTTTTTGCTTTTTATCTTTCCGTATTTCCTTCTGTATCAGGCAAATCTACTTTCATTATGTGAAAATAAAATGAACATTAATACAAAATTTTGATTCTGTGTAGGATTAGATTTTATAGATGTTAATAATTTTCAGTTGTTCCTTACATGGTAGCTTTATAGTAGTTCTTGAAAGTCATTTTTAATGCAAATAAAGGATATGGCTAGTGATGTTTTTTCAGAATGACAAAGGATTTGAAGCTGATATCTAAGATTCTTTGAATCAGATTGTGAAGGATGATACACCTAGCAGGATATGGCAACACCTGGGTCCACAAAGTGATTTTGGTGGAGAAAAAATATCATTTCTTCTTAACTCTGAGAATCAGATCATTTTGTTTCAAAATGAGTTAATAGAGTATGGTAGGCAGAATTCTGTGATGGCCCCTGAGATTACCACCAACTGGTATGAATTCCCTATGTAGTTGTCTTCATCTAAGTTTGGGTGGGACCTGAGAATATGATGGAACAGTTATTCTCTTGGGTAAGTTGTGTGACATAAGACTCTGCTTGCTTTGAAGAAGTAAGGAACAGTGTTGTGGCAGCTTGACTAGGACCTGACAGTGGCTTCTGATAGCTGAGAGTGACCCACAGCCAACACTTTCAAGAAATGGAAGTCTCAGTTATAAAACTGCAGGAAACTGAATTCTTCTAACAACCTGGAAGAGGATCACAAACTAAAGATGAGAACACAGCCCCAGCTGGCACCTTTGTTATAGCCTGGTGAGACCTGGAAAAGAGGACCCAGTCCAGCCCTACTCTGACCTCTGACACATGGAAACTGGGATAATAAATTTGTGTTGTTTTAAACCACTAAATTTGTGGCTATTTGTTATGCAGCAAGAGAAAACTAATACATGAGGTAAACTTAGGTATGATATCTTCCTTTAAAAAAGAGGACTATTCCCTGGAGTGGCTTGGCTGGGGTCACAGGTCCTATCTACCCTCTGCCATTTCAGGTAGCGGAGGCTGGTAAAGAACTTATACCCAGGGGATAGCCCCCTCTGTAAATCTTTTCCTTTCCAGAATCTCCCCTACAAATGCTGGAGGGAGTAATAGGAAACCACGATTGAGTGTCAACTAGGTTTCAAGAACTATGGATATATATTTTCTACATTTTCCTCATTTTATCCTTGAAAATCCAAGGAGATGTAGGTACTAGCATTCCCATGTCTCAGATGAGGAAACAGACTCAAAAATATTTAGTAACTTTTGCAAAAGGCAATGTAGGTAACAAAAGGCCCCCCTCCCAGGGCCCTGCTGACTTTGTCTCCTCTCTGATGATTACTGTTACTTCCGCTTTCCAGAGGCATCCTCCTTTAATTCCTCAGCCATCACTAGAACAAATAACAAATATCTATCAGTGGCTGGTAAACTGGCAACCCAGTTTGTCCATAATTATTTTATATTTTCTGAAAATAGAGTGAAAAATAGTACCTTTATTACTATATAGGAATAAATTTTATAATTATGTAGTTTAATACCTGAGAGAAATTTTTTGCAAGGTGGGAATTATACTATTAGTCATACTGTTGGTTGGTTCAAAAGTGCTTCCAAGTGTCAAGGTGAAACCTAGTATGAAACTATTCAGCACCATACAAGGTAAGTTCCCAGACAACATCTGCATTCCCAGCTGCCTTGGGATATTGTACTCTTCACATTGTCTTAGATTGTACTCTGTGCTCTTATGTGTTTTCTGAGGATTAATTTTTTAAAACTATAAATAACGCCTAAAATCATCAGTAACATTTCAGGGAGGCTCAGAGCTACAGAAGCAATTGGAGTCAAGATGAAAGTCATCAGCCAGAATGAAAAGGGCTGAGAGATCGTAGACACTGACTGCATTCTCTCCTCAGCGGGTGCTTCATTAGAACAATACCTACACTGCTGCCAAGATTAATGAAATTGCTAAATCTGGAACTTGACAAAGACTTTGAATACTGTTTATTGAAGAAGATGCAGAAAAATATAGCTATTGGATATAGACAAATGCTATCTATTGCTTGATTGGGCATTGTCAGTAACTTTTTATTTTATGAATGCATAATTTCAGATGCTCACTTTTTTCTATAAATTGTTTAGTTTCTTTTCATATTGGTGTTGTACGTAAAATGGACTTGCCTCAATTATTTTTTTAATTTACTAGAACACGGTTTTGTTTTTTTTTTTTACTGTGATTCATTTTGTTTTGTGCTAGAATTATCCATCACTTTTCAGGAATTTGTATAAATAACGAAACTCAGTTTTTACCCTCAGACTCTCTTATAAAGAGACTTGGTGTTACATAAGCCAGCTTCACCCAGCTGAGATCCTCACCCTCGTTATTACCAACGCTCACCATTCTTTTCAAACTCCAACCAGGCCTGCCATCTCTTCCCAGTCTCAGACTCCTACAGAACTTTGGGGGACATGGGAGGAGGATAATGGACTAGAGACCAGAGCATGTTAGACCTACCAAGTGGGAAGGAACCGAAACAATAAGCTACATGGGCAGTGGCAGTGCTCAGAATTGAACACATACGTGACTAAGGAGAGACAATACGGCAATAAAAAGTCCTGGATTGGCAATCCAGGGACCTGGGTTTTAATCTTGATTTGGCAACACCATTAGGAAGCTAAACTTCAAAGAAACCATAAAATACAGTGGCTTAAACAAGATAGAATCACTTTCCTTTTTTACTTAATAGGTCATAGAAGAATTGTTCAGGGATGACAAGACGGCTTTGCCATTTTCAAGATATGACTTCTTAGATTGCTCTCATTATTGCCATTTTCAAGTTAGCAGAAAAGTAGAAGGAAAAAGAACAGGGCAAGAGACTTTATGTTTAAAATAATGTGAAGTCATTCACATTATTTCCATTTCCATCCCATTGGCTAAAACTTATATAATACACTTCTCCCATGTTATACACCTCCAGAGGGTATCATTTGCATTGTATTGTGTGTGTGTGATGCCTCCTGGCATTGTGCAAAATAGTGGCCCTGGCGTGGTTGCTTCCACTGCAAAAGAAATGTAGTAGACAGAATTTTCCTACCCATGACCTTTGCCCTCTAATGTTACCTCAATGAACATGTTGCATTATATGCCAAAAAGAATGTAATTAAGATAGGTAGATTATCTAGTTGAGCCTAATATAACCACAGGAGCCCTTAAAAGCAAAGACCTTTTTCTGGTGGTAGCAGAAGGTGAAGTCAGAGACTCAAAGCATGAGAACAATTCAGCATGCCATTGTTGACTTGAAGATGAGAGGCTATGTATTAAGAAAACAGAGACTTCAATTTTAAAAATGGCAAGGAAATGAGTTCTGTCAACAATCTGAGACTAGAAGCAGATTCTTCCTCAGAGTTTCCAGGTAAAAGCCTAGCACAGCCACCATCTTGATTTTGGCCTTGTGTGGCCCTGAGTCGATAATTCAGCTGAATCCACTGGGATTTCTTGTCTACAGAACTGTGAGACAATAAATGAATATCATTTAAGCTGACAAATTTTGATAATTTGTTATGACAGTAGTAGAAAACTAATTCAGGAAGTTTTGGAATATAGTCCCTAGCTCTGAAGCCAAATACCAAGCTAAAATTCACTGCTAAAAGGAAGGAGGAGACGATGTGTATGGGGGTGATCAGTGGACTCTACAATAGCCACTCTTTGCAAGGTTGTGGCCTCAGGTT